>NC_135662.1:49209145-50665155 GCF_964188315.1 Podarcis muralis | reverse complement strand
AACATTTCTCCATCCCGCAATTGATGCAGAAGAGTCCTCTCTCTCTCTCTCTCTCTCTCTCTCACACACATACACACACACACAGAGAGAGAGAGAGAGAGAGAGAGAGAGAGAGAGAGAGATGCCTACGTGTACAGGAAGTGCAAGAGCTCTTGGGTAGAGCATCTGCCTCTCATGCCGGAGGTCCCAGTTTCATTCCTTGGCTCTCTAGGTAGAACTGGGAGAATGCAGTTCTCACCCTAAAGTGGAGGCAAATTTGCCACACCCCAACTCCCCTGGGATGAAGACTCAAAATGGTTTTGCCCTGGGGAGGAGACTGGAGTCAGATGGACCATCAGACCCAAGAGAATGGTGAAGAAGTCAGGCTTTATAAGCTGCCCCCCCCCCCAAAAAAATAAAACCCACTCCACTCTTCTCTTTGCAGTGCCCTCCTTCCGTATGGAGAATGGGCTTTGCTAGTTGCCCGTTTGGGAGCTGACTTGGAATTTTGCAGCGAGCCCCTGGCTGGCCTTGAAACTCTTATTTTTTGCCTACTCCATGTTGCTCGAAGTCCTGCCTTGGAGTGATGTCTTTGATTGGTTTAATGTGCTTTCAGTCAAGTCAGGAAAGACATGTTAAGATCTAGTGGAGTAAATCCCTGAAGCATTATTGGGTTACGGGCGACCTATGCTACCTTGGCAGTGGGTGCTTTGGGGTGCCCTTTAGGCTTGACAGGTGTCCTGGGGTGAATGCCAACCCTGTGGTCCCATGATACACTTGTCAGGTTCACAAACCCAAGGTTCTCATAGCAAGGATGAAGAATTCCTTCTGATCCTTTGCTGTGGGGCCTGTAAAGGAGTGGGAAGGGACCCAAGCCTCCCACCTTATGGAATTTCCCTGCCCAGACTATATTTTGATTAGTTAATGTGTTTATTTGTTTGCAGATCTTCTGTGTTGTTCTATTGGAATAAATAGAACACTTTCTGCCAGTTATGGTTTCTTGAGCCTTCTTTAAAGGTGTGCTGGCAAACTCCACTCTGAAATCCTGACAAACTACTGCTAGCCTGTGTAGACAAGTCTGAGCTAGTTGAGCCAATAAGGCAGCTTCTTATGTTACATCAAATTAGGACTGCAAGCACCCAGTTTCCCGACATGTGGCAAGCTGCCCCAATAGGAAATGTTTAGCTCTCTTTAGGGCTGCAGTCAGTTCTGCTTGTCTCAGTTTCTCATTTTTCTTACATTAACTTCTCCACATTTTTATAGCAATGTAATTTCAACAACAACAACAACAAATCCTCCTGGAAGTTCATCAACATTTAATGTGAATTTCTCCTAATAAACAACACTTATGAATGCAGTTTTGACTAACGTATACATTTCTGCATGCAATTTAGCCTAATAAAATGCATTTTTGTGCATCATTTTCACAAATAGATTTACAGTGGTACCTCGGGTTAAGTACTTAATTCGTTCCGGAGGTCCGTTCTTAACCTGAAACTGTTCTTAACCTGAAGCACCACTTTAGCTAATGGGGCCTCCTGCTGCTGTCGCGCCACTGGATCCTGATTTCTGTTCTTATCCTGAAGCAAAGTTCTTAACCTGAAGCACTATTTCTGGATTAGCGGAGTGTGTAACCTGAAGCGTATGTAACCTGAAGTGTATGTAACCCGAGGTACCACTGTACTGCACTTAATGTGTGCATTTTTGCAAATATTGGTTAGTTGGTTGGAGAACTGCATTGCAAAATTAGAATAAGTGTGAATTTTGAAGGATTGCTGTGTTTCAGTTTTCATACTGTTTCAGAAAATGCAGATTTTACAGGTTTAAACTGAATTTGATTTCTCTCCCATCCCTAACTCTAGATGTGATGGGTATGCAGGAAGAGAAGGGATACTTCCTGTTGGGCCTCTTCTCTGTCACATTTCACCCTGACTGAAATTTCCCACTGGCTAAAATTATTCTGATCAAGAATAAATGGTTAAAGGACAACTTACAGCAACCCAGTTATTGCCGGCCAGAAATACCTGGATTTAAAGCAATTTAGCCTTATTGATTTCATGAGTACTGAATTGTTAAAACCCAAATAGACTTTGGGGGATATGCTATTAGCCATTTTGGAATATTTTTGCACTGCCTTATAAATGGTTATACCAAGAAGAGTTCATTTCTGGGAAAGTTTGTGAAGTCTCCAAAGAAAAGATTTGTAAAGCCGACTGCAGAGGGCTAAGAAAACAACTTTGAAGTGCCAGAACAAAAGGCTTTGAAATATTTGCATGAAGTACAATAAATTACAGTAAGTTTAAAGCTCATTAAAATCATATTCTACCTGTCGTAATCAGGCAAAAAAGTGGGGGAAAGAAAAGAAAAGCTCAAGTGTTCCCCAAAGTAGACAATTTCCCTGTGATATTTAAATGAAATGGGTGGTGCATTTTGGCCACAAGTAACATCAAAGTGCTCTATTCATGTCGTGGGATTAATTCTGCACAGCTAATCACCTTTGCAAATTACGCAATTGCATGAAGAAAGTTGTGCTAGATTTGTGTGTGTGTGTCTCCCCCCCCCCCCCAACCTAACAGGTAGGAAATTCCCTGGTGTTGACATTCATGTTTGAAGTAAAAATGAAATATCTCCAAGAACATGAATAAATATTATTAACATTATGTCTCCTGGGAAGATGTGTGCATATAACTCATAGTGATTTTCCTGTACCTCTTGGTAGATGCTTGAAGGATGTAGGGGGGGCACACATCAAGTTCTTTTTGGTAGCTTTTTGGAACAGCAAACTTCCTATTATGTGCTGCTTGAATGAGAACAGAACATCTATAGTTAATTGTAAACACCATAGAAGCTTTATTTCCCCCATGATATTTGAATAATTCATAGAATCTATTCCACAGCATCCCAGATGAAAAAAATAAATGACCAGATATCAACAACAAGAAGCCTTTGTCACTGTCTCATCTTCAGGAAAAGAGCAGAGAAGCTGCATGAAGCTAAGAAATAACACCAGTTTCCATTAGGAGCTGATTTTGACATCTGATGAAAGAAAAATACTCCCCCCCTCCTCCACCACCCCACAATACTTAGTCCATAAATTAAACACCCTGTTGCTATGGAATTAAAAGGGAGGCATATTGGATTATATGAATCTTACATTTGAGCACCACATACCATTGATGTTAACACAGTTCCTGATTATCTTACAGCAGAACCCCTGTATGAAAGTCTCATCAAGCCAAACAGCCATTTATCTGAATAAAACTCCATCATAATGACTTGTCCCAATTAATTGGTGATGCCAGTTAAACACCACCCAGAGCAGACCCAGTCAAGACTTTGGACCAACTTACGATATTTGATTTCAGTGGGTCTACTCTGACCTATGGCTTAGGCAGATTGCACCCATGATGTGCTGTCATTTAATCAAGCATTTTGAAATACTGCATGCCATTTGAACAGGAGCTGGGAATGGGAATGTTAATAATCTACAGAAAAGGCTGCCAAACGTAAGCCTCAAATAAACATTTTGGATGATTGCGGGCAAAGATTTTTTGAATGCTTCAGAAGAGCAACAGAACCAGACAAGCACAGAAAAAATGCATTTATGCCAAAAGCACTAAGAAAAGGACTTGCACTGATAACAGAAGAGAAGCTGTAGTGATAGCTACATCTATTATGATTTCTGAGTTAGATGTCACGCTACTGATCTGGAGCATTCATCTGCATCATTAAAGCAAATGTGAGCTGTATCAACATTTGCCTTACTTTGATGGATTTGTTCCTGCTTACAGCAAAGGAGGACTCCTCTGACTTGCAGTTATTTGATTTAGCTACAAAATGCAAACCTTGGCAAAACATTTCTTTTATTACAGTATCTGCAATTTGCATTTTAGGGCACATTGGAAAGTGTGATTGGTCTAACAACAGAAAGATCAAGAGAAAGCCTATGCAACTGTAGACATTTTTTTAAAAAAAAGAAACCCCAACACATTCTTCTCCTCTGGCTCCACATCCATCTACCCTGATGATCTGTGAGATTGTGGGTGATATGTATTTGGTCACCTCTGCTAACGCCAGTTGGATGAATTAGCTCAGAGGGTTACATTGCTTTTCATGTGATTTTGGTTTACCAGCCAATCTTTCTTTCCAAGTATTCAGTTTCATCATGGAAGTCATTTTGCCACTAGAGAGGTAAAAGAATAACTAGCCTTCTCTCTTGTTTGTGTTTTCCTCCAAACAAATAGCCACTGAGCAGGATTCATATATTGTATCCATAATTTGCCCTCCCTGTTTTCTTAGTACAAGTTCTTAAAGAAGCATCAGGCTGTCTAAATGTTCTTTTGTCTTGTTTCTTTGTCAATTGGCCATGCACTTATAACCTTCCTGAGATGAATGAGCTCCCATTTAGCATTTTTATGGCTGTTTATTATCCATATACACTATAATCCACTATCTTCAGCATCAAAGAATACTATGTGCAAACGGGGGGAGGGGACACATATATGCAGTGGAGATTTTGGTAAAAAGGAAGTGCTGGTAAAAGTGTTGTGAATGTCAGCACAAAATGGCTGCCATGGGCAGCAAAAGAAAGGGATGGTACTCTGTACTGGCAAATACCATCACAAAAAGCATTGTCCATATGCTGCACTTTCTGACATGGAAATGAATGATCAGTCACTGAACACATTGGTGGTAAAGAAGGTGAAAAGAGATAGGGTCCCCCAAAAGCAGGGATATTCAATCTAGTGCCCTCTAGATGTTGTTGGACTCCAACTGCCATCATCCCTGGACATTCAAAATGCTGGCTGGGGGCTGATGAGACTCCAACAGCATCTGGAGTTGGCTAATCCTGCCATAGATCATGTTTGGTCCAGATCTGACATGCTTTTAAGTTTACCATTTTCTATTTGAGAAGCAACACACACAGGTATACAGGAATTAGGGGACACTGGTGGTGCTGTGGTCTAAACCACTGAGCCTCTCGGGCTTGCCGATCAGGAGTTTGGCGGTTCGAATCCCCACAATGGGGTGAGCTCCCGTTGCTTGGTCCCAGCTCCTGCCAACCTAGCAGTTCAAAAGCATGCCAGTGCAAGTAGATAAATAGGTACCACTCTGGCGGGAAGGTAGCCAGCATTTCCGTGCACTGCTCTGGTTCCGCCAGAAGCAGATTAGTCATGCTGGCCACATGACCCAGAAAAACTGTCTGCGGAGCGGACAAACGTCAGCTCCCTCAGCCTGTAAAGCGAGATGAGCGCCGCAACCCCAGAGTGGTTCGTGACTGGACTTAACTATCAGGGGTCCTTTACCTTTTTATATACAGGAATTAGAGATATGCACCAGCTCTGTGTGAACCCTGAATTCCAAGGTGAGTCCTGGGGATTCAGGGAAGGTTCTTACATTGCCAAGGCAGATCATGACATTAAAAATCTGTCGCAAGTTGGATCAGGGACTTCTGAACGTTCTAAGTTGCTATGGCGCTGCAAGTTTTAAATATGGCTCGCACAAAACACTCTGGATGCATCCACATGCAATTTGGCAGACTTAATCCGCTCTGGAGAGATGCCTGTAAATTTCATCCATGTCTGTGAAAAGGAGAGAAAAAATTTATAGCCATTTTTAGATTTTCATTTTATTGGGGGGAGGCGACAGGAACACAGCATTGTTTTTAAGTGATCTTATTTAGTCCCAAATAACAAGCTGAATTGGAAAGGCACAGATCAGGCTGCTTCCCTAAGCTACAGATACGAGATACAAGTTGAATGTTGTGGTCAATAAACACCTCATAGAAATATATAGGTTTTAACTTCCTACTTTCCCTTTCTTCTCTCATGCTGCTCCTAGGGCAGAAATAAGCTCTTTCTCTCATTTGTTAGGTCATTTTGATCTCATTTATGTTCCCTCTAGGTCTTTAAAAGAAATGCTTCTATGTACCCCCCGAAAACCAGTTCATGTTCTTGTGATTCACCCTATGCCTCAAACCTTCCGTGTTTGTGGAGACAGGGGGCCCTTCAGCTCTGGTGATGGGTCTTACTGCTCTGGTTCCTGTTTGTTGACCTCTATCCCCTCATCATCCTTTGTCACCCTGTGAATACTTCCCTCCCCATGCCCTGCTTGCCCCGGTGCAGGGGTGCCAACCTGAATAAAATATTGGTTGGCCCTGCCCCACAAAATTGATCAAATAACACAGTGCACACACACCATTTGAATGGAAATGTCCATCAACTTGGGGAGGGGGGCAGCCCCTCAAATATTTTATTGGGGGGCCAAAGACCCCTCAGCCCCTAGGAGTCATCTCCTGTGCCTTGTGTGTCCCAGCTACACGCCTCACCCAGATCCTACTCTTCTCCCCCATCATCTTGCCAGTTCATGACACCCAGAGTTAGACTTCCCACAATCTGGAGATGAGATGGATGACTCCAAAGAGGAAGCAGGTTATGGATAATTCCACCCAGCGCAAACTCAATAAGACACGCCAATCAGAAACTCCTGTTTCAGGGTCAGTTCATGTCCTTGTGGTTCACCTTCCACTCCCTGCTTCCTGAGCATGGTTAAAGCCCTTTCTCTTTTTACATGACCTACTGTATTTATGTATTTAGTGTTTATTTGATTTCTATACCACCATTCATCCAAGGATCACAGGGCAGTTTACAATATAAAAACATAAAAATATACAACATAGTAACAAACAAACCAATAACACACACACACACACACACACACACACACACCTTTTCAAAGGCCTTTAATTAGCCAAAGGCATAGGAGAAGAGGAATGTTTTTGCCTGGTGCCTGAAGATATGTTATGAAGGTGCGAGGTGAGCCTCCCTGGGGAGAGGATTTCACAAATGGGGAGCCACCACAGAAAAGGCCTGTTCTCATGTTGCTGCCCTCTCATGGAAGAGGCACACAATGAAGGGCTCTAGATGATGATTGCAGGGTCTGGGGCAGTTTGTATGGGCATTCCTTGAGGTACCAACTTGACCACCTGACCTTTTTAATTTTACTTTAAAACACCCACGGAGGAGTTACTCCAACTTTTATCAGAACAGTAGTATTGAATGGAGATACGTAGCTTATATTTGACAGGATCAATTAGATTAGGAGGTAACTATGCATATCACATAGGGACACAGGTGACGCTGTGGTCTAAACCACAGAGCCTAGGGCTTGCCGATCAGAAGGTTGGCAGTTCAAATCCCCACGACGGAGTGAGCTCCCATTGTTTGGTCCCAGCTCCTGCCCACCTAGCAGTTCGAAAGCACGTCAGGTGCAAGTAGATAAATAGGTACTGCTCCGGCGGGAAGGTAAACGGAGTTTCCATGTGCTGTTCTGGTTCGCCAGAAGTTGCTTAGTCATGCTGGCCACATGACCCAGAAGCTGTCTGAAGACAAACACCAGTTCCCTCGGCCAGTAAAGCGAGATGAGCACCACAACCCCAGAGTCATCCGCGACTGGACCTAACGGTCAGGGGTACCTTTACCTATGCATATCACTACACACACACACACACACACAAATGAGTTGTAGTTTCCATTAAATCATGTCATCAGAACAAGCAGCAAGTAGATTATTCTAAAAGTATCAGGTAAAATTAGTGAAGTAATAAGGTTTCTTAAAAAAAGAAAAAAGCAGATGATCATTGTGATCATCATGCTTCTAGTCTTGAACCCACTTTTACACACTGAAATCTCATTAGATACATGATTACAGTCCACAACGAACAGGGATAATTAAAAATGATGATAATGATGATGATGATATACTGCCACATTATTAACTGGTCAGTGACTAATACAAAGGTTAGGGACAAATTAAAATATAATGTAGATATGAGAATCTTTTTCCAGAATAAATCACTGATAAACTTGATATTCTCTTTCAACAACAGCAAATAAGGTTTCAAGAGGCTTAGTAACATTTAGGTAGCAGGGCTTGCTGATTAAAATACCTCCTGTGTAAAGGGTAGCTCCGAGGTGACTCATGGCATGATTTATTAAGTACATTGCCTCCTGCTCTGAATCACCGAGGGACTCCTTGTTCTCCATAGCATTCCTTTTTCTTTTTAACATCCCCTCCGATCTGCCTTCTTTGTGATACTGTTTCAGCGGATCCCTTTTCATCTTTTGGCTCATGATGTAAAGCAGCATCATTGGGTATGAACTGACAGAGTATGTCAGAATTTGAAAGTGTGTGTGTCCTTTAGATGCAGTACATTCCATCAATTTGGGATAGTGGGAACCACTAAATGCATCGCAAAAACTGGGATCCCTGACAAAGAATTCCTCATTTTTTATGCCAAGCCTATCTCACTTGTGGAGAATGTGGTGAATAATGAGAATGTAAATTGGCCTTTGGTGGTTGCTTTTATATTTCACATGCAAGCATCAGCACCACTCTAATCCTGCCTAATTAGTAGCAATTTGCCATGCACAGGATAAAAAATATTGTAAACATTTATTTACCAGTTATTCAATTTCCTGGCCAGCTCCTGAACAGATAAGCTTCACTTATAAAATCAAGAGCTATATGCATGTATTATAAACCTTATCTAGCCATATTATGGAAAACAGGTAGGCAAAAGCAGATTTTGAAAGGTTCTATTGAAACTAATCTCTTATTCATACACTCATATCCATAATGCATTGTTTCAGACTCTTGTTACAATTTGATATGGTAAAGATTTAGAATCTCACTGTTCAAAGTATGAATAGAAAATGATGCATTAAAACAATGATAAGTTAATGACAGTTGCTGTTATTTAAAATAAGACTATTAACTTACTTAATGTTCCTCTTCCATAGTTAGACCACTGTTCCCATTGAGTGGCAGTGACGCCTCTCATATTCACTCTCTCATAGAAAACCTCTCATTGTTAAAGGAGGTTTAATGTCACTATTGCTCACAGTGCAAATATGCCATTCTTTTTTCTATCCCAGATGGAAGAGCTGCCACTCAGCCACGGAGCACATGCTTTTCATGAAACATGTCCTCAGCATTGTTAGGGTTGTGAAGAACTCTTGTCTGGAAGCCTAAAAAGCCACTTCCTGGCAGTATAGACCAGCCTCCCACTACCTGGTACACTCCTGATGTTTTGGGCTAAAATAACCACCAGCCCCAGGCAGTATATCCAATAGTCAGGCATGACAGTGTTAGCAAAATCATTTAAATAATGCAGATGGAGCCCAGAAATAAAATAAACCCTGATAACACTTTACTAGGCAACTGTGTAATTTGAGGAGACATCAACAGAGAGCTTTTGTCTTTCTTACTTTAGGCTTCGGACACAGCAAGAAGACATTCAACTAAACCTACAGAATGCCACCCCTCAGAACTACCCAGCCAATCAGGACACTTGCTGCCTCAGGAGGGTGAGGAAGTACTTATTCACACAGAACAGGCTGTCAGTTAGTGTTGACAGTAGTGTGGTAGATGGACCAACGACCTGGCAGCTTCTGGTGTTCCTACCAGCAATCTAAAGGTATACAGTTGAAAACCAAATTGTAGGGAATGTGAAAATGCCACTGAAATCTAGTGATATAAACTAACAACTATGCCATTAAGTAATAGCACTGGAGTTCACTAGGACCAACGTAGAATGTTCTGACTTTGATATGCTGGTCAACACCAATGAAAAAGTTAGGAAAGCCATGAAGCAGACTATATCCACATCCTGCATGTTTTTAAAGCCATACTGACTGCTAAATCTGGAATGCAGAAGAAGCAGAATAAATTATGCAAAATGGGCATTAGATGTAAATAGGCTTGATTTGCATAATTGTTGCAGGTTGTCTGTGTTTTATAAGCACCAGCCTGTCAAAACATTCAAAAAAGGTTACTCAAGAGGATAAGCCTAACTTTAATCCTACCCATTGCATTTGTGTTATGAATCTGATGAGGTCTATCCTTCCCTAAAATTAACATATACAGTTTTCTAACCATGAGTGCATAATAGAGACCATTATTATAATCCTCAAAGCTTGTTCCTACCTTGAAGATTAATGGGGGAAAGTTATTGGAGAGGCCAGCAACAAACTGAGATAGTGACAGCCAGAAAATTTAAGAACGTGTGCCTTTAGGCACCTTTCATCACAGAAAGATTGTCATCTGAACAATTTAGTCATCCTTCTCAACATAAATGATTTTCAACACTTGGCTTGAAGTCTGTGGGGTCCCAGAGATACTTGCAGCACAGTATTGCTAATGAGGTACTCATTGCCTTTGCTTTTTCCCCTTGCCACTTTGTACTGTGGGTGATCTGTTTCCACTGCTTTCCCTTGCAGAATAACAAAAGAAATGCTAATGGGGACCAATTAAGGGGTTTGAATAACATTTAAATGCCTTTATCTTCCAGGTCAGCTCATGACAGTTTAAAGTGAGAGAATCCTTCAAGCCATTCTTTTTTAAAGCATATAAGCCTCCATCTGGAAGCACACATACAATATGGAAAGCCAGAGAGCCACCTAGAGGGGGCAAGTAATGATGGAATTAGGGTTGCCATATTTCTAAAAGGACACCTGAAAGGACACCCCCAAAATTGTTGAACTTTTTTTTAGGAAATCCCAGTAATATCCACGAAAATCCAGCCCTAGATGAGAAGTAATGGTCTTGCTTCTTCCCATCCCAACTCTGAACCCATCTAATCCTCTTGACAATCTCAGGAGCAGCCATTAAAGCTCAGCCCCAAGGCCTCCCATCCATTAAGACTATCAAGGAGAATGAGGAAAGTATAGAGCTCCCACAGCTATCACAGAATCCTCCTGCACCCTCTATGACACAGGAGTAATTTTAATAGTAATTTATTATTTGTACCCCGCCCATCTGGCTGGGTTTCCCCAGCCACTCTGGGCGGCTTCCAACAAAGATTAAAAATACATTAAAATGTCACACTTTAAAAACTTCCCTGAACAGGGCTGCCTTCAGATGTCTCCTAAAAGTTGGATAATATTTTATTTCCTTGACATCTGATAGGAGGGTGCTCCACAGGGCGGGCACCACTCACTACCAAGAATGCCCTCTGCCTGGTTCCCTGTAGCTTAGCTCCTCGCAGTGAGAGAACCACCAGAAGGCCCTCGGCACTGGACTTCAGTGTCCGGGAAGAATGATGGGGATGGAGACGCTCCTTCAGGTATACTGGGCCAAGGCCATTTAGGGCTTTAAAGGTCAACACCAACACTTTGAATTGTGCTTGGAAACATACTGGGAGCCAATGTAGGTCTTTCAGGACTGGTGTTATATGGTCTCGGAGGAGGTCTCATTGGAGCAAAGAACAACCTGCTAGGGTGCTACCAGGTTCTTTGGCTAAAGCAGCTAAATAATGAACAAGGAAAGTGAAATGGCATTGTGGCCCAAAGGACAGCTAGCATCTGGAACAGGGGTCAGCAAACTTTTTCAGCAGTGGGACGGTCCATTGTCCCTTAGACCTTGTGGGGAGCCGGACTATTTTGGGGAGGGTGAACAAATTACTATACCCCGCAAATAACCCAGAGATGCATTTTAAATAAAAGCACACATTCTACTCATGTAAAAACACACTGATTCCCGGACCGTCCACAGACCGGATTGAGAAGGCGATTAAACCGGATCTGGCCCCCGGGCCTTAGGTTGCCTACCGATGGTCTGGAAGCTAAGAAAAGGAATATGTCATTTTATCAATGAACCACACACACCCCTCTATTGCCAATCATATGATTTGTGGTTTACAAAAATTTGAAATTGTTTTGATAGTTGGTCCAAGGTTGTTTTTTTCTTCCTTCCCATTCCCACCCCCAGAAACATTTGCCCTACAAAGTTTGTTAAACTGGATACGATCCTATTTCTATCAATGTCAGCTGTTTTAAAAATAACTAATTCAGTGCATTTCACACTTACAAAAAGCCAAGCTAGAAAAGGAAAGGTTCAGCAATATATAACCATATTTTAATAGGGTTATTCATCTGAATGGTAGTGTGAAGCTGCATAAAATTAGGGATACATTTCTGCCATTTCCTCATTCAAGAGTTCATAAATCCAGCTGTTGCAATACAGTATAGAAAACGAATGGCAAAGACATTCTGATCTCCTGAAGTTGTACATAACCATTTTCCTTTTGTTTTAATATGACTATTTCTATCTGAATATATATTCACAGATCTATATAGAGGAATTATTATATTTGCTGTTTTATTATCAGCCACTGCCCTAATAATTTCTAATATTGACTATAACTTTCACTGCTGAGGCCCCTGGAGCTGATGATTTCAGTGATCAGCAGACTGTGGCTCACACTTATTTCTTTCTCCTAAAGAACAAGACGTGCCAACTACTGCCATAATGATTTTAAGTAAATCAGAAGCTGAGGCATTAACATTTTGGATCATTTCACATAATTTAAAACTGCAAGTGCATTTTGCAGTTTGCTAGATTCTTGCTGGCTGATATTTCCAGATAATATCTTTGAGCCAAGGTGCTCATGAGGACACACAAAATGGAGGCAGAATATTGATCTCTGTAAACAGTACGGAGATAGATGAACCAAACTTGGCATAAGACAGCTTCCAATATATCCACAGAAATCTCCAGAAAGCCTATACATTTTAGGAATAGAGATTCAGGGACAATAATCTGTCCATAAATTCCTCTACCAGGTTTTGGTTCTCTCCACACGATATCACAATTCAGAACTTGAAAAGTTTCCAGCAAGCATTACTCTGGTGCAGATAAACAAGTGATCTTTTGGATATATTTGAGCTGAACCTTCAACCATTTATGTCTAGCCCACACCTGTTGACAACATTCTGCCTTACAGGCCATTTTTGTCTATTCAGTGAGAATTGACACTTCTAAACTCAACTCTGAATGAGAGAAGAAAGTATTTCCCATTGAACACTTATTTTCCCTTTGAAGCTAGCTTCAGCTCAAAACACATCTGTCTCAAAAATACATCAAAGATGCACCAGCTTGAGTTCAAGAGGAATGCACGTATGCCATCTATCTAGTCCAAGATTTAAGGCCCTTAGCATTTTAAGATCTTCTGTGTTTCAAATAGCTTTAAATGTATTTCTCCTTTGGGCTTATTTTTCCTCTGACTTATTTTTCAAGTTGTATTGCTAGATGATGTACAGTGCTAGGTACTATGGAATTTTTTTTTTTAAGTATTGGGGAAATGAGGAGATTTTACAATGGATGCATGAGCTAAGATGCCAGCTGTCTTGGTTTTGTCAGAAGAATTGAGAAAATTATAAATGTGTGCTAAATCAAGAATTACTCTAGGCAACTAGAGAAGTGTGTGTGTTCCCAAATGTGGCTGCAGTCTCAAAAAATGCAAGATAAAATCTGCTTCTGCTTCTTATTGGATTGTGCTTTGGTTTCAATATGCATACTACCCTTAGACAGCTCACTGATAGATTTCTTGTATTTTCTTGTGATGGCATTTTGACTAGGTGGCCTTTTGGCTCTGACCAAACATTAAGATGCAATGAACCATTTGGTATGCTATAGTATTTATGTGGCTGTATACATGAGTACAGCAAAGAGTAGGTAAAGCATGCCTTTCAGCACAGTTCTGTGTGTGTCTGCTGATAAGTAGGCCTCTCTTTCCTCAGTGGGGCTTGGCCACAGGTAGCTGTGTTTAGGCTTGCAGCCACAAAAAAGGGAGAAGTGCTACATGCTTCTTGTTTTTATACTTCTTTACTGCTGAAGTGAAATATTCTCGTTTTCTCCCTTCTCCTGCAGGTACAGCATGTAAGATGTTCCCATGTTGGAACACTGCTTATTTTGACATGGTAGAAGAAGTGAAACATTTGTGCCAGACAAGGAATCAAAACATAATGTGGAAAAGTAAGAGGCACATGTGCTTTCTCTTTACACATGCAAGTACATTCATTTCTTTTTGCATCTAGACTCAGAGTTGTATTCAGCAGACAATTTACCTACAGTATTGAAATTTGTGGCTATGACTAAGTTAGGGTCATCATTCCAATGAGTGTGCTCTGAATAAAAGTTAACTTATCAGAAACCCCCCCCCCACACACACACACACATGTTTTTAATGTACAAAAAAAGTTACATGGCACTATTTCAGAATTTGTATTTTCTAGTAGGATATATTTTTCAAACCCAAATTCCTTTCCTACAGAAGACTTATATAAATGTTGACTGCACTCACATTATATTTATTCTGTGCACAATCCTTTCCCAGTCTGAGGGTGAGCCTCCTCTGTTCATGTTCTTAGCATGATTTAAAAGTCTCATTGTACAGGACTGTAAATCACACTAGGAGGTTCCGCACTGAATATCTTTCTTCTCAAACTCATGGAATAATGATGACATGCTGGAAGAGATGGGGCTTGGCATTTGTATATGCAAGTGTTGTGGATGCCTGAAAAGTAGTATGGTGTAACCAGAATAGACTCTATACATTCAGTTAAAAAGAGAAGCGGAGGAAGTAGTTGATTATGTTGCTTCTAAAACTTCTCCATGGGCACAAACTAAATGTTTATAGCACTTCACAGCAGTAGTGTGAGAGAGAAAGTGAAGGCGAGAGAGATAGATTCTTATATGCTTCATTTTCCCCAAGCACCAAATTCATTTTCTAGATTCCAACATGAGTCAAACTAAATACAAAATAGTCTTTTCTGTGTGTCAATGTTTAGCTACGGGATGGGGTTAGTAACAAACTACACACTTCATGCCACTAGCGGTGACAGATCATAAAATATTTTAATAATTTATGTTGAGTTAATATTATTCCATTCCATTTTGCTTTGCTTTCTATTCCCTGGAGCTTCAACCTGAAGCTCTGGTTTGCTTCCTATTCCTCACAGTAACTTCCTGGGTTTAATTGAATAGGATCCACCTTCTGTTTCCTGAGCTAAAACTTTAACACTGTGTCCTTTTTCTACTGGAATTAAAATGCAGAAGTAAAAAAATGCAAGGCTGTAGAAGGAGAAAGCAATCTATTTCTAGTTTGCTTCACTGTCCTGTTCTTATACTACAGAGGAGCCCCCAAAGCAAGGCAGGCCATTTGTTACAGAACCATGGAGAGCTCCCAGTGAGCAATTACCGTATTTTTCGCTCTATAACACGCACCAGACCATAACACGCACGTAGTTTTTAGAGGAGGAAAACAAGAAAAAAAATATTCTAAATGAAACAGTGGATGTATGATTTTTGTGGTTCATGCTGTGGCCACAGACATGTGATCTGACAGTGAGTTTGGAGTAGCCCAATGCAAAAATCCTGAGGATCCATGTGGATCCATGCTTTGTAACCACGTTTTTGCACCACTGTGACCCTAGGCAACAGTGGGTGTGTGATTTTTTTGGTGCAAGATGTAGCCATGGACATGCTGTGTGATCTGATGGTGAATTTGGGGTGACCCAATGCAAAAATCCTGAGGATCCATGTGGATCCGTGCTTTGTAACCACGTTTTTGCACCACTGTGACCCTAGGCAACAGTGGGTGCGTGATTTTTTTGGTGCAAGATGTAGCCATGGACATGCTATGTGATCTGATGGTGAATTTGGGGTGACCCAATGCAAAAATCCTGAGGATCCATGTGGATCCGTGCTTTGTAACCACGTTTTTGCACCATTGTGGCCCCAGGCCACAGTGGGTGCGTGATTTTTTTGGTGCAGGCTGTAGCCATGGACATGCTATGTTATCTGATGGTGAATTTGGGGTGACCCAGTGCAAAGATCCTGTGGATCCATGCTTTGTAACCACGTTTTTGCACCATTGCAGCCCCAGGCAACAGTGGGTGCGTGATTTTTTTGGTACAGACTGTAGCCATGGACATGTAATGATGGTGAATTTGGGGTGACCCAATGCAAAAATCCTGAGGATCCATGTGGATCCGTGCTTTGTCACCACGTTTTAAATGGGGAGGGAAGGAAAAACACAGAAGGGACAAGAAGCACAAGAGGGTGTGTGGAGAAGCAGCTGGCTAAGAATGCAGGGGAGGAGTTTAACGGGGTGGGGGGGAGGAAAGGAAGGCAAAAGTTCCCCCCCAAGCCAGCCCTCTCTCTCTCTCTCCCACCTGCATGTTTTTCGGCTGCCTGCGAGTCCCTAGAGCACGGAGAGGAGGAGGTGGTGGGCTGGAGCCTGCACGCAGTGTGACTAGGAAAGAATTAGAAGGAAGGACTCGATCCTTTCCTTAACCCTCTGCTTGCCAGGAGGGCAGGGGATTCCCTGCTCTTTGTTGAGTTTGAGCAAACGCAGCAACAGAAGCGGGTGGGCAGTAAGACCCTGAGGCAGAATGCAGGAAAGCAGCAGCTTCCGCCTTCCCTCCGCCCGCCCGCCCGATCTTATTTTTGCCTGATTTTTGCCTATTTTTGCCCCGGCGAGTCAGCTCCAGGGGCCACACATTCGCTCAATAACACGCACAGACATTTCCCCATACTTTTTAGGAGAAAAAATCTGCGTGTTATAGAGCGAAATTTACGGTAGCTCCAGGAAGGCTTAAAAATGACCCCACCACTTCAGGAGAACTATAGTCTGTTTAGGGCAACCCTCTGTCCTGAAGATGTACACGTCTCCTGTATTCCACCACCTCCAGCCTAGTGTGGTCCTTGCACTGCTGAATTGATGAGGTAGTACGGGAAGCATTTGGTTTTGCAATTCTTGAGAAAGCTTCCCATGAGAGTCCTGGTTCCTGGCACTGGATCCTGCTAACCTTGGATCCACTGGTCTGCTGATCCCTTAGAACAGGATAAATGCCAGAAACCTGATCTAGCTCTTTACTCAGTGATGCTGGAGTCCTTGACTTGTTCTCCTGATCTCAGCTGGATCCATAATAATGGCTTGCAAATGTATTTCTACATTTATCCATTAAGTCTTTTTTAAAAAAATGTTTTCACAAAAATCAGCATTTAAATACAAATATAAACATGTATTTTTAGATTTATTTTCTCTCAAAAATAGATACCTCTAAACTTATTTTCTCTCAAATATACATCTTGCATCCATTGCATATTTTTTTTAGAAATTGAGGATAGCCCCAAAACACAAATTGGCCATAAGTTTAAATGCATGTTTATACAGGATTTCTAATATATTGAACTCCACATTCTATTAGATTTTGCTAGGGATTCTTCTGCTAGGGATAACATCAACTGCTGAAAGCAATAATGCCACCACACAAAGCTTTGTGCTGATATGGTAATATTTCACCTGAACCACATTGCAAGCTGCTATATGGACACATAGTGGGTGCATCCATACAACTGTATTTGGGCACCATGCTGTTATTGCCATGTGAACTTGTCCTAAAGCCCCAATAATTACATCCTTTCTCAGCCTGGGTTAATTCCACCATTCATGAACCCCACACTTGAAACTGTCTGCTACATATATAAAGTGTTTCTGTGGCAATTTAAAGCTTTGTTATTGCATTTGAAGCTGTATTGAATCATACAATCATAAAAATTGTAGAGTTGAAAGGGATCCTGGGAGTCATTTAGTCCAACCCCCTACAATGCAGGCATCTCAATGCTCAGGGGTCAGATAAATAAAGAAATGTAAATAAATGAATCCACAGCTCCATGTATGTGCAATACACAGATTTGGAGGTGCCATTATGCTTTCTCCATGTCAGCAGCAGCAACATTTTGTAAGGCTGTGGGGAAATCTTTGAGGCAATCATCAGTTACATGTTGGCAGCCCATGAATAGTCAACAACATTAGGGGCCTTTAAGAGCATGATGGTTCTGAATTACAATATAAACGGCCTGCTCTCACTTCCTCCAGAGCAAAAGTGTGGCTTGGAACAGAGATCCACAGGCTTCTACACTTCTTGAATTATTCAATGTGTATTTTGAAAGGAAATGTTGGTTAAATACATGTTAAATGCCTATTCATATACATTTTTTTAAAAATGCAGATGCAGAAACAGGATGTGACAGACCTATGGGTGAACACATGAAAAAGTGATGTGGGCTAGAAACAGACCAATTGGTCCATCCCTAGACTACACAGAACAGCTGTAACACATATTCAGCCTAAAGGAAGACACCTACTATTTCTTTGAAGCAGGCATTTGATTAACACACACAACTCTTTGATTCCCATACCATGTTTGGTTCAGCAAAGGGAATGCAAAGGCCCACTTATACACTGTAGAGTGAATGAAAACCTTATAGGCTTGCCCGACAATGTGATAATGCAGGCCCATAGCATGGTAGAGTTTATCACTTGAACTAATCTGAATGTATTTCTCAGCGCTGAATGATTTACACTTTCCTTTAAGCACTCTATTGATTGCTTTCCCTCCCATGCAAGCCGTTTAATGCTCTGATTCTTGCAGCTGTGAATGATCTCACTCTGTTGTATTAGCAGGATGCTTGCAATTGTTAGTATTATCTGGTTTTTGCATATTTACTCTAAAAGTATAATGGCCTTTTGGTCAAAGGTGGCTCACAAGTCAGGTTTTTTGAAGTCAAAAGTGAGAAAATAATAATAATAATAATTTATTATTTATATCCCACCCATCTGACTGGGTTCCCCCAGCCGCTCTGGGTGGCTTCCAACAGAATAGTAAAATACAATAATCTATTAAACATTAAAAGCTTCCCTAAACAGGGATGCCTTCAGATGTCTTCTAATGATTGATATAAGCAATCATTAAAACCAAGAAATCAGTTCAAGGTAGAAACTGTAGAAATCTGGAGTGATTTGATCCATTGCAAGACAGGTTGCTTTCCATGACAATGTTTAGGCCCTGGCCTAAACACATCAAACCTTACATTGCTATTAAGCATGGAAACCCTGCCCCCAATGTCCCTGCTCTTCAGACCGTCACATGTTTTGTAGAAACTCTGAAGAGGATTTGACTGAGGAGGATTTTGAGAATATTTGGTGGAACATACATTTTTTTTCTTCCATGAAATTGCAAGAATACAAAACTATTCAACTTATATCCTAAAGAAGTTAGGAAAAGCAAGCAAGGTGTGTGGTGTATGTGAGTGTATGTGCTGGGAGTGCAAATTTGAAAGGGTTTCACATTTATTCATTTTTTATTTGTTTTGCGAGATTTATATACTATTGGATTGTATTAAAACCCTAAAGTGGCTTAGCAAAAGAATAATTCACGTTTGTATATTGGTGTGACAGCTGTTACATTTTAAAGGAGAGATCAGACCTGAAAAGGGAGATTGTCACACTCTTCTTTGACTTCTTGTGGTCTTTTGGATGATCATCTGCCAAAGGTCATCTTTAAACCAGAAGGCTTTTATCTGTGAAATTCCACCCACACTCTTCAGTAGATCACGCAAGCTAGAGAAAGAAATGGGCCTGCCTCACTTTTCAACGGTGGCAGCATTCCAGTAGGCATGGCATGGGAACAGTCTGGTGGAATGTAACTCAAAATATTGACGAGAAAACTAAAGCTGCTGAGAGACGAAGCCAGCTTTTAAAGCTCTTCGTCAGGAGAGGAATGCCTTGGGGCTTCCCAGCTAGTCTTTGGCCTTCTGTCTATCTGTGGTCCTCAATCTTGATTTTCAGGGATTTAAGCTCTAACACTCCTTAATGTCGGATTGTGGAGAAGAGTAGCACAGCAGCTTTAGAGTACTTTCCCCTCAAACACCTAACGATTTCAGAATCACAAATCTGATTGGTTTCTGATGAAATGCACTTTGAAATCCTTTTGATTTTTTAATACTTTGCTGGTCTATTTATTTGTAAAGATGGCCATTTTGTAAGAACTAGGAAGAGTGCAGTTGTACACAATTAAAGTAAGTTTAAGCTCAATAAATTTTAGTGTGACCTGCTGCTTGATATCAGAGTGTCTTATTTGTGTGAACATAAAAGGTAACAATTAGGAATCTCAGAAAGTATGGGTCTTGACATAATAGCTGGGACTTCTGCATTGTGCAAAACTGCTGAGTACAGCAAAGGCCCTATTATTTGAACTTCAGTTATGCAGAAATGCCAGTTTTGTCCACTAATGGCACAGCTCCCATATAGCGCTATGCAGACCATAGCCCCCAATACTGAAAATATGTGAATTTGTTCTCAAGACTGCATAACATTGCACTTAGTGTGCAAAACACACATTCAAACACATTTACAGGAGGGATGGGGATACTGTGGCCTGCCAAATGTTGTTGGATTCCTACTCCCATCAAACCTCAGCCAGCATGGCTTGAAGGCATGTTTGCTTGGACACACTTAAAAGCCTCACACAATCAGAAACTCCAATCATGCAGGTTTTCAAATACAAAGAGGCTCATGAGGGCATTCAGGCCAATGCACTTACAAGCCCCTTTGACCTCACTGTGCTTCTCAAAGCAGTGAGTGGGCAGTAGAAGGAACAGTACACAGAACACTGCACCTCCCTACACTCTTATAGTTGTATAATGGCTGAAAGGGACTACAGTTTCCACAGAATCAAAAGTACCTCCCTGTAATTCAACAATGACAGTCTTTGTGGAAGTGTTTTGATTATGCTAATAATTTTAAGAATGAAAGAAAAATGAAAATAAACTCTTGATATTCTTATCCCTTTCAAATGAGGCACTTCATGACCAAACATCCTCTGCTTTTAGACTATGCTTACCAGGTGACAAAGTAATGAGATATCCCGTGGCAATAACCATCTATGTGGTGGTTGCTTAGACACCATTCATCTCATTGTGGTTTCCCAGAAATTGCCAGAAAGCACAAGGCACTCTTTGGACACTACGGAAAACAGGTCAGAAGCAGCTATTTATTTTTAAACTTGTATGGCAAGATATAACACAACCACTCCTTGGGCTGTATAACTTAAGTTAGAATGCTAGTGGTTGCACAAGAATAAAGGGAAATGTAGCTTTTAATGTTTGCCCTAGACTGTAAAAGAGTGGAGAAACACAGATAATCTATTGGTAATAGATATATGAAGCTTTGCATGAGCAAAGGCTTTGCCCAGGTTGGCAGCCCCGTGAGGGTAGAAATAAGACACACATGCTTGAAATAGGCCACAATTTATTGATTACAGATGTAAGTAGGCTTTGGAGAAGGCATTGGGTGTGTATCTGGTATCAAGCAGCCCACCTGTTGGTTGATCAATAGGCAGGGTTGACTCTGGGTTGAGGGTCATCCCTTGACATCAAGTGGGGTGCTATGGCTAATCAGCCACTGTGTGGTCCCCCAGACAGAGACACCCTTCCTGGACCCCTTTAGCAGTGTACCCAGTTGGCTACAGATCCAACCCAATGCCTTATCTGTCATCCAGGTTGGCTTCCTCCTTGGTCAACACACTGCCAAAACACTCACATCTGCAACCAATCCTTCAGGCCTCTGGCTAAATCCCAGAGCCAGAGTTCCTTCACTGCTTCTGACAGGTGCACCCCATCAGGTCTGAAGAATGTCATGTCAAAGCAAATGATGCCGAGGTGCTGAATCACACTGGCCCCAAGCTGTCCAGGTGTCCAACTGTCCTGTTCATTTTATTCCTCACATGCTCAAGTCAGGTGTTTTCCAGCACACCACACATCAGCTCAGACCAATTAAGGGACATGCAGAGGTGTGCCACGTGCAAAGTCTTGAGATCTGCCATGTCCACCAGCATGACATCAATGCCCTTCCTGGCACCAAAGTTGTTCTTGCCAAACTGTATGACTAGAACATATGGCAGGCCATTGGCAGCAATCCTGGCACCCCGCCACAGTCCTTTTCAACCTAACCAGGTGATGCAGGCTGCATGATGATCTGTGGAGTAGGGGCTCAGGTGTGGCCCAACTTTAAAGAAATTATGCAGACCTGGTTGAAGGCCAAGGCTGCGGTTGAAGCCAAGGCTGTGGCCACAACCACCACCACCCTGGTTGGCCTGTTTGAATTGTGTGTGGCAGACTCCTGTAGAGCTTTTAACCATGGCTCCCATGATTTAAAAGGGCTCCTTTGGTAGGAAGGGTGGGATATAATTTTAATAGCTTTAGTAATGTGGTTGAAAACCCTGGGGTAACACCATACCTTATTGATTGAAATAGTGTGTATAGTTCTCTAATGAGAAAAGTTCCTGTGACTGATTGCCCCTTGGTTCAAAGACTGGAAAATTGCATCAGTTCTTCTTAACACTCCTGATCCTAAGCACGTTTATTTATAAAACCATAGGATTGTAGAGCTATAGAAGGGACCCCGAGGGATATCTAGTCCAACCCCTTCAATGCAGGAATCTCAACTAAAGCATCCATGACAGATGGCAGTCCAAAAGCTGCTTCATAACCTCCAATGAAGGAGAGACAGAAGTAAGTCCCACTGATTTTAGTAGGACTTACTTTTAAATAAGTATTCTTTGAGCTGCATGTTAAAACTAATTCTATCTTTTCAAGAGGCACTGCAACATGTACATATTTGTACAAGTTTGTACATGCCAATGTGTACATATTTGTTCAAATTTAACTGCGTACACTTGTAACATAGCCAGAGGCCATATGGTTACAAGAAAGCAAAGAAAACGGAGTTTGCCTGGTTGATTGCTTGGTTTTGTCTTTTGTTGTACTCATTTTCTTGTGCTAACTATTGTGTTTGTTCAACTTTCAGTCAACCTGCATGAACAAATTTGCTTGTGTAAGTAGCACCAAATTGCATTCTTGTGCCATTGTTATTAAGAATAGTAGCAATTAATCTTGGTCCAACAAAAATCACCTTTCTGTGCCCCACAACCAAGATTCCAATATTTGCCTACTGAACAAATTAGCCACAAAGGAAGAACAAAACTGTTCCAAAGTATAATTGTTGACTTTTTAGGTAGCATGTCTTCCTCAGACTTTAATTTTAGAAAAATATATGAATAAGTATTGTGTGCACTTCTGACAATCTGACAACATTTGTGGGAAATCATTTTAGAGAATAAGAATTCTAACCGTAAAAGTGCTTCAAAAATTTTTTTATCTCAACAAACTGAAATAATAGTCTTTTGTAAGTCAAAATTTGAGTATGTAGCAAAGGGAGTTGATATTAATTTTTGAAACTCAAAAGTATCATTCCAGTTGGTTTTAAATAAAATATTTGCATTCCATCCCTCCTCAAAGCACATTAGAAAATGAACAAAGCAGTGATTGTGAAACACAAAAAGCCTATCCTTAGGGCATAGCCAACCCAAGGCTCCCGCAGGTACATCCCATTATGAGTTCTTCAGCAAGGAATTTCCTATACTTGTGGAGACCCCCTGTGCCTTTTAGAACCACTGCATAAACATGGCGTCTAAAATGGATTGGAAGGCTCCATGAATATGGGAGTCTTTCTTTCTCAGAATTTTGTCCCTCAACACATGGAAGTTGTTTATTTGTTTTTATTTATTTATCAAATTCATATACTGCCCTTTATCTGAAGATCTCAGGGTGGTTCAGAAGATAAAAGTCCAGAAAAAAAGAAAAAAGCTACCTGCCAAAGGAGATGGATCTTGGCATTGTGCTCCTTCACTCCTTTGTATGATAAAGTCCACACATACACACAAACAGAATGCCTGCATGGGGCTATTGTAATGCTGAAATCTCTTTTATCTCCATTAAATTCAGTCAGAAATCAGATTTTCCTTTTTTTAGACATTAAAATGGAGCTGCAAAGAAAAGATTGGCTTTTGGATCCATTTGCTATTACCATCATCATTAGAATTTATTGCCTTTCATGAAACACTCTTAATGGTATAATGTGCTATGTTGGGCTCCTGCCTTAAGAGTATAACCACAAACCACAAAGTGATGTCTTTGAAGAAAAATCTGACAAATGTGACCCATAGTGACACCAGCTTAATAGAAATTGGATTGTTATTGTATGTAGAAAAAGCATTAATTCTTCAAGAAGACTAATATTGATCTAAAAACTATAGCTCTTATCAGAGATTACACCAGCTTCAGCCCTCTCCCTTACAGAAAGCCTATCAGCATTCCAAGAAAACTAACATTTAGAGGCCAAACCAATTGACATCCTGTATAATCCTAAAAAACAAAGAATGTTTATTCCTCCACTGGGACACAACTCTGAGTGTACTGACCTGTGTATGTTCATTAACAGAAAAATAAATCTTGCCTGGCTATCCAGATAGTATAAGGAATGCAAAACCTTACATTTTCATCATAAAAAGTAACAAAGTACTTTCCCTGAAACTGGGTTAAGTAGTCCTTTGCATGAACCTGGTTGCCCATGATACATCTGTCATTTGAGCTAGTTTTGATAGCTTGCTGAGATAATTTAGTTGCTTAAATTCCCATCAGAGGAACATAACTCAAGTCATGATTAATTTTTCAAATTGATTTTGGTGGGACCCAAGTTGAACTAACTTAGGCATAAATCAAACACAGAGTTAGGCATGCTTAGACTCATTGATTTCAGTTGGCTTAAGCATACTTGATCCTATGTTGGTTTTAGGGTTCAAGAAAGTATTAAGAACCATCTCACAGCTGAACAAACAGCTTTCCAAGGCTTGGTTTGTTTGATGAGCATCTGGGGTGGTATGCCCAAACAAACTATGGTTGAGTAGCTGGAACTGAGTTCAGACATAATGCAAAACCAGAGTTAAAACAAGCCATGTTTCATAAACCAACAACAAATCATGACTTCATATTGTGGTTTGCTGGCAGAAAACAAACCATGCTGAGTTCATTGGGCTGAGTTTGCACATTCAGACAAACCACAATTAGGATAAACAAACCATGGTTTAGTTTTATGTGTTAATCAGGCCAGTACATTTTTTAGTATTTCATACATTTTTAATTTTTATTTATTCTTAATTTTAGAATGCTTATCTCACATGAATAAAGTAGCACTGAAACTGTAGTCATATGCAAACACCTGAGAGAAAGTTCCATGGTATAGTCTTGAGCTTTAAGCATATAGATTGAAATCTGACTTTCTCAGATATATGCTGTTTTCCTTAGTTTCCATTTGTATTTTTTAAAAATTGCCATAGCAATTAAATCCAACAGAACTGCAAGCAATATAATAGTGCTGATTTCTTTCATGCAACTCACAACTTGATTAACAGCATTGTAATAAAGCATATCTTGATGTTTAGCTAAATGCCTTTTAACATAAGAGTGGCAGAGGAACAATGGCTAATAGATGAATGAGAGTTATATTTTTCATCCATTGGTCTTGATTTCCACATGTGTGGGTTTCAAAATAGTCAAGTGCCAGAAGAAAAATGTAAAGGTGATATTAAATGCAAATGTCTACATAAATGATTAATAACGGAAATGAGATTTTGGCATAAGTCAATGAAATGCTTCTATTGAAATCATTATTTAGCATTTGTCACCTACTGAACCTTTATAAAACCCAAATTACAAACTTCACAGAAAAGTTTGTCATGATCATGAAGGTATGGAATGTACTGACTCCCGCCCGCCACCCTCCCCACTGTAATCCTAAACTGTTGAAACTAGTTTTTGCTGAAGATGTCATACAGATTTAGAGGGGGCAATTTAAAATCTCTTGACCTCCCTATGACTTTTCCAAGTAAAGCTGCTGGAAAGCTAGAGTGACAAGGAAAAGTGATCCTTCTAACACAATATTTCAATGCTTCTTTCTCTTTGAAATTCTTCCATAGATAATTTTCTGAGGGCAAAAATTAAAGTTACTCTCTTTCAGAGCACTCATACAGTGGGAAAAAACAGGACAATAACAAATACTTATTGCATTATATTATATTATATTATATTATATTATATTATATTATATTATATTATATTATATTATATTATTATATTATATTATATTATATTATTATAAATTATATTATGTATACCTTATCAAGTATGAATGCTGTGCCTGATGAACTGCTGCATTATTTAGAGAGTACTGCTTTACTAACAAAGTGAATAGTATCTAGGTAGGTCATGTATTGTCTTGGCATATGTTCCCTCTCCAGCATATGAGTTCCAGCAGTGAAATCCCAACAAGAGTGAGGACAGAAACAATAAGTCTGCTTATTACAATTCCATGGCATTGTGCTCAGAAAATGTTAAGTTTAAAATAGGGATGCTATGAAGCATTGTTATGGCTGCTGGCAGATCACCCCTTTACATGTTAGTGATCTGGAATGGCTCTTGGATGCCTCCTTAATGGGAGTTGTGTTGCAAAGTAGTGCCGGTTTCACCACTCTGAAGACAGATGCAGCTGGATGAACAGGTCTGTGGCCCAGGAGTCTCTGGGGTGTCTTCAGCATAAATCGAACAGCCTAGAATAACACTGAGGACTTGAGCTGCCTGAAAGAACTGAAGATCAGAATCATAACTCCCAGAAAGGTCTGTTGACTGCAACTAAGCTAAACTAGAATCCCTGAAGTTGGGTTATTTTGTTTGGTTTTTTACCTCTCGAAAGGGAATGAAAGGCATGGCCAGCAACTCTAAATTCACATTTTCAGTGAGAATGATCAATGATGAAAGTATAAAGTTGAAATGCTACTTTCCAAGGATGTCTTATGGGAGGCAATCAGCACAGACAGTGCAAAAGCAGCCCCCCCATCTAAAAGTGGGATAGAAAGGCAAAGGCAACAAGAAGTATACAAGGTAAAATGGCAGTTTATAGTACACTGTCGTGTCTGCCAATGTGGTGTAGTGGTTAAGAGCGGTAGTCTCGTAATCTGGTGAACCGGGTTCGCGTCCCCGCTCCTCCACATGCAGCTGCTGGGTGACCTTGGGCCAGTCACACTTCTTTGAAGCCTCTCAGCCCCACTCACCTCACAGAGTGTTTGTTGTGGGGGAGGAAGGGAAAGGAGAATGTTATCCGCTTTGAGACTCCTTAAAGGGAGTGAAAGGCGGGATATCAAATCCAAACTCTTCTTCTTGTTAGACAAGATCAAGGCACCCAGGGGTGGGAAGCATCCTTAAGAAGCCCTGGGGAAGTTTGAGCACATAGGCTAGGCCACAACAGGGACTGATGTGCAAATTTCTGTCCCAGGCTTGGAATGCTATTGTCTACAGTCAGCAGTATTGAGAGCATCTCTGTCCACTGACATGGAACCTGTAAGATGGGGAGCTGTGGCCTTTCAGTTGTTATTAGACTCCAAGTCCTATCAGCCTGAGCCAGTATGGCCAATTGCTTGTATGTTGATGGGAATTGTAGTCTAGCAGTATCTGACGGGCTACAGAGTCTTCATTCATGCTATAAGCAATTATGTCCACTTCAACCCATTCCTACAGTATGTGTGATTCTTCTCTCTCTTCTTCTCTCTCCCTTCCTCTCTCTTCACTTTGTGCTGCCCATCATAGGCATAAATGTCTGTACAGTGGTACCTCGGGTTGCAAACACCTCAGGTTACAAACACTTTGGGTCACAGACTCTGCTAACTCGGAAGTAGTACCTCAGGTTAAGAACTTTACCTCAGGATGAGAAAAGAAATCACGTGGCGGCAGTGGGAGGCCCCATCAGCTAAAGTAGTACCTCAGGTTAAGAACGGTTTCAGGTTAAGAACGGACCTTCAGAACGAATTAAGTTCATAACCAGAGGTACCACTGTAATATTATATAACATGTTTTTTAAAATGTTATAACTTTTTTTTTAGGGGAAGAGTGTTATATATGTACTCAAAACATTCATTTGAATGTTATACATAGCTTTTGTTGATAGAGCTGTTTGCAACTTGCTTTAAATGCAGGCTTCATTATAAGCGGGGTTTACCACTTCTGCAGCATCACACAGACTATGATGTTAGAGAGTCAATGCAAGAACGTTTCCTTCCATTGGTGTTCCAGGGCAGGTTTTGTGGCACTGGACAAGAAACAAAATGTGAAATGATTTATATTTGTCAAAACAGAATGGCGCAGCCTTCCAGCCGCCCTCTTCTCAAGAACAAAACTGCAAGGCAGATTTCTGAATCCTTAATTTTGAAACACAATTTCTCACTTCTTCTGTACCATTTTGGAAATCTCCAATAACACAGCTTTTGTGGGGGTGGTCTTGCATGCCGAGGTGCAACCACAATTCAGGCAGACCATGTTTTGATTTACTTAAAAGGAAACGCGGCCAAGAATCTATCAATAATCAAAGTGCATTCTTTAGCTTCAAAGCATCTTGAGCTCCAATATTTGCATTAACGTTGTCTAATAAAAATCTTCTTTTCTCTAACACTGGCTTTTTGTGGGGCTTGATGGGGCCATATTTTTCAAGCCAGCAAAATGCTTTATTACCAACACCTTGCTCAATACTTCTACCAAAGAATGAAGACATGTTAGTGCATCTCTTGTCCTTCATAGCTATGTCCTTTAGTACATTAATATAATGCCACCGCTGTTATTTGACAAACAAAACAAGTTTCAGCCATGTGTCCTTGAAAACTAGATGTGTCCTTTTGTTCTCAGGCCTATGTCATTGCTGCCTCGCCATTTATATATATATATAATCTTATTTTGGAAGCCCTTGTCTTTATCACTCTATGTCTAAGTTCTGTCTCTGAAACAGATGACTTTTTTAAAAAACCCAAAAATGATAGATCAACTTGGGGGGAGAGGAAAACTTTTAAAATCCATAATTGACAAGCAATTGTAATAAGTTTATGGTGATATATGTGTTAAGCTGGAGCATCTTACTTTATTATGGCCTTGGTTTATAGCAAAGCTGTGTTAAATGGTTGTTGATAATATTCAGCAGTCTATATGGAATTTTGCATGGCTGAAGGACTTACTTTCCTATTTTATTTATTCAAAGATTCCCCCCCCCCCCTTTTCAGGGCACACTTGTCATCACAAGCAATGGATAAGATTCCTCAACAAAAAAACCACATCATAATATATAAAACCATCAAATTAAAAACACATTACTCATTTACTATGAATAGTACCAACTGATTCCAAGCACAGCAGTTATTAAATTTGGACTAAAATTAAAGTTTCTTAAGGTTACTCCCCATAGTTGCCAAAGATTGAGCCAATTGTATTTCCTGGGGTAGAGAGTAATTTTGTAAATTCAGGATCAAAGCCTTCACCTTAAAACCCATCAGTCAGTGGGTTGGAGAACAATGTCTCAGAAGCTGTTCTTAAACCCTAACCAGGTCGATGTCAGTACAGGTAGTCCTTCCAATAAACTTGTCACAAGACATGCAAGTCCCATTCTAGGGAGATGATCCAGAAGAACACACTATGTTAAATGTTACAGAATGCCTTTGAAAGGGCAAGGAGAACCAACAGGATTATATTCCATCCATTCAATCTCTGTCATAAATCATTTACCACGGCCATCCTGAACCTAGACCAAAAACCACAAGTGAAAGGATCTAAATGACCAGTGTCCTCCAAGACTGCCTAGGGCTCCCAAGACACCACTTGCTATGAAAATGAGAAACCAAAATTGACAGATTCACCCATCTCTTTTATGGAGTCTTTAAAACATAAGACATTGGCCCCACCTCCATTCTCTGCTTGGGAGGTGGGGTAAAATAAAGGGAGAGGATGTTCTATTGTGCAAGACAGAGGTTCTAACACTAATGGGATGAGGTTTTTTTGGCTATAACCCATTATAAAGAAACACCCAGAAGGCCTTGACAAAACCATAGACTGTTGCTACTTTTTAATAGCTTCTATAACACACATTTGTACATGTTTCCCCCTCACTGAATAATGCAAATATTTCAGGCAGGTTTTCTAACCTGGCATTTTTGTTTACTATGTTGCTGAATGATTAACACTTTTTCTTTTTTTTTTACTTCAGTGGCATATTTTATTATACCTTAACTATACTATTTTCTTCCTCTCTGCATATTTGTTTATTACATTGGCCTACAGCCATGTTTTTGCTTCCTTATTTCAATTTAGGTTGTCAGAGGTTTTTTTGTGGTTTTTTTAGAAAAAAAGGTTGGACATTTTTTGGATTCTGTTTCCTCAATGATTATCAAAGGTTATGGAACATAAACTTTATTTCAGAAACTTTGAGAGGCTTGTATTCAAATGTGAAACTTTGTAATATGTGCTGACCTTGAAACGCTTTCCTTCTATGGTTTGATGAATTTCAGCCAAGCAATTTTCAGCTGCTGAAAATGAGCTCTGACCAGAAGACACAATTAGCATAAAGGTAAAATATTTGTTGTACCAACAAGAATATGTTCATTTGTTAGTCAGTATATTCACTTAATTTTATTTCTTCAAACTCCATCTGAATATTGGTATATGTGGTCCCTCAAATTATTGTGACACACGGAAATGTAACTCTTGTTCATGGTTGCTTAAGTAAATATATTTAATTGATTTCTTGTTGTGTTGTGAGTATATAGGGCACTAGGGACTTTGTATGTGATTACATACAAATCAAATCGAAGTTATTTTCAGACAAAATGCCAAGCAGATAATTTTCAGAAGAGTATTTCCAAACCAAGAGCAACTGTGTGTTTAAGGAAATGATTTGCTTCTTGCTATATGCATTTCCAAAAGGCTATATCTTCTTTAAATGATTTCCACCTAATTTGATAGTTCATGCAGTTTATAGAAAATGCTACTGCTTTGTGCTGCATATCTTGGTTTTCAGCACTGAACTCCATTAGCTCCTTAAACAAGTACAGTGGTACCTCAGGTTAAGTACTTAATTCGTTCCAGAGGTCTGTTCTTAACCTGAAGCACCACTTTAGCTAATGGGGCCTCCTGCTGCCGCCGCACCGCCAGAGCACGATTTCTGTTCTCATCCTGAAGCAAAGTTCTTAACCTGAAGCACTATTTCTGGGTTAGCGGAGCCTGTAACCTGAAGCGTATGTAACCTGAAGCATATGTAACCTGAGGTACCACTGTACTAACCTTACAATCATTTTCCATATTGTTAGCAATGGTTATTGGCGGGTATGTGTGTGGATGTTTAATCTTTCCATAGATTCTTATCAGTCTCCCAACCCATTCCCCTAACCTGTATTGGGACTTACATCTCCTCCTCCTCCTCATCCCTTGACCCATCCAACCTTATTCTACATGCATCCATCTATTCAACAAATTGAAATCTTCTTTGTTTCAACTGTGTATTGAATTTTGTTTGTTTGTTTACACATCTGGGTTATTTGGCAATCCTATAGTAAAGCTTCCTCTCCTATTTTCTTTCTCTGCCCCCACCCCACCATTCGAGCAATGTTAGCAGTGCCTAAGAAGAGAGTGCAGTCTGCTCTGTGTAAACCTGGCATCACGAAAGCACAAAATGTGCCTTAGAAAGATACAGAAGGGACCAGGAATCACAAGAGGAAATGTATTTGTTCATAAGCAAATCCTAATATACAGCACTCAGAAAGCATACCAACAAAAATGATGCAGTAAAAATTGTTAATCAGTGGAGCCCTGATCCACGCAGAGCCAAAAAAAAAAAACAATTTCCCCACTCTATTTATAGTAAAAAAACAGTTTATTTCAAGGTTCTAATGTTGATAATTTCATGCTTCTGATGAAATTTAGAACATTTATATTACAATGCACCTGGCTGTAAAATGTGCACTCCTGTGAAATTTGCAAACATTTCAGAATGCTTGGATTTCTGCATGTTACAGGAGGAGTAATGTCATGATGAGCAGCTGGACAATAATAGAAGATCTGTTGTGGCAATTGTTCAGATACTATGAAAAGAGCACACCCCTAACTATATATCTGGGACAGAATTGACTTTTTAGTACTGTCTAGTGATTAGATGTAATGGCTTGCATATCAAAATGACAGCACTGAGCACTTCAGACAAACCGCTAAGGAAAAGTGAGTGGATTGATGATCTTATTCAGACAGAAATGGCAACAACAGATATTATGGGTTTCCTGCTGCCATATAGCCACATTACCAGAGTAAGAAATATCCATCATGTTGTCGTTTCACATTCGTAAATATATTATACTTTTGCAAATCCTAGACAAAAATTACAGATGAAGAAGTATTTTGGCATTTCAAGACAGTACAGCTACTCCCGTGAAGATCTAGATTTTGCAAACTCATTTAGAGTTCTTTATTGATCTAGGTCACCCTACCATCTCTGTTTATCAAACCAGAATCTACATCAGGAGTGGCTAACCTGTGGCTTCTAGCTCCTATCAACTTCAGCTACTTATGGACAATGATCAGGGATAATGAGAGTTGTATTCAAGCAAAAGAGGCGGAAGTGGGTTCAGGTTAGTCTACACAGAGCCATTTTTCCATTCCAGATTCTCCTGGGTCATATACTTCCATTATACTTTCACAGCATAGCCGCACACTCATAGGGACATATGTGCTATCTGTCTCCCACCCTGGCAGAAACTAGCACCAACTCATCTTTTGTGTTCAGTCACGGTCATACAGTCATCTCCATGAAGTCACACGCCCTCATCTCTAGCTTCTATCACATATCTTTCAATCTTGTGTTGAAAGAAAGCATAAGGTGAGGCAGGTTTCATTGTGGCTCAGCCCTGGAATGTGTGAGGTATGGAATGAGAGATATGCCTTCAGTCTGCCACAGAACATATTTCTATTCCCAGTGTAGCTGGTTAGAAGGCTGTTATTTTGTTTTGTTTTGTCTCTAGCATCTGATATTCAGAGAGAAAGCATATATCTGAGCTTAGAGATTCCAATTAGCTATTGAGAGTCCATGAATCTGTTAAAGCCATCATTGCATCATTGGGTCAGCAAATTATGTATGTTTATTATGTGCTGTGTGAAAAAATATTATCTTTGTCTCTCTAGAATCTGCTGCCAATCAGCTTCATTGAAGTTCTAACAGCATGAAAGAGGGTGGGGAAAATGTGTCTCTGTTCACTTTCTCCACAGTAGAAAATTTATAAATTTATTTTCTGTTTCTCCACCTTCAGTCATCTGTTTTGAAACCAAAGGGTCCCAAATACTTTAGCTTTTATGATAAGCAAGTTCCTTCAACTCATTGATAACTGTCATCTTGTGAACCTTTTACAGCTCTTTGATGTCCTTTTTAAGATAGGCAAATCAAAACCATATGCCATATTCCAAATGCAGTCACACCACAGATAACAGCACTGCAATTTCTGGCAGTTTCATTTCTACTCTCATTCCTCAGAATTGCAAACATGGATTTTGCCTTTACCATTGTCATTGAGTACTGAATTGACATTAGAGTGGCCCATGGATCACCAAAAACAGAAGACAAATGAGCAGAGATTTGCCTAAAATCCACAAATGCTTATTTATATGTACAGATGCAAAGTTAGACATTTAAGTGGCTTTACATTTCACCACAGTGGTGGAGACTGTATCTGGACTTGTCCAGACTGCTTGTACAGCTATTAACTGTTGATGAGCAACTTCAAGGCCCCTTTTATTCTTTCTTCATATTTCAACTGGACTTGGGCTAGGCAGCTTTTCAAACTGAGGACCCCTTTAAGGAGAGAACTGTTACCTGACAAACCTACCCTGAAAAGTAGGACACATGGCTTAGTTGACATTTTTAGGGACCTATTCCCTATGAAAAATACAAAAACTACCTATGAGATAAGCACTTACAAATTCATCCTTAGACTACCTGAAGTCACCTCTAAATGTTATACAGGTTTCCAACATCTGGAGAAATACATATATGCACAGGAAACGTTCTTTCAGTCCAGGTAACCATGTTTGGAAGCATTCACAGACCTTACTTGGCACTTCAGCCAGATGAAGCTTTCTCTATTATTTGTGAAGGAATTCCAGGACAAGTAGCAAAGTGAATCAGAATATCTCCTGGGTTGTAAAACTCCTCCTTCTCTGTAGCTGGCCTTGATGAAACCCAATAATTCCATCTAATTATTGTGGAAGCAATAGTTCCTTGCTGTGTAATCTTTGTAAGAGCAAGTACTGCTTCGAAAAACCTGAAGTTTTATCCTACCGCTATAATTTAATGTATTAAGAGGACAATCACAGCAATAAAAGAGTTGTAATGATGAGTTCTTCTTTTACCCTTGTGTCTCTTTGGAGATAATGGGGTTTTAAGAACTCTAGTTTTTCTTTTACAGTTTCTTGGAAATTTGTCCAACAAGCTGTTTTTTTCCCAAGGCTGCACTCAACTGGATAGTGTGTGTGTGTGTGTGTGTGTGTGTGTGTGTGTGTACATACACAGAAACACAAACAATATGATTTCACACAAAAATGCATTATGTTTCACAGGAAATACTAAAAATGAAACCAATTGGACCATAATTTTCAGGGCATGTGCACAAGTGTTTATTTTAAAATACAATAAAGACCTGATTGACTTCCAATGCCCTTTTCGATGGGTTTTGGGAGAAGGATTACTGGTTTGTTTTTGTTCTTATTTTTATTATGTATTTTGTGTTTTTTATATTGTGATTTTATGTTGTTGAACCACCCTGAGATCTATGGCTGAAGGGTGGTATACAAATTTGATTAATAAATAATAAATTTCACAGCTTTATTTGAGGAATGAATAAATGGTGGGTGTCCTTTGCATGTTTACATATTTCAGAGGATTTAGACTTTAATCTAAGCTGCAATCATGTATGAGTATCTTCAGAAGATTTAAGAAAAGGAAATGGGGCAAATTGTCCCACTTCAGGTGGATGCAATTAGAGAAAACATGGATTCTGGGGTAGAACACAACACTTCTACTTTTTTCTAGCATGGAGCTGAAAATTTCTACCATTTTATGACCCTTTATTATTGAGAAAAGAAATTTGAAAATTATCAAAGGGCCAAGGGGTATGTATGACTGTGATTTCTTACATTTTCCAATAGTCTTCACACTGCAGCCCTCCTCAGTGATGGCATTTTATTGAAATCCCATGGCATCCTAAGATGGGCTGTCCTGTAAGCATAGAAATGTGGTTCACCTGAAACTTGGTCTTTTTTCTTTCTTCATAATGCTTTATTCTGGATTGTTTTATTTAATGTTTTAAGATTGGTTGTATACCACTTTGAGATTTGTTTCTTAAAAATATCAAGTGTTATAGAACTGAAAATAAACAACAACAACAACTCAATCCAAACCTTTGCAAATGGGTAGAACAGGTTTCCTCAACCTCGGCCCTCCAAATGTTTTGAGACTACAGTTCCCATTATCCCTGACCACTGGTCCTGCTAGCTAGGGATCATGGGAGTTGTAGGCCAAAAACATCTGGAGGACTGAGTTTGAGGAAGCCTGGGGTAAAAGATACCTCTTCTTCCTTGACCTCACTAACCACACACTATAGCCAAAACCTTGTTCTTGTGCAAGCCAGACCATTATATCCATTTCTTGTTTGAAGTATTAAGTATTATTTATTAAAATAAATACAAAATACATCATAAGTCCCATGAATGCTTCTTGTTTGGTTCCTTCCACCCCATTTCCATGCTTTTAACTTGCCCTAAAGGGAGCCGAGTTGAAAATTTGTAAATGAGAGACTTTTCAACTTATTACCTCAGTGTTTTAGCACACAATATGATCATTTAAGGGTTTGTTTGTTTTTCCTTTTGTTCAGCTGCTTTAGTAGTGTTTAGTGGTTTTGATCCAGCTCTCATTTTGATTCCCCTGCGGGAATGAACTCTGGGAACTGTTAGCTTAATATTGTGAATAAAATTAGCTTGTTCTTTCGCTATGTTTTGTAGCAGAACAATGGGAGCAGGGACATTTTTGGCAAAATGAATAGAATTTAATAATATTTTAGAAAGGGCAATATCAAAGCCATGATTTTTAAAGACAGGGCCTTTTCTTCTCAGACACCCACTGTCATTCATCAAAATGTGTGAGCGCAACAGAAATTTTCTCCACCCATCATCACCTTTATTGGGAGGAAGGGGGTAAGAGAAAGAAGTAGAACAATGAATAAGGAAGTGGAAGCTGCGGTACAACAGAGAGATAAATACCGGTAGCATATAAAATCCCTTAATAGTAGAAGACACAAGGTGATTCTCAAACAACAGATCAGAGCTGCCATAGCTGAAAGGAGACTTTTCTCAGGAAAGGAAAAACACAACATTGGACTTCATCCCACCTTGGTCCTTCCACTCTCCCTCCTTGACTGCTTCCAGAAAAAGACCTAGGAGGAAGGGAGGAAGTGTTAGTTTCCCATGTGTATTACAGGTCTTTCCATCCTGCTTTTGTTGTTTTTATAAATCTATCAAAATTCATATTTACATTGCACATCAGGCGTACTCTGAAGGCGCATTTAGACAAAAATTAGAGAAAGCCTTGAGCCTACAATAGTCTTACCTGAGTTTGCCTTCAAGGTAATTTTAGATATCACTTCCTTTGTCCACCTTACATGGGTTTTCCCAGAGCCTCTTCTACCAATTTACATCAGGGTGGCTAATATTTGAACCTACAGAAATGGTGGTTGTACAACTTACATTAGCCTCAACGATCTTGGTCAGGGATTAGGGGGGTTGCAGTCCAACAATATCTAGAGGATGACAAATTAGCTGTTTGACATGATGGGCAAGACAAATGCAGTGATTCTCTCCTGGCCCTGTGCAGCCTTGGATCCGGGTCTCTCTAGCACACCTTCAGAGGAGCTGGGTCTTTTCAAAGAAAATCTTTTCTCTGTCATAAGCATCATACCGAACTGTGACTTGGTGTAATATAATGATTGAAATGGAAATGGCCTAGGCTGACAGTTTAAGGCTGTTTTTGTAAGATCCATTTCCCCCCTCATCTGCAATGACAAATCATCCCTGAATGGCAGGGCATTAAGATGGTACAAAAGAAGGCGAATTTGGGTGTCTGGGATTTGATGCTTGAATATGTATATGTGGAAAACAAAGAGCCAATCATATATACAACAAGCATTCCTTTTTATTTCTGAAGGAAATCAGTCATTTTGGATTTTACATGATTACTTCCTGAGCAGTAAGTCTATGCAAATACAAATAAAAAGCACGGCTTAAAAATGTTATTTGGCACTTCAAAAGACAATATATTAAAGAGCTAGTTGGTACAGCTTTTACAACTTTCTCATTGATTTTGCCGTCATTGATTTTCCTTCAGCTGAGACCCATCTTTTCATCATGCTACTGCCTTTATGATTTCAGCACTTCAGATATGCACATAACATGCATATGTAGGTGAATATCATAATTTTCTGAAGGTTTTGTTGCTGTTTCTTTGCCTTCTTAGCTCAGCTTGTTTTCAGCAATGTTCTTCTTTATAAAGATATTATTGGTTTTAATATCTGGTAATAAGAACCTTTTCATTTATTTATTTATTTATTTATTTATTTATTAATTATTATTAAAATGGAAACAGTGGGTGGTGTGAGTCTTACTCAGAATAGACTCTTGAATTCTATGGATGAACTTGTCCATTGATTTCAGTGGCTCTACTCTGAGTATGACTTGGTTGGATCGCACTCAGTACCCTGGTTTCTCCGTCCTTGAAATGATTTAAAGAGAAAGGCAAACTTCCCAATGAACTAATCAACTGATTAGTTGTTCCTAAAAGGTATGGGTTATATTCAACTAAATTTTACTCAGAGGAGACCTATGGAAAATTATGTACATGACTAAGTTAGGTCCATTAAATTCAGTGCATCTACTCTGAGGAAAACTTAGTTGAATACTATATGTTCAGTCCATTAACACATAATTCAGGGTTTGGATCCATTATGCTTTTATATTTATTTGTTTATTATTATTATTATTATTATTATTATTATTATTAGCCAATATACACCCAAGCTGCAGGACCCATTCCTTCAAAAAGATCCTTTCTCCATCCACTGTGCACTAATTGCAGGCAAGCCATGTTATATGAACTGCATACACCCAAATTTGCTGGTGTGACAACTGTTTCAGGATTTGTGTGAGTTCACATGTGTGTTGGAACTGCTTGTGATACCATTTCTAATTCCTTTGACTTACCGCTGCAGCTATGCAACTAGCAACCTCTAATTTCAGAAGAAAATCATTCTAGTGAGAGTATTTATCTTCATCTTGTAGAGTAACAGCTTTTTAAAGAGTAGGGGGGAGGCAAACCATTTGTCAGTGCTCACTCTGCCTAATAGTAGCACTTGCCCTGATTGAACTGTTTTGCAGGTACTGTATCTCAGATTTTTAAAGTTAAGTTTCCAAAAGATATCTCTGTTTTGGAACTACAGCAAGGAGCCAAGCATCTGGTGCAATTATAGTACCACAGCATCTAAGGGAAGAAATACTAAATATGACAGAAAACAGAAATCTGGAAATTGAGCAAAGTAAAAGAATGGCGTTAGAAACATATGTGTAGTTTATATACCAGATTCAAGTCTTCAAAAATAGTTTTAAAAAAACCAAATGCTATGTTGCCTTAAGAAAGTATTGAAGCAGTTTTCCAGTGTTAATACTGAAATTCAGAAGCAACACACACAAAATTGCTATTTAATCAAGATAATAATGTGTTGTTGTTTTTAAAGACAGGGTGTAATAATAACAACAGAATTAAGGTGTTCTGTGAACAGAATAAAGCGTTTTTTGGGAACTCCAGGATGTTTTGAAATCTTGGGTAACAGCCGTTCTTTAAATTCAGATATAGTAACACTGCATAGAGGGTTAAGTAGACTTTGTTCCAAACATACTTCAGTTTAAAAAGTCTGCAGCAGCAAATATTACAGAAAACATAGCATTTGGTAGATCTAGACAATGGAGGTGGTGACTGATATAGTGCAGTGACTATGGGCTTTTTAAAAAAACTATTCAAAACAAGTTGATATATCATAGATTTATGATGAGATCGTGGCTTGGCACCTAGTTTGTTTGCTCATGAGCGAGTATGCTCTTAGAAATGTGCAGCAGAAAAGTGTTGTGCATTTGGCAAAAGAATGTAAAAAAGCTTTACCTGGGATGTCCTTATTCAGGCTACACGAGAAGCAATATCATGGCACCAATCTACTGTTGTAGTGATTTGGTTTCCTCCCCCCCTTTTTTAAAACACTCGGAAATATTTTCAAATTAGAAATACAAAACAAAGCAGGCAACAATGTTTTTGGTTGCTATTAATTCCACTGGAAAGAATCCCATCTGCTCCTCATTATAGTCTTCTGCATGCCGTATCTTGGGTAATGAGAGCGTTTCAAAATGTAGTTGTCATTTAACAACACACCTGAAAAACAACACATATGGAAAACTTCCCTAGGAACCAGGTTATAAACTCATGCGGCACCATTAGAAAGCATTCATTGTTTCTGTCTGCAGTTAATAGTGTTCACTAAATCTGACCACACATTTCACGCAACCATCAGGTGTTTCTGTCTGTATGCTTGTCTCTATGTAAGTAATTTCATAAACTGGGTAGTCTAAGAAGCATAAGAACATGCTACCCTTTGCAGCATACCTATCTCATTTGAATGGTTTTGTGGCTTTCTGAATTTCCAGAGAAGAAAAATCATGGTCCATTTTTAGACTAGAGCATTATAATCAGACATTTAGCCAGTCAGAAGTTAAGTGACTTATTACACAGTTGCAATTTGTCCCACAGTAATTGGATCTTACTAAATAAAATGTAGTTGAATGTGTGAAATATTTCCTGCCATCATAATTAAGTGATCCTGAAACCAAACTTTACCTCAATTAGTTCAAACTGTAGCAGGACAGCATAATAATTACATATCAAGTAGATCATGGATATACTAAAAATATCCTGCATAACAATTCCACAGACATGGCATATAAGAGAAAGAGAACTTTCCCAAAACCAAAGCAGATCCTTCCCTCTCTTCGGTGACTAAAGTATGTACATATTGCTCAAAAAGGGAATTCACCACATATATTTTTTTAAAAGGGCACCAATTTGTATAAAATTTGCACATGCTAATGTATATGCATGGGTGGATTATTAAAAAAACTAATTGCTATAATTTACATAGAAATACAATACATTTTATCATAGTAGAGAAGATGGAGTCCTGTGTCCCTGCCCAATGTACCATCCGGGTGCTAACTCGGCCTCAAGGAACCCATTATCCATTCTCATGGTCCAGATACCCCTTCAAATAGTGGGTTCCTTCAAATAAAAGACTATCCTTTGTAAAGTAAGACCCCTACTTCTCTCCTGCCTGGATTATCAACTAGACTAGACTATCAACAACAGGAATCATCTGAAGAAGTGTGCATGCACACGAAAGTTCATACCAAGAACTAACTTAGTTGGTCTTTAAGGTGCTACTGGAAGGAATTTTTTTTGTTTTAACAACAGGAATGAGCTCCTTTATCCATGCAAGCAACACTGCATGGAGGAGGATTCAGGGATGAGTATGCTCACCCCACCACTTTTGTCACTGTTCCCATCACCCCACATTAGTTAGAAAGTAGATGGGTGTCTCCATGCTCTTTAGAAGCCTGTACAGTTGGAACACGCTCCCAGTTACACCCTCCAACTCACAGAGAGTGTCAAAAGAGGCAGAAGTGAATATTCTCATCCCCACTTCTGCTTCCAGGCAATGTAGTGAGAACCAGTGTGGTGCATTGGTTAGAATGTCAGACTTAAGACCCAGGAGAACAGGATTGCATTCCAACTCAGCCATGAAGCTCACTGAGTGACTTTGGGCCAGTCACTATCTCTCAGTCTAACCTACTCTCAGGGCAGTTATGGGGATTAAATGAGGAGGAAGAGAACCATATATGTTGCCTTGAGCTGCTGGGGGGGGGGGGCGCGAGTAAAGATATAAATGAAATGAAATAATTATAAATAAATAAATAAAATGTCACTCACCTCAAGAAAGGAATATCCAAAATGGGTTTAAAGCTGCCCACTTCTGCAGGTTTCTGCACCTGAAGCTGTTTTGATGCTGGTTTGAATTCAGATGAGTGATTGGCAGTTTGAAGATTCTGATGCTTTTCATTTCTTTTTGCTTACTTTGTAGTTAAAAGTTAAGCCAGTGTTTCCCAAACTTTTTTGGGCAACGGCACACCTGTTTACTGAAAAAAAATCTCGCGGCACACCACCATTAAAGCCCCGCCCCGTGACGTCAGCGCGCAGCGTCACGCCGGGAGGGACGCACGAAAGCTATCCTATGTAAATACGGATTTAGCCTCGGTTTGCTCTGGCTTTGAAGCTAAAGGTTAAAGGGGGGGGGCAGAGAGACGTGTAGACCCGTTTGCTTAGAAGTAGGTCCCCAGTGTTTCCCCATGGGGTCCCAAGGAAGAGCGGCGCCACCCGATTGGATTTCCTAAACTCCCGCCCTGAGCGCTGGAGTTCCGCGTAACCCAAATTAAACCCGGTTGCTTACACTCTGTCCAGGAGGACGCACAATCCCCGCTTGACGGATGGGTCTGTTCCAAGGCTGGCTCCGCTGGCAAAGCCGGCTTGCTGGACGCCTCTTGGCAGGGAGAGAAGCGGACGGACGAGTTTTAAGAGGCTCTCCGTCGCTCCAGAAGAAGGCAGGGCGAAGATTTCAAGGGGCATCGCTCCGGCTGCTCCCTCTCCCGGCGCGCAGGAGCGATGCCTCTCTCTGGCTCTCCCTCCGCGCAGGCTGAGGGAGGGAGGGAGGGGCGCGTGTGACCCGTCTCTGCTGGGAGACCAAACCCAGCGAGGCAGAGTCGCGCGGAGGCGCCCAGGCAGCGCTGCCGGCTGCGAGGAGGAGCGCCAGGCAGCAGCAGGAGGCGCGGCCTCTCCTCGCCGCCGCCGCCCCGCCTCTCGCCGCCGACTCGCCCGCCTCCCTCCAGGCATCTCGCGGCACACCCGCCGATGTCTCACGGCACACTCCTGTGCCGCGGAACACCGGTTGGGAAACACTGAGTTAAGCTAACACTTACCTAAGTGAAGCTACCTGAATGGCTGCATTGAATTAACTAGGAGGCCAGCAAACATCCTGATTGTTCTAAACAGCTAACTTGAGAAGTTAGGGAATTTGGGTTGAAAGACCTGATAATCAATGCACATGAAAGCAATTAGTTATTTAGGATATGCAACAGACCTGGATTTCTATAGCCCTAATAAAACCATGTTTCCTTCCCATAATACTGATTGCTTATCAATGGACAACCAAACCTAAGGTGTATATGGAACTTTATATGTTACAATAAATAGACATTACATCAGTTATATTTTATAAAGTAGCTCCCCTCATTTCCTTTACCAAAGCTGAACATTAAAAAAGAAGGCTCAGTAACACCTATTAGTTAGAATACTATTCCTGTGACAAAATATGCATGTCTTGACAGCAGGATCAAAAGGTGCTAAAATTTAATTGGACAAAATAAGCTCATGAAGATTCAGCCTCAGTAGACGAAGGTAATATATGTGTGTGCAGAAAATCCAACTAAAAGTGGAAGTTAAAGTCATGTGGGAACATTTGCCGTAGGGTTTCCTTCAGCCAGGTACATATGAAGAGCTTTGCTGGATCAGGCCAAAGGCTCATCATACCACTTAAGAGATTTTTTAAATATTATGCAGTTTATAAATGTATTTTTAAAATTAAAAAAATAAATTTTAGTCCAGCACTCTGTTCTGACAGTGACTGACCATATGCCCATGGAAACTCAGCAAACAGAAGCTAAGCTCAACAGTACTCTCCCCATCTGTGATACCCAGTGACTGGTATTCAGAGACATGCTGCCTCTAGCAGTGGAGGCAGAATATAACCATCATGGTTAGGAACCATGGCTAGCCCTAACCTCCTCCATGAATTCTGTTTAACTTATCCTGGGACTCAGCTATACATCTGCAAAGAAAACGTTTTAATTGTGTTGTAAAGTGCAATATACAAATGTGACAGTAGATGGTGAAAGTGAGCTATGCCAAATTCAATGAATTTTTAAAACTTTTTTTTTAAAAAAAAAGCATTTTCACAGCGTTTCTTATATGTGTGTAGATTCTGCCCTGCATAACTCTAGCAAAGACAAACACTACAGAGGGAATGCATACAAGGCATGATCTACAGAATAAAACATTAAACATAAAAAAAATCTTCCCTTCAGATGGCTTGGGGGTTGGATAACTCCATACCTTCCAACATTTCTCCAGTGAAAACAGGAACATCCTAAGGAAAAGCAGGACATTCAGGGATCAATTCTGAAACTGGGACAGCTTCTATAAATCCAGGACCGTCCCTGGAAATTAGGGAGGGTCTGTGACTGTAGTCTACTGCCTGACTGTAGTGCCTAAGAAAATGAGAGCCCCTGCTGGCCAAATAAAACAAGACTCCAGGTGCTTAAAATACTTTATTTATATGAGCCATTTTGCAATTCCATAAAATGAAAATGGGGAGGGGAACAGTTTACATGAAGCAATTGCTATGGCAAATTCAGCACAGTTCCATGGGAATCTGCTCAGCTACATATATTTACCACAGCACAACATCTCATGGTTTGCTTTTGATATAGCCTAAGGGATTTTCTTTCCAAGCTCTATCATATATTGATTTTCTTTGAAGTATGTATTTTTATGTTGTAACTGAAACAATGTAGAGAAGACCAAAACAATACAAACTAACCCTAATAAATGCCACAAACAAGCAGGGATTCACTCAGTTAATATTGCTCTTGCCTATTTGAAGACATTTGGCTTACAATCAGAAAGCACTAACTTCTACACACTGTGCTTTAATTTCCTGCAAACAGCAATCTAGCCCAATGCAGGCCTACTCTGGTGAAGGAATTCCTCCTGTGTTTAAGCTGCTGGGGAGATTTGTCAATAACACTTTAGCACACATACAAATGGTTTGCTGAGAAGCTGGACACCGATAAAACAGAAAGCTTGAGAGAGCCCTTAAGATCCTCTGTGTGGCAAAACAGCAAGCGGTAGCTATCCTGAAAAGAGGGAGAGTCTGCAAAGTGCCTCCTATCCAACACAAATTGCTTTCCTTTTTTATATAAAAAAGGCAACAATTTATTGGCAAAATGGCTTTTCTTTTCTCAAAGTAAAATAGCTTGCACTTCTGTATTTTTCAGTTTATTTTGCTTGGAGGAGTATATGAGCAACACCATATAGCTCTAATGCATCAGCCTTACACATTTGCACTTCCATTTTTTATGTGTACAGTAATATTACAAAACCATTAATGATTGTGGTGCACAAGGTCAGTTGTTCAGAGAATTGTCCTTCTACAGCGATAAAAAGTCTTCTTTGTTAGAGATCTTCAATTGTATTTCTGATAACTAAGTAGGTGTTTTAGAAAGTAACACAGCCATCTTGTCCTTGTTTTCCAAGAATCATAGAGGTAGGAATGCAGTCCCGATCAAGAGAGAAGTTACTGATACTTCATTCATTCTGCTTTTCTCCCTTCCAGAGAACATATTTTTAATATGGAAGTTGCTGTAGAGTTTCACTCCTACTTTGACACCTCCTAGCCTGGTTGCAAATCTTGGACTGGCACTGAGACTCTGTGTTTTCTCTTGACGATAGCTGTTAATGATTTTCATCTAAAAGAAAACAGACTAACTGCTCAGAACCTGCATTCTGCAACAAACTTCCATTTTTACTTTCTATTCCATATAAATATATACATATACATATACATATATATATGTATACACTATCAGACCCAGATTAAGAGTAAACAGAAGCTTTGAGGATATGGGATCCAAGAAGATTCCATCTTGTGACCTGTGCTATTGAGCATCTACTTAAAACCACACAGGGAAGTTACAGTGGTACCTCGGGTTACATACGCTTCAGGTTACATATGCTTCAGGTTACACACTCCGCTAACCCAGAAATAGTGCTTCAGGTTAAGAACTTTGCTTCAGGATAAGAACAGAAATTGGGCTCTGGCAGCGCGGCGGCAGCAGGAGGCCCCATTAGCTAAAGTGGTGCTTCAGGTTAAGAACAGTTTCAGGTTAAGAGCAGACCTCCGGAACGAATTAAGTACTTAACCCGAGGTACCACTGTATTGGGAAATTTTGAGATAATGCCATCAGTATCCTGATGATACCCAAGTCTGTCTCACCATCTTTCAGATTTCAGGGAGACCGTTGAACCAATGGCAGTGATGTAGGCTACAAATTCTGGGAAGGACAGAAGTACTGTTGGTTAGCAAAGCCAACCCAGGTATATGTTTGCAAATTGTTTGGGATGGAGTGGCACTCTAAGAATCAGGTTTGAAGCTTGGGAGTAATTCAGGATCAAGTTTTCCAAAGGCAGGTGTTAACTGGCTGGAATATAAGACAGTGCCTATCTAGCTGTAGCACCCAGGTTGAAAAACTTTCTATCTAGGATGGCCAACTGGCCAGCTCCTTATTTGTACAGTTAGACCTGCAACTTACATGGGGAACATATGTTCTGGGGAATGCGCCTAAAGCCAACATAGTCAAAATCCATTGGGTTCAGTGAAAGGTGGAATGGGTCAATAGGACTTAAGCATACTGTTATGAGGGGTTTAGGGGGGTGTTAGACTGTATGCTGAGACCCTTCTAATCCTTGGATCTAGTAAGTGTTAAAATCTTACCAAGGATTTACATTCCTAGTGAGGTGATAGCCTAGGTAACAGGCCATTATACGAAGATGGTGGATCTGTGCCAGAAGAAAAATGGGGTGGACCTCCTCCTTCAACTAGCTAGTAGTTAGAAAGACAAAGGCCAGAGTTGAGTGATGTGAGCTGGAAACTGGAAGCTGGAAGAACAGCAGGCTGGGAAGCCAAAGAGAAGGGGAGGGTAGATTTCTGTTAGAATCCAAAGCTGTGCCTATGAGGGAAGCAAGACTTTCTCGGGGTGTTAATGCTGTGAACCCCTCCATTGTAGGCTAAGGTTGCATATATATGTAAATAAACCATATGTCATAAAAACACCACAATCTCTGCTGTTCCTCATTCCAAAGGAAACACAAACCCTGAACACCCTGGGATCTCACACCGCTTGGAGATTAGGGTGGCATGAAACAATATTTTAATTGCATCCTGAACTTCATGCTATTCCTCCAAGAATAATTTTGTTTTTCTTGTTAAATCCACTGGTAAGGTTTCCACATCGCTAAAGAATACTGCATTCTAATTCTGCCGGCGGCTTCTTCAGCCATTCTTTGCACTAGTGCTATTCATCATGTAGGGCTCACGTTTCTGCATCCATTTTAAACAAGCTTTAATTATCCAAGGTGACAAGAGCAAGAATCTTTGATCAAGCATTCAGCATTTGAAATTGAAGCTGCAGGAATGACATTAAGATGCCACCACCTTCAAAGCCACTAACTTCAGTAATAAGCATCAGTAGCTGGCAACTAAAAGGAATAGCAAATAATTACTGGAATAGGATAAGGAATATACACACACTATACACAACTGAGCCATTTGCACTCTTCCCACCACCACCTATTGCCCCTTCCATCCCTTTTCTAAAGCTTTTTGATTTTTTAAATAACCATTTATAAGGCAGCTGCACCTGGCAAAGTGTGATGTTGGTTAAACCTTGCAGTGCATCCAGCTGCCATGCAAAGAAAGTTTCAAAAGGGAAAGTGGGGGAATCTTTCCTATACATTACTGGAAAGTCAAAGGGATTGAGTGGGGAGAGGCAGAGAGGAATGATCACAGATGAAGAGAACAGCTCTGCAGTGGTGGTAGTGGGGATGGTGATGAAGTTTACTGAGTGACCCTCACTCCCCTTTCATCACAAACCTCTCCCTATTGGCCAGTGGCCATCATGTGGTCCTCTTCTCAACCCGGAAGCAAACTCCTGAGTCATTTTTGTAGAGGAGAAAGAGAAACATATTCCTGCTGTATGAGTAGGAATGATATAATGGAGGAGGAAGCATTGCAGCTTAGATTTCACCTGGTATTCAAGCAGGGGAGCCAACTTGGGCCCCGGTTATGGGTGCCCAGTGTGTGTGATGTCATGATGTCACGTTGTAGCGTGACATCATGACTTCACGCATGCTTCCTGACCTCTGAACCTGACTTCTGGTGGCGCTGGAAGTCAGGTTCCAAGGCCTTGTGAAACCTCGGAAGTTGTGTTGAGACCCTGCTGTGTGGGTACACAAAAAATTTGTGGGTGCTCAGGCACCCCGAGCACCCTATAGTTGCTGCCCCTATAGTCAAGCAAAGGCATCTATGTTGGTATATAGTCCAGTTATGTACACTTTCACAGCCATGTATATCAGTATATAAAATATGTATTGGGATACAGGCTTTAATAGCATTAGTTAGGGTTGACAGGATGTAACATTGTCCAGAGTGCATTCTCTTTACTTCCCATATTCCCAGGCTGGTATTTAAATGTTTCTAAGACTGAGGTCCAAGGAGACCATAGAAATAATTATCTGGTTTTGTGGGTTATCTTTCCCCCCTTATTTCGGTGGGAGTCTAATAACCCTGCTTTGCTTTGATTTAATCTAAGTCAATCAGACCTTTGGGGGATAGATAGCATGGAAGTGAAATAATCAGAGCAAAGTCAGAGCCAACTTGTCCATCCTTATTTATCATTTTAAGTGGATGCTATTAAGGAGATGCTTGACCTAATCATAAGAATGCTATGTCCTTAGCATAGAAAGATGTAATAGCCTCTCAATTGACCACCACTTTGGAGAGAAAGGGGAAAAGAAACATAAGAGCAATTATACATATGAACTTTCAGTCACAGCAATTAAAGGATAGGTGGTAATGTGCTGAAAAACACCTGTCCCCCCCCCCTAGTAATAACATGGCCTTGTCTATCTAGCATATGAAAACAAAATCCCATTTCCATATGACTATGCTTTGTCACGTTTACAGGGGAGGAAAATTATTTGGCATTACTGTCAATCTACAATTAGACAACAGTCAAGTTTATTGATGTCGGAAATAATTCACCAATAATGTTCAGAGGCCTGATTGCATATAAATGTTTCTTGTGACTACTATAAAAGCTTCATGAAGGCAACAAAATGCATATTGGGATAGGGAAGTAGATCTCAAGTGTAAGATTATTCTTTATAACCAAATGTCATTCCACTATCAAATAAAAAGAATTATAACCCTATATTACAAAGTAAAAATAAAATATTCATGTATAAACATAGAACCATTTAGGCATTATGATAGAAAAAAGCATTTACCATCTAGAATGAAGTGTAATATAATCAGATGATTGCCAATATAAGGGGGGACTAATTGAATAAAATTCTGTTAAATGATGTAACACAACAACAACAACAAATAAAGATGTTGCCTACATTTTCTTAATACGGAAATTGGAAACCTTAACTAAATTTGGAAATGGATTAATTGGCAATCGAAATCTAGTTTGTGAGTCATCATATAATGGAAAGTAGAATCAATAAGTACAAGATCAGTTATCCACCAAAAGCAACACTTTCTTTCATTTTTATTTTAAATTGCCACCCAACACAAAATTCCATCGGATACAAGTTAGAAAACATGATATGGGGCATATAATTTAGTCTCAGATGCACATATGCAATAGCCCCATTCAAAAAACATGTGGGGGGATAAATTGTGGAGCAGAGCATGTGCACCAGCCTCATCCCAATATTATCGGTCTCACCAGATCCGCCCCCAAAATTTATACTCAGAGCAGGAAAATCTGGATGGGTTATTCAACTGTACAACACAATAGACTTAGAATCCTCCCCACAATCAAGAACCCTGGTTCCCGAGTAGGAAATACAATGTGGATTCTTAGTGCAATAACATGAAGGACTGCTCCCTGCTTCCTGGGGATTGATAAATCTATCAATTTTGGTTTCTCTCCGTTTCTCATTTTTTCTGTCTTAAGTTAAGTTCTACACATTTCCACGTCAGTATGTGATTTTTTGTTGTTGTTAAAAAAGGTCCTCATTAAAATATCAGAACATTAGTGAGAATTCCTCTGAATATACACATTTGTATGTAATCTTCCTTAATATAACACATTTTTGCATGCTGTTTCCACACATATATACATTGTTATGCACACTTTGTATATGCATTTTTGTACACATTACTTGGCACTGCAAAATTCAGAGGTGCGAATTTTGAAGGACGGTTGTGTTTCTGTTCGTATATTGTTTCAGAGAGTGCAGATCTAGTAGGGTGACCTTTAAATACCAACTGAATTGAATTCCTTCCCCATTCCTTCCCCTTTCAGACCTTTTCATTCAGTGCAGGAAGACTGGGGTAGATTCAGCATAAATGGGGATACAGAGTGCAGAACTGGTGCACATAACCCTATGTCCCTTCTGAACTTTATTCTCCTTCAACGTAAATGTCTGAATTGAGTTGTGTAGATGGGATGAAAGGGAAAGGGCGGCTTCAGAACAAAATGTACCAATAAAAGAAGCTTGAGAAAGATGCAAAAGAACTGATCCTGAACATCTAAATAGTTCAGCCCAACTACACTCCAGATTGGGCAACATACAATGTTTGAACTAACCCCCCCCCGCCCTTTTATGGATATTTTGTTGGTTTTACAATAAAAGGACATTGATCAGCTTCAACAAAACTTGTGGAGTGCTACATGCATACATCAGTCACATATGAAAAAGAATATTGAGTGGGGACACTGTAAAAAAACAAAATCACTTAATGCACCACCAAGGCTTCAACTATCCATTGACATCGTTTCTCCATAAGTAAGCATGAGTGCCTAGAGGTCTGACAGTGACATTACTTTGCTGAGCTGATATATGGGAACTATAGCTTATCTAGATGATCATGTTTGGTGTGATCTCTTAACAACCCTACTATATTACATTAGATGCTCAGAAAGAGTCAGATGCCAAACTTTCCCCTGCCATCCCAAAAGAAATGGACCTTTGGGGTCTTTCCAATGGAAGGCAATATCTAAGCAGGCAGCAGTCAATAGCATGGCAATTAGGTTTGCATGTTTAAAAGTCTAGTTCAGTGTCTAGTGACAAAAGGGCCAGACCAATAATATTAGAAACAACATCAAAAATGCTTTGTCAAAACCCAATAAGCTTATTGCACTCCCACCATAAATGGATGATGGTCCCTCTCTTGTGACTGCCCAGCAGCATTGGGATGAACTCACAGAACTATCGTTTCACAGAAGTCTTAATTCTCCATTGAAGATTCACCACGCCACAATGACTGTGTTCTGCCTCTACTGTCTGAATACCAGTTGTTGGGAAGGCAGAGAGCAATTGCACTCATGCCCAGTTTGCCGACTTCCCACAGGCATCTGGTTGGCCACTATGAGAACAGGATTCTGGACTAGATGGTCCTTTGGCCTGATCCACCAAGGTCATCTTAAATTCTTATTGTGTGTTAACAGAGGGTTGGGTTAGTTAACCTGAGCACACAAAGCTGCACTACACTGTGTCAAATACAGCTCAGTACTGCCTACTCTGACTAGCAGTGACTCTCTGAGACTTTGGAAAGTACTCTTTCCCAACCTCCCAGATGCCAGGGAATAAGCCTGGGACCTTCTGCATGCAGGGCACATGTTGTACTACTAAGCTATTGAGATCCCTTCTCCTCAAAAATTCTATGCGTCTATGATCTCAATTCTTGATGGAACACTTAATAATTTATGGATTATATCTAATTAAGTAATATCAAGAGTACTTAATGAAATCAAGAGGCTTGATTTCATCTGTTTAAGTAGGTCTGCTCTAAGAATGCCTTAGTTGCAGAGAACTCTGTATCTTTAACCTGCTCACCCAAATTCCTGTACTTTAAGCATCTACCAAATAGGTATTTTATAAACTCATGTAAAACTGTGCACTTCTTTTGTGGTTATTTTGTTTAGAAAATATGCTTTTTGAAAAATATTAACCAGTAAAATCATACAGGCCCACAATGCAGACTGTAAATGACAGCCCAGGTTCACAAAGGCACTTAACATTCCAGTGGGTTGAACAAATCATGGCAATACTATGCATATAATTCTCGTTGCGTGAACAAGGTAAATGGATAAGGAGTTCTGCAAGAAAACAAGAATTTTTTTTTAACTTAAAAAGGTAGATCATACCTAATAAGTTACAAAAGCAATCCCATTATGTAGCCTTTGCTCTCAGTCAGTGGCTGCTCATCTCCTTTGCTCATCTAATACAAATCAACACTTCCCCAGGGTTCCGACCACTTGCCAGCAGTAATATTGCTTATTTCATTACTGTCATTTTCACATTGCAAAATGAAACACTAACCTAAACAGAATATCAGGTCAACAATTTGCATGGGAAACCACTGCATTTTTCTGGAAACACAACATACATTCCCTTGACTCTACAACAGGCAAAACAGGCTTTCTACGCTAGTCTTTAATAAGACCAATTAATCTGGAAAGCTAAGAAGGGTGTTGGACCATCCAGAGCATTGTCTATAGTGTATGACAGACCGTCTGACTAATTGTCATATAGTGTGGACATCTGCTCAGGGCAGTAAGCTGCTGGCTCATAGAAAAGATGCTTGAGACCAAGGTGGCAAACTTGGGAAAGTTGGCAGAGCTATGTAGAGGATGGTGGAACGTTACCGCTCCACTACTGATGTCCTGCTCCTGGCTTGTGTCACATCCACACCATTCATTTAAAGCATGTTATATACCAGTTTAACACTGGTATATGCTTCACCTTGCCCCAGGATGTGCGCCAACACTGAAAGAGGTTGGGTGTGTTTTAGACTGTAGAAAAGAACAGCATGGGGTGGGCGCTACATCCCACTAGAACTCCGATTGGAAGCAGTGGACATTGAGAATCTGTTGAAGATAATCAGTATCACCTCCTTTGCTTACCTGTGCTCATGTGCAAATAATGCAATATATTGCAAAAGATCCACAGGTCTCCAGTGAATGTATGCAAAGGAAGCAGAATCTGGCTTCATGTTGCTGCACCACCACCACCCTGGTGTTCCCACTGGTTGGAGAATTGGGGCACATGTAATGCTGCATATAATACCTTGCATCCTACACATTGCTTAGCAGTTATGTCCCTATCTGGCATCTGCCTCTGAAGCTGTGTGTCCTGTGAGATTCCTGTTCAGATGACTGCATGAGTCAACAAAGGAAGTTCTATAACCGAGATGAATACCGTATGCTGGGGAACTTTACAACCAATCTAACTAGCTGATTGTGTTGTCTGATGAGTACGGAAGTCCTGCCCCTGCTCTATATGCCATTCGGTGTATATCTCCATTCCCCATAGCCGCCCCAAGCCAGCAAAAAGTGAGTGATACACAGAGAGCTTTATCTCCAAGAGTCTGTGCCATCCTTTGAGGCTAGGAACCTTTGTGTAGCATATGGACTAGATACCAAGTTCTTTTATCTAAATTCGCTTGGAGTTAGCCTGCATACAAGCTGACAGAAGACTGGAGGTTGTGCAAAAGCAGCAGCGGCGGCAAATTAAGTTTGAATTTGTACCGCAGCATCTATAGAATAGGAAAAGGTTGGAAAGTGGCAGTGGGTAGGGGAGAAACCCCGGCAATCTGAAAAGAGGTAAAATAGGTTTGCTGAAGGGAAAGAAAAATATGCTGCTGCTGCAACAGGAATGAAGCTTATTAAATTACAATATGACATCAAAAAGCGAGGTGGGGTGTTTTTCACCTAAAAAATAAAATACAAAAGAAAATTATATAAAAGCTGGCAAATATATGAATCTTTTCAATCTGTCACCATATGATCCTGCGTCCCCTAGACAAGCAAGTGCACATCTGCATATGTGAGATGCTGATAAGGCACTATGCTCATTCTGTTTTTGAGGTTATCCCTGACTTCCTCAAGGTGTAGGTGATTAGCTTTGAATGAAGGCAGCTTGGAAGGGATGTAGCTCACCTTTGCGAAATAAGAAATAGAGTTCAAAGATCAGGGAATGTAATGGCAAGTCCTTCAAAGGATGCATATACCACACTGTATATAGTGGTAGCTTACTCAAAAACTCCACTTCCACTCCTTTCACAGCTTCCCTTTGATCTCCAGCTGAAACATCAGAGCCGAGCTTTTAAAAAGACTTGATGTGCCTTTTATTTCGTCTCCCCACACTTCCACTGCCTGAGGAGCAACAATCTTCACGTCTTACATGAAAGAATTTATTTCCCCCCCTCCAAAATAAGAAGGGGGAAAAAGTGCTGGTTTCTAATACCCCCTATAAAGAGGTTGAAATCATTTATCCCCAGTTCTGTGAAGACAAAAGCAGGTAATTGCATGGGCAAGCCATTACCTACAGTGGGGGGAGAAAAGGCAGAGAAGCTGTCGTTACTGAGGGAACTGAGGCTGTAATGGAGCATTTCTTGCCTGTCACTTCTCAGGAAAAAAGTGTGCTGCTCACACTGCGCACTGAGGGCTCACTCCAGAAGTGGCTTGTTAATCCCAGCCTCACTAGCCTACTCTTTGCTGTTACACGAGCCAAGTGATTTCATCTCATCCTTCCTTTCTCCGATAGCAAGGAGAGCTAAGCGTTTTTTGCTTAGCTGAACAATTAATTTCCTCCTCATCTAATAATCCCACTTTTGTCAAGGTCAGGCGCACACAGCAGGGAAGCAGCTTCCGCTTTCAGTATGGTTCAGTTCACAAACATTTCATGCTCACAGAGGTCAGGGCCTCTTCACTGACAGGGAATGTAAAATTCCAGCATCTCCAGTGGTGGAAAAGCCTGGGGAGAACCTTCACCACTGGGCCAGTTAAAGACTCTGTGAACTGTGGCTTCCTTGGGGATGCTTTAATTGCAAGCAGAGAAGGTGCCCGCCCACCCAGAAAGAACCCCATCAATTGCCACAAATTAGAGGGGGCTAAAAATATCACCATAAACGAATCCTGGCATGCTGGGAGTGGGAGAATGTGGTGATGGAGAGACCAAGAGCAGCAACCATGACAGGTTTTCATTTTAAACACTAGATGGGATAGGGAGGAGAATGATGAAAGAAAGCAGCCCTCATGGGCAATGGGGAAAAAGCCATTGCTAAACAGTTCCTTCATGGGACGCGGGTGGTGCTGTGGGTTAAACCACAAAGCCTAGGACTTGCTGATCAGAAGGTCGGCGGTTCGAATCCCTGCGATGGGGTGAGCTCCTGTTGCTCGGTCCCTGCTCCTGCCAACCTAGCAGTTCGAAAGCACGTCAAAGTGCAAGCAGATAAATAGGTACCGCTCCGGCAGGAAGGTAAACGGTGTTTCCGTGCGCTGCTCTGGTTCGCCAGAAGTGGCTTAGTCATGGAACGTGTCATGGAACAAACTGGAACGTGTCCAGAGGAGGGCAACTAAAATGGTCAAAGGCCTGGAAACAATGCCTTATGAGGAACGGCGAAGGGAGCTGGGCATGTTTAGCCTGGGAAGAGGAGGTTAAGGGGTAGGATAAGAACTTGTTGAAATAAACAAATGGAAATGGAATACAAGAAGGGGAGGGGTGGGGAAGTCCTGGAAAGATGTTATTGAAAGTAAGGTTTAAATGTAAATGTTTTCTTTTTGCTTTTGCTTTTTCTTTTGGATTTTTTGAAAATTTCAATAAATATGTTATTTAAAAAAAAAGAGGAGGTTAAGGGGTGATATGATAGCCATGTTCAAATATATAAAAGGATGTCATATAGAGGAGGGAGAAAGGTTGTTTTCTGCTGCTCCAAAGAAGCGGACACGGAGCAATGGATCCAAACTACAAGAAAGAAGATTCCACCTAAACATTAGGAAGAACTTCCTGACAGTAAGAGCTGTTCGACAGTGGAATTTGCTGCCAAGGAGTGTGGTGGAGTCTCCTTCTTTGGAGGTCTTTAAGCAGAGGCTTGACAACCATATGTCAGGAGTGCTCTGATGGTGTTTCCTGCTTGGCAGGGGGTTGGACTTGATGGCCCTTGTGGTCTATTCCAACTCTATGATTCTATGATTCTATGATTCTATGCTGGCCACATGGGAGCTGTACGCCGGCTCCCTCGGCCAATAAAGCGAGATGAGCACTGCAACCCCAGAGTCAGTCACGACTGGACCTAATGGTCAGGCATCCCTTTACCTTTTATAAACAGTTCCTTTCCTAGAACTGCTGAATTGCTTAATTGTTCCTCTAAATCACCACCTGCAAATTGGGAAGCAAAACTACAGGGTGGGGGGTAATTCAATGCACATCTAGTTCAAACACCAACTGCTTAGAGCTCTCCTTCTCATCAGATCTGATCAAGAGGGTGAGCTCTCACTGTGCTGTTTCACACACAGTCCCAGTTCATCTGGAAACAGGTAAAAATTAGACTTTACTACTTTGAGGGAGTCACACCGGAGTCAGGAGTGAGATGGCTGAGTGTATGCAGAGCTTTTGCCTTTGCTTTGGCTCCAAAACTATTATTATTGCTGCGTAACTGTGCAATTAATATAATCCAGAGAAACAGGGGTGGGGGTGCGTGCGTACACGTGCATATGTGTGAACAGCCTTCTAATATTGTAAAATACTTCTAAACTTGTAATTTCATTTCCAGGTTATTAAAAAAAAACCTAGCAAGGAAATTAATAAACAGGTATAATTCAGTGTGCTACAGTTACAAATTTATAGAACTTTCATTTGCGCAACTACCTTTAATAAGAGTCTAGGTTTTTTTGTATTTCATGACTTTTTTTGTCACTGACTTCTAAAAATAATACTGAGAAAGTTGCTCGAATAACACAAAGATTTTTTTTAAGCACGTTTATTACTATTGTTCTGGAATATTTATTTCCCTAATTTGCTTTTTTACTGCACAGCTATTAACAAAACAGTTAATACTGACGCACAAGGCTTCTTTGTAAAAGTGGAATTAATCCGACAGTGTACTCCAGCCGAGATGATGAAGGATCTTTTTTCATTAGACATACTATGTTTCTGAAAGCTTATAGAGTAATATAAATTTTGGGCATGTTCACAGTGGCAAAACATTTTCCCTCGAGCGGACCAGAATGAAGCCTGCTCACTCACTGTCTGCTCAGCTGGTCCCGCCTCCACCAAAGCCGCTGATTGGATTATTTGAACCGGGATTTGGTGGGAACCCCCAATGACTGCGACATCAGGGAGGCGGGCCAGCACAACCAGCTGGCAAGTCTCATGTGGCTCAGGGGTGCTGCGTGCGGTCCCGCAAAGGGTGCCCACAGTCGGAGGAGTGAGCATTCATTTCCGATACATATATAAAGTAATTCTTTGGCAATTACTTTATAAATATCAACAAACTAATAAGCATCCTATGCCAAGGCTTTTACTTTAAATCTGTGGTTCTTTTCCACTGTGTCCCAGCCCCCAAGTGCAGAAATTATACAATGTAAACATTAGCGACTTTTAAAAGAATACACAATTCACAGTCAACAAAAATATTCCAAAATGGCCATGGGGCTGTGTATTTGAGTGTGCTAGCTTCACATCATTGTCATTCCTGTGGTCTTCCCCAAGTTGGAAGATGACTATAGCAAGGAGAGGCTTCCTCTGAGATTTAGAACCTTGGAGGCTGTGGTATTCTTTGGGGTTTTCTGTTGGGGGGGTGTTGTTGCTGTTGGCGATTTTAATTTTTTGCCTCTTTATTGCACATCTTATTATGATTTATGTCAAAATTGTTCAAGTTCGTTATGTACTTTTTGATCATGTACTTTCGTTGTTTTATTTATTGTATATGACTACTTTTGTTAAGTTTGCAATTATATATTTAAGCCGCATTGAGCATGGTTTTAACTATAGAAAGGTTGCATACAAATAAAAAAAGTATGCAATTTTCCAATTTGTGGAAGGCGAGATGGAAGAAGTTCAGAAAAGGGCACAACCCAGAGTTTTGCTGCTCCTCTCAACCCCAGCATTGTCTTGTTGACCAAAGCATCCGCAGCATAGAGTATTCTCTATGCATAGAACTAATCAGAGGAGTGATCCATTCTGCAGATGTTACGCTCATCACAATAACATGGCAGCCGTGATAGAAGGAGCAGCAGCGCTATTTCTCTAGAAGAAGAGGCACCGGAACTCATCATGAATGCCTCCCTGGTTCTCTTAGAATGGCAATGGCGCCTGCCTGAGAGGTGCCGCAACTGAGTTCCGTTGAATTCCTGCTGAAAAAAAGCCCAGAGGAGCAACATGGCTTTGGGGAAGGGCCTGAATATGCAGCTTGTGTACACTTAGACTGTACACATGAATATCATAAGAAGAGGGCTTGTATCTGTGCTGATTTTTATTGTTTTCCTTCAACCCTGTTCACTCAGAAGAGCTTAGGAAATGGCCTCTGCAATTGCATCTAAATAAATGAACTGCTTGTGCTCTCAGTTATTCCTTATTACTTTGCCTGTCTCCACCATATCCTTCCATCTTGTCTTCCACACACATACACATACTCCTTGAGGTAGGCACTTATATTTTGCTTAAGCCATGTGGCAAAGCACCAGCTATACCAATGCTACAGTTTTATAACATGTATATAGCATGTATATATATATACCACATTTCCTGAGAAGGTGTGATGTGGTAGGTGCAATATATATTCTGTACACAGTTATCTTGTTCAGCTGGCATTGAGAACGGTGGGTGCACATTTCTTAGATACACTACACAGTACACAGATTATATCAGAGAAAATCCTCTGAGGAAAGAAGAGTGATTAGCAAAACTGGAGAAACAGATGGAGTACATAGCTCTCCTTTAAACAGCAAAAGAAATAACAACACCTTGCTGGTAATAGGCCGAGCTATTTTGCTGTAAAAGTCTTTCTTACTGTGGATTAATAGAATTATTTTGGAAGGTTTGATGCTCCAGCTTAGATACAATTAACCTTAGCTTAAAAATGCAAGATTTGCTACATCCAAATGAGGCTACTGACATCCCTAGAATTGAAAAATCATTGAATTGTAGAGGGTCATATTGCCCAACTCCCTGCAATGCACAGCTAAAGAATCTCTGATTCAACCTTCAATGAAATAAAGCCCATCACTTTCTGAGGTACTTCATCCCTCTGTTGAATACCTTTTACCATCAGAAAGTTATTCCAAATGTTTAGTCGGACTTCTTTGGTTCAGGTCCTATCCTTTGGAGCAGCAGAAAACAAGCTTGCTCCATCATCCATGTGACAGCCCTTCAGATATTTGAAGATGGCTGTCATATCACCTCTGAGTCTTCTCTTCTCCAGGCTAAAATTATCCAACTCCCTCAACCATTCTTCATAAGACTTCATTTCCAGACCTTTTATTGTTTTGATGAAGATGAGGATGCTGTGGAAACATTCTAGCATGACCAGCACTGAGTCCATAATAAAACACCATGTTGAAGCAACCAGAGGGGGAGAGAAAGAGAAAGAATATGAAGAGCAAAAAATAGAGGGTCACAGTATAATATAAACATCATTTTCTGGTTTCAGATATGATGATCAGTGCTTGTAATTTAAAGTGATGTGTCTTTACTATGAAATTCCTGTCTCACAATCAATTCTCTTCTAGGTTCACAGAAAAACCCAGACTTTCTTGCCGTCTTTCAAATGTCCAGATCAGTGTTAATATTTTCATGCACAGACCTCATCTGCCAAGTCACCCCTTAGTTCATTATCAGCTGAAGAGAGAAGGTAAAATAAATTATTAGTATTTCCAAAAAGTATTTTCTGCTGGTATCCAGGTAGACCACAGAGCTAACCAAAGTGCTGCGCTTCCAGAAACAGGGACTGCAGGTGATCCACAGTGAATGTGTGTTTACAGAAATGGATCCAAGAGGTAAGCCTTATATGGCCACACTGTAAAAAGGTTCATCCACAATATAGCATACAGTAAACTTTGCTGACATTTACTGGCTTCATAATGTACACAAGATTCTTTACATTTACAATGTAAAAGACACTGCTGCTCCTGTTGACATCGTAACGTCAATAGCTTCTTTTCTCAACGCAGTATAAATCCCAGGGACTTCCAGTGGCACCTCATCATAACTCCTCTGGCTTTCTGCTGATGTCGTAAAATATATGGCCTGTGTCACACATCATAATTTGCAGGATTCACTTGGCCTGTGCAATGACCAGTGTCAGGATAACCAGGGCAATAATTTCTACCAGACTTTCTCTTTAAAGTGGCGTGATGGTTACATTTCAAATCCATTGATTAAAGTGGCATTCTTCTCCTTTCCCATGACATATTTCATCACAAATACTCCCACTTTTCAGTAGTTATCTTTTCAGAGGATCACAAAAGTGGAATGGATCCAATGGATCAACTTTCTGATCTGCAGAATATTCCACACGCTGTCCTTTGGCACATTTTCCACTATTAAACTGCTCTAGTCTCTAAGTTATTTGTAGTATTTAAATTAAAAATACCCCCAAATAGTTCAGAAGCACCTATTCTTATCTTCCCTTTGGGTGAACGATTTATTTCTTTATTTCTTAGATTTATATCCTGCCCTTCATCACTCTCTTAATCCCAGGCAGATAACAACAATTTAAAAACTGTAACAAAAGCTAAAATGAAACAATTAACAATAAAACTCTATGTAAAACAGAAGGCGATAGCAGTTATCAAGACCCTCTCTAGACGAATTACAGCAGCAAATACCAAAACCTTTCCCAGTAACATTACAGCAACAGAGACCTAGAATCATAGAGTTGGAAAGGACCCCAACCTCCTGTAATGCAGGAATATTAATTAAAGCATCCATGACAGATGGCAATCCAACCTCTGCTTAAAAACCACAATGAAGAAGAGTCCACAGCCTCCAGAAGGAGTCCATTCAACTGTTGAGCAGCTCTTACTGTCAGAAAGTTGTTACTGAAGTTTAGTCAGAATCTCCTTTCTTGTAACTTGAAGCCATTTGTTTAAGTCCGACCCTCCAGAGCAGGGAGAAACAAGCTTGCTTTATCTTCTGTGATGCAGTCCTTAAGGTACTTGAAGATGGCTAACATATCTCCTCTCAGTTTCCTCTTTTCCATGCTGAATATAAAACAGGACCTCTACAATCAGTTCCTGTTAAAAGCCTGGGAGAACATATATTTAAAATGTCTAAGAAGGGCATCCTGAAGATCTTAATACCCAGATGAGATACTATTGGAAGAGGGACACCAACAAGTATCTAGGACCTAAATTGTTCAGGATTTAAAATATTAAGGTCAACACTTAATTGAGCCCAGTAACATATAGGCAGCTGGTGCAATGCCTTCAAAGTTGATGGAATAGTACTCTGTTCTGAAAGTGGCATTTTACACAGTGCCAGATCACCCAATAAACAGACTAAGTATGTGACACCAAATGTTTTGGGCCAGCAGAATTTTGTTGTGCATGGGAATGCTGGTACTCTGGGTTGCTGGTATTCTGTGGTGCAACAATTTCTTCTAGCACAACTGTTGCATTTCTCCATTGTGCAACATTCAAACTCGCCTGTCAGTTAGCACAAGAGCTGTTGCACTGTTCGGCAGACAACATTGGATGCAGCCCCATCTACTGAAGGCTAAGTAAGAAATCTTTGCATCCTTGACTGGGCTTACTTACATCTGGGATTCTAATTACAAATGGCATGCCAATCTCTTGGGGTGGTGGGGCATTGGCAGGACACTAGACCTTTAAGGTCCCTTTCAACTCTATGTTTCTATGAATCTTTGGTTCTATATTCATAGTCACTGAGCATCACCAAAACTTGGCTTTGTTGTTGCAATAAGATTGGGCCATTGCTTTCTTGAGAACAGAAAGGATTGGACAGAAATTCAATACTGAACATACAGCTCAATTCCAAAAACAAATTTTGGAGAAATGTGGCGAGTCCATAGCGGGGAAATCTAGGAACAGATGTTACTAGCCTCTGCCCGCATAAGAATTATATTTACTGCCACTTACTCGGTTTTGTAATCCTGACCAGAAGCTGCCTCTAGATGCAACAATAACCTTAACATCAACCCTATACTTCACCGTTTGAATTCCCCAATATTTTACTGGCTGAATATGACCAAGGGGAGAACAAAGCATTCACTGTATCAGCTTCAAGAAAGAGGGCAGGAGAACACAGTCAGCTATATATCCTTGGTGGAGAATTACAATGCATCTTATAAATATTTCTCCAGTGTGTAATTCCCTGCTTGGTCAGATTTTCACTTTGAATGAATCTGCAGTTCATGTGAACAACTTATTGCCAAATAAACTTTTTTTTATAAAAAAAGAAGGGGGAACCCTTTAGAAATTATGACACTTCATAAAATAAAGGGTGAAAAGGCTATTGACTCCTTTAAAATGAATGCAGCCACCACTTGCATTATATTCTTTCCTCCTACCCAGAGATCATTGTAGGATGACAGCTCTGCTAACAGGCCATTTCTTGGTAAAGCCATGATGTACTCTACAAAGAGCCATTACAAAAACAGATTATTCTCTTTGTCCCCTTTCCAGAGAAATAAGGGTTTTATGCAGCTGTATTATGCTATAACCACCACTGGTTCCTCCTCTGAAGCAAATCTCAATTTCCTTCAAAGACAAGCCATACAGAAAAGTCCAATTTTAGAAACAATAATGGTGCAGTCAGAGCTGAGACGTGCTAGCCACTTTTGTCATAAGAGAAACAACCAATAATAAGAGAATAACTTTTCTTTCATTATTGTAGTTACACAGATTGGGGTGGACTTTGGATGGGTTTTCAATGCACTTCTGCTATAAAGAGCATTACAATTATAAGGCTAGATTTGGCTTAATTCCAGAATATTGGGGGGACATGAGGTGAGCGAGGAGGCCTCTGTAGGCAACTGGTCATATTTCCCTCAGCAGACCAACTTCACACTAAATAGGCCCAATTTTGCAACCACATATATTTAAAAACAAATACCTTGATGCATGAAAAATAGATGAACTAACAAATGCGTATATATGCTGAACACCAATACAGTGGTACCTCGGGTTAAGTACTTAATTCGTTCCAGAAGTCCATTCTTAACCTGAAACTGTTCTTAACCTGAAGCACCACTTTAGCTAATGGGGCCTCCTGCTGCTGCCGTGCCGCCGGAGCACGATTTCTGTTCTCATCCTGAAGCAAAGTTCTTAACCTGAAGCACTATTTCTGGGTTAGCAGAGTCTGTAACCTGAAGTGTATGTAACCTGAAGCGTATGTAACCCGAGGTACCACTGTATATGAAAACTGATCATATATAAGCATTTGCCTATTTTATTGTTTATTGTTTATGAAGACCAGTCGTTAAAGTACCAAAGTGTGTAGCTTTATAAATGGATCCTGAAACTACCAAAGTGTGCAGTTTTATAAATGGATCCCAAAATCTGGCGGTTTTCCAAAATCTTATGAAAGCTTACCATACAGAATGCATATTTGCTATATCTGGAACTGGGTTTTTTCTTTCCTTAGAACTAATATAAAATGCTTCTGGGCTCAAATAGATATATTTTTCAAGGACATAGAGTTAAACTGCACCAAAGCCACTGTCAGTACAAAGGGTCTAGTTACAACTATTCATCTGTTAATTGAAAATGCCTATACAGGAAATAAATAATCCCCTTGGTATGTGATGAGTGACATTCCATACCATTAGCTTGCACATACATCTCATTAAGGCAACTAGAACTGCTGTTTCTTGGTTCTGACTAAGCACCTGAGTACAGGAAGAAGCTGAGTGACACTTTCACCAGAAGGAATTCTTTGTATGTTTGTTTATACAGACGCAGGAGTTCTGAGAAGAGGCTCTTGGGAGATGCAGGTGGGAGAGACAGAGATGTTCAAACACAGCTGCTTTTACGTAAGCTGTGAAATGGGAGCTCTTCCCCTGAATATTTTTCTGTTCAGGAACGTGTGACTAAAAATAAGCTACAGATCTTTCTCGACCTCCTCCTCCATCCATGCCAGTGTGTGCTGTTTTCTTTCTCAAAGAGGGGTAATTCATGCTCAGTGATGCAACTTTGGCCAAATGATGGAATGGATGAAATTTCCCACCCTATTTTTGGGCAGAGAAGTTAGAGGTACCTTTCACCAAATTTCTTCAAGGGGATTAGCAGTTCAACAGTTTCTTACCGGGGCGGGGGGGGGGCTGTGATATGCAGTGACCATAGAATCATAGAATTATAGAGATGGAAAGGACCTCAGGGGTCATCTAGTCCAACCCTCTGCAATACAATGATGGCAGCCTGGCCAGCATTTTGTGTCCTCAAACTGTGGCCAAGGCAACATAACCAGATGGTGTTTTCAAAAGAAGCTATTCAATATGTACAGTATTGTATTTTAAATGCTTACCATATCTGCAAAGTCTAATGGTTTCATATAGGCAGACAAATTAATTGTTAATGATGCACATTTACAAATATCACAGTAACTTAAAAAACTTTCAAAAGCGGCTTTAAAATTTAGAAAAGCTAACAAAACACAGATAGCACTGAATTTGTCCTTCAGCAAGTTTGAGTAGCATTTTCTCTTCTTTTTCGTCCCATAACTGAAATGACAGCATATAGATGCCATTTCAGATAGTAAGATAAACTGACAGTTCCTGGTACCTGTTTTCAGCTGAAGTTAAAAGTGAAACACTTTTCTTGCTTTCTTTTCTGTAATTCTTAGTTAAAAGATTGATAACAAGATAAAAGCATGTTTAAAAAATGGAACAAGCTTTGCTGAGTCACTTTCAGGAAGCATTTGTGCTTTGAAAAAATTGTGGCAGCCTTTAAATCAACGTGATTTCAGTATCAGAGAACAAAACATACTTAATTTTCTCCCATTAGAATCAGCAGAAGCTTAAAGTTGGCTGGAATGTGTCCATTGTGGGGTTTTTTCTATTTTAATTTGTAACCGAAAATATTTATTACTGGAATTGTTAGTAAGGACTATTTCCAGCCTGCGACACTTTTGGCTGGTTTTACTGATAATCATGGGGGGGGGGGGTTGTCTGCATTAATCTGCATTTTTTTAAAAAAAGAAATCTCAAAATACTTTTAAAAGTTGAACACAGCCCTGTTTCATGCCACTCTTCATAGGGAAGGCATCTGAATGTATTGAAATGCATGTTAATATGTGAGACATTGTTCAGAAAAGTGCAAAATGCCGGGATAGGTACATTCTGATCAATATCAAGGTGTAGATCAGATAACTTTGTACATAAATTTGCTAATGTTGAATTCTGAAGCTTCCCTGTTCATCAGTAAGTGCTTCTCAATATAACACTTGAGTTGAGCTCAACTATTTAGGCTGACCCAGGACTTTTTTTCAGCAGGAGCTCCAGCACCTCTCAGGTGGGCACCATTGTTATTATAAGAGAACAAGGAAAGCATTCCTGGCCAGTTCTGGCACCTCTTTTTCTAGAAAAACAGCACTGGGCTGACCATGTGTGCTGTTTTACAGCACATCTTCTGTTTGAAGGGTTAGCACCTGACAGTTCTCTGTTTGAGAGTGTCCTCCTTTTAAGAGGCTGTCTGGTCCAAGTCCAGTTGAAATCAAAAGAACCATAAGAAGAGGCAGCAGCAGCCTTGAGGTTGTTCATCAACAGCACTTTGAAAGAAGACTGAGCAGGCATACAGTCACAGCCTCCTCACTATGCATTGTATGTATATTTAAATTATAGGAATAATTTCTAATGTATGTCTGTGCGTATAAAAGTTATGCAAATCAGTGTCCTCTCCCCCGCCCCTCTTTTTGGGGTGATGCCTATATGGCCACCTCAGCATTAAACAAGATTTCAACGATAGCACACACACCTTTGTCCGTCCCCCCATGCTCTGTACCCCAATGTTCTGGGGCAAAATAGACTCCCACTGGGCTGCATCAGACAGCAGAAAGACAGGACCCATGGAGAAGCAGTGTAAGGCAGCAGCTACCACTTTGTTTTGCGGCATTTCATACAATTTAGAGGTATAACACAGCATCCCTGATGCTGGTTGGAAGTAACAGTATGGAAGTAAAGGATGGTAAAAAGTTCAATTCATTTGTTTGTCAGTGTTTTCGCCACCTTGTGTGGTGGTTAAGGCATTGGGTGGATTCCTAGTCTTCAAGCATGGGGTGAAGTGGTACATCACCCTGTCCTGAACCAGCAGCATATCCATGGTAGCCCATTAGAGGGGTCTTGGTAGATGTCCCTGTCCACAAACCAATGTGGGGCAGATGGGCTTCCCGTGGCAGCCTTAGGATGGCCAACTCAGCAGATCAATGTCTTGGGAAGGCCATAATCTTGGCATGACCCTGCAGTGGTTCCAGCCCTTCGGCAGGAGTCTGGAATAGATATGCAATATTGCATGCAACAGGCATATAATGGTGGGTTTCTAGAGTTCCCCAGGGAATCTTTGGAGCACTAAAGATCTCCAATGCATTAAGTAACTGGCAAAATGTCACCCTCCCATTGCATTAGGAACCTTTGAGTGTGTGCAGATAGGCTCAGCTATGCCAAACAAGCCTGCATATGCCTGGAGCAAATTGCGGAAGACCCTCTAGCATTTTGGCAAAGTGGCATAATTTCATCAAATGGCTTCTCCTAAAACCCCAGCCAAGTTTGGTAATGGCTCCCCTTACTATTTCAGCCAAGCTTTTGGTTTATCTCACTAAGGAGAACAGAGTTTAGCATGAATTAAAAGCTGTGTTTCTTTATACCCTCATTTGCCTGAGTTAAAATTGCCATTACACTTGAGAATAATAGATGGGGATAATATCATGAATAAAATAATGAAGAGACTCAAACATCCATGTCACAAAATGTAAACAAGTCTCTAATTCATATGCTGTTATTCTAATATTTTCTGACTATAAACTCTTGGCTATGTTACATTAAAAGAAACTGTAGCTGCTGATAAGCCTGTTTCTAATTGTGAATGTAAGTACTGTGCTTTCATAGCTTTTAATTTAAGTGAGAAATATGAAGACTTATGGTCCTGCTTAATTAAAGTTAAATTATCATAAAGAATTGGGGTGGTTTTTTTAAAAGGTATCAATTGCCAAGGGAGTCAATTTTCAGAATTGTGTTCAGTTGTGCCTTTATTTTTAATACATGCCTCCCTCCTCTGAGCATATGTGAGAATAGAAATAAGCACACTTGTATATTTGACACCCCTCATTTCTGAAATGTTTTTAACACTTTTTCTTTAACTTTAAGTTACAAAAACAATTTCATCGCTTATTTCACTCTGAGCTTCTAAAGCAGGGAAGCTAAACGTGATGTGGTACAAAAATGTCTCTTAGGCAGGGACATGATTTGAGATGTCATTCTTGAGGAGGCAATATTTGTATCAAAGTTTGAAGACCTCTCCTTCAGGATTTAATTACACACACATCCCAAAAGTGTGTTTTTGGAGAATTTGACTTGGATCTGGAGATGCCTTATGTGGGTGGGGAACTACTTCTACTTGTGTAAAGGCAGCCTTGGTTGATTCACCTGACTTCCCTAAGCTAATGTATGCCCCATACCTTTCCAGAGGAACAATGACCCCAAGGAGTAGCTTTTGAGGGCTGGAGGGAAATGTAGTACAGAAGAAAAGTTCCACTTGAACTTCTCTGAATCCAACTCCTAGCAATTATACCAATTTAATCAGCACAGCTCAAACAGTGTCTCTGATTTTAAGGTAAACAGATCTACGTCTTTGGCAATGTATCCCTTTGTTATTCATAACACAAGTTACTCCATAAGACAGAGAGCTGGCCAGAAATATGCATGCTCTAAGGCACAATCACATATATTTTGTAACATGGGGCACAGTTGGTAGTGCCTAAATAGTGTCCGTGTTGCACAGATTTGTGTCACATTCATACATACCTCTGTTTATATTCTCTCAAGTTTGTTTGTTTTTAAAAACCTGCATGATGTTTATGAGAGAGTGATAGGGGGTGAATAAATAGCACATATCCCAGCTATTGCATATAGACAAGGAGAGCATTTTTTTACTGATACCATTAAATTACCATAGGTGTTGCATAACATGTTTAAAGCATCGGTGACAATATGTTTTAAAGACTGAGGACAAGATCAAACCCTGCAGTATTCCCCAGTCAACTCCCAGAAGTCACTCAATAGTACCTCCTGAGCTAAGTCAGATAGGTAGGAGCATAGCCACCAAACAATGGGACATTAGTCATTACCAACCACTTCGAACCATCTCAACTCTCCTAGAAGGATTTTACGATCAATTGTATCCAAAACCACTGAAAGGTCCAGAGAAATCAATGTAGGCACGTTCCTTCTGTACAAGTCAAGTCATGGATCACTGACAAGAGTCACCAAAGCTGCCCCGTCCCAAAGCCTGGTATGAACAACAGTTACTAATATGAGTCATATCTAAGACATATCATATCTTTGATGTAGCGTGCTCAACCATTTTGCCCCCAAACTTACGTTCAGGACTGCAGTATAATTAGTCACTTAGTTCAGTCCAGTTATGGTTTTCTGAGGATAAGGCAAATAAGTATGTGCTTTGAGGCAAATGTTATCATGCCCTCTGTAAAAGAAATTAATGAATTACACACACACCAAGCCCTGTCTGTTCACACATCATGATAAAACAAGTGTTTCCAAGCAATTTATTTGGCTCCTAAGGAGAAACTTATTGAAATAGACTAGACAAGAGAACAGCCATAGCTCAGTGAAAGAGCATCTGGTTTGCATGTTGATGGTCCCAAGTTTCATACCTGGGCTTTTCTGGTAGGGCTGGGAGAATTTATTTTATTTATCATTTATTAATGTTGTTTGTATGCTGCCCATAATATAAAGTTATCCATACCTGTAGTAAGTGAACTTGTTTTCATTTTTATTTTTAACGTCAGAATCATGACTCCATGAGATCTAGGGGAGAAAATACTAAATGCTACAGCTTTCTGTACTGGCCAGGTACGTGTGCTGAAATTGAATGTTTGCAATAGTCATGTGCCAGGTGTCAAACCTTCAGAAATATAATCCCCCTGCCCCCAGAAACAACTGTCATTTGTCAAAATGGTGTGTGGAAACCTTCAAAGGTGACTGTGGAATATACAACTGCAAGATCATATGTGGTTCACACTGATAATACAGCTGTCTACAAGGAGGGGCAGGATTGATCTGCAGAAGTCTTGAACCAATGAGAGTTGGGAGGAAAACGAGAATGCAGATATACCACTATCAGATACAGACAAGCTAGAGTCTCAGGATGGAACAAATTGAACTATTGCAGCACAAAGTGACAGTAAAACTTCAGAGTAGGTTTTGGACACTCTGGTGTCACTACATCAAGAAACAGAGTGATAAGAAAACCCATTAGATACAGAAAGCATGTTTTCAGAAAGCAGGGTGTAGTGATGATCAGAACCAAAGCAGAATTAGTATTGGGGAACACCGGCAGATATTTTGTTTGTTCCACAGTCTCCTTTAATATTATTTTTCAACACTGGTTTGCAGCATCACGTATCACAGACACAGCCTGAGTTTTCTGTTGCCTGTACTCTAATAATCTCTGCTGTAGTTTCATTGCCCACAACCTTTCCATAAAGCTTATCTCAGTAAAGAGGGCACCTAGGATTGATCACGTCAATATATTGATCAGCTGACTATTCCAAAGATCAAGTGTAGTTAACTTTTTCAACCCATTTCCTACTGGACAGCCTTTTGGTCCCCACATGCCAGTGGCAAATATGGTCAGAGGCAAAAATGGGCAAAGCAATGCATGTAAAATTTTACCTTTGTGTAATAGGCTATTTTCTGCACCCATCCATGCACCCCTCTTTAACCTCCATCAAGCAAGAATCATTATTAGAGTCTAAGGACACATTCCAGTTGGAGGAGCAAAAAACACTCAAGGGAGGGGATGAAGTAAAGCTGGTGAGAGGTATCAGCCTGGGATGTGAGGGTGTGGCTGGGAAAGCAGTGACTGGGAAGAATCTCAAAGGCCAGACAGAGAAGACTGGAGAGCTACATTTCTACCCCAGCCCAGAGGTTCACCAGATCAACCATGTCAGAAACAGAAAGCCTTGTAAATTAAGGCTTTCCACCCCCCACTAGAAATTCTGGAGTCCCAATTATTTTCCTACAGCATGCCATACTGATAATAGTCTTCCACCCCAACAGAGTTGCTGTGCTTCTGCAGACTGCACATTAATCACATAATGTTCTGTCCATGGCAAAGTCAACATTGAAACTGCCTCTAAACAGAGACAGGCAATTCAATGGCTTATGGGTCAAGCTTGTTTGCGGTTGTTGAGGAACTGGAAAAAAAGCCCATGGCTGTCAGCAAGGTCGGGAACTCCCAAACAACACCCACCAGTCCTTTAGCCTTTTGAAGCACCAGGACAAAAAGCCCTTAGAACCTCAACGTCAAGCCAGAGAACACTTCTAGGGATCTAGTAAAAGACTGCACTATGGAGCAGGGTATTTGGGACACTAATAGTGTCCCCAAAAAACAACCAGGTCCAATCCCCAGCATCTCAGATAGGTCTGGAAAAGCATCTCTAGTTAGCCAGGTAAAAAGTCCTTGAAACCCCAAAGAGTCACTGCCAGACTGTGTAAGCAATGCCAAGCTAGAAGGGACAATTGCCTGGTTCCTTATAAGACTGCTTTCAATACTCTGCCTCCCAGATTTCCTCCATGGGCTGGTTCAAAGGTAAACACCTGACTTGAGCCAGCTGGGTGGATGCAGGATTCTCAGCTTCATCCAGCCAGCTCTCAGAAATAAAAGCCAGGTTGGCAGCCACAGATTCTTTCAGGATTAAATGGCAGATTGATGATGTTCCAGTAACCTGACATTCAAAAGCAGCAGCTGAATGAAGAGGGACAGCTGGTCAAATAGCCCGCCTTTCCTTGATTGCATGATGGCTAGACTGGGGTATAGCATTGACTCTAAGCCTCTATTTCCACAACTGAACTGCCCCAGCCTTGTGGCCTATCTATTTTGTCCTGGCCTCACTAGAATTGCTAAACCTGCCCTGCCCTACCCCACCCAGCTCACCTCTGTTCCTTGCCAAAAAATATCCCCCATGTCATCAAAATATAAAGAGACCTAAATGGGTACCGTGTGCTGACCACAGACTCAAAGGGCCTGGCTCTTACTGGGGAAGTTTTTCATCATCTACTGCTCCATCTCACTCACTCTCACTGAGAAGCAAAGCGAATGGCACTCAGGTAGAACTGTCAATTCAATAGCTATAATAATGAAAAATGAAGAGTGGAAAAACGAGCTCAATATGGCCTGATCCTAGTGTGTGATAGCCATCATCAGCTCCACCTAGTCATAAGGACTATGGAAAGGAGTAGCCTGGAGATGCTCATCAAGTGAGGGCAGATGGCGTGACGGCAACTGCTGTGGGCAGATGGAAAAGACTCAGAGCCAATCCCCTGAAAGTGGAGGTTTTTAAAGCAGAGGTTGGATGGCCATCTGTCATGTATGATCCAGTTGAGATTCCTGCATTGCAGGGGTTGGACTAAATAAGCCTCGGGGTACCTTCAAACTCTACAATTCTATGATTCTACTTTAAGTTGAGGAGGAGTGGGGTGTTCTTAGCAGCACACCCTTTCTGACTCCTCAGCCCCTTTCCTGCTGCTGCTGCTGCTGCTGCTGCTGCTGCTGTTATCTTGCTGGACAGAGGCCATCGTTCAAGTCTGTGCTGCATCAGGTAGGGAATCAGAATTTTCAGGAAGTGGAGCATAAGATAAATAGTGCACAAAAGGGTCAAACATATAATCTAATATACAGAAACCAATGAATATGTCTCTTGCTTTAAAGGGATTTTGACCTTGTAATGCACTACAGATTTATGACAGCCTTTTATTATTTGTCTGGATGTCTTCAGGTAACAGACAAGAGACCAAAAGTCAAGCAGGAGACATTCATACTGGACAGCATATCCTTTAATATGTCAGAGGAACTTAACATTGTCAAATGGATTGCAATATACTTTTGCATTAACCAGAACTCATTTGTTCTTTGGCTGTATTCACACAGCAGTTTATTCCGTTTTCATGACATTTCCACATTACATTTGAGCTTTCACACAATGTAAATGCCACTTCTGGAACTATAGTGAAATACAGCGGAGCTATAGTGGAATATAGTGCAAGCATTCATTTCCATATTATTTGCAATCAGATTTTTCTGTGGAAACGAATAACATGGTAATGAGCACTAAACTTGCACTATATTCCACTATAATGAATATAATATGGAACTTAACAGTTAGGGGGAAATCATGAAAATGGAATAAACTGTCACATGAATGCAGCCTTCGTCACATTTGGAGCAACAGAAGGTATTGAGTGGCTTTCCTCAACCACTTACCGTACATATTGTGACTGGACAGTCTTTTGACCTCTGTTACCTTTCCTATGTATTTTTAAAGAGGGGATTTCACTTTGCCTGAGATTTTTGGTGTCATTTCATGGTGTTCTTGTGAATCTTGGCTGAAACTCAGCTTTGGAAATCTGAGTTTGTTTTTATTTGACAGCAGATTTGGAGATCAAAACTCTCCAAGGGAATCAGTTTTCATATCCATGCACACAAATGGTTGGTCTTGCAACCAACTGTGTGATGACGCTGATAACTTCCAGATGAAATGGTAAAAGGGAAGAGCATTCTAGTAATACAGTGTCTATTGTTTACCAGTCTGTAGAACTTTAGACTTGGGGGGGGGGTGAGAGATGCTCTTACAGCACATTGGGTTTAAGGAGAACCTCAGACCAGTCACCTTATATCAGTTCTATCAGTGAAACCATTCAGAGAAGCACTGGTAGTTGTCCTCCATGTTTCAGAAGCCCAGCCATCTTCAGCTAGAAGCCAAGTATTTGTGTGTCACTAGTTCTATGCTGTAAATTCTTCCAGCAGAGATTTGGAATCTATCTTTGCTAATATTTAACACCTATTAAAGACTTTTTTTTTATCAGAAGTGGCTGGTGCCTGTAGCGTGGAAGAAATAGCGGCCAACAGTAAGTGGAACCAAAGCCGATGAGATTCAGTCCCAACTAATTCTAACTTTGCAGGCATCCTGTTCCCTACTGGGTTCTACATTGCCCACTAAGGAGGGGAAAGCTGATAGGCAGTGCCACTCCTAGATTGGTGGTAAGTGGGCAGGCCAGCAGGTGAGGGCTGGCTGAGGGTGGAGCTGTGCCCCAGTTGTCCTAATGGGTTGGCCATAACTGCTTTTTACAGTTGGTTAAAAAAAAAAAAAAGATGAGCCAGTCATTTTAATTATTATTTGGTATTGTTTTATAGTATTTTATGTTTTATTGTACTTGTATATTATGTTGTACACTACGCTGATATTTTATATGAGGGGCATCTTCTATATTTGTAGCTAGTTCCAAACTTGGGCAAAATGAAAGCTGAGAAAACTCAGAGAGATCAAACTTTGAGGTAAGGTTGATTAGCAGCCATGATGTGACTCCTCTCCCTCAGAAATAACTGTGTGAATTAGCCTGAACTGCCTGCCCCACAAGCATATTTGAGTTTGTCAGTCAGGGCAGAAGGGTATAGAGAGAAGATTATAGCACTCAGTTTGCTGGTTTGTGACAGAACATTTTGGACAGCTTCTTCTTGTGCCCTGAGAGAGAGAGATAAAATTATTTCCTCTGTACAGGGACACCCTCCGAAATTGTGAGGTCTAGTACAAGGAAAGGGCAGAAAGAAAATAGCTTGTTATCCTGACTCCAGTCGACACTCACCCCACCTCACTTACTGCTTATGGATCAGTAAGGACCAGGCATATGTAGAAACTCCAGTTCCAGCAAGGGGGGAGGGAATCACAGACAGCGGAGGGGGGGGGGTGAATAACTTAAACTTATAAACTCACCACCACCACCAGGGGGGGGGATGAAGAACTTAAAACAAGAACAAAGTGTCTGGGCCATAACTTGATGGATTTTGCTTTCTTGGGCAGTCTTTTTATTAGCAAGCTGGCTGATTTTTTTTGTAGAAACTGAAAAGCTAAACCAGCATAGTATGAACATTTAGAAACATTGCCATGGCAGCAAAATAAGGCACTGATATACAGCACAATTAACCCTGGTAGCAGTTCCTTGCACTCTGGCAAATTTTACTCACCGTGATGAGGTAAATAAAATTCTAACTTTTATGAAGGGCTAAAAATAAAGGAACCCAAGGGGCAAGCACCACTGATTAAAACTCTCTGTTGAATGCAAACTGTGAACATACTGTAATTTGAGAGAGAGAGAGAAATCTGCAAGCAGAATTTAAAATTTTATCACTCTGTGAACTAACACCTTTTTTTTCAATGAAGTAGTTGATAAATCAGTTAAAGGGGGGGTGTAAAATGAGCTTTCCATCTGGTCGTCTTGATTCAGGCTAAATAACTTGTCTGCTTTGAGAAAATCTTTCTACCAAGCACAATGATCTATTATGTATTCGCTTCATGGGACAATTGTTTATAAAAAGACTTCACACATTAAGAATCCATAGAGAATAATTGCAAGTTAGCATAGGCTAACTTACAATCAAAATAAGTAAAAGTTAAGGAGATTTAGGTCATGTTTGCAATCTATACAATGCATTACAAGTTCAGTATACATTGCAATGGACTGTACAATGCAAGTGGTCATCTAACAGCTCCATCATAAAGCCAAATTAACTTTTAGGAAAGCAGTGAAATAAACACAGAACTGGATTGGGACATGCCCAGCATAAGCAATGCATAACCTAAGCCACTATGATGCAGCTTTTAGCGTGCTGGACTCAGACTAAGCAAATCCATGTTCACCCATGGAGCTCACTGGATACAAAGAGAAAATGGAACTCCAAGATAACATGTTATGCATCAAGGTCCATGTTATGAGCCAAAGAATTACAGGTCCCAGTGACATCTTTGTTTCTAATTGCTGTAGTTGGTTTTGGTGAGATTACCCCTAGGATTATCAAAAAATGATTTTCTTCCCCCTCCCTGCTTACTCCCAAGTATATGGATATAGCATTCAATCTGTAGCCATGTAATCTGAAATCTGCAGTTATGTAAAACAACTAAATTCACTTCATGAACATCTCCTAGTCTAGGATGTCAAATTGTTGAGCCAGCACATGGAATAAAGGGGTATGATAGATATATTGGGTAAACATAGTGTCACATTTCTGTACATTTGCAGATAGCGTTTTACTGAATATTCATCCTGATTTGTCTGCAAGGAGATTAGATGACTTCAGCTTTTTATTCAGCAATCATTTGGATTTATTTGTGTGGAGGCTAGGTGATATTGCATGAAGCAAATGTTATCCCATACTTCCCAGCACAAGAGCTCCAGATCAACTCTAATTTCACAACCTGAATTTTTCCAGTGAGTGATTGAAGCCTAAGCTGCCTCACAGGGTCATTGAAAAGATAAAATGGGAGCGGAAGAACTCGGGTTCCTTAGAAAAAAGGGGAAAATATAAGTATCACAAATAAAGCTGAAATCCTTTGCACACATACCTGGGAGTACTCAGTGGGACTTACTTACAAGTAGAGATGCCTAAGTTTGCCTTGTTAAGAGGTACTGCTTGGACAGAGGGCTAAATAAAGGACCCTAGAGGGCTTCGTTGAGCCCATGGGTTTCCCACCTCTAGTCCACAGTGTGCAATCATTTGTCTCAAGGTTTCCCAGATACTTTGGTATAAGTAATGGTGGTGGTGGTCACAGCAAATTGGTCTGGCTTCCTGACAGAAATGCTTGAGGAATGTGTTTTCCTATTGTGGAGACTAGACAGATTGCAATGCAAGATTTTATTACAGGTTTTTTAAAATATATTTTAGGAGAGTGTTCTTATGGTTTTTTAATATACGTCCCCCAGACAGAGGAGAGAGTACTAAATTGGATAGGTTACAAGGTTCTAATTGCAGGCTTTACACAACCAGACCACATGATAGGTCTTAATAATGATCATTATTTGTTGTTGTTCTTGTTATTATTATTGATTCCCGTTTAGCAGCTTGATTTATGAGTATGGTATAGCCAGCTAAGTGATAAACCAAGCCAGCAAGATAGCACAATTTTGTGTGTGTGTTTTTTTGTGTGTGTGTGTGTTTACAATCTACACTTGTTACATATATGCTTTCAGTTAAACAACTTCACTAGGAGACAGGTGCTAAGTGAGTGGAGTTTCTCTGTATGTTGTAACTTATACATTACCTTTGCCATACATTTTGAAGTGTCATTCCTACTGGAGAAGTCACTGAAGTTTTCTTCAAGCACATTTTGATGGACAACTCAATCCATTTTGTCGTCTGACTCCTGGTATCAAAGTGACAGAAGATTCAGTAGTTTAACACCTAAGGAAACTTTCATTACATGTATGAGTTTTAGATAACAACATGTCCTCTAATAATAGCATCAGTGTTAAAACACACGTTTCCAAAATGATGAGCTATTTCTTTTCTTTTTTGAACTTCTTTTTTTACAGCCAATGAATAGGCAAGCATAAAAATGTTCTATCTTTTGCTTTCATTCCTTTGAAATATGCAATCAACTCTCAGAACGCTATATAAACAAGACAGTTGTTAATGATGCAGCAATAACAATTATTTTCAGCAATGCCCATTAAACTTAACACATTGCCTCCCCACCCCCACCTGCTCCTTTGATTAAGTTGTTTTACAGCTAAACTAGAATATGTATAATGGTAAAATGATAGTTTAGAGGTAGAATAAGAATATTGCTGCTTTTAATGCCGTGCTGGGTTTCATTAGAAGAGAGTCATAAGTCATGTTTGTGTGCTCTTGATGCACAGTAATTAAATACATGAAGAGGGATCACATGGGTGAGCAAGATAGCTCCGCCCACCCATCATATGATACCCTCCAGTTTAGACAGCAACTGCCTGGGGGCTCTTCCAGTCAGAGTCTTATTGTGGAATAGGAACTGCTCAAGTTCTCACTGTCCACTTGACATTGACATCATTTAAAATGTTTTTGAAATAATTAATCCAGATTCCATTTTACCATTTTATGACTGCTGTGGAAGTTTGTAACCACATTGCCATGTGTATGGTGATGTTTTGGTGTATGATCTCTATCAACACACTTCTCCTTTCATTTTATCCTCACTTGAGCACAGCCTAGCTTCCCTGACAGGTGGCCTAGATCTCACCACCTCTTAAGGCAGCTCTTATGAGATGTTGTGGCCCCACTGCATAATATTCATACACAGTGATGTAGCGATTATACTTTTACACTTTTATCTGGGATCACACCCGTACCAACTTAGCATAAGAACATCATGAGTTCTCAGACCATTTCTGTTTCTGGCTGAAGTTGAGCAATTTTCCCCCATCTTTCATGAATAAGTGATTTAAAATTGCTTTTCTTACTTCTTGATACATTCATAAGCTATCATAACCAGGTAGTAAACCACTTTCTAGGGTTGTGCCCTTCTTGCCACTATTATGATAAATAGTAGAGTTACTTGCTGCACAGAAAACAACAGCAACACAGATTCTATCCAAAGAAATTGCCATCTAGCCTTGCCTTCTTTGCATGATACAACTGTGTCATGCACACAATGCAGGCAGAGGTTAAATCTCTTATGATTTCAGGTGAAATTTGCAGCAACACCTCAACCTTCAATCTCTAGTTACAATTTGGCACAGTTGGTTTTCACCCAACCTATGCCTAGAAAAAGAATAAATTTTAAAAACCTTTGATCGGGAATATGTACCAATGTAAATATAATACTGTTGCTGTCTCTTTTCCATTTATAATGTTCTTTGGACACATTAGTCAAGAACCCAGGTTCAATGTGGCTTCTGATTCTATTATCTTATCAGTGATCCTCGCGCTGCATTATGGTTCCTTTACTGGTGAGCTTCTAGGTATCTCAGATATTTACAATGATCCATATTCTGACTCTCTCAACAGTACATTTGGTTCCCATTCCCCTTAATATTTGTGATGTGCCAGCACAGTGTGTTGGTTGGTACACTGTTCTTTGTGACTCATTCACAACTTGGATTGTAAGAGTCATATTGTGAACAAATCCAATATGTGCTGGCAATAAGCTGAGCAGGAATTTCTTAGAAGATTTCACCCCCTGAGAGTTCTCTTTCTGTAGATTTTGTTTTTCAATCACACATAACACAGTGACTCATTCTCACTGTGTGCCTGTGGTTTGTTGCCATTCACTGTTTACATGCCTCTGACATTGCTGCATCTCATAATGACCTTGTGCTACCATCTGTTGCTCCTGAATTGGGTGCTGAAACATCCTTACTTTACTCAAAAGTAGTGTTTAGAATTTCCTCTTCTGGTTTCAGTTCAGTAATTTGCATTTAATAAAGTAAGCTGCTCTCAACTATGAAATAATCTTCATATAGAAGAAGTATTGTCCAGGGAGTGGGTATTTTTATATATATATAAAAAAATATCATTGGATAAAACGTCAATGTGTGTAGGGCATTCAAGCATCAGACAGAAAATATTTCTCTCTTACTCTCAATTTTCTCACTCAAAACTCTTTTCACTTCTTAAAAACAACAAAAGCAAACTCCCTCTCAATTCTTAATCAGCCCCCGTCAGCACTGACAATGGTCGGAGATAATGAGAACTGTCCATGATCATGGCCATGTATATTAAGAAACACAGCAGGAAGAGGAAAGAAACAGAAATCTCAAGAGAGAGAAAATCTTCTAGGAAATTCTTCTAAGAAATATGGCTCTTACAATCCAGTTTGAACAGGCAGATGATTGCACTTTCATGTTTGAAGCTAATAATGATTTCTATTTGCATATTCATTTATTTAAACTGCCAAATTCCATGACATGGATACATGTTCATGTCAATGGTAGGGCTGGATCTGCCAAAAATGAATGGAAGCCGCAGAACCGCATGGCAGATATCATGAACAACTCCCATTCATTTGAACTGGGTTTGAACTGGTTAAGCGCCCAGTGTATTTGCCTTGAAGCAACCCTCAAAAAGGCTTTTCTGAAATGGTGGGGATTGTTCATGTTGCTGCCACCCACAATGTGCTTGCATACATCAGTGAATAATTTGCAGTCCCTCTGTAATTACTAGAATTGGTTAATACTGATCTCTATTTCTGTCCTTTTAATAGAATTCTTCCCGAACACCTATTTGCAATGGTGTTAGGTTACCATTTACGAGTGGAAAATCATGAGCTTAAAATACTCTTCAGCTCTAAGGACAAATTGCATAGACACTCCCCTGAGTCTTCAGGTTTCAGTTCAGTATTTTGTATTTAATAAAGTAAGCTGCTCTCAACTATGAAATCCTCTTCATGTAGAATAAGTATTGTCCAGGGAGTGGGGTTTTTTTTTTAATATCATCGATGGATAAAACTTCAATATGCGTAGGGCATTCAAGTATCAGACTGAAAATGCTCCTTTCTCTTCCCCATTTTTCGCACTCAAAACTTTTTTTCACTTCTTTAAAAAAAGCAAAAGCAAATCCCCTCTCTATGTTTAGTCAGCTCTAGTCAGTTTTGGCAAATGGTCAGAGATGATGGGAACTGCAATCCAAATCCAGGTTAGCCATCCCTTGGGCCTTTTTTCAGCTGGAACTCATCGGAACTCAGTTCTGGGACCCTTCCAGTGGATGCCATTGCCATGATAAGAGAACAAGGGAGGCGTTCATGGTGAGTTCTGGCACCTGTTTTCCTAGAAAAACAGCACTGGATATGTGAATCATGTCTCCATTGTGTTTGGGTTATGCCCTGCTTCTAGCCCCAAACTTAGTGATAACAGGTGAGGGACCAGCCACAATGGCTCCTGCCGGCAGACATGTGCCCCAGCAGCAGACTGAGTATGCCAGGAACTGATGTAGGGCCAGATGTGAAGATAACTTATACTGAATTAAACCATTGATCCATCCAGCTCAATATTACATGAGGAAGCGCCATAGCACCATGGCAGAGCATATTATGTGCATGCAGAAGGTCCCAGTTCAATCCCATCAACTCCAGGTAGGAGTGGACTCCAGAAGAGCCCCTGTCAATGCAGAGCCAGATGGTCTGGTCCAGTAGAAAGCAGCTTCCTATGTTCCTATACTACCAACACTGACTGACAGAAACTCTGCAGGGGGTTCAGTCTTTCTGAGACCTACCTGAAGTCTGAAGCTGGGGCCTTTAGCCACCAAAGTATGTACTCTACCATTCACCTCTGGTTCCTCCCCTGCGCTTCATGGCTTTCTTAGCAATTATCATTTTTGTTAGCATTTATAATCCTTTCATTACCAGAGCTATTAATAGACTGATTTTCGAACACTGAATCAATTAACAAATTCACATTCTAGGCTGCAGTTTGAAAGCTCATACAACCAGACGAGTTAATCAACTTGTATATTTCCTATACTTAAGTTATAGCACAACCATTATTGAAGTACCTGGTTCAAATCCTGTCGAGCCTTATGCTTCTGAAGAAGGGTAGAGAGGCACTACATAAGGATGGGGCCACCCCCTCCAAACATTTGAACCGGTGCCCAGTGAAGCCATGACAATTAGCTGTCAGTATGAAATGCAAAATAAAATCACTTTGAGATTTCTGTAGCTGTTTGAGAGCCAGTGTGGTGTAGTGGTTAAGAGGGTAGTCTTGTAATCTGGGGAACCGGGTTCGCGTCTCCGCTCCTCCACATGCAGCTGCTGGGTGACCTTGGGCCAGTCACACTTCTTTGAAGTCTCTCAGCCCCACTCACCTCACAGAGTGTTTGTTGTGGGGGAGGAAGGGAAAGGAGAATGTTAGCTGCTTTGAGACTCCTTAAAGGGAGTGAAAGGCGGGATATCAAATCCAAACTCTTCTTCTTCTAGTTACAGATAGGTAGCCGTGTTGGTCTGCCATAGTCAAAACAAAGAAAATTCCTTCCAGTAGCACCTTAAAGACCAACTAAGTTAGTTCTTGGTATGAGCTTTCGTGTGCATGCATGTGTGTATCTGAAGAAGTGTGCATGCACACGAAAGCTCATACCAAGAACTAACTTAGTTGGTCTTTAAGGTGCTACTGGAAGGAATTTTCTTTGTTTCTTCTTCTTCTGTATCTTCAGATGCTGCAACTCTGATATATATAACATGGCTGTATATGTACTATATTGAAGCTGAGTTGCATACACATAATTGCAGAATCCCCATGTATGTTTGTAGCAGTTTTTAAAGGTTCTGCCAGGGGAACCATTCCAATGGTTCATGTAATGCATAGGTGTATACCATGGTCACAGCTACTTGGCCCATATGGCCATGAGAATGTGTGAGTCACAAACTAGGATTTGGAGAAAAAACACAGACTTTATTACTGTGTTTTTTGTGTTTTTTTAAGTAGTTTTAACAAAGAAAAACAGCAGAGATTGGTGCAACAGAGAAGCTAACACAACAGAGCCTTACCTAACTCCCTTCTCACTGTATTCAAACCTTGTTTTTAACTCCATCTTTCCTTCCTCAAGTGTCACCCCTGCTCACTCTACTAAAAGCACCATTTTCCCCCTCTCAGTTTTCCTTCATCCTGACCTCTGACTCAAACCTCTGCTGTTGCTTAAAACAGGTATTTGATTCTGTATTCTTCCACTATTACTTTGATCAAACCTTTGCCGTTGTTTAGAACTGCCATTTTCCTCTGTGCCCCACCATCTTGTGCCTTCTCTTTTGCTGCTATCTCTCACCCTGACTTCATGTCTTATATTTATTTTTATGTACAGTGGTACCTCAGGTTACATGCGATTCAGGTTACATACGCTTCAGGTTACAGACTCCGCTAACCCAGAAATAGTACCTCGGGTTAAGAACTTTGCTTCAGGATGAGAACAGAAATTGCGTGGCGGCGGTGCAGCAGCAGCGGGAGGCCCCATTAGCGAAAGTGGTCTTCAGGTTAAGAACAGACCTCCGGAAAGAATTAAGTGCTTAACCCGAAGAACCACTGTATGTGGGAAGATAGAGTTACCACTCATACAAATTTTTCAGCATAGTCAGCTTCTGGTTGTGTGGTATTTTTTTGGTAAAACATTAATTTTGCATAAAGCACTCCATAACATTTACACAACACATCATTTGTTTACTTCATCTACTTGCTAAAAAACATTAGTTTTCCAGAAGCCTCTTAGTAACAGATGCTTCTAAAAAAGTATGTACACATTATTAAAATAATATACCTTTTAGCTCAAAAAGGTCATCAAAACGTATAATTATAATAACATGCATGAGTAGACTGAGCTCATTTGTATCTTTTATTTTTAAAAGATGTGTTATAGGAGTTGTTTATTTCATTTCCTAACATTTTCTTGCTTTGATAGCACATACCAAAGATCTAAAGCAGAGGATATCTGAGTGAGCATATATCCACTAATGCAATGGGACTTCTCATTCATCTCATCCCCTCTGCAGCCCCACAATCTGCTTGAAAAGGTTTCCCACCCCTCTGGAGCATGTTTGTGGGATCCACTCGCTGATAGACCCATGTGGATGCTACACATAATCTGGAAAGAATATAGGCAGGAAATGGCAACATCAGAGATTAAGAGAACTTTGATATGCTATTAGAGAACTGGTTGATCAGAAGTAAATATAATGAGACTTAGTAGATATTTACGGACCAGTAAGAGAGTATCAGAGGGACGCAGGTGGCGCTGTGGTCTAAACCACTGAGCCTCTTGGGCTTGCTGATCAGAAGGTCAGCGGTTCCAATCCCCGCAACAGGGTGAGCTTGCGTTGCTCGGTCCCAGCTCCTGCCAACCTAGCAGTTCAAAAGTCCCCCAAAAAGTGCAAGTAGATAAATAGGTACTGCTCCGGCGGGAAGGTAAACGGTGTTTCCATGTGCTGCTCTGGTTTCTCCAGAAGCGTCTTAGTCATGCTGGCCACATGACCTGGAAGCTGTACACCAGCTCCCTCGGCCTGTAAAGCGAGATGAGCGCCGCAACCCCAGAGTCATCTGTGACTGGACTTAACTGTCAGGGGTCCTTTACCTTTTAAGGGAATATCCATTTTAACCTATGTGTATCCTTGGCCTGAAATAAGCTACTTGATGTCATGAATTTAACTCAGGAAAGTAAATTCATGCCACCACCCCTAAATTATGGTTGAAAACCCACTTTTTATCCAAGCTTAAGTGCTGCCAAGAAGATGGGAATGTGTGTGCATGCATGTACACGGTTGCAGGTCATGCATGATTGCAGCTCATGGATGGTGCCCACAACAGTTTCTCCAGTTTGCAAATATCCCCTCAAGCCCGAAAAAGTTGGTGACTCCTGGCTTACCTAACTGAAAGAAATGCACTTAATGGATAACACACTGATCTGCCCCTAGAAACCTCTATGTGCTAAGTCACTGGCAAAATAACCTTAAAAGATAATTGACAAACACATGTGTACTCTTCATTAAAAGCACAAAAAGTAGAGGTCGCAACATCCCAAATACTAATGACCTCTTTGTTCTATCGTAAAGAGCAGAGGTGTAAAACACCCATGTGCCACACAGACACCATAGTAACATTATGATAATTAAATTACATTTGTTTCTGACTGTGATTCCCCTCTCCAGTAGTTAACCTATTCAAAGATACACAAGAAACAATGATGCATCTCCGAATGTGAATTGTACCATGAAGGCAGCTTTGTAATGTATTATGAGCCCTTGACGGAGACCAAGAAAGAATAGCTAACTAACTCACCACCCAAGGGCACAACTGAGCCAAACTTAAACAGTTTTAAGTCCATGGAGTTTGAAGCTCCTGCTTTACTCTCCAGCCGATAGCTGGAACTTAAGTTCTTAACTTTGACCGGATTATGCTATTATTAGCTAATTAACTAAAGCGAGTAATGCTATTAAAAGCATATATCTCACAGTATTAATGCCTAATATATTCACAGCCTCAATCTTCTCTTTGCTTGCCTGAAAAAACACTCATTGCCAATATGAAACTGCCCAGCCATGCCTTTCTTGTATCAACCCATTGTCTAGCAAGTATGACTCTGTAATTGGAAATGCTTGATCTTTAATGATTTTCATAATGTATCTGAATGCCTCGTGCAGCTTTTCTGAGCTCAACAGCAGTAGGGAAAACATTAAATACAAATCATCTGGCTGTTTTAAAGTATGGCTTTGCAAGAGCGGGTTTGTAGAGTGCAAGCACTTTTTCTTTTCGTAAAAGGGATGGCCTTAATGTAACAGTCTCCTATTAATTTAAATTTGACAATAACTTCGCATATCAAGGATTACAAAGTAAAGCTGGTAGGAAATTGATCATGGAATTGATTTTATTTAAAGTAGGTAATAAAAAATTTCAGAACTTTCCATAGCAGTGAAGCTCTAAGTAGAGCATTATTGCACATCCTAGGGGAAGTTAGGCAATACATACCAACTCCAGAAATTCCATCTAGAATTCCATAATTACAGTTTTAAATCAGGCCTGTGTTATTTAACATGATCTACTATTTAAAAAGGGACACGGGTGGCGCTGTGGGTAAAAGCCTCAGCGCCTAGGGCTTGCCGATCGAAAGGTCAGCAGTTCGAATCCCCGTGGGGGGGTGCGCTCCCGCTGCTCGGTCCCAGCGCCTGCCAACCTAGCAGTTCGAAAGCACCCCCGGGTGCAAGTAGATAAATAGGGACCGCTTACCAGCGGGAAGGTAAACAGCGTTCCGTGTGCTGCGCTGGCTCGCCAGATGCAGCTTTGTCACACTGGCCACGTGACCCGGAAGTGTCTCCGGACAGCGCTGGCCCCCGGCCTCTTGAGTGAGATGGGCGCACAACCCCAGAGTCTGTCAAGACTGGCCCGTACAGGCAGGGGTACCTTTACCTTACTATTTAAAATTAAAGTATAATTTACCTTTCATTTGCATGAAAGCAGCTGTGGTGAACTGGTGGCCCTCCAGATGTTATTGGATTCCAACTTTAGAATCCCAGCCAACATGGGTAATGGGTAATAATGGGAGTTGTAGTCCAGGAGTAACTGGACAGCCACAATTTTGCCACCTCTGTACTTAGGACCAGGACAGTGGGAAAGCTAAAGGACCACAGAGCCATTTAGAGAAGTAGGCTGAGTCAATGAGAGAATGAAGTTGTAGGGTGAGAGTCCAAATGTCAGCCTGCAGTAGACTGAAGTTTTTTCCAGGCCTAGGACAAATTAACAGAGTGTTCTTTCAAAGAACATGACTCAGAATATTATTGAATGGAATGATTTTGTTACATAGTAGTTGCTAAGATTACTCAGATAATGTTCTCAACAATTGCATTTTAATCAATAGAACTTAAAAGTGTTTAACTTTGGCAGCATTGTGCCCTGAGCATTAAAGGATTAGCCACTGGCTTCATTTAGATGTAACAGTAAAGCACAGATTAGAATTACATACACAGGCCTGTTCCTCACTCTTCTCTTCTCCTCCTGTATGGCTTCAAGGAGGAGATCAGAAGCAGCCAATTCTTTCAAATTAACCACAGTATGTCATTTTCTCCCCCAATGGGAACTATGGTGTAGTGGAGAACTTATGCCCATGAGCCAGCAATTAGGTCTGTCAGGCATCTCCATTTGGCCTGTGAGGTCATTTTGGGCAAGCCACATCCACCTGTCCTTCAGCTGACATTGAATGGCATCAGGTGATGGAGAGGCAGAGCCACAACCTTCAACAGCACTAAACTAAAGCAAATCAGCAGGAGAACACTTTAAACATTCAGCCAAAACATAGCCACAATTTGTTCTGGTTTCGTCAAAATCATAATCTGTGGTAAATTGAAAAAGGAAACAATTTCCTCATGACTGTGGCAGAGGAGCAAAGGTGAAGGTGAGCACATGAGTATGAGACTTATGCATGTGACCCTAACCTATAGTTCAGTATTATGTCCAAATCATCCCACTGTATTCTGTAGCTGCATGGAATGTGTTTGGGTCTGAATAATTTCACACTTTATAACATTGTCACGTTTGTCCTTAACATATCAGTGAAGCTCTAAATAGTGAATGACCATGTGCATCTTTAAACATCTAATATAGAAAAGATTATATTTCACAAGTGGGATCATCTTAAAAGATGGTCCTGGTTGCAGGCAGGTCCTCAAGCCAGTTCCCCTGGTGTGGGCGGAGGAATACCCTCATGCCGGCGTGTCACCACAATCACCCCAGGCCTATTGGCCAATCATTTTGAGTGTGGTAATCGTGGGGGATATAAAAGTGGCAGCGCAACGTGTGCCAAGCACCTGCTTCGCACTGCCGAACACCCGCCCACCCTCCCTTTAATTGAGGTGTCCTCTGGCCTTGCTTTGGACTTTGATTGGTCGCCCATCTTGGGATGGGGACCGGGTAGGAATTTTTCCATTTGGCAGATTGGCACTAGCCTTTTGGTTTTCACCTACCTCTTAGAAATCGTCACAACTTTGTAAGGTTTGGTGGTTAGGCATTGGCTTATTGATGAATGGGGGAAGGGAGGTCAGCCATCGCCTGCCCCTCCATTGTCCAAGGGTATTCTGTTAAAGGAATCTGGGGGCTGGATCCTGTCAAGGCCTCTGGGAACACCAGGGGAGATGCAGGCGGGTTCCCCCAAAGCAGCTCCCTCTTTTGGTGGTTTACCCTTACTGATTTCCTGCAAAGGGGGCAGGAGTCCAATATAGTCTTTTGCCAATGCCTAATCCAATACCGCTCACATTTGCTGTAATAAATAAAGTTGTGGCCTAAATTTTGCCCATTAACCTTAAACCAAAATTCTGTGTCAGTGTGAATTTCTTTATTCTAACAGGGACTGGCTTGATGGTCTTGACACGCAACTACAAATTGGCATGTAGGAAAGTTGCACCATGGTGCAGTGACAATCATTTGATATGGATGGATGTGAATGATATAATGACAACTTCCTGTGAAATAGTTGTGAAGGGAGTTTGGGGGGAGGAATGGTACCTGCCACTAATACATTTAATGTGGCATAACATTTTGCAAGCAACAGTTCATCAATCAAAATGATCAAGATGTCACAGTATTTGAAAATCAGTTTTTGCTTTAGGTCAACTGAGCAAATTTTATCCCTGTAATATAGTGATATTGACCAATGATGATCACTGTGTGCAGTTGCTTTACTAACTGTACTCAGACATTCATACCTATATGACTACTAGGAACATCATTATTGTCAACTTTAAACCTCTTTGAAGCAATTCAAGGTGGAAAATTAAGTGTATTTAAGCCCAGAGAAATCAATAGGATATAGTGCATTTCTACACAGTCAGTACCATTCATGGATTCAATTGATTCCACAATAGAATTTGTCATACATAACTTTCTCTGGGTTGCTCCCCATATAGATACAGTCTACAACAATGTTTGTATATATTTGTATGCCCTGTGGGCATGTTCATGCTCCATTTTTAACTTCTCCTCTTTCCAAGAATTTTCTAAGATTTATCACTGAAGAAATGTGTTCAGTGAAATTCAATGAGTTTCTTTCCACCCTCAAAACATTAGGAATTGTATTTCTGTTTAGGATATTGACAATCTCCATCCATCATTTATGAAATAATCTTTTTGCTTGCTAGCAGGGGAGCAGATTCATATCAATCAGATACAAATGTGCTGGCTGACACCAATAATATTTATTAGGACACATATTTTATCAAGTAACTGAAGTTCAAATTGCCCAGCTTTGTACTGATTTTTCTTTTAATACCTGTATTCTACTGATGCTGGCCAACAGTTAAGGAAATCACATATCTCACAGAAATGCAATCAGTGTTGCAACAATTTAGCATTGGGTGCTTAATGTGATGAGTGCCATGACTGAGGAATATATGTTTAGCTCTCTACTCAGAGCAGAACCACTGAAATCAATGGACTACTGTAACTTAAACCAACTGGAAGGAATTCAGCGTTGTGCTATGGTGAGTATCTCATTTGTACAAGCATTGCAAGCTTGCCCCCTTTCCTCCTCCCCATGTGCCTGTCCTGGGACATCTCCTAACATGCCGAAGTCAATTTGGGCAGGTGCTGGGAGGCACCAGGGGAGCAGAGTAGGAAAACCCCATTCGGCAAGAAACCTTCACACAGGACTCATTAGGTGAATCCGACCCATTGATTTCACTCTATGTATGGAACAAAGAGTAGGTATTCTTGCATGGGCATCGGTGGTGTACAGCTCTACACTGAAATATGGTTGCTTAGGGGGGAGGAAAAATAATTTATAAACAATTACAGAATCCCATGAACTGGAAGGCATCTTCAGTCCATGAGACCTTCTTAGCAGTTTACTACAGCTAATATATTTTAAGGTAATATAAATAATGTAAAAGTAATTCATGGTTATTTCTCCCCCATTTGTGTAAATAATCATCAGCCCATATGAAGAGTGCTCTCTTTGATAATGCATTGTTATGTACAATACATGTCACTTTTGTTTGCAACAGATAAATTATTCAAAGAGCTTCATCTTACACTTGAGGTGCTGTTTAATGTGTCAACCAAGACATACCTTCATTTCCGTGACGTACACACAACAAAGTAAGAGGAACATGAAATGTTAATTTTCTGAAGACTGAAAATGATAAAGAATACAAAAGGAAGGTGCATGCATATAACAGGAAATGTGCATTTATAAAATGGATATACAAAACAATTATGTGACAAGGGAAAGTCTTTCGGTATGACTAGTGCAAGCAAATGAGCTTTGTGTTGTCTCCACAGAAATTATACAATTGTAGCTTGCTATAATAATCGTACACAAAAATAATTGCCACTGGCATAGAATCATTTTGTGTATCCGTTTCAGGAATACACGCTTATTTTTGAAAGTCCAAACCTTCTCTCGCTATTCTAACAAACCAGACATAGTGTTCAGCCTCTATTCACATCATAGTACATGATAGTTGTGGAGCAATAGTATTTGGTAGATGGCATCCATGAAAAAACAACCTTCAACAAGCGTCAATTTCTCCTACACTTCTCCTCTGCTAATATAATTTTCTGTTATGTTGGTGTTTGAAATGCAGAATCTGAAAAATGTTTTTTGATACTTTTGAGATAAATTCTCTTTATTCCTATTTCCAGATGCACAAGACAGTTGCTTAAAAAGCTGTTTGTGGTAGGCATATGACGCATTAGGTTTCATCCAACTGACTCATACTCTCAATAGGCCTATTGAAACCATCACTAGACTTTATTAGTCCTGTCCACTTATTTCAATAAGTCTACTCTTGAGTATGACTCACTTGGCTACAACCCATTATTTTAATGGTCTCAAGATTCGTTGTTTTTAAAGTGTTACTATTTCCTATTAGGAAAGAGTAAAAATAGAAATGGACTTAAGAGGTTTTTTTGCAATCACCATTCTCATTTCATTAGCTTTATGTGTGTGTTTCTTAGTTCAGAACCCATATTATACAATTTCAATTAAAAATAGTAAAGGTTTCAAAGTTCGGGTGTATTACAGCATCTAGCAGGAAGGTATACCACTGCCTCCTGTCTTTTCTGTATGCCAAATGCAGCAATTGAAGTTTGATGCTAAATTACTTTGAGCCACTATCATTTATAATCTTTGCTGAGTCACAGGAACAAAAGAGGCAGATGTTACACTATGATTTGGGAATGATGGATTGAAACTAGAGCCCCATCTGCACTAAACATTTAAAACAGTATTATTCTACTTCCAACAGTCATGGCTTCCCACAAAGAATAATGAGAATTGTAGATTGTTAAGGATGCTAAGAATTGTTAGGATACCCCTCAGAGAGCTACAATTCTGATCATTTATTGTTATTATTTATTAAATTTATACACTACCCTTCATCTGTAGATCCCACTCTAGGAACTGCAGCTTTTTGTGGGACAATCTGTTTGAAAACTGGGATCTGAGGGAAATGAGTAATAAACCTGTCAACGTTCTGCCCACAGGTCCAAGAACTGCCATTTTACACAGTTTTACTTTAGATAGAAAAAACAGAAAAGTCACAAGTAGGTTGCTGTTGTTTTCTGTTTCCCCTCCCCTTTCTGGAAATAGTCTCCAGAGAGAGCAATGATTTTTAATTGTTTATTAGGAAAAAGAATGATTGGGGGGGGGGAATTAGTATACTGCTAAAACTACTCTCACAGCAAGTGCATTTTTAAAAAAGAAAAATGGTGCCGGTACTCACCATGAAGTTGTTACAGTATGTGCCACACTTTTAACATTTTTGGGGGGCGGGGTGTACCCTTTAGTACTCCCAGAAAAAAGCACTGCTCACAGCCAAAGATCATATTTACACTTGTATCCCTTCCCAAAATCACAGTGATTGAAATGCACTGAGAGAAAATAACTGTGATTAAAAGCTAGGTCTGTCTATCAAAATGAAAGACTCTTTCCACCTTTCCATCCCTATCCTCTATACTCCTCTCTTCTTGAGCTCTGGGTGTTTCTCCAATTGGTTTTGTTTTGTTTCCAACCAAGAAAGGTTGGAATGGCCATATGTTTAACTTCATGGGAAAACTGAGGCGGCAGAGCTCCTTGAAAAGTTGGACATTTACCTCAGCACACCATTTTAGCAGTGCAATCCTACTCAAAAACGTGAAAGATTATCTCAAATCACCCCACTTTACCTTGCTATTCGGGGTACACTTAGAGCCAATGCACACCCCTCATAGAAACCATCTGTCATCACTCATCCATGTCATGGCCAGCCATATATGACTATTTATATGGAAGAAAGAAGCAGGGATTCAGACCTGATCACAGAGCCTCCTCAATTGTGATTGGTACCTTGCACCTAAGCCTTCTTTCAGAGAAATTGGGACTGATGTAGTTCTGACCTATGACCTTAGGCTAAAACAACAGATCTATGAAACTTCAATTATTTTCCTACAAAATTGTCTCTTCAGTTCAGTTACCTTTAGACTTTACAACCTGAAGCTTCTTTGTTTGCTCTGAATGATGCTAGCACAAAGTCAATTACAAGTTTCAGAGGAAGCACAGCCTAGTTATTGTTTATATTTCTCTCCGAGTTCTCAAGGGTTGCAAGAAGTCTAGACTCAGGAAGCATATCTTGTTTTCTTTTATATGTGATTGTGCATTAAAATAGTTCACATGGTGTGGTCCTAGCCAGAAATCTTTTATTAGCTTCTCTACACAATATCATGGAAACATGAAAACTGTGGTTTGGTGATAGATTTTTTGAACTTGTCAACCTTTAAAAAAAATAATTTCAGAGTGTTTGAGGAAAAAACAGCATGATCTGCAATGAATGGTTTTCAGAGTCCATGAAATTCTTTAAATAGCTCAGAGACCTCCTACTGTTCATATTTTATTTGTGAACAGTGAGACAGGCTTTGTTCATTTCAACTCACTTGTTGTTGTTATTTGAGCCGGCTAAAATGGATAATGTACAAAAACTAATCACAATCCTGTATAGAGTGCATGGAGATATTACTTTAATATGTCAGCATGCAGCCTGATAGCCATTAATGGATTTTAACTATCTAAGCATACATAATAACAGCAGACTCATAAGCCCATAAAGTATCTGTTAAGTATATTTTCCAGATTTAAAGTTTTCATAGCTGTTAACCAAATGGTGACAGATCTTATTGCATGACACAGCATTTCCCCACCTTTTGCATTGTGATATCTTGCTTGTATCACTTGCTTTGAATATGACCCTCCCCCACTTGCAATACTGATGAATTTAGTTTTTCTGCACGTCTACTATATCAATCAGAACCTGAACCAGTCATTCATTGGACAATAATTGTTGACCATTTGCAGCCATGCTGAAGAACATTGACAGTGGTTAAGATTAGTTGCTGACCCTACAATTAAAATTTCACCAATGAATCACACTGCAGCAAGATTCCAAGGGCTGTTTAATGCATTATACAACAACATGTTTAGGTTTGTCCTTGATAGTAAACTGAATTAGGGGCTGCAGTCAACCCCATATTTCTTAATTTCATTCCAAAATATCATTTGGTAGTTATTGAAATGATGCTACCTACATTAGTGGAAATAAGTCAGTTTACATCAGATGGACATATCTTTCCAACTGTTAAGTGTTTATTAGACCACAGAATCAGAACCACAGAACTGAAAGCAGCCATATGCCATCTAGTACAAACCCCTGACTAGAGATAGACAAACCTGTCAATTATGGCTTCTTTCAGTTTCTAATTTCCCAATCTCATATTTGGTTTACCTCATTTCTATATACATTTGTGATTATTATTATTTTTAAAAATACTCTGCATGAACATGTGTATACAATTTTGTACACATTTCTAAAATATGTCATTTTGTACACAGTTTTGTTGAATAAATGCATTTTTGCAAGCAACTTTCCCCAATACATTACACATTTTAGTGAAAACAAGCTATGCGTTTTTGTGCACACTTTTTACTAATAATTTTTTGGAAACATTCTTTGGTTGGAGAACTGCAGAATTCAGAAAAGTGCAAATTTCAAAGGAGAGCTGTGTTTCAATTTGTTTAGTAATTGAATTATTTATTAATTATTAAACAATGGATTTGGTAGATTCATGAACCAAATTAATTTCTCCCCCATCCCTACCCCTGACACAGGGCAAGATTCAAACGTCCTGTCCAGATTATGGAAGCACTATGTCAGAGCTGCCACTCCATATTATCAGCAGATAGTTTAAACTATTCTATTCTATTCTATTCTATTCTATTCTATTCTATTCTATTCTATTCTATTCTAATGATCAGCAGATAGCATTAAACTCCTTCCCTAAACACATTATGAGATGAGTGTCTGATCTTCCTCAATGTTACAAAGATGTGGAGACAACAACCAGGGCCGGCCCATTCATGAGACTAGGAGAAGCAACTGCCTCAGACAGCAGGGTCTGGCAGGGCAGCAGATCCTAATGTCAATCTTTCTTTCTTCCTTTGTTCCTGATGCACATCTTTCCTGAACCCTTCTTCCTGGGCAGAGAGGGAGGGTGTTATTTGGGGTCTCCTTCGGGTGGCAAAATTTCTTGGGCCAGCCCTTACCAGAATGTATCATAGGCAAGACTTTACAAGTCTTATCACTGTAGTGTCATCAGTATTTAATATAATAGGACAGACATGCTTGATCATTTGAATGTGATATTTTAGTTAGGTAATAGTTGTACATACAAAATGATTTCCATCAACTCCCCCTTTCACCTGCCCCTACACCATTTCCATGGTTGCTGCTCAGCCCATAGGGGCAAACCTGAAGATACATGAGGCTGCAGACCAAAGGGAAAGGCTAGGAAGCCCATTTACATGAACATGAATTCTGTCCCATTCATGGAAGGTACATTAGAATCCAAGCCAATAACTGCAATGGTTATAGCCTTCTTCTTTTTTCCTTTGACACTTGCAATTTTTCTCCACATTCTAAACAGCCCACATTTCTGTTTTGCATTCCTTTGGTGCCTACCATTTTTAAGACCAATCATTTTTGTGCCCCCAGTTTTATGAATATTCTTTGGGGTGCTTAAAAGCTGAAATTGTTATTCCATGATCACAAGAATCAAATATTCGCCAACTTTTATCTCATTTATCATTTATAGTTTATTTTCTTGGGAATAGGTCCAAAACCATCTCTGGCCTTTCTGATTGCTCAGCAAATTTGGAGGGAAATAACTCTATTTTACCTCCCCAAATAACCTTTGCTATTCATTTCACAAGTCAGTGCCAGGGTAATTGAAGTCTTCATGATTAATGATCTGTCTTTTCACAAATATCTCCTATGCATATAAACATTCCCCTGACCTGTTGCTGTCATACCATTCTGCATGTTTATGCATATTTCTTTTCAAAAATGTTTGTGTCTTTGCTGTCATTCATTTCCGCCCAACTCTGTCTGAAACTGTGCACTGCTGTGCCAGAGTTGATATGTTTCTTTCTCATTTAGAAATGCAGCGACTTTTTCTAATGTAACCTAGGACTCAGTACTAGGCTCTTTTAAGGATGTAACAAACTGAAAATTGTTCCTGGTATTAAATGCTTGGGACACAGAGCAGAGTGTTCATGACCTCCACCTGTAGTCCTTAATACTTTATGCAGACTTTGCACATTCTATGTTCTCTTGAGTTTGGCTGAATTGGGGATAGGTTAACAGATGAAGTTTCAATTAGCCACATGCTTGTTTCTTAGATTTGCACATTGTCTCTGCTCTGCCATCCCAACTTCTTACAGATTTCCCTAATCTATATAGAGAAACAAATGTGCACTGCCAGCTGGGTTATGGCTTAGGGCCAAGCTACACATGGCGTTAGCCCCATCGCTCCACTGTTAAGTTCAGGCTTTCTTTTTCCTTTTCTGTTTTTTCGAGTAGCCAGGATAAGGACCCTGATTTGACTCAGGACCCTATTAGTGGGGGGCTCAATCCAAATCAAACGACACCCAACCACCAGTACTACACCTGCCGTTTACATTGCCCAAAATGTTGCATGGAAACAAATTGGACATTTCAAGCTATGCAAATTGCAGGTGCAGGGCCTTCAATTTGGATCATAATAATAATAAATTTTATTCATATCCCGCCCTCCCCAGCCGAAGCTGGGCTCAGGGCGGCTAACAACAATCAAAATAGTCCAACAATCAGGTCTACAATGGTGGACAAAGGGTTAAAGACTCTGTATCCTCTCCTCATAGTAGTGTCCTAATAGAGATTGAGGGCCTGCACTAGCCATTTGTGGGGGTTTTTAAAATCAATTTTTCACGTTCACTTTTGAAGTGATGAATTTTCATAATTCATAACAACACATGGGCACGGTATCCATAGTGTTCCATTACGCCTTGGGATGAGTGAATCAGTCTATTTTCAGTCCAAGTTACTTTTGCATGACGTGTTTGCTATGTATGCAGGCATTGTAGACCAAAGCCAAGCTGTATGAATGAAATGCAGACCTACATAGGCCTCCTGGAGCTCAGGAGCCTCATCTGCATAACAAAAGACAGAGAGGATTCTAAAACCCTCCAATGACATTCTTAGTAGCTGGCAGCCAGCCAATACCAGCTGAGATAAGGTCAGTGTTGTGATTTGCTAATTGCAGCATTAAGGTGACCTATCACAGGTAGTGTGTGTGTTTTGCCTGGGCCAGCTAAAGGTTTATATACTGGGCCAAGTGCCCCTGTTTGTCATTCTTATTCTTATTCTTGTTCCTGATGTTCCAGTAAATCCTTTTTGATCTGAATCTCAGCCTTGGTCATGCCTTAACCCACCTACACAGTGTTCATCTATAAGCCCATTCCATCCCGTTTCTGAATAAATCTGTGAATTTTGTTTTAAATTAAAAGCATGAAAATTCACACCTAAGTATATATATATTTGCAGGCATGGTTTCTCTCAAAATACATATTTCTAAACTTTTTTTTTAATGTGTTCAGTTTAAAAAGGTTTTTGATATATTTTCTGAGCTGAGAACTGTGTTAGCATGTGCAGGAATTGCAAAAGTCAGTGGGCAACTAAGTTCTGATCCTCACATCAGTCTGGGAGGTGCAGATCATGTCAGTTCATGTCATAATTTGCAAAGATCTGCTTTCAAAAGCTTGCCTAGCTATATCAGTGCCCTAATTTACAAACGGTGGACTCAGCTATACAGTTGCAAATAAAACATTTAAGTGTGTTTTAAGTGGAAGATGCAATGTGACACTAGATGACAATGGTGGGCCTTATGGAAAATTCAATATATTTTTAAAAACACTTTAAAAAACAAACATTCTTCAGAACGGTTTTTATATGTGTGTAGATTCCACACTGGACTGGTAGTTGTTAGAGGCCCACTTTGAATCGCAGACACTCTTCCCAATTATGTGTTGGTCAGGGTAAATAATAGTTTTGGACATGGGATTACAGGTGCAAAAATATTTAGAATCTGTAAGTCTTGATTACCCTATGTACTGCTATAATCCAAGACAGGGCATGAATAAAATGTAAATCAGAGCCTCTTTGAGTTTCACTCGCTAATTTCACTGACTAATCTTTACTTATTCATCTTCCTGTTTCTGCAGAGTGTTCCACCTTTGACTTGCAATTAACCTGAAAGCATCACTTCACATCTTCTTTGCTTCAATGCCTGTAGAGGATAGGAAAAACCATATTTAAAAGCTTTAGTCCCTTGCCTGTGTCATTAATTCCAAACTCAACCCCTTCCCTTGCACTTAAACGAAATCCACATACCCTTTGCTTGATGCTTTTAACCTCAACTCAAATAAATAAATAAACCATTGTCCTGTTTGCTAACATCCATTGGACGCAACTTTCCAACTATTAAGATGAACCACTCACATATTGCTGAATTAGCTTTATATGTTAGCTGTTTATTTGTAATTGACCCTGTACAAAAGACTGCTCGTGGAAAAACACTACCTCAAATGCTTGCCAGAGATCTTGCCATCTAGTTGACTCATATTATTAGGGAGGGTAATGAAACATAACCACATAATGAATGTAAATAACAAAATGTCAGCTCTCTGCCAAACGGTAAAGAGTATGTCGGATGCACCTTCTGTACGTAAAGAGGCTTCCGCAATACTGCCTCAACTGAAGCAGTTCCATAAATAAGCTTCATAAGTGTTATGTCCAGCAGTTGACCTGCTGACATCTCTTGAAATGTAGTATCCAAGGATGGTGGTCACTTGATGACATTTCAAGGCAGGGGACACTGTTGGTCTCAGATGGGGGATGATGTCAAGGGGGGGGGTAACAGTTGGGAAAGGATATGCCATGTCATTTAGTGGAATGGGGCAGGTGCAAGTATGGTGGAAGGTGAATGGAAGTAGACAATGCTGAAATAAGCTTTGGTGAAAAATGTGAAAAGAGAGGTATTAACAGAGTCACTTTAAATAACACAAATGGAGTCCAGAAAGAATAGAAACTGGGTGAACTGAACCAAAGCAGTGCATAACATGAGGTTATTTCCCTTTCCCCCCACCCATTGTGTAGGTCTTTTTGTCCTCTGCTTTAGTCTTGACAATACTCAGAATTTTGTTCTTAATCTCCTGTCACACCTTTGAATCTAAAGCTCATTACACTGAAAGGTAAATCCTACACCCTAATGCAAGCACACAACTCTGGTTGATATTCAAGGGCAGGATTCAGTGGCAAGAGATTTATCACCTGTTCTTGTCTCAACTTGGCACTTACGGTTTTCTGTATGTTTTTCAAGCATTTGACATGGGGGGGGGGTGTGTGTGTGTCATTAACAGCACAGGAAGGGATCCATCACATAATTGGTATTAAGCAGCCTTCAAATTCAGAATGCATTGAAATAAATGAGCTAAGGAGGGGGGAAATGCAAACTACTTAAGAGAATACCACATATTTTCAAAACAAATGTATTCTATAAGCCATTTAGACATAATACAATATAAATTGTAGTCTAAACACAGAGTAAAAAAGGGAAGATAAACCAGCATGGTTGTTAGAGGCTTTTCTGAAAAACTAAATATAGGCTTCCTTTAGCCTTGACATTTACTTTTCCAGTAGCTCTCACTGATCAGTCTCCTATTTGGCATTTGAAATAAACCGAATGATGGAAGTAAACTTTCTTTACGGAACCACTTGGTTTTAATGAATCTTCTCAGTCCTTAAATGTTTGCATTTTGTGAACTACTGAAAGACAGTTTTATCTCATGAAGAATTATAGTTTTTAAAGAGCAAACTTGCCTATTGGGCTCTCTCTCTATATATATATAGAGAGAGAGAGTAGGAATGAGCATCAGCTCTGATGTAACCCAAATAACAAGGCATATCAGGGTGGTTCTCAACTCTCCTTCTCAAGTCAGATTAAGCCATTAACAAGGGGTGTCAAGGCAGGTCTCCAAAATTCTGAGTAGTTCTGTCACCTTCCAAAACTTCAAACAGTTAAACATGGTACATTTTCATTTTATCTCCTTTCTTTTCTGAGAAATGAAACCACACCGGCTAGAGGAACATCTTGAGCTTTCATGGGTGTTGGGAGGGGGAAAGCAGAAAGAGGGGTGAAGACGGGTGGGACCTTTTTTTTTTTTTTTTTTTTTTTTTTTTGAAGAACAGGTGTAGCTTGTAATCACAGTTAATTAGTTTCCCAGTATACTACAATCACAATCATTTGCATGGGTTGTCAGTCTCCTCTGAGTTTTGGCTGTGAGAAGAGCATAAGTGGCTAGGATAGACTATTGGGGTAATCTGCTTCTTTCCAAATCATTGTTGATGATGATAATACAATTTAGTCTCATAATAATAATAAAAATAGTCTCTGGGTGATTTACAAAAAGAATTAATTATGTTAAAAATAGAGCAATTCACAATACAATAACAAAACAACAAGAACCACATCAAACACAACTCACAGTGCAAGCCTAACCATGTCAACTCAGAGGTAAATCCTATTGGGTTGAAAAGTATGTAAGTGGAATTAGGATTATAGCTTTAATGTTAAAACAAAAAAAATTCCTTCCAGTAGCACCTTAAAGACCAACTAAGTTAGTTCTTGGTATGAGCTTTCGTGTGCATGCACACTTCTTCAGATACACTGAAGAAGTGTGCATGCACACGAAAGCTCATACCAAGAACTAACTTAGTTGGTCTTTAAGGTGCTACTGGAAGGAAATTTTTTTGTTTTGACTATGGCAGACCAACATGGCTACCCATCTGTAGCTTTAATGTTAGTTCATGGTGGTGGATAAAGGAAGCAACAGGAAAAAGAGAGGATGTCTGGAAGGGAGTATGGGCCAAGCCCATTGCTTTCTTAAACAATATTAAAGCAAAACAATATTAAATCTGGATCCACATTTGTATCCAAAATTTATAGATGACAAAATGGGAGGGCGGGGCGGGCACAGAACCAAATAATCTCCAGAGGGTGATAGAATGATTCCAACAGTTCAGGAACAGCTTGAAAAGATTTTTTTAAGCAACAAAATCTAGCGTAGGCTTTTGGTGTTCGTTTAATCATCTATTTGCAAATGTACCGATCAAATAGCTATTATAGGAATGAAGCAAGAAGCACACAAGCAAAGCCAATTCCCAGAAATATCAGAGCAAATCAACCTCCATACCAACTAGTTTTAAATCAAAACTGGTTCTCCCTCCCAAAAAATCTCAGCAAATCCTGAGACACACATTTTTTGCTCGTATATTTGAGTACAATTCTGATTTGTTTTGGGCAAAGGTATCTATCTTGCCAGCATCGAGTTGCCCCTTAATTGGTTTATATTGCCCTCATAGTCTAGGAGGTAACTCTATGTTCAAGATAAAGGAACATGATACCTGTTTTCTGAGTTTGGAGAATATCAATGCATACTCCCAGATATATACAGTGTGGCAGCCTTTTGTTTGGGGGTGATTCGGAAAACATGTTATTTGAAGTAAGTGCATTGAAATAGTAGACAGCCCTTGAAATGAGTGTCATCATAGATCAATTTAAACTGTCGTAAGAGGAAGTTCAATTGTTGTAGGATAATTTCTGCTTACTCCATGCAGGGACCCTGTATGCATGGGGAAAGAAGAAAGACACTATTCCAGTAGACAACATATCCATCAGTAACCTTAATACCACCTTATCAAAGCTTTAAAAGTATGTGATTGACAGCTCTGCTTTTTTCTTATGATGGTTCCTGTTTTTGTTGCTTATTAAAAAGTAACTTTATAGACAGTAAACAGAAATGGAGACATGGTGAATAGGAGAGGTTTTGAGTTTCCCAAATCCTGTCCCTTCTTTTCACTCTGTAGCCTTCTGGCTACTTTTTATTATAGAAAAAACTAGGAGGAAGGGAAATCACAGAACTGCACAACATATGAAGCATAGCCCTCAATGGTGGACTTTGAACAGGTATATCTGAGGCACAGAAAGTGCAAAAAGTGCTATTTTTATAGCCCTTATGACTATGAAGTTATGTTATGAATGTGATACTCAGTGAAATCTCTGGTGTGAATGGGTAGCCAAGCAGCATCTTCAAGGAGTGAGCTTAAATGCCTCAAAACTCCTTCCATTTCCCCATGACTGGTAGGTACAGAAGCAATTATGGACATCAATGAAATATTTGCAGTTTTGTTTCATTTTCACAATTTATATTGATTGAAGAATGCAGTTTTTCTTGGCACAGAACTTAGATCATATGTAGGTGTTTGCACAAAGTTTACACAGTCTCATTCTTGAGTTCTCACATGTCCAGAAGTCTATCTTCTTGCATATAGACAGTAAAAAGAAACACTTCTTCTGGAAACATATCCAGTATTCCTTGCAGGGTGAATCCAGAGTTTTTTGAACCTGACATCTCTGCTTGTCATCCATCAAATACTATTTGCAAACCCCAGAAATATAGCTTAGCTTTTTTAAAAAGTCTTCCCCCTCCCCCTTCCTTTCAACGTAGCAATATTTGGTTATTGACTGAAATCTTGCACATTTGTGGTAAATGAGGCTTCAAAAACACTTTGTCAAAGACACAGTTTGGAAATACACTGTGCTGACAAATGCAATCTAAAATGAAGGCTGATTACCTTTGCCACTTTGGAACAGACTGTCACAGAGCTGTGTTCTGAAACATAATCAATACCATCGACTTCAAGTTGATTCTCAGACCTATAAAGGCCAGTTAAATAAAAGTTGAAGAAAAGAAACCTTTTGCTGTTTTTTTTTATAAATAAAATATAGAAACTCCTGCTGTATGGGTAACTGCTTCCTGCCCACATAGTCTAGTAGCTATTCCTAAGGAACAGCTCAACTCAGTGTAACAGACCTTAATAGGATACCTTAAGGACTGCTTCCTCCCCTTCTAGCCAGGCTGCAGCTAAGATCCATTCAAGAAAGCAGTCTCTTTGTCCTAACAATGGTGAAGCCTTGGTCAATGAAGATGAGAGAAACAGTCTTTTCTGTGGCTGCAGCTGCATAAGAACATAAGAGCCCTGTTAGTCCTTCTAATTCAGCCTCCTGTTCCCACAGTAGCCAACCAGAGAGAGAGGAAGAGAAAATGTTTAAAACCTAGTTAGAAATGCAGAACTTCCATATTTTCCTCAAACACAGAGACATGCACATGGTTATGGTATCAACAGTTGCAACAGAGTGAAGTGACACACCAACCACCCAGTCTTTCTCCCCATTCACAAAAATAATGTGAATCAGCTACAAATAATGTGTTTTGAGCAGTTTGGAAGTGTGACCTTCAAGGAATCAGCTATGGCAAACTCAGGGGCTGCTCTTCATGCAATCCTGTTTAGGATTGAATTGCCCTCCTAACAACAGCAGGGTGGGGCAGAAGAACCTTCACAACAAGGGCTAAAAAGCTGGCAGGACAACTACTTAAATTTCACATGTGGGGTTTTTTCTGCCCAGACACACATGGGAGGTACCTCTTTGCCATAGCTATACTTTTAGATACCTGATTGGCCAGAGAACAGTAGATTGACAGAAGTGTCTGCTGAGGTTCTTCCCTTGAGTTCAAATGGAAGCACAAATGTGGGGGGAACAGGAAAGAGTTTGTGGCTTTGAGATTTTTTTGAGGGAGGGTTTTATATATATATATAAAAATGCTTCACATTCTCCTTGGTAGGACTATAACCCTGTAGTTCTGGTAGAACAGCCTCCACTGGCTACCTGTCTCCAGCACTCTCTCAGCCAAATCCAGCAGCATTACCCCAGGAACTTTTTGTAACTTGGGAGCATGCAACAGTGTGTATTTTGTTCCATCGTCCTCAACTATTTAAAGTTATTGGTATTCCAACCAGATTCCTTTTCCATTAGAATTCATCCGCTCATAGTTTCATGTTCCTGAACTGAAATTTTAATCCTCTGTGTGAAATTTTACAATTAGCCGCTCCAGAAATGATTATGTTGTCACAAAGAGAAGATTAGGGCTCTATGTGTGAGAGATCATCAGGGAGAGATGAACCCTGGATATATAATGATATGAATCTCATGCAAATGAAAAGCAAATGCCAAGATAGAAAAAACGTAAAAGTGGGGGGAGGAATAATTTTTTATGGAGAGAGAGAAAATGCCCTCAAATGTATTCATTTTCAAGGTTTATATGAAGACATCAATGTGAAAGTTGTGGTTTTGTAAACTGATTAAACTCAGTTGAAATGCACAGTACAGGTCCAAAGGAAATTAATGGCCTGTGAACATCACACAGCCACCCTAATGCAAGCCCCATTCATTTTACTGTGCCAAGTCAACAGTGTGAAGGGTGGTCCACAGTATAAGAAAAATAAACTTTGAGAATGTTAACCAACTTTAAATAACCAACTTTAGATTATACTAATAGGTAAGGCAAAGGTAAAAATGCCAATATACTGACTGGGAATAATGCTGCAATTCTTCAGCTTTTGAAGAGACACCTAGATATGAGTGGAAGCAAAATTTCCATTAGTGACTCAAAACCTTTTTAAAAAATTCATTATTTACAAAAATGCATAAGGCAGCCATGCTAGTTCACATGCACTGAAGACAACATATATTGGAACATAGGCAAACCATCTATTGTTGCACACTACTCTTAAACCATTGAATTAATGAAGACAAAATATGTGTCTGGGATCTTATGAGCTCATTTATGTGTAGAGGAGATCCAAAACCAGAAAAGGGGAACAAGGCACATCTCTGATCCAACTCCTCATGTTATGTGGCTTTCCATGGACCACTCCTACCAATGTCCATATCTAGGTAGAGTTCCAAATCCCAGAGAAGCCTAGGTATGTAACTTTCCTCCCTGCTGAAGTGTACAACTAACACTTGGGTAACTGGGCTGGGGCTGAAGGAAGTAGGCAGTTCAGAGCCTTGCTGTTCCTTCACATGAGTAATGTGGGAATGTGGCTATGGAGTCTATTATACCATTCACTGGAAAATGATCCTTTTTAAATGTATTGGTTCTTCTTCAATGTATGAATTTAATATCTTGTTCCAACTTGCTGTTAATTGAGCAAGGCTTTTATACTGTTTCTGGATATTGTATTTTGTTTACATTCCTCTGCTTCTAATTCTCTTGGTTACCTTTTGCATCTTCAGCCCTTTTATCCATTTTTTAAAGTAACACCTTCAAGATTTAATTGCTTTTGTCTTTTTAAAGAACTCTGTCCTGAGGAATGAGACTGCTGGAACTTCATCCCCCATTTGGTAGAATAATCTCTCTGGTGCACATTTCTGCATAACGGTTTGCAAGCAATATTCATCTCAAAGGGTATATATATTTTTTAAAGTTCTTGTTTGCTCTCATTTGAATAAAACTATAACACTGTCGGGCATTCAAAGATAAATAGGCAATGCTTCCCTGAATGTTCAACAGCAGCTATATCTGATGCCATAAAATGACATTTGAAATCATCTGAAGACATAGGCCATCAGGGAATCGGTGAAATAGAAAATGAATGTAATTATTGGCTGTTCACATTTGAAAATCTTTTTCTTTCTTTTGCACAATGCAGTATAGTATATTTATACTGATAATGCTGAAAATGTTAAAATAGCATTACCTTTCTTAATGACCATGCAATGGGCTTTCTTTTTTAAAAAAGTTATCCCTTGTCATTTCTACACATTTGCCAGTAGTTTTGAAAAGTTGGCAGTAGTAACATCACAATCCTAGTCATGTCTACACAGAAGTAAGTTCTATTCCATGTAAGCAGGGTTAGAAGTGCAGCCTAGTACTGTAGCTAAAACCATAGGAAATATGAAGAAGAAAATAACATGCATCTGGTGCTCACTTGTGGCTATTTGTTTTAACTCTTCCTCGTTTTTCTTTCATCTCTGGAGATCACATTAGATACTTGATATAGTCATAGGATTGCATCCAATGTTGGTTATACTCAGAGTAGGCCCACTGAAAAGAATGGGCATGACTAACTTGTGTCCATTCATTTAAATGGGTTTACTCTGAGTATGTCTAATATTGAATACAACCCCTTCATATTGGTTTGGAAACATACTGCTTTGTAGGTTTCTCTGCCTTTCTAAGCCCACTACTAATACATTTTTCTTCTTATAAAATAAAACTAATGCTATTAGACATTCAGTTATCAAGTTCAGTTAATCATGATGTGTCTTGTTAAATATAAGATAGATTTTCGGGATCAGATCAAAAGTTCATGTAGTCCAGTACTTTGCCTGTAGAAGAGAGGCCAAGTCTTTTGGCCCAAATGTCTTTACAGAAGCAAGGCCTGCTGGAGAAACCATTTCCCACTGTTTGTGCTAGATAGATAATATTTACTAGGGGCATATGGCCTCTGAGCAGAGAAGATCCATTTTTGGCTTTCAAAAATATGCATCATGATTTGTTCTGATTTTTTTGTATTTTATTATTTAAAAAATCTTGACTATTGACCATCCTATCCCATGACAATTAATTCCATAAGTGTTTTTTGCATTGTATAATGCTTTGTGGGGGGCATGGAATCTCCAACTTTTGCCATTATTCATAATTTCATGACGTCTATCATATTTCCTCCTAAACTCAAATGATACAGTTCTTAAGCCTTCTTTTATGGAGAAAATGCTCCCTGTCCCTGCCAAAAATACATGAGAAGTTGCCTTTTTCTCTTGGTTCTCTTGCTCAGCTATGCCTTTTTTGAAATGGGGATTCTGGAAGATAAGCATATGTGGGTGCACAATGGGTTTATGTCTTTCTATTATGATACTTACTTTTTTAATTTCACTCTTCTTTCCTAATAAATCCTAATACTGAATATTCCTGTTAAGGCTACAGCATATTGGGCTGATATTTTCAGTACTTGTTTGTTTGCTATGATCTGAAATCTATTTCCTGGGTAGTTACCACCAATTTAAAGCCCATCAGCATATATATGAAATTTTCATCTTTTAAATAAATAAAAATGTGCCAGTCGCCATCACTTTGAAGTTGCTTGTGTTGCACACTTTACAGAGACCTTTTGGAGTTCTTTGAAATCTTTCGAAGATTTCATTACTCTAAATAATTTGGTATCATTGGAAAACTTGTCTAGGGTCTTGTCCAGAAAGTAGTGGGGGGGGAATGAGTGTTTGGACCCCTGGGGACTCACTTGTGGGGTGCCTCAGAATTCTATTCTCTCCCCCATGCTTTTTAAAACCTAAATGAAACTGCTGGGAGAGAGCATATGAGGTATTGGGCTGGGTGTTCACAAATATGTGGGTGATACCCAGCTCTACCTCTCATTTAAATCAGAACAAGTGAAGGCAGCAAATGTCCTGTGTGAGTGCCTGGAGGCAGTTGGAGGATGGATCGCAGCTAACAAATTAAGGTTGAATCCTGACAAGACAGAAGTGCTGTTTCTGGGGGACAGGAGGCGGACAGGTGTGAGGGATCCTCTGGTCCTGAATGAGGTAACTGTGACCCTAAAGGACTAGGTGTGCAGCCTGGGAGTCATTGTGAACTCACAGCTGTCTATGAAGGCACAGGTCAATTCTGTGCCCAGGGCAGCTGTCTACCAGCTCCATCTGGTATGCCTGCACATTGTCTCACCAGGATGGTATATGTTCTGGATATCTCCCACTTGGACTACTTCAATGAGCTCTATGTGGAGCAACCTTTGAAGGTAAATCGGAAACTACAGCTAATCCAGAATGCGGCTGCGAGACTGGTGACTGGGAGCAGCTGCCATACCATATAACACCAATTCTAAAAGATCTACATTGGCTCCCAGTACGTTTCAGAGCAAAATTCAAAGTGTTGGTGATGACCTTTAAAGCCCCAAACAGCTTCAACCCTTTATACCTGAAGAAGCATCTCCACCCCCATTGTTCAGCCCAGACACTGAGGTCCAGTTCCGAGGGCCTTCTGACAATTCCATCATTGCAAAAAGTGAGGTTACAGGGAACCAGGCAGAGGGCCTTCTCAATAGTGGTGCCTGTCTTATGGAATGCCCTCCCGTCAGATGTCAAGGAAATAAACAACTACCTGACTTTTAAAAGACATCTGAAGGCAACCCTGTATAGGGAAGTTTTAAATTTGGAAGGTAAACGGCGTTTCCGTGTGCTGCTCTGGTTGGCCAGAAGCGGCTTAGTCATGCTGGCCACATGACCTGGAAGCTGTACGCAGGCTCCCTTGGCTAATAAAGCGAGATGAGCGCCGCAACCCCAGAGTCGGCCACGACTGGACCTAATAGTCAGGGGTCCTTTACCTTTACCTTACTGTAGTTTTATAATTTCCGGAAGGTGCCCAGAGTGGCTGAGGCAACGCAGTCAGATGGGTGGCATATAAATTTTAGTAGTAGTAAGGTAAAGGGACCCCTGACCATTAGGTCCCGTCGTGACCGACTCTGGGGTTGCGGCGCTCATCTCGCTTTATTGGCCAAGGGAGCCAGAGTACAGCTTCCGGGTCATGTGGCCAGCATGACTAAGCCACTTCTGGCAAACCAGAGCAGCACACGGAAACACCGTTTACCTTCCCGCCTATTTATCTACTTGCACTTTGACATGCTTTCAAACTGCTAGGTTGGCAGGAGCAGGGACCGAACAACGGGAGCTCACCCCGTCGTGGGGATTCAAATCACCGACCTTCTGATCGGCAAGTCCTAGGCTCTGTGGTTTAACCCACAGCGCCACCCACGTACAGTAGTAGTAGTATTTAAATCTCGTACATATTAATAGGAAAGCTGAAATCCATGAGTCTTGGATAATAACATATAAACCACAGGTGTAGCCTTCTTGACTTTAAATAGCATTCTCAATGTGTTACACTCCTAATGTTGGTCTTACATCATTGTACATAACTCAAATAAACTGTTGGCAATCTGTGTGGTCTTTCTTCCACAAGAACTGAGGTTTTCCTAGTAAGCAGTAGAAAGGCCTGTTCACTGAAGTTTAAATCTCATCCTCTGCTACTAGATTTCCACGTGTCCTGTTCTTTAGGATATTGCAAGCTCTCACTTGCAACAATTTAAAGCAACTCAGTCTATAACCTCTTTATTCCTTGGATTATTTTCTGATGTATCCTCTTGCTTTCCCCCCTTGCCTCTATTCTTCTTGAATTAAAGTCTTTTAACATGTTGAAGTGGTCTGTTTGATCTTTTTTTGTAGTACTTTTGTATCGATACAATACATTATCTTGTGTGTCCTACAAGATAATGCCTGGGGAGGGAAATTGGTAGGGAGCAGAATAAAATAATAATAATAATATGTGAAAATGATTTCATTTTGCTGCACCACTTTTAAGCAAATGAAAGGAGCTTTCTGGCAGCATAAGGAAACTTTAAAAAACATGCTGCTGCTTAGAAACCATTCTTCTAATGTTATATCATATTTGTTGGGGATTGCTCTTCCCTTGTCCTTTACTGGGAGATACATCTGAATGATAACCAAACTGACTTTCTTCATCAATTCTTCAGTTCCAGTTGTTTAACCTGCAGTTGAGATTAAGCTGGTTTAACAAGGGATTAGGACCACTTGGCTAGTTCTGATAGTTCCTTATGTATTTCTTTACCTTACTGAATAATGTTAAAAGTTTACCATAAAGATAGTTCTCTTCAGCACCACTGGAGATTTGGTAGCCATTTCTTCAAAATTAAAAGGCATTGGGGTAAAGTTCTAGTCATCTGTGCAGTCTTTGTTGTATATGAATTCTTTATTATTCCTGTTGTAACATGAGTAGGGGAATGGGGCGCCCACACCATCTGCATTCCCAACAGCACCATCCTTGTGTACTCCACCCCTGAGCTTTCCACATTGAGCGAGAAGATCTGAACATGGCTTCTAAATACATTGAACTGAAGAAACTTAGACACCTCCCCATGACCGGGAACCCTGCATTAGCAAGATTCCAGATCACAAGGAAGCTTCTCAGCATGTTCATAACCACATGCTTAGAAGCCAACTTCAGACCTCTCCAGTCAACTAGGATATACAGGAGGCTGGCCCATTTGCTGGGCAGATGGAGCAATTGCCCTAGGAGTACACTTTGAAGAGAACAGACAGTTTCAAGATATAGGCATCAGTTGAGAAAATAAGAGATGGGATGGCTAGGTTAGAGATGGTAGAAAAGGAGGAAAACAGTGTCACCAAAGTGTACACAGAGGGGAGGAGGTTAAATGTAAGGAGTTCAAGAGCTAATAGAAATAGCCGTGTGCCATCTGCATTGGAGCACTAAAATAGAATTCCTTTTATCCCAGGGTACTGTTGCAAACTGCTTCTGTTTACAAGAACTTCATTTCTGTTCTGCAAGTAACTGCATTTAAACATAAGAATTATTGAACCATTGGTCAAATCTTTCTGAGTATTGTGACTTCTGTCACTTGATAAGCATATTCATGAGCCATTAACACCTGCTTAGTGTTAAGTGACTGTAAACTTCTTAACTTCAGTGATTATTTAAGACCCTATTAAAGAAACAAATGAAAATAGAAGAAAATAGCAAGTAGGACTCAGCACAGGCTACCATAAAGGAGACATTAATGTTGTTTTTTAAAAATACTTCTATGCAACTTTTCCAGTTGTCTGCACCATTTTAAAAACGAAGTTTTGGCTGGTATGTCAGCTGAAACCATTCTTGAACAGAAATAGCTTGGCTATAGTGGTCCAAATAATGTGAAGTGAGCTCCAACATTGTCATGTTTTCTGTTTTCTTTTTAAAAAAGTTTTATTGAGTTTTACATTTTTATTACAATAATAACATGTCAGATAACAAGAAATAAGAAAGACTCATTCCCCAGGTCCACACCTCCCCCCCCCCCACTGGGACTTCCCTCAACTTCCTCTTCTGGTCTTTAACATATTAACTTCCCCTGCTTGCTGTATTATATCTTCATATTAAGTTCTTTATGTCAAATATTATTATTCTCTTATCGTTTTAACATCATCTTTGTTATTTCTATGCTTATTTTATTAATTGTAAGTGTTTGCTTAAACCCTGCTAATGAGTCCGTTTCTTTGCATTGTTTCTGTAGGTACATCATAAATGGTTCCCAGTCTTTTTTAAAGTCTCTATTGTCTTTATCTCTAAGTTTTCCAGTTAGCTTTGCCATTTCAGTGTATTCCATCAATTTTTCTTGCCATTGTTCTTTAGTTGGTATTTCATCGCTTTTCCATCTTTGGGCAACAATATCCTGGCCACAGTTGTAGCATACAGTGGTACCTCGGGTTAAGTACTTAATTGGTTCCGGAGGTCCATTCTTAACCTGAAACTGTTCTTAACCTGAAGCACCACTTTAGCTAATGGGGCCTCCTGCTGCTGCGCCTCCAGAGCACGATTTCTGTTCTCATCCTGAAGCAAAGTTCTTAACCCGAGGTACTATTTCTGGGTTAGCGGAGACTGTAACCTGAAGTGTATGTAACCTGAAGCGTATGTAACCCGAGGTACCACTGTACATAAAAAGTTTCCTCATCTTTTTTGGCATATTGTCATGTTTTCAATTTGTTTGAAAACCCAAGCCTTCTCATATTGATCCATTTTATTCCTGCATTTTAAATTTTTGTTGGTTTGTATGCCTTAATGCTGTTTTATGATCTGTATTATGTTTTATATTTTGTTTCTGAGCGCCACTCAAGTATTCTCTGAATGTAGAACAATTCATAATTTATGGAATACAAATAAATAAATAAGAGCATAATAATGCTCAGATGGGTTCCTATTCAGTTCAACGGAACAGAAGAACATTCACTTGCATTAGCTTGCTATCCTGAGCTAGGTACCGATTTTTCCAAAACCCTTTTGTGTAAAAATTGTGTTAGAGGCATAGGGACAAAGGAAGCTGTCTTATACTGAAGCAGACCCAACGGTCCAGCTAGATCAGCATTATCTACACTGATTGGTAGCAGCACTCCAGGGTTTCAGGTAGGGAATCTTTCCTAACCTTACCTGCAGAGGCCAGGGATTTTACCTGGGACCTGCTTCAAGAAAAGTAGATTCTCTACCACTGAGCTATGACCCTTCCCCAAATGTTAGGCCTGGAATTGTAAATATCTAATTATTTTACTTCCATTTTTTAAAAAATGCCAGTAACAATATTCTTTGTGACTATAGTGAAGAACAAGCACTAAATCCAGAACTTGAGCTCTCTTGTTTGATTTACCTTTCACTTGAGAAGCTCACAACCAAGCACAGCATTTATTAGGTTCCCCTTTGACAAGAACAACTATAACATAAACTGAAGAGTTTCAGGTTTTATTTTATGATATCCTTACAGTTTAGGGCCTGTGCCATATAAGAAGCTTCTATTTTCCACTTACTTGATAAAGGAAATGCATTTGCTTTAAGATATATCCCGGTATTTTACATTCACTGGCTCGTAAGCTACCTGGAACTCCTAAAGATGAAAACATAAATTGAAGTATTGCACAAGGTCACACTGCTAGCAGACTTACCAAATCCAAAGCACAGGGACAGGTTATATTACCATGAAAATAACAAGCATTTTAAAATATCACAAGGCAATGTTTTGTTAGCTATTTTCTTAGTTGTCTTTCATTTTAGCTCCCCCCCCCCTTGATGTAGAAAGAAAGAAGGAAAGAAAGAAAGAAAGAAAGAAAGAAAGAAAGAAAGAAAGAAAGAGATTTTATAAGCTACAGGAACCACAAAGTTGCAACCCAAGTGAAAGACTTTACATATCTAACACAAATGGACATATTTGATTGGGTTTAGGCTTTAATCCTAGAACCAATTAACCAAATGTAAACGCCACTGAACTCAGTAGAACTTATTTCTGAATATTCGCACATATGGGTGGAGTGCACTGCCAGCTGTTTAGTAGCTTAGGTCAAATTCAAGCACAGTCTTTTGCTTTCCTGGTGTGCCATAGAGTTTGAAACTTGCTTCAAAGAATAAAAAAAAATCATAGCTTGCAAATGATTGTTGAATTCTGAAGGGAGGTGAGGGTAACCACTGACACCTTGACAAAGAAATGGCAATGCATCATCCAGAAAAGAGGACCCAGATTGGCATAAACTTGCCACACGCTAAGTTATATGCATAGCTGCAAATTTAGAAAGAATTACTTTAATTCAAAGAGAAATGCAACGCATCTCACCCGAGTGAAGAAAACTGTGACCAGGTGAAGTGGTCTATGTACCTGCTCTGTCTGTTGTCTAGGTGAGGTTAATTGACAGCTTCAAGGTTCCTGATTTTACAGTTCTCTCTGTCTCCAAACTGGACTTAAAATGGGCAGCCTTGGCACTTCCTGTCATAGAATTATGGGCATAGAGAGTTGGAAGGGACTCTGAGCATCATCTAGTCCAACCCCTTGCAATGCATGATCCCCCCACTGCAAAGGAACAAAAGGTACAGGTTTGAAGGCAATGTATTTGGAAAGGGGAAAGCTGCAGTGGATTCTAACAGAATAAAGACAGAGAAAGGGAAATGCCTGGAGCAAATACCAGAGAGAACCAGTCCCCAAGCTTACTTCACAGTGGTGCAGCTATTCTATTGTGTTTTTCAAAGAATGGGTTTTTCTAAATCTAAAAGAAAATGGTAGCAGAACATGGAAAACATGGAAGGCATAAGTTTTGATGGTGATGCTTTGCAGATGCACTCTGAAAAGGCAAACAAAGTGTGACTATTCCAGAATAAATGGCAGGTGCCCAGTGTGGTATTAGCCTGACACCAGATTATCTACACTTCCTTCTTTTTCTGCAGTTGAACAGCTAAAGAATGGGCACCAAGCTGGTCTTGGGACAGTGAGATTTATATTATTTCTCTTCCATTGCATAGGAATATATAAAACTGCCTTATCAACCATTAATCCATCTAGCTCATTATTATCTACACCGACTGACAGGAGTTCTCTAGCCCAACCTGGAGATTTTGGGGATTGAAAGGCCACTGAACTAGGGCCTTCTACATCTACATCTATCTGTATCTCTATCTCTATCATCTCTATCTCCATCTCTATCTCATCTATCCTATTTTTACCGATATTGAAAGATATTACCCTATATAAGCAGAATGGTGCTGGTAAACAGGATGTTACTGCCTGGTACAGCATACAGTAGTCTAGAAATAAAACACAACTACCCCAGTTATGTCAACTATTTTCACAGTTCTCCTGCTGTGTTGAATTAAAAAAAATAAAAATAGCACCACCATTGCACTAAAGTTAAATTGGCCATGAAAAGAATTTGACTCCCAGTTACTGTTTATAGCCTAAACTTGTATGCCAGCTACAAGGAAGGGAAACTGACCTTTGCTATATTCATACCCCTCCACCTCCAAGTCCCTTATTTTTTAATGACCAGCTTCATTCTGAAAACCAACATTTTCTATCTTCATCTAGTTTAACTATTGAAGGGAAATTGCATTCGTATCCATCAGTTCACAGCTTAAATTTTTCCTCTTCTTCTAAGAAGCAAAGCATAACACAAATAGGAAATGGTTACAAGCATTTTGCTGTTGTTTCTGTATTACTCCTCACATCTGTGACAGCTATATTGTTTTCTATTTATGTCAGTTTCAGATTTCAAAACTAAAGTGCACTGTAATGAAATTGTGGTATAAGGAAGCCTGATGCACAACTGTCCTGTTGAGCCAAATATGTGTCCACTCTATCATCTTAAGCCAAAGAAATCCTGGCTTGATGGTCATGGGCCACGTCCAATAGAATGCTGCCAATGGAGTTCACTAGATCAGGAAACATTTGTTTTCTCAGGTTTTCCATCCTAGGAATGCATAAGGAATTCAAAATTTAGGTGAGGTCCCTGCAGACTTCCATTCTCTGGAAACAGCTTCTTCATAAGCAAGCTGTTTCCAGAGGAAGAAATCTGAGGAGAGAGAAACGTTGAGCTAGCCATCAGGCAATGGCCTTTTCCTGCTTTGCCTCACCCTCCAGCCCTAGGAGCCTTCATAAGGAAGCTGTTTCCAGAGGAAGAACTGTGAGGGGTGAGAGATTAATGTGGAAATGCTATTGGTGCAGAGCTGTGGGTAAACATTTGTGAATGTGCCCACAATATTCCCATAGTGTTCAGGAAGGTATGAAGGAGAATTGTAATCGCATTTGGCCAAATGTGTTTACGGTCCTACCACTTGAAGAGAACTGGATCATATGCAATCCCTACCTAATCCAAGTTTGAGACTGAGTGCCAGTCAGGGCTTGTCATTGCCCAGGCAGGCACATTATGTGACAATGAGAGTAGCAAAATAACTAGACTCTACAGCGATGATGGAATAAAATCAGGCCAAATCTTTATTGACAGCAGGAGACAGGGCAAGGGTTAGCATGGCATTGGGTCCCAGGATCAGTTCATCATTCCACAAGCCCTATATTGATGGGATGGGTCTGCTTGGTTAGGATCGCTCCAAACCTGCACAACAGGAATCGGCCATTGTTGAACCTTGCCATGGTGGAAGCCAAGCAAGCAAGCTCTCACTGGGGGACAATGGGGCAGATTCCAACCAGGCAGATACAGAACCAAAGCTTGGATTTGCTGTGGTCAATTCTCCCTTCAGGCCCCTTGTGGATTCTCCCTTCAGGCGTCCCTATGCTATGTTGATCCTGCCCAATGTCATTTCCACCCTAATACAAACAATGTTATTCCGCCTAACAAAGAAAGGCCATAATTTCACTGAGGAAAAGGTTAAAACAAAAATCCCCAACCAAGTACCAATCAGGTTGAGAGGAAAAAAATCCTTTCTGATCCTGTCAACCAGTGACCCAAAATTGCTCAGTGAAGGCTCGATGGTGGGCAGGCGGGAAGCTCTCAAAGCAAAACAGCTGTTTTCCCAAGCTTTTTCCCATGAGCCAACCTCACAGAGAGGATGCTGGGCAAAACTTTGGGCCACAGCACCAATTGCCAAAAGCATCCCTTGCTTATTGGGCACAGAATGGTGCTAAAAGTGACGGTAAGAAGGTCTTGGGGATCCAGTTCTTTTGTTGCTATAAAGAACTCAGGTGTTTTCAATATCAGAGAAACAAGTCTGCCAAGATCATTTCTGAGCTCTAGAAACATTTCTACGTGGAGTCTCTGTATAGTGCCCAACTGTCGTATGTCAAGCAATGACTAGTGGCAACCACTAAACTTTATTGCAGCTCCCTAATTCATCTTGCTTATAAGGGAAGGTTATGAGCAGAATGCACTTTACTCAGTGGGAATTGCCAGTGTTCCATCTGAGAGTGACATTAAGTGTCCCTCTGAAAACACTTTTCCAGGCAGAGCAGTATATTCAGGAAACCAAAATCTCCCAAGGTCAAAATTTTCTATTAAAACTCCAGGAACTTCATTTTGTCACATATGACTTCCTTGCCTTCTTTGGGTCTCTTGTCAATGGGACTTTGGCTTGGGATTCATTGTTGCCTTGACAGCCTTAGTGGAAGTCATTTTTTTCCTGTATCACGCACACTCTGTGTTGATCTCATCTATATTCTGAAGTATAAAAATGTAAGTAGATTGAAACTAGGTACCTGAAAGCTAAAAGAATTGGCTGGTTGGCTGAAATCAAAATGTAAAATTCAGTACAGTGGTACCTCGGGTTTAGTACTTAATTCATTCCGGAGGTCCGTACTTAACCTGAAACTGTTCTTAACCTGAAGCACCACTTTAGCTAATGGGGCCTCCTGCTGCTGCCGCACCGCCGGAGCACAATTTCTGTTCTCATCCTGAAGCAAAGTTCTTAACCTGAAGCACTATTTCTGAGTTAGCGGAATCTGTAACCTGAAGCGTATGTAACCTGAAGCATATTTTACCCGAGGTACCACGGTACTCAACAACCCCACCATTTCTTGCCCTGTACAGCAGCTACCTCCTTAAGATTGCCAAATCACAATGTTACAGAAATGGTGGAAGGATCAGCTAACAAGATTCTCCTATCTCAGCAGCTCATATAGTACAGGGATGAGAAACCTGTGGCCCTCCAGATGCCGTTGGACTACAGCTTCCACCATCCCTTGTCAATGGCCACATAGGCTGGGGCTGATAGGAATGTGAGTCTCAAAACATCTAGAGAACCACAGCTACCATGCCCATCATAGCACAAAACTATGATTACTTAGATGTAATTGCAGCTGTGTTCAGTAGAGTGTGATTCATGATAAGCATGTTTAGGATTGCAGCCTTCAAGACCCAACAGCCAAATGCCCCCTCTACTTCCTAGTCCACAGTTCCAAATGCATTCCCACAGACTCCTTTCTCTCCTACCTGACTTTCTCAAGGTGCGCGTAGATTGGGATCGCTTAGCTCAGTGTTTCCCAACCTTGTGCCTCCAGCTGTTTTTGGCCTACAATTCCCATCATCCCTTGCCACTGGTCTTGCTAGTCAGGGATGATGGGAGTTGTAGGCCAAAAACATCTGGAGGCACAAGGTTGGGAAACACTGGCTTAGCTGTCTGCCCTGTCTGATTTTTTCAGCTGCCTTGCCTCTGAGATCTTTGGCCTGTACATTCTACTTGTAAGCAAGATTCATTGAGTTCACTGGGGTTAGTGGGAAGAGGAGGAAGACAGGTTTTTTTCTGTCTATGATTGACATGGGCAAGGAAATATTTAATGACCTTAAATAGCCAGTGACCAAGACATGAATGAGAAAAACAACTCCTGAGCCCCTTGACTATCTTTGCAACACTTACAACAACAACAAAAATGTTCTAATTATGAGAGGCAGTGCCCATGTTGCCATTGTCAAAGCACTGGCCTGAGGCCTCAATGGAGGGAAATTATTCTGTTTTCTGGCACAGTTATGCCTTACCTTTATGGGCATACACAAAAGAGGCATGGGAAAGAAATAGCACATAATTTTGCATTTTTATAATAAGTTTGAGACTAAACACTAGGAAACCTTGTCAGCCCCAGCTAAGCTGATTCCAATTAAAGCTCCTGGCAGAGTTCCAGCTGTTTTACTACCTCAAATAGCACTGAACATAACAAGGTTTATGAAGCATTCAAAAGTCAAATACCCTATTAACATAAACATGGAGTGAAATCAACTCGGCGACCAATTTTCAGCTTTCCCTCTTTCTTTCATTTACGTTGAGCTAATCTAAGATGATGTCTGTTTCCTTGCTTCAGTTTCCTTTTTTATGCTTGCTAGAATGCAAAACAAGATTTAGTATTTGAACAGTTGCATGATTTGCCCTGCACACCTACCCCCGGGGCAACTTCATTACAATGCTTCTTATCACATTCTTCTTCTTTTTTAAAATCATTGTACTAGGAGGATTGTAAAATAGGAAATGGTATGTGCTTCTTTGCTTCTATCCTGAATGTCTTAGAAAGCAGTTTGCAAACTGAAGTTTCAGATTTCTGTAACTTCTGAAATGTGCTTCAAAAAGACTTTGTGGCCAATTCCATTGAAAATGCAAAGGAAACAAAGGGAAAGTATCTATGGAGACCCAGGATGCAATGAAGCAACTGTTGTGTTTCTTATTTTGGACTATACAACTAGGGATGTCAGAGAATTCCATCAAAACTAAAAATTAAGGTACTGGAGATTGTGTCAGTTTGCCTGTCCATCTGCAAAGAGGAATGGGCATCAAGTAGGCAAATCTGACTGGTATTCACTCTTCCCATTTTCTTTTCAGTCTGCATTTTGCTGTCATTATTTTTTCCAGTATATTATCAATTATATCCCCCACCCACTGAAATGAAAGATGTGGAATCATGTAACAATAATGTAGTTGATTTGTTTATTAAATTTGGCCACAGTGGACAGTGGGCCAAATAGCATTGTATTGGCAGAACCTGAACTGCAGTGGAATGGAAACAGCACTGCATGCAACAGATACAGGGCAGAATAGAAAATGATGCCTTTTTACATCCCTGTATACAAGACATTTTGCTGTCTGATGGCTCCTCCAAACAACCTATCAGTTATCAACCTGATTTCCTTGCGCAAAGCTTACACTCAGGGATACATAGGAGAATAAGAAACATGGGAATCTGTCTTATACCATGGCAGACAATCAAACTCAAGTTAATCTATCTAACTCTTATCTATCAGCAGCAGGGTGCAAAGGGGACTGCATTGCTCTCTTGGCTTCCCAACACTGTGATTTGTTGCTACTTAACAAGAAAGGGAAGGGGTGGTGTGCTGGAAACTCTGTGCAGTGCAGTGCCAGAAGTGTTGGATTGCCTTTGCAGCACTGCACCACAACGGTATCCTCTCACTTTGCCCCTCTCCCTCTTGGTAAGTAGCAGAGACCAATAGCGTTGGGAAGTCAGGGGAGCAATGGTTTTCCTACATGGAAATGGCAGGACTGCACCTAGGACATTTTTTACAAAAAGAATGGAGGACCTCTTCAAACTGCATGCTTATCCAATTAGCTTTTCACTCTGTGTATGCCAGTTAAAGTTAACACACCATCTCTCAATGTTATCTCTTTGTTGGCTGTAGCCGGGAAAGGTCAACCCATGCACAAATTCTTTTCTTTCCTAGCAATAAAAGACTACAAGTAAATCGCACTGCCTACATAGGACATCTGTCCTTGATCACAGGCCACAAATCTTTATTACATTTATTTCATTTATTTTGAAACTTCCACAATTTTCTGCAGCTATTCCACAGACTGATAAACCTGCACTTGAGAATTCCTTTCACAGCAAGTTGTGGAAGAAGAGAGCGCTGTGGATTCAGATAAAAGAACAGAAATCTGGGCCATAATCCAATAAAATCAATATACTTTTTTTTCCCACATTCATTGGTTTTTTAATCACATGCATAATGAATTTAATCCAAATGGTTCTGGCACTGACAGAGCGAAAGAAGCATAAGAAGAAAAAACTTCAAAGTACACTACAAATATATACATATTTTCCTTGGATAACTGTTTTCAATTGTTCCATACTATATCAAGCCACATTGTTTTCTATTTTTACAACTGTGTTTTAAGAAATTACTACAGAAAGTTCCAAACAGGCTTTTTTTTTTTTTTTATTAGACATCCTGCACAACTGATGGGATGCTGTTATGAGACCCTGAAAGCAGGTCTTCTTGGTAATGGCACATACCCTCTGAAACATCCTTAGACATTATGTTTGGGGGACAGAACCAGTGGAATGATTTAAATACCTTCTCGTCCTGGTGCATCTCTTTAACCATCACCTGAGCACCTTTCAGGAAGGTGCTCTGGCAGTCTCTGCCAGGGATGTGCCAGCCAGTGGAGAAGGAAGTCGCTCCGGCATCTAGGGCCGCCCATGGGGGTGGGGTGCACCGTGGGGCCTCCAGAGTCTGCCTGCCTCCTCCCACTCATCTGTCCTACAGGTCAGGGGAAGGCAGTGGGTGGACCGTTTGGGCAGCACAGAGCCTGCGTGCAGCCAAGCCAGCGCGTCTCTCCCAGGAGAGACACGTGGCTCAGGTGCGCTGCAGACCCCGCGGTGAGTGCCACCCAGTGTTTTGTCACCCCTCTCAGTGGTGACAGCCGGGCGGTCCGCACCCACCCCACTCCCTTCCTCTGCCCCAATGCTATCATGAAGCATCTTCACCCTGGCATGTCCTCCGCCAGGTATGTGGCAGGGTAAAGCGTCTTCACTCCAGTGCATCCCTTTCACAAAGGTAAGGCGGCTCACAGGGGGGCAGGCTAAGCCGGCAGGGTGGCATGCATGTGACATCCTGCACGTGTGACGCCCCTCTCCCCCCCCCCCCAATGTTGGGGTCTGACATGAAATAAAATCTGAATTAGAAAATGAATGAAGTCAGGGCCTTTGCTGCTTCCTTTTGTTGCAACTGGGTGGGCACGCATCTGCCCGTTCACAGAGCTGCAAAAAATCCTGGATCCCTCCATTGTTTTGTATGGTTAGCTCTCACTTCTGCCTTAGGAGGAGAAAAAAGTAACGACATCAAAAAGCAACCAGAGAATTCAATCTCCAGACAATTTGGCTGTCATTCTACAATACAAAGTGATTTCTCCTGATTCCATTTCTTCCTCTTTCCAGTTTAATCCTTGCTAGTCCTGCCAACAGGAACTTGGCTGGGGGAAATGAAGCAGATGCTGCAGCCACATCTTAATTTAAATTAAGGAAACAAATTCCATTACTTCCAACTCCTGTTACTGAATAATAGCCTTGGTGGTGATGGCATTGCTCACCTCCCGGACTGGAGGTGCAGAAAGTAGGGAGGGGATCACCCTTCTAGCCAGTGTTTAGCACCAAACTGCATGGCTATGATTACCCATTTGGGGAGAAATAATGTGTGGAAATAGTCCTATGTCTCTTTATGTTGTCAACCATTCATGAAACAGGATGCTCCAAATAGCAGAGCATATTTTCCTCAGACTCTTTTCCTCCTTTACAAACTGCTGTCCAACAGCTCGCTGTTTTATTTGCACTCTCTTGCAGTCCAGATTGCTGGGTCTTTATTAATTGGGTCTGGAGTTGGCTAGTGCATCAGGGTAGATGTTCTCCATGCCTCCTGCACACTGAATTTATTATGGGCTTTTAGTCACATCTGCTCAATTGTTCAGTCTGCTAAGCCTAACGTTCACCACAGACACACAGAGAGAGAGGAGGACAGAAGGAGAGAGAGAGAACAATTACAAAATGTCAAGTTATAAGGGGAAATTTGGATTGCTACACTTTCAAATTAAATAAGTGTGCTGTCCTTGCACACAGGACAGAATGAAATCAAGCAAAAGATGGGAATACAAAACAGCAACCCAAAGCAATTGTTCTTTGGGAAGAATCCTTGCAATAGGAGATACTTTTATTAAAGCTTCTGTTCAGGTTGGGGTGCTTATTTTGCTTTAATGCAACCAAGTATTAAAGATTAATAGGCTAAAAACACAAAGAGATGCAACATTCAGAGCATGAAGCATCATTAACTAGCAAACAGGATGTTCCTGCATTTCGAATGCCTATTTGAGAAGTGAACACAGTGACTCACACCCAGGCAGATGCTGTTCTTCCACATCTTGTAATGCTGGCAGTTGTCTACCAGGAGTATTGAGTGATTACTGAGGAAGCAGTTGAAAACCACTAGTAGGAAGAGGTACCAAATGGAAATTGTTGGTGGTGACACAGCTTCTTTGCTAACATAAACTGTTGATACTCTGCACCATATAGTCCAGTGGTAGGCAGCAAAATAAATTACATAAGTATTTTAAAAAAATGAGTAGAGTTGAAACAAAAATGTTAATATATTTTGGGCAGTATTCAACTAACCAGTTGCACTAGCACAATGACTTTTAGCTGTGCAAAATAAGTTCCCCACCATCTCTTCTTCCATGTGTCTGCCCATTTCCCTGTACTCCCTTATTTCTGCTCCAGACAGTTGAAAAGGCTTCTCCTTTGTCAAAATCACCCAAACTTTCCTCAGAAAGGGAATTTAGAGAAGGGTCTCAGATGAAGATTCAAGGGACTTGGGTGAGTTTGATTGCCACTCTGAATGTGAGCTATGGATGCTGCCATCATATCTCAGCCTCAAGCAGCAACTGTCTTGGGACAGCCCTGGATGGAGAGTAGAGTTCTTGAACATATACAAACATAACTGATTCACTTCTGTGAAATACCACCAGCAGGAGACCAATGGCAGAGGACCAGATGTGCAGATATGACTGGTTATAAGTGCTGCTCTTCATTCCAGCAGGTCATAGCATTCAGCCATTACAAAGGCCAAATTATGCATTCATAATATCATATTTATTTCAGGGGCTCACTTTTTTTAGAACTTTTAAAATTAATTAATTTTTGTGTAATGGGAATATCTTGTTAATGCTACTGCCTTAAATGCTTCCAATTTAGATGCCTTTCAAATACAAGGCAGAACTGAAAGACCCCAGAAGGACTAATTTATTAAAGGTGGAATAGTTGAGATAAGTGCTTTCATGCAGCTCCAAACCCACAACTATCATACAATATACATGCCTCAGAAAGTCTGAAGGCCAGGTGTGTCATTACTTGAAAGGCTTATAGGTCTCAAGCAGCTCATGTAGAGGTCAATTAGTACAAGGAGAAGGATTAATACTGAAGAAGCAAAGCATAAGAAACTTTGCAATGGAGCTAGTAAAATATATGCTAATTGCCTTGCCTCAATCCCAGCTCTGAAATAATCTAATTCATAATGCAGAACAGGTTGACTGGTGTCAGGCTAATGTCTCAGTAAAGCATCTTAGCTTTCTGAGAGAAAACATACCATGTTTCCCCTGTGTGTGACTTCATTTATAGGTTGCTTGATTTAAAAATAAAAAATAAAAAGCAGGTGTTTGATTTGGGGAACTGACGGCAGTTCAGGAGAAGTTTTTAATACATTAAAATTCAAAGAGCAAGATAACAGGACTCAAAAGAGTTTTTGGAACAAGACTTGGTCTGGTAGCTCCAATGTTTTCCCTCCCCCATTCTAATTAGATAATTAGCAGGTAAGGCAAGAAGTTCTGGTATTGATTAGCTCTTGGAAAACATTCCCCCCAAAACAAGAAAGAAAAGTGTAATTTTCAGGCCGTTTGGTAATGCGATCAGCCAGGTCACCTTTGAAAAATTGGCAGCTGCATCACATAAATAAGCTGCATTGCCTTTGCGTTTCTTGTGGTCTCTAGGAGACCTAGCAAATATGAAATAGCATCATTAATCAGAGGGAAAATTGAGACACAATTCACAGGGATTATGCAGCTCAAGTAGAAAGAGTCACGCTTCATGGTATATGCCTTTTTAAAAAAAATATTTCAGCGTAATCCGCAAGGAATTTTTCCTGTGCATGCCACATTGAAATGAATTGGAAGTTCACAAGATAATCACAGAATCATAGAGTGAAAGGGTCTTCAAAGGCAACCGAGCCCAGCCCCCTGGTGATGCAGGAAGGACACTATTTCAACATCCCTGATAGATGGCCTTCCAGGCTTTGCTTGAAAACCAACAAACTTGATCCTGTTTCATGATCAAACTGTCAGGAGATCAGCCTACACTCGAGCAGGACCCTGGTAGAGACACACGCCTGACTGGCATGTTCTCTCCCTCCTGGTCGATCGTTCAGGAGCTTCAAAAGCTTTATTCAGTCCGAACATCACAGCTACCAATGCCAACAGACATCAGCACACTTAGGGATCCGCAGAGTCTTCGCAGTTTGCGTAACAGACCTCAGCAACTGAGCATTTTGGCTAATCTATTTTATTTACATATAAACACACATGGAGCACTGCAACATGGCTCCCTCTCTCTCTAGCATCAGACAGCAAAAAGAAAAAGAACGAAGGACAATAGTCCCATTTCACGGAACACAGCACAGTGGTACTGAAACGAACACAACCCGCATCTGCGAGTGCGCGGTTCGCAATTCACAGCGTCTGCGTATGCACGTGACATCATTTTGAGCATCTGCGCATGCGCGAGTTCCGTTACTTCCAGGTCTCCACAGAGCCTAACCTGAAAACACTCAACCTGAAGCATATTTAACCCAAGGTATGACTATAACACAAACATCCTGTTTCCATCACTTCCCACTCTGTGGAGTCAAGACATATACCGTCATGTGATAGACAACAATCCCATGACTGCAATCATGGAGCAGGAATTCTAACACAAACACCATATATTCAATTCATAAGTTATTCCTCTTCTTTAAGTTCACTCCACGTCACATCACCAATTCACAGCTCTTTCCCTTCCCCAAAATCTGAAGGGAATTTCATTGCAAAGACTAAGCCCACCAAGGAACATTCAGCATTTTTCTTAAGTCCCTGATCACCCCTCAAGCTTGTCAGGCAAAGCCATAGTAATAAACCCATTCATGCTCATAAAGACAGCTAGGCTCACAAAACCAATTTTGTAAAATAAAGAATATAGCATTTAAAAACAACAACAACACACACACCTTTTTAGGATCAGCATGAAACAAAACACCCTGGCTATAAAAAGCCAAAGCTTTGAGCTTAACAGTTAAAAAAATTAAAAGTAAGGTTGCATTTTTACAAGCTGAAATAATTTGATTACAAATATTTTGTTTAGGAAAAGTCATTCCAATTAACCGGGCAGAAGTGTTTTTAATTAATGGTTTTTAATGTAAGTAGGAGTGTGCAAGAAAAAGAAATGTTTATTCATTTGTGCACATCACATTCATGTTGTTACTCACTTGTCTTCCCTATCTTCTGCTTTTGCTTTTTTTAATTAACCAGTATTTGACCTACAGCTCATCTTTTGACTGTAGGGAGGCTCTGAGACAGGGTTCAGCAAACTTTTTCAGCAGGGGGCCAGTCCACTGTCCCTCAGACCTTGTGGGGGACTGGACTATATTTTGGGGTGAGGGGGAATGAACAAATTCCTATGCCTCACAAATAACCCAGAGATGCATTTTAATTAAAAGCGCATATTCTACTCATGTAAAAACACGCTGATTCCTGGACTGTCCGCAGGCCGGACTTAGAAGGTGACTGGGCCAGATCCGGCTCCCGGGCCTTAGTTTGCCTACCCATGCTCTGACAACTCTCTCCACATAAAGAATGAATGCATGGAAGGAGTCAAGAGGCTTGCCCCACAACCACCATGGCCACAGTCCCCTGACACCCATTTGTTCAACATACATCAGAAGAAATTCTACATACATACCAATGTGCATATATAGAGCTCTTTCACAAGAAGGGAAGCCTTGGCCTAGTAAGGCAAGGCTCTCCTTGCTTGAAGAAACTAGCAGGCATATGCTAATATATGCAGGGAACTTCAGATGTGCATCAAATGTATGGATGCTTGAGGAGCATGAGTGCTCACATGATGATAGTGCAGGGTAGAGCCAGGCCATAGGCCCCACAGCACCCTCTATACATTCCTTCTATGCATGGGGGTGTGGGGGGTGTTGAGTGACACACACTCTCTCCCTGATGTCTCCCTCTGGTCCTTGGTCCTTCTTTGCCTGAGCTGGTGCATGCCCCTAAAAGTCTATGGGTATGTTTTAACTCGATTCTGTTTTAAGACTGAAGATGATTTATGGTTTCATTTTGCTTTGTTGCGTATTTGACAGCTTGATTTGTGAACTGCTCCGCATTTTCTAAATGAAGAGTGGTATTACACATGGACTAATTAAGTAAATAATGCTATCTCTTATCTGAGGCATGATGCAGGGACAAATGCCAACAGCAGCAGAAACTGCTGCGCTGAATGCTGTTACCATTGATACGTGTGGCTTGGATTCAGTGTTCTGCTTTAGCTGTTAAGCAGCTCGTTTTACCTGACTGGAAATCTTATTCCCAATTGATACTAAGGACTGGGTAGAGGAACTCATAAAACAGGCAAGATCAAATGACGTATCTTACTACAGTGGTACCTCGGGTTACATACGCTTCAGGTTACATACGCTTCAGGTTACAGACTCCGCTAACCCAGAAATAGTGCTTCAGGTTAAGAACTTTGCTTCACGATGAGAACAGAAATCATGCTCTGGCGGCGTGGCGGCAGCAGGAGGCCCCATTAGCTAAAGTGGTGCTTCAGGTTAAGAACAGTTTCAGGTTAAGTACGGACCTCCGGAACGAATTAAGTACTTAACCCGAGATACCACTGTATATAAAACTTTTGTAGCCCACACAAAAAAGTCACCAAGTTGCATGAGGATGTTTACCAAAGGCTGTTTGAGAGCCCTGTGGTTCACGATTGAGCTTCCTACCTGTCGCGTTTGGCATGCCAGGAGTGGGGAAAATAAAGATCAGCCCCTCCAGTCATAAAAGATCCCTGCTTTAAGGGATGGGGACGGTGCATTTGGGGCAAGCTGTAAGGAGAGGGAGGGAGGGGATTGGCAAGGTCAAATGGGGTTAGTCTTTGGTGATCAATGTGCGCAGTCCCTAGTATATAGAAATACCGTGCCTTACCTTGCAGATATTGCCTAGGCAAAGGCTGGAACCCAGTTTCAGTCCACACAAGTTTAAAGGGCAGATGTGTCCATCTTGAAGTGGAATTTGTCTAATTTTTATATGCACCACCCATATTGTTCAAGTATCCCCACATTGGATATTTGTCTAATACTTCAACTACTTAAATCTGCCATTTTTACTTCTTCTTTTTTTCCTATTTGGAAATTTGTTTTGAAAAATTAAAAACTGGCTACAATATCTTCCACAAATACATAAATATATAGACATCAAATAGCCATGCAGTTCAATACAATGAAAGAATAAGAATGCTTTCCAGGAAGGAAGCCTTGGAGAGCAGAGGCGTTTCTGGAGCTGATTATGGATGCAACTTATTAGAGCAGTTTAGTCTGTCTCATTCAGTCAGTCTTTTTACACTTAACTATCAGAAGTACTTGAGACACCTGTGGCATTTGCAGCACATTTGTGTGGACTGGATTTCGTCCCCTTCTTCACAAGGGTCTGTAGAAAGATCTGCACTCTTACATAATAATGACTATTTATCCTTCTCTCCACAGTATCCAAAGACTGTCAGTGTTAACAAACCTTCCTCTTTCATATATATATCAATAATTTATTTTAATAGAAAATTGGTTACATCCCATGTTAGCTCTCCTCAGAGTAGACCCATTGAAACTGATGAGCATTATTAGCTTACATCCTTTACTTTTAATGGGTCTACATTGAGGAAAGCTTATTTGGATGCATCCTCACCCTGCCTAACGGCTGGGCCAGCCCTATCTGATCTCGTCCAACAACTGAATAATACCATATAGATATATTGAACCCAATAAGCCGAATTACAGGATACTGTATCAACTAGAAGCCTGAAATCATCTTATTATGTTATCTGTGCCTATAACCTTATAGTATTAGATTATACCATGCCAATTTGTTGGTTTTCACCTGTGGTTTTTGTTTGCTTTAAGCACCATTTTATTTTGATTGATGGATTGTCTTATTAATCATTAGGTAAACTACCTTGTGGCCATCTATGGTGAAAAACAGTTTATAAATATTGGAAATAAATAAATAAGGAGCTAGGCCTGTTTTAGCAAATTGTCACTTTCCATTATGTCAGGTCTCTCCCCACTCTCACCCCCGATAAACTTTTCCTAGAATGCCCCCTCTTGCTGCAAAGTTATGGGGATGACTCAGAAGTGCTGGAGCAGCACAAATCATCTCCTTGCACTGGCTGAGAGGATGTGTTTTAGCATTCTACTTAAATGCAGCTCTAAAGATCATTTTAGAATTAATTAAGATTTTATTCTAGGTTGTTCTGGGCATGGAGGGCATCCTGGAGTTCATTAGCATCATGCTAGAGTCAGTCACTCAATCCAAAAGAGATAAATGCAATTAAGATCCTCTGCATATAAAGGCAGTGTCTAGACTGCGCTGATCAATTATTTCATTTAATTATATCTTTGTTTTCATAACTGAGCTTTAATTTACTTTGAACTGGGTAGTCTATGATTGCAGTATTGATTTATCCTGGCACAATAAATCGTATGTAATTTATTAGCTTGTATATCATCGGACATATTTTGCTTTACCTTTAAATTATGCACTCTTACACTGTCATCTTTAGCTCAGTTCAGGCACTTGGCCACACGCCGCAGCTGACACATAATTGACATTAGTCTGAAGGTGGCACAAGCATGCATGGAGGGACCTCTGTACATGTGTTCTCCTCACCCCCTTTGGACTGATGCTGATCATCTACTTGCCTGGGGAGCCTTGCTAGCTCGCAAGAACCCCTTTGCATATTTGTACTGAAAGCCTGGACAAGCCAATGCTTTTTCAGCCATCATCTCTAGGTTTCATACCATAAATTAACATCTGAAGTGCTCATCAAATTCACAAAGGCACATTCACAAATAACAGCAGCCAGAGAATATTTATTAGCACGCTGAAAAATTTGCTTGTATAGTTTCACTTCCAAGTGAAGGACATAATCCGATGCTTTTCTTAACATGTTTTCCTTTCAGATCAGAATGACAGATCTTGACTGACTGTGATCATTTCAAACTTTGGATACACAGAGTTCCGTGCATCTACAAAATGAAATGCAGCCTATCAGAGATTATATCTACTCTGAGGCTCCATGAAGAAGGTTTTTCCATAAATTAGCTTTATCAAAAAAAAAAAAAAAAGCCTCCAAACCATGATATAAAATCAGAACCTTTTAAAATGAGTAGCAATGCCATATTCCGATTAGAACTTACTACAATTTGTCACAAGCATGATATTTGATCTTATGGGACAAAAAGTAGAAAACATGATTTGACAAGAACCAGGTTTTTTATCAGCAGATTTGGGAAATGGAAATCTATTCTAAGGAAGAAATATTTTTTATTTCAAAATATATACCTTATATTTTAAATAAGTTCATATATTTTATAGCATACACTATGCAACAGAATCCCCACTGATGGGGAGAATCCTGAGGGCAGAAGCAGAACCTCAGACCTCGAGGCTGAATATGGTCCCCCAGGTGTCTCTATCCTGCCATCAAAACTCTCCCAGGCCAGACTCATTCCATGCCATGACCCCTCTCACCTGACCACACCACTCACAAGGCCTGTTTTTAGCTGGCTGGAATGTGATTCTCGCCTCTCACTTGAACTGTGACATTGCCTCTTCTTGTCCAGATAACGGATGGGAATCTGCGTACGTGTAGAAACCTCTGGCTTTTGCCTTGCTGGAATGTAGCCTACTATGCAATGGTAAAAGTTGCATGCATTGCTCTACCTATATTTGCTTCTGGTCCCACTCACTTTTGTTCAGGCCATACTGGAACACGTCCCCCAGAATATCGCCCATGAAGGAATATGACCCTTGGGCTCAATTCCTTCCCACCCACTCTGCTTTAAGGAAACGCAGTATCCCTACCCCAGGTCTTTAGAACATCATTACCTGTGGATGCAAGTACATGTAATTTGGGAAAGGAATCTCCTGATATTACTCCCCCCCCCCTTTTGCTAAAAGCAGCTGATTTGAATTAAATATGTGGTAATAGAAAGGAGGTCCAATCATTTCTACAGCCCTGATCCTGATTACCCATATTGGGCAAAAGAAAAAACACTTCAGGAAATGCCTTGACACTTGTTATGTTGATGTGTTTACCCTTTGTGGCTAACAACAGCTTCAGGAGGGCAAGTTGGTTTGGGTCTGAGACACAGAGGAAAGGGATAAGCTCTTCCCACAATCACCATAGCAGATAAAGTGTGGCCTTCAGATATGAGGCTGCACTATCTTTTCCTTCATTGTGATCTCTTCCCTTTCCCAAGTGGATGAAATCAGAGAATAGCATGAAAATGGAACATTATTCCCACCTACTGTGTACAATAAGATATTGGGGGGGGGAGCAGTGGAATCATGTCTGCCTAAGGCAGCAAAATATTTTGAGCTAATGCTGATGGTGTGTTTTCAAGCCTGTCTTCCAAAATGGCTGCTGTCTCATCAGACTTACCCTTGTAAAGCTCCATTGCTTAGAGTAATGGTCACCCTTTCTAAAAGGAGGAAAGGGAGATAGCCATCATTATTCATATCATTATTCAAAGGTTTGTTAGAAAAAAACTGGAGCGTAGACATAAAAGAGTGTATGGCTTTAACTGAGATCAGATGTGTTCATCACAAATAACCAAAGGAATTTCGCTTTTTATTTTATTTTTTCAACACTGGTGAGTTCTCATAGGCTTCAGCACAAAATGTTGCTTCCATTAATTCATTTTCCAATATAACAAACAGTCACTTCCCTGAGTAATGTGGTCATTTGAACAGAGTTGTGTGAAAAATTGTCCTGTTAGATGTTTGGCAAACATTCAAACTTTTCATATAATTAATTCAAAGTACCGAATTTCCATCTTCACATGAATTTTTCACTGTGATTAAATGCTTGTTTACCAATGCATGAAAAATGTGTACATTTGCACATTAAGCTGGTACATTTACAACAGAAGCCTATGCATGTTTGCTCAAAACTGTGCCCCACTGAGTTCAATAAGACTTACTCAAAAGGAAGTACTTTCAAGACCTGCTCCTGTTGCTTTGTATTTATTTGTTGTCATACAAAAGGCCTGTTCGGATGTCACAATTCGGAAGAGCAAAAAGTTTCAACCCAGGCTACATTTTACAGTGCACTTCTCAGGTACTCCTCAATTTTTGAATATCTGGGGGATATTCAAGTTTGTTTGTTTCGAGCCAACCATAGTTAAGATGCACAATGGTGCATTGTCTTCAGACAGAACAACAAACTGCAGATCATCAGAATGGAAGTGAAAGCTTCTAATCTTCCAGTGGCTGGATCAGAAGACATAGGAAGGGGAGTATGCCCATGATAACCACTAGGCTATCATGACATTCAAGTCATCTCGCATCATCTTGGACTAGCTAGGTCTCTTTTATATTATTTTGATTTTGATTTTTTTAGAAACCAAAGTAATAGACACCCTTTGGGCTATGTGCCTTTCTCTATCACAGAAGTATATACTTGAAGCATTATCTTTAAGATATCTTCAAGGCAGCACCCACATTGAGTCAACATAGAGCTAATTGTCTATCTGAAAATATTCTTAAAGCATCATGCAAAGAGAATATACAATTTTGCTGTTTTTTCAGTGTCTAATGATCTAGCTTTAATATTAGAATTCTGTGACTTTTCACTTCTGCGTTAGTTGTCAAAATCGACAGAGGAATGGTCTTCAGCTAATTGCCTAAAATGATAAAAATATCAAGCAAGCCGTTATCCAGTCTTCAAAAGAATTCATCCTAAGAAATATACTGTCAAATGCTGACATTTGCTCACATAAATGAGGCAAAGTTACATGACATATAGGGCCATCTGCAACATGAGGAAACAGGACTATGACTCTGATTTAAATTGTATTGTGTATATAATACCATTTAATCTAGAATGTGTTTCATCCTGGAAGACCACCTAGGTATTTTACGGTATGAAAGGAGAAATACATCACCTCCTTTAAAGGCCGCGTTAAAAATAAAACATTTAGCAAGGCAGTGAAATGGGTGTCTTGCATGGGAAGATCTGAAAGTCTAGCACGTATTTATAGTGGGAAGGGAACACATAACTCTCAGTTGGACTAGGAAGAACAGGGCAATGTCTACATCACAATATTTGACCATCTCTGCTGGAGTGTTCTCTGCTAGTATCTCTCCCCCCAAAGAAAGCCAAGCCCCAGGGGGAAATTAATTGACTCCCTGAACTAGAGTAATAGAAATTGAATTGAATTCATTAGGACAAAATTAAGGTCATGCATTTTGTGACTAATGCCAAATGTTAATCAGCTAGGAAATGAGAGACCTGTGGATCTTGACTAATTACAACTTTGCTATCAGTCTCCCAATAACAGGTGGCTGCCAAAATGGTGAAGGAAATTAATCTATGAATAAAGTGGAGCATACTTAGTAGCAAGTGAAATATTATCTTGTATAGTAGAGTAATATCCAGTAACAAAGTGAGTCATAACAGGAAGGCTCTATCCAGTTTTCAGATTATTGTGTTAGTCAGTTGTAGCAACAGAGAGAGAGAGAGAGAGAGAGAGAGAGAGAGGGAGAGAAAATGTCATTTTTAGGCTGCAATCCTAATTGTATATTCCTACTGAATAAAATAGGGTTTACTCCCAGTGAAGTGGAGTCAGGATTGCAGCCTTCACTCTAAGTTCATTAGAGTTTCAGCTGTATTGAATTGGGAGCTAAAATGTATTTGTTCAAAAATTCCCATTTGTGGATTCTGATGTCCAATATTCGTAAAGCATTTCCTTAATGTTCAAATATTTTTTCTTAATGGTATGTATTTTATTATTCATATGGCAGTATTGTAATTGGAGTGGCATTCAGTATTTGACCATATTGATAGGTGATATGTAATGTATATATCAATGGTTATCATCTGCTATTTTCCATCCAAAAGAAAATCAACTCTGAGTTTGAACTTTTACAGGATGTATTTAACATAATTGCAAGAGACATGAAGGGGAAGTCCTATTTACTGAGCAGAAATCTGTTGTGCAAATAAATTGGTACAGTTAGGTGTAATCCTAAAATACAGCACATTTTTAAAAATTCTATAAAATTCCCATCCATCTCTCTCTTTTATTATCTCTTTCTCAGAGAAGACAAATAGCAGCAGCAGCATTAACATACTGTTCCACCCTTTTGGGGGGGTTGGGGGTTTGGGGTTATATAGGTATCAACCATAACATACAAAAACTTACTCAAATTTGAATCAAGATGCCTTCCTATCCCATAAACTGCAAATGGAAAAGAACTATAGGCAGACTAAGTTTCATTTCCTATATCTTCCCCCATATCTGTGTCCTTATCTTTATTCCAGTTTGTATCCTTTCAGAAAACTATGACATAATATTCATCCATTTTTGTGGCTGACACAATGTTTGCCAGTTAACATATTCTTGTTTTTCAAAGCATTTCTCCCAGTGTGTACCAGGGCGGCTAAGAGTATCCAATTTAAGTTTGGTTTCAATCCAGTTACTGAAATGACTAATTAAGGTCAGGCCTTTTATCCCAAAAGAGATAAGATGTTAATCAGGCAATGCTGTCAGCCATGTTGGCTGAAGATGACCCCAGCTGGGGTTGTAGACTTAGTTCATGTGAGACTCACAATTGCCTATTTGGACCAGTTCCTTTAAAACTGTGTATTACCAAGGACATTTGTTAATTGTATGTTGTCTTGTGGTTTTTGTTCTTCATCAATTGCATCTTGAAGTAACTTTATCCAGGCTACATCAAAGAAGAACAAATTCAAAGTGGGGAAAATACAAATGAAGGTCAAATAGACGTTGAGGCCTTTTCTATGGAGCAGAAGAATTAAAACATTTTGGTCCACATAGTTTGGGGTGGAAAAATGGGAGAAGCTTATAATGGACATCCCTTATCCTTGTGGCAAAGTGTGTGAGACAAAGTGTGTTCTCAGCTGAGATGTTGTAAGGCAGGGATGGTTCATCCATAAGGCCCCTTCCTGTTCTCAGAAGCTTCAGTCTCGGAAGGCATGCAGCGCAACTTATCTTCCTGCTGGAATTTTAGGTCATTGTGGGTTTTTGCTGGTTGCCTTTTTGGGGTCCTAAAAAGCTAGTTTTGCCTGCATATAGCTTGACCAATCTGCTATGTTGATTATGCATTTATCACACATTTGCAGGTGAGTCAGTGTAGAGGAGTAGGCTTCAACACGGACCTCAACAGTCATATTGACCTGGAAGAACTTCCTTATAACTTAGTGGCTCCTGTTTCCAGTTACGGTCTGGGATAGTGAAGATACCATCTCCAGCAGCCACTCAGCTCTGTTGTATCTGCTTTTCACCTCCCCAGGTGGTAAGGAAGATGGCTTCATGAGAGTCAGGGGACTTGACCTTGAACCAGGGATGCCAAACTGACTATACAAATATGAGGATATATGAATTGTACAATAAATATATATACATATATTCCCTTCACAGTGATCTAACTGTAGTCAGTGGGCACATTTGAAATTTTGAGAATGTTCTGTGGACAAAATGCAACACATTTGATGGATAACATAAAATCTGATCCTGAGGGTTGGGGGTGTAAGTGATTGGAGGGCAGATCAGAGGAAGGAGAAATCCCATTCCATGAGTGGAAGTCCATGAAACACTGGATTTCACCCATTTCTTTTTAACCCATTTTATAATCACATTAATAAAGTTGTGGCCTGTGCAATGTGAGAGGCTACAGGTGAACACTGGCTGAATGAGTAGCAGTTTGATCCTAAGCATGGTTACTCAAAAGTATATCCCCTTGCTTCAAAGGGGCTTATGGTGCAATCCTAACCATTAGGATTAGGGATACCAGTGGGTCTGATTTCCCTGTAAGTGGGTACAGAAGTGCAGCCATGCACCTAAAAAAGTACATAGGATTATACTATAAAAGAGTTTGAAGGTGTCTTTACAGTCTTTTCACTTAACATCCATCCATATGTTACAGTTATTTTTGTCACCAGTGTCCAGTAGTTGACATTTCCCTTTGGTTAGGAGGAAAAAACATAATTGAATTATATGTGATGCTGAACATATGTATCAACACTCGACTTTCAAAAGATGTCATGGAAGCATCTGCTATCTTATATTTTTATATAATAATTGATACTACATGTATATCTGTGTGTGTGTGTGTGTGTGTGTGTGTGCGCGCGCGCACACACACACACACACATATTCTACTTCACTTGTCAGCCTCTCAGTTTTCAGGCCTGTCTCCCCCGCCTGCCTCTGAAATTTCCTTACATCTAGAGTCAAACAAAACTGACACTTCTGAGATATTTTTTTTCAAATATAAACATTTGTCTAGAAAATTGTGTTAACAACTACAAAGTTCTATGCCACAAAAGTTGAGAACTAAACTTAATTCCTGGCTGCTGTTCAAAATCCATTTTCATTATGGGTTTCCTAGCTGTCGGTGTGACTAAAAGGGAAATAGATTTGTGTCTGAAAACTTAAACTAAGCTTCCTCTATTCATTTTGTATTTTTTGAAAAACTAAATAAATAACTAAATAAAGACCAAGTACACTTTCTTTTTCTCTCTCTCATTTTGGTGCCTTAGGAAGCTGGTGGGAGAGGGATCTCAACCTAATTAGAATATGTGGAAGATAACTTGAGTCAGCAAGGCAGCTACAGTAGTTGGTAACTGTCACTTGATTACTCTTGAAAGTTGATAAAAATCAAAAGTAGTGATTGCCCTCCACAGGTATTAGATATCCTTGCTGCTTTAGAAACACAATCACTGCCTCACAGGAGGCCTAATCAGCAGCTACCTGTAATCTCACTGTAAGCTGGAAAAGCCCATTAATGAAACATTCATGCAGCTTAATGGCAGAGCCATAACAACAATGCAAGCCACTCCTTTCACATTAACAAATGCTCTGAGGGCATTTAGGTTTCCTCAAAATTAACATCCTATCTATATTTCTGGAGCTCTTGCCAGTGAAAGAGAGGTTCACAGGTGAAAGGACTGGGGGCCCATCATGACCTCCATGACAGCAAACCTAGCCACTGAGGATGCACTTCAAAGGGGACTCCAGTAAATCATTGCCCTCTGAAGACTGACCCTGTATGATGCCCATGTTTCCACATAGCCTCAGTCACATATAGGGATGTCAGAGAATTCAGACGAAAATGAAAATGAGAGCAGAAATTGCCAGTGTCACCTATATGTCCTGTGTCCAGAATGAAAATCACATGTGTGAATATGATCAGTATTCAGTGTTGTTGCTTTCCATCTGCAAACAATGCATAATTGATTGTTTTCCCCCCATTTGCATTGTTTCCTTTGCACTTATTATGTTTTTATATATGTTGGAAGCTGCCCAGAGTGGCTGGGGCAATCCAGTCAGATGAACAGGGTATGATAATGATGTTGATGATGATGAATGGGATGGGAAAATCTAATGACAACATAATTTATGTGTTGAAGTGTAATTTAATCACAGCAAGCAGTGAGGTGAATTACATAGTTCTAGGTGGGAAAAGAACTGCAGTGGAATAGAAACATTGCTGCATGTGATAAATGCAGGACAGAAGAGAAAATGATGCCTTCTTACATCCCTAGACCCATGTTACAGTTTTTGGTCTAAACTTCACGTATGAACTGAATGTAAAGGAAATCTCTTCACTATGAATGCTGACACTGCCCTCCATGGTCCTAGCTTATAGACAATTGCACCCTGGTGGATTTGTCATAGGAGAAGCAGCAAATCATGAAATGAGTATACACACTCCCATCACCATCATTAGGAGCCTCTTATGTCCCTTGTTGCATCAGTCAAAAGTCAATTGTGGGGTGCATATTCTAGGTTGAAGAAAAGTGTGTGTCTGTGGATGTGTATGCAAAGCTGACTCCCTGTCAGTTGCCCTGCAAGTAGTTTATCGAAGGGAAGGTAAATTAAGTGGTTGGATCCCTCTGATCTACCATTTGCCGAGCTGCAGCAAAAGCCAATGCAAAGGATCAGGCAGGAGGGTGCTTATTCCCATAAGTGGGAATCCCACAATCCAAAAGCAAATGCACAAATCCAAATGCAATTCAAATGCAACCACTTTGCCTTCCTGTAGGTATTAAGCCAAATGGGCCATGGCAGATGGAAGAGGACAAAGGAGGAAGAACAAATAATAATAATAATAATAATAATAATAATAATAATAATAATAATAAATTTTATTTATATCCCGCCCTCCCCAGCCTTAGCCGGGCTCAGGAGTCTAGAATAGGAGTCTAGAAGGTTGTCAACCAGGGATGGAGGGTGGATGTGTTTCCCTTGTGACTCTAGATAACAGAGAAGGGAATGCAGAACTCTTCGCCTTCCCTCCTGCAAACCGCCGGCCCTAAACAGGGTGGAAGGGGAAGACTTTGACTGGCCAAAGGGAGGTTGTGAACAGGAGAAAGTTGGTGGAGGACCTAGAGGCAGTGGGGGCAGGACACAGTCTCATTTGAGGAATGGCAGACCCATAAGGCAAAAGAGTATTGTGAATAAGCTTATCCCACCTCATCTTTAAAAGTTTGGCTGGTAGGGTATGTCAACTGTTGGGACATGTTCATAGCTTCCCTTAAGATATGACTTGCTCATGTACCTTGAACTCTTGACTTCTGGACCTTGTGCTTGTGACTGAGCCTGAGCTGTTAGCCTCAAAAAAGGTCTCTTCTTCACTCTCAAGTAAAAGTTGCTGTTATTGTGTTTTGGGATGGGAGTCTAATAGTGCTTATTGTTCACAATCAGATACCCAAGGCAGCTTATGGCAAATAATAAACTACAATTATATTATGGCTGTTTCTACCACATCTGACAAATAGCATTCCCTCTCCTCAGCTTGCACGAGGTCATCGTGGCAATTCCCTTGCTTCTCGTCAGCTGGTGGCAGCTGGGTAGTCTGATGACTGGCTGTGTGCGCCTTCCTCATTTCCCCCACAGACTACACATATTTTTATTGTCCAAATTGAAGTCTCCCCCACCCCATTTTAGATTTGTCTCCAAACAGCCTTCAAAGAAAAGCTCAGTAAAACCAAGTCTGGGGACTTTGTTAAGTCTGCAGCTTTAGAACTCATGGGCATGTTTGAAATGATGGCAAACAAGGTATTTATTCCATATATTTAAAGACTTGCCTAATTTTTAATGCATGTTGTGTTTAAAATTCCTGAAATATATTTCCTTATTCAGTGCTTTTAAATATTGAACTCTTGAACCTAGGCTTCTGTTAGTACATTAAGCTCTTTAGCTGTAAGGCTTGAAATTATCAGATCCTTGGCGATAAGAGCTTAGTGCGCAGCTTCTTGTTGAATTCCTTTTGACAATTCAATACCATTAAACTTCCAGTGGATTAAACAAGGCCATATGGGAAATGATAATAAACTGAATGAAACTAGTGGATGAAATTGCTAGTGCTAGTATCAAGTGTCAATCTAGCTACACTTCTTGACTTACAATTAACCTACCAGGAGTTTTGCTGTTCTGCCCTTACCCTCCCTCTCCACTTGAGTAGCAGACAATTGGATATGTGTTGGCAAAGGGTGTACATCAACTATACAGTTCATTCAGAAAAAAACAGAATTAACTACATATAGTTTATATTACAGTGATTTGAACAGTGGGTTGATATTTACCATGGGACAGGTTGTGCCAGATGAAGGGGGGAAGTAGAATTGAGCCTTAGGATGTGGACAGGATGAATGTAGCAGTGAGGATGACTATGTGCCTTCTTGATTCCTGCCCATCAAGCCTGGCAAAATCTAATAGGAAGGGAAATAATGGATGGGTTCCATGGAGTGCTCAATGCCTCATTATGGGGGGGGGGGTTATACCCACCACCTTGAAAGAAGCACTGGTGTGTCTCTCTTAGAGATGGCCTCCCTGGATAGAGAGGATTTAGAAAACTGCCACCAACTCTCTAATATTCCCATTTTGGGCAAAGTGATCAAGTGAGTTGTAGCCAACGAGATGCAGATATGCCTGGAGGAAGCCAGTTATCTAGACCCATTTCAGTATAGTTTCAGGCCCAGTTTGGGCACCAAACAGCCTAGGTCTCCCTGATTTTTGGCCTGATTAGATCAGTGTTTCCCAACCTTGTGCCTCCAGATGTTTTTGGCCTACAACTCCCATCATCCCTGACTAGCAAGACCAGTGGCAAGGGATGATGGGAATTGTAGGCCAAAAACAGCTGGAGGCACAAGGTTGGGAAACACTGGATTAGATGAGTGAAAGGGTGCATGTGATCCTGTTGGTTCTCCTTGACCTTTCACTGGCTTTCGACACCATTAACTATGGTGTCTTTCTGGAACAACTCAATGAGGTAACTGTGTGAGGCACTGTATTTCCACTCCTACCTGCAGTCTGGAAGCTGGATAGGGGGTCAATAAACTCAGGCCATCTCTTGATAAGTCAAAGATGCTATGAGTGGGCAGGGGCAACACAATTAGGTGGTCAACCTATTCTGAGAGGATTTGCAGTCCCCCTGAATGATGGAGCAACCTTGTTTTCTTTTGCTCCAGAGAGTACGACCTGAACCAATGGATTCCAGTTACAAGAAAGGAGATTCTGACTAAACATCAGGATGAACTTTCTGACAGTTAAGAGCTGTTCAACAGTGGAATGGACTCTTCTCAGATGGTGGTAGACACTGTTTCATTAGAAAATTTTAAAGCAGAGATTGGATGGCCATCTGTCAGGGACACTTTAGTTGAGATTCCTCCATTGCAGGGTGTTGGACTAGATAACCATCAAGGGTCCCTCACAACTCTACAATTCTGTGATTTGATGATTGCTGCCTCTGACTACTATGAAAAGACTTTACAGTGGTATCTCTAGTTATGAACTTAATTCGTTCCGGAGGTCCGTTCTTAACCTGAAACTGTTCTTAACTAGAGGTGTGCTTTTGCTAATGGGGCCTCTTGCTGCCGCTGCACCGCCAGCACACAATTTCCGTTCTCATCCTGGGGCAAAGTTCTCGACTCGAGGTAACTCTTCCAGGTTAGTGGAGTTTGTAACCTGAAGTGTTTGTAACCTGAGGCGTTTGTAACTCGAGGTCCCACTGTATTGAATTTAATGAGCTTGAATGAAGTGGGCTCAATAACTGAGTGAACTTGATTAGTTAGAGTCAGGCATGATGCTTCCAATGAATTCTTTCACATTGTTTCTTTTGGAGACAGCAAATCAACAACTTGAAATAGTGTTACCACAATGTACAGCCTAAGGACAAGCTAAAGCAAAGAACTAGTCCATCAGCAGAGCCTGATTCTAGGGACATCAGAACAAAGCAGAGTTGGGATAGAAGTCACTGCCCAATGGGCTCCTGGAGATCTATTTACACTGTTCCTATTTCAATCCAATCCTAAATCCAATCTCTCCACCTTTCCCCAATGCTCAAGCAAAATACACACAGAGACACAAATTTTAAAGTACAGTTTTGCCATAACAGAAAAAGTAATTTACAAATTTACAGCAAGAGGTAGTTTAACTCTTCTCTGACAACAAATCCACTTTCTGTTCTATGCTGGCATTGCAAAAGGGGGTGCGGGGGGAAGGAAACAAAATTCCACATAATTAGAAAGAGTCAAAAGGGTTTATGTATCCCAGAGCAGCTGTACAGGTTACCATCTTAACTGTGAAGTGTTTTGCGGCTGTTGGGTTTGTTAAAATATATACATGTGTGGGTAGAATGGGAGGAAGAGTTAAGAGAGCCATGGTAACGAAAGTTGGAAATCCTACATTTTTAAAGAGTCGGGCAAACATTGGTTAAACATCTCTCCAGAATATTCCTTACAGGAAAATGGTCATTTTAAAAACAAATAAACACATGTGTAGCTTGACTTTCAAACATCAACAATGATGTAAGGGTGGTATCCAGTGCCCCTTCTTCTATTAATGCAAGGATTTACCGTTATGCAACAGAGCTTTCACCTGTCTCACCCCAATAAAATCTGCTCTGCGTAGTTGGGAAACCCTGCCACAGAGATATAGTTGGTGCACAGTTGGATGAGAGGGCAGGGAAGTTCCATTCTGCAAGGAAAAGTTTTGTATGAATGGAACGAGGGACTTAGCACTACTTTGGATGCAGCCCAGATAATCTAAATTGCCCTATTTGAGCATCAGCTTCCAGCAATTTAAACCAGGTAAGCATGAGCAGGGGCACAGTGCAAGCCCCACCCACTTGGCCAATATTCAGACTATGCATTTTGACCTGAAATATGACCAAAAAAATCAAACAAAACATTCACATCTTAGAAGAATCAATGGGCTAGTTCCTATGAATATACCAGTACTGAAGAGTCCAATGTGAGTTCTTGATATGTCTTGATACAATCATTGCAGTGTTTGGAACAGAAATATCAAAAGTATCTATCCATGCACATTCCATGTCTGCTGTGTTGTGTCCTGTTTCAAAAACAGAGAAACCTGCTTCGATATCAATTTTCAGGATTCTGTTGCAAGGAAAAATCCTTATTCTGGTGCCACGCCAGTGGAATTAGTGGAACTAAATGCAAGTGGTGGGAGGATTTTGATACTAGGGCTTAGATTGAACTCAATGCAATTCATATCCCATACTAATAGGCTGAATCCAAACACACAGAAGTACAAAATACCATAAACTGGCATTTAATAAGATGTTCATTAGAGTTTACATCATAGGTGCATCATGAAAAATGCATTCAGGGAGCATTATCAACTTTTATTGCAATGAATATTTGAATATTCAGTTAATATTTAATTAGCATATTGTACCTTATGTCTAGGGACACGGGTGGCGCTGTGGGTTAAAGCCTCAGTGCCTAGGACTTGCCGATCGAAAGGTCGGCGGTTCGAATCCCCGCGGCGGGGTGCGCTCCCGTTGCTCGGTCCCAGCGCCTGCCAACCTAGCAGTTCGAAAGCACCCCCAGGTGCAAGTAGATAAATAGGGACCGCTTACTGGCGGGAAGGTAAACGGCGTTTCCGTGTGCTGCGCTGGCTCGCCAGATGCAGCTTTGTCACGCTGGCCACGTGACCCGGAAGTGTCTCCGGACAGCGCTGCCCCCGGCCTCTTAAGTGAGATGGGCGCACAACCCTAGAGTCGGACACGACTGGCCCGTATGGGCAGGGGTACCTTTACCTTTACCTTTACCTTATGTCTAATTATGATTCAACAATGCCTTTGTAATACTGTCTCAGTAAATCTTCACTAAATGGAAAGTCTACCTAGCATTACAAAAATCAGAAAGCAGCTTATATGATTCATTTTGAGAGAGGGAAAATATGCCCTTTCACATCAACCATCAAGTCAACATTATAATAAAACCAAAAGAGATATAATGCAAAAAACAGCTGAAAAGTGATATTTGAACACAGAAAGCCAAGTGAACAGGAGTCAACAGGTTTGTTGGAGCGCTGCCACAGCAGTCTAGGTGCCGGGTACTACATATTCAGTGACCAGTTGTGGCTCAGTGCATCAACCTATGAAGCTTTACTATTGGGGTATTTTAATTTCTGGAGATACCTTAGGCTTGAATCAACGCTAATGTGCAATCGTACCTGGGCATATGGGATGGGAACAACATACAAAACTATTAAGCTATATGCCAAATTTGCTGATCCGATGCTATGGGTGGGGAAAACTATGGATTTTGGTTTCCCTCCGTTTCTCATTTTTCCAACTTTAAGTTCAATTCTTCATATCTGCTTATTTCTTTAAAATCTCTAATGAAAATTTCCCAGCATTTTAGTGCAGATTTCTGCCAATATACACATTTAAAATAATTTTGCCCAATTGCCTGCAGGATAGCTCAGTTGGTAGAGCATGAGACTCCCAGGTTTGTGGGTTTGAGTCCCATGTCAGACAAAAAGATTCCTGCATTGCAAAGGGTTGGACTTAGATGGTCCTTGTGAGCCCTTCAAACTCTACAATTCTATGATTCTAATATACACATTTTTGCAAAATCAATTCCTCCTAATGAAATGTGTTTTTTATAGTTGTCAGCATAAGCATGTTATACACATTTTACCTTAGTAAAAGCATTTTCATGCACATTCCTTGGGTAGAGAACTGCATTGCGAAATTTAGAGAAGTGTGAATTTGAAAGGATAGCTGTGTTTTGGTATATATACTGTTTCAGGAAGTGCAAATTAAGTAAGTTCACCTTGATATTCAAACAGAACCAAATTTCCTCCCCATCCCTGACTATAAATTATACTGGGGGTAGTAAAACAAGCCAGTCATTTTTAAAAGGGAAGGCCTCTCTGCCCTCAACATCTTAAAGGAAACTTGGGACAATTTGCAGGTCTCTTTAGCCTTGGCGCATCCTGTCTTGTCAAATTTTACTTCCCAATGAAAAGGACTCTAAAGTGGAGTATGGGCCCTTTTCCTACTCACTCAACTCGTCTTATGAAGTTGATAGAGTTTCATTGAAAAAGAGCCATATATAAAGCTTTAAACTCATTCCAAAGCTTTTAATCTTGTATTGAAATACAAGTGATATGTATTCTCACCCCAGCCCAGGAAATTAAGAAAAAAAGGCTCATTCATAGCACAAGGAATGTACCCGAGGCTCAAATCACTGAATACTATCTTGTTTCCACTGTGGCATTTGCGTACTATTTCATCTTCATAACATTCATTTCATTGTGTATTAGTCATCCATAATAAATGCACAGATATACTTCTGTGTCCTTTCTAAAGGAACTCCAGTCATGCACTACAGGTGTGCTTCTTGTTTTTGCTACAATTTAGCAGTTCACAGTTAAATGGAAAAGCCATCCTGCATCTAATGCAACCTGGCTTGAGGCTGTTGCATTGCACAACTAAATGAAACAACAGGACTGTCATCTAAATAAGCTTATATTAGGTTAATTAATCATATAGGTTCTTAATTGACTAATTGATTCCTCTATTAACTCTGCATACGGCTGCATTCAAATAAAATAACAGTGCAGAAAGGGGGAGAAAGTTAATTTTAGTAACATATGCAGATATCTCAGCAGGCATTAACCTTTGAAGAAGAATTCCCTGCTAGAGAAGGGAGGGGAAGCGAAACAAGGAAAAAATGCCTCTTCTAGAATAGAAAACACCCTAAAAAAATAGTCTGCTTAATTAGGAGCACTTTTTAAATCAGCCTAATTCAAATTGGCAAAAGATTACAAGCTCTTTGTCCCCCACTTCAAGGGGGGGGACTTCAAAACCTGCAAAAGCCATTCATGCAAGTGCAAGTTGCTGAATGGCATTGCATCAAATTTGGTCCCCAGGCAGCTCTCTTTAGAGAATCAAGTGAGTTTCCCTCCACTCCCCAAAAGGAATTGGCTCAAGAAGGCCTTCAAATCTGATACCATGATGCTTCTCTCCTGTACATTTGCAACTGGAAAAACAGCAAGTACTGTTCACCTACCAGGAATAGCCCATCTCATTTTGCCACCTGAGGCAAAACAGGATGCTGCCACTCATGCTGCCATTCCCGCTGCCCCACCATTCAGCCCAGACACTAAGGTCTAGCTCTGAGGGCCTTCTGGTGGTTCCCTTACTGCGAGAAGTGAGGTTACAGGGAACCAGGCAGAGGGCATTCTTGGTAGTGGCGCCCGCCCTGTGAAACGCCCTCCCATCAGAGGAAAGGAAATAAACAACCATCTGATTTTTAGAAGACACCTGAAGGCAGCCCTGTTTAGGGAAGTTTTTAATGTTTAAAATTTTATTCTGTTTAATATTATGTTGGGATCCGCCGAGAGTGGCTGGGGAAACTCAGCCAGATAGGAGGGGTATAAATATATTATTATTATTATTATTATTATTATTATTATTATTATTATTATTATGATGCAGGGGCAGCAGGGATGGAAGCTGCCTCAGTCTGCTTCATGAGCAGGCCAGCCATGACACCTGCACCCATGGCATTCATAAATACATCAAACTGGGGGCAGAGAAAGGGAAAGAAATTCCCATTCCAGCAGAAATACAAATCACCACAAAGCCCTAGTGGATGCAGATTGCCAACTACTAAAACAGCTTTCCTCTACAAATCAACAGCGCCTTCCTAGTAGCAAGTGAAATTAAACAGGCTGTTATTGTTCTGTGAAAGAAAGTTAGACCTCTTTCCCGAAGGGCACTCATTTAACCTATGTTATCAAGTCATTTGAAAGAGACCGAAAAGGTTTTCTCTAAAACACATAACACATAAATATGCACGGGGAACATGCTAATCTGGATTTTGCCAATCTTGAGCCTTCCACAGCTGCTTCTTATTCTTATTCTTATTATTTTATACCCTGCCTATCTGACTGGATTGCCCCAGCCACTCTGGGTGGCTTCAAACACAGATAAAAACATAATAAAACGTCAAACATTAAAAACTTCCCAATACAGGGCTGCCTTCAGATGTCTTTGAAATGTTGTGTAGTTCTTTATCTCCTTGACATTTGCTGGGAGGGTGTTCCACGGGGAGTGCACAGAAGGCTCTCTGCCTGGTTCCCTGTAGCTTCACTTCTCTCAGTGAGGGAACTGCCAGAAGACCCTTGGAGGTGGACCTCAGTATCCATGCTGAATGATGGGAGTGGAGATGTTCCTTCAGGTATCCTGGACCGAGGCCATTTAGAGTAGTGTAGATCCTTTAGTGTAGATCCTTTAGCTGTGCACACTAGAACTGATGGAAGCTGTAGCCGAAAACATCTAGAGGGCACAAAGTTGTTGAAGGTTGCACTAAGTATTAGATAAAGATTTTTCAGGGAATCCAGTGTTTCCATAGGATATTGTGAATACATTACGCACACCAGTCTATCCTTTTGGAAGCTGAGAGGGGATAACTGCTCTCCAGACAGTGGCACAGTCACTGTGCCCTTAGCGGCAGTCTGCATAAAATGCTAGTAAGCAACAAAGAGGTGGAAGTAAAGGGCATGTTTTATGGAAGGTGTGAAAGTACAGGCTGTAGAGGAAGGCTTAAATAACAGGGTGATTTCCATTGGCCTTAAAGAATTCTCTCTGACCAGACTCCAAAGCAGACTTGGAGAAACGGAAAACATATTAAAAGGCATTTCTATGGCTGTCAAATAAATTGATAGGGAAATAGAGTAACTGAAGTGAGACAGATATATGTAGCAGATGGCAATTAGAGATTTTCAGAAGAAAGTCACTGCTACCATAAAACTCAAAAGGGAAAAAAATGTGGGTGGAGGAAGAGTCAGGAAACTGAAGAGAAGGGTTTTTGTAAGGGTTCCCAGAGCAGCTATATTACTAGTAGTAAATAAATGCACTCAAAAGGACAGCAAAGACACATACAATTGGGAAAAGACCCACCAGTTTCTTTAAAGTGGCAGGCAAACATTGCAGCAAAACCTAAGCCTCACACAAGGCAACTTGGAAGCTTAGTTCTACCCATGCTCAGTAACCATGTTTATTAGCAAGTGTGTGACCTCTATCTAAAATAATCAAACAAAACAGAAAACAATAGCTGCTTTTTCAGATCCGAAGCAATATTCAGAGTTCTAGGAACCAGCACCAAGTATTCAATAGCCAGCAAAAATTTTGATTTCCATTAGCAGTGGTGGTGGTAGCTCTGCTCAGGGATGGACAAATGTTTCAATTTTTTAGGTGTGACATGTTGAACTCACACCAGGTATTCAAGACACACAACTGAGCCTTTTATAAGATGGACTAGCTTCTAGTTCATTTATGGGCCCAGTTCTACGTGCTGGTTATATTAACTTTAAAGTCCTAAATGGTTCGAGTTCAGGATAGCTAAAGGACTGTCTCCCCTTGTATGATCCTGAAAAGTGTTTACTGATCCCCTGCTTTTATGCTTTTCTATCTGCTCTTAGATTACTTTTATCTGTTCTTCTTCATATTCCCAGCCAGTCTACCATGACCAGGCTGGAAGAAGGTGTTCCTAGCCACTGAGGCCATTTGTGCATCCAGCGACAGCGATACATCAAGGAAAACACCCAAACTATGAACCTGCTCTTTCAAGGGAAGTGCAGCCCCATCCAGAATAGGAATTGGCCTGTGCATTCAGTTCCCTTCTCTACTGGGTGCATCAAATGAATATAATTCTAACTGTCTCTGGTTCTTGTGTGCTGATATTTTCTTCCACACCTCTAAATAATTGGACTGTTCATAAACATTCTATATTTCAACATATGAGCCAATGGCTAGTAAGATATAAGTTCATTTGTCTGAAGCCAAAGTTCTGGCAGGCAACAGCTACAGAGATTTCATAGACTACAGCCTGCATTTATCTCTGTTTTCTTTCACCAAGCTTATCTGATGTGTAATAAAAAAAGAAAAAGCACTGTTTTCTGAACATCTAAATTTCTCCTTTTAAATTTGATAACTCATTCATTTTTATACTGTCATAGTAAGAGCCCTGAAGATTATGCAAAGCCAGCCTTGATTTCTTAATCAGAGATATATCAATAATAAATAGCTGTCACAAATAGTGATATAGAACATTTTTGACAGATGAGTTACAAATGTAGAACAGCTTAGCTGAAGAGGAGAGGATGGTGTCCTTGAATCCCAGTACTTTTCTGTTTGTTCATGTGTTTCTGCACAATATATTTTGGGAAGGTGTCTCCATCAAATTAAACACAGCAGGACGTCTAAATCCCTTCATAGATATCTTCAAAAAAAATATTTTCTGGTGGCTGTCAGATTTGAACTGGGCTGATGGGTAGCCAAAATAGGATTGTACAGTGATAGCAAACTGGAACATGATAAGCATCAAGAAAGATTTGCTAGCTACTTACTCAGAAAGCACACCAGGGGGTAAAAATAAACACAGATGCGGGGGAGGGGGTGAGACAGGTTGCCAGAGAAAAGTGTACACACAAATCCTGAATAAAATTAAATAAGCTTTGCATTTGTACATGCCAAGAAACTAATTGGAAATGAAATTGCAAACCAATGATGGAAGTGGTATGAACTTAGAATAAGAATGACTTGATAGAGCAGATTATTGTCAGGTTTTTCTGATTAAATTATAATAGAAACACTGGTATTGGTTGAATCCCAACTTGTGGTAATTGGAAGTTGCACTGTGGGATGTGTTTTCCTTCAGGAAAAGGAGCATAGGATTTAATAATGAGGAAGGCTGAAAAGTTTTACAGATTCTATGCAAGTCCAGAAATCAGAGCAAACATATTTTAGAAAATTATAGACAGAGTGGAGAAACAGTGATTTAAAAAGATGAAATTAATTAAAAGCAGGATGATAAGTCACTTCTATAGACTGGCCCAATTAGCAAGTGTAGAAATGTGCAGAAATGTAAAATCTCCTTAAGGCTGCACACTTTCAGTGGGTGCCAATGGAATAGTATCATTGGAATTGCCAGATATCCTGAACTAGAAGTAATGCCAGTTGCTTTAAAAGAAGAGTGGGGGAACCTTTTTCAGGCCAAGGGATACAGTCTCTTCTGGGCAAACTTCTGAGGCAATGTGCCAGAAGTGGGTGGGGCCAGGGGCAAAATTGGGTGGAGAAGCAAATGTAAATTTTACCTTTGTGCATTAGGCTAGTTTCTAAACACACACACTCTACGCTCGCTGTCCTCCAAGCAAGAGGCAATGATCACACTCACACCATACATTTAAAGCACAGTGGCACCAAAGAGTCATGGCACACACACCCCACTTAAAGAATTATAAGAGCTGTGGTTTATTAAGGGCACTGAGACTTGTTAGGAAACCCCACTTCCCCTCACAGAGCTACAGTTCTCAGAGTTCTCTGTGAAGATGGATTGGTCGTTAAACCACTCTGGGAACTGGAGCAAAGTCTGAAGATGGAGAAAACAGTCTCCAAACTAAGAATACTGTTATAATAAACTATGAGCCAAAATAAAGTAGGGGAAGGATGTGCTGGACTTTATTAAATCTGTCGTCAGTGCTGGCCCAGCCATTAGGCAGGGTGAGGCCACTGCCTCAGGCTGCGGAAGCCCCCAGGACAGCACCCCACCTGCCCCGCCACCTATGCTAGAGGTGGAGAAGTGCTGCCCCCATCAATGCTGATTTCGAGCAAGATCGCACCCATTTGGCTGAGATTGTGTGAGATGTTGTGGAACATGTAAGTTCTCCTGTGATTTGGGGCAAGAACTCACTCAAAATCATCATGGCCTTGCCTGAAATTGGTGCCACCCGGCAGGGTGCACAGCGGCAGCAAAGCGGGCAGTGTTGGCTGCAGCAGCAGTGGCAGGGCAGGGCAGAGTGAGATGTGCTGCCCCTGCCTGTGGTATAATAGTAATCTACTTGAAGACCAACCATCACTAGAATAGCAACTATAGTAGAGGAAAAATTACCAGACAGTGGCACTTTTCAGGGGGAAATGGTTAAATAAACTTTGCTTAAATCCAAGTACTTCAATTGCAGATAGAGAATTGACAGTCCAAATGTGCTGAAAAACAAGTGGGTATAACTAGTTCTGTCTTGTGAGTGCCATCCTGCAGCACATTGCATATACTGTCAGAAGCTACAGTGAGTTTAAAAGTTAGCTTCTTTTTCTACCATATGATATGGTATGATGCAGCAACACCTAGTATGGTCTTTGCCATTAAGCATCTGTCAATGTTTTTCAGAGTTCTTGGTTTGGCATTAAACACTGTTTACTTGAAGCTCAAACTTTTCTCTTTGAATCAGAAGACCTAAAGACATCCACACAACACAAACCAAACACACAAAATGCTATTGTAAATCAATGGCATATACATGTGATATAGCATATAGCACTTTTAACAAATGTGCTAGAAATCATTATTATTACTAATGTAACAGCAGTAAAAGTACTATGGGTAGTAATACTATTATGACCACCGCTGCTGCTATAGCACCATCAGGGTGTGTTTGTGTATATGTGTATATAGGTTTTTATATACCATTTAACCAATTGCATTTTTAGGCAGCGTGCTTAAGAAAGAAGCATGCAGAGAATAAAACAAAGAAAAGTCATAAAAAATGGAACACTCCCTTAAAATGCCTGGAGGAATAAAAAAGTTTGACAAATAGCTGAAGTATAACAAGGAGGGTGGCTATCTAATCTCTGTTGTTTCACAGGTTTGGGGGCCACAAAATGGAATGCACAACTTCTAATAGAATTGTGCATCTGAGACATGGGACGCGGGTGGCGCTGTGGGTAAAAGCCTCAGCACCTAGGACTTGCCGATTGAAAGGTCGGCGGTTCAAATCCCCATGGCGGGGTGCGCTCCCGTCACTCGGTCCCAGCGCCTGCCAACATAGCAGTTCGAAAGCACCCCCAGGTGCAGGTAGATAAATAGGGACCGCTTACTAGCGGGAAGGTAAACGGCGTTCCCAGATGCAGCTTGTCACGCTGGCCACGTGACCCGGAAGTGTCTGCGGACAGCGCTGGCTCCCATCCTATAGAGTGAGATGAGCGCACAACCCTAGAGTCTGTCAAGACTGGCCCGTTCGGGCAGGGATACCTTTACCTTTATCTGAGACATAGGAGATCACAAACAGAGACTTTCCCCAAAATCTCAGTGATCAGGCAGGGATGTAGATGATCACAGAGGCCTTAAAATTGTCAAGAGCTCGTTCTACACTCGAGTAGGACCCTGGCAGAGACACATGCCCGACTGGCATGTTCTCTCCCTCCTGGTCGATCGTTCGAGAGCTTCAAAAGCTTTCTTCAGCCTGAACATCACAACAACCGATGTCAACAGACATCGGCACACAGGGATCCACAGAGTCTTCACAGCTGGCATAACAGACCTCAGGAACTCAGCATTTTGGCTAATCTAGTCCGTTCTTAAACCAAAACCGTTCTTAAACTGAGGTGCGCTTTCCCTAACGAGGCCTCCCGCCACCAGCGCCCTTCCACCGTTCGGATTCCGTTCTTAGACCAAGGTAAAGTCCTCAAAAGCTCACTGGAAGGACAATTGTGAAGCTGAGGCTCCAATACTTTGGCCACCTGATGAGAAGAGAAGACTCCCTGGAAAAGACCCTGATGCTGGGAAAGATGGAGGGCACAAGGAGTCTGACCAAACTGCGGGAGGCAGTGGAAGACAGGAGTGCCTAGCGTGCTCTGGTCCATGGGGTCACGAAGAGTCGGACACGACTAAACGACTAAACAACAACAACAACAAAAAGTCCTCAAACTGGGACACTATTTCCAGTTTTGCAGAGTTTGTAAACCAAATCGTTCTTAAATCAGGCTGTTCTTAAACCAAGGTACTACTGTAACACTGAACCTGGCCTGGTAACATACATCAGCCAATGCAAGATTTTAAGCACTTTGCCCAGACACTGAGATCCAGCAGCAAGGGCCTTCTGGCAGTTCCCTCACTGCGAGAAGCCAAGTTACAGGGAACCAGGCAGAGGTTCTTCTCGGTAGTGGTGCCCGCTCTGTGGAACGCCCTCCTATCAGATGTCAAAGAGATAAACAACTACTGTATTTTTCGGCCCATAGGGCGCACCTAGTTTTTTGGGGGGGGGGGGAATAAAGGGGGAAATTTATTTATTTTTTCCAGGCACGGGGCTGGGGCGGGGGAAGCCCAAGCTTCCCCTGACCCCAGCCCCCAGAACAGGCAGCCCTCCCACGGCTTGCGGAGAGCTGCCCGAAGCCTGGGGGCGCTGAGCTGTGCACCTTCGAGCAGCCCTCCCACGGCTTGCAGAGCCAGTGTGGTGTAGTGGTTAAGAGCAGTAGACTCGCAATCTGGTGAACCGGGTTCGTGTCTCCGCTCCTCCACATGCAGCTGCTGGATGACCTTGGGCTAGTCACACTTCTTTGAAGTCTCTCAACCCCACTCACCTCACAGAGTGTTTGTTGTGGGGGAGGAAGGGAAAGGAGATTGTTAGCCGCTTTGAGACTCCTGAAGGGAAGTGAAAGGCGGGATATCAAATCCAAACTCTTCTTCTTCTTCTTCTTCCTGAAGCCTGGAGAGTGAGAGGGGTCGTCGGTGCGCACCAACCCCTCTCGCTCTCCAGGCTTCAGCGAAAGCCTGCATTCACCCCATAGGACGCACAAACATTTCCCCTTCATTTTTGGAGGGGGAAAAGTGCGTCCTATAGGGCGAAAAATGCGGTATCTGACATTTAGAAGACATCTGAAGGGAAGTTTTTAATGACTGATGTTTTAATGTATTTTTAATCTTTGTTGGAATCCACCCAGAGTGGCTGGGGAAACCCAGCCAGATGGTCGGGGTACAAATAAATTATTATTATTATTATTATTATTATTATTATTATTATTATTATTATTATTACTGGCAAAGTTTCATTAGCAAATATATTCTCATTCTCTCTCTCTTTCACTCTCTTGTATATTATTTCTTCACTCCCCAGGAGCAAATGAGGAAGCATGTTAAAGATATACGTTTAATGTGCATAAAATGCTTTGTTTCAATGCATTATATGTAAAATGTTATGCAGGGAGGTTTGCATTGGTCAGGAGGTTTGTTTCTAGTTAAACACACCAAAGAAAAGGGTGGATATTTCCGTTCAGGTTCATTGATGACTCATCCCGGAAACCCAAACAGAGATCTCTCTCACAGCAGGAGAGGAAACCTGAGAACTCAACATCTTAGTGAGTCCTAGAGGTTCTGCAATGATGAACAAGCAAGATGCCTGAATAGGATATCTCTCTGGGACCAGAGAGTAGAAATTTATTGAACTGTATTAGGGATTTAAAGAAGATGGGATCACATTGCTTGCTATTAAAGAGCAACGTGCTTATTTTGTAATATTTATTTGTAATTATTGCAAGACTGTTCTGCAGTAGAGCTTTGAAACTCATTGTTGTGATGAAGAGCAAATTAATATCTACTCTGCACAAGCTCCAGATCAGATACTCTAACAAAGCAGGAGGTGGGAAGGATGAGGCTAGGTTAGTGAGAGAGAAATGTGACCAGTCATACAGAATATATCTCACCAAGCTTCAAAGCAACTCCACAGGTTTCCCGTCTGCTACTGAGCATAATTCAAAGGACTAGTTTTGACCTTTAAAGTCCTTTACAGCTATTCTATCATTCTTTGCTGATGTTGTTGGTTGCCAGATAGATTGTCGGTTGCATAGACTCCACATGTCTATTCCAGTGCACAAACAAATCTGCCGCTGATAGCCATCCAACTACAAGGTAGTGGTGAACCATATCCACAATAATAATATATTATTATTGTATATATTTAGGGCATGGTCTTTAACAGCTGTAACTTTCCAGCATTTTGGAGCTTGGGTGAACATGGAGAGCCCTTAACACACGTTAACTTGAAAATGGGGTGTTGTTGTTGTTAACTGAGCGCTATAGTTTGTACTCATAATGGTTCTTTCAGAAACTATGTTGAATGAAAATAGACGGTATATTAACCCCTTTCTCCACATTCAGTTTGCCCCATTGTAATAGCTGCCCAGTTGCAAAATGAAAGAACAGTGGATTGCTAATGTATTCATACTACTAATACATTTGTTAGTTATAATCCAAAAATCTGGAGAGAGATCGAGACGGAGAGAATTTCATCAGCATCTTTGCTTTACTATTGAGTCAGCCTTGATAATTCATGCTTTCACAGCTGTTACATTAGCATTCTAAAGTAACTTTGCCATCTCCTTGAATTTTCCTTCAACACAATTTGAGCATTACTGAACATTAAGGGATTCGATATTTTATTTTAGCATATTTTAACCAGATTAATTAGTATATGCCCTGGGCTGAAGAATTAGATGAGGGTCAAGGTTAAGATGTTTACAGTCAACTATTTTCATCTGCTCCGGGAGGGAGGGGGGAGGAAATGGGGAAACTTTTGTGCTATGTTAATAGTATGTTAAAAATAAATTTAAAAGAATTCTATTTAAATAATGTCTGGGCAATCCTTATATAATATGCTTTTCTCAATGACATCCCCATGTCCACTATACAGAGCTGCCTGATCAGGTTATCGGCCTACCCAGGCGAGTATTGTCTACTCCAGACTGGCAGGAGCTCCTCAAGGTCTCATCAAAATCTTTCTCAAACCTGAAAACTAAGATCCTTGAATGGGAAATGCCTGTGACTGAATCTGAGAATTTATGCATTCTTAACATGAAGTCCAACACTGAACCCTGGGCCCTCCCAGTCAGTGGGTCCTCTGCATGGGAAGCCACCCATGAAGACAGCTCAATTCTTCCTTATTAGCCATATGGACCTGTCGGAGACTGGTGTGGGCTGAACTGCATGAACAAGTCATGTTGTACAACTCAAATGCACTGAAGCAGCACATTCAATCCCTTAAAGAAAGAGTCTTAACGGTGGGCAGGCTAGGACAGATCTGAAGATAATTGGCCGTTGGTTTATTTATTAAAATAACAACATATCTCTATACATAAAAAGATTTACAACAATTATACATAAAACCATACAACAAAAACCATCAAAAGCTAAAACCAGAAATCAGCTAACGATTGTAGAAATTTGTATTCTTAACCTCCTGAATAAGGCTGATGGAATATAAAACTTTTCAGCAGATGTTTAAAAGTTGAAACCAAGGGCATTATTTTCTCACTATTTTGCACAAAGCTGATGTAACCAAGGGACTCACTGAAGCAGATCCCTGTGAGAAGCATACAAGGTGTAAGAACATCAGTTCAAAAGATTTATGAACACAATCAAATCTATTAGCAGTCTCCATTGTCTCCGGGTGCCATTTTGGGAAGAAAGATGTCTCATTCTTCAACTATTTTATCTGCAACTACTTTTTACGTTTCTTGCATTTCCTTCCTAATTTGGTTTTTTTCATGTTTAGTAACAGAGTAACCATCAGAACATAATTACAGACGCCGCATATACGACTATTTTTCAGGTTCGGGTTAGGTTTATACTTCTGCAATATGGAAGTGTCTAATTAAGGAAGCAATGTAAGATGATGAAGGAAAGATGATAGCAAAATATTTTCTGCGGATTAATTGAGACATATGATGGTTTTTATTAGCTAGCAGCAATACAGAAACGTAAAACAAATGCTAACCACAATCCAATGCCCTGTTTTTAAATGAATGAATGAATTTTTCAACAGAGATTTCAACAGCATATGGTTAAGCACCAGGTTCTCTCAGATCTTCATTCAGTGTTGGTTAGATCTTCAGCTCCTCTGAGGTATTAAAACCGATAGATGGGGTCTCTTGGTTGTTTCACCCCTCTTGTAAGTTAGGTGACCTGGGAGAGGGCATTCTCTGTAGCAATCCACAAATTATTAAATTCCCTCTCCCAGAAATGCCTCTGGCACCTTCATTGTGGAGCTTTTGTTATATGCTGAAAATGCACCTCTTTACCCTGGTTTTTGACATCCGAAAAAGAGAGATTTTAGGAACCACCCTGTCCTTCTGAGTGTAAATTGTTTTTGCTGTTTTTTGTCTTATATTTTTATATTTCCATAAACCACCCTGGGGCATCATGGTGAAAGGCAGTTAAGAAATCCAAATACTAGTACAAGTAATCAACACATGCAGCAGAATGAAGTAATGAGTTGGTAGATGGCTGCTAGACTACAAGAGCTCACAGTTTTGCATGTTCCTGTGTTTTACTTTGCTATTGCTTTTTTTAAAAAAATCAAAGGAAACTTTCAGAAAGTAGAAAACCAGCACATAACATACATAAAAAGTCTGAATCAGAACTTTCTCCAGTGCTATGTCTGTATTTCAGGGAGCCTTGAGCAAAGAGTTCTACAGTGAGTGCCATTCTCCATCAGTAGGATCTGGCAAGCATACACTGTACAAGCAACACTCTAAGCAGAGTCCAGGTCTAGTAAACAACATGTTACTTTTCCATAAAGTGCCCAGTATTTTGCTACTCTAGGGCATTGTGGGAAATTGAACCCAGTGTCACCTAGAGCAACAGGCTAGGAACCCCCAAGGCTGGCCTCATAAATGGACTCTGGCAAGGTCCTGGCACCTTGACAGCTGCCTAAGGCTGCCAGGAACTGACACCAGCCCTGTCTTTTCTCCTGATGTTCTTGTTTCCAGCTTTTAAAAAAAGACATATGAAGGAATATAATTTTTAAAATGCAATTAGATGCTTGAGTCCACTCTACTGCCTTAGGTCTCCATGCCCCATTCCGTTGCATATGTAGATCTACACAAGCATGACACAGGAAGCATGGAAAGGACAAAATAGGAGAACCAATCTCAAAGAAGTGTAATGCATTAGGGTTTTTTTTATTAATGACCACATTTTGGCCCAAACAGGCCTTCCTCAGAGGCTTTTATGTTTACTTGTGAATAGCTAGAAAACACCCAATTAAAAATCACTGTGCAACGAAGCTGCAAGACATAGATCCAGCCAAGTGATGTAGTAGAGGATAACTTGAGTGTAGTGGGCATCTTTTTCAAGAGGGCCCACAGTGGGCAAGCTTAACAAACACTTATTTGCTGGCAGTTTTCTTAATAATTCACAGCACTATCGTTATTTTTAAAAATAACTCGTATCAGTTCAGTTCATATAAATCACAGCCTTTCCATTCCTTGCTGGAAAATCTAGCATTTAAACCACACAAGCAATGGCATAAGTAAGCAAACTACTGAAAAGACTCAGTTACTGGGTCAGTCATATGCCACTTTCTAAAGATTCATGAGCAGAGCCCATGGCATGGATGCTTTGCAAATTGTTAAGAGAATTATATGTTGAAAAGCAGCAGCACTCACTGCAGAATGTTTAAGTGACAGTGAATCAATCAGGTTTATTAGTGGTTTGACAATCTGTCTTTTCTCACACAAACAATAAAAACCAATAATAAAATTAACAATAAAACAATGGCAATACATCATAAAACAGCAAGAAGCCAAGAATAAATGAATAATAGCCATGACTGGAGCTTCTGCAGTCACCTGTAACTAACAACTAAGATACAAAGCAAAAGGGGTAAAGAGATCTCTAAGCACTTAAATCCTCTGCAAGGAGAATAAGATTTCAACATTACATTGCAGGCAGAATCAAAGCAAAATACCATAATTCAATATAGCTCTACGAGCATATCACTGTGAAATGTACAGGTTATTAGAACAAAAAAGCAGAGAGAGAGAGAGAGAGATCAAACTTCTGGTGTCCACCTTATTTATGCATTTCTTTGAGCATTTGAATAACTGTGCTGGAAAAGAGTATGCCAGCTGGCACCCTCAGATACGGTGAACTGGCTACTGATTTCAATATTATTAAAGAGAATGCTCGTGAGTCTTTTGCTGTCAACGAGGTTTCCAGCTTTTGAAATTCTAAAACAAAACAAAATCAAAATCAATGAGATATATGAGCAAAATCAGTACACATAAGATGAAGTGTGTATTTGGCAGTGTAAAGTCTGAATTTGTCATATTAAATAGACATCTGAAAACATGAACACTCTGAGGAGAACTAGAATTGGCTTTGAGTCTCGTTGAGTAGCAAATTTGGGTTTGTATATAACCATACCCTGTCAAATCAGTGAGATGTATATATGTACCCTGTATCTTTTCTGAGAACATTATCAACTTAGAAGGTTGAATGCACAGTTTTCTAACCACTTTAGCTTGAAGCTAAAGTCCTCCAGTATACTAAATCAGAGAGTTGTTTCAAATCGGGAAGACAAAATTCCCTTCCTGGACCACATCCACTGCACTTTGATAGATGACACTTCTCAAAAAAATAATGTTTTTATTGAAAATGTAATAAAAACATAACAAGACAACAAACCAAGCAAGTGGAGTAGCATTCATGTACCCAAGACAAACCACAAGAGGTGAGCAAAGACTTTTGCAGAGATGGAGTTGTCATAAATGACATTTAGGCCCAAACTACACTTGATGTTATTCATATTTTTAAAAAGTGCTTCAGGTAGACACTTGTATTGGGGTGGGGGGGTTGTGAACAGTTGCAGGGCCCTGATCCAAGAGATGTTCCCAATTCAGATCAGGGCTCCCACCAGTTTTTTGCTATTTGCCACCAAAGGTCCTTTTTGCAATAACCAATGCACTGATGAGCAAGTAGCAGCCATGGAGGTGACAATTTTCAGCAGAAAACAGATATGAGGTCCCATGCCAAACTGAGAACACATTGCAAATCTGAAGCATATGACCTTTTTTTTCCTCTCCAACAGAGAAGTGGCTAAGACCAATATATTAGCTATGAAGGGCCTGGTGTTGTTTAGGAGAAATGGTAAAATAGTCTGGATTCATAAATAAGAGGGAAATGGTTAAAGTGTGGACTTTCAAGCAGCTATGTACATGCAGGATGAGGAACCTGTGGCACTGAGATATTGCTGAACTGCCATAATCCCTGACAATCGGACATGTTGCCTGAAGCTCATTAGAGTTGAAGTCCAAGAATGTGGGGATAGCCAAAGGTTCCTCATCCCTGATGTACATCAGTGTACATACAAATTAGGAGAGCAGTCTTGTCTTGTTTCTCTAAAGGGGTGAAAATATAGGCACACAATAATGGGTTTTAAATCATACAGGAAGGAAACATTTCCACTAGGGATTTGATAACTTTCTGCTTTGTTTGGTACAGTAGAGAACCTTTCCAAATTCTTATTTTATAGCACGAGAAATATTCTCTTGTTTATTTATTGAGCAGGAAACAGCTTTGTTCCTCAAAGAGGTACATCAATTTAACACATACTCAGAGCTGTCCCAGCCATGGCACAGGCGAAGCACCTACTTCAGGCAGTGGGCGTGCAAGAGGCAGTGCTCTGCCTGTCCACTCCACTGCTTCCACTGCCAAGGGAAACCAAGTGTGTGGCAGCACTGCCCAGGAAGCATCTCCAAGTTGGGCTGTAAAATATCCTCTTTTAAAATCCTGGAGAGAGAACACTAAGTTAGGTGGGTGAGTGATTTAACTAAGCTTCCTAACTCACAGTACCTTAATGCTGAGAAAAATGAAATTCTTTCCCTAGGTAGAGAAGCACTTGTGACTAATGGGAAATGCCCATCACAACACTTGCAAGAACAAACACAATATCCTGATTTATGTATCCATAGTAAGATGGAAACATGCATGGTCTTCTCATACAATTGCATGTCTGGGTGTAAATGTGATTTCCCCTGCCTTACACTGTTAAAGGAAACACATTGCATGCAAAGAAATCCTATACTACTATGCAAAGAACCACCAAAAAATAGAAAACGGTTTCACAAATCTGTTTCCAAGCGACCCAATAGCATAAAAAACCTTAAAAATATACTGTTACCTATACCAATGTAAAATGCTCAGCAAACTGTCCTCTGCACTCTTGATCGCTAGCTTAATCTAGCGATCAGAAGACTCAACAGAGATCATTCACAGATTGGTTTCAATGTGGTCACATTGTAATATGTAAGGATGCCTTTGACAGCCTTGGTTACTGTGATGTGTTTTATAAATTTGCTCTTTGATAAATGGCTCCCACACTACATCATTGTGAGGAGATTGGGTGACACTGTGCCCCTTATGCCGTGGCCATTTCCTCTCGGAAAGTACAAAGGCCATATATTCCACTAGCAGACAAAGAAGGGGTCTATTTAAAGAGATCCCACAAGGTCAGGATAATTCTAAAAAGCTTTTTTTTTAAGTCCATAAAAGATCTAGTATGTGGGCAAGACAAGAGATGTATTGTGTATGATTTATGAAAATTATGCCTTTGAAACCAATATAAAGGCTTATAAGATATAAAAACTATTGTCTGTAGTGGCTTAATTAACCAGTTATGAGTTATTAAGTCTGCTTAATTCAGACCTCACATTCATCACAGCTCCATTAGATATCTATGAATGGAATGTGGGGGTCAAATTCTGCCCTTGGTAGCTGATTTCAACTCCCACTGGCTTTTGCATGAACTGTGCACATACGTATAGCTGAATTCAGATATTGAATCTTAGCAACCAGCACCAATCCTTTTTTCACGCTCAAATTGAACATCTAGAATGTCAGCAATCTGAACTAGCAGCAGCTATAATCATGACTTCTCACAGGTATAGTTGTTCAGAGAGCCAGGTACAAAGGGAACTTAGGTCCTTTAAATGAGCTGCTAAAGAAATAACTCCAAGCTGAATAAATCAAAGATGTTAATGCAAAACATGGAAAAATATTGACTATTTGAGAGGTTAGTGAAACTGGTTGCCAAGAAAATCAAATAAACAGGAGGGTCTCTGGATATCATATAGATGGATGACAACATCTCATATTGGTTTGTCCCTGCCACTCCTGCTGCAATTGCAGTTTAGAGTAGGTATGGGGAACTTTGCTGCCCCCAAGATGTTGCTGAACTACAATCCCTTGCTATTGGCCATGCTTGCTAGGGCAAATGGCAGTTGTACTTCAGTAACATCTGGAGAGTCAAATATTCCCCAACCCCAGCCTAGAGGATACAATCCATCCCATGAAGGCTGCAGTCACTGAGGATGCCCAGTGAATGATCGCACCAGTAGCATTTTACTTACAGTCACACTGCTTCATGATAACTGTAGTTTATATGGTGCAGCTGCACTGTAAATAAGAAGCATGAGTGGAAAAGATGAAGGCTGCAGCTGCCACAGTTTTGGTCCTTCCTGCTGCCACACAGAGTGACTTCTTTCAGAAAAAGAAGATCTTATTCACACCTGGAAGACATCAGCATCCAAAAAAGGCCAACATACCTGGTCTCACTCACAGCTAAATGCGCTTATGCTGCAGTCCCCTGGATGCAGGCTTGTTTGGCTGTATGCCTATTGAGCATTATAAGACTGACTTACAAGCTCAAATTCAAGATTTATTACTGTTTGTAGTCAATGGCTATTACAATATTAACCGTAACATAGTGTGTGGGTGGGTGTGGGTGTTTGTGATATATATGATAAATGTTACTCACAGGAAAACATGCAATGGGGCCTTTTATCTATGTAACAATCCTCTCTGCTTGTGCTGCCGATCTACTGAAGTAGCAACATCAAAATCGAGCTTGTAGGCAATGGGGATAATTCCACTGAAACCAATTGATTAAATGTGCTCCAAGTAATGTGCAAGGTTTCGTTGTGTTGTTTCGCCTTGAATGGGTGCTACTAAAGAAGCCAAGGGTGCCAATTGATAGGTTTTCTTGAGAGTGACAAGACCGGGAGTGTGCTGCTTGTGCAACATCATCATCTTCCTATAGACATGGGGAAGTCCTCCTCCTTTGAGGATTAAGCTGTAAGTATAATAAGAAATATATGTGAGAATCAATGCTAAATCTTAGATACATAGACAATGATTTGATTTGACAACTGCAGTTCAGAGAGACTTAGACTTATGTCAAATATAATTCAAATTCCTTGTGGTGGTTCTTTTTTTAAAACAAAACAAAACTATTCCACTATAACAATCACATGGTGAACTTAACTAAAGATGCCAATTGTCATTTAAATCTCCAGAAGTAGCTCGGACATCAGCTGAGGCTCACAGAACAGTGCCATGTATGCTTTATCCTCAGTGAACTGTATTACACCTATGTTGTGCTGAGATTTAATGCCCTTTGCCACCGTCATTTTATTAATTTTATATGGCATTATTCATCTTCCACAAAACATCTTAATGCTGTGTGGGCCTGCAAGTTCACTGAACATAATGGATTTCTTGTCAGCTGGTCTTCACTAACAGATTTTTTTTCTTAGTAGAAATCAGTTGCTTATGTCTTTGGATTCTTAATTATTATTATTTTTCCTATCACATTATTATACAACACACATACACCTTTGCATTTAAGTTTGTTTAGAATGAAACCCAGAGTCTATCACACTTTGACTCCACTTTTGAGTGATGATGGTACTGTATTCTGTTGTGGACTCCATGCGCATCTCAAATTTATTAGACTTGATCTTCAGAAAGGCTCTGGTTTGCTAACACTGTCTTCAAGTGCCCTCTACTGTAGCAACGAAGTAAAACATCAGACTGCTCCCTATTTTACACACTTGGAAATTTGCTCACTTCCTTGGGATGTGGGAATTCATTCTTACCATGTTAACTACCAACCTGACCTTTCACTCAGACTTCAAAAGAAACCAAAACTGCATTTGAGGAGGCGGAGAGGTCAAAGGGATGTATATCAATTTTTTCCTTCTATTACATTTCATTTCATGTGTTTCTGCCCTTTCTGGCACTTGCAATTGAAGTGCTGGAAATATGTGATTAACAGTCTGTTCCAGTTCCAATGTGCAGGCCCAAGAGGATTAACTTTGGTTCCAATGAAATGAACTTACTGATGGTCTCCCCCTACTGTGTGCTCTCGAGCAGAAGGCTACGGTTCTAGTTTAAGCAAACCTTGGAATCAAATTATAGCTCAAAATCGACACCCTTTATGGACCAACACATTTTGATATGGCACCCAACTTATAAGAAAAAACATATACAATCATCTTTCTACCAAGATCTGGAAGGGCATATTGGAGTGATACATATTCCAAAGCATTTCTCATCTTTGATTAATTCTACAGGAACTTAGAAAGAGCTGCGTTTGTTCTGTATTCAGGTGGTCATGTGTCCAATTTTACAGTGGCTGGTCTTCTCACTAAAAGGCTGTCAGGGGCTAGTCCGCTATTTAATGCAGTAATCGAAGGACTGTTCAGCCCAAGCCCAGTTTAAAGGACCATAAAAGAGAATAGCAAGGGCTTTGATATTGCACATTAAGAACAAGAGAAGACTGAGCAAGCACACAGATCACCTGGTTACCCACTAAGGTAAGATGCATTGCATTCCTATTTAGCTATAGTAAATATTTCTAAATTTGCATTATATAGATAAATTGATTTTTATGCAAATTTGTGTCTTTCTTTCTTTCTTTCTTTCTTTCTTTCTTTCTTTCTTTCTTTCTTTCTTTCTTTCTGTGATATAGAAGTGGCCAAATATGTACTTTATCTAAAATACAAGTTCTGCCCCTTCTCCCCCCACCCAAAAAAATATGAAAACACTTTGCATTTGCATGTATGTATTGAACTTAACATGATTAACACCAAGCCTACAAATCTGGCAATAGTAATAAACCATGAATTGTTTATTCAATTGTTTGTGTTGTGGAGCCTCAGAAAGGGCATTTTACTCTACTGAGCACATCACATTAAGAGCTACACTCCCACGAGCCTTTGCAAATTATAGTATATAGCTGGTAGATGTCCACACAAATTTATAGCAAGTTTCACTGTAACTCTTTTGGCCTTTACTACAAGAGAGCTCTGTGTCTGCTTTCCACAATGCCAGCCACTAAGAGGTGGCAAAAAGGCCTCTGAAAATACAGCTCTTCTTGTCACATGCATCTTCCCAGGAACAACAGGACAGAGCTTTTTGCTTTAAAGCGTAATATGCCATGTTTTCTTCCTCCAGTAATGACAGCTCAGCAACATCTTGGAGAAGCCAAACACTCCTGTTTAAGTCCTCTGTTTCCCTCTATAATAATACATATCATTTATATAGAGCTTTAGATTCTTCACATCACTTGACTTGCATTATCTTAGTAAAGCCATACAAGAATTTTAAAAGGACTGTATTATTAACTCTGTAGACGATATTGCAGTCTGTAGGGCTAAGGCAGATAGGAGTGGTTTGGAAAAGATTCTTGAATGAGTTCATGGGTCAGGAGAGATGAGAGCCACATATGAGCCTGCTCATTCTCTGAACTACCGGTAGATTATATTAGCTCTCCCTTTGTACATTCTGTACTTAGATTTTCACGAAGGCTTTAAACAACTTGCAAACTGATGCGGAAGTGTGGATAATTGAAATTAAGATTGAACAAAATGAAAAACTGATAGAAATTGATGTCTTTGCCTGTCACATTTGCCTATCATATAAATTATCACAAACCTTGTGTTTCCAACATCTTCAGACAGTTGCTGGAGCCTTAGTGCCTCGGCATGTTCCACTAGCTGTGATGCCTGCTCTGGGTTCCTCTTCCCTCCTCGTTTTTGGCCCAGGTTTATTAATGGTAGCAGCAGGAAGTTGGGAAACGGTCATTTTGAATTGTTTGCCATTCCCTGGAGTGATGCAAAGTTGGCCTCCTACAACCAGAGGCAGTTTTAGCGTAGCGCAACTGGTTTGGCCGCACTGAGTGCTGTGCTGCCCGGAAGGGGTGCCACAGCAATGCTGTAGAATGGTGTGTGAGAGGCGGGTGGTGACAGATTTTAGCATTTGAAATTTGAGAGGCCAAAGTCCACCATTGCCACAGCCACCCATCACAGCTCACATTGCATCCAACCACTGCCAGCAGTAGACTCACTAATGTCAGCAAGGTCACACCAAAGAGTTCTTTTCTAGGAGAGTTCTCCCACTTGGAGCTTGCCTTGCTTATATCCTCAACCTTCTTGAAAACACTCCAGTTAAAGCTGGATGTGATGCTTATATGAATACATTGGTTTTTGTAACTCTACACTTGTTTCTCTGTTTAATCAGTGGCAGGAAGCACGTCATATCAACACTGATTTCTTTGAGTATAATTTAGAATGACTAAATAACTGATCCTTCTCCTTTCTTTTCCCCATTCCCCCACTGCCTACCCCTTTCTGGCAGTCAATCCTGCAGTCACAAATGCGTACAAATGGTTTGGTCCATTTAGAATTCATGTGACATTTTACACGGAGGGAAAGAGTGTGAAATGTTGTTTTCTCTACTGCTGCCATATAAATTATTCATCTTTCTGATTTGCCGGGTGGCTTTTCCATGTAGATAAGAAGTCACCTCTCGTTTACTGTACGACATCACACAGTCTAAGCAATCAAAAATGGTTGGAAACCCGCAGAATGAAAAGGGTGCGCTGAGCATACGCGGCATTGTGTTAGGACTACAAAAACAACACACTGAAGAGCCTCTCTGACTGAACCTTGCATGAAATTATTTATGAACACAAACTACTCACTGTGATGTGAAGCACTATTCTGGCAAGCCGCATGCTTCTCTTTTATTTAAGGGAAGGATGAAATGGCTGTGGATTCTACACTGCCATGTACGGTGGGGATACTTTTTCAACTTGGGTATAGCAGAAGCATCACATTCCTGGAAACTACTAGAGTTAAGGAAATAGGGAATTAGTTACCGAACATGGTTGTTGAGATTGAAAGACATCTTCTTGGTCAAAAGGGTGTCCAAAAAATGCACAAAACTTCCCTAAAAATGGCACTCAGACACAGAAAAAGGGCAATGATGTAACCGGGATTTGTGGGCTGTTTCTTATGCTGCAGGTCCACAACCACATAATGTGTAAAGGCCTACATTATAGTTTCTCTCCTTCTTTGGTGGAAGGAAGCAATTCCACATTCCTGGTTACAGAAACATGCATCAGTAAAAAAATAAAAACCGCCTTAATACACAAATGTTGACCTACATGCATGAAACTTGCATAAGTATGAGATGCTTCCTAGGATTCAAACCAGTTCACACCATTAAGTGTCATAGTCACACAAAGTGTCCGAAAAGACTGAGGAGCGTACACGTGTTTTAAGAGAAGCCTGGCATCACAGAAGGCTATGGACACCTGCTTTGGGCTCAGTTTAACCAGGGGGTCTAATCTGATGAGAGTCTGGCAGTTGGGTCTGGAAGCCACAACAGTGCTACAAAGTGTGAAGCAGCTGTCAGTCTTGCTCCTAATGAACCTGCCTAGTTTCAAATTAAGTCTTGGCTATGCTGTTTGCAAGTTGGAGAAGTTGTATCAACACCAAGGTCTGGTGGATCTTTAATATCCCTGGAAGAAAATAAATGGGTTTAAGGAAAACTAGGACATAAGGCAACACTAGAGTTTACAGTGGTGGCCCAAATAAAACGAATATAGATTATAATGAGTCACCACCACTCTGGGGTAACACACTGGAGGTTTTGCCTTTAAATTCAATATCTGTGCAAGCCTTGAGTGGCTTCCAAACATGCTTCAAATGAGAAAGGAGTCACCCTGTGCAGAGTAGGCTACACAACAGTAGTAATAAGGTACAGCTCTGTGATTTTAATAAATATTGTAAGGTACAACATCCATCTCAGCTTTTAACCTTTTGATCAGTCATGGAAAATGGAGTGCTTAAGGACCAGTGAAGGGCAGCAGAGCTTGAATGTTGTAATAGGTAAATGCATCACCCAGACTATGTTTCAGCCTCTGAATGCTGAAGGTTCAGAGTACCACCTTCATGTCTCAGTCCATCATGGACTTAGAAACAATGAGCGAAGGCTACCTGTTACCTTAGCTTTCTCTTAAAGCTAATCTGGGGAAGGGGAAGGGACACTCAAATGAAATAGCAAGATTAGAAAATAATACAGCTGTGTGACAACAGGAAATTAAAAATGGAATTTCATTCAACTGTGTGCACAATAGCCTTCTGCTATGTGCATGTATAAGGGAGATCCACATCTACAACTCAAGTGGTTCTTCATCTTATTGTTTTCATTTAAGACAGACTTCCTCAACCTGGCACCCTCCAGATGCTTTGCATGACAACTTTCATTAGCTCCTAGCCAGCATGGCCAAAGGTCAGGGATGATAAAAATTGTGTACCTGGGGAGCACCAAACTGAAAAAGGCTTTTTTGAGAAATTCACACTTTCCCATTGGATTCAGCAACTGTTCCTGCTACATGATTATGTAAGTTTACGTTTCAGCTATGGGATGTATGGGGTGTTAGGGGACAAATAGTCCCTCTGGTAGGGGACACGTTGTGCTCCTTCTGGGGTAGTTTGTCCACCTTTGGTCCCTCACTTGTCACCTGTGGCTCCTAGAAGCTGTCAGCATGCAACAGCAGCCACACCCCAGGAAACAGCTTCAACTGGCCGGCTAAACCACAGGAGGTTAGCTGATGAGTCTCAAACCCTTGGTGAGTTATGGACTTCCCATGCATGCAAAGACAGGCTCCAGCAGATTGAGTGGACGAGACTAAGAGTGGATCCAACCAAAAATGGGTCCAACATTCAAGAAGGTGATTCCTGCATGTGCTGTAGAGAGAGGTGAGGGGCAGATGGGGCTCCTTAACCTGTGAAGGTAGCCCATCTAGGAGAAGGAAAACTCTAATCCTAAACCTCCACTACCATGCAGGATTTCTTCAAGAGAAGAAAAGGTTACACATATCCAAAGTACAGACCCCAAGACAGTTGGATGGTGCCTTGTACGCCTCCTTCCAACAACTCCTGCAGCCATGCTGGTGCGAAATGTATTGCTTTGGTTTCCTTTGGACCACATCAGCGGGGCCAAGAGGGGGATCTTGTCATCTGGCCTGCCTAGGACCTCCATACACATTTCCCAGGCTTGCACTCCGGGGAGGTCACTTCAGTGTTGTGGCTTGACATCACCCCCAGAGGCACACTCCATTGTCTCTTGAGACAGACAGATGCCAACAATGTCACAGCTAGGTGCTATCTTAGAGGAAGCAATTGCCTGATGTATGATTCAGCAGGAGGAGCGCATCTGGGGGGGGGTTCTAAGTTAAAAACAAGCATTAATGTTTTAAAATGAACATGAGAACAGCCCTGCTGGGTCAAGTGGGAGGCCCATCTAGCCCAGCAACACCCTGTTCGCACCATGGCCAACCAGATGCCTTTAAGGAGCCTGCAATCATGACCTTAGTGCAACAGCTCTCACATTACTTGTAATCCCCACCAACCAGTATACAAAGGCATGCTGCCTCTGACAGTGGAAGTTTCTTTATAATCAAAAGGTTTTTAATGCTTAGTCAAATTAATTTCTCATCTAAACATTATACTCTTATTTATATTATTCACATACAAAAAGAGTACACTTGAATTTCTTTAGAAGTCCACTTGGCTCTTAGAGCATTAAATTCATCCCCATCATTTAATGAGAGTTTTGCAACTTACCTGTATCAAATACCACAAACTTCTCTTTTCCTAAAGATGGATTTTTATCCTGCATCTTGAGGTATTTTAAACGATGAAACAAGTGTCAAATGATTTGACAGATATCTTGCTGTATTCTGTTTAATCGTCTTCTAATGTGACCTGTTACTTGTAGTATCCAATCCAGGTATTAATATTTTAAGGCAGGCTGGATGTTAGAACCAAGTCGGCAGCAAAGTTCATGCAGGTGGAATTCCCCCCTCCCCCCCTTCCCTTTTCATGGTCTGTCATTTAACAAGCCCATTTGAATAGTGTTCAGCACATTTATATTTAATCAATCTGATATTGCATGCTTGTATGTGAGTTATCTACAAGTGGTTTTGGCTAAGAGCTCAAGATTAGCTTTGTGAATACCTCCTGCTGAATTCAGCCCATTACCTTTAGTTAAAGGACGTTTTAGACAAGCTAATGGCACAGTAGAAGAAATACAGGTTGCTCAACATCAGTAGCTGGTGCTCCTTAGATGTCTGATTTTCAGACTGTTCTGCAGTTTAAATGGAACCTATATATTCAGAATAATCATGTTATACTTTAGACTGTTAGACATGTACCACTTCAAACTCTCGATAACTGTCTTGTGTAATAAATGTCCCACATTTAGAAAAGTTGCACTCCAGGCAAAACAGTCTGTCCTATCTCCTGACTATGACCAGCAAGGCCTTCCCTATCATTAGACAGAGTGATGTGACCTCTCTTGATCACTGGTGCTAGGGGAAAACATTGGAAAACATTGGAAGCCACCTAGTTGTTCCTCCTGAGCCAGATGTAACTGGCTGACTGACCGAATCCAAAGGGTGCTCATCAATGGTTCCTCTTCATCCTGGAGAAGAGTGACTAGTGGGGTGCCACAGGGTTCTGTCTTGGCCCCGGTCTTATTCAACATCTTTATCAACGACTTGGATGATGGACTCAAGGGCATCCTAATCAAATTTGCAGATGACACCAAACTGGGAGGGGTGGCTAACACCCCAGAGGACAGGATCACACTTCAAAACGACCTTGACAGATTAGAAGACTGGGCCAAAACAAACAAGATGAACTTTAACAGGGAGAAATGTAAAGTATTGCACTTGGGCAAAAAAAAATGAGAGGCACAAATACAAGATGGGGGACACCTGGCTTGAGAGCAGTACATGTGAAAAGGATCTAGGAGTCTTGGTTGACCACAAACTTGACATGAGCCAACAGTGTGATGCGGCAGCTAAAAAAGCCAATGCAATTCTGGGCTGCATCAATAGGAGTATAGCATCTAGATCAAGGGAAGTAATAGTGCCACTGTATTCTGCTCTGGTCAGACCTCACCTGGAGTACTGTGTCCAGTTCTGGGCACCACAGTTCAAGAAGGACACTGACAAACTGGAACGTGTCCAGAGGAGGGCAACCAAAATGGTCAAAGGCCTGGAAACGATGCCTTATGAGGAACGGCTAAGGGAGCTGGGCATGTTTAGCCTGGAGAAGAGGAGGTTAAGGGGTGATATGATAGCCATGTTCAAATATATAAAAGGATGTCACATAGAGGAGGGAGAAAGGTTGCTTTCTGCTGCTCCAGAGAAGCGGACATGGAGCAATGGATCCAAACTACAAGAAAGAAGATTCCACCTAAAGATTAGGAAGAACTTCCTGACAGTAAGAGCTGTTCGACAGTGGAATTTGCTGCCAAGGAGTGTGGTGGAGTCTCCGTCTTTGGAGGTCTTTAAGCAGAGGCTTGACAACCATATGTCAGGAGTGCTCTGATGGTGTTTCCTGCTTGGCAGGGGGTTGGACTCGATGGCCCTTGTGGTCTATTCCAACTCTATGATTCTATGATTCTATGATTCTATGATGGAGGGGGGCGGAGAGAGAGAGAGAGAGAGAGAGAGAGAGAGAGAGAGAGATGGTCTAGCCTGCATGCCCTGCTGCCCTCGAGTGTGCTAGAGATGTTATTCTTCTTGCATGTATTGAAAGTAAGATTAAACAGCCTCTCCACAGAATTGGGTGAAGATACATCTTGTCCTTCACTTCAGGCAGCAAAATGTCTTGCACTGGTCCCGATTCCTAGAAGAGTGTCCTGGATTCTGGCTAAATATTGTCAGTTAACAAGTATTCATAAAATGCAGCATTCCAAATACTGTACCAAATAATTATATTGTTCTAAAGGCACCCTCTGTTGCATCTCCAAGAATATATTGTTTGGATGTTGTATATTTTATGCCAAGACTAGAAGGGGGAACAGGTAGAAAACAGGGTAAGGAAGAGAGGTAGAGAAACAAAAAGAACTATGCCATATCCTCAAATGGTGTTTCCGTTCAACTCAGAATTATTGAGGGAAACCTGGGCCTTTGTGGCATAAAAAGTTTGAAAAGACCCCTGCCTCCCCTCTGCAAATATCTGTACCAATAGGCTAAATCCTTGTAAGGTCCTAGATCCAGAAAACTTGAAACAGGCAACGTACAAAATAGAGCTAACCCCTTCTCGCACAAGAACAGTGGCGTAGCGTGGGTTGTCAGCACCCGGGGCAAGGCAAGTAATTTGTGCCCCCTAACCTGTGGATTTGTGCCCCCTAACCCGTGGATTTGCGCCCCCTAACCCTAACCCCCAGATGTTGCGCCCGGTGCGGCCGGGCCCCCCTGCATCCCCCACTCTACGCCACTGCACAAGAACCCTAGCTACTAATTGCAATTTATCTGAACCTGGGTCTCCTACAGATTATTGGTCCATGTGATCACATAACATCCACTTCCTACAAGAACCGGGTTAAAAACAGTGAGTCATCAACACCGAAAGGTGGTCACCACCAGTGACTTTCAGGTCTCATGTCATGTGGGAAAGACAACCTGCATAATCTTCTTTTGCTTTTGCATTCCAGATTGGCTAGGATCACTCATGTGAGCAGTTCAAGAAGCATCACCCATCACCAGTGACATCAGAAGTAGCCAAATCTGATTGGCTATTACCTTATCATATCATTACAAGATCCCTTATTGTCTGGGATCACCCTATGAAGGAGAAGGGAACCCTAACTAAAGAGAGGGAATTGTCCTATAGCCGGGACAGATTGGGAAAACAATGGTAGTGAAGTGAATGCTTTTAGCACTAAGAGTTTTTCAGGAATAAATCAAGCTTTCCCAAAGTGCTATTTCACCCTAAGACCAAAATGGGTTGCAGTGCAACCCACTTACTTCTAATGCTTTTAGAGAATTAGACTTTTATCAATAATATGAGGGGTACATCTTTTTTTGTATCAGATGACTACCAAGAGACAAATAGAAGAGAAAGAAAATGATTGCTGATGCTTTTACAAAGCTCAGGCTGCCATCCTATATCCACTTACTTGTGAGTAAGTCAGTGTAAGCTCAGTGGAACATCCTTTTGAATAAACATATATAAGATTGCACTGAAAATCATGTGCCATATTTTCATGCTTGAAGAAAGCAGATACTTTATTATGAATTGCTATCTAAATAAAATAGATCCATAATAATTTTAGGTTAAAATAAGAAGCCTCACAAAACAAGAAGCCTTGCGAAATCTTGTAAAAATTATTTTACAAGCAGTACAGATCGCAAAACAAACTGCTTATTACAAAATGGGAAACTGTTTTTTGCTCTCAGAATTGAAAGTAAACAACAAAAGGTTTGCTTTCCAATAAATAATATTTGGCACTCTTAACCTGTTTATGCCCTCTTCTGCCCAATACCTCTGGGACTAGTAGTCAGCCACAGTTTATCCCACAAAGCTATTATTCCTTCAGAAAAAAATTGCTTGGAAATGAAACATGGCCTTTTTTCCAATCAAAAACTCTTTGGAAAGGAAAGGGCATCCTTTTGAAAGGGTCTGCATTTCTAAGCCAGCCCATTTTCTGCAGCAAAAAGTATGGGAGCTAGCAGAGTTTGTAAAAATGTCACATCCTTGAGGTATACACTGCTTTAAAACATAAATTCATGAAAAATGTCCATGTAACAATGATTGAACCATCTCCCTGTATGTAATGAGCAGAGTTGCACTACACTTAATTATTCTGGCTTAAAGCAGATGATATGTTGCCCTAGATAAGAAAGTGGAGATTTTCTTTGATTTTTACTTTGCTAAAAGCTCTACAAGTTCCTGTGCCAAGACTAAGTTTGATTATACTCAACCAGGAAGATTTTTAAGAAGAATGTTTTGGTGACAAAAGAAAAAGACACAAACTGGAAATACCTGATGGGGGTGTATGGAAAAGAAGTCTAATTTTACAACACAACTCCTAAAAAACCAAACACCCTTTTTAAAAAATGATATAGCAAAACAAACACTTCTTAAAGCCTTTAATCAAATTAAACTTCTTCCGCCTTCCCATGTTAATTTGACAAAGTGGGAGTGCTCTCAAGTCTTAAGATGTACAAAGCACAAGATGCTATCTAAGATGTACAAAGCACAAGATGCTGTATCTAAATGCTATAAATAAAATGCCTTCTCCTTATTCTGCATAGAAGATTGGCTCACTCTGAAATGTTAAATCTCTTTGGATGTTTGGACTGCACACCTGTAACACCATTCTGACATTGTAGGACAAGTTTTAGCACAGCAGGGGTTCAAGAATAGATGGTCTGCTGTCTTGCAAAACATGGGAAGCACTCAGCCTATGACAACATTTGTTCTTTATCTGTGCTAGGAGCCACTGGTGAAAAAACAAGAAAACATTAGTTCTGTGTGTTGGCTACCCCATCTGGTGAGCTATCAGAACTGAAACCTGGGGTGGATCTACACACAGGGGGAAAGCGCTATAAATAAGTCAGAAATTAAATTGTTATAACAAAAGAGAAAAAAAGCTATGGAAAATCACTTATAATTTTTTTGCTCTCTAGAGCTATCTGTTGTTGAATGTTTATAACCCACGCAAAATGCTATTGTTGTTTTTATTAATGTAGCCAAGTCCCAGAGACAACTTCGAGGCAGCAAAGTAGTCTCAAGCACTGGACTAGACTGTGTCCCTGGGTTCTATCCCAGTCCTACCTGGATTGAACTTGGGACCTTCTGTATGCAAAGCAAATGCTCTACCTCTGAGCTATAGCTCTTCCCTATAAAAATAGGACCTCCACGATCCACCTCTGCTCCATAATTTCTCTTTCTAGATGGGTGGAGCTGGTGGAGCTACTCTGTCTAGCATTATCTCTCCAGATAGGCTGAGGCTGCAGAAGATCCTGTTGCCTAGACTAATGTAGCAGGAAAGATTGAGTGTTTTTAGTAGGAAACAAATTAGTATCATTATTAGTTGTAAAATCAGAAGCATTATTGGGTATCACATTGAGTTTAAAGATCACTTCCCCAAAAGGAAATCTTATTTCAAAAAAATATATACTGCAGTGGAATTGAGGTTGCTTCATTTGAAGTCCTGCAGAATAAACCCACTTGAATCAAAATGGAATGTATCTGTCTGAATGCACTAGGAATAAAATTCAATTTGTCACTAGATTGAACATTTGATATGAAAGAACAGTTACCTGAATCACCAGGAGAAGAGAGCCATGAGGCAGGCCAAGCGATGCTTTTGGAACACTTCTGCAAGGAATAGCCTTTAGTTAGTATCAGTGTTTAAGCGGCTATGCTGAATCCTTAACCTCTTTTATTTCATTAAGAAATTTCTACACCAAACTCTGGAGGTTCCCAATGCAAAAGGTGCATCTTCACCCTCTGCTGAAAAGTGGGAAATGAACATCAGAGCAGATGATATTCCACAGCTTGGGGTTGCAAGACCCTCCAACTTCACCCTCTTATTCACTCACTGAAACCCTCCTCCAGTATACCAAACCCTGTTGCTAACAGGGAGTTCCCTGAAGCTCTCAACACCCAGGCAGGTCTATATGGAAATAGGTGCTCCTTTGGATATTTTTGGCCCAAGCTGCTTATACACTTATATATCAGTGTCAGCACGCTGAGCATGGTTTGCAATCTATGCAAACCTGTTAAGACTGGTGTCTTAACCAGTAGTGTCAATGAGCACCTTGGTTGTTACATTTGCACCAGTTGCAGCTTCCCTGTAGAGCACATTGCAATGCTCAACTCTGAATATTACCAGGGCACACATCACTGTGGCCAAGCTTTCTCTGTTCATGAAGTGCTGTAGCTAGCTTTCGGTGGTGCAGAAGAACCCTCAAAAACATGATCATAAAATAAGTCAAAGGTTTTGTCAAAATGCAACTTTGGGCTAAAACATCTAAGCAGTCGCCCCACCACGTCCAATGTCCAACAAGGCACTTAGTCATGGTAGTTCAGCAACTCACATCAACACGTGCCAAGATACATCTTCAGCTGTCTCTGGCAGAGAAAGGGAAGCAAAGACAGTAAAGCTGATGTAGGTGGCATCTCATACATCATCTTACACCTCTAATGAGCCCCAGGGATCAAGCACCACCATCAGGTATTTGGGAAGATCCTCCACGGGAGAGCTCACCAGGTCTTCTTAGTCATTGCAAGGATAGAGGTGGAGACTAAACTAAAGATGGTAGAAAAGGCACCTGGAATGTCACTTCAGGCCCCAAGGATCAAGCAGCCACTGCTAACAAGGCATTCCAGGATTGGGCTTTGAGCAGATGCTGTGGGTTGTCTGGCCTAGTAAGTTAGGTACTTATTGGTAGACTCGCTGGCTCTTGGCCACTCCTGGTGAATTAAAAAGGCAGATATGAAATTATGGAAGTTCTACCCATAGTGTTGCTTTATTCTTCCAAGGAATCCCAGGTATCAGGGAGCACCCCTGAAGCTTTGTACTGTGGACAGTCTGCCATTGGACACTGAGAGACTCTCCCTGCCCTTCACAAAAAGATTCCTTAAGTTCCATTAACAAAGTTCCCATTAGTTTAAATGTCTGCATCAAGAAAGCTGGGCTGCACTGAATATTAAATGGTGTCTTGCCCCACTACTCGAACCCTATCCAGCCACTCTGATGCGAAGTCACTTTCACTAGACTAGTTTGCCTTGGTGGCACCAGTTGATGGAAAACAGACAAATGGAAATAGACAATCTCAATGATTTTGGGAAGAAGTTAATTGGTCCATTATCTGTTGGAAATTCTGTCCTTGAAATTTGCAGCAGAACTTTCAGCTAGCCCTATCCACTAATAATCTATGATCAAGGCCATCCCTTTCAGTGTTCACTTTTATGTGCTCCATTGTTCCTTAACCAATGAAAATCCCCTAAAATTACATTATACAGAGTATCATATCAGACAAAGGCAGTCTGCCAACAAGGAGATATTCAGAGTGATAGTAATCGAGATAAATACCTCCACTTCTTTGGTCAAAGTATTTTAGGTTGATTTAGCTGAGAATCAATAGACTCAAAAGGAGGAGGAGGGAGGAGGATGAATGAAAGAGTAAATGAAAAGGAAACCTGGACTCTAGTATAGAAAATGTGGCTATTAATCAAATCTGGACAGAATAATTCAGTCATTATTGTTGATGGCCCATGGATAAATGGCAAACCCTCTATACGTACTTATCTAAGCTGCAAAGTCAAAAGAATCTATTGATTTAAAAACAAAGGGATGCTGAGTTTGTTGCATGGTAAAATTGAAAGCGAGTTCTTGAAAAGTGACTCAGTGCAGCAGAGGTTCCTAGTTATTCTCTCCACAGTGGGCTGTTAACATGTATAAAGATTACTGTGTGTGCTGTACAAGTACTTCTTGTGTATTCACCCAGCTGATAAAAATAAGATGAGAAATATGCAGTTTAATGTTTAGCATATTTACCTCTTCCTAGAGGTTATTAGATAGCCATTGCTTTCAACAAACTCCATAGTAACTGAACTGTTCTTTTCCCATCCAGTGTTTAAAAAGCCCCGCTGGCTACCCAATAACATTGTGTTATGTTCTTCACTTCAGTCAATGAACTTTAACAGAAACCAATGCATTTTAACAGAATTTTTGTTTATCTCAAGAAGCACATTTTAATAAAATCAATACCATCTTGCTGAAAGCCACAATGAATTTACTGGAAAGCATACATTGGTACTAAAACTAATATGCAGTTTTATGTCTGTATGTTTTAGAAAAAGCATGGCACTACATTTTAACTGAAACCAATACAATTGTGTTGGGCTGATACCAAAGAAGCCACGTATTGGTTCTTAGTGAAGCCAATGCAATCTCTAGGGGGACAGTGGACATGATTTTCACCTCTCAACAGCTTCAAGAAAAATGCAGGGAGAAAACCAACCCCTGTATATGGCGTTTATTGACCTGACTAACGCCTTCAACACTGTAAATCATAATGCCCTGTGGACTGTCCTCCTGAAAATTGGCTGCCCAGATAAATTTGTGAACATCATTCGCCTCCTCCATGATAATATGACAGCAACAATCACAGATAACAATGGCTCTCAAAGTGAACCATTCACAGTGGGATCAGGTGTTAAACAGGGTCTGTTATCGCCCCAACTCTATTCATTATTTTCATTGCCATGATCCTACACTTAGTTGAAGGGAAACTCCCCACGGAGCAGAAATCATATATTGAAAATATGGAAAGCTCTTTAATCTGAGTAGGCTGAAAGCAAAGAGTAAGGTTACTGTAACTTTCACCATAGAGCTTCAGTATGGTGGTGTAGTGTGTGCACACTCAGAGGATGACCTCCAAATCATCCTAAATATCTTCGCAGAAGCTTATGAAAAGCTTGGCCTATCGCTCAACATCCAAAAAAACCAAAGTGCTGCACCAATAAGCACAAAACAAACACTCTGCAGCACCACAAATCCAACTCAGTGGTGTAACATTGGAAAGTTTTGATCACTTCTTCTACCTGGGCAGTTATCTTTCCACCAGGGTCAACAATAATGCCGAAATCCAGCATCGCCTGAGCTCTGCGAGTGCAGCTTTCTCCCTATTGAAGTTCAGAGTGTTTGAGGACCAAGACATTTTCAGGGAAACCAAAGTGCTTGTTTCCAAAGCTATTTTACTACCAACCTTACTATATGTTTGTGAAATATGAACGCCATCTGCAACTCCTCAAAAGATTCCATCAACAGTGTCTCCGGAAAAATTTACACATCACTTGGGAAGACAGGAAAACTAATGCCAGTGTACTGGAAGAAGCAAAGATCACCAGCGTCAAAGCAATGAGTCTTCAACATCAACTTTGTTGGACTGGTCATGTTGTTCGGATGCCTGATTACCGTCTTCCAATGCAACTGCTCTATTCTGAACTTAAAAATGGAAAGCGTAACGCTGGCGAACAAAAGTGGTTTAAAGATTCTCTCAAGGCAAATCTTTAAAAATGTAGTATAAACACCAACCACTGGGAAAGACTGGCCTGAGAGCGCTCCAACTGGAGAACAGCCTTTAACAAAGGTGTCATGGACTTTGAAGACACTCAAACTCAGGACGAAAGGGAGAAACATGCTAACAGGAACTGTCACCCAGAAACCTATGTCCCCACTGTGGAAGGATGTGTGGCTCTAGAATTGGCCTCCACAGTCATTTACGGACTCACTGTTAAGACTGTGTTCATGGAAGACAATCTTACTCGGCTACGAGTGATCACCAAAGAAGAAGAAAACTGCAAGGGTGTTCTGGAGTATGCACTGTGTCAGACTTCACTAGTGCTGAATTTTGACGAGAAGCAAACATGTATTTTCAACATTATCAGGAATTCAATAGTACAGCAAACTGCATTTTTAGCATACACATCAAAATGTAGCAGATCATAAAAGGTGTGAGCCATCTGTTAGATCATAACATATTATCTGTTGCTACCACATAAAGGCACGTTATCAATCAGCAGTTGCACGAATGAAGGTTTATTTTTACTTCATAGGCAATTATTATTACATATTTTGTGAAACTGTCTTAAAACAAGTTGGACTGATTTACAAGTACAACCACATAGCAATGACTTACAGAACCATTTCAGCTCCCATCAAATTCACGTTCATCACTAGGATCTGAGGGAGGGGGGAGACACATGGGACTACCCTCCCTATGTACCTCTTGATATTACGTGTCTGTAAGGTTGGCCACACTTTGAAACTAATGGAGTCAACTGGCCTTGAGAAATCTCTTTGGTAAAGACTAATATTGACAGCAATTCCATTGATGTACCACTGGAACTCAAAATACCAATTTTGCACTAAGCATTAATACAAGTAGTCTCAATTGTCTTCTCCCATTGCCTCATCTGTGCAAGTCTCCAAAGAACATGAGATGAATGGAGTGAAAGAGTGGCAATCTAGAGTTATGTCAGTGTTCCAACATGTGGCATGGAGTACTAATTGTGGCCATAATGGCTTCATTTTTTCCTCATGCTTATATTTTGTCTCTTAGCTTCTACCTTGTCTGTTTATTTATGCTTTGCTGGGAAGGAATTACAACTAAGGACAAAGATACAGTACTGACTGGACTTGCTTCTGTACTCTGTTCAAATGGAAGGGTATCGTAACCTCAGGCTATAACTTTTGGGCATGCTGAAACCATATGTCTGAATATCCAAATTCATTTTGGGCAATACAGTGCAACTGAAAGTACTGTAGAACCTTGGATTCCTTTGTAACATTCCACCCAAAACCAAACACATCCATCCAGAGTCAACCCCATTGTAAGAAAATAGTCTTGATATATCCACCCCTTTCTTGCCGCTGGGTTTTGTTTTCTGACTGTAAAGCTACTTTTGGACTCATAAACCAAGCATGCATTCTGAGGGCAGTCCTTCAGGCACACTGCCTGCCCAGTTCAATTAAGTCCCTACCACATTTTTCTCATTTTTCTGTATGTTCTGCTTCTGCTCAATAGCATCTTTACTGTGGCATCAGAAAATCTGTCCTCTCTGCTTTTTGGATTCACCTACCTCTAAGGTTCTCTCTTCCTTTCCTGTGCTCCAACTGCTTCAGTAAATTAAGGAGAGCTAAATTGCACCCACCCCCTCTTCTCAATTCTCTCTCCCGCTCAGGCACAAGCTTCTCAGCTAACTTGTTTCACTGCTATTCTGCTGCTCCATCTTATCTTCTTCTGGGATGGTGTTCATTAATTTGAGAGTGATTGTTCTATCTTTGGGGCCTTTGTGGGTTAAGTCTCAAAATCTCCATTCTGTTTTCCTTCCTATGAACCGTATCCAGACAAAAGACACAAGACACCCATACTGTGCTCTTGTTAAAATGGCAGTTCATACTAGTTTCTGAACCAGTTGTACTAGACTTTCATTCTGCCCAGGGCAACAGATTGGAGAGGTTCCCTAGCATCAAACTACATTTCCCAGTTGCTGGCTGATCCTGAGGAACTTGCTCCACAAACAGAAATAGGTTCAGATATCTGTAGAGACTTATGTCCTGAGCAAATATGGTAACAACACATTGTATCACATATATAATTTTTGGATTTCCTATGTTGTGATTTTCTGGCAATATCAGCGTTAACAAGCTGATGTCCCCAAGATGAACTCCTCCCTGTCCCTCGCATCAGCCCCAACCAGCAAGACCAATGATCAGAGATTATGGGAGTTGTCATCCAAAATATATGGAGGGCATCAAGTTGAAGAAGCCTGATCTAGATATATCCTTCTTTTTCTCTACCCTGCCTTTATTATCTGTTGTCTTTTTCCCCTTTTCTGTCTTCAAAAGATCATCATGTTGCCATTGACACTACTCTCCATAGGTCAAGTTATGACTGATCAGTTAAAGATCACGGGTTCAGCCAAGTGGGTAAACTTTTCATGTGCTACAAATGTCTGGAAAAAAATGCCAACAGAAAACTAGCAAGTGACCTCCCCAAATCTTTGTGTGAGCTTTTTATTCAGTTGTCAGGTGCTGTGCGATTTGATGATTAATATGCAAATGCAATACAGTTTTAAACAGGAAAATAAATAGTACAATTAAAAGTGCTAGGATAGAGAAAGGTTAATTGGATTCCTAATGCCACCACTCCAGGATGGTTTTCTTCATGTGCAATAGGTTGCCTTCACTTTGGAGTAATTGATCTGGTTCCAAAAAGCATAAGCATTGGTTTCTAAAGGATCAAAAAGACAAATTGCAGCAAGACCCACACACTGCAGAGGTATCCGACTTTACCTGCCTTCATTATATAGCCCCCTCTGGCATTTCTTCCATAATGAGCTCCTCATATTGTGTTTCTTAACAGGATTTTGGGTTTTTTAAAAACCGTTTTATTTTTCCAAATGGATCTGGCCGCCTTCTGTGACAGACACCAAGAGGTGCTTCTAATTGCTGTCCTCAGCACGACACTGTCTCTTTGAGAAACTGAACAATCAGCCATCATTCTCATGTTTTATTTTAGGAATTATGCTTTTGGCAATCATACCCCAAAAATAAATTGTTTCTTGTTCAGCATCATCTCCCCTCTAATAGAAGATTTTTTTTAATTTAAAGGGAAATTGCACTAGGGATTCTGACCATCATCCTTTTAAGTTGATCCAAATAGACCCTCATCTTCCTTAACTTGCACAACAAGGGAAAGCGAATACAGGGGTGTACTTTAAGCCCCACCCCTGCTATTGTGATGCTTATGCTGGCTTCTTAAAAAGTCAGTTGTCACATCTGCATTTGGACCTGCCTGCCCTACTTGTGTAGGTTCTCTGCATGCTTTAGAACCCTGGGAGATGCAGGGAGTTCCATAAATAGAAAAGGCTCCACAGTGGAAAAGTTACACTGCGCTTGGAAGCAGAGGCATGACTAAATGCTCGATTGCATAGCCCCTTTGAACTTGCTTTGCCTCTTCATAACCTAGAAGCATTTAAATAGATTAAAAACTGTAAAAGTATAGAACAAAATATGGACAGTCCCAGAGCAATCTAGAGCACAAACAGTTCAATTGACTCATAAGCAAATAGCCTCCTTGTGGCCAGTGTTGTATCTATATAAACCCCAACTTATTCTATAAGTATTATGGGAAGTATTATGGTAGTTCAGCTTCAGTATCAACTATCACAAGAGTTGAAGTAAGAATCAGAAGCAGAGGTTCCCATTCATTGCAGTTGTAATTGTTTAGAGTTAAATAAAGTTGTGGTTTATTTTATTCCAAGTTGCAGTGTCTGTCCTCCCATTCCCCTCCACAATGTCTATGCTGCCACCTGACATTTTGTGTAGAAGGAAAACTTTTCCCATATGTGGCTTTTCTTATCCTTGGCAGGTCTATGTGAAACGACACCTCATGAAACATTCCCTTTCATGCACTATTAGAATAAATTGTATGTACAGGCAGTGTCTGAGTGGAGAGCATTTAAGGACCAGAAAGTCCAGGAGAGATGGAAGGATGGGAGCTGAATTTCACAAATACTTTGAACTAGGAAGCATGGGGAGAAATGTAAATGCTTTTCAGTGAAGAAGGGTAGGCATGTGCAGGTGAGGTTTTATATTAACCAGCCATTGAAGAAAAGCAAAACATGGGTTAAGACCTCAAATTGAATTCACAATTTGTATCTCTCCTGACTTCAAAAGAAATAAGAGCGTTTTATATTATTCTTCCTCTTTACATTATCCCCTTCAGTAGCTGCTGTTTCCTTCATGAAACAGGACAGATGTTTGAAGCGCATGATTATGTCTATAGAAAATGTCATCCATGTGCACTGTGGCCTCAGGAACCTGTGTTCTCCGGCAAAGTGTGGTGACAAGCAAATCCTTGGCTTTATTTCACTGGTGGGTGGCCTGACAAAATCCATGGTACTTCAGACGTCACATATCTTTTCAAGCAGAATACATTGATCAAGGCTTTGAATGTCGTCGTACCCATGTGTGTGTGTGCTTTGCCTTCAAAGATGAAAGCTCCACTCATTTCTCTTATCAGTAGAGAACTTGCCAGCAGCTCTTTAGTAATCAGAACCCTCCTTCCCCCCTCACTTCAGCCAACCTCTGTCAGATGTATTTTTTTGTGCCCTTAGATGTGAAGCGGTCAGCACATATTCTTGACGCAGTGACTGTCATGCTTACGACTCACATTTTGTTTGCTCTCCTAATTTATTCCCAGTCGTCTGGATCACTGCATTGTAAGCACAGGAGGCAGAATGGTTAGGCCATCCTCCACAACCCTGGCTGTGATCCCATAGCAGCCCGTTGTAATCATCCTGAGAGTAAAGACATTTCAGGCTAGGGCTGCACATTCTGAGACAGTAATGAGGCTGCAATCTATATGAGATGTATACATTTGTAGGGGGGGGGGGATACCAGCCCAGAAAATTTAAGTGAATCCAGACTTGCCCTGAAGTTTTCGTTACACAAATCCAGTATTGCAGGTGAGGCAAGAGTCACTTTATAAGTAGCAAATTTGAGCATAAGCAGAGCCTGTTGGATCTAGTCGGTGGGCTATCTAGTTCAGCATCGTGTTCTCACAGTTGCCAACCAGATGCCAGTGAGAAACTCACAAGCAAGACCCAAATGCAAGAACCCATGGTTTCCAGCAGCCTGCATTCAGAAGCATTACTGCTTCCTGCCATGGAGGTGGAGCATAACTATCATGACTAGTAGAATGCTCATATGACTATCATGACTAGTAGAATGCTCATATGACCTTGGGAGAAGAACAGGGTGCCTATTATCACAGACAAAATCACATACAGGCCTCTCAAAGCTGATGGTAGCTTTGAAGTGAGTACACATTGTGAAGTGAGTACGCACATCTCTGTGAAGGAAAATGACTAAAAAGGAGGATGAAAGAGAAGGGGCTCCAATGAGATCTATGGGGATCCCCTTCCATGCGCATAGGAGATTGGATCACACATTCAGTCTTTTATTAAATCTAAGTGTCTTATTTCAGAAACTGACATCATCGTGACTGATCTCAGTATCTCTTTCCCCGCCCCACAAATGGATATTTTTAATCTCCATGCTTCTCTATTGACCTTGAATGTTTTATTACTAAATAATGATAAATAAGAGGCAACTAATAAGCATGACCTGCTAGCATTCCGCAACCAGAGAAGAAATGGTTACTGCTGCAAAATATTACTCCACCTGGCTCTCCGTGGTGAAGGTCTTAAATGAAGTCTTTCAAGCAATACAAAAGGAATAAAACAAAAGTTGGCTGCACTGCATGGGGCCTTTTGAAAACAATAAAGTGGCATTTACTCAAAAAGTTAGCTTGCTTAATATCCCAGAATTTTAAAAGAGCCTTCAGCAACTACAGACCAAGGGTGCCATCAAGTGGTTGTTTAGATTATGTTCTACTGACTGCTTATTCTCCAATATGACTAAATAGCGCACACAGAGAGTGGGGGGGGGGAGGGGAGAGAGAGAGAGATCACAACTCTCATATAATGCTAGTCTCTCACAGGACTAGCATTATCAAGTTATGAAGTCTCTTCAGTGGATGAGCAATTGCCTTCCTGCTTTCTCCAAAAGTGCACATAGCTGTAAAAGTCCTGCCATCTTTTCCCCACTAGAACTGAGAAATTGCTAAATGTCAATTCCTGCCAAGAAGGAGTATTCCTCTGTGGTAAATGATGCCTTGACCTTTGAGACACACACACACACACACACACACACACACACACACATGCTTTTTGTAGCACTATAGCTATTCAGGTTTTTTAGATTTCTCTGTTTTCACATGACACCATAAGCATGCCATTGCTATTGAGGCACAGTATTGATATACTACTCTCTGGAACTGATCCTGGTTCTTTAAGCCAAAAAGTAGCAAAAAAATGCAATCTACAATGCAGTATATTATTATTATTTGCACTTCTGCAACTAGGGGTTGTGGATCTCTTGGTTTGGGTTTCTCTCCATTTCTCATATCTTTGAAATTTAAGTTAGTTTTAAGGTGGGATTCAACGAATGAATCCCACTACAGTGGTGCCTCGCAAGACGAATGCCTCGCAAGACGGAAAACTCACAAGACGAAAGGGTTTTTGGTTTTTTGAGTTGCTTCGCAAGACAATTTTCCCTATGGGCTTGCTTCGCAAGACGGAAACGTCTTGCAAGTTTGTTTCCTTTTTCTTAAAACCGTTAATACAGTTGCAACTTGACTTCGAGAAGCAACTCATAGCATGCGGAGTGGTAGCCTTTTTTGAGGTTTTTGAAGACTTTGGTGATTTTTGAAGCTTTTCCAAAACTTTTCCGAAACCGTGCTTCGCAAGACAAAAAAAATCGCAAGACAAAAAAACTCGCGGAACGAATTAATTTCGTCTTGCGAGGCACCACTGTAGTAGAAGCCTATGCAAAGACTTCCACTTGTGCAATATGGCTTTCCCCACTCTCCTCCCCTCATGCACCCCCGTGCCCCTGGAAATCAGCTCAGGGCATTCAGGAGAATCCCAAGACAGTTGGCAAGGGAAGTAGAGGGAAGGATTTTTTTGTCTAGGAAACTGAAAAGCTTGTGATGACAGAGCAATTCACTTTGTGCCACATTGAATTTCTGCCTAAGTTCTATACATTTCCACATCAGTTTGTGATTTCTTTTTTAAAAAATAAAAGGTAATTGTGAAAATTAATCAGCCTTTTAGTGCAATTTCTTCCTAATATACACATGTTTGTATGCAAATAGACTTCAGAGTGTGCTTGATACAACATATTCTGAGAAATTGCACCAAATTATATGGGGCTAGCCAGTGCTGGTAACCCTTTGGGGAAAGGGCTAAAATGCAGTGGTAGAGTTTCTGCTTTACGTGTAAAAGGTCTCAAGTTCAATCCTCAGCATCTCTAGGTAGAAGAGGACCATATATGAAACCTTGGAGAGTCACTGCCAGTCAACACAGACAACGCAAAGCTAGATGGACCAATGGTATGCTGATAAGGCAGCTTCCTATGTTCTCACAAAAGGTTCCTAACTCCACCCAGAAGATTCTTCCACCTGACTTTTGGTGATCCTCCATTTCACCTCAGCTCCCTGTGCTGCAGCCAACCCCGTTCAGCATGGTCCACAACCCATTTTAGGGGGATAATTGACAGCCAGGGATGAGAAGGGGGCAGGAAACTCAACCGTCCACCAGTATTTCTCTGAATTCAACACCAAAGCAACTGTAGAGCTAAATAATGAAGCAAAGGCCATTTCAAATAATATTTGTATGATAAGCATAAAATGGCAACTGAGTCTGCAAGTGGGCCTGTCACAAAATTATAGAACATGTAAATGTGTAAACATGAAATAAAAAGCAAAATTCAGAAAATTCAGAAAACTGAAAATTAACAATGGTGCCTAAAATATAATAATGAGTTGTGTTGCTATATCAGTTGCAAGTCCCACTGTTCCTTCTGTTGACAAGATTTTGAAAATGTTATGCCCATGTTTGCACACTTATTTTCTGAGAATTTTTCCTAATTCTTTTATGGGTTTTGTATGTGCAGTTTTACACCTATACAAGCATTCTTCAAACAACATGGACGTCCCTCAAAATAACACAAAACACAGAAAACCAAAGTAATCAGATTTAAAGCAGTTCAACCTATTTATTTCTGTGGGATTGAACAATCCATTTGATTTAACTGTGCTGTGGATTGGAATGAATGAGCAGGAGCAATCCTATTTAGATTTTAGATACCAGGTCTTAGTTTTCCTTACATCCACATGGGGGCGTCACTGACCTACAAAATATAAATATATTGAAATCACTGAAATACTTGAGACACACAGTGAGTCACTGTACTTATTACATCTGACACACCTTTAGGTTATGAGGAGCTTTCCCAGTATATTGCCAGATCTTTTGTGATATCCCACAAAGCACTCTCTGAAACGCCATGTAAACAATGGTCCAACAAAATCCTTTCTAAAAATATGTTGGAAATAACGCTCAATGCAATCCCTTCCCAATATGATTGTCCTTGCTTACTACATATCCTTTCAAAATAAAAAATAAATCTGACCTTTTTGGAATGACTCTCTCACTGTATTCTTCCTCTGCCAGAGGACTTTGGGTGAGGAAGACTTTTATTGCAGATAATTATATTTATTCTTCTTGTAGTTTAGTCCAAGGGCTTTCTTGTATATTAACTAGGGAGACAAGCATTTCTCTCCACAAATATGATTCTCTACATGCTCACATACTTGCCTGTTCATGCTAATGGAGGAAGGCAGGAGCTTCTGATCCCAGTAACAGACAAGCAGGTAGCTAAATATATGAGTCTGTTTTTTAATTTATAACCATTTCAGAACTGTTTAACATTTTAGAAATCTCCAAGCCAAGTACACTATGTACAATATAAAAACAATGTCCATTAATAGAAAATTAGAACCTAAAATGGGGATATGTGGTGTTATGGGAAAGGTAGTAACTCTGGTGGGAGACATGTCATGCTCCTTCTGGGGTAGTGTGTTCACCTTTGTACCCACCCTACACTCAGATCTCACCTGGGTGTCCTAAAAGCTGTCAGTATGTGTCAGCAGCCACACCTGAGATTCCCAGGAATGATTTCAATTGTCTGACTAAACCAGGCACGGGTAATGGATGGGTCTCAAACTCACAGCGAGTTAGGAGCTTCCCTAGCAAGTGAAGACAGTCTCCAGTGGATTGAGCAGACCAGATCAATAGTGGGTCCAACAGCCAAGAAGACAATTTCTGCACATGCTATAGAGGGAACTGAGTGACAGATGGGGCTCATCAGCATGGGAAGGCAGCCTATCTAGGAGAAGAAAAACTCTGATCCTAAACCAGTATTCACTGCCTGGCAACCTTGTCTGGAGTTTTCCAGGACTAAACCTACAACATTCTGCATGTAATGCATGTGATCTGCCACCGTTGTCCTAAAAGAAACCTGACCCAGAAAAAAGGTCCTTTGTATGGTAAAAAGGAGGATAATACTGCATATACATAGAGCAGCTGCAGCTTGTACTATGTAGGTGACCTTGATTTGAAAATTATATAGCTTTCCCACTTTATTATTTTGCACAAAGAGAAAATCAAATAATTATTTGTGTTCCTGAACAAAATAAGCATTTTCTTCATAGCTAATGAGAAAGAAGGTTCTGATTTCAATTTCTGAAAGGTTTGAATATTAGCAAGTACAGCATGTAATCCTTTGATACTCTAAGGGCTGATTCACACATGCATGTAAATAACTGTCTCTCATTACCCCAATTAAGCAATACTTAGTGACTTGAAGCTGAATTAATGAAGCGACACCATTAAAACACATTGCATTGGAGGTGCAGCAAGGTCATATTAAAGTTCAGACTTGCATTTTATCTCTGAAGGCTTTTTCTAGAACTGTGTGCAGATGGACTCCTGTTTGTAGATTGAGAAAAGAGAGGGGAGGATTTCACCAAATTTATGCAGGAGGAGAGGAGAAATTATCAAACAGCTGCAACTCATCCCTGTAGAGCAGCCTGGCAACAATATTGCCTCCACGATGCCTAAGACCTAAGTGTCATTCAGTAGAGGGGAGGGGAGATGGCAGCCGCCTTGACAGAAGAAATGTTGGAGAAAATTCAGAGAAAAGTCTACAAAGTTGCCTACATTTTTTAATGGGGACAATGTGTGAGGAGAAGGAAAATCCCAGAAATTCTCTCCAAAAAAGCCTTCTGAGAAATTTGAGGAGTGTCTCCTGAGAAGTTCAGCCCTGTCATTCATACCTAGAATATTTCAGTTGATAGTAGTTATCAAACAATAAATTTACCTGTGTGGATCAGTCCTAACGAAAAGCCATGTGGACGTGCTCTAAAGTTGTAAGGCAAACTTCCTTTATACAGAGGTGGATTTACAGGAGCGCAACTGTTTCAGTCGCACTGAGTGCAGACTCTCAGGGCACCGTGAGGGATGCCACAACTATGATTTACAATGGAGTGAGAGAGGCAGAGGAGCGCTGAATTTTGGCACAGCACAAGGTGCTACTGGAATTTAAGACCCCCAAGATCCCAATGCTTTATATTTTATATACCTTTAGCAGATGAATGCATCATGGAAAGCGTAAGTGTTGAGTAACAGGAAAAATAATGCAAGTCTAAGGCAAATATTGCTGGATACCCATACTACCCCCTCTGAAAAGCCTAATTGTTATACCAATATCTTACCATGGACTCAGTCACTGTTGTACTTACTGAGAAGTAGAACAGTGTAACGCGTGGTTTGTGAAACATAAATAGGTATAATTACCATTAATAACAATTTGCATTACCATTGCCGCAGCCAACAGAACCAATTAGGGACTGAAAGTTATAATTGAGTCACTGAAAAGGGCAAAGTAATACCCTTTCAAGGAAGCTGTCTCTGAATGGATTGCTCTTTGGATAATGAAGCTGGATGAATAAAGAGGGAAGCAGCTCTGAAATTAGCCTACAAAACATAAATTGAAGACAAGAAGTTGTCATATGATTTATAAATGGCACTGAAATGCACAGACACACCATTAAAAAAACAGGGAGCTCCTTTTTCACTGCCTAAACTATTATGTGTTCTTAATGTACCAACTCTCCTAGGTTTTTGCAATGGAAATAATTCTGCTGAACAAAGTGCTCTTATTAGCGACTGACAAGTGTTCTGCATTTATATTTTTCCAGGCAAATTACTTATGTGACCACCTGCCCTGCTTGAAATAACATCCTTAAATCTCACTACAGATCTCTGTACCAGAAGCAAAATCCTACACACCTACTTTGTTCTTATCTATGCCCTCTGCTCCTCTCCATGCCAGCTCAGAGTAAAAGCGGGAGAATTGTTCCATGTTTCTAACTCTTTACATTTAACATACACTTTAATAAGTGCAAATAATTTAACTCTTTCTTTTCCCTGCTGTGGTTCTGACAAAAATCACTCCTTCAACACTGCTATTTTCCTCAGTAGGAAAAGTTTCCATTGGTGCCAATGAGAGCTTTCCACCCAATGCAAATATCTGCTTCAGAGGACTAACCTTATATTTTTAAAATGGTGAATGTTAATTGCTTTCATAAAATCACCCTTGTGCACTGCCACATTCACAGCAGGAAGGATACTTCATTATTGGAGCACAGGGTATATTGCCCACTGCTAAGGATTAGCTCTCATTTCCAGCTTGCTCAGCTTTTGCTACTATCTACTTTTTAGTATTTTATTCTTCATATCTCAAAACACCTTCATACTGAATTTCTTTCAATATCAGGGAAGATAAGGTTTTATCCATGTGGGTCAGTCTATTGTAAACTCAAGAAGAGAGTCATGAATGTTCCAGGAAGGATTATAAAATTTAATCTACTTGGCTTGTACTTCAAGGACACAGAAAATAGTAGAAGTCTAGACTTCAGGAGCTATGGTGTGATTTTGAGGCCATAAGTACCTCCACGTCATTATTTCATTAAGCAGACAGACTTAGAATCAGGGCCAGCTCACTCATGAGGTGAAGTAATGCAGCCGCCTCAGGTGGCAGAAGCCTCTGAGGTGGTGCCCCTGTGAGTATCCTGCCTGTATCACCACCTTTACCACGCATTTTGGGCAAGGTTGTGTGAAATGTCACTGGAATCTGCCATTGCTGTCACTGTTGCTGCTTTGTGCTCCTCCTGCGCAACCTAGCTAAGGGATGCTTTGGCAGGGGCAGGTCAGCACAGCGGCGGCAAGGCAGGGCAGTACTTCCTGTTTTGCCTCAAGCAGCAAAACAGGATGTGCTACCCCTGCTTGGAGTGGAAACAGCCACCCCAAACACACAGTTGCTGAAATAATGAAGAGGCCAAGAGGCATAGTTTCAAGGAGGAAACGCTGGATGGGAATGGGGAGTGCTTAAATCTTCCCCATGCCTGTCTCTGTCCCTTCCCTCAAAAAACAAAAATTCTCCACCTCAAAGCTGTTTTTCCCTTACTTAGATTCACCCACACATGGTCTACATCAGCCATCCCCAACCTTCGGCCCTCTAGATGTTTTGGACTACAATTCCCATCATCCCTGACTACTGGTCCTGTTAGCTAGGGATCATGGGAGTTGTAGGCCAAAACATCTGGAGGGCCGCAGGTTGGGGATGCCTGGTCTACATCAAGTAAACAGCTTTCTCACATAGAGCCGAGTCCCTGATTCAAAAGGTACATTCCAATATTGTGACAGTGGGGGCAGGATGAAGATTCTACAAATGCGAGACAGAAAATTGACATCAGGAAACTTGAAACTAGAATAGCAAAATCCTATGTTCATCTAGAAGCTAAATTTGCAAAGGGAATCTGTACAGTTTTTCTTTCATTATTGCCATTTATCCTGCCAGTGTATATGGTATCCTTGGCTACAGAGTGGTTTGAAAATCATAAGTTGCAACTAACAATCAAAAACATTTTTTTTGTTTTGTTTTTAAATCATGAGCTAACTTGCATTCTGCCAAATTGAACTACTGTCTAGAATAACAGCACTGACAATTTAAGAAATGATTTCTGTTTTCAACACTGAAATATGATGGCCAATATGAAGTCTCCAACAAGTCAGAAATAAGATGAAATTGACTCTGTTGTGCCAGACCATATTTTGTTTGTGTTACAGTATCAGTTCATCAAACAATAAATCAAAATGTATTTTGAAAATGATGTTTTGACATGTCATACACTTGTGTCCATGAGACTAGACTGGCGTCCCCTTCCACTCAAAGCATACAAGATGGTGGTCCAGAGCAGTGGTTCCCAACCTTTTTGGTATGGAGACCTAAAAGCCCAAATCTTTAATTAAAAATTATTATTATTATTTTTAAAAGAAGGAACAAAGGAAGCTGCCTTACATTAACTTGGACCATTGATCCACCTGGCTTAGTACTGTTGAAACTGACTGGCAGAAGCTCTCCCAGGTCTCAGAGAAGGCTCTAGCCCTAGCCAGGGAAGGCACGGTTTATCTCCTTGCAGCGCTCTCCTTCAGGGTCTCACAAGAATCATCCCACATGGTCTCATGAGAGGGAGAAGGAGCCTGGACCTTTCAAAGGCCCTGGCCATGAGGGTTCAGGGCCATTTTGCCCCATGAGCCTCATAAGCACCCCTCGCCCTCAGTGTTAGAGCTACTTGGGTCACTGGTTGGCAAGACAGGACGGGGGGGGGGGTCCTCTCAACCTCAATTGGCTGGGAGGGTGTGGCGTTTGCCTATTCCTTGTGTTTTTGTTTGTACAGGGGGTGGAAATGGTTAATGTAGATTGAACAATGAGAAAGCCTACCTGGTTTTGAGGCTCAGCCCAAGGGTTTTACCATTGGGAGATAGAGGAGTCAGAGTCCGACAGAGCCTGTAAGACAAACATAGCGGTTGTGACAGCTAGAGTGAGAGACAGGGATAGAACTGAGAGAGAAGAGTGTGACAGTGTGAGATAGTGCCACATCTAGTTAAGGGCACACATTTGAGAAACCGTTCTGAATATATTTAAAACTTGTTTGTTCTTCAATAAACTTTAATCTTCGTTGTTGACTTTGCAACCTGACTGAGACTCAGTATTTCACCAGAAGAAACCTGGTTGGTGGCAGCGGAAGAATAAAGCAGTGGAGTACAGGTCAATAGTCCGTGAAATGACCGCGAGCTCTGTACGATTGCCGCAGAGGGTTTTCAGCATTCCCTCAATGAATTGCTTCATTATGTTAGGCACTTGCAAAACAAATGTTGTCATAACTTTGTGTATAAATGGCATTGGGCAGAAACAGCATACTAATGGGGGTAGGCATAAGGGGCATGAGAGAGGGACTGGCTCAAGGCAAGCCTTAGGCTCAGGTAGGGTCCCTGCCTTCCTGGATTATCTCTCCCCAGTTGCACACTGGGATTCCAGATGCTTGGCTTGCACCATGTCAAGGTTCAACACTGGCTGACTCCCATGGTGGGACTTTGGGTGCTTCCCAACCCCAATGGAGTGTCATTCCATCAGCAAGGGCTGAGTGGAATAAGGAATTGATCCTCTCCCTACTGCCATGTTTAATCTGTAAAGGTGTGGTCTAGGGTGTTCCTATTTTCAGCAGAGAAATGTTGGAGGGGACAGATTTCACCCAACACTAGCGTCCTACCTGAGTTATTTGTGTCACACTCACAAGTCACAAATACTAATAGGCACCTGCCTGAGCAAAAACGTCTTCCTATATGCAGGAGAGACCTGCAAGTGCAGTAGCTCTCAAGAAACGCACAGCTGCAGAGCATTTTATTCAGAATACTTCTGAGGAAATTATGTGCCCTTCAGAAATGGCTCGAGGCAACTACCACATGGAAATTTATACATATTTGCTTGCTCCACTTCGGTGTTGTTTTGCTTCGAGCCAGAAAAAAATATGGAAGCTTTTCAATAGTATATTTGCTTATGACAAACTGATATTATTTATTTAAAATGCAACAATAAAACTGAGTGATTTATCTTATGGGTGAGGGGGGTTGAAGATCAACAGTAGTTTGCAGAACATGCTCACAGTCACCACATAGCAGTACATTAATGTTAGCAAAATTGTACTGTGTGCAGACAATAGATAACCTGTCTGCCTTTCAGTATGAACCTATATATGCCATAGGTCTTAGTCTTCTGTGTTTATAGGACTAAGAAGCCCACTTATGGTTAAATCCAAATAGAATCAGTATATTTATTAGAATCTCCTAAAAATAAAAGTCGCAAACAGCAAGCTACCTGTATATAGAATAGTTCTGTTATACAAAACAATCACAGATTGCACTAAGGTGTGCAGTGGTAAAGAAACTACCCTGCGAGAATAAAAAACTAGCAATTCTTGTTTTGTTTTGTTTTGTTCTCCCATGTGTCAATATGAGAGATTCCATTTTTTATATAACTGGTTGTGTAACTATGCTGTGAAAAAAATATTATTACAGACATTACTCTTAATTAATGGATTTCAGGGACAGGTTACCATACTCACTGGTCAATTATGACAAGTGGGCCCAGGCAACTTGTCACATACACTGACTGCTGCAGTTTTCTCTCATACAAAATGTGTATTGGAAAAGCTCTGAGGTCATTGTCATTATTAGCATGTACAATTTTATGGCAGTTACTGTTTTTTTGTAAAATAATTTATAACCTGTTGCCATGGAAATGACCACTCATGGTCATGTCACTAGGTTCTAAGCAGGTTTCTTTGCCTGCAAATTTCTATAATAATTCATTGTAAAAATAAGATGAAAGCAGGGGAACAGATTTGGCATTATAAGTCAAGCAGTGTAAGGGTTTATTTCTATTTTTAAAAAGAACCCTTGTGGTTTTTTAAAGAAAGAATGGATAAAAATTGCAGCAATGTTTTATTTTTTTTCTTCTAACAGTATAATGAGAACAAACATAACAGATTAATGAGAATATGCATTAAAGACCAGGTGCAGTCTCTTTATTTCAATTCTCAATAGCCCTTTAATTATCATTGTAATGGAAACTCAGGTTGTGACTCCAGATATTTTTCATGTTGATTGTGGAAATGTTGTGGACCTAATTTATCTTTCTTTCAGCAAAGCATGTGACAAAGTCTCCCTTGATTCTATGAGTGTCTGTCCCTGGCATTGTCAATTTTCAGGAGGAATTTAAAAGCACACTGGTAGTAATGGACTGGCTGGTTGGAGAGAGGTGGTGGGAGGCACTAACCCCCAATGAAAGAAGTTTGGAGGCAGGGGATTGGTGGTGAGATGATGATGAGTGGTCAGAGGGAGAAGAGGAGTAGACTGGGAGGAGAAGGAGGTGTCAGAAGCTGAAGAGGTAACAGGGTCTAGTGAGCAGGAAGAGGCTGTGGCAGAGAGCAGTCCAGGATTAGAGGCAGAAGCAGAGGCTGGAGAGGAAGGGAGCCAGGAGGCAGAGATGAGGCAGACTGCTGAAAAAGCCAGAGAGTCTCCCCCTCTTGCTGTGACCAGCTCCCCTCCCCCTGGTCTCCCAGAACCCACAGAGGTATGAAGAGGGTAGAGCAAAAACAGGCAAGGGGGAGAAGTCTCAGGTTACTTGGGAAAGAACCGGAGAAGGAGTTAGGGGGCTGTGGAAAGTACCTTCAGTACTTGCAACTGCCTCACTGGGGCAAGATCCCCCCCCCCCCCCATCATCGTGTTCGACTACCCAAGGAGGTTAAGGCGGATCTGTGGGTTTGGATCCAGTTTCTGGATTATTTTAATGGTGTCTCTCTTTGGCAGGACACTCTGAACCTGCATTCTGACCTTCAGGTCCACTCTGATGTAGCGGGATCTTTAGGCTTTGGCATTTATTTCAGAGGCCAGTTGTGCGCTTAGCCTTGGCCCAAGGAATGGTCGGGCAGTCCCATTATCCAAGATTTGACATTTTTAGAATTTTTCCCCATTGTAGTGACCATCCATATTTGGGTTGAGGAGTTTGCCAATCGCCGGGTTTGCTTTTGCTCAGCTAACGTAGCTGTAGTTAATATTTTGTCCAGGTTGTCCTCACATTCTCACAGGGTTTCTTGTATTCTCTGCTCCTTTGTTCTGTGGTGCTTGAAATTCAATATCGTATTTTCAGCTAAATTTATTTTGGGGGTGTCTAATAATATTTCTGATGCGCTGTCTCACTTTCAGATGGACCACTTCAGATATCTCGCTCCACAGGCACAGCTGCTCCCAGAGCCTTTCCCGGAGTATGTGTGGAGCCTTGGAAGCGTTTAATTTTACAGGGAGTAATCGATTCCTTTGCCCCATCCACCTTTAGATCATATTAAAAAGCATGGCATGATTTTTTAGTGTTCAGGGTTTATACCTTGGCTATCACCTCAGACCAGCCCCCTTCTACTGATCAGGTCTAGCAATATCTTGCTCATCTTTTCCAATTTTTCCGCAATCTCATTTTTTTCCGCAATCTCATTTTTTAGTAAATCCCTTTTCTCATTTGATCCATGCACAGATTTTCTGTTATGTAAGGCCTTGGAGGGCTGGCATAGACTTAAGCCACCCTGCTGAGTGGGTAGGAGACCTGTTACCTTTGATATCCTCTGTAAGATTCATAGGAAGTTAAAATCAGTCTGCTGGTCCCAGTATGAAGCGAGGTTGTTTTTGGCAGCATATTCAATCTCATTTTTTGGCGCACTCCATGTAGGAGAGGTCATATTTGAAACAGTCCCAGGGGAGCCTCCTCGGGGTCTGCTCCCTGAGGACATGGCTCTGGGCATCAAAGAATTGATGGTACTTATCCAACGTTCAAAGATGGAGAAGCTCTATACAGTCAGCAAAAACAAGACCTGGAGCTGACTGTGGCTCAGATCATCAGCTTCTTATAGCAAAATTCAAGCTTAAACTGAAGAAAGTAGGAAAAACCACTGGGCCGGTAAGATACAATCTAAGTCAAATCCCTTATGAATACACAGTGGAAGTGACGAACCGGTTTAAGGATTTAGATTTGGTGGACAGAGTGCCTGAAGAACTATGGATGGAGGCTCGTAACATTGTACAGGAGGCAGCAACGAAAACCATCCCAATGAAAAGGAAATGCAAGAAAGCAAAGTGGCTGTCCAACGAGGCCTTACAAATAGCAGAGGAGAGAAGGCAAGCAAAATGCGAGGGAGATTGTGAAAGATACAGGAAATTGAATGCAGATTTCCAAAGAACAGCAAGGAGAGACAAGAAGGCCTTCTTAAACGAGCAATGCAAACAAATAGAGGAAAACAACAGAATGGGAAGAACCAGAGATCTGTTCAAGAAAATTGGAGATATGAAAGGAACATTTCGTACAAAGATTAACATAATAAAAGACAAAAGTGGAAAGGACCTAACAGAAGCATAAGACATCAAGAAGAGGTGGCAAGAATACACAGAGGAACTATACCAGAAAGAAATGGATGCCTCGTACACCCTAGGTAGTGTGGTTGCTGACCTTGAGCCAGACATCCTGGAAAGTGAAGTCAAATGGGCCCTAGAAAGCACTGCAAATAACAAGGCCAGTGGAAGTGATGGTATTCCAGCTGAACTATTTAAAATTTTAAAAGATGATGCTGTTAAGGTGCTACACTCAATATGCCAGCAAATTTGGAAAACTCAGCAGTGGCCAGAAGATTGGAGAAGATCAGTCTACACCCCAATCCCAAAGAAGGGCAGTGCCAAAGAATGCTCCAACTACCGCACAATTGCACTCATTTCACACGCTAGCAAGGTTATGCTTAAAATTCTACAAGGAAGGCTCAAGCAGTATGTGGATCGAGAACTCCCAGAAGTGCAAGCTGGATTTAGAAGAGGCAGAGGAACCAGAGACCAAATTGCAAACATGCGCTGGATTATGGAGAAAGCTAGAGAGTTCCAGAAAGACATATACTTCTGCTTCATTGACTATGCAAAAGCCTTTGACTGTGTCGACCACAGCAAACTATGGCAAGTTCTTAAAGAAATGGGAGTGCCTGATCACCTCATCTGTCTCCTGAGAAATCTCTATGTGGGACAAGAAGCTACATTTAGAACTGGATATGGAACAACTGATTGGTTCAAAATTGGGAAAGGAGTACAAGGCTGTATTTTGTCTCCCTGCTTATTTAATTTATATGCAGAATACATCATGCGAAAGGCTGGGCTGGATGAATCCCAAGCTGGAATTAAGATTGCCGGAAGAAATATCAACAACCTCAGATATGCAGATGACACAACCTTGATGGCAGAAAGTGAGGAGGAATTAAAGAACCTTTTAATGAGTGTGAAAGAGGAGAGCGCAAAATATGGTCTGAAGCTCAACATCAAAAAAACGAAGATCATGGCCACTGGTCCCATCACCTCCTGGCAAATAGAAGGGGAAGAAATGGAGGCAGTGAGAGATTTTACTTTCTTGGGCGCCATGATCACTGCAGATGGTGACAGCAGCCACGAAATTAAAAGACGCCTGCTTCTTGGGAGAAGGGCAATGACAGGCCTAGACAGCATCTTGAGAAGTAGAGATGTCACCTTGCCAACAAAGGTCCGTATAGTTAAAGCCATGGTCTTCCCAGTAGTGATGTATGGAAGTGAGAGCTGGACCATAAAGAAGGCTGATCGCCGAAGAATTGATGCTTTTGAATTATGGTGCTGGAGAAGACTCTTGAGAGTCCCATGGACGGCAAGAAGATCAAATGCATCCATTCTTAAGGAAATCAGACCTGAGTGCTCACTGGAAGGACAGATCGTGAAGATGAGGCTCCAATACTTTGGCCACCTCATGAGAAGAGAAGACTCCCTGGAGAAGACACTGATGCTGGGAAAGATGGAGGGCACAAGGAGAAAGGGGCGACAGAGGACGAGATGGTTGGATAGCGTTTTTGAGGTTACCAGCATGAGTTTGACCAAACTGCGGGAGGTAGTGGAGGACAGAGGTGCCTGGCGTGCTCTGGTCCATGGGGTCACGAAGAGTCGGACATGACTAAACGACTAAACAACAACAACAACATCCAACGTTCTAAAACTGACCAAAGGGGTTTGAGGGCCCGCCTTAGATTGCCATCACAGAGGGGTCCCTGCCCTGTAAAAGACTCAAGGAGATATATTCAGGTTAGACCCCCTGGGGCTGGTCCGTTTCTCATTCATGAAGACTGTTCCCCATTATCCAGACAGCAATTCATGAGGGTTATGAGGAAGGCCATCCAAGCATACGGATTGCCAGTACTGGAGTATGCGGCTCATTCTTTTAGGATCAGCGTGGCTACGACCGCCGTCCATTGGGGGCTATTGGTCGACAGAATCAAGAATTTAGGTCATTGTAGGTCAAATGCATATAAGGGTTACGTCAGACAGGGCTGTTAGGCTGTCATTCCCCTCACTTACCTGTTGTTGTTTCTTTTCAGTGCTGCCTAAACTGCACCTATGTATATTAGAAGAAATATATAGAGGCTAGATTCTGAGTCAAAGCAGAAACATTTCGTGGAGAATAATCCTTTGAGATGTATTCTACAAAGATATTATTTATCCACACCCATACTAGGAGGCAAAATGGTGGGTTTTTTTAAAAGTATTCTATGAAAATTAATGAATAGGCTGCTGTTGAATTAAGTAAAAGACTGTGTGAGTTTTGCTTAATTTGATTATAAAATATTAATTCACTTTCATAAAAGATTCTTTTTTTAAAAATCTACCTTTTATTCAGGAAATGGCTAACTATCTAAGAAGAAAGCAGTTCTCGGAGGGGGCAAGCAATGGGTAGAATAAACAGTATGATAACTAGATTTGGAAGATTGACTTCTAATCCTTCAGGGGAAATGTAAGCATATCTATGCTTTTCTTAGCTTTTTCCATTTAGTTTAACTTCCTATTTTAAATGAATTAATATGCAAGTAATGACTGAGGGACTATAAATATGAACAACCTTGAATAAGAAGATGCTGAGGGAGGTTAGACAGTGAAAAACATTAGAAAAGAGTAGTACTGGTTTAATTACACACTTGTCTCTCAAAAGTTATGTCCATATTTTCAAGCAGGGTGGGCCAGCCCTACCATGAGGCAAAGTGAGGTGGCTGCCTCAGACAGCAGTTGCTGGGGGGAGGGGGAGGCAGCAGTGGCAGCCACTGGCTGTTTGTCCCAAGCCCCCTGGCTGTACTTGGCTGTTGGAAGACAGACCTGTGTGTGCCATATGGCCTGTCCAAAACCCTTATAACTCAGGCAGCAAAATGTCTTGGGCTGACCCTGTTCCCACAGGGAGTGTACCCAGGATTGCAATAACCTTCTAGAGAATAGAGCAACAGCAGGGACCAGGAAGCTCACTGGGTGACTTCGGAGCCATCTCTCAGCTTAATTTACCTCATAGGGCTGTGAAGATGAGCAAAAGGAAGAAACTTGCAAACTACTCCAAACTTCTTGGAAGAAAGGCAGGATAAAAATGGAATCAAAAATAAATCACAGCTCAAGGCTCTGGGAAGGGTCTCTAGGGCCTGACATGCACATTCCATTTCTACCATTGCTAATGCAAGGAAGAGCTTTAACAAGAGCCCTGTTTGAAAACAAGATGACCAGGCAGCCCTTCACTTTAATTAGCAGGTTATCACAAGGGGGTGATGAAGAGAGCAAAGAGACAGAGCTACTGTTTAAGGAACTAGTACCAGAACATCTACAGTCTGTCTGTAAATGCTCCCTCTAAGAGAATAAAACCCAAAGCCATTAAAAATGTCCTTGTCTGCCATAGACCCTTTCTTCCATCCAGCAAAGAGAGGAAGATGCCTTTCACCCATATTCTCCAAAACAATAATCCTTTTACATCAGGGATCGCCACCATGCTGCCCTTGTGTGCTATGGTGTCCTTGAGGTTTCCCCCAGCACCTCTAAGCCCTTGGAGCCCTCAGGTCATGATATGGTGTGGGTGGTTACCTTTTTCTCCCTTGAAAAGAACATAGCACTGAAGGAGGAAGAGATACCGTTTCCCCCACTTCCTCTTTCAGTTTGTTATACTTTTCAATGCTCAAATTAATACTACTGATTCCAACTTTTACCCACATCCCTTGGAAAAGTGGAGTACACATGTTCATACTTTTGCTCCCTCTCTTGTGGGTGGAAGTCTATCTTGGGGTGGGAGAGATAAGTGTCCATGGAGGTGGTACTTATGGCACTCACTTAGAGATCCAAAGGTTGGCAACCCCTGATGTACATAGTTTGCCTGAAGCCATGTAAAAGGAAGAGAGAAATAACTCCTCATTTCCTTCCATCAGCTAAGGGATGTGTCAATGGTTGCCATCTTGTAAGGGAATGGTTGCCATCTTGCATTCGTATAGGACTTAGTCGGTATCTGATGTGATTGGATACTGGCATTCCTCAACCCAACCTCCTTGCCCTCTTCCTGAAACCTAACAAAAAATGTATAGTTTTGAATAGGCTTTTGTCTCCGTTTACCTGCTGCTGGAGCTTTTCTCAGAAACGGGTTCCTCCCTTATCAATAGAGGCAATGCTATGTAAGTTTGGCAGCTAGGTTAGCCTTAAGCTACAAACACCACTCCACTTGCTTGCTCATGACGCTTTTGAATAAAATGTTTTAAAGAAGAAGCCAAAGGTTGACTGATTTAGCTCATAGCTCAAATCAAGCATGTCTTACTCCAGTACAGCCTGTGCACCGGGATATCTTGATGATACATATTCTTTCAAATTATATGCATGCCCACATATCCAACTAATTTTCAAATTCCATACACATGCACACAATGAGCTTTTACTACACTTCATTTCAGACCTTGTTCACAGTATTCAAAAGCATAATAAGTAATTCAGAAAAAATTGCAGGAGCATTTCCTCATTATTCTCAAGAGAGAACGAAAGCTTCAAGAGCAGCTAGAGCAGAGAAAAAGCAGAGCTTTGATACTCCTTTGCTAATGGCTGAGTGATGGAGTATGCTTCATCCACTGTGGAAAGAAATATCTTTAGTACTCAGCAAGCTATTAAGAGGGGTTTTAAAAAGAAATGTTTCCTGACTGGCGAGGAAAGGGTCTAGTTTACATCAGGTCACCTCATGTAAATGCCTTGGCAATGATTTAATCTGGAGTGTTATTTCTCCATAGGATAGCCTGAATATAAGAAAGCTTAGGATTATATATGGAAAGAAGGAAATGGTTTTTTCTCAAAATATGAATATAGGAGAAAAAACCTTTAAAAGTGATGGCTATGTGGTATGAAATCTCAGTAATGCTATGGAAAATGAATAAATTGCACAGCTCACATTAATGGAAATGTCAAAAGGCTTCTGGAACATGTCTGTCACATGTGGTGGCTCTGCCTTCTTGCAAAAATGAAAAATAAAATAAGGATATTCATGGAGTGAATCTTGAGCTGCTGCTGTTAATTAAATGTTTATACCGCCCTTCATCCAGAGATCACAGGGTGGTTCACAACATAAAAGCACAAAATAAACAATAAAACGAAAACAAGCCAATAACCATCTCCTCCCACAAACACCTTTAAAAGACCATATATTGTTTAATTAGCCAGAGGTCAAGGAGAAAGGGAATGACCTGGTGCCTAAATAGATGTAATGAAAGTGCCAGGCAAACCTACAGAAAAGTCCTGAACTCATGTTGCTGGCCTCCAGCCAGCATGTAGAGGGTACATGAAGAAAGGCCTCAGATGATGATTGCAGAGTCTGGGTTTGTTCATATGGGGAGAGGCAGTCCTTGAGGTATTTGTGGTCCTGAGCTCTTTAAGGCTTTATAGGCCAAATTACAATATAATTTGAGACTATTATTTTTCAGAGGTGATGAAGAATGAACATTCAGAGTTGGCATGCTATATGACTCAGAGAAAATTTAGATCTCAAAACCATATATTAAAATCTGGAACCATAAACATATATATATTCAAGTTTGCAAAGATGTTTTAGGTTATTGTAAGAATTTGATGTTTTCATTTGCTCTTTTTATTTTTATTTTTGCCAATATATTTATTTAAGATAGAATCTGTAAACTAGATAATTTATTTTTACAGTTCCTGGCAGATGAACTCTATCCAAATTCTGTACAAAATACACTTTTGTTATGTTGTAGCTACAGATTTTTCCATGTTGTAAGCTGCCTTGAGCAAGTTCTGAACTGTGGAAAGGTGGCTTACAAATAAAATTATGTATGTATGTATGTACTGTGTGTATGTATGTATGTACTGTGTGTAAGAAAGGTGGGATATAAATGTAAGAAAACATTTATTTTTAATTAATTCTGTGACTATGCAATGGTCCCAATCAGAATTTCACCCCCAGCATTCACACTTACTATTTACAATGGGAGAATATAGGAAACATAGTAGGGACAGAGGTTACAGCTCTTTCCCGCAGCATGCCATAACAGCTTAGGGCGCTGTCAGACATTTTTTTAAAAACAGAACATCTGGTACATGAGAACATAGAGATGTGAATTCGTCCAAGCACAAGACTCACTCCTTCAAAGACTCAAAGCACAATCATTAAGAAGCAGTAACTTTATTTTATTGATTCCTAGTCTATATTCAGGCATGACTTCAGACAAAATTCTTATGACTGACCTAGTCACACGAATAAGGGCATGACAAACTTAGAATATTATTGATTTAGAACAAAACGTTATGAAGGGTTCATCACAAGCCTGGCTCTTTAGCTACTCAGAAAATCTAATGATGACTCATTATCATCTTGCTACGCAAGAGCTGTATTCACAGCACAGGCATACTTTGGAGATATTGCGGGTTTAGTTTCAGACCACTGGATAAATCAGGTCCTCCCTTAAAGAAGGCACGTATTGTGGTGAGACCTGGAAAACTGACACCCTGTGTTGTGGGTGGGTATGACTGGCCAGCCACAACACCTGATTGGTAGGTCCCTCAAAACTGGGTACAATCTGGCCAATGGGACACAGTCCAAACAGTTCGAGGGACCTATTTATGCCCATGCACGTGACCCAGAGCTTCCTCTTTCAGGGCGTGCATTCAGAATACCTGCCCACCTCTCCCTACTTTTAGGGCTTTTCGCTTGACCTTGCTGTGCCGTCGTGTGTTGTCTGTCATTGGGACAGGGGCATGGCAGGAATTTCCCCCGCTTGGCTGATTGGCTGTTGCCATTTGGGTTTCGCCTGCCACGTTGCAAATCGTCACAACTTGTACGGTTGTGGATAGGCTCTGGTTCAGGTGATAGGGATGGGAGAACGCTCTTGCCATCCCTATGTGAAGGGTATTCCGTTAAAGGAATCCAGGGACTCGATGGTTTGGTCAACCCCTGAGAGGGGGTTGTGCCTGTGCCTGAGTCCAGGGGGACATTTGGGTGGCGGAGTTAGCCCGTTCCTGGCTTTCTGTTTATCCAGGTGTTCACCCTTGGCTGACCTATGCTGGAACCCTGAGTCAGCGCTACCTGCGTGGCAGGGAGCTAGTCAAACCAGAGCCTATGCAATCAGTCACTTTCTGGAATCAATAAAGTTGTGGCCTAAATTCTGCCAGGTGTGAATTTATTTCAGGGGGAGGTTTCTGGGTCTGAACACGCAAAGTGAAGATCGCAATAAAAGGAGTCACTTGTTTTTTGTGTTTCCCAGTGCATATAAAAGCTGTGTTTACATTATATTGTAGTCTATTAAACCAGACCCCTGCCCCCCGGCTGCAGGGGCAGGAGTAGGAAAAACTGGCACCAGCTGTAACCAGCTCCACTCCCATGCACAGAAGAGGGGCAGCGGCAGGAAGGGAAGCTGCCTGCAGCCACACCCTTATCCTCCTAAGGAGCAATATCTGTGAAGCACAATAAAGTGAATTGCAATAAAATGAGGTGTGCCTTACAGTATTTTTCCCCCAAAAAATTATTTTAGAGTAAATAAAAATAAGCATTGATTGGATAGGACTACATTTAATTACTTTAAAAAAAAAGTCTCTGCTATGCTAAGAAATAAATCCCTGCAAAAATCTCTGCAAAGAAAATGTCCTTTAGGAGCCAAGTAAACTAAATGAGGCTCTGATGACGCAAATGGGGGAAAAAACACACAAATATGCTTGGCGCTTTCTAGTGCATAGCAGATATTTTTCTAAATGCCAGTCTATAAAAACTGGAGATCTAGATTCACGTCTCCTGAGTGATTAGTACAAATACTCTGGAAATGATTCAGAAGGGAGAAAACCTGCACACGCAAAACCTGTGGTTCAGAAAAATGACAATAAAGGTCCCTAGAAGGCAAAGTATAAACAGTAACAAGACCCGGAGTATAAGAAAAAAAATCAATTTCAACAGCTCAGCCTTTGTAAGTTCTTTTTTTTTCCCCAACTGCCCTTGGAAGGAGTGATAACATCCAAACTCCTTCCAAGGGCAATTGAAAAAAATTGACAGAACTGAAAAAGATTGAGCTGTCCAGACAAATTTTTTTCCCCAACTGGTATTCCGTCTTCTGGCTTGTATTTTCTTACAAACATTGTTTGGCTTTGTTTTCACTGTATATTTATTGATGTAGCTTATGCCATATACACTAAGTACAATATACAGTGGACGCTTGGGTCGCGATTCAGCACTTCTGCGCATGCGCAAAGCGTGATTTATCTCTTCTGCACATGTGCAAGCGTCAAAACCCGGAAGTAAGCATTCCAGTACTTCCAGGTTCAGCGTGGTGCCTAACCCGAAATTGCACAACCCAAAGCGTCTGTAACCCAAATGAAATATACTCTGAGTCGAGAGTGGATTTCATGTTTTTTATTCAGCTCATAAGTGGTGAGGAGGAATGAATGTCCCCTCAAAGTATCTGCTTTAAATACATTATTTACACAACGGGCTGCACGTGATTGGCTAATTCCGGAATTCTCCTGCAGGCCAATCAGGTTGTGGATTCACTTCCATCTGGAGCCGGATTGGGTGGCTCCTGCAGACCAATCATACTACTGCATTGTTCTAGGACCAATCAGACTGCTGCATTTTGGATCCTATTGTTCTAGGACCAATCAGACTGCTGCATTTTGGATCCTATTCACTCAGTACATAACACCGAAGTATGACTGTAGTAGGGACGTGGGTGGCGCTGTGGGTTAAACCACAGAGCCTAGGACTTGCCGATCGGAAGGTCGGCAGTTCGAATCCCTGTGATGGGGTGAGCTCCCGTTGCACGGTCCCTGCTCCTGCCCACCTAGCAGTTCGAAAGCACGTCAAAGTGCAAGTAGATAAATAGGTACCGCTCCAGCGGGAAGGTAAACGGCATTTCTGTGTGCTGCTCTGGTTTGCCAGAAGTGGCTTAGTCATGCTGGCCACGTCACCCGGAAGCTGTCTGCGGACAAACGCCGGCTCCCTCGGCCAATAACGCGAGATGAGCTCCGCAACCCCAGAGTCGGTCACAACTGGACCTAATGGTCAGGGGTCCCTTTACCTTTACCTATGACTGTAGTACCTTTCTTACATTTCAGGTCTTGTTACTGTTTGTGCTTTGGCTTCTATGAACACTTATTGTTGTTGTTTTTTATCCTAAGGATTTGGTTCTGTGAAAACATATGTTTCCTTATAATGACAATGATAAGGAGAAAAATTTACAGGGGAAGTTTTTATTTGATGCTGTTGGAAAGTGTGTGAATGATATTAATGGGCAAAATTGGGAAAAGTAAAAAAAAATTCACAGATTCCACAGATTCATGTGGATTTACATACTTCTATTCTTTCTTAATACTCTAAATCAGATAGAATCCCTAAAGGTTTAAGAGGTTTTTTTAAAGTCCAGGTTTATTTACCCAGGAAATGGAATTTAAAAACAAATGAGTAAATCTTCTATGAATTTAATGTTACTAATTGAATGTTCTAATATAGAAATAGAAAATTTAGATTAAACTATCCAGAACTGCAAAGCTAGTTTAGAATTTAACAGTATACAACAGTCTAATCAATGCACCACAACACCAATGCCACCAGATTATGTAGACATAGAGTTCACTGGGTAGTAGTATTTAATGTTCTAGCCTTTATCTAATAAGCATAGAAACAGTTCCAATAATTTCAAAAATGTGTTAGATTTAATATTTTTTCAAGCCTCAGAATCTTCTGCAGTAACTTCCACTTAATCTATTTTCTGCAGTCTCAAACAAACAGGTTTAATTTCCCAAAGAGTTAAGTATATAAACAAGAGCAGTCGTGGTCTCACTAAATAGTTATCAGTGGGTTGAAGTTGTTCTTCTTCAGGTCTGACCACTAGCAATATAGGTCAGCTGCATTACACACGCTTAAATGCTTGCATGAATCACATACTATAATATCTACCCATTTGTCAAGAGGAACTGCTGTGCTTTGAGTAAATGTCAGAGAAATGGCATTTTCTCAACCAATAAAACCAATAAATTAAATAATTATGCTGCTGGCTTTCCACATAATATTCTCCCCTGTCTCTCTCTCTCTCTCTCTCTCTTTCAGAACTCACTGATAGATTTCTGTAGTTGGAACTGAATCTAAAAGTATCTTGCCTAGTACAACTACATTCTTCTGAATTATTTTACTGGACATGATCCCGCTTACTGAGACTTGGCCTGATATGGCATTATCTAAGTAAATCTGCTACTACTTAGAATCATAGAATTGTAGAGTTGGAAGGGAACCCAAGGGTGACCTATTATTCCAACCCCCTACAATGCAGGAATCACAACTAGATCATCCATGACAGGTGGCAATCCAATCTCTGCTTAAAAACCTCTAATGAAGCAGAGTCATGAGAGTCTGTTCCACTGTCAAACAGCTCATACTGTCAGAAAGTTCTCTCTGATATTTAGTTGGAACTTCCTTTCTTGTAACTAGACGCATCAGAGTAGGACCATATGGAGGTTAGAAAGTGCAGCAGGGTGTGCTCTGGTATACCTAGGGCTCACTGCAGTCGCTGAAATGTAGTGCTACTGTCAGTGAGCAGCAAATAAGAGGATAGGGAGAAGAGGAACTGATGTCAGCCACACTGAACAGCCAGTCTCCCTGACCCACTTCCTTGCCACCAAGTGACAACAACCATTAATGTCAATGGAACATAGTAATAATAATAATAATAATAATAATTTATTATTTGTACCCCGCCCATCTGGCTGGGTTTCCCCAGCCACTCTGGGCGGCTTCCAACAAAGATGAAAAATAAACTAAAATGTCACATATTAAAAACTTCCCTGAACAGGGCTGCCTTCAGATGTCTTCTGAATGTCAGGTAGTTGTTTATCGCTTTGACATCTGATGGTAGGGCGTTCCACAGGGCGGGCGCCACTACCGAGAAGGCCCTCTGCCTGGTTCCCTGTAACTTGGCCTCTCGCAGTGAGGGAACCGCCAGAAGGCCCTCGGAACTGGACCTCAGTGTCCGGGCAGAACGATGGGGGAGGAGACGCTCCTTCAGATATACTGGACCGAGGCCTGGACATAGGAGGCAGTCTATGTTCTACCTCAGTATGATCCACACTGTCAGGGACATGCCCAGCAGAGAGGAATCTCCAGAGGAAGAGGAATTGGCTGCACCTGAGTCGCCAAGAAGTAGGAGGCGGAACAAGCGATTAGAGCAGAGGCGGGCCAGCAGGAGGCGGGGAAGGACATGGCATATATCTGGCCTTGGGAGGGGTCAGAAGCCAGTTGAGTCAACTGACTCCAATGGTGAAGGATGAGTTGTGGAAGCTTGGACTGCTGTAAGCCTGTTATTGAGAAATAAACCGGTGCTGTGGGTTAAACCGCAGAGCCTAGGACTTGCCGATCAGAAGGTTGGCGGTTCGAATCCCCTCGACAGGGTGAGCTCCTGTTGCTCGGTCCCTGCTCCTGCCAACCTAGCAGTTCGAAAGCACGTCAAAGTGCAAGTAGATAAATAGGTACAGCTCCGGCAGGAAGGTAAACAGTGTTTCCATGCGCTGCTCTGGTTCGCCAGAAGCGGCTTAGTCATGCTGGCCACATGACCTGGAAGCTGTACGCCGGCTCCCTCGACCAATAAAGCGAGATGAGCGCCGCAACCCCAGAGTCGGCCACGACTGGACCTAATAGTCAGGGGTCCCTATACCTTTACCTTACTTGAACTGTCAGCATTCCGTGTCTTGTGCGGGAGAAGCACTAAGCCTGACACACACTGACTGGCAGCAGCTCTCCACAGTTTCAGAAAGGGGTATTCCTCACCCAAACCAGGATCTTCTGCATAAGAGACAGATGTTCTACCACTGAACTACAGACCTTCCCACAAGCAATACCTTCTGTTCATCCAGAGACCCAAGATTCAATATTGAAGTGGCCATTTTCCTAAAATCCTAGCTGGAATCTTATAAGGAATTTTACTGCACTGGTACCTTGGTTCTCAAACTTAATCCGTTCCGGAAGTCTGTTCCAAAACCAAAGCGTTCCAAAACCAAGGCACACTTTCCCATAGGAAGTAATGCAAAATGGATTAATCTGTTTCAGACTTTTAAAAACAACCCCTAAAACAGCAATTTAACATGAATTTTAATATCTTATGAGACCATTGATCCATAAAATGAAAGCAATAAACAATGTACTGTACTATAAAATAAATAAAACAGTACTGTAGATGATAAAAATTAAAATATATTTTTTTCTTCCCTCACTGATGATAGTCATTGTTTGGATAGGGGGCTTTTATCCATTTCTGCAGTCACACAATCAATCAATCAATCAATCAGTAGCTGAACTGGGATCCACACAGTGAGAAAAACAAATTAACTGAAAAAGCCTCAAAACAAAAAAATTCAAAATAAATAGCAAAAATAAAAGCACCAAACATAAGCTCCAAATATCACCTCAGAACACTGTAATCAGAAACGGAAGGCCTGAATTACAATGAGGGCACACAAATTAGCAGTGCAACGGAAACACAGGGGGACTCAGCTTCCAAAAAAAAGTTCAAAAAACGGAACACCTACTTCTGGTTTTGTAGCGTTCAGGTTCCAAGTTGTTCATGAACTAAGCTGTTCAAAAACTGAGGTACCACTGTATAAGGAACAGGGTCTTATGCTTACATAACAACATAGAGCCCTGCTGGATCATGCCAAAGACTCATCTAGTTTAGCAGTCTGTTTTCACAGTGGCCAATCAGAGACGTGGGGAAGCCGATGGGTACAGAGGTGATTACCGTATTTTTCCATGTATTAGATGAGGTTTTCTTGACTAAAAAATTGTGTCAAAAAACTGAGGTCGTCCAATACATAAGTAGTGACATGGGGGGAGAAGCGGCACGCCCACCAGCCAGCCAGTTGGCAGGAGTGCAACTTCCCCTGATGCTGCAGCGAGCGGGAAACAATCTAGGGAGTGTTTCCTGTCCAAAGCTGGGGGGGGGAGGAGCTCAACAGCTTTGGGCCATCTCCCCTCATTTTCTTAAAACTGAGTCCCCAAAAATAGGGGGGTCTTATAGACGGAAAAGTACGGTATACTCCTGTGGCAAACATGTCATTTCAGCCTGAGGAGACTACGAAAAGGAACTGACACCAAATAACCTTTCAGCCTTCTGTTATGCCCACTGTGAGCAGCCTCCGAGTGGCAGCTTCATCTGTACCACAAGCCCATACTCAGTACTTACGGTAGTTCAATGTGTGATGATGCTTACTCACTTCCCCAAAGTGCTTTGAGCGCCATGAATGAAAAGGTCAATATAAAGTGCTACACGCCATTAATTACTGTTATTATATCTGGCAGTACACCTCTTTATTTTTGACAGTCTGTCATTGAAAAGTTTTGTATGAATGCTCCAGATTAGATTAGAATGGCATATTGCATTGTTTTCCTTAATGTCAAAATACTTTTAACAGCCTACACATTCCTTTGCTTTCAGCTAAAATGCCCAGAAAAATTGGCATGAATATGACAGCATTCATATTCATTTTAGTATTAGCAATAATAACATTAATAATTTGATTGTTTCAGTTTTGTTTTGTATTCTATTATTTATTTATTGTATGCTGTAAAGCCACCCTGGGAATTATAGTTGAAGCGTGGAGCGTAAAGAATTTGTTTTCAATCAGGACAGTATCAAAAAAACTGGAACAGTTTTGCTGCTCTGCATTTAAGCTATTATAACACAGACTTGTGTACACTGCAAATATTTCATGGTAGTAATCAACACATTTAAACAGAGCATTAATACATTTTAGGGGATCTCAGCATGAGACATCCACAGAAGGCTAAAAGTCCCCTGCTAAATACTATTCTCATTATTAGAGTGAATTAAGGTAATCTACAAGGTTACCATGGATCAATGTGGCCAGACTATTCTCATCCAAGGCACTCCAAACCATAAAAGCCACCTGTGATTCCAGCGACAATGATGGATCAAAAAGCAGCTCCAAGCTACAAACCTGTTCTTTGAAGGAGCATGCAGATATTCTTCTGGTGCACAGGGTGGACCTAAGCCCCATTTTAAGACAGTAAGAAAAAGATTGTCATGCTGTCACTCAGTGATGCTATCAGGGCAGACTTTAGGGCAGGATTCCAGAGCCCCACTCAGCAGAAGGAGAAGGTTTCTTTTGCTGGGTTATATCCACCTTATTAATCATTTTTGGCCATAATAAAGGGCCTCAGCAGCCCACTTGATCTGAATGGTATGCATCTTGTGTCCTCAATTTTACTCTAGGTAAGAAGAAAGCAGGAGAATATTAACAGCCAAATAGAGCCTACATCCCAATCCCAAAGAAGGGCAGTGCCAAAGAATGCTCCAACTACCGCACAATTGCACTCATTTCACATGCTAGCAAGGTTATGCTTAAAATTCTACAAGGCAGGCTTAAGCAGTATGTGGACCGAGAACTCCCAGAAGTGCAAGCTGGATTTAGAAGAGGCAGAGGAACCAGAGACCAAATTGCAAACATGCGCTGGATTATGGAGAAAGCTAGAGAGTTCCAGAAAGACATCTACTTCTGCTTCATTGACTATGCAAAAGCCTTTGACTGTGTCGACCACAGCAAACTATGGCAAGTTCTTAAAGAAATGGGAGTGCCTGATCACCTCATCTGTCTCCTGAGAAATCTCTATGTGGGACAAGAAGCTACAGTTAGAACTGGATATGGAACAACTGATTGGTACAAAATTGGAAAAAGAGTACGACAAGGCTGTATATTGTCTTCCTGCTTATTTAACTTATATGCAGAATTCATCATGCGAAAGGGTGGCCTGGATGAATCCCTAGCCAGAATTAAGATTGCCGGAAGAAATATCAACAACCTCAGATATGCAGATGACACAACCTTGATGGCAGAAAGTGAGGAGGAATTAAAGAACCTTTTAATGAGGGTGAAAGAGGAGAGTACAAAATATGGTCTGAAGCTCAACATCAAAAAAACCGAAGATCATGGCCACTGGGCCCATCACCTCCTGGCAAATAGAAGGGGAAGAAATGGAGGCAGTGAGAGATTTTACTTTCTTGGGCTCCATGATCACTGCAGATGGTGACAGCAGTCACAAAATTAAAAGACGCCTGCTTCTTGGGAGAAAAGCAATGACAAACCTAGACAGCATCTTAAAAAGCAGAGACATCACCTTGCCAACAAAGGTCCGTATAGTTAAAGCTATGGTTTTCCCAGTAGTGATGTATGGAAGTGAGAGCTGGACCGTAAAGTAGGCTGATCGCCGAAGAATTGATGCTTTTGAATTATGGTGCTGGAGGAGACTCTTGAGAGTCCCATGGACTGCAAGAAGATCAAACCTATCCAATCTTAAGGAAATCAGCCCTGAGTCCTCACTGGAAGGACAAATCGTGAAGCTGAGGCTCCAATACTTTGGCCACCTCATGAGAAGAGTAGACTCCCTGGAAAAGACCCTGATGTTGGGAAAGATTGAGGGCACAAGGAGAAGGGGACGACAGAGGACAAGATGGTTGGACAGTGTTCTTGAAGCTACCAGCATGAGTTTGACCAAGCTGTCGGAGGCAGTGGAAGACAGGAATGCCTGGCGTGCTCTGGTCCATGGGGTCATGAAGAGTCAGACACGACTAAACGACTAAACAACAACAACAAAAGAATGAGATCTCTTGTTGGCAATGACTCTGGGTGATAATGACCAGCTCAAGAACCTTAAAAAAGGAGAACATTTCCCTAGCAGTGACAGAAGCTTCTTTGGCTGACAAATCATAAGCCTTGGAAAGTAATATCTCTCTAATAACAAGGGGAGTTGGCTACCAATTTAGAAGAGAACTGCTATGCAACTGATATGGCAGAGTCAAGAAAATGCTTTGAACTTTTCCGTGATAGTCCTCAGTGGGGCAGGGGGGAACCAATATTGACTTTTAAACTAAGAATTAATGCACATTTGATCAAAGGCTCGTTGTTACCATGACAGCAGGCTAGAATCAAAGTAGATTCCTTTGGCTATTTCTGCTAAAAGTCAGAAGATGCCTTTCCAAAAGGGCATCACAGAAAATGTTTCTGATCAAACCAGGGCAAACCTCCACATGACCTGTTTACTCACGATTCATCCTGATTTGCTGGTATAAGGCATATTCAGAGGTTAAACTATGTCCATTCTTTATTGAGCATTCATCCTGATTTGTTTGCGGGGAGTTTTCATGACAATATAAGTATACATCCTGATTACCTTGTGCTGTGGTTATACATCTTCCCATTAGTCAGTTGTGTATTCCCATTAGTCAGTTGTTTATCACTTTCCTATCTGAATCAAGTCTGTGGAGTGTTTAAGTGGCTGTGTTGTGCCAGAAAATCAAAGCATATTTATCCACTTTAATTGCACAGCTCTAAATTTCCAGTGTGTAATTGAATCCCTTCCACAAAATACTGATAGTCTGGAGGTGGGGCTGGTATTCCAAAAGTGAGAGAAAGGTCTATTTGCTTCCAGGCAAGTTACTATTGGCATTTTATTAATTTTTTTTAAAATAATATTTATTAAAGTTTCAAACAAAATTACAATAATACAAGAAAAGTTAAAAAAAGGAAAAAGAAAATACAAAAAACAGAAAAAATAGAATAACAATTAAAAACAAATCAGTCTTTCCATATCTTGTCTTTCATTCACTTGTTTCCCTGACCTCCTCACACCTCCCTTTTTTGCATTCCAGTTCAGTTAGTTAATTCAGCAAATCCTTTCCCTCTTTGTTCTTATCTTAATCCTTTATCTTAGTATATTATTACTTCAAGTTCACATCTATTAACAATCCATTTTTACATAGACCTTAATAACATTGCTGCTAAAACCACTTAACTTCATTCCAACATCATTCTAACATTCATTAATTTTGCGGTATTTCTGTAGATAGTCTTTAAATTTCTTCCAATCTTCTTCCACCAACTCTTCTCCCTGGTCTCGGATTCTGCCAGTCATCTCCGCCAGTTCCATATTAGTCCATCACGTTCATCTGCCATTCTTCCAGTGTGGGTAGATCTTGTGTCTTCCTACTATTGGCATTTTGTAGCTACTGGGATAATATGGTTCTTCTATTAATTCTGTAGCTATCAGGATAATAATGTTCTTCTATTATTTTTTCTCATTTGTTTCTGAGTATCTTTCAGAAAACATTTCAGCTGAATGGCTTCTGAAAGTTAGATCTACTAAATCCCATACTTAATTTACTTCTGGTACTAATGGCAAAAGCTATTAAAATACTGTATTCCCATATTATTTTTAATTTATTTATGTAGGGTATTTGTAGGCTGTTTTTTCCATTAAAAAGCACTCTCCCAACCAGAGAACAAGAAATTAAAAAGTATTTACAAACACAGCTAAAAGCAATGAAATAAAAAAAGAACTGAACAAACAGCAGCACAATAAAACACCCACAGACCAAGACACACAATAAAAAGAGCAAAATCATTTCAGACATCAGTCTCATTGAGTTCAATGGAGTTTACTCCCAGATAAATCAAAATCAATAAAACTAATAAGAATATTTGGATTAATAAAAAAAAAAAAGAATATTGACTTGGTGCAGAAACGCACAGGGGCAATCATAAAGCAATAAATTATATTCTGTTGTACAAAGAATGTGAAAACATAAAATGCTATATATGCAGAAATAACTTGAGATGCAAGAGAACAAAAATATGTACATGCTTGCATACAAACAGTTGCAAAAATCGCACATCTCCTCCTGTGCTTGAAGCTGCTTGCAACCAGTTACTGCACAGAGATTAGCACATGCTGTTCCACAAAGCAATTCTGCAAGTATTACCTGTGACAGCCTGCCCAAATGTCTCACACTTCTTACAGCTGATAGATTTGTTTATTTTATTTATTTTAAAATGCCTACCCCTCTTTTTGAGGCATTTCTTCCAGAAAGTGGCTTACAGTCTTCAGTAAAATCCATCCCATCTAAACAATAAAATATAAAATAATATATTCAGAAACTCGTTTTTTAAAAAAACCAAACTTACAGAATTACAGGTGGTGGAAAATATTATCTGGGCCAATTGATGTACTAGACAATAGTTGCTTGTAAACCTAAATGTTGCCCTATTCACCTTTCTAAGCACATAGGAAACTGTCTCATACCAGGTCAGACAAGTTATCAATCTAGCCCAGGATGGGTAATATTTTTTTGAACTAAGACCTGCAGAAAATCCCAGGTTCTCTCCCTGGCATCTCCAGGTAGGGCTGGGAAAGTCTCCTGTCTGAAATCATGGAGAGCCAGGTGGTATAGATAATATTAAGCTAGATGAACCAATGTTCAGACTTCCTATGTTCCTAAACTGGATTTGGCCTGAACAGCCCTACAAATAGAGCGCTATCCTCTGACAGCCTAGCCACTGTCAGTTAGAACACGTCCACTCTAATCCTAACCCTTGCAGCATTCCACAATGGGGATTCATATATTTTTGAAATCAGCTTCTTTCCCTGAAGAGGGCCTTGAGTTTGCCATGTTCAACTTGAAATGCACCAACAATCTGCAAAACTAGCATAGCCAAGATCTCAAAAAGTGCATCTTATTGTAAGCGTCAATGGTGGGGACCCATTTTTATTTTTAGAGTAAGAGTTAGGCATTTTTTGGACATGCTTTGAATTAGAGGTCTCCTTTGGGGCATGAGATTCCTTGAAACCTCACTAATGCTGAGTTCTACTCAACAACGGAAGCAGGAAGATTCTGCTTTTAACCAGTCTCCCTGTGTAGTTATTAGCTAGATGTTCTTTAAAGGTAAAGGGACCCCTGATCGTTAGGTCCAGTCGTGGACGACTCTGGGCGCTCATCTCGCTTTAGTGGCCAAGGGAGCCGGCGTACAGCTTCCGGGTCATGTGGCCAGCATGACTAAGCCACTTCTGGTGAACCAGAGCAGCGCACAGAAACGCTGTTTACCTTCCCGCTGGAGTGGTACCTATTTATCTACTTGTGCTGCATGCTTTTGAACTGCTAGGTTGGCAGGAGCAGGGACTGAGCAATGGGAGCTCACCCTGTTGCGGGGATTCGAACCGCCGACCTTCTGATCAGCAAGCCTTAGGTTATGTGGTTTAACACACAGCACCACCCGCATCCCTAGATGTTGTTTAGGTGATCCTTATTTTACAATTATGTTATGCATTAAATTAAATTTCAAAAAATTATTTTTGCAAAAAGACCTTAATAATGTGCTTGGAAGAAAGTACATAACAATTAAATTAATGAACACAGAGAACACGTTAATTTTTTCACATTTGCATTGCATTGTCTTGCATTTGTAATGACAACAGTTCAACCAGGACTCCACTCAAAAAATACTTAGTTGCTACTAGAATCCAATTCACTGGTATGAAAAGTTTTAGTGAGGCTGGGGCAAATGGAAAATAATGTTCTAGCTCCCAGTTTTTTGCTACACTCAGCTTCTGAAGATTATTACCCTGTGGTCACAACAGTACAAAGCCCAAAGTTGTTTAAAATGCTTTCAAAATAAAGTCTTCTAAAATATAGATGGAAAACCTGTGGCCCTTCAGGAGCTGCTGGACTCCCATCAGACCAAGTGAGCATGGCGATGGTGATGGAAATTTCCAAAATATGTAGCTCCAAATGCAAGTACTTGGCTCTTTTGAAACTCTGGTTTGCTGTTTTCAGTTGGACATTAGTTTAAGCACTGTGAGAGTGAAATACTCACTTGTTATTGACAATGCATACTATTCTCTAGGATATTGTGGAATAAGCAGTAAAGTTGAGATGAATCCAAACTATAAAAAGCTCATGGTATGCCCTCAAATGCCAATTACAAGCAGCTATGCCGGTCTCTCGCCAATTTGAAATGTCCCTCAGGGATGCCAATTAGTGGTGGTTCTGATGTGGACATTTACAAACTCCTTATTCAGGCATGCTGTTTCTCAATAGGTTAACAAGAAATTGAGATTTAGACTCCACTGGGAACACCAGAAAACACCCACTGAATGAGAAGTGTGCGGTTTCCAAAATTCTGCTTCAATATCCACATGTTAGAAGAAGCTCAAGAGTGAACATTGTTTTCAGTACTGAGATCAATATTGTAAATGTACAAAACGTATTTATGTAAATCTTCACACGTTGCCATCCATGAGCAGAGCTAAATGTATTGACTGAATCCAAGTGCAGAATTTAAATGATGCAGTGTTCATGACATCAACCAAAGTTTAGAGGCAACTGACATGACCCTGGCAGCCCCAAGCAGTAACAGTTTGGAATGAGTCCATTGTCATTCAGTGTTCAGTTGGAACTTCCATTTTCTGAGTAGCTGAAACTGAGCATTCATTTCACTGTCTTCTATGCATTACCTGCAAAGGAGACTGGTAGTATTAATACTGTGGTATGAACCTAAACATTGTTTTATCCCAGAATCTAGCTGGATTTTACCTCTGGCAATGGGGTAGCACCCTTTACTGCATACAAGGACAACAGGGTACCTTGAGTGGCACAGGGCAGGCCATACGGCCATGGAAAACAGTCACTCTAGTTTCAAAGAAGAAGCATTTCAGAATGCACTTCCTTACTTTTTTCTACAAACTGCACAGTACCATTCACTTCTGAAGAATAAATTAAAGAGGAACATCTGGGGATATCATATGGGTGAAAAGTTAGTACTGTCCTCAGCACTTGACACTGGCTAGCCTGGCCTCTGTTGACACTGATCCCTGTCTGCGTTTGGGCATACAAAATATATTTTTGTCCACGGAGAACACACAAAAACATTACACTTTCATCTTCAGAGATCTGCACATTCTGCAAGCGATAGCCTTTTTTTTTTCTTTTAAAAAATAGACAGTTGAGCATAATAACTCTTGAAACTTTTGTACATTTTACAACGGTACAGAAAACTTCTTTGAAATGAACAACCCTGACTTTATCCTGCAGAGAGAAGGGAAGTATGACAGTGGTGACATTTTAAAGCCCAGCAGTCTTTTTTCCCACCAAAAGAAGCTCCCCAAGGGTTCTCCCATGTGTTCCATAATGACTGAACTTCTTAGCCAATTTGTTTCATTTTCTTGCTTCATACTGGCTTCCTTTAAGATTGTGTGAGTGCATAAAAAAGATTAGCAGTGCTGGCACTGAATCAGTGTCATGAACTGATAAAAGCTAATCTACATCCTATGCTCATCAAAGAGGCTCCATCACATTGTGGCTTGGGTAACTGCCCAATGATGATTAGGACCAAATTTTCAGCTTTATGGAATTTATCCAGAACATTGGACTCATGTTCAAAACTAGTATTTCAAATACTATTTACTCTTATACTTGTTCTGCCAGTATTGTCTACTCTGGCAGGCAGTGGCTTTCTAAAGCCTCAGACAGAGGTCTTTCTCAGCGCTGTTTTCAGTGAAGCTTTTTGACTATGCCAGGGATTGAACCTTGGACCTTCTGCGTGCAAACTTTGCTGTGCCCTAGCAATAAGCTATGGGCATTACACATTTCTGTGATTCCATTACCATCACCATTACTCTGTGGCTCAAACCTCTGCCTCCTCAGTGAAGCCAGGGGACTGTTCAGGAATCAAGGTGCTCCGGATAGCAGAGGAGCTGTCCAGCAAATGATTCACCAGGATAAATCTGAAGTAGTGCTTCATCAACAGCTAACTCAGGAACTTTCTAGCCATCTCTGCTGTCTCATCCCTTACTGATAAGGGCCCTGAGGCAGAGTACAAGGGAAATATGGTTTTCTCATCATGGCCAGAGCTTGGGGACATTCAGTCCTCTGGGGTCATGGTCTGGCTGGACGCAGAAGAGTGGTGGAAGGCACCAGCAAGGGATGAAGGATTGGTGGTGGGATGACAATGAGTGGTCCAATTTACACTGTCCCATAATAATCTCCATCTGACATTCTATTTTCATGATCTTAGGCTTCTTGATTATCGTTTCAAGTGGGCATTAGGAAAAGAAAAAAATGTCTTTATAAGGGAGTAACTTTTGCATTGGTCAAACACCTCAGACAGGTGATTTCCAGCACGAAGGAAAGAGTGATAATTACTTGGAGATCCACCTTGCGTAATTATTCCAAATGCTTGCTTTGTGTTGTATTATTCTATCAGTTTGTCCTTGTGGCATCAGGTAGGCCTTTTTTTTATCAGCAGCTATGCATCAAAAAGGTAGTTTTGTCACAACCATGTATGCTGCATGAAGTCATTGCCCTCAAACTATGCAAAATCAGTACTGCCATTCCAAATTCTAATTAACAGATCAACACATGCTACACGACATACAACGCTTCCTTCAGGACATCTTCATCACATTTAGATATGCAGCAGAAGGCAGTTGTTACTTTCTCAGTTGGAAAACAACCACATACTGACAAGTAGGAGGTGCAACTTATTAACAGAAAATGCTTAGCACAATAGCCTTTGCATGGAGCAGAATTAAACTGAAATGAGCTTATCGGTCAAGTGGATAATTATATGTAATTATTGTAAAACGTGTCTGGTGCTGGCTAATTTCCTCTTCCGGATAGATTTCCTCCAGTAGATTTGTAGGAGTATATTGTGCACTGGCCAACAAAATAAAACCTGCCTGCACATGCTTTAGACAACTGAACTTTATATTTATGAACGTATTGTGATGAATGATCACAACAGTAGTTTCTTAATATACACATAAATTGTCCTTTACAGACACAAGCTAAAATCTTTTTACTTTAGCCTAAGTTCCAAAAACTTCAGTAGAACACATATGCACGTATATGTGCTTTGCAATCCATACTCATCAAATGTTGAAGCATATACTTGAATTTATGCATTTATCTTAGCAATCACAGATTAATTGAAAGTGCTCTGGTTGGGAGAATCCTTGAGATTTATTGTAATCATCACCATTATTATTCATTAATGTATACAAGCACGGCTAGATGGGAAATAATAGTGCTTCCTGCTGGTAAAACTAATACTAAAGAGATGACAAGATACATGTGATGAGCTAAGGCAGAGAAAATGAGGTGAGTGAAAGATGAAAATAATGGTATTCAACAGAGAGGAATTGTTGTTTTGCCATAAGAAAAAGCCAGATAAATAACACAGAAGGGTAATATTGTGACATGTTGGAAAGAGTTTGTTTTGGTGCAAAAGTAAAAAAAAAAAAAATGAAAGCAACCGACCTACTAGGCAGCTCAAATGTGTCTGCATGGCAGTAAGTCCTATTTAGATCAATGGGATGTACATTTGACTAGACATCACTTCTCGCAGTGAGGGAACCGCCAGAAGGCCCTCAGTGCTGGATCCCAGTGTTTGGGCTGAAGCATATGAGGAGACAACCTCCCTACAGTCACACCATGAAATTACGTACGACTGTTCACTCTTCCTCCATTCAAGGCATCCATCCAAAAAAAGATATCTGCCAGCTTACTCCCTTAATTAAAGGAACACTGGTCCTCTTGCATGCACAAGTCCATAAAGATCTAAACTGCACACCTAGAAACAAAGAAAGCAGAACTTAGCTGCAATTTAAACCCACTATTATAAAACTGCAAAACCTCATAAGCCTCTGAAGCATCAACAGGTAGAGAGAGAATGAACCACTGAATGAATGCAATATTTATAGAACAGGCTGTAATAAAAGCAGCTGTTAAGTGCTGTATATTTACAACTCATGTATGTCACCACACAAGAAACATTTCTATGGGCAAACAGAACAGTTGCTCTGTTGGTAAATGGAACTGTGTGGAACAATTAAAGCTCTGGCTTTTCAAAATGTGTTTTCATATGCATTGCCTCAGAAAGTGTCAAATTATTTTAGTAATCTTGAAGTAAAACATGACACAGTTTTGACACTGTTTATTCCATAGTATGTACAGTAACTTCTTTTGCAGAAGAGAATTCATTTTATATAACCCTACTGCTGGAATGAACTGGAAACAGAAAGTCATAAGAGGAATAAACTAGACTTTTTTTAAAAGAAAAAAAAAAGAAATAGGGATGGATCTTGGCACTGAGATAGGAACATGAATGCTGCCTTATCCTGAGTCAGACCCCCAGTCAATACAATAGCTCAATACTTTCTACAATCACCAGGATTACTTTCCAGAACTGGAGACAGGTTCTTGCAGCCTACCTGGAAATGCCTTGGACTGAACCTAGAACCTTCTACAGTGGTACCTCGGCTTAAGTACTTAATTCGTTCCGGAGGTCCATTCTTAACCTGATACTGTTCTTAACCTGAAGCAGCACTTTAGCTAATGGGGCCTCCTGCTGCCACTGTGCCACCGGAGCACAATTTCTGTTCTCATCCTGAAGCAAAGTTCTTAACCCGAGGTACTATTTATGGGTTAGCAGAGTCAGTAGCCTGAAGCGTATGTAACCTGAAGCGTATGTAAACCGAGGTACCACTATATATGCAAAGCAGATGCTCTATTACTAAAGCAGATACTCTGGTCCTTCTCTGTATTATGAACACAATAAGGGCCCTTCTGGATAAAGCTAAGGACCCATCTCATCCAGAAACTTGTCCTCACAGTGACTACCAGATGCCTATGAGAAACCTGCAAATAGGATCTGAATACAACAGCAGTCTCTCACCTGTGATTCCCATCAACTGGTATTCAAAGGTGTTAAATGAGAGACTGGGCTTTCCTGTTCATGGCCTCCAAATTATGGAATCCCCCCCTCCAGCCCACTCCAAGGATTATTCCTTTTCTTAGAGCATATGAGAAGATAGCCTCATTTACAGTAGCCATAAACTGACCAGGCCATGTCCTAGGAGCTGAGTAAAAATGCCCAAAGGGTGAATGTATTTCATCCTCCACAGGGCAAAAAGTAGTTTCATGAGTGGTTTTCCTAAATAAGTAAGAAGTTGCATGAAATATAAAAAGGACACAATGCTCCCAAAGTGAGCGTTACTCACAACTTACTACAGCTACTTTGAGCACATCAAAAAATACAAAAAATAGTCATAGTCTTCACTCTAGCATGGCCTTCTTGTCTACCTTAGTTACAACTCCTACAACCTTCCACAACAGTTGGTTACTACTCAGATATTGGAAGCAGGAGGAAAAAATACAAAAGCACATTATTCCAATGTGCTTTGGACGATGCTGGTCCTTCTTTAGGGAAATTCAGGTAAATAATGATTTAACATTTATGTTTGCTGTTTCCTTTTTTCTTACTAAGAAAGCTACACAGTGTGGTTGCTTGACTATTCAACTCTGGGTAGTGAAATGTGAAGAACACTCATGGGGAAAGAGATAAGCATCATATGCATGTGCACACACATACAGTATTAGGAAAGACTGCGCATGACATAGAGTCAAACCGTATTCAAAAGACAGTCAAACAGCAGTATTTTGCATCTGCCGCCAACTTATCTTAATACAGAGCCACATCTTTCATTATTATCCAAGCCTAAATAGAGTTTTCTTAAATCTGAGATTTGGGTGCAATTTGGAAAGCCAGAAAGCTAAAAGGATGAAGCACAACGCCTATTTGATTCACCTACCACCCAGTATTTTACAGAGGAACCATTATTATCCAGATGTGATTCTGTAAATATTGGGACTAATATACTGCTAGGGCAACACAGTACACTTACAAAGAGTGCTGAAGACAGACTCTCACAAAAGCTCAGTAATCAACATACATTATTTTAGTTCCCTGGTTTATTTTGCCTATTTTATTTTGCTCTCAATGCACTAAATGTGACATTCCAAAGTATCAATTTGACTGGCACATCATCAGGACACTGCAGAAGCATATTTCTTTTCTGCAGGATTCACTCTTGTTATTCTTTCGCTTAATACCAACGTTGTTCATGCTGTCATCAAAATGACTGCTTTTACTAAGAATTAAGGCACATAAAGAAGCCAGTCAATAAATGCCGCAGTGGAAATAATGAATGTGGCTATGGACCAATGAAAAAATGTGGAAATGCAAAAAAAAAAAAACAACAACCCACAAAAACTAGATGGCATTCAATGAAGTTCAAAAGAAATACATTTCTACAAAATGGTGTGCACAATTAACCGCCAATGTTCCAGGATAATGAAAGCATCATTACATTTAAAAGGAAGAATTTATTCACCTTATCCGGAATCCTTTGAAGCTGGACAAATAAATCCTCCTTCACTGCATCACAGCTATATGCCTGACAATTCTAAGCAATAAAAAATTAAAGAAAAGCTTAGCACAGTTTCTTTTATATAATAAAAACAATAACAACTTGTATCCTGCTTTTGTTAGGACCAAAATGAGCTCAGCAAGGTAAACATAAAGATTGCAATCCTATACACATCTACCCAGAAGAAAGTCTCGTTGACTTTAGCCAAGTTTACTTCCAAATAATTGGGTGCAGATTTTCACTTTAAGACATAATTCTGTTATTTTGGATTTGGACAAAAGTGTTCTGTAAATACAACCCATATTAAATGCTTATTTTCTAACCAGTGCAAAATGATATAATAAAAGTCAATAAAATCAAGCATTGAGATGACCCTGCTTACTTGAGTAAGCTGATCCCTCTCCGGCTGAGGTAAAGTGATGGAAGTAAAGTGTTTCTTTTCCTCAATTAGAGATGTGAGTGGCATTGGGGGCAGGGAGTCATTCTTTAGTGGGGGGCAGGGGGCAGAAGAGAGTGAGAACTTCCAAATTTGGCCTCTTGAGTGCTGCTAAGAAAATGAAAAGTGAAACCATAAGTGGGAGTCCTCATCACACTTGATAGAGTGCTTTATCTTCACTGCTATGTTGCAATGCTGAGTCTCCACAGCAAGGCAAAGGTGAGCAAGCATGACACATCTGGGACAGGCAACAGTCTAGAAAGCAAGCCGCATTGGGAAGCAAGTTGTGGCTTTCAATCAGCCAGCGCTTTCCCTTCAGTGAGATATAAAGTGCCCCTGCCCTCCTGTAGCTTTGCCAAAACAGCTCATTAATTGGTTTCCAAGAGACTGCCTCCTCCCTATCTCTTCCTGGGGCAGAGATTGAACTGCAGGTGCTACAGGAGGTTGTTTAAAGTGCAAATGCCTCTGAAAAGTGTGAGAAGAGAGAATGTTCTTCTTGATTTTGCTTATTTTCTATAAAACTCTGGTGTCCTTTGGAGAAGGGAAGAGGTGGCAGGCAATTAATGCCTTTTGGGTCTGTTTAGAAGAGAGATGTGGAAAGAAACATCTTCTTTGATCTAAGAACAAAAGATATGAATGCCATTTCTCTCCACATTTACTCTGCTTGCGTATTTCTTTATTTTATTTTATTTTAATTTTATTTATTCTTTAAACAAAGAACCTGGAGCAATGCATATGTCTTCAGACCATTCCCATCCAAAGGAAGGTAAACCGTGGGGCCTCACCCTTAGAATTTCTCATATGAGAAGAATATAACTACCATATTTATGACACTAACTTTCTGGTGTCAGCTGGTAAGCACTGTAACACAGCAACATCTGGTGAGGAATGAACTCAAATTGTATGATTAGTGAAAAACATTTCCCAATGAATGTATATTTATTAGTGTATTTATTAACCAACTTTTAATAAATATTTATTTATTAATCATCCTATGAAACTAGGGTGCCCAAGCCATTTTCACTCAATAGCTGCTGCTCATTCAATGAAAGTGCATGGAAATCTGCAGTCCTGTAGCAACGGGCTGTTAGACCAGAGTGTGCCTCACAGCAAATGTAAATGCATATTATGGTACAATTGTCACATAGGAGATAAGGCACTTGGGATAAATTTCATATTTAGAGGTTCAAGAGGTTCTAGGAGAAATTTAAAAAATAACAACAACCCAGAAATGATATGTTCTCTTTATCCATTGCCATTACCCATACAGAAGGAGAAATTGCCAGAGTAAAGAACAAAAAATGCAATGTCCATGTTGGATAAAATTGTTAGCTACTCAAGGACAATTTTCAGTTCCTCCCTCCAGTTAAAGTTAAGTTGTTCTGACCAATTTAAAAATGGCTTGGGGGGGGTGACAGCAATCCTCTCTCAAGCAAGGATCTCCCTTCCATTTGGGTCAAGTGTCAGTTCCAATGACTCAACCATTTGTCTGCCTCAAGAAAAGCTGTTGCAGCTATTGAGTAATAATGGAAAGACAAACTTTAAATTGATCCCATATTAAACACAAAGGCATTTGGCACTGAAAGCAGCAATGGTAACAATTACACATTTAGAAAATTAACTCAGATTTTCTTTGAAAAATATATTGCAAACATTTAAATGGGGACATTAGTTTCAATATATCTTGGGAAGCATTAGTAGGCATGGTTTTTTTAAAAAGTGGTATATAGTGAAAGTTATTCATCAATGACCTAGAACTTTTGTCACCAAGAATCCTTCCCACTTATGCAAAGGTTTATAGAACAATATTTTTTTTGTCCTTGGAATCCTGTGCCAACTTTGTTTCTGTCACTGTACTTGGTGCATAAACATACAAGCAGTAAAAAGAGTTTTCAACTCATCAACGGCATCCTTTAAGAACACGAAAATAAATGGCCTTGGAGCCAAGAGTGGAACTATTAACGCATCTGTTGTCAGCATTTTGTTAAGAATTAGGGAGAACAATATACGGCATCCTTCTGTCAGTCATTTTGTAATAGCTACAGAATGATTCATTTATCACTGAAAGACAGCATTGATATACCTGCCAGTTTTGTCAATCTTTCAAATTCAAGACATCAAAGCATCTGGATGAGCATTGACTCCCTACAGAGATAGAAACACAAGAGCAAAATAGAATGAACATGAATAAAATAAAGAAGTGAAAAGAAGAGAGGCCCAAGTATGCCAAACTTTCACAACACTCCAAAGAGGAAGGGAAGTCTATCCTAAAACACAATTCAAGATGCTGGCATTGGAATGCACACTGTCCTACATAACATGGGTCTTGTGTACCTAAGAATACCATCTACTAAGAATACCCATTTTGATCTCTGAAATCAAAGGACTGGAAAATACCAGAAGGTCATTCTGGCCTATCATCTGACAAAGAATTGTGACATTTGCACAGGGAAGTATGCAAAAGTAACTAAATTCACACCCTACACGTTAAATACGGAGACAGATCTGTATAGCAGCTTGATTTTATATTTCTAAAACATTTGTATTTTCTGCCTCACAATAGACCTTCATACAAGCTGAAACCTGCAAAGCACCTAACAGAGCCTCATTAGAACATATCCTACTTCCTTGCACATTCTTTCTTAATACTGTGACTAAATGCAGACTCCATCCATAGGTCCAACCGTGGCTAATTGCTCCTCCCAGTTCCCCAGTTGGCTTGACAAAGACTTCTAGAGAACTAAAACGACAGCACACTATGTGGTAAACATTTCGGCTGGCCAAATAAAATGTATTCCCTTAATGCAGATTTTGGAATGTTTTCCAGTGTCTGAATCAAGGCCTTTAAAATGATATTGAATTGTGTAGAACACTGTCCAAGCAACTGCAGCTCCTCTCCAGAAGCAATTCGCATCACAAATCGATTGCAGCTTCCCATCCCTCATATGGCTAATCAAATAGCTGTGAACATAGCTTCTTCCACCAACAAGTGAATCCACTGCATCACAGTTGCAATGAGCAGAGTGCTTTGAATCACTCCACCCAGAAGTGGAAGCTATAGAAATATACAGAGTAGAAGAAAATTGTGATATACCCAGAAACAATGGAAGCAAACAAGATAAATTTATTTCCATCCCACCCTTTCTTCAAGGAGCTACACTGCCAAATCCTGCGTAACTACAGAAAATAATAATCCTAAATTCATGGCTGTGCAGCCCTGGTTACCCAGGATAGCATAGTTTAAGGCTGCATACACACAATACATTTCACTCTCTCACACACAAAGAATCCTAGGAACTGTCAAGTGTTAAGAGTGCTGGGAATTGCAATTCTGTGAGGAGTAAACTACAGTTCCCAGGATTCTAGAGGGGATTGCTTTAAATTATTTTAATGTATGTATGCAGTTTAAAGGTAAAGGTAAAGGGACCCCTGACCATTAGGTCCAGTCATGACTGACTCTGGGCTTGCAGCGCTCATCTCACTTTATTGGCCGAGGGAGCCGGCGTACAGCTTCTGGGTCATGTGGCCAGCATGACTAAGCCACTTCTGGCGAACCAGAGCAGCGCACAGAAACACTGTTTACCTTCCCACTGGAGTGGTACCTATTTATCTACTTGCACTTTGACATGCTTTCTAACTGCTAGTTTGTCAGGAGCAGGGACCGAGCAACAGGAGCTCACCCCGTCATGGGGATTCGAACCGCCGACCTTCTGATTGGCAAGTCCTAAGCTCTGTGGTTTAACCACAGTGCCACCCGTGTCCCTAAGCTTAGGCAAATTTAGCTAGAATAGTGAGCCAGCATCTTGGCATATTCTCCTCCTCTGCCTATTTAGGGGACATGCTTACAATCCCTTGAATGTATAGCTACAATGCGTGTCAGTAATGAGATTCACACTTTGGTGCCTCAGACTGTGGTATGGTTTGAGATATGCCCATATGTAACATGTTCCTGTGGAAATGTTGGCATCCTAGCATAACAGCTGCCCAGTAAAAGCAACCAACTACGACCGCGTACTTTGAAGTGAAGACACTTCACAGCATTTCTTCTCTAGGGATCACTTGGGAGCGATTAGGTTAGAATATCAAAGACTTGTGGGTTCTTTTTCATTCTATATACCGTTACCCCAAGTAAAACGCCTCTCATTTCAACGATGCTTACCACCGAGTCAGGCTTTATTGAAGAAAGCAACTTGGGGAAAGGTCTGTGCTTGACATCAGCCTTGTATATGCGGTTGTATAATCCTTCCCCACGTCAAATATGACTCACAGAAAGAGATTAACTAATCAGTCACAAAGCAAGGCTATAATTTTGCAGAGCTTTAGAAGAGTAATACACAGTAACACCCTGACAATTAATAATGATGAGCTCAAATATTGCATTGCACTTCAATATCATGTTGCTTATTAAAAATTTCTCTTTCCAAGTAAACTTTCTAAAGTACTTCGGTTTCAGATAGCAGCATTAAATGGAGAGACAGGTCTAGTGCAAAGAGCTGTTTGATCCTTCCAACCACATAAGTCATGGGTGGTCCATGAACAAGGAGGGAAACTGGAATAATTCTTGAAAATTATCCCTGTTGGGAGTCAGGAGTGCACATTATTACTGCTATTATGCAAAAGAGTTCATGATTTATATAAAACTATTCTTTAATTTCCAACACACAACTCAGCCACGTCCTACAACAGCACTTTCTAAAAGTACTTCTAACAGAGGGATACAGATTGTTTGGTAAAATGACAGCCTTCAGTCTTTCAATATTTGTATTAGGTCAAAAGGTACTTGCAGTGTGATTTGATTTAAAACAAGACAATTTAAATCACTGACTTAATCATTAAAGTCACACGGAAAAAGACACATTTAAATAATTGATTTAAATCATGCTCTTTTTGAAATTCATCTTTTTTATTACCATTTTTTAGAGCAAACATGAATCATAATTGGTTATTATAATTGCGTCTGTTGAGCGATGATTACTGAATTCAGGCTCCGTATATGTGTTGATAAATCAGCTTATTAACAAGGTTCTTTGCAGGTCCCTGCAGGTCACTAACAAAAGCAATTAAAATTGGTTTGCAACTAAATAGAGCCTTTATACAACCCAGGATCATAAATAATCCAAAATCTTTAATTATGCAGCCCACATGCCTTTTGAGCTGCATGAATATTATCTGCTTAGGAGACGTGGCAGTTTTCTGTTTGGTTTTTCTCTAACCAATTTAAGTATACTAAGTATACAAAGTATACCACAGAGGCTAAATGTCCAGAACTTTCCACGAGGTTGGCAGTTGTGGAACCAAAAAACCCTCTTTCTCTCAAAGATAGGAAGCAAACATCCCTGCTGTTTGGTTGGCAAACCCAGGCCAGTGAGTTTACAAAGTCCATTTGTATTTTAACCAATCAGCCTTGTTTGGCTGTCACAGCTCTGTTTACCAAATTAACCTTAGGCAGTGGTGGGCAACCTCAGACCCTTAAGCCAAATGCAGTCCTCCAGGCCTCTGTCAGTCATTTGGGACTCTCCCCAAGCCACACAGCTTCTTTGGTCACACTTTCTTCCCCCAGGCCACACCCCTCATGTCTTCCTGGAGTGTTTTCAATAGCTGGAATATGCCCTTGATGAAATATGTATTCTGCCCACTCTTCTCCCACTGTTGTGTGGTCTCCAAGAAATTGTGCAGCCCTCAGACTGGTAAAACCCTGACACCTTTAGGCTACTGCTACTCCTTGTATCAGATAGCCTTTAAAAAGTATCCTCAAGTTTTTAAAATGGCCTGTTGACCAGAGAAAGTGACTTTTTAAATAGGACCTCAGAAATCCCATTGTGCATGCAGAGCTGTCCATATAAACCTTTTGATCCCAGCTCCAAAAGTTTTAACAAAATTCCACTTTTAGCTTGCCTGATTAATCAAAAATCAATGTTTTCTTCATCCAATGATACCCAAGAACACACAGTTAAGGCTGCAGTTCTGTACACAATGTAGCTGGAAGCACATTCCATTGAACTCAATCGGGCCTATTTCTTAGTAGACATGTGCAATTGCTCTGCTAATTGCTAGAAGAAATCATACGCCAAAACAGTGACCAGAGAAGGAATTACTGCTGGGAGAAGTGCAGAAAAAAAGAAATGTGTGGAGCATCTGCAGTAGCACAAACAGCCGCCTTCATCTGCCCCAGCTGCAACAAAGCATGTCTCTCCTGTATTGGTCTGTACAGCCACAACAGGCACTGTAACTCTCCAAGGGTTTGATTTCACCCACAAAGGCACACTCTTCCATTGTATCTTGAGACAGGTGGACGCCAACAACAAAGGCCCACACTAAAATCTACAAAGAGGCACTTTTATACTGTTATTGTTCACCTTGTAAGAGCTTGTTAGCACTGCATCTCACTATCTCACTGCTCTTGGATTTTATTATATTATTTGTGGCACCAAATGGTGAACAATAAAACTTGTTTTCTGTGTTCAGCACACTCCCCCAAAGACCACTTTCTCATCTCTTCACTAGGACAATAGCAAGTATGCGTTTCTTGCATATTCCTTTCTAAATTGGCTTGACTCCTGTAAACAGGAATAAAAGTGGAACTTCATATCCAAATAAAACCCATTGATGTTGTACATATCTGTGCCTGAGGCATCATTTTTAAAAACAAAAAATGATCAAACTTTTTTTAAAAAAATGGTGATAAATTTCTATTCACATTTCATGTATAGATGAGAAAAACATAGGTTCAAATCTCTGCTCACTTAGGAAGGTCACAGGGTTGTCAGTCCACTATCAGTCTTGGTTTATCATCTCTCTAAAGCTGTTGTTAATGGAGCTAAAATGACACTCTCTGAACTGTGTATTTTCCTAGTGGTAAATCACACTCAACATGATCTGTAGATATGTCATGGTTGCTCTTATTTTACTAAACAGTGCCAAAAAGAAGGAAGGGGAAGAAAGAGAGGTAGTGATCCTAACATTGCTAAAGATTGGTTTCTTTGAAGCACGCCCCACTTGGTACATTTCAAGCAATTGCTCTTCCTCAAAGCAACTACAGTGCTCTAATATAATAATAATAATAAGGTATCTTTGCATCTGATAGAGACCAGTTACTCAAATCACACCAGGCACTGCAAACATTTACTGGAAAACTCCCCCCCCCAAATAAACCAATCTTCAGCACTTTGATGTTTGCCACTGTGGGGGACTTATTCATCTTGGTAAGGTTTCTTTCCCCCTCCCTATTTGCCACCCTTTCTCCTTTCATGTGAGTATGTATCTGCTTTGACTTACCCCCTGGTTGCAGTACATTAGCTAAGATCCCCAAGTGTCATGGCACATCAAACATCATACAGAACCTAACTTTGCATGCCTTTCTTTCATCTGAGCATCAAAAAGTCCAAACCCTCAAATATAGTCTTCTCTTCTTCCAAGCGTGCCATCTAAATGTGGTCTGTGTGGTAAGGAGTTACTGCTCAATATCTGTGGTCAACTCATGACCAGGGGGTCAAGTAAACTCCGTGAATGAAGGCCACAGAATGAGAGAAAGAGATTGGTAGAGGTAGCCCATAGAGAGGACAACAACCAACCTGTGCTCAGCATCCAGGCCTAGCTCTGCCATTAGGCAAAGTGAGCTGTCTGCCTCTGATGACAACCACTGGTGGGGTGGAGAGCAGCAGCAAGATGGTAGGAGGATAGAGCTGTGTATATACCACATGGCCTGCCCTAAGTCAGCCTGCTGACCTTAAGTGTAGTTGAAGTAAGAATCAGTTGCCAGGATGTGCAAACTATATAAGGCACAGTTGACTAAATTAACAAGTAAATAGGAAAAAAATAACTGAAAGATTGAGGGATACATAGGAAGTTGGTGGTAATGATGCACATAATTCCTACCTCACCCACCAGTACTGAAAAATAAATTATGGAACACTTTTTAAAATGTGGAGGAGATGTCCATGAAAAATATCTTTGGATCAAACTACATTAAAGCATTTTTCTTTTTGTGTGTTTATCACAAAGCATGTTCTTTCTTAACCCAAATCAACCATGCTGCAGGGAGGGGGGTATTCAACCTTTTCCCAGAAGATGCTATTTGCTGCAGGTAAAAAAACAACAACCAAGCTATAGTTGGATAGATCTAGGAAGGACATTCATTGTGGGAAAAGGTTAAACACCCTCTCAGACTTCCAGCACTTCTTTACCAAGCCTGGTTTAACATTGTTTTAACTCTTGTGTCAAGAGATGAGTCTGAAGTAGGGATGAAGAAGAAAATTTATTCAATTCTCATTTAAAGCCGAAGCAATCAAATCTACCTTTTTCAAAATATGAAAACCAAAACACAGTCATCTTTCAAAATTCGCACTTCTCTGAATTTTGTGATTCATTTCTTTAATCAAGCAGTGTTTACCATTATGCTGAAATATGCATAAAAATGACCACACTGGTGAAAATATCATACAAAAATGCACATTATAAGAAAATGATTGCAAAAATGTGCTTTTTGGAGAAATCTGAACTAAAATGCTGACAGATTTTTAGCATTTTTAAAAATGATTTTTAAGGCAATTTGCAAACTGTTGCTGAAATGAGGAGAACTGAATTTATGATTGGAAAAATGAAAAACAGGGAGAACAGACATTTACATATCCCTCCATTCCTGGTCTGAAGGTATGTATGCTACTGTTCTACTGCCAAAGCCAATTTGGCCCTGTTAGTGGCTGGATAAGAAACTCCTGGAAGTTGAACAGAGGCTCCTTGGGAACGGAGTGAGCTGTGAATAAAATAAATAAGAAGCTGAAAATAATGTTGCTATCAGAGGAGAAATCTATCTTTGGAAGCTTTTTAACAGAAGCATGACTATTGAAGAGCTGAACAGAAATGAATTAAAATATTTGCTGGGTGAACAAAAACATGGGAGGCTTTGTGCAAAAGCATTAGAGGCAAAACACTTTAATCTGTAAGATGAAATCACTTTTCAAATGGAGAGATAACAACGGTGGGCCTTTTTAGCCCACCACCACCCCAATCCACTCCAGCAAGCTTCACAACAAGTATGTGAGCCTCCACATAAGGACTGGCTTAGTACATCACATGAACCAGCTAAAAGGATTTTTCTTTGTAGTTTGATTAAACTTTGAGTTGTTACCTTTTCTGCTTGCGTGCCCAAGCCCAGGGAGCCTGCCACCCATGAAGCTGGGGGTGTGGAAGCAAAATAGCCACTGTACAATGTTCTTGGAACCTAACAGGCCACAATTTTTATTGATTACAAATATAAGTGGGCTTAGGCATTGAGTGTATCCTGGAATGACCAGCCCATCTGCTGGCTGGCTGGCTGGCTAGCTGGCTAGCATTGGGGTCGATCCTCAGTTAGGATTGCCCTATGACATACATCAAATGGGAACAATCATCAGGATTGCCAGCTTGGGGAGTGCTGTGGCCCGTCTGTGCATCTGGGACTCAGCTACATTCGTCACAATAATATGTTTTGAATGCGTTATAAACATCTAACACCAGAGAGCAAAAAGGAGTTTATATGGATTTTTACATAGACTTTTTTTTTCTATTGTTGTAACGATTTAATTTCTGACTTACAGTGTTTTTAACCTGTGTCTAGATCCACACTCAGACAGAAGCACCTCCCCTAGGACCCCTAAAATGGATACCCCATTTCCTTTGACGTGGAAAAGCAGTGGCTTACAAACCCACCCCCTCCACCCATGACTGTGGCTCATGCCCAATTCCTTGTCTGCCCAAAGTTGTGCTATGAGGTAGCAAACAAAAAAGCAACACCCCCCCCCCAAAAAAAAAAACACTGATACTTCCACACCGCAGACCCACACAATTTCCTCTGGGTGGATCTAAACATGCAAACGAGGGAGGATGGGCGATCCGAAACCAACTGCACTGCCAGTTGAGGGGGCAACAGGAGTCTCTAGTCAGCTCCACCCCCAGGGCCCACCACAATTGGTCAAATTTGCAGGTGGGCCTGATTCAAATCCCATGGCTGGTGGGAGAGAACATGATGTCTCCCACTGGCCATTGGGATACTGGACAAGAAGAGCCCCAGCAATGGCAGCAAGTCGTGTGGAGACGTAGCTGCTGTGTCACATCGAAAGGCGCCTGGGACTTGTCTTCCTCCTGGGCTTTTAACAACAGGCATACACACTGACACAAAGCAAGTGAAACTTTGCCAGGATGGTCTTAATTAGATTTCTATTTTCTTTGACTCCATAGAGTTGTTTGGCACAAAGCAGATGAATTATTTTTAAATGACGTTTCTTCAAGGCTGCAATAACACAACCATTGCCTTTCTCTCTGATTTAGATGTTCTCATCTATTTCTTACGCAAGGGAACTGTTCACTTTTTACAAACAATTTCCCTCCTAGCAGTTGCCATCATGCTGACCTATGTGTTGCTTCTTTTGCTTGGGAGAAAAAGTACTGAATTGTAGAAGAGTTTGAGATAAGGACTCTTCACCTCTGTGAATGTTTCACAAATTCCTTTTTCTAGCAAGTCCTGTTACAGACATTTCCCTGTCCTTTGTGAAATCTGTGCTGCGATCACTGGAAGGTATGTATAAATCTCAATTGAAATATTTATTGTGTTTCTCCCCACGCTTCTTTTTGAAATGATTGTTTCATCTCTCCAGTTACTTTCTTGGCCTTTCTGCAATTGGGTCCACATGGAGCTGGGCATCTGAATCTTTTTGCAGACCTTCTGGCTAGCCAGCTCACTTCTCTATGTGAAACTGGTATCACATGAAGTGTACAATTTGCATTGCTCTACATGTAGGAGCTGAGCCTGCCTTCATTTACAAAATGATTCCTAAGATTTCTGGAGAATTATACTATGTAATTATTTCTGCAGTGCAACAGAGACAGTGCTGAACCATCGACCCAACTCTACTGAGTTGCTTCCAGATAACCTGTTTATAGAGCATTCATTCTAATCTCCCTGAAGGGAGATTAGACAACAGCTTTAACATCTATTTGTTGAGTATTCAATTTGTTTGCGATGAGGTTAGCTGATGCTGCATCAAACAACATTTTCGCACATTTTTTCCATCACTTTCCTTATCACAGAAAGTCCAATTTGAGGAGGACAGGGTAGTGGGATTACGGCACAAGAACTGCAAACCAATTTTCATTGCACAACCTTAACTTTACAGTACGTGATTGAACTCCACCAGAAAATGGCAACATTATTGAAACTCTTTTACATTTATTTCCTTGAGCTGCTCATTGCTGCAACCAATCTCCCTACTCCATAACCCTACAACTCTGCTCCCCTTGTTCCTTGTGGATCTCCTAAATGTCAATGATTTATGTACGGGCAGAAGGCAGGCTGGAAATGAGGTGGCATAATGCCTTGGAAGCTACAATCCCCTTGGGAATGTGCAGAGAGTTCTTCACATCACCTTCAAGTACTTAAAAGTTGCAGATCAAACAATTTTGAAAGAGAGGGGAGGCAGACTGGAATGTGTGGCCACTATTCTATGAAGTTATATGATTCCCTCATGATCTGGAGTCAGAAACTTTGTTCTCTGGTGAGCAGAGATGCTCACTGCTTTGACTTCTTGTTCAGTAGTAGGTTTTGAGGAGAGAGGAAAAAATCTGTATCATAACGGTGAAATCCTCTTTTAGATGAAAATGAGAATGACTTGTACCACCCTTCTAATGAGGCACCTGATATTACACGGTGAGGCAGAAAACCGACTCCAGTAGCCTCACTACTGAGTATTTTATTTTTCTCTTTCATACTACTTTGTGACTGTGAACTTAGAGGCAGTTAGTTAATGCATTCAATAAATCAAAAGATATAATTTACCCCCTGGATTCTACCATTTAAGGCCGCGGTTTCAGGGTTGAATATTTGATTGCTTCTTCATAAATAGCATCCACAGAAGTAGCTCAGTTAGCCTGTTGAGTCCAAATGACGAATAGCCTTGTGGCAACTTAACATCTAATAGATTTATTATAGCATACATACACTTTTGTGAACCAGAGTCCACTTGGTTTCACAAGCTATAAGAAAATTATACATATAAAACTAACGCCTCCCATAGATTATAGGTTCAGCTTGTAAACATGTGTGACATGGTGCACATTGGAACACAAAAAAATCTTAATTTCACTGAAATTAAATGACTAACAAGACCTTGGGGTCACAACAGATAACTTGAAGAAGATTTTGACCCATTGTGTGACAGCTACCCAAAAAAAAGGCAAATTCCATGTGAGGAATCATTAGGAAAGGAATGGAAAATAAAACTGCTGATATCACAACACCATTATACAAATCTATATTGCAACCACATTTGGAATACCGTATGCAGTTCTGGTTGGCTCACCTCAGAAAGGATATTGTAGAGTTGGAAAAGGTTTGGGAAAGGCAGCCAAAATGATCAAGGGGACGGAATGACTTCCCTTTGAGGAAAGGTTGCAACAATTAGGACCTTTTAATTTAAAGTCAAGTTAAAGATGACATGATAGAAGTTTATAAAACTATTAACAGCATGGAGAAACAGAGAATAATATAACATGTGGACATCCAACAAAGTGGAATGTTGGAGAACTCGAGACAGATAAAAGAAAGCACTTATTCATGCAGTGCATAGTGAAACTATAGAAGTCATTCCCACGGGAGACAGGGATGGCCATCAATCTGGATGGCTTTAAACGAGGAATGGACTAATTCACGGAAGATAAAGCTTTTAGTGGCTGCTATCTATGCTCTGCTTCCAAAGTCAGAGGATGCAAAATGCTTCTGAATACCAACTGCTGGAAACCACAGGAAAGGAGAGTGCTCTTGTACTCATGTCCTGCTTGCAGGTTTCTCGCTGACCTTTGGTTGACCACTGTGAGAACAGGATACTGGACCAGATGGGCCATTAGTCTCAACCAGCTGTCTCGTCTTAGGTTCTTATGTAACTTTCTTCTCCTCTTTCTTTGGACTAGGAGACATTGCTAAAGGCCTGCATTAACAGCCCCTTATCAAGGAGTTGATCATAACCTAGTTGCAGTTTCAGCAAGCCAAAGGTCCTCACATCATCTGCTGTAGTCCTATTTAGTCATTCATTTTCCCTCTCCCTCTGTCTATCACTCACATACACAATTGCCATTATGCAAAGCAGAATGCAGGGATGAATTTGTTTGTTGGCTCAATCCCTATTGCACGTTCCTGCCCCCATTCCTGCAGCCCCTCAAGTGTTGGGGGTTGAATGTCTGCAGGGAGGAGTCCGTTTTGCTCAAGCAGGTTCCCCATGTGGCATAAAACCCCTTAGTGGAGAGAGCAACTAAACAGGATGTGTGTTTCCTGGTGCAGAGCTCTAACAGATGCTCCTCACAATGTCTTCTCTGCTTTCCAGATTTAAGAGATAGCTGCTGTGGGAATTCTAGCGTTGCCAGTTGCCAATGTCCTGGTGAACTTTGGGGAGGTGGGAAGAAGGCTGCAGAGGACCAAGATAGTGAAGCAAGACATGTTACTACCCTCCCACATACACTAATGATTTACACGGTTGTTGTATGCATATTATTACCCAGTTAACTATTTCCAGAAATATTAGATGTCCCCACTTCATGCTCATTCCTCTTCTGTGCTACTTATAATACAAACTATTAAGAAGTCCTGCTTCTTAAGCTATTTACTGTCAGATTCAGATAAGTGGCAATCATGCTAACTATGAATGCAGGAAAGTAGTATACACTTGTTGTGCTTGCATAACTTATTCTTTACTAAGAATTTGGGTTTCCTCAGCTCTGGAACTGCAATTTTTGATGTTACATTTATATTCTATTTCCACCAGTAAACATCTTTCATATATATATAAATATATATATATATATATATATATATATATATATGTATGTCACAGCTTGGCATTTTAAAATACTCAGCTCTAAGCATTCTTATTGCTCTCTGTAGAAAAAGGTTAAAGATGTGATTCCAGTAATTCCACTTGGGCCGGCTATGTTCACACAGACAACATTAAGTGACATTTAAAAAGCCAAAATTCAGTCTTCTTGCAACTTCCAAGGCAGAAATCCTTTCTCACTGATGATATATTTGTGATGGGAAGATTTTGTTAAACACTGAAAAGATGTCTGTGGTTTTTCATGGAGACTTAATAGCTACCATGGCTGCATAACACACTATTTGAAGGCATATTACTTCCCTCAAAAAAAAATCCTGGGAACTGTAGCTTGTTAGGGTGCTAAGAATTGTAGCTGTGTGTGAATAGCAATGAAAGTTCTAAACTTCTAATTTGCCTTTTTGAAATGCTTAGCAGTCTGTTTTTTTTAAAAAGAAAAGATTTGATTACATATTTTAAGGGGAATGGTTGTATGAATGGCTGACTAGCATGTGGCATTTTAGGAAGGCAGAGTACATTCAAAGCAGCCTTAAGAATAGATAACTTGATTTTTAAAAAAATGATTAAGAATATATTTTCAGCATATTCTTTCCTTGAAAGAAGAGCAAGCTAACTAAACAAAGCATTTGTGATAGCTGTCGAACCACAGCATGAAACTAATCAGCAATAAGAACCCTTCAAATACCTCCCAGCAACTTAGATTCACTGAATGAATTCTCTCTCAAACAGAGAATCTGTGTGGTGTTCAAACAATGAGCTAATTTACTATACTGATTTCCCTGTGATTATTATTTATGTACAGCAGAGAATGTTCCACATGAACTCATGGCTCAACATCAAGGACACACTGTTCTAATTTATTACAACCAGAGGGTTGAAGGATATTCCTAAAATGAAATGATGAAAGTTTAGCAGGCATGTGGATCCTGCTGCCTCCAGTTTCTAGGCACTGTGCTGATCTGAGATGAAGCTCAATGCAGTGAGGGGACATGACAGACACAGATGTTTCTGGAAGTCCTGGCTAAGATGGGAAGTAGTTAACTCCTCCCCTTTCCTGAAACACTATTTGCATTCCTTTCAGGGCTTGCTCCAAAGAGTAGCGACGTTGGGTAATTGCTGACTTGAGCTTTACAAAGGCCCCACTATCCAAACAGCAGCATCATTTTTCACTTCACATGAATCACGCATATAGATCAAATGCACTTCAGAGTACTTTCAGTTTACACAACCCACCATTTTGTTGCTAATGGTCTGTGCCCCAGGGCCCCCAAAATCCTTTGCTGGTAAATATATGTCCTTGGAATAAACATTGTCAGGTAGTATATCACCATCAAAAATGAGCCTCCCTCCCTTTCATGCAAGGCTAGTGTCCCATACTGTTCACAAACTGTTCTTCATGAGAATCTGTGTGAAACCCACTTGATATTTCCACACGTAAGTAACAGGCTTGCCAGCTATTCCTTTTTTTCCCAGCAATCCCTCTTGTTTTCACATCATGCCCCTTATTCATGAACACAGCTGTTTGTGGAACATAATGGATAGCTCTGAAGTGTTTCAATATGCTACTGCTCCAACTTCCATAGCACAATGTAATGCATATACCAGGGGTTCATCTTGACTCCATTTGAATTGATAGTAGCATTGAATTCAATTCATTATTTTGACCAAAGGATCTTTCTTGATAACCTGGGGCAAATTACTGCCACTTTGTCACAGTATCCAGACTTTTTCTGGCTCCTATTAGAATAACTGGGTCCTGCCAGGATAATGTCTCTGCCATTCAAACAATGTGATGCCAGCAAGTTCAGATATGCCAGATACTAGGTCCAAGGCTGAGAAGGTAATTAGTGACTCAAATTTGCTCTCTATTATATGTTTCTGAATCAGCTACAAATCTATGGGTAGTGGGATGGACTCATGAGATTAAGTATGCATTAAAGTATAACTCATTTGGGCTAGGGAATGAGATTTTTGAGGAGTATTGTGTCATCAATGAGCACATCAGTACAAAAGCTACTTTATTATGAACACTGGAAAATTGGTGTGGGGTGTTCAAATAAGGCTTTTAAGATGCATGTCTCAAATTCTACATGGGAAATATTGGGGAAATTAAATTAAAGCAATGCAGGTATCTATTGCTGCTATTAACTCTGCAATCTAGGACAAAGGAAGTTCAGCTGCCATTTTCAAAAGCCTGACTTGTACTTTAAGCAGCACTGCATGGGAGCAATCAGAAGCAACTTCTGCAAGTCACCTCCAAGCTGAGTTATTATTCCAGCCCTGTTATATTCATAACAGAATAGGAAGTGATCAAAATTCCACTGAAATCTAATGACAAAAGTCCTGAACCTTCTCAGATGCAGGCATCCAGCTGTTTTGGTGATGATTCAAGTGTGAGAAGAAGGTTCATGTCTGAAATTTTCAAGCTGAGCAATTTACTCCAATGTCAATGGGGACAAGTGTTTCTGGTGATGTTCTGAATGATACAGTACTAATGGAGGAAGAAGCAATTCTTAAATGCAGCATAATTATAACTATATTACTAGAATATGATCTTTGTGAAATATTTCACAATGTAAATCTATCCCCTTGGCATTGTAGAGTACTTTACTGTAGTTATTTTGCAATACCTAGAAAAGGCAGAGAAAGTAATCAATAGGTAGTCATTTTGCAATATATCATTCACACCTAACTTTGCGGATCATAATTATAGCCGTACATTATCTAGCCTGTGCCTAGAGGTCTAAAGAACAAAAACTGACAACAGGCACCACCAACCATGAGAAGAGACTAAAAGATCAATGAAATGACACATTATCTAGAAGTAAATTGCAAGGACTTAGGAAAATTAAAACATGAAGCTGGTGGGGGGAATAAATTGTTTAAAATGTTCTCAGAGTTTTCCGTAAGTTCTACTTTCTGAATACATTTTTGGGATAGAACTATATGAGCGAAGCATGGCATTAATTATGTGAAAGCAATGAGTGTGCCCATTTAAAAAATGTAAATAGGGAGTGAACCAAGCCAGATCAAGGCCATAAGAGTGACTCCTACCACAGTCCCAGAATCCTACCCCAGTTCTGATGTTTGTGGTGGGTAATGTATCAGTAGTAAGGTGGTATTCACTCAAGTATGTAGATCAGGAATGGGGAAATATCTGGTCCTCCAGGTGTTGTTGGACTATATATCTCCCCCGACATCTCTGACCATTGGCTATGCTGATTCTGACTGACAGAGCCCCAGTAGTGTTGGAGGGGAAGAGAGCAATGCTTTATTAATTTGTTTGCCTGTGGGTATGCTTTTTTAACCTTGTTGAACAGCAGCTTTAGCTGGTTTCATTCAAATAAACAGCTTTCAGAGTAATGTGATTTAAAGTACATTGCTGCCTTTATAGTCCTAAACCTTTTCTGAGTCACTTGAACTGACATGGCCTCAGGGGACAAGTGCCTTTCCATTTTCACACATAGCCCAGTGTCTTATTTTCAGGATTTATTGACCTCTTAACTTATTGAACCTCATTTCTAGTCTGTATTAAAACTGAGCGATAGATAGGGAATCTCATGGGATACTTATATTAAGTGTCTCAAAAGTGGCAGCTCTGCTTCTTGTATTTCTTTGCCTGTTGGCTTTTTAAATTCATGAGATCATGGAGCCCAATAAACTAGTACATGAGCAGTACGTGTCTCCATGTGCCCCAAGGCAAAATAGCCTATTAAAGAGGAGTGAGGTGCCATTTTCAGATTATCTTATGAACAATCTTCTGGGGACTGCATTCTAGTAGTGGTTGGTGCTGGAGGCAAAATGCAGAGTTGAACAGAGCAAAAGTGGGCAGAGCAACAAATGCGGCTCTCACCTTTGTATAAGGGCACATTCCAGACATGCAAGACTCAGGGATTTCTACACAAACACACATATCTCTGTCTTCCAACCTGGGAAGCAAAGCAAGAGGCATTGTTTCTAGTGTTGTGCAAGCCACCACCCCCTTCCCACAATCTGATTTGGGCCTGATTCAGTGATCTGTTTCCCCCTTGTCTGCCTGCCAACATCTGCCTGCTTGTCTGGGGCTGGTTTCTGCAGTAGCAGGGTGAGTGCCCCAAGTTTTTGATATGATACATTTGTCCCACATGACTTACTGGCACACGCAAGACAAACTGCTGGTAAAGAGAGACACAGAAAACAGCACACAGCTGTTTACTCCTCTCTCCACCAGCACATCCTTCAAGCAATGTGATTGCACAGTGCTGGGTGAGATTCTAGCCCTGGAGTGGAAGCTGGAGCTCCCAACGAACAAAGTTCTGCTCCTCCTTCCCAGCTCCCCACCTTGGCATTCTTCTTATATGGTGGAGAGCAGAGCAGTGGCGGAGGAAGGGGGCCTGCCCTGGGTGTCATCCCTGGGGGGGGGGGTGACATTCAGCGCACCGCCCCACAACTCCCAAGCCTACCATCCCCAAACTGCCAGGGAAGGGGGAGCTGCGCCTCTTTACTGGCAGTCTTCCCCCTTCATTTTGACAGCTCAGGATGGGATTCCCAAACCTCCCCTGACTCCTGAGTGGGGGGAGGCTTGGGAGTCACGGGCAGGCAGTGCACCCTTGCCCCATGCTCCCAGCTGGAGGAGGCAGGTGACAAAATGCCGGGCGGCACTCAGTGCGCCCGAGCCACGCTTCTCTTCTGGGAGTGACTCGCTGGCTTTGGCGCCCTCAGGCTCCGCACTGCCCCAAACGGTCCACCCGCCACCTCCCCCTCATCTGTAGGGCGGCTGACTGGGAGGAGGCAGGCAGACTCCTCAGAGGCCCCACGAAGCGTCCTGCCCCAGCTGGCTCCGCCGCAGGCTGCAGGGCGCGTGCGCTGCTCTGTGCACCCGAGCAGCTATCCCGCACCTGGGAGGGCACCCTCCACGCCCCACGCCCCTCAGGAGCAGATCCTCCCTGGGCAGCGCAGGCATATGCTCCGCCGCTGCCAAAGAGGCTTCTTTCATGTGATTTTGCTGCAAGGTGAAGTCCCGTTATTCTTAAAAGGTAAAGGTAAAGGGTCCAGTCGTGGCCAACTCTGGGGTTGCGGCGCTCATCTCGCTTTATTGGCCGAGGGAGCCGGTGTACAGCTTACGGGTCATGTGGCCAGCATGACTAAGCCACTTCTGGCGAACCAGAGCAGCGCATGGAAACGCCGTTTACCTTCCCGCTGAAGTGGTACCTATTTATCTACTTGCACTTTGAAGTGTTTTCGAACTGCTAGGTCAGCAGGAGCAGGGACCAAGCAACGGGAGCTCACCCCGTCACAGAGATTCGAACCGCCGACCTTCTGATCGGCAAGTCCTAGGCTCTGTGGCTTAACCTGCAGCGCCACCCGCGTCCCTTTAAATCTCATCTTTTTTACCCCTGTTTTATTCCTGTGATTATTTGCTGCTGACATGGTTTCTGTTTTCTCTGTTTTATATTGATTTGTTTTCCTACCACTTTTTAAAATTGCATTTTAAATGTTATGGTTTTCCTGCTGTTTTCGTTACCATATACTGTGCATCAGCCAGAGAACAGTAGTTGTTGTGAAACTAAGAAATACTATACCTAAATCAATTATTCTATTACCTGAGGGAGGGACACTTTTCGCAGGTGGAAGCAGCAGGGAGAACGATACATTATCTTTTCCCTGGCTGCTCTTTTCCACCTTAATCCCATCTCCACTGTCTCCCTGCCCCCTAGGATTCCAGTATTGAACAATTCGAGTTTTGCCCAGACAAATGCTGGCAGGAAATGGGTTCCACACCTTCTCCCCTGCCATTTCTCCATGGAAAGGGGAAAGCACATTTTCTCTCAAAGTTGCTTTTGAAACAAACAACAAAATCCCTGAAATTGGCCATAGACTTTGTTACACAAGTTTGCATGTAATGTGCAATTTGCTCCTAATGAAGGTTTTGCAAGTGATCAGCCAGATGGCATCATTAAATTGCAGACATCAATATTTACAGATTTGATATCCAGCAAATGTAAACAAGGAACACTGGAGGTTTGTGTAGCAATAAATATTGTATTAATTTCTGTAGCAGCTCCAATGTTTGTTCATATAATTTGCTTCTAATAATATCATCAGCCATGTAAGAAGTGCCAGGATTATAAAAAGATGCTGAAGCTTGCCAGGAAGGGAAAGGGAAAACATTTTCATCCAACCTTTTTGAGCCTCAGACTGCAGACTTATGATCATATAAACTTGCCCTAGAGTTTCATTGTAGGTAGCACCATCAAGATCAGTAAAACTTATTTCTGACTGAACATGCACAGAATCAGGCTCTGCATGGGTTTAAAATCTGCTTCCACCTACATGCAGAATTGGCCATTTCTTCCTGTGCAGTTTACTTATGCCTAATGCAAATATTTTCTTCTTTTCATTAAATTAATATCATAAGTCTCAGGATATGAAGTTTTAACACATTTGCATAAGGATTTTTTTTATCCCTGAAATTGGGTTAGTAAGATCATGTGAGAAATGACATTTGCCTGTCAATCTTCCATGGTGTTTCTTGTAACTGCTCTGTGATGGGGTGAGGTTTATATTAGCAGGCTAATTTCTGGTGTTTTTTCAAATTGCAGCATCTGAGAAAGCTTCATTATTAAAGAAAGAAAATAATAAATTTGCTTTATGGTAACTTTCTCCAGTAAACGATCACTATAATAGTGAGGTGATAGATATTCACACATATGCAATTTACTAATATGTATACATACACATGTGGAGAGAGAGAGAGAGAGAGAGAGAGAGAGAGAGGGAGAGAGATTCGCACACAATCAACTAACAGCATGAGGGCAGAGTAGGGCCTTGGTCCCCGGTCCTGTCCTCCCAACATTGCATCCCTACTAGCCCATCGTCTACATGTTGGGAGAGCCAATGGGCATGCCATGTCCTAGAGGGGAGCCTGCTTAGGCTTCTCCTAGGATTTATCAGGTTCAACACAGATAGCAGGTTCTTCTCTATGAACGTTTCTTCACAATGTGTGGACAGTGGAAAGTGAAGATAAGATCTCCATCTTATTGGATCATCTCCAAACAATTCGTTCCCAGGTATGGGAAACCTCTGGCCCACCAAATGTTGCTGGGAGTTATATGGGAGTCTCACAACATATGAAGGAAAACAGGTTCACCATCCCTTACCTAAAGAGACGTTGGCTGGCTCTTCTATTAACCATCTCCCTAACTATTATCTATTAACCATCTCCCTAACAACGGAATAGTTGGCTAGTTGTAACAATTTATTATGTACGTATGTACGGTGCCTTCCAGAAGTTGCTGGACTACAACTCCCACAATCCCTTAACAGTGGCCATGTGCTGATGGGAATGGGACTCCAGCAACATCTGGAATGCACACTTTGGCTACCCCTGGTTTGCCAGATAGTTTGCTCTGTATCCACTGTGCTTCCCCCTGCTAGTTTAGGAAGCAGTGAACACATGACGTTAGCCACAATCCATATATATCCTCTATCAAGCTTATCGTATCTTATTAAATGCCATGTTTTGATGCATTTTCCCCCAGACCAGCTTTGATCCGAATTGAGAAAAGGATGTGGTTTAAGACAGTAATGCGTACACAGCCTTTGTGGCTTTTCCCATCTTACTGACGTGGGCTAGAGCACAATGCCTCAATTACTCGGAAAATATTTTTACTCCTCTATATTTATTCCTTTACACAGTTTTGCTCTCACACGTCCCAGATGAATATCTGATCAGGGCACTGTACACCTCACAGCAACAGCTAGGATTTCAGCAGAGTGAGCCAAGCCAACCATAATGCTCTGAGCTATGTGGGTTCTGTTGCTTCTTCTCAAGCTTGAGTCATACATGGATTAAGGCAACTCCCAGTAGCAGCAAGAACAATACTTGCAGAATGCTTACATTTTCTAGTCAGTATATGTGAACTCAGTCTAAGTTTTCTGTCTATTTCATTTTGGTGTTTCTCATTCCTTATTGGTTAACCATTTTTCCAGGTTTACTTCGAATGATATCACCATAAGAAGATGCTCAGCTGGACACATTGGCTGTTGCAGAAGGTCAAGCCACAGTGAGTACTGAAATATATCTGGGTTCAACCTCATGCATCTTCCCTCACCAAAGGTTGCAACAATGAAGATCGACCGAGGTTCTGAAACAACAAGGCTTCTGGGACAGACAAATGCTCCTCCATCGGAAAACAACAGTGAGCTCTCAATGAACACCTCCGACTGTGCACAAGTCATTGTGCCAGAAGAAATCTTCTTCACCATTGCCGCTCTAGGAGTACTGGAAAACCTGCTGGTTCTCATAGCAGTGGGGAGGAATAAGAATCTGCATTCACCCATGTATATTTTCATTTGCAGCTTAGCTGTTTCAGACATGCTGGGAAGTTTGTACAAGACTCTGGAGAACATCCTCTTCATCATCTTCTGCAAGATGAGATACCTAACATGTCAGGGAGCCTTGGAAAAAACAATGGATGATATTTTAGATTTCATGTTTATTCTGTCTTTACTGGGATCCATTTTCAGTCTGTCGGCCATTGCAGCTGATAGATATATAACCATCTTCTACGCACTGAGGTACCATAACATCATGACAATGAAGCGTACTTTAGTGATCTTGGTGGTCATTTGGGCATTCTGCGCTGGGAGTGGCATCGCAGTGGTCATTTTCTCCCATGAAACAGCTACTGTTGTGTCCTTCTCTGTCTTCCTGTGTTTCATGCTCATTTTTATCCTCAGCCTCTATATTCATATGTTCCTGCTTGCACGCTCTCATGCCAAAAAGATTGCTTTGCAGCCTACCAGCTCAGTTCACCAGAGAGCTAACATGAAAGGAGTCATTACTTTAACTGTCTTACTTGGGGTTTTTCTCTGCTGCTGGGCCCCTTTTGTCCTTCATATGCTTCTGATGGCATTTTGCCCACAAAACCCTTATTGCATTTGCTATGGGTCCATTTTTCACGTGAATGGTATACTGATCATGTGCAATGCTGTGATTGACCCCATGATTTATGCATTTCGAAGTCCAGAGCTGAGAAGTACATTTAAGAGATTGTTCTGCTGCCGGAAGCCAAGCTGGACTTAGCCACCGGAACTTCAAAAAACAGAATGCAGAGCCACCACGAGATGCACTGCCATAGAACCATTTACTTTGTCTTGTAGTACAGTGGTACCTTGGTACTCAAACAGCTTGACTCCCAAACAAATTGGCTCCTGAATGCCGCAAACCTGGAAGTGAGTGCTCCGGTTTGCGAACGTTTTTTCGAAGCCGAACATCTGACGCAGCTTCCACGACTTCTGATTGAGGGCAGGAAGCTCCTGCAGCCAATCAGAAGCTGCACCTTGATTTTCAAACTGTTTTGGGAATCAAACGGACTCCCGGAACGGATTAAGTTTGAGAACCAAGGTATCACTGTATCTTGAAAATAATGTGATGTTGACATCTGAGAGCTACTTTGCCACACAGTGGGGCACAGCAGTGAACCTTGGGCTTATGCATTCTCTCTCACATAGACACTGGTTTTTATTAGAGGCTATATGCACAGCATGTGAACCACAGGTTCTCTTCAGTTCCCTGCCAGGTGGCTGAATTATGCTTCTAGACCACATGTGAATCAGCCTTGCTGGAATACACTGCTGCCTACAGAATCTCAGGTCATAATGAATCAATTAGTCTCCAAAGCACCACCATTTTCTTTTTGCTGCTAGGCTAACACAGCAACTTTTTGGGGGGGGAAATATCTTCATAGGAGATTCAGATTAGGAAGAGGGTGAATAAAGTGGTGACAGACATGACTTAGATCATGTTTCCTTAACCTCGTTGCCTCCAGATGTTTTGAACTACAACTCCCACCATCTCTGACCCTTAGTCGTACTGGATGGGGCTGCATTTCAAGATGTTCAGAGGACACCATGTTCAGGGGAGGCTAGCTTGGATACAATTTATGGGGGATTAGAAATTAGTCATGTGTGCGCACGATTGGATTCTGATTTGCAAACTTGATTTGGAGGGATTGTTCAAACCACAGTATGCCAGTTTATACATCACAGCGAAGTATGACTTGACAAACCAGGAAGTGTTAAGTCATATGTGTGGACTGAGGGAAGGAGAGGAGGAGGGAATGTGTGCATCTATACATCACTGAGTCCTCAGTCCAGACCATAGATTTCACATATACACACATGCACTGCATACTCTAATGTTAGATAGATCTGTATTATTTCAATTTTAGTGTGTGTGCTACTGAAGTTAGCACACAGATATAAAGATATTTTAGTTGAGTTTTAAACTAAAATAGGCAACAATGAGAAAATGGTGGAAGTTCATTGATTTAAAAGCTTCAGTAGAAAAGACAGAAATGAATTTAGACTTAATCATCCAGGGAACAAATGTTTTTTAGTTGAAGCCAGCTGTTAGTCATCAAAAGCTCTGTCTTGTTATAAAACACATTAATGTGATTTCTATTAATTACAGTTAGTTACACTACTTCAGCAGCAGGATCTGAAAACATGGTTAATTTTAGGCATTTCTGAAATCATCTGTAATGTCAGACATTTGAATATTGAACTCCGTATTCTAAACTTGTATGAAGTTTGTACACCTGAAAGTTCTACTTCTGGCTGTGTGCGCAGGAACATCCACTGTGAACTTAGCATTTTGTCTAGCAACATTCAACTTAGGGAAATAGGCACAGTACTTGCCACCAACTACTACTGTTGTGAATGGTCACTGTGCTTTTTTTTTTAACCCCACAGTTTGTATAATTTCCCTCAATATCCATATAGATATAGACAGCTACCAACTGAGGACAACATTTCGTACATCAGATGATGTGGGCTCTGCTCCAAGAAAGAGTTTATGCCAATATACATTGACTAGTCTTTAAGGTGCTGCATGACTCTTGCTGCAACAGACTAACATGGGTACCTTTCCTGAGGTGTACTGTATGTGATGTCAAATCTCCTGTGTTGTTCTTCTGGTGTATCACCACATATCTAGAGTGTTACTCCTGAAAGATTACTTCTAATCTGACACGTTTAATTTAGTCAGGTCCTTCTTGATGTTTTCAGATCTGATGCCCTGGTAACCACATATCCCAGTAGCTGATTCCCAGCAAAGGTGCCAGGGAAGAGAAGTCAGTGCCAGCCAGCAAATCACTGAACTCATATCCCATGTTTGCAGGCTGAGGTTTTCTCCTGCGATGAATGTGAATAGCACATACTGTGATTTTCTGTTCTAAAATGTTCTGTGCTTACCTCTTCCAAGGCTTCTCTCACCTCATACACTTTAATGGAGGTGTAGCCTCCAGATGTTGTTGGAGTCCATCAGCCCCAGTCAGCATGGTCAAGAGTCAAGGAGGATGAGAGTTAGAGTCCAACAGCATCTGAAAGCAACCATGTTGACTACCCTTGCTTTAATGTATGCCAATGTTTATTTGGATCTTTGTAATTATCTTTCTTTTTAATGCCTACTTGGAATATGTGTAATTATTGTTTCAATTAAAAACATAAAACAGCTTTACTGGATCAATCTATTTCAGAACCCTCTTTTCCAGAATGTCCAACCACATGCATCTGAGAATCCCACAAGCAGGAATTCACCTAATAAACCTTTACAATAATCTAAGCCAGTAATCGTTCCTCACATCTTCTGGCAATGAATCCCATACATTTGTTAAGCCTTGTGGAAATAAGTGCTTCCTTTGTCGGCCCTCAATCTACTACTGCTAAGCTGTTTTGTTGCCTGACCCCAAATTCTGCTTTTATGAGAATCAGTGAAGAACTTCTCCAGGCACCTTCTTCCACACACAATGCATAATAAAACCTCTGTGCACCCTGACAGTCATCTCATTTCTAAAAATAAAAGACTTCTAGTGTTGTTTTCAAAGAACTTTTGTTCAGAGCAGACCCATTGAAATTAATGCCCATTGCTTACATCCATTAATTTCTGGGTTAAAATTAGTTAAATGCAACCTTTAGTACCTTTGCCATTCTCAGTATGGAAGGTGCTTCCACACCATTCCCACTGATCATGTTGACTACTTTGGAACAATTCGTCATAAGTCATTACAGAGGATGATTTACAAAACAAGTAATTAAAAAGCACACCATAGCTCAATGAATCCACAAATGGCTGCAGTAAATACTTTCTGCACAGAGTAGGAGGATTACATGACACTGAAAGGATGAAAGAGACCATGTTTGTTCAAAATAAGCCAGCTCCTATTATCTTTCCATGTCATGCTGCTCCTATTATGAAGAAAGAGATGTGAACTAGTTAAGGTTTTGTTAGAAATCAGGAAAGAAAGAAAAGAGTGTAGAAATCTGAAATGGCTCATGAGGAGAGGTCAATATAATTGACTTGGGAAATTAGAAGTCACTGATGAGTCAGAGCAGAGCAAAAAGAGAGAGAAAGAATTTGCTGTAGATCGCAAAGTAAAAGCAAGTTCAGGCATTTCATTCACTTTAGCAATCTGCATACTTTAAGCAAATTTCTCACCTCTGTCTATAACTAACCTTGCGAAATCAGGACCGTCACATAGTGAGATCAAGCTATGTGAGAGTGAACACTCTCAGATGATTCCTAATAGACAAGACTCTGGGTAGGGGTTGGAATAACTTGCCCATAGGTATGCTGATCCTCATGGCAAATGTAAAAACTCAGGCAGCTATGGGTTCCCCAATTCATTCCTTGCTGTGATGAAGAGAATCTTTTAATATCTAAATGAAAAGTTCTGTTGCATTCTGAGGGTGGAAATGAAAAAGGTGAACAAGCTGCTGCTTGACGACTTTGACAGCAATCTTTACTGAAGGTTATGAATGGCCTTATTTACCAAATATCAAATCCTCCACTTTATTCTAGTGCACCACAGAAACCACTTCTCAGCTCCTTAAAGGAGGAATTTTGTACCAAATGTTGATAGCAATTAATTATGAAAGCATCCAGGTTGTACCTGTAGGTTCAGGCAGGCCGTGTGAGTTTTATGTACCATGACCATAATTTTGTGAGTCTTTCAGTAATTATTGACTGTGCCTCATGGATTGCATAATTAAATTGTCTTTACACTCAATTCTGGAAATTCATTATGGACGACTCAAAGTAATTAACCTCTGCCTGGCTTCAAGCAGGAGTACACCAATCAAAGTAATTAACTAAGTGACAGACAAAGAATTGCAATTAGATAAAATGAAACTATAGACTTGTGGACCTGTTCACGTAGGCGCTGTGCATCCAAATTGTGCGACCAAGTGTGGGTGGGCTATCAGCACTCCATTAATTTCTGTGGCAGGTACACTTAGGTTCCTCTGACTAGTCTTGCCATCCTCTTGTGTAAAGACATAAGAAAAGCCCTGCTGAATTAGCCAAAGTTCCATCTAGCCTAGCATCCCATTCTCCTAGTGGCCAACCAGATGCCAATGGAAAGCCCACAAGTAGGACATGATGCAATAGTACTCTCCCCACTTGTGTTCCTCAGCAACTGGTATTCAGAGGCCTCTGGCAGTGGAGGCTGAACATAGCCATCTTGACTGGTAACCACTGACAGCCTTATCTTCCATGAACTTGTCCTATCCTAAGGTCTTCCAAGTCAGTGGCCATCACTACATCCTGTGTCCATCATGACATCCATAGACCATCCAGGTGAGAGAACTCTGTTGGCTGAGCCTAAAGGAACTTTGCCTATTTAGTCCTTGCTAATAAAGTCTATCACCTTCCATAACTCCATAGAGCCTGCTCTATAAACTGACTGCTTTAAGTTCTTCCTTGGATAAGTTACCATCTAAGAATGAAGACTGAAAATAATAGTATAAATAAATCATGCCAGTTCTGTCTTTCATCTGAATGGAGGCAGTATGTCCCTAAACAACCAACAGACTTCCAATAATTCCTTATAGCAAAATGTTGTCATTGTTTTCATCCAAAGGAAGACTTCTGAGTATCAGGGTCCTCCTAACAGTTCTCAGAACTCTTAAACTACAGCTCCCAGATTTCTTTGAGGGGGGAGGGAGACTATGCCAGATTAAAGTGATATCATAGTGCTTTAAAAGTATAGTGTGAATGTGGTCAGATTTTCCACATTAATTTTTTGCTTTCATACATGGGTTAATATATGCATTTTGTAACATCTGAGCAACAGCATGAAGGCTTAAACTGGTGAGGGACACAGCCCTCCCCTCATGGTCCACACACACACACACACAGAGAGAGAGAGAGAGAGAGAGAGAGAGAGAGAGAGAGAGAGAGAGAGACTGGCTCCACTTTGGATCTCTGCACTGAAAACATGAAGGTCTGAAGTGGTGCCAGGCCATGTATGTGGGGGGTGTTGGGGCTGGGCCAGGACCTGCACACACACCCCTCCATCCCCTTCATCTGTCTGTACAACTGCCTGAGCAACGCTGAAACATGAAAAAAGTTGTTCAAAAATGATGGCACAAAATTGCTTTCTTTTTCTTTCTTTTCTTTGTTGGTTTTATAAGAAGCGCTGGTTCCTAATGGAGAACTTACGCCTCCACAAATAAGATTGAAGCCCTCACTGCCATTTGAGGCTTTTGTTTGCGATCCTACCTGTAGAATACAAATACCTGTATTTATCTCCTTAGCTTTAGCATTCACCGTGCTGTAGGATTTTCAGCTATTCTCAACATACGTTCAGCCCTAAACACGCCCTCAGCCACAGACAAAAGCCCTCAGTCCTGCATCCTTGGCAACAGTGGCTTACTTGTGAATTGTTGGAACCGACTGAGCTGTCACTTGAGCACTGTGTCCTTTTGTAAGCTATTTTCTCGATGCTGAAGCAAAGTTTGCCATTTCTGTTTGATAACAAAAATTGTGTGCTACATACAATAAAGGTGGTGATGGTCAGGCTAGGTGAAAGTTGTGAGGTTGCTGGTATCATCCAGCACCCTGTTTTAAATTCGAACAGCTCAGTGCTGCAAATCTAAACAGTCTTCATTCTTAGCTGAGTGGATCTCTAAGGTGACATGTTCCATTCGAAATGGCAGGACTACCATGGTTACTGTGGAGGATTCCATCTCACATCACTCCAGGATACCACATAATGGCACTAATGATGCGGTTACCGTAATTATCATGCCAACTTTGCCAGGCTCTCCCACACTAACCCAAAGTAGCTATTAAGCATGCTATTACCTTAAGCTCTTAAACTTCTGCATTTTCAAAGCAAGCCACAACAAGGCGCCATCAAAGGAAAAGCTTCACTCCATTTTCTCACTGAGCTGACTTCTCTGACCGCATACACACCACAAATTTAAAGCACACAACACCCCCAAAAGATTCCTTGAAGCTGTAGTTTGTTATGGGTGCTGAGAATAGTAGCTCTGTGGGGGATAAACTGCAGTTCCCAGGAATAAAAGTATGGTGTGTATGCAGCCAAAGTAATATGGACTCTTGAGCTAGGGTGGCCATGTGTCCTGCTGTACAGAGGACAGCTCTCCATTTGCAAGGCTATCAGAGGGCAGCCCTCAGTTTGAAGGAGTATTTGATTAATTTAAAGGGTGGTCCAAGTCCAGTTTAGTAAAGAACCATAAGACAGGAGAACAGCATGGACAGCAGACTGAGCAAGAACATTGAGCATTGGGTCACAGTCCTCCCCAGCATGGCAAGTTATAGTTTCATTCCAATTATAGTATTTATTCCTAAATTTCCATGTATAATACATATACATTTTAAAGGTGTCCTGAACCCCTGGCCTACATGGCAGCAAGTCAGTATGTCAAGTCCAAAGTTTGAAGTCCAGGGGTCAATCCATACAGCCAAAGTCCAGGAAACACAGTCCAGGGTTAATCCAAGTAGCCAAGACTGAAGTCCAGCTGTCAGGATACAGTCCAGAGTTAACCTGAAGCACAGTCCCCTAGAGATCCAGGAGCATCCAAGCCAAGGGCCACCAACATGGGCAGCTGAGCAGACACAGCCCCTCAGCTCTGCTTCCCTTTTGTACTTTGCTGATTTCAGCATCTGGGCTTGATGAGGCATGAGACTCTCATTTGTTCCAAGCCTACTCCAGCTGAGGAATAATACCCCTCCACCCAGAGCTAGCAAGCCCCACCTGGCCAGCTAGGGAGCTGGGCTGTGGGCCCTTGCCTGTCTCAGTCTCCTAGAGTGTCTCTCCTACCAGTCCCTAAACCTCAGAGCCCACCATGTTCATGGGGACAGGGGCCCTCCTGGCTCTGGTGATGGGTCCTGCTGCTCTGGTTCCTGTGCACTGACCCACATCCCCTCGCCATCCTCCGTCACCCTGTGAGTACTTCTTTCCCCATCCCATGCTTGCTCCGGTGTGTCCAAGTCCCAGCTACACCCCTCGCTAGGATCTTCTTCCTCCTTCCCATCGTACTACCAGTTCATGACAAAAGGTAACAAGCAGCCCTAGAGATGGAAATCAGTGCTGTCGCTTCAAAACAGGGGCATCTTTGGGATGGGAGGCAGCTCTTTGTTACACACATTACAGTGATCCAATTGGGGAAGTTGGTATATGATGGTAGCAAGACCCAGGTCAGATTTCTGCACTTTCCAGATTTCATCACAACTTTTATCATATACTTAATTATTTCAACACTTTTTATACTGCTTATGTGAAACAAGCTTATGTGTGCAATAAGCTTAGCAAATACAAAAAAATTTAAAATCAATTAGAAACTAACTATTAAATCAGATTCTAGCCAAATCAGTTTTCTTCCATTCTCCCCACGTTGTCATTTAGATGAACCAGACTTAATTAACTCTTTTCATCTTTCAGTTTAAGCCAATCCCTCGGCTTCCTCTCCTCTTGTTTGCTTGCAGCTAGCTGTTGTCTCCTGAGATCCATCTGCTAATTAGGTTCTCAGAGGAAAAAAGAAACTGGAATAATTATCCAATCAATAAGCAACCCAACATGTCTTCAGATGCTCTGTGAAATTATTTGTTAGGATACCAAGCTTGTAAAAAAAAAGACCGTTGTACCAACATGTACATAAAGAGATGTGAAGTTCAGTATTTTGCTGTTTTCTAGCACTATGCTTCATTTATTTATTATGAGGGTATTTACATACCACTCTTCATTAAAAAAAAAATCAGAGCAGTTTGCAACAATCATACGTAAAAGACAATAAAAAAATCTAACATTTATTCTAAAAAATAAATTTTGAAAAAAATTAAATCAGAGATCAGCTATTACAGAAAGATGCCAGAAAATGTTTGGAGGCAGAACACCAAACATAAGTACAGCGCTGAAGTATGCCTTTGACTAAGGAGTAGCCAAAATCCTACAGACATTTAAGTCTCTAACATAATTTTCACAGGTTTTCACCTAGTACTAACGAATCACCAGGAACAGTAGAATGGGAGCATTGAGAAGGGCAGGATAGGGGGCTGCTCCAAGTACTGCCCCATTTATTATCTCTGATGGGCTCCTGAGCCTCATGTGCACATCCATTGTTTCTTTCCTATGGGTATCTGCTTTGTTAGTGTCTATTGGTGTTTTGCTTTTTTTTTTTTTTTAACTGTGCATGGATAAGCTGTCCCATTATGGCTGCTGAGTGACAGTATTAAACTTTACCTCTAGGGTCAAACTAGACATGCCATAGGAGTTTCTGTGTTTGGAGTTCCCGGCATCTTTTCATTTCTCAAAAAGGCAGCAATGGGATCAGGGCTTCAGCCTGGGAAGAAAGGGGCCTGATCCTTTGCCTCCACCACCCCACCATCTCCTGCAACCTGACAAGAAAGACCTGATCTGGGACACAATATAACTTGCTGGAATAATTTGCAGTAGTGTGGTGAATCAGCATTTGAGATTAGGATTGGTGGTTCTCCAAACCTCTGGACCAAATTTAGAGGGTGAAAGGGGCACTGCAGGGGAAGTTCCACTGTGCAAGTGAAAAACCTACATGAGTGGAACAACAGCACTGGATTCAACCATCTATAAATAAGCCTTTTTTGTGGGAAAATGGGGGGCTTGTGTGCTTTGCCCCACCATAACCTTGAGATCTGTTTACTTTTTAATCAGTTACCCATGGAAACATCTGCTTCTGAAAATACCCAGGAGGGATAAACAAAGTAAAACAAGTACAAAGTGTTCCTATTCTGTGCACTGACTTTTACATGCTCTTTCATGATCAAATACAGCACTGTGAAGCCCATATGGTCCATTGTAAGGTAAGGTCTCTTTGCAATTTACCACACCACTGGGATTTTTAGACTAATGTCAGTGCATACATTGAGGGGGGGGGACTAGGTTATTTGATTCCCCCACCCTGCACAGCAATGTGTCTAATTTTATGATTGAAGGTGCAGTCTATATCAGCCCAGCTTCTATGCCTTGCAGTATCAAGGTCTCTCTTCAGTTCTGCTTCCTTTCTTACTCCATTGCCTTTCACTGCTCTCTCTGGTTGCTTGTTGTTGTTGTTATCCTCATTATGAATTCAGCCCTCTTTTCTGACTGACATTTTCAGATAAAGGTCACTGAAGAGGCGTTGCACATCTTTCATCAAAGGTTTGTGGTGCAAAAACTCCGGGGGATGAGAATGGCATGAACCATGTCATAAGGAAATCATTATATAAAACATGGACAAAATATAAGGATCTCCTAGCACTGAAAACACCATGGTGAGCATCACCTCTAGAAACAATTACAATAAAAAAGAAAATTATGGAATTAGAATGGGCCACATATAAAGACCTGATTAAGGAAAAAGACAATAAATTGGTAATTAAAGATTATGAGGAAATTAAACAACACCTTACGGGTTGGATTCAATGCCATCAATTGCATGAAGTGTTCAGGACAGATAAGAAAAAAGGTTTCTCAAACGAGAATGCTGCAGCAAGCAAAGGCTCCAGCAGCTCAGTCAGCTGCTTGTGGCTGGAAAGCCAGACAGGATGTTTGTGACTGTTGCCATGGGAACAAAGGGGCAGTCCATTCTGTACTGAGTACCGGATGTTAGCTCAGTGGGTGTATCATATGACCCGTACTGGAAGTACATGGGTGGAGTTTCTTCTTGCTGTTGTCGAGTGCAGACATGTTTCTCTGTACTGATATGAGAGGCAGAAATAAAGGATGTGAATAGTTTTCTGTCTGCTTCTTTCCCCTCCCTGGGGGACACCAAAGGGGAGAGAGGAAGAACGGTGTGTTCCTCTCACAGGTCTGAGAAGAATCGCCGGCACCTCGCCTGCTTATCAGCAGAGTGGAGACGCGGGGAGGTCGACGGGAATATCTGCCGGTGCCTACGCTGTGGCACATTCCTCTGACCCAGGCAGAATTCCAACAGTGGCAGCAGAGGATGGTTGCGATTCATCGGACATCTGCATGAGAGGCTGGTGAATTGTCCTCCATTGCTCCATGGAAGCCTGTTGTGAGAGGCTGATCCTCTGCAGCCAGAAGCTGACCAGAAGAAGCTGACAGCCAAGCCGATGCCCAAGGTATGAGATTTTAAGGGCTTAAAAGTGTGAATGCAGATTGATTCATTCTCTGCTTCACGGAGAGCGTGTGTGGGAAGGCAGCTCCAACTTAGAAGAGGCCTGCATTCCAGTCATTCTTGTGGCTTCCTGTCCGAGGAGAGATATGCGCTGTTGCTAAGCAACGTCCTTCAGTGAAGGAGGACTGGAAAGTTACTCGAGAGGGCTGGACAGTCAGGCTATGCCTCAGAGAGGCGAAAACAAAGCTTTGTTATGACTAGGTCCTCACGAACTGCTGGAAGGGACTTTCCAACACAGCCAGTGTCAGAGCTGCCAGGTGTCAAGAGTGTAAACAAGCCAGCTATTGGATTTTAGAGGCTTGTGTTTGAGAGTTAATGCAAAGACTCAAAATGGATGCTAAGAAGGGGGGAGGCTTGCCTTCTCCACCCCTCCTGACCAATGACAATTATGCATCTTGGTCTATTAAGATGAAGGCCCTGCTGCAGAATCAGAGACTGTTTGAGGTGATTGAGAACCCCATTCCTACAGCACCAACGCGTGCTTGGGAGTCACAGAATGTGAAGGCCAGGACTGCTATAATTCTGTGCTTCTCAGATGATCAATTGGTGCATATTCAGCATTTGGAATATGCGCAAGAGGTTTGGGATACGCTGCGTACAACGCATCAGAGAGATGCCGGTTCTTCAGCGTTGCTGTATTTTGAAAAGTTGACAAATCTGAGATTAGCGCCTGATGGAGATGTTCAAGCGCACCTGACAGAAATGAAGTTTCTGCGTCAACAGATGGTGGAACGCAATTTCGGTCTGCAGGAGGAAGTGTTTTGTTTCATGGTGATAAACAGCCTGAACCGGACTTACAAGGTTGTTGCCAGTCAGCTTGGTTCGCTACCGGCTCAAGACCTGACCGCGGAGAGAGTGTGTGCGGTGGTCCTGAATGAACACGACAGACTTGCTGCACTGGACGTGAAGGACAGGGGGAGGCAAGAACAGAGTTCAGATCTTCCCACTGCTGATGCTACTGGAGAGCATGCTGTAGCATTGAGTGCTGTCCGATGCTACAATTGTGGACAGACTGGGCATCTACAGCGGAACTGTAGGAAGCCGCGACAGTCAAAAGGAGCCAAGAACAGCTCTACGAAGCCTGAGGCGTCAAGCAAAAGCCGTAACAACTGCCAGGTGAAACCTGCAAAGGCTATGATGGCGAAAGGAACCACGCCAGATGTTGGGAACGCATTCATAATCGACACGGGTGCCACGAAGCATCTCTGCCCACACAGACAACTGTTTTCGACGTTGAAGAAGCAAAGCTTCACTGTGAAACAAGCCGACGGTCAAGAACTGGAAGCGACCGGAATTGGAACTGTGTATCTTGAGAGTCTGAACTTGACTATAAGCGATGTTTACCTGGTTCCAGAACTGAGATTTAGTCTGCTGAGTGCTTCGCAGATTGCAAAGAAAGGGCTAAAACTGTACTATGATGCTAAAAGATGCAAGATCTACAAAGATGGAGAACTGTTTCTTACTGCCAAAGAGAAAGATGGACTGTATTTGTTGACTTTTGATCAAAGTGATTACATGAAATGTAATTCTTCTGATTCTAACGAAATTTCTCTTGCAGATCTGACCAACAAGAACACCAAGAAGGTGGCCAAGAAGGTCGACAGAGCGTTTCAGCGGGTGTATGCTGATGTGATTGGTCCTCTAGAACCATCTAGGGGCGGTGCAAAATATTACCTTTTGTGTGTTGATTGTTACACTAATTATTCTTGGGTTTATATGATGAAGAAACCGCAGGAAACTTTAGAAAAGTTTCAGGAGTTTTGTGACAAGGTTAAAAATATGCATGATGCTAACATTGATTGTCTTTTCACAGATGACAAGCCAATTTTTCTGTTACAGAAGTTCCAGAAGTTCCTGGATGGAAAAGGGATAAGACACAAACTTGCTAGTTCCGAAGAAGCATGGAAGAAATGTGTCTGTGTAAAAGTGAACAAAGAATTGCAGAAAGGGATGCATGCACAATTGCTGAGTTCACATTTACCACATGAATATTGGGCCGAGTCGCTAGCGTCCTATCTTCATGTGTGGTTGAGAAAAGTCTCAACAGAGTTGGGATGTTCTCCTTTTGAGAAGCTGTTCAATAGAAAACCTTCTGTTGCCTATTTTAAGGTTTTTGGGTCTCATGTGAGAACAGAAGCTCCAAGTGGGGTAAAGAATGCCAGAGGCATTTTTGTGGGTTATGAAAAAGGTCTCTATAGAGTAATTTTGTCTGAATCTGGTCAGGTGATTCTCACAAAATTTCTAGAGAGTGCTCCTGAACAGGAGAGAGTGATTGTTCACACTTTTCCCACAGATGATTCTGATGATGATGATGATGATGAGTTTAATCTTATTGAGTTCAGTAGTACTGATGATGACAGCGATAGCTCAGACAGCTCAGTTGTCACAGTCATTGAGAGGAAATCTCAAATAATGACTAGACCCTCAGAAGAGGAGGATGAACCACTGATTAAGCTTAGTACTGGTTCTCCAGAGAGTTCAGAGGCTGAACCAGAAAGCAGAGAAGAGAAGCAATTCTTACGTAGGTCTGAGAGAGCAACGAAGGGTGTACCACCCAAGAGGTATTCAAAGGAGTTTGCTAACCTAGCATATGTTGCTGTTGTAAATGACCAAGGACAGATTGAAGCTGTGTCTGAGTCAGAGACAAAGGCACAACAGAGAGTTGTTAACCAAGGTAATGCGAAGTCACACAACCAGAGAGGTACATTGGTTAAACCAGTGGCGGGTAGTTCCAAGGGTGGAACTGAAACAACAGGGGAATGTTATAAGTATAACAACTGTTTGTTTTCTTCTCTGGATGACGCTTTGCTCGCAGCAAGCATTGATACTTTAGGGGGAGTTTGTTATTCTAAAGCACCAATGCTGCAGCAAGCAAAGGCTCCAGCAGCTCAGTCAGCTGCTTGTGGCTGGAAAGCCAGACAGGATGTTTGTGACTGTTGCCATGGGAACAAAGGGGCAGTCCATTCTGTACTGAGCACCGGATGTTAGCTCAGTGGGTGTATCATATGACCCGTACTGGAAGTACATGGGTGGAGTTTCTTCTTGCTGTTGTCGAGTGCAGACATGTTTCTCTGTACTGATATGAGAGGCAGAAATAAAGGATGTGAATAGTTTTCTGTCTGCTTCTTTCCCCTCCCTGGGGGACACCAAAGGGGAGAGAGGAAGAACGGTGTGTTCCTCTCACAGGTCTGAGAAGAATCGCCGGGACCTCGCCTGCTTATCAGCAGAGTGGAGACGCGGGGAGGTCGACGGGAATATCTGCCGGTGCCTACGCTGTGGCACATTCCTCTGACCCAGGCAGAATTCCAACACCTTCATTATTAGAAAAAGTGTTATTACTAAACAAAACCAAGGTAATATCAAAAATGTATGATACATTATTGGAGTGGGGGTCAAAGATGAACAGGTCAAGGAGGTAATGATCCACTGGGCTTTAGATATTGGGAAAACCATTCACTTAACGGGAAGAACTATGGAGAAAGAACTGGAAATTTACAGCCTGTGAAGTATTGAGGGGAAACCTACCGGTAATCAAGATGTTTTATAGATGGTACTTAACACCTACCAAAATAGCTAAAATGTATAAGACAAAAACAAATCTGTGCTGGAGGTGTGGTAAAACAGAGGGGACATGTTTGGTGGACCTGTGAAAAAATCAAAAGCTTCTGGAACACAGTATATGACGAGCTTTAAAAAAATGTTTAAGTATAACTTTATGAAAAACACAGACGCTTTTCTACTAGGGATCATGGGCACAGGTATAGCAAGAGAAGATCAGAAAATATTCCTCTATGCCACAAGAGCGGCAAGGATCCTAATTGCTAAAAACTGGAAAAAAGAAACTGTGCCAACAAAAAAGGAATGGCAAGACAAACTGTTAGATTAAACTGAACTGGCTAGATTAACAGAGGCAGTTAGAGATCACACTAGACAAGCGTTTCAAAAAGCATGGGGGAAATGCAGAGAATACTTCACAAAACAGTGCCCTAAAATACATACCTGGACTTGTTTCGATTAATGTCTGCAGGAGACTTTGTGGATATTTAAGTTATAATTAGAAAAATCTTAATAATTATTCATAAAGGAAACAGTTTATGAGCAGTAAATAAGGAGGCCAGATACGGGATAAAGGAAGTCTTTTATTTCATTGTTTGCATTGTTGTATGTTATGCTCACTGTATGTTATATTCACGTTTAATGAGGTTGGATTGTGTATTAGGGGGTGGGGGGGTTATGTTATGTTGTAAATAAAATTCCAGTAAAAAATATTTTTAAAAAAGAGAGAGAGAGAATGGCACCTGCCATGTGTTTGCTCATTAGCTCATACATGGCACTTTCAACCCTCACTTCAGGTGAGAAGTTATTCCTGGCACCTGTAGCTCAGTCCTTTCATATTCCTCCTCATTAAATAGGAATATAATTTCCAATTATATTTGCACACCATGGAGTTTGAGCATATAACGCACACATGGACACAGATAATGAGTCACACAGTTGTTAGTTTATACCTACTGAATTCAGTGGGTTTTAGGGTGCAGAACCTTGAGTTGGATTTTGTGCGCATATAAATAGAATGTGTGTGCATACAATCTAAAACTACAAGTTATATACTACAAACAATGCAGGTGTACGTTTTGTGCATTTTCACTCTTCTGCATTATGAACATTAATTTTCCATTACAGGAATATCCACATAACTAGTAAATACAGTCTAAACAAATATGTACAGGAATATGCATATGGTTGTTAATTTTTCTTGATTCTTTTGTTTTATCTTTTTGTATACCACTTTGAGGGTTTTCATAATCTAGTGGTGTATGAAGTTTATGAAATAAATAAATAATAAATAATACACTTGTCCGTACAGGGACTTGCTCAATCATTTTATTCACAATATGTTTTCTAATGTTAAGTGAATTGTGCTTCTCAAATCACAATGAACATGGTCTGAAGTACACTGTCCTGCATCCATACATGGATATCTGTGCATACAATGGCTTCTCTTCTTTATTTTTAGCATTTATTCCACGCTATCAGTGTACATTTAACCTTCCAGAATGACATCGGGAAAAGAGACACTGAGGATGAGACTTCTCTGCCTGATTTTGGGCAATTTAGGACACCCTCCCACTTCAGCCCTGTATGACACAACATATCAGTCAGGGCTGGCTCAGACATAGGTCAGCACTCAAACATGGAGACGAGCAGGAAGTTTAATTCTTTATTCAAGAAAACAGCAGACGACGCAGAGAAGTCTCAAGGCAGGACCAGCTTCCATAGCACAGTTTCCAGGACTGATGGTCCCTGCTTCACACTTGCCCCCAAGACCCCTCCTCTTCTGGAGATTGCTCACGTAGCCATAAACACAGTGGGACAGGACTCTTGCTTCATGCTTTGAATCTGAACAGCTTTCTGCCCTTGGCTCTTCCCTCTCGCCGAAGCCTGTTGCTTCTTCAGTGGCCCACCATTCTCCTCCCTCCTTCATCTTCTGACCTGTCCTCAGTGTCCCACTACCATTCCTCGTGCTCTGAACCTTCCTCCTCTGAGGCTTTCCTAGGGGTTCGCCAGCAGGGGCCTTGCACCACTCCTTGTTATCCAGCCAGTCCCTGACAATATCCTGCACTGTTTGGTAGATGCTCCCTGCCTCAGCAAGTGACTTTTTGGGTCTGCGTGGGAGAAGGGCAGAAGGGAAAGCCTTCTGCGTGAACTGCCTTCTACTCACACAAATTTGGAGACAATCCTATTTCTTTTGCAATCAAGAATAAAATTGACTTTTAAAATGCAGTTAATACATGCATTTAAACTGAGAAATTAAAATGTGTGATTTTACTCTAGATGACAAGCCTACTAAAATAGGGCAGTTGCAGTCTTACTGATACGGTCATACCTCATTTTACGTTTGCTTCATGTTACATTTTTTCAGGTTGCGTCCCGTGGCAACCCGGAAGTACCGGAAAGGGTTACTTCTGTGTTTTGCTGCTCACGCATGCGCAGAAGCACTAAATCACGCTTTGCGCATGCGCGCAAGCACCAAATCACACCGCACACCTGCGCAGATACGATGCTTCAGGTTGCTGGCCTTTCACGTTGTAAACGGGCCTCCGGAATGGATCCCGTTCTCAACCAGAGGTACCACTGTACTGTTAAAAATGACAGAGATGTGCTATCATTCACAGGCAAGCACAGGAAAGTTCTATAATTCCATTTCAACCCATTTCAAAACTACATCAGAGACGTGTATTTTTATTTCAAGTAAAATTCCAGAGAAAATGAGATTATGTACATTTCAACAAAATCTTTTAAACTATCCAGCTGAAATTTTCAATTTTCAATATTATCTATATCATGTTTAAATGGAATGCCCACTGAAGACTGTGATTTCCTTATGGAACAAATAGGATGCATCTTGTGCTTTTTACAATATAACAATAAATAATATGAACTCTCCATTCTTAATGCTACAAACAAAATTCACCATGGCACAGCAGTTCAGACTGCTACTACCATCAGTGTTGGGCTTTACCACAATGCATTCGTGTAGGTTTTAGGCTACAATCCTATGACCAGGGCTGAAGAAAGAGAGAGGAAGATCTAGTATTAGATTCTGCCCGACCCCATCACCCCTCCACAGCTGTGGCAACTTCTGTGGAACTCCAAAATCATTAAGGTCAAAAAGGAGATGATATAAGAGTTGGGGATGTGCTGGGGAAGACTGTGGAAAGATTTGTAGTTAAAGAATCTGGATCCATCCCACTCCCACAACCTAGAAGAATTTTATACCAGCTCAGGAGATAATGTAAATATCACCTTTTTATTTCCCTTCCATTGGAAACATGGGAGGGAAATGTAGAAAAAAGAAAGATTTGGGAAAGGGACAAAGGAGGACGTGGTTTAACTGACTTTTGACCCCTTAGCCACCCTTACGACTGTATGGTAAGAATTAACCAAGTCCAGTCATTAAAAAAAAATCATGGAAAGTCATTCATCTAAATTCAAATTCACTACACAATTCTAGTGTAGTTGAACCTGAGCATAAGGAAATCCATATAAGTTCAAATTCTACTTCAGTTATTACCTCATTATGCTGTCATGGGTTCAGTAAGTATGTTATTGTCACATTATGCTGTTGCAATCCCCTCGCCTCAGTGTCCCATCAGCAGAATGAGATAACACCCTGATTCATATAGATGTTGCAGGGATGAAAATAAGAAAACGTTATCATTTTCCCAATTTCACAGTGATGGAAGGTATAGTCAGATATTTAGGAAAACATGAAAATATTATTCAATAGAAAGGCAAATCTGCTTATGTACAATTCAATAATGCACATGTTTCTTCCACAGTTTCCATCACTTAGTTTTTAACCAAAGTTAAAAGCCCTGCCAATAGAATTATCTCTTTCCAATACATCAAGCTCTTTCCAATACTATACTGCTTCCTGGTTCCAAGACCTACAAGCAGTCTGAAGACTAAATTTGGCCCTGAAAAAACTTTGCCCTAAAACAAGTTCACTGCTGAAACTTTGAGATTTATACTTTGTACTGAAAGCTCAAGAGGATTTCAAGTATATGTTAGAAAACTATTAATTGCATGTTACTGCATTTTATGTATGAATGCACACATCAAAAAAAAATTTAAAACGGTATCTTGCAGATCCACTATATTTTCTGGAAGACTAATGCCTTGAAATCAACCCACCTCTCACCTTCCTAAACACTGCAATTCCCCGAAAGCATAATTTCCAAAAGCAATTGTTCCTTGAGAATGATGGAGCCTACAGGTATGTCTGTTCCTCCGCATTTTTCTAAAATGACTTCCCAAGGTTGACTGCGTAGTTGCTGTGTAGATGAGAATGTGCTTTAATGCTTCTCAGTATTGACCTTGGAACAATCACAAAGGTAATAATCCTCTTGATTTGACATTGAAATACACACTCAGGGTGAAGAAATGGGTGTGTTCTATAGATTCTGGAATTCAGTTCCTGCAGTGCTAAAAAAAAAAAAAACACCTAGGACATTAATCTAGGCAACATTAAATCCTATTTAATTCAAAAGAGATTCCAGCATATGCTTAACTCTCCCGCTGAAATCAGCGGAAATTTAAAGGTGCTTAATTCATGCCCCATTTACTCTGAGCATGGTAGGAGTTTTTAATGACACTGATTGTTGATACTCTCAATAGGAAATAATAGGCTCGTGCAAATAGGGTCAAGGTCTCTACATCATAGGACCTTTGTCATCCTCCCAAAAAAGAAAATTGGAGCTCTTTTGCAACCAGAGACTTGCAGTACTGTATATGCCTATGATGATCCCCATGTTTGCAGGTCTTCTTTCTGATTTGGGCTTTCAAATGGGATAGCTCAGTTGGTAGAGCATGAGACTCTTAATCTAAGGTTGTGGGTTTGAGCCCCATGTTGGATGAAATATTCCTGCATTGCAAGGGGTTGGGCTAGATGATCCTCACGCTCCCTTCCAACTCTACAATTCCACAATGTTTCTAACCATCCCTGTTTCTAACGCATCTTTAATATGAAAGTGCATAAAGCCCACCATTTTTCCTCACTGAAAAATGTCCTTGCGTATCTTCAAGTGCATTTGTAAACATGGGCACAGGTTATCTCATCAAAACAAGTGGGCTATGCACAGGTCAATGGGCACCTGATGAGCAGCTGATCTGTAAATGAAATTTAGCTGTCATAATACCAAATACATTCGCATTGCAGAAGCTAGAGCTGTTTCCTATGCTTGACAAGTTGGAGACAGAGGTTTTGCTCCACCCACTTTTCTTTTTTAATGATACAGCAACACAAGAGGCACAGCCGCTGCTATTTGCAAGCCAATGATCAGCACTGAGATGCCATTTGCGGAGCTGCTCCTGGACTTTCTTGTATCCCATCCTGCTTCCCTGTGCCACACAACAGCAGTGCTGGCTGTGCAAACCAAAATGACTGGGCCACAGAGTTGGACCATTCATTCTCCTTCACCCACCAGTGGTCTACTCTGACTAGTTATTTCTATCACAGTTCTACAGCAGGCTTTTTAGCCACATTTCTATCGACAAGTAACAGACACACCAAAACACACGTCTTCAGAATTTGCATTCCACGCAAGAAAATATTTTGGTTACATTCATCTGTTGTGCTGTTCTTGTTTTTAAAATCACGAAGAGCTGTGTGGGTCTGTCTTGATATCTCTTGGCCATCCTCATAGAGGCTGAGGCACGTGGAGCCTGGCATTTGCAAATTGTATTTGTCACCTAGTATTAATCAGAGCCTGTGAAGGAAACTCTTCACTCTGTACCTGACAGACCCTATCAGAACTAAAGAATGCCAACAAATGCATTGTTTGGTTTAAAACTCACCAGGGTTTCATGCAGTGCAAAGGGAATGCAACAAATATATTTACAGTCACTAGTTGGGAAAATAAAAAATATAGATTCTGCTCCTTTGCACACTGGTGTGTATATACACACACACACACATGCCATAGATAGATAGGTAGATGTCAATATTTAACTAAATAATTGTGTGAGTGAAATGACTTCCACTTGCACAACAGGACTATCCCTCCCTCTCTCTCCCTTCCACCCCGTGTGCCCTGTGCCACCCTCAAATCTGCTCCAGGATGTTGGGGGAACCCTCCGAAAAATATTAGGGGTAAGGAGAATGGGGTAGAAGTAGTTCCACTTGCACAGTTATTTAGTCAGTGTGTGTGTGTGTGTGTGTGTGTGTGTGTGTGTGTGTGTGTGTCAGTATCAGTGCTGGGTTATCTCCTCCACCCTAAGTGCTTTCATATAGTAAACAGATGCCACTCATGTTTATGGGAGCCCATGGAAAACTGTCCAAAATGAGTAATTTCAGTGAGAGAAATTTCAGGTTCCCGCACTGAAATGATCACTATCACAAGCCGACCTAGCATTCCATATGGAACAATAAAATGTTTAGAAGAGGGATGGGGAACATGTGACCATCCAAATGTTGTTGGACGGCAGTTTCCATCAGCCCATTAACCATTCAGCTGGGAGGTTCAATTCACATTTCCCCTAATACTTGCTGGGCAGTCCGCAGACCATTCTTATGCTGTAGCAGCAGATGATCTCCTTGAAAGTCTTTCGCATTTCCTGGCTTCGGAAGGCGTAGATCAAGGGATCGATAACTGAATTGCACATGATGAGGATGAGGTACATGTTGAAGTGTGACATGAAGCAAATGCAGTAGAGATTCTGAGGGCAGGATATCATCAGGATGAGATGGAGGAAAAATGGAGCCCAGCAGACAATGAAGATGCCCAGCAGCATAGTCAGGGTGATGGCACCTTTCATGCTGGTCCTCTGGTGAACGGAATTATATCCTGGCAAGGCTGCTATCCTCTTGACATGAGTACGAGCCAAAAGGAACATGTGTATGTACAGCGAGACCATGAGGAACAACATAGTGAAGAACATTGTGATGAGACACATGACGACGTACTTCGATTCATAATAAAGGATGAAGATGATCCCACAGCCAGTACAAAAGGTCCAAATGCATGCAATTATGAGCCCTGATCTTTTCACCGTCATTATGTTGTGATAACGGAGGGCATAAAAGATAGTGATATATCTGTCTACTGCAATAGCTAGCAAACTGCACATGGAAGCCACAACAGATATACATATCAGCGAATCAAAAACATTGTCTATGTGACGTACAAAAACATCTTCAATAATTAGATGCCTATTGTTTAATAAATATATGGTTATGGTCTCCCAGGCATTTGACACGCTGACCAGCATGTCAGCAACAGCTAAGCTGCACACAAAGAAATACATAGGAGAGTGCAAGTTCTTGTTCTTAACTATGGCACAGATAACTAGGATGTTTTCAAGAAGGCTTACAATGCCAAGTATGAGAAACACCTCCGTTGCTATGACCACTTGCTCACATGTTGATGCCTTGGTCTTGACGGTGGGCACAGTCAGGTTGCTCCCAAGAGCGCTCAAGTTAAGGTCTGGAATGCTGGGTTGATTAGATGAGTTCATCTTGGCTGAAGAAGGTGCTGTTTTCAGTCTGGGAGACTTACTGTAAAACAGTCCTGCAGATGCATTCTTCGGAAAGGCGGAAGATCCTGCCAAACGATCACAAAGCATGACATAAAGCAGAGCTGATGGTGACAAAAGGAATGAAATGCAAAGGGGAAACTAGATATGTAAATGGCAGACCCAAGAGTTGCAATGTGGGTTGCTTCCAAAGTCAAATAAAGCAAGGAGCACAGGAGCAATTTAAAACATAGGAAAGGGAGGGAAATAGGGTGATGAAATCCAGCACCCCACTCCATATCTTATACAAAATCTCTTTTCCTATACCACCTATTTTTCTCACGATTGACACATTTCTATATATCCCAGAGAAGATAAATACACTGAGCAAACTTCCGCAGAAAATTAGTATGTTCAGTCTGAACAAGTCTTGAGAACCCCACTGAACAGAACAGCTATAAGACCAGATTTCATTAGCTCAGCCAATCAGATTTACATAAAAGTTTGAATTCCTGCAAGAATTACAAGCTAAGCTTTCAAAGCTTCTCCTTCATCTTTGTACTTCTCAAGTTTGCAAGTACTGTGACACAAACAGCAAATGACTGTAGCATTAGCCAGCCGTCTTGCAGCAAAATCTCACATCCCCAAAGATATACTGATATTCAAGGGTTTGCTATAACAGCAGGTTTGGTGCTGCTATTTTTTTTAAGTTGATCACTATTACTTCAAGGTTAAAGTGCTGTATGGTTTTCTGTTCTATCTGAATAATGAGATGTTTCTGAATGTTTGCATTATGAAAGATATTGCAAGCAGTCAAAACCCTTCATGAATACAACACATTTTTCAAAGGCTCCTAATAGCCTCCATTTACAATTAAAGAAAAATTGTCGCTATTTACCCAGTGCTGTTCCTTCCTATTTCTCTTCAGGTCCTGCATATGTTCTTCCGGCTGTCAGAAGTTTCTGATCACCTGTCCATTCAGCATCAAGTGTTTGTGCACTTTTGACAGGAACCAGTGCATTACAGTAGAAAAGCACTATTCACATCCAAAGAGACAAGGCTGTTATAAATTACTTACTGTGGAGCTGTCTTTTTATAGTCTCAGAGTTAATGACTTCAATGTTCGGCTTCCAGCTCCTCCTCTGCCCACCCCCACCCCCGCCTTCTTACCACCCAATTTCTCATAGACTTCAATAAGATGCAAAGACTTGAATTTTTAGCATCACCTAGTGGCTGATATTTGTGATGCACCACATCTTTATAAACTGCAATTTTTTCCTGCTTTACACATTATTTGTATGATATAATTCCCATGCTGTTTTTAATATTTTGCCTCCATTTAATCTCCCAAATATTAAACAGACTGAAATATGACCTGGCATTTTACTGAAAATTCTTTAGAAGCAGCGAGGTTCCTTTTTTTGCAGCAAAAGACTATCACTGATTTCCTCTGAGGGGGAGATATGGACTTACTGTAAAAGGCTTAATTTGAACCAGAGCTCATTAGCCTCTGCACCTGTTCTCAGTGAAATTTTTTAAGGGGAATGCATGTGTAGCATCTTGATAATTTTTTTATTATATCATTCCTAAGTGTAAGATCCAACTCTTTGTGTTCTGTGTTAGGAACAGCCATTGCGATGCCCTCCAGATGTTGTGGGACTTCAGCTGCCATCAACCCCAGTCAAAGTGGCTTATGGTTTGGGATGGTGTGAGCTGTATTCCATAAGAAACTCATGGTGGGAGGGAGAAGGAATAAATATCATGATTAATGTGAAACCACACACCAATTATAGGGGTACATGCAACATCACTTATCCCTTGTTGTTGTTTAGTCGTTTAGTCGTGACCCCATGGACCAGTGCACGCCAGGCACTCCTGTCTTTCACTGCCTCCCGCAGTTTGGTCAGACTCATGTTTGTAGCTTCGAAAACACTGTCCAACCATCTTGTCCTCTGTCGTCCCCTTCTCCTTGTGCCCTCAATCTTTCCCAACATCAGGGTCTTTTCCAGGGAGTCTTCTCTTCTCATGAGGTGGCCAAAGTATTGGAGCCTCAGCTTCACGATCTGTCCTTCCAGTGAGCACTCAGGGCTAATTTCCTTAAGAATGGATGTGTTTGATCTTCTTGCAGTCCATGGGACTCTCAAGAGTCTCCTCCAGCACCATAATTCAAAAGCATCAATTCTTCGGCGATCAGCCTTCTTTATGGTCCAGCTTTCACTTCCATACATCACTACTGGGAAAACCATGGCTTTCACTATACGTACCTTTGTTGGCAAGGTGATGTCTCTGCTTTTTAAGATGCTGTCTAGGTTTGCCATCGCCTTTCTCCCAAGGAACAGGTGTCTTTTAATTTCGTGGCTGCTGTCACCATCTGCAGTGATCATGGAGCCCAAGAAGGTAAAATCTCTCACTGCCTCCATTTCTTCCCCTTCTATTTGCCAGGAGGTGATGGGCCCAGTGGCCATGATCTTCGTTTTTTTGATGTTGAGCTTCAGACCATATTTTGCGCTCTCCTCTTTCACCCTCATTAAAAGGTTCTTTAATTCCTCCTCACTTTCTCCCATCAAGGTTGTGTCATCTGCATATCTGAGGTTGTTGATATTTCTTCCGGCGATCTTAATTCCGGCTTGGGATTCATCCAGCACAGCCTTTCGCATGATGAATTTTGCATATAAGTTAAATAAGCAGGGAGACAATATACAACCTTGTCGTACTCCTTTCCCAATTTTGAACCAATCAGTTGTTCCATATCCAGTTCTAACTGTAGCTTCTTGTCCCACATAGAGATTTCTCAGGAGACAGATGAGGTGATCAGGCACTCCCATTTCTTTAAGAACTTGTCATAGTTTGCTGTGGTCGACACAGTCAAAGGCTTTTGCATAGTCAATGAAGCAGAAGTAGATGTCTTTCTGGAACTCTCTAGCTTTCTCCATAATCCAGCGCATGTTTGCAATTTGGTCTCTGGTCACTTATCTCTTCTAGGTGACTATTTTATAATAAAGAAACAAATACAATGGTGCCCCGCAAGACAAATGCCTCGCAAGACGGAAAACCCGCTAGATGAAAGGGTTTTCCGTTTGCGATGCGCTTCGCAAGACGAATTTCCCTATGGGCTTGCTTCGCAAGATGAAAACGGATTGCAAGTCTCGCCATTCCCCCCCCCCCGCTTTCCCCCCCTTTTTCTAAGCCGCTAAGCCACTAATAGCCTTTTAGCAGCTTAGCCGCTAATCCTTTAATAGGCGCTAAACTGCTAAACCGCTAATAGCACTAATCCTCTTAGCCGCTAATGGGGTTGCTTCGCAAGACGAAAAAACCGCTAGACGAAGAGAATCGCGGAACGGATTCTTTTCGTCTTGCGAGGCACCACTGTAAGCTGTTGAAATGCCAATAGGGCTTCACAAACTATCTTTCAAAAGTCACAGATTTCTTCTCTGTTTCAATTCTTCCTCTATCCACAGAAGGCATAACTGAGGACTGAACCCCAACCCCAAAGCAGGTATGGCAGAGCCTGGCTTAGACATGGTAGAGTCTGTCAGGACCTTGGACAGCACACTATAAAAAAGCTGGCTGGGTATTGCCATCTGCTGAAAAGAAGCTATCTTGTTCTGTAACTGTTTACAACATGTGGGAGTGAGCAGGACGCCACAGAACTAATGTCACATCCACACCATACATTTGAAGCACTATTATATCACTCTGTGGTGATTCTCCAGTCATGGAAAATCCTGGGAACTGTAGTTTGTTAAGGGTGCTGGGAACTGTAGCTCTGTAGATCAGAACTCTTAACAAACTACCACTCTCCCATGTCCTTTTAAGATATCAGTCCTCCTCCTCCTCTTCCATCCGTCCAAAACCTATGTACATCACTCCCTCTCATTTAGCATTTTCCTCCATCCTAACCCTCCTCTAAAGATTAACTCAAGTTACTGGAGATCTCATTTGAATGCTATTTTGTTCTTATTTATTTCATGAATGAATCACTTCCCATGAGGCATCCCAAAGTGTTTTACAATACAATAAAAGCATGCGCAGAACAACTGCATACTGTATATAAAAGCAACACACGCATACACACACAATGAGAGAGAGAGAGTGTTACTAGCTGGAATAAAAGTCTCCACTGAGAAAGCTTGTTGAAAGAGGAACATATTCAACAGGCAAAGGACAATCAATAAACCACCTGTCTGATAGTGCTGTCACACTAAAGACCTGATTCTGGCAATGTGCAGAATGGACCTCCTGATGGGATGGCGTCTGCAGGATGCCCTCTCCCACAGAGCACAGCGATTGGTTGGATATGCAGGGGATGAGATGATCTTTTCCTGTAATCCTCCTGTAAGTCTCCTATCTTCAGCTACTGAGTCTGCACTATCGCCCCACCTAGGTTCCCCAGTTACTGTCCTGATGCACTTTGACTTTCGCTTAAAGACAGAAATATGTCTTACTTTTGTACACATGCAGAATCATTGATGGAGGTAGAAAAGGCCACATGGTAAAACACCATAGCAAGGGTCATGCAGGCCAGCTGTCTCTCTTAAAGGTGGGGATACTGTGAACACTCTCAATTTCCTAGCAAGTTCTCTTTCTTTAAAATAAGAACTATTAAAGGAGAATATTAACATCAAGACATGAAAGGTTAAGAAATATAAAATTGACTTGCTAATCAGAAGCAATTTAGAGAGGAAAATGGCCCTGCCATTATATTAAAAGTGGTTCCAGAGAGCATGAACTATATAGCCTGAAGTTTAAAGAAAGAGTGGATTTAATTACCAGTTTTAGAAATGCCATGCTCTTTGCCTTCATCAGCCACTGGGATCCTTCTTATGTAAAATGTAACTACTTCCACATACAATGGCCAAAAAAGAAAATCTCTGCTCCTTGGAGTGTATTTGTAGAATGGCAATAGTTACTCCCACAGCTTTGGGGGCAGAACAAATTTATGTAGTATTTCAGAGATGTAGATTTTATATATGACTCTAGGCAGCAATGTGATTTTATGCAGTATTGGGTTTTGTATTGTACTTATTTATCTTATACGTGAATGGCTTATGGCCCAAGCATTAATAAACTGACTGGCTGAGAACAAATTACCTCCACCTTTTGTTTGTTTGTTTGTTTGTTTGTTTGTTTGTTTATTCATTCTTTTGCCACTTAATGCCAAAATAGGCTTCTAAGAGGTTTACATAATATAAAAAGCAAACATTGAAATAGACACCCACAATTAGAATATGCAATAAAACAATCCCATTAAAACACAGCAGTTAAAAGAGGAGACTAGGATTACAGTAGAAGGCCTATGCGAATAGTTGCATCGTCAAAAGCCAGTGAGATGCCAAAACAAATGAGATCATATATCAGCAGGGAGTGCATTCCATCACACCAGTACCACCAATGAAAAAGCCCCATCCATGTGACCATAAACTGATAATCACCTGGTTTGTGGAAAAACTAACTGTGTTCCATTTGTTGATCAGTCTTTCAGGTAACCTGTTCCAGGCTTTGCATTGTTACACGCTAGCCCACTCTCAGAGTGGTGAGAGACTCCAGGGCTTCCGGGCACTTGCCCAGGGTTCAGTTTCCTATGTGGAGACTGTGGTGTGTTAGGATATATGGTTTATTTACACATATATGCAACCTGAGCCGAAAGTGGAGGGGCTCACGGCATTACTAGCTCAACAGATCTGGCTTCCCCGTTAAGAGCCCCAGGGCCCAGCATAGAGCAAACGTGTGTCTGGCTCTCTAGCTTCAACTTGTTCTTCCAGCTCAGCTCATACACAATGACACTCCTATTGTTCTTCACCTACCAGCCAGATGAGGAGTGGGGAAGACACACTCATTTGCCCAGACAGCACCATCACTTAGTTGTAGCTCTTGCAGTTTAGTTCATTCTGATGCTTATCATGGTGCTGGCCACAACCATTAGCTAGACAAAGAGACTGATTCAGCAAGCTTGCTCTCATACCTTCTACCCCACACAGATACAGGAACCCAAGAATTTGACAGGGCTCAGGGCATCATGCAGCCTGACTCCCAATGCCTACATAATTAACGAGACCTTAAAGCTAGTTTAGTAGCTAACAGGCAGGCAGAACATATCCCTCAGCACATATGTCATTCATGCCTGGTAGATGAGGACATAGCACAATGGGAATCCTTTCTTTATACATCTTTTTAGATGTAACTGGTATTATGAAAAGTGCACTGAAGCAAAAGAGCAATCCATCCAGCTATGCTCCTAGCCCCTCTTGGTTGCAGTCACAATGAAGCACAGTTCTCATGATCTTATACACCTAGCACAGCTTCACTGCTGCATAACAAGGATTTTTGAAAGCCTTATTTGTTTCACTGGGCAGTACTTTCAGTTCACATTCTCTCACCTGCAGAGAACAACAAAGTCCACCACCTGAAGTTTCCTTCGAACTCTTCATGTACAATGCAGGTACTTTTTTTGTTCTGTGTTTCTCCATATTTTCTTATCCGCAGCCCTAGAAAATAAGCCCCCTTCAGGCAACACTGTTTTCCCATTATGCACAAAGTCTTTTAGCACGGTAGACAATGTATTCTTTTAAGTACAGATCAGGAGGGTTGGGGTGGTTCTCTAATAGGTTTTTTTTTACTTTTTCTTGTTTAACTCCCATAATCTTACCCATTTATAAATTCTTCTCCACAATTTGTTTATTCCCTTACAGCTCAGCTTAGCTTAATTAATAACTTCAGTATCCCTTTTGCTGTATCCAGAGACACTGCGGTGCTTTATTTTTGCATAGACCCAGCCATGGTACAATAAAAGCTGAAAACAAGATTTCATCCTGTCCATATCTTAATTGAGAGAGGCAACGTGAGCAGTGGGAAACAGAGTAAGCCTGACGATAAGGGCATCACAACAAACATTATGTCATTTCTAAAATGGTCACCTAGAAAACCATCTTAGAGAAAACCATCGCCCATTTTAAAATGAGTGATAACGATGAATGAATAAAACAATTCTCTGTATTATGAAACCAACAGTGCTATGTCATTAGGCCTCTATGGAAAAACCTGAGCAGGGATAGGGAACTTGTAGCTTTCCTGATGTTGTTGGTTCCAACTCCCATCAACCCCAACCTGTATGACCAATGGCAAGGGATTATGGGAATTGCAGTAAAACAAGATCTGGAGGCTCACACTTTCACCATTTCTGTTTCAGTGAGTAACAGTGCAATCCTATGCATATTTATTCAGACATAAGCACCGCTGGGTTCATCTGGAGGGCCATAGGTTCCCTATTCTCAAACTAGAGAAAACTACAACTCTAACTAATAATGTCTAAGGTGGGGAAAGAAGGAATGATCTGGTGGAAGGTGAGCTATAGCTCAGCTGTTACATCTATATATCAAACTGTCCACCAAGTAGTCGGCCAGAAATACAGCCATACTTTTCAAGTATCTTAGGACATACGGGAATATTGTTTCATGTACCAACAGCAGCAGAACTCCCAGCAGCTAACTGTTCAGTCCTTGTTCCAAGCCTACAACAATGTAGACTTCAGCAAGATATGCTTTTTATCAAGTTCTAGTGAACCCGCAGGTGAATAATAGATTATATTGCCTCTCTTTCTGAAATTTTTCAAAAATTGAAGATTTTATATTGGTTGCCCCTAAGGCATTTTAAAGGCCCTTCCACAGTGTAACTGCAGAATGTAGATGAGAAACAGTGCGGTGGTTGTCTCGATGGCCAGGCCTGGATCAGGTCCAGCTACCAGAACTCTTGACCTCTGTTGTTACTTTGATCAACAAAAGGCAACATGTGGGCTAATAATATACAGTGGTACCTCTGGTTACGAATGTAACTTGTTCTGTAGGTCCGTTCTTAACCTGAAACTGTTCTTAACCTGAGGAACCATTTTAGCTAATGGGGCCTCCCACTGCCGCCGTGCCACCAGCGCACAATTTCTGTTCTCATCTTGGGGCAAAGTTCTTAACCCGAGGTACTACTTCCAGGTACTACGTCCAAGGTACTACTTCCAGGTTAGCGAAGTCTGTAACCCAAAGTGTTTGTAACCCAAGGTGTTTGTAACTCAAGGTACCACTGTATTGGCAATATTTATGAAACACTATTGCTTCTTAATTCATAAACAAAAGCCATATAATATGTGCAAGAAGTCACGAACTAATAGAAGTCAAATAAAAATTCCATCAACAGAAATGCTTAGAATGGTGTGTAACAAAGAAACACTGAAGCCTTTCCACAGTTCATATCTATTATAAAGGTTGGTTGAGAATGATCTGGAGCTGGGTGGTGCTGTAAGCAGACGTGTTTCCTGCCTTTTCGTGTTACAGACGAAAGAGATTTATGATGCTCATTCTAACTTCAGATTCACCATCTGTAATTTTAGTACATGTCAGACCAAAGATGTGGTGTACTTAATAAGATGCCCTTGTAATTTTACATTGGATCCACCACATGGGCTGTCAGTGTCAGTACAGTCATACCTTGGAATAAATGTGCTTCAGGTTGAGCATTTTCTGGTTATGCTCCACGGCAACCCGGAAGTAACGGAGCACGCGCATGCACAAACGCTCAAAATGACGTCACGCGCATGCGCGGAAGCGGTGAGACGTGACCCGCACATGCGCAGTCGCGTGTTACGTTCTACTCAGGATGCGAACGGGGCTCTGGAATGGATCCCGTTCGCATCCAGAGGTGCCACTGTATAGGGGAGCATCAATCCCATATTAGGAATTGAGTTATGGAGGCTCCTTTGGTTGAGCACTTTGTAAAACATCATCACTCGGACACAGATCTGCTCTACACAGTCCTATGGGTGAGTCTGGGAACACCTGGGAAGAGGAGAAACTATATCAAATTATTGCACCAACAAGAAACCAGATTAATTTACCTGTTTAAATCACTGCACCCTGGGCGTTTGAATACCGAACTAGATTATAACTGTTTTGTTTAAAAATTGTTTTAAAAATTGTTCAATATTTTTTCTGGTAAGATGGCTGTTGTTTGTATTCTCTGGATATTGTACAATTATATTACCTGTGGATAGCCTTCATTTTGCTTAAGCTTCTTGGGAAGATGGCTGCTGTTTGTACGTTCTGGATTTGTACCTTTAAAATTCCTTGTGGTTTTACCTTATTCATTGTACCTGCTGGGAGCCTTAATGATACTACCAGGGTTCTGTTAACAGTATCAGCCTACTACACTTTTGAGTGAGAATTGATCCACGATCACTTTATGTACCTTTGGGGACTATTAACTTGGTAATGTCATAGTTAATGTATCATAATTTGGTAGTGAATATGCAGGCATGTCCTTTCAATTATTGTACTGTATCTAATGTAATGTATTTCATTTTTATTCCTTTATACTACTGCCAGCTGATGAAGAAATATCATTGAAACAGTTCATTATCCTGTTCTGTTTGCTGTTGGTTGCTGTTGGTTGCTGCTGTGCAAAAAAAGGGAGGGAACAAACTCTGCTGTTACTTAGCAACAATTGAGGAGTTCACACTAGGCCCTCTAAGCATAGACTATATAGGATTGGGCAGTGAAAAATGTATGAAAGTAAATCAGAGGTGACTCAGCTTGTCTCTGACATCTCCCACTAGCCCTGGCTACTGGCAACCCCAGCTGTGACTGATTATAATCTTTGAAGGGCCAGAGCCACCTGCTATGGCAAATATTTCCATTTATAGTTTGAGGAAGGTGTTGTAATGTTCTGCCTTTCCCTCAGTTTCCCCACCCGCTTTGTATGGGTTCATAGCCTAAAGCACGGGTAATTATCTAATTTTCAAATGCCATGTATTTGAGTGTCATAGCATATATTTAGACAAATTTACTTTTGACTAAGCTCAGGACACGTCACCACTGCAGAAGCAACATTGGCAAACAACTGCTAGCATGGAATGTGTCGTCGTTTTGGTAAAAAGTGCTTCCACAGGAGTCATTTCTCCTTTGAAAGCAATATACGAATGTTAAACTGCCACCCCGGACACACACTACATTTCAGGGGTAGAACTCAGCTACAGGCAAGGAATGAACTCTGGCAAGGGCTGATTGTGAATAATAGGATTCCTACAGGGCATTTAAAAGTACCCTTTTTTACAACAAAGGAATCACCTTTACTATCCAAAAACATAGAAGAATAAAGCCCCTGAACCAAAGAACCACACAATTAGTTCCAGTGCTCAGGAGGTGGCATAGGAGCTCTTGTTTTCCAAACATCAGCTCCCCATGACAAACCTGTTTTGAAACTCAGACAAGTTTTACTGCTTGGAGTCATTAGTTTTCTACACCAGCCACAGCCAGTTGTGAAGGCTGAAGATTGGCTATTACCATGCAGTCAGCACGACCCCACAAAAACAGACAGATTAAGGGAAATCAGCTTCTGGATCTAGCAACAGGAGGCTATTTTTTCCATTAAAGACAGATAGGCAACTGAGTAATGCTGAAGGGCCAAATCAGCTTCAGAGAAATAATTTGGAAATGGGCCATTGACTTTCATGGATGGAAATATAGATCCTTGGGTTGTGTGTGCATGGTTTTTTAAAAAAACAAAGCAACAAACAGACTGACTCATTTGATTAACTTTGCTAAATCTTCGGCTCCTTTCTGCACTTTTAAAAAAAATAATCCATTCAAATATTGTTCCTACATATTGGAGGTTTTTCAGCAGAGGTTGGATGGCTATCTGTCGTGGATGCTTTAGTTGAGATTTCTGCACTGCAGCAGGTTGGAGTAGATGAACATTGTGTCCTTTCCAACTGTACAGTTCTACAATACTATATGAGACACCTTAAAAGGCATTTTGAATTGCCATTTAAGATCTAATGTAAGGGTTCAAGGCCTGCCATGAGGGAACAACCCATCCTGTTGCAGTTTAGACCTGGCAGTGCTCTGACACATGTAGGGATAGAATGGGGTCTCTTCACATCTGCCTCTTATATTATCTGACTGACTGATGGATTGTTGATTGACTGATAGGGTTGCCATATTCCAAAAAGTAAAATTCCTGATACTGCGGGTTGAGCATTTTTGAGGAAGAGCCACCAAATTGTTGAGTAGTGATTTTAAGCTTTTTGAGCTGTTTCCGCTGCTTTTTCCATCGCGCTGCCATACATCCGGGTTTTCCGTGACATTTTGCCAATTCGGCAAAATTCCCCCGATGCCATTTTTACACCCGAAAACTGGGATGTGTCAGGAATTTTCCTGACATATGGCATGCCTATTGACTGATAACATTTCTTTCTCACTCTTCCTAAGAATGACTTATACATGAACCCAGGCAGCCTTCTATCCAGGATGTTTACAAAGTTTGCTTCCAGTTCCATTGTTTATTGCACATTCATTAGAAGAGGTTGTGTCAAAGCAAGTGTTGTCCCACACTTTCCTGTATATCTCCCCATCAGTTTCCTTATTGCAAAAAGGACTAACTTTTTGGGAAGTGGAGTTTGTTGTGTAAGACCTCCCAATCAGCTATAATTGCACAACCTGAATTTACTGATATGTGATTGAATCTCATCCTAAAATGCCAACAGTTTGGTATATAAGCCACTGTATGCAGCTTTGGTTGGCAGTCTGCCAGACGTTGTTGTAAGGGGGCATTATGCAAGATTTCAGTTCAATTTTCTGTATGTATGAGGCAGGAAGATTCAAAAAGTCATTATGTAATTGCTCATTTGGTGGACATTCCATTCAACATTATTTGACCATAAATTATAGGTCAATGAGGGTCTAGAAATCTATCACAAACTGAGTGGTTGAGGGTCCTGGTGGGACTCCAACTCTCATCAGCACCAACTACCAAGCAGCTGGTGCATTTTTTTCCCCATTTTTCTAAATTACAACACACAAGACCTTTCAAAAACCATATAGCAATAAAGGGGGCACCTAGTAGCTTTTTGCCTTGCCCAAATATTTGTACAACTTATAAGTACAGCTTTAATGATCATTGGGGCAGACTTGCATTCTGCGTCCTAGTAGCCTTACACCACCCATCTCTATGTTGCAGTAGTACATAGCTCTTCCATGAGCCACCAGACCTAAAGCAGAGGTGTTGGATAGTCTGCCTAAGTAGTTTATTATCAGCTTGGAATCAGAAATGCTGGTAAATAGCTCCTGCCAGTATGGATCATTTTTGTCTCAATTTCCACCTTCTCTCTGCAAGTTCACTCAAGCCTGTGGCTTATATTTCTGCCACAGTCCATTCTATGTATAACGCTTAATAAGAGACCAGCTGCAGATCACAGGGGTTTGTTATTAACTACTGCAGGGCTCTGATCCCACAATGCTGAGTGTGCTTCCACCTCTGATGGCAATGTAATTTTAAAACTAAAATAGCCTAGCCTGACATTTCAAATGAACTTTATTGGGGGGGATTTAAGAAACAAAAAAATAATCGTGTGCAGACTAGGAGAAACACACAGGTAGAGAGTTTTCCCTCAAAGCTGTCAAAACACCAGGATAAACTGGATGTATGAGGTTAACTGAATGAATATAATTAATGTGCAGGCTTTCAAATAGCAGCTGTGGGGTCCCTGAACAGCATCAGGACAACAGAGGGTGAGGAAGAAAATTTAACCCTTTCCATTTGCCATGGTACCAACAAATTGCCATCCTAACCTACCTCTGAAGCTGCTATTTGTACTAGGAAGGAACTAGTGGCGGCTTCCCACATAGTGCAAACTGCCTCCTTGACTTATGCACTCCCAGTACTGCTCAGGGTCCCTTTTCTACACAATTATTAAAACTTCAGGAGCTCTGTCCTCTTTTGCATTGGACTGCCCTATACTGCTGTGTGTTAACATAGTTCTATTTTGGTGTATTTCTAATCAGAGTAGGGAACTTGCTGCTCTCCAGACGTTGTCAGACTCAAACTCCCATCAGCTCCAGTCAACATAGCGAAAGATGATATAAATTGTAGCCCAACAACAACTGGGGGCTCACAGTTTCACCACCTGCTGTGTGTGTGTGTGTGTGTGTGTGTGTGTGTGTGTGTTCAAGAATAATATCTAGGTACACAATAATAACAGCACATATATTTGTCATTTTTGAGTCAGTAACAAAGGTTGATGAATGGACATGCACACACAATTTTAATGTGTAACTGCACAATCCTATAAATAGAAGTAAGCCCCATATGGGTTCAATGGGACATACTCACAGATGGGTGTGCATAGGAGACTGCAATATGTCCCTGTTGTGTAGAGGAGCAGAATTTCAGTTGGTGACATGGGAACTACACTTGCTGAAATTCCTTCCTTTGTGCAGAGGTGCAATGTTAGAAAAAGAGGTGCTGGAACTCACTGTTAACACCTCCCTCATTCTCTTAGAATGGCAATGGCACCCACCTGAGAGGTGCCGGAACTGAGTTCCAGCAAGTTCCAGCTGAAAGAAAGCCCTGCCTATAAGTCTCTACTCAGAAGTCCCAATTAAATGGACATAGGATTGCAGCATAAACTACCTTGCTTCTTGCAGAGAAGCAGAGTGAAGTTATTAAAATAAATTAGAGGAGATACTGCAGATTTCACTTCTAGGTCATAAATATAGAACAGTAATAATAAAAGTTTGACCTGCAGTTCGATTCTGCAGGGTAATCTTCAACAATCAGTTTAAACAAAGGCCCTCGTGTCCTGAACACTTATGAAAACAGTTCATGATAAGCGCAGCAGCAATACCAGTCAAGTCTGCAGTGCTATTTGAACTCTTTAAGCTAAGTACATGAATTACAGCACTTTACAGAGTGCTTTAAAAAAATAGAATTGAACAGCAGTTTGCTATAAGATTAAATAATTGTCCCTTAGTATGTATTATACCAGCAGAGAACTTGGTCTCAATTCACATCTCAAAGTGGCAAGTGAAATTATTTTAATGTGTATGCTGTGTCATCAAATACTCAAATTTTCTGGGGAACTAAAAAGAAAGAAAGAAAAACCAGATTGGCTGACAAACTTGAGTATGTGATAGTAAACCTAGAAAAATGCTACAATAAAATCTTGATTTCAGTATAATAGCTCATATGCAAAAGTATCCAGACGTTTCTCATCAATAGGAAAAGTATTAAGTCATTTGCACTTCAGAGAACACATTCTCTATTAGAACAGAATAATAAACCTTCCGTCAAAGAATGAGATGAAAATTAGGCATTCTTTTTCATTTCTGCCAAATAGAGAAGAATAAGCTTAATAAGAACCTAAGTTGAAGGAATCATTTTTCTCCCAAAGGATGTCAAGCTAATTTTGTCTTATCACCTTCTGCAGTTTAACACCAGCTCTCAAAGTGATCCATTGCTAATGGAAGTCACATTAATACAGGGAAAATGAAAAGCATTCTTCTTCTATTTGGATCCCTTCCAATCGGGACTGAAACTGCCTTGGTCGCACTGGTTGATGATCTCCGGCGGGCTAGGGACAAAGGTGAGAGCTGTTTCCTAGTTCTGCTGGATCTCTCAGCGGCTTTTTACACCATCGTCCATAACATCCTTCTGGACCGTCTAGAGGGGCTGGGAGCTGGGGGCACTGTTATACAGTGGTTCCGCGCCTTCCTCCTGGGCCATGTTCAGAAAGTGGTGGTAGGGGGTGAGTGTTCAGACCCCTGGGCTCTCACTTGTGGGGTGCCTCCGGGTTCTGTCCTCTCCCCCATGCTTTTCAACATCTATATGCAGCTGCTGGGAGAGATCATCAGAGGGTTTGGGCTGGGTGTTCATCAATATGTGGATGATACCCAGCTCTACCTCTCTTTCAAATCAGAACCAGTGATGGTGGTGAAGTCCTGTGTGAGTGTCTGAAGGTGGTTGGAGGATGGATGGCGGCTAACAGATTGAGGTTGAATCCTGACAAGACAGAAGTACTGTTTTGGGGGGACAGGATGTGGGCAGGTGTGGAGGACTCCCTGGTCCTGACAGGGGTAACTGTGCCCCTGAAGGACCAAGTGTGCAGCATGGGAGTCATTTTGGACTCGCAGCTGTCCATGGAGGCACAGGTCAATTTTGTGTCCAGGGCAGCTGTTTACCAGCTCCATCTGGTATGCAGGCTGAGACCCTACCTTCCTGCAGACTGTCTCGCCAGTGGTGCATGCTCTAGTTATCTCTCACTTGGACTACTGCAATGCACTCTATGTGGGGCTACGTTTGAAGGTGGCCTGGAAACTACAACTAATCCAGAATGAGGCAGCTAGACTGGTGAATGGGAGCAGCTGCCAAGACCACATAACACCAGTCTTGAAAGACCTAATTGGCTCCCAGTACATTTCAAAGCGCAATTCAAAGTGTTGGTGCTAACCTTTAAAGCCCTAAACGGCCTCGGTCCAGTATACCTGAAGGAGCGTCTCCACCCCCATCGTTTAGCCCGGACACTGAGGTCCAATGCTAAGGGCCTTCTGGCAGTTCCCTCACTGCGAGAAGCCAAGTTACAGGGAACCAGGCAGAGGGCCTTCTCGGTGGTGGCACCTGCCCTGTGGAAACCCTCCTACCAGATGTCAAAAAGAACAACAACTACCAGACTTTTAGAAGACATCTGAAGGCAGCCCTGTTTAGGGAAGTTTTTAATGTTGATGGATTACTGTATTTTAATATTTTGTTGGAAGCCGCCCAGAGTGGCTGGGGAAACCCAGCCAGATGGGCAGGGTATAAATAAATTATTATTATTATTATTATTATTATTATTATTATTATTCCTGGTTTCAGTGCAAACTGATGCAGAAGTATGGAAAAATGCAAAAATGTGGCTGTATTATCATGGCATTTTATTCCATTTCCAGTTTATTCCAACTCCAATTCTGGGAAGAGGGACTACAGTAATTATTAAACAATTCTGGCAACTGTAGCTCCGCGAGAATAGAGCTCTCCTAAAAACTCTCAGCACTCTACTATAGCAGTGAATGGGAATGATTTTTTTAAAAGAAAATTAAAAGCAACTAACTGCCTCTGCTGCTCAGTATCAACTGCACTTATATTATTTGGCATATATAAGTATGATTCTCCCCCCCCCCCCCCCATTATCTGTTCACCTAATTTTGCAAGATTCTTTTGTAACACTTCACAATAGGAAGAAGAATTGATTGGATTGAATAATTCATGTGTGCAAATCTTGGCACTATACTAAAGACTTCTTTCACTTTTTTAAAAAATGTGAAAGTCCTTTGGGAGCTCACTATTTAACCTTCCCCACAGTCGAAATGGACCATTTATCCCTAGACTTTGATTTCACATCTTGTACACACTGGATGTCATCACAAACGGCTGATGTGCTGCCAAATGATTATTTCATTCTCCTAAGCCAGGGATGATTGATTTTCATCAACACAAAGCCTTCAGATAATCCAAGCATACTATATTGTCATTCCTCACACGCTTGCTCACTCTGTCAAGGGGTTAAAAATGGCATCCAGACAAACTGTAAACCACATCTAGGATTTTTAAAAGACAAAGAAATTGAACAGGAGCACAAGAGTGGACCAGGACAGCACTTTTTTTCTGAAACCCTTTGCCTCTTCTCTGCCAATGGGCTGCCCTCCAGATGTTGTTGCACTACAGCTCCCATCTCTTCCAGACAGAATGGCTAATGGTCAGGGATGATGGGAACTGTAGTTAAACAACATCTGGAGAGCAGCAAAAGAGCCACCCCTGGCCTATACAATATCCCAGGTCCCTAGGTCAGGGTGAACTAAATTAGCTCATTTTCCTTTGTGGGTTTTTTTTTTTTGGAAGGCTCCTGGAAAATTCTATAGAAACATGGAGGGAAATAGCAATGCAACGATATTCTTCATATATATATCTGCCATTTCTCCCTGAGTGCTCAGCAAAGCATGCTAAGGGCCTATCTTGCAGGCTACTGGCTATGCTCCTGTGGCAGTACATGGCTTTATACGTATTCTTCAATTAATGTGAATGCAGAAGTTGGAAGAATCATGGAGGGCCAGGGGAAGAGCTCCTTTTTGTTCTAACGGAGTCTACTTCGGCAGTTACAAACTGAAATCAAACCATGATTCCCTAATTTTTAGTTTCTCCTGTGCAACAAGGAAAACAGAATGTCGCAATAGGCAAAAGGGTATGTTACAAATGTGTGAGATGATCCTCTAGCTTGTTCTAATGATTAAACCACCCCCTCACTCAGTAAACTCAGGTGCTGAGTGGCAACAGCTACTTAACCAAAATGGGGGCACTGAGAAAGAAGAGGGAAGTATCAACTTGCTCAGGAAATACCAAGGTTTGCATAAGGTTTCCATATTTAAAATGGGGGGGGAGGATATAAGGGCGCAGCTCCCCGCCCCCCAAAAAAAACCCCAGTTTAATAAGTAACCAAGGAATGCTGAGTGCCTCTTCCAGTGGGGGGTAGAATATAGCCATTGTGAAGTCATATGTGAGGTAATAATACAGGAAAAGAATCTGGTGTGACAGAGTACCACTCCAGACTCCCTTCACAAAACATGCAGAAGGGGGAGGGAGGACCCACAGGCTCCTCCCTCCTGACCTCTGCTTCTCCTCTGAAAGAGGAGTCTATACATATTCAACTGAACATGTGCAGGCTGCCCTTGAGACCCGTCATCAAAGACGCTGAGGCAAGGAGGGCAAAGAACCTACAGGCACAGCAGTGTTTGGGGTGGGGCCAGAAGAATACATGGTGAGGAATTTGTGAATGGGACTTAAGTTATCAGCATTAAAAAATAAACAAATCTTAACATGAGAGAAGTCATTACCAGTCTAGACGTTAACAATGCCGCATGCTCTTCTATGACGATGGTAGCACTGACCCGACACTGTTCTAAATAAGGTTCATGGCAGGACATACTGAAGCCCATCAAGGCAGCTTCCTTCTTTACACGCAATGGAGGTTGGCTTGGCAGTAACATCACCCACAAAAGCCAAGCACAAGGAGGAGAATGGAGGTCCAAACGGCTGGTGGTAGTAAAACAGCATCTCCCTCCCTTTGCTGATAAGTCATGGCAACAACATGGCAGTTGTTTTTGGTTTGCTTTCGGTTGTATTCATATTGTTCAATTATTTAATTGGATTGTTCATATTAGCCTTACTATTGCTTTTATTGCATTTTAATAAGTTGTTCACTTTGAGTGCCTTTTAATTTGAGTGAATGCTCATTAGTAATCAGCCAATACCTGTTACAGACTTCTTTCTTTAGGAAGAAATCAATGGGTATATCATATTGGGTGTCAAAATGTAAGAGTGCTATTTAACGCTTTTTTCGTCTATAGGCCTGAATGGTGCTATAGAAATCTCATTTGCTTTGCCTGGAATGATTCAGAAGTCATACATAAAAGGACTCTGCTGCTTGAAAGCATGAAACTTTTGATATATAGGCCATGAGGTAAGGTCTCTGTGATTGGCTATGTCATGGCAAGCTTTTGAGGATAACAGAATCTCTGCATTTCTTTATATTCATAGGCAATAACCCCCAGACCTTGGGTTAAAGGTTCTCTCCAAAATATTCTCAAGTATTTTGGAAGAAACATTTAAAGGATAGCCCCAAAATCACATTTTGTACCCAACTGGCATAAGCGTTTGGGGCTCTAGCTTTCAATTTCTGCCTGGAAAAGAGCCACGTTTTGAAATAATTTCCAAGAGCATAAAGGAAGAAATGCAAAATATTGCAAAATGTGCAGAACATGCATGGAAAGATTTCCCCTTCCTTCTAAATTTTGCTTGGGGGGAAAGTAGCTCCTAAAGACTCAAGGCCTGGTCTTTTGACTGAAAATACCCCCAAATTTCCTCAATTGTGCCTCCTGTTATAAACCATGAAACCATAAAGACAATGAAGTTATTAGAGTATAGTTGCTAGGCCAAGATATCCCCTTCCCCCATGCCCTTTTCTTCCAGGGACAATATTCACAGTACCTTACCCCATTTTCACTTCATATAAAGTAAAGGTAAAGGTACCCCTGCCCATACGGGCCAGTCGTGTCCGACTCTAGGGTTGTGCACCCATCTCACTTAAGAGGCCAGGGGCCAGCGCTGTCCAGAGACACTTCCGGGTCACGTGGCCAGCGTGACGAAGCTGCTCTGGCGAGCCAGCACCAGTGCAGCACACGGAAATGCCGTTTACCTTCCCGCTATAAAGCGGTACCTATTTATCTACCGTATTTTTCGCTCTATAAGACGCACCAGAACACAAGACGCACCTAGTTTTTGGAGGAGGAAAACAGAAGCCTGAACAAGAGGGTTCGCTGCTCAGCAAAAGCAGTGATCCCTCTTGCTGTTCTGGCTTCTCAGATAGCTGCGCAGCCTGCATTCACTCCATAAGACGCACACACATTTCCCCTTACTTTTTAGGAGGGGAAAAGTGAGTCTTATAGAGCAAAAAATACGGTACTTGCACTTAAGGGTGTTTTCGAACTGCTAGGTGGGCAGGAGCTGGGACCGAAAGACGGGAGCTCACCCCGCCACGGGGATTTGAACCGCCGACCATGCGATCGGCAAGCCCTAGGCACTGAGATTTTACCCACAGCGCCACCCGCGTCCCTTATAAAGTATATATAAAGTATATAAAGGAGATATAAAGTAGATGGAGAAAAATAAGAATCAGGCTCAAATTCTGATTAAAATTGCGAGATTATCACAGTATGTCCAGAACAAATGTCTGCAGCCTATGAAGAAAAACTATGGCACTCCTTGACACAAGGAAAGTGTTCTGTCAAGAATTTAACAATTTCCAAAGATGGATTAGATGACAGTGGAAAATCATTTCAGTCATTGCCAGCTGATTATGCCAAACTCTGCTTCCACCTGCTACCATTTTGTGCTCACTATTTCACTGCACCACCATTTTGTGACTGGTGGGCCTCAGCAGTGTTCAGCCATCTTAACTTGACCCTCTCAAGACTACATAACTTAAATAACCAATGGGGAATAAAGGCAGGGGGTGGCAGACAGAAAGAGAACTGAAATCCAACCAGCCACTCAGACAAGTTTTATCCAAGCAGACAACAGAGGTGGTACCAATATACCAGCTTCACACAAACATATGGATTATGACCTTTAATGATCCAAAATGGCCCAATAAATTTTGGCTACATAAAAGTGTGAATTTAAAGCATGAGTGGTCAAACAAGGTTACAGGGAGTGTAAGATTTCTGTTCTTTAAGCAACAGAGATGCTACAGGCATAGAAATGTTTTCATATGCATCTAAATGCATGAAAAATAAATGTGGAAACAAGGTGTGTGTGAGATAGACACAGATTTCTGCCCTGGGCCAACACTGAAGAAAAAGGCCGGTGCCAGATTTTCTAACAGCAAGACAGCCATTCCCCACCCAAAAGTTCTCTCATTCCCACAAATCAATGGTTACTATAGCTGCATCTGTATAATTAGCCTGTGTAGATCAAACGAAATGGAAAACAATTAAGAAAGGTTTATGTGTGTAACGTGGTGCCGTAGTTGTGGCAAGATCGAACACAGAAGCAGCTTCCTGTTGTTGCACTGTGAAAGGTGTGCACATTTGTTCGCCCTTCCTCCTTGCCCTCACTCCAGATCCTTCAAGTAGTGTTACCTCTAGTTGCAGACTTAATCCGTTTTGGGGTGCCGCTCGCACCCCGAAAAGTCCGCAACTAGAGTGCCTCTTCCACACGTGTGCGGCGCAATTGAGCGCTTTTGCGCATGCACGAAGCACACAGAACCCTTCTACATGTGGCGAACCTGGAAGTAAACACTTCCAGGTTTGCCGCGTTCATAAGCTGAAAGTCCGTAACAAGAGCGGAATGCAACTAGAAGTACCACTGTACTTGGGTCACGTAAAATGTAGTAATTTCCAATGTGGCTATTGCAGCAAAGCAATTTTTTTCTGGGCGGAGAAGGGAAGCAGATACAGCTCCTTGCCAAGGGTACAAGGAACACCTCTGGTCAGAGGTATATCAAATGTGTTAATACTCCTGGCCAAAGGTTATTCTCCAACATGTGTTATTTTGGATAAAACTGTGGAAATATTTGAAAAATCATTTAACAATTGCCCATTTTTAAAGCTCAAACTTTCTTGGGGAGTAGCTTCCCCTTCACTGTTTTCAGGATATTTTCAGCGAGCAATTTACAATATCTACCAGAGAATAATTGAAATTACATGTTACAGCTGTGTCTCCTTTATTTCATGTGCTCAGGAAGGATCTCTAGAAAATACCGGCGATTGGTGAAAATACACATTGTAAACCAAGTGATGGTAGAGCTAACCTCCAACAGTGGAGTTTAATCAAAGTTCAGAGGCCAAAGAGTTGTCCAGGTTCAATCCCTAACATTATATCTAAAACAATCAGGTGGTATAAAAGACGTATTCCTGTGATCTACAGGACTGTGGCTGCTTCTTGCAGTCCTCACTCAATCTGATAGAGGTCTGTTACCTTCTAGGCTCTCTTGATTTCTGCCTTTGCAAAGTGCTTCCTACCATAATTCCTTTAGTCTTTCATGTTCTTGTTTAACAAAAGATTTTTGCTTTCACTGAAAAGACTGGATGCTTTTGCAGGGCTCTGATTAGGCTTCCTTAGGATATATGTCTCGACATGAGTTTATATAGCCTAAATCTTATGGGCAATATTCAATTAACAATTCCTTACACATATCCCTCATGTTCAATGAACACAAACATATGTTTTACCATATATATGTAGAGTTATGTATTGTGTCACACACAGCAAGATACAAACATGCACAAAGGACAATCATGACATGCAAAGTTCTGGTGTGCAGTTTACTTCTTCTAAATATTTGAAGGATCTCCTGTTCAAAGATTCACTAAAATGGCTCACAGTAATGTTTAATTTCACCCTATGTAATTAACTTTATTCTACTGTGTTTCTATGCTGCTTTCCAAAGCTCAGCTAGTTTGCAAAAGTTCTCGGCGACAAAGGGTTATTTTAGTGACTGTTTTGCTACTTGCACATTCAGTTCTTTGGACCATTCTGCATAAACAGTCATGTAATAAGGAAACAAAACTCAGACACATATCACTTGTACAGAACAGAATTCTATTTAATCTTGATCACATACTATGAAAAATTACACACCAATGAGCACAAACAACAAAATTCGTGTTCCTCCAAATACTTCCCCATCTGACACATCAACCACAATTATTTAACACTGAAAATACTGCACTGTGGAGTGGCGATAAAAAGCCCAACCAATGAATGATGTCTGGCATTCTGATGCACAGAGCTCACATGCATGCAAGCACATCGTCATTCACTTAAACTGGTTGACAAAGGTTTCTCCTCTAAAAGGAGACACCCAGTTACATAGCTCTGGAATGGGGGCAGCTATTTTTCCATGGAGTGCAGTGGTTCTGAATTCAGCTGACATTTACAAATTTGCTTGTCTGCAACATTGTGAAGCAGAACAGGCGATTTCAAATAAACACTTGTTGCATGATGAACACTTCAAAACTTGGGGGCAGCTTAAACAGCATGTAGAGCTTACTATCTGTGATAAATTACCAAGACCCTTACTACCTTGGCTTCTCAAGGTATTGAAAGAGTATGGAAACAGCTGGATTACCATCTGGATGGAAGCTACATTATAATTTCTTCATCCTGTGATCATTGTCATGCTGTAAGTTTATAAGCAGTCAGTAATGAACCAATGCCTCTGAACGCAAACTAAGTATTTCAGGAAATGTATCCTTTGTTAAAAGTAAGAACCCAATCATCCCCCCAAACAAAAAATCATATTGTGTGTGTATGTGTGTATAGACAGACACACAAAACAAAATTCCATCTGTCACAGACAGTCAACCATAAACCATAGGTAAGCTTGCCCAATTTGGTTGTGTCCTGCACACTTTTAAACATAAAAATATAAAATAGCTGTCACTTTGGATGCTAGATCACTTCAATTGTGTTTTTGTGGCCTTCTTTTACTGCTGCTTTTCAAAGGCAAAAATCAAATATATACCTGGAAAAAAATGAAAAAGAAAGCATTAACTTTCTCCTGTTTCAAAGATTTCCGTTCATAAACAACCAAATCTGACAACATATAACCATCTAATAGAGCTTAGAGCAAGGGTTGCCAATCTGAGGCCACTGGTGCTAGGGCCTTGAGTTCTAGTGGTGCTCCTGGGCTTTGGATTGCTCCCAATCTGACCCATTCCACCAACCTCACTCAGATACAGGCCATCAACTGATGCAAGAGCCTTGCACATTCAGGTGGTTGGGCGGGGGTTTAAATCCTAATTAAACATTCAGTTGGGAGGGGGAAAGAAGACACATGCAGGATGCCTGCAGTTCTCCTTCTCCCGTCTCTCTCCTTACTGCCAAGACCACTTCACTTTAGGTGAACCTGATCCAACTCAGAGTGATTTGGGGCTGCCCCAAACGTGATCCAGCCAAATTCTGGGTCAACCCAATTTGGTTCGGTATTTGGCCAGACACAGGGCACGGCTCTGTTTATTAGAGCTCTGACAGCTATTATGAGCCTCTAAAACCAAAAGGCAAGCCAAAAAATTATAGCACCAAAGCTGTCTGGCTATACCTAATAGAAAAAATACTGGCCTGGTTCACACACCATGGTAAGCCAAATCACCAAACTGCAGATTCCCAGAGAGGAAGTTGTAGTCACTCCAACACCTGTCTGGTCCTTTGTGCTCCGATAGCAGCTAAACCAACATTTGGCTTACCATGTCATCTGAACTGGGGCTTGTGGTTAAACTCTAGCCTCGCTTACCACAAGCTCTACAGCCAAGAACAAATCTTGGTTAGCTAACAATTTTGCTACTACATTTACTTTGTGATGTACCTGAGCTGAATGAAGTTGTGATCTAGAGGCATTTTTACATAGCAGCTATGTATCGCCCGTTTTTCCTGAAAACTCTGTGCTTAGCAGATACCCTCATAAAAAGTTCCTGCTGGAGAAATTCTTACATTTTAAAAACAAACTAGCCTGACAGGTATAGAACTGGTTTGGGGGAATAAAATACAATACTGAACTATTATAGTAATATTTAAACATCAGTTATAGTACGTACTTGTTGCCTCCCATTCAGATTTACTCAGGGTTCCCTTGAAAGAAAGAAAATGTCACATTTACAGACAGCAAATTATTGTATACATTTTAAGCAATTAGCAGGAATATCTCTCTTTCTCTCTCTCTCTCTCTCTCTCCAGGGACAAACTGTTCCTTCCTGCTGCAATATTTTAATGCTTCAGATATCAATAATAGTTTCAGATTTCAGAAAGCCAAAACATGCACCACTGTACTTCAGTATTCTCATTGAAAGGGAAAGATCTGTTAGCACATTTAGAAGGTGATCAACCAGTGAGTTGAAGTATCTCACTGTAAAGGGGCGGGTTTATTATGTACTTAGCTATGCCTGATTGCACATCCAGGGAAGGAGACACATGAGTTTTTGTAATCAAAGCAGTTTCTCTTTTATTTTAAGGATGCAAATGACTTGCATTAGTATGTGGTGGGCAGGCTGTCTAGTACAGTTATATGTTAATAGCTTTTATAGATTAATTTGCAAAGCTGACACTATAAGATTTTGAGCACCATAGATTATGACTATGGACTATCTCTTCAGAAATAAGTCTGCTGTAATTGCCAAAGTTCAGATGCCAAACAAAAGGGAATACAGCACATTTCCTTCTCCTTTCAAGGCTGAAAACTTTCAAAGCAACAATGAGAAGCCACTTCCTGCACAGGCCTCCCTGCAGCTGCCCTAATGCCCAGAGAGACTAGTACTCAAGCGCATTAGAATGGCAATAGAAGTTTCATAATTCTGCAGAAACAAAAGAACAGAAATCCAGCAGCACCATTGGTGGCCAGCATTTGTCACTACTTCTTGCTTCACAATGGCACTATCAGGAAGGTATGCTCTTTTCCACTTAGCACATGGCCATCAATGAGTTTTCAGGGCACTATCCTGAGTTTTTCAGTTCCATGGACCCAACCCAACATGCATAAGCTTTGCCAAGTGTTGAGACACAGAAGGCAAAGAGTGGGCTGCAAGCAGCCTGATCTGCTCCAGAGACTGGATACTTGATACTTACAAGGGGTAACTTGGCTTTCCCACCATTCTTAAGCATTTCTGCATGCTCATAGTCCTCTTTTTTATTTGAGACCAGCCTGGAACTTTCATCAGCAGGGTATTTCTGAAAAAAACAACAACAGATTATACAGAATTACTGCAAATAAAGCCAAGGGCTGGCAAGCTAAAAAATACTGTTGTGTACCTGCCCAAATGAAAATTCAGACACAAATTGTCTGTACTGATGCCTACTATGCCCTTGAGCTAACAGTGACAAAGAAATGAGGTATTTATACCCAGTCATAATAGCTACAACTGTAAGCCCCCAAATACTATTTAGTAGTTGACCCAATGAAAGATGTATTCTGTGTCACCAACTCTGTCACCTTGCATTCCACATTTATAGCTCTGATTTCTTGTATGATGAAACTCATAGGGGTTCACCTTGTGCTCCTAAGCACACTCCATGCAATGGCCAGATCCAGACCTGCTTAGCTTCCGAAAGGAGTGTCCTCAGACCACAGTCTGGGATGTGTAAGACACAGATTCATACAAATCATCTAGTTCACAGCGAAAGGATCCCTGATGGATGGCCATCCAACCTCTGTTTAAAAACCTTGGGAGCTCATTCTACTAGAGTGTTCTTCCTAATGTTTAGTCAGAAATTTTCTTTCTTGTAATTTGAATCCATTGGTTCTGGTCCTACCCACCAGAGCAGTAGAAAACAAGCTTTCTCCATCTTCCATTTAGATACAGTGAAACCTCGATTTTCGAAACATTCGAAAACCAAGGCACAAAGGGCAGTTTGCAAATTTAAAGAGAAAATTGAGAAAAATACAGTGGTACCTCAGTGGAAGCTGCTCAACTTCCGAGGTGCGTTTGAAAACAGAAGCATTTACTTCTGGGTTTTTGGTGTTCAAAAACCAAACCGTTCGATTTCCAAGACGTTCGAAAACTGAGGTACCACTGAATTTGAAGATAGCTATCATATAATCTTAGTCTTCTCTTTTCCAGACTAAACATGCCCAACACTTGTAGCAATACAAGATCCTTTAGATTTCTAATGATCATGATTTAATTATTGTTATTTATTGCAGAAGTAGGCCATTAGCACTACAATGAGCCGAAAGTTTTGAAATGGAGGGATTCAAAGAACAGTACATCAACTTAGAATTATGTTCTACAGACTATCAAAAGGACACTTCCAAGTGAGCATGTTTATAATAAATGAGAAATGTAACTGCAGTGTAATTATCTGTACACTGATTGTACATTGACAGAACACACCAAGATATCAGGATACATGAAATAAAGCATACCTAACACAATCCCATTCAAATGCAATGTAAGATGGATAACTAGTATAGCCTACCTAAACATATAAATTAACTTGTCTTAGAATTACTGCACAGTGTTTCTCAAAAAGCAACGCAACAATTGACAAGGCTGACAATTAGAACAAATCTGTCTATGTGCATTTGAAAACTAACCTCCAATGCCAGCATTTGCTGCAAAAGAATTTTATGTTCTTCATTCTTAACCTTTTCTTCGTAAAACTCCCGGAAAGTCTTTTTGTAGACTAGTTTCATGCCATACTTCTTGGCCATTCTAGGAAAAATAACTTTTGTTAGAAATATAAATGCTTAATTAGCACAAAACACAAATTATGAGTGATCATCAAAGCATCATTCAAATTTCCAAAAACTACTTCTGTGTCACAATGACAAGATCATAAGAAACATTGCAACTCATCTAAATTCACCACTACTTAACGTGAACGTTTTTTAAAAAAAAAACTAGTAACAGTACTGTACATTTAAAATACGTATGCATTATCGTATATACATACACAGTACAGCATGCATACACCTACTGATGCCCAACTATAACAGCAACCACACCCTGAAAGTGCAGCTCAGGGGGTTAGATATTCAATATTATAAGTTAGTTATGAAATGCTTAGGCATTGGCACCAATGCATACTTATATAGGCCATGTCTTTGCAGTACAATGTGGACTGTGGCAATGTATCCAAGCTATGGATACACTTGTAGTAGGTTCAGGAGGGCCTTGGTAAAGACCAGAAAACAGCCATTATAGTGGAAATAATAAGCAGGGGAGAAGAGGGAACCTGGCAAAACAGCTATGCAGTATAGAAGAGAAAACTGGATACCATGGCCCTGTAGAACCAAGTATCCTGGCTTTAACAAGATGCCAAGAAAAAGGAAGGCGGTTAAAAGGGAGGGCATGTCAGATTTTGTTCAAATATCTAGGATATGATGGACCAACCTTCAAATTACCACATTTTAGCTCAAGTGGCTAAAAGCTGACATAGCACTCCTCTAGCAACCATTTTTCATTTACACACACACACACACACACACACACAAAGGTAAAACATAAAAACTTACTCCACCAGCAATGGAAAATAGACCAGGAACTCTGGCACATTAACCACTCCTTCCAGGTTAAAATCATACTTGCAGCCAAACAAGGGGTAATCTCCTTTCTTCTGAAACTTCACTGTGTATATTTCATTCCCAAAAGAGTCTGTTTCTGAAGCTTCAAGGCGCTTTCTATGACATCATAAAAAAAACGACAAGGAATTAAAAACCCACACAACCGTCTAACTAACATAACACAACAGTATGGGCCTGTTTACATATCTCTAACCTCACTAATGAAGTCAGATACAGTAAAACAATGATAAAATCCTATCCCAGGACTATTTAGAGCAATAATATATTAACTTCCCATATATCAAGTAACTTCAGTAATATATCTCCCTAATTCATTTTCATGAATTTAAATAAGTAGAAAAAAGATTAACCAAATATTTGGGCCAGTCAGATAATCTTGCTTTCAACTGCACTGGTGAGGTTGCTGGCCTCCTTCAGCTGACTTATGGTAATACTTCCAATATTTATGGCAGACCAAGATACTCTGCCCTGCCTGCCAGAATGCACACCTAGCTAAATTGCATATATTTGGACTAGATAGTCAGGGGCCTTTGCATTTGCTGGCAAAAACCAAGTGAATTATTAGATAGTAGAATAAAATCTCCAGACTTATTGCAGACAAAAGATGGAAATTCAAGGAGAGGGCCTGGAATTTTCTTGAGGATGCCAGACTTTCTTTGTGGCTACAGTCTGGCAAAACCTATGGAGAAAGTTTATTCCTTTTCATGTGCTAACTCTTGTATTTTGAGGCAGGTGTGGGATGGAAAGTGTGGAAAAACTGCAGTCAAGAGACCTAACAAACACTTGCAGGTGTATAAGGTGGGTGACTGTGCAATTCTAATGTATCAGTACAACATTAGTTCTTCATTAGTGTACATATTCTGCACGAAGTCTAAAAAGTATCCACCCTCAATTATTACCTAAAAACATCATTTGTACACACTTACACAAGTTCATAGCTATCTGGAGTTGTGCCAATAAAATATCCTCCATGACAAAGTCTTTCACAGGCATTTCTAAGCATCATATCAGCTTGTTCATATGTCTCAAAAGAATAATGATACACAAATTGACAACTGCAAATGTCAAAGTGGATGTTTCGATCATTGTACTTTTTGGAGAGAAGTTCCTAAGACAAACAGAAGAGAATTGTTTATTTTTGCTGTCAGAGAAAAAAAGGGGACGGGAAAACAATTGCATTGTTCCAGTATGCTTATCCCAAAAACACAGTTTTTTTAATCTAGGAGGCACAAACCTAAAGTCTTCTAATTATTTTTCTGCTCTTTTCAACTGACAACCTGCAAGTTCAATCACCATAACCCATTATATTTAACTATCACCAATGTTAGGAACTAAAAACTAAAACTAAAAATATTTCTTGCTTGAAAGGAAACACCAATATAGGAGATAAATTATTTTTAGGCAAAAATCTGCACTACAGCACATACAAGAATAGTTACATTAACTTATTTAGAGTTCCTGATAAAGTGACCCGATCAAAGAAGTAGTATTTTCATGCAGATCTTGTCTTTAACTATGCAATCATGTAGAAAATAATGCAATGGCTGGTTTACTTCTACACATTTGTTTTCTAACCTTTCCCTTCATTTACATTTTAGACACCCATTTATTTTTATATCAAAGAAATTACAAGTAATTTTAAAAAGCATGGAATAACTATACCTTTGTGCTGTCAGCAGTTATAAATTCTGCACTAAATATTCTCTCACTTTGACGACCACGGTTTTTCATATCATAGTACCGCGATTCACACTGTTGTACGGAAACATCAGCAATATCTATTTTTAAAAAATGCATAATCAAAAAACTCTTCAGAAAGCTGTAAAGCAGGAGAAGGCACGTATATAATTGAAGGCTAAAAGTATTTTATTTGGCAACTGCTTATCACAACTACTCAGAGATCTGCATAGGGTATGCTAAAAATCATTGTACATAACCAAAACACTTAAGAAACAAAGAAAAGCATTTGCACCTTATATGCAAAAAGATTTCATAATTTAATATTAAATATTTACATTAGGGAGGTGTGTGTTTTTCTCAAAACTAATGCTGTGTCACATTCTTGGCTTAACTCAAAAGTTTTTAATTTAAAAAAATTGATTTAGTACACTACTTTTTTGTAACATGACAACTTTTAATTTGAATTCTTAATGCTGTGAAGAAAATGACTATCAGTAATTTTATTCTGACCGTAAAAAACTTTTTAAGAATGCTTACCTAACACAACTATTTACATATGTTTTGGAAAACAAAAAGAAGGCTGTGCTGCCATCTCTAGGTCAATACTGGGATTGCTTTTTGTCATTTATTGCTAACATTTGTCATTTATTGCTAACATTGCTAACATTTATTGTTACTGCTAAAGGCAGTAATAATTTCAGCTATACTAAGCAGGCAGTGAATACATATATAAGGGGTGACAGCCTTGGAAAACCCTAACTAACCCTAGACTTTTGAATAGCTGCAGAAAAGTATTCCTGAAAGCAACAAACAACAATATCTGAACAAAAGACTTGAAAACTACTCTTAACACTGCAACCTCGTATTTCAGAGTTAAAGAACTCTCAGCAAGCTATTTGAGTAAATGCCTTCACAGATAAATAGTTTGCTTTTACATTAAATCTGGAGACAACCCCAGGAACCATCTCAATTAAGTAATTTGCAGAGTGATTTTTGACTAAAAAATAGTGCTTGCCATACGACAGGATATAATAATTGTAAAATACCTGAACTTAAAAAGGACAAGAAGCTCAAGCTGAAACAATGAAGAATTCAAGCTGCAATCATATTAAATGAAATAGCAACTTCCAAAGGTCAAGCCCTGGAATGTGTATCTAGCATAGAGACATAGCAAATTGGTAAGGGATGGAGGGGACATTCTGTTTGTTATTGTTTCTGTATAACTTTTTTGTAACTTGCTATGAAAATACAGTACTGGAATGCTAACAGCTAAATTAAAGACAATTGCAGAGTTTTTCAATGTAAGCAGATGACATATGGTATATCATATACCATATATGGCAGCAATGCTGAACATGTGGCCTTCCATTTGCTATTGAACTACAATTTCCATCATCCTCTGCTGGTTAGGCCTAATTGAAAATGCATATATAATATTTGTAGGGCAACAGGTTGGCAAAGACTGGCTGATGGCATTGCAGACCAGTTTTGCTAAATAGTTGGAACTGAAGTAACAGTTTATGCATTTCCAAATATTAAGTGATTCAGTGTTTAAATCAAGTTCCTCCGAAGATACAGAACAAAATGAAACTGCCAAACCCTAAGAGAATCCACGAAGTCTCTGTTCCATGTCTCCTTACCATGGCAAGGCTGGTAGGTTCAGGCAAGCAGCAGGACTCTTCTATGGAGGTACCCATATACCGGAAGAAACTTGACTTCCAATGTGAATTTTTAGTTGCTAAAAAATTGAGTTTTATGAATAATAAACCCAAGGTACATTGTTCATATCAAATTTGCCTTCTTACCTGTACATACAAGCCTACTAATTCTGCCTTTTCTCCATTTTAGCAAGTCCCCACCTTTGCCACATCCCAAGTCTAAAACTGCAATGCTTTGCTTTCTCTGCCGCACCCTCTCAAGGAATTCACCTAGGAAAGAAAAGACACATAAAATCTTTAGCATAAATAAAAAAAAATACATCTATTGTGCATTTCCTTTTGAAATTCTGGGAGTTTTATCATCTCATGAGTAACTTAAACAAAAAGTTGCACTCCACTAAAAGGAAAGAAAATTCATTTGTTTGAGATAAATTTAAAATGTAAGCATGGAAAAAGCATTTACAATACTATCCTATGCATGCCTATTCAGAAATAAGTTCTGCTGAATTCACTGAAAATTATTCCCAGGTAAATGTATAGGTTTGGCATCTATTTTTTGTTATCTCTTGAAGAAAAAATATTGTAGTTTAGCTCACAATAATTTTGCAATTACAAGTTCATAGCACTTAAAACTGAGAGCCAGAGACCCCGATAGATGTAGGAAATACATATCTAAATATAGTGTAATTATTTTATTTATTACTACATTCATATGCTGTCTCAAGGTGACAACCATGGTTCGCTTCCTCATTTTATCCTAAAAACACTGTGAGGCAGGTTAAGCTTAGAGAAAGTGGCTAGCTCAATATCATCCAGTAAACTCCAGGCCCTAGTCCAACACTCAATCATAGAATTCACTCAAATCACTCAAACAATAAATTAGTATTACATTAAGGAGCACTGTACAGAGTAAACATGTGAACATTATAGTGGTTCTTTTGCTTTAGATATTAGGTTTCATATTTGGGATTCAAAAATCAAGTGCAAGATCTGATCCCAACAAAGTAGCATCTGAAAATATGAATACACTAGAAGTATATATATTTCAAAATATATAGCCATACCAATGAGCACACTCTTTATCCAGTTGTTAAAATTCCGAAGATAGAAAATGCGACTCATACTACGCTGTTCCAATCCAACTTCTTCAAGCTTATTATAATGTGCTGCTACAGTTTCAGTATGCTGCACAAGAACATCAAATAAAAGATAAAGTGAAAAATATGAGGCTTTATATGCATTCATTTGCTACTTAAAGCACACAGCAGCTCTGGATCCAAAATCTGATGACTCTACCATCTTCACAACCTACATTTCTAACTTCCTACTCCTATTCCTTCCCTAATAGTGGTAGCATTATGTGCTATGAACAGCACATTATGCACTATGAACAGTACAAAAAAAAAAGCTTTACACAAACTTAACATAAAACACCACCACCACTGATTTGTAGGTAGAGTATCTGGTTTTGATGTAGAAATCTAAAATGAAATCACTTGGTAAATAAGAACGTTACTAGATGATCAACAAATTATTGTACTTAAAAAACCTTAGAAATACTGTAACTTAAATAACCTTGGAAAGTTAATAGCACTATAAAAATAATAGCATGTCTCATGCAACTAATTAGATTACCTTGAACTCTGTCCAGCTTTTTCCAGCTTCCTACCCCACCCCGAAGGATTTTTTTTAGGAATAAACATATAAAAGTACTGTTTCATACAAAATTCCTAAAATTAAACACCACACAGGGCGAGATCCAATGTAGCACAAGCAGGAGTTGACCTATGCAGTGCAACTTTTCCTTTCACCCACTTCCTGCTGGGTGCGCTCCCAAAATCTGCTCCCGAGGGTTGGAGGAACCTTCCCAAAATCTGTTTTAGAACTTGTAGATACCCAGCTGGAGAACCAAGAAGAGAAACTGCAAGTCCAATCATGCAAGCAAGCAGTCTTAACAGGAGATCATCCATATGTTCAGTCTGCATGCCATTAAGACAAATTTAATCCTTTATTGTGAACATAAAGATTGCTCCTGCTTTACTCTCCATCCGTGTGATCAAAGAATTATGAACCCTTGTTTAGCATTACAACCTATCAAACCTTAGCTTCACATGCAATCCATAAAGCAAGAATAAGATAGTCAGCTCAGATGTAATGCTAAGTCGGGAGTCACAATTTGTTTCTTGTACCAGGAAGAGCCAAGCAGGAGCCATTTGACTATGTTTTGTCATGACACATGAATGCAAACAAAGACGAAGTCTGTAGGAAACCTGTGGCCCATTAGATGTTGTTGGACTCCAACTCCCTTCAGCCCCAAGCATAGCCAATAAGGGACTATGGAAACTGTAGTCCAAAAACATCCAGAGGAATAAGGAAACACATCCCTCGATTAAGGAAATAAAGACTAGCTATTTTTTCCCCTCTTAGTGCTGCTACAGTTCAAGAATAAAGACTGAACTGCTATGGAAACACTTACTCTTTTCTTTGTTGGGCTTTGGTCGAGATCAGAATCCCCTCTTCTTTTTCTTGCTCTCCTGCTGTCCACAGCACTGGCATCTCCCTTTTCAGTTGTGTCACAATGTTCTTTATTTATTGTTGCTTTATTTTCTTCCACCATGACAGCAGGCTTTATCTCTAGGTCTGGGGAAGCATCTCTCTTTGCTTCTTCAAGCAAGTTCTTTCCAGCTTCTGGAACCCCCAAACTGGCTGTATCAGTAACACTAGCCTGTGGAAAGATAGTCATGTTGGTATGGAAGAAAAATTCCTTAGCTCAATCAGTATATAAAGTTGATGACCTTGATCAATGTGTGTTACAACTAAACAGACATTTTCTGCCCACACTGCACAAATGCTTAAAAGAGAAAAAGGCTTCAAAATTGTTGTTTGAAACACTCACCATTTTATCTGCAGGAACCTCTTCAGATTCAGATTCAAATTTCATCTTTTTCAGTCTTTTGTCATCAAGATCACTCCCATCTCCTTTATCTTCATCACATGTACTAGAAGTTTTACCATCATTTGCTATGATAGAGGAATCAGCCTGTGAGTCTTTAGCAGTTGCGCTATCAGCTTCTTCAAACTTCTTTCTTTTTTTCTTTCCGCTGTCTAGTAACTCAGCCATGCTTCCAACAAATATTATTGTGTTGTAAATATCTGCAAACAGAAAGTTATATTTTTTCTGTTGTAAGACAAGTCTTCAGACCCCCAATCTCAGTTATAATTGATACTGTATTAACATGATAAACCGGATGTTGTCATGGCTTTACACTGCATGCTAAATGAAGTTCTTGTTATGTTTAAAATTGGTATGCTAAAATGTGCTCATATTCAGCCTAACTTGATTTTGAATCCCAAGATGTTTTAATCTTCTTTTTAAAAAAGAAAAATCATTTGTATATTGAGCCTCTTTGTTTAAAGGAGACTCAAGGTGGCATTTACCTTTTCCATGAGAAAACAAATAGTTCATGGAAATATCTACTTAAAGCATCTATCTCAGCAATCCAAACTTCTTCCCACAAAGCCCTTTGCTATTCTCCTAAAGACAAACAAGCTGTTTAGCAATATGGATTATGATGCTCTCCTGTGTATTATGCTATCTTCCAATATGGTCTATTCCATTACTGTGTCCCCCACCTAGTATCATGTGACCACTGGGCAGCTGGGGGAGGGGGCCGTGAGGTTGACCATAACTTCTCCTCTATTTATTAATTTTTGTATGCCTGCAAACTTGGGTTTTCTCTGAGGCTGCTCATCTCTTTTTGTTTCGGTGGTCCGTTTTGTCTACAATCCCGCGAGCGCCCCTCAGTTGAGTTTGCCATTAAAGGGAACGACCACCTCCACCCCCCCCCAAACAATGCCATACACGCCTACTCGAGAAAGGGAGGGGCCGGCCCGCTGTGCTCAAGGAGACGATTCCCAGCAAAAATCACGTTCAGACTGAAGACTGCCTAAGTTTCCTGGGAACCAGGCCAAAGCAGAAGTAAGCAGCCCTTCACTTCGCTCTGAACCGAGGGTTTGAAACCGTAGCTCCGGAGCGCATTGTGAGCGCGAGCAAAAACTACGGGCCCCGCAACGCAGGGCTGTCGGGCCCAGCAGCTACAGGCTTCGCGGGTCCCATGGCGTGGAAACCTCCCGCCCCCGATTCCAGAGGCCTCTCACACACCAGGACGAAGGGAGAGGCGAGAGAGAGGCCCGTTAATATTATTCAAATAGCCACAACTCTTCCCCTCCCCCACCACCGACCGTTTCTCCTTTAAGGCCTCAGAAAAACGAAACGGTGCGAGGAGGCGGCGACGGCGTAGGCCCAAACTTACGCCCGGCACAGCGCGCCTAACTCGGCCCGGCCACGAGGACGCCGCCGCCGCCGCCTCTCCGCCCCGAACCTCAGACCCCGCGAGCGGCCCCGCTGCGCAACCACCTTCCTCACCCGCCAAAGTTGAGTTTTTCTACCGTCCCGCTCTCAGGAAACAAGGCGCAGTTTTGCATCCGGGTCACCCACGCGCGCCTTCCTCCTCCTCCTCCGAAAGAAGTGGGCGGGCGCGCCTACTTGGGCGTACGTGCCAAGCGTGCCTCCCTTTCCCTTTCCACCAAGACGCGGCAAGAAATGCGGCTGGCCGGGAAGGACTACAAGCCCCAGCGGTACCCCGCGAGGAGCATGCGCAGCAGCGCGCTCCCCTCGCGGAGCAGCTGGGACTGCAAATGGCACGTTGCTCGTATGGGGGTCAGTGGAGGGGAGGAGAGAAGTGAGCCTAGAGCGACCGCCCGCTGCTTCGCGCCTGTGGTGGGATGCTGCTCTCTTCGAAAGGTAGCGAATTATTTTTATTAGTATTATCCCGGGGGGGGGGGGGCGTATGAGGTAGAGGAGTTGCTGCAGCTTCTTATTTCTCTTCTTCCCGCGTTTTGTCGCGTCTTGTGGGCCCAGTTTGGTGCGCGGGCTCCTCGTTCCTCTTATTTCTTCGAAAGTCCTGCGCTGGTTTTTCCAGAGGAGGAAACTCCCCTCCTCACGCTCTCCCTCCATGAAGGGAAAAGCTGCAGGGATCGGGGCGGCCGGCGTTGTTCGGCTAGCTGAGAGAAAGCTGCGTCTCCCAGGTCGCCACACCCACCAGGTGCAACGCTAAATCCCGCTCGGTATCGACCGAGGCAATGGCTAATACCTCAGTGGCTTCGCTCAATGGTCGGGCAACGACCGCAGCCCTTAAGACTGTGGGTGAAAGGTCGCCGCGTTTGGATTGCCGGCGGGCGGTAAGGAGTGTATAAAACCACGCAGGGCGAAGAGAAAGTAAGGAAGGGACAGGTTTTTCCTTCCCCTCAGGGGTGCCAACTTGAATAAAATACCGTGATACCTCGGGTTAAGTACTTAATTCGTTCCTGAAACTGTTCTTAACCTGAAGCACCACTTTAGCTAATGGGGCCTCCTGCGCCGCCGGAGCCCGATTTCTGTTCTTATCCTGAAGCAAAGTTCTTAAGCTGAAGCACTATTTCTGGGTTAGTATAGTGCGAAACCTGAAGCGCATGTAACCCGAGGTACCACTGTACTGCGGCGGGGGGGGGGAGTAGGTAAGCCCCGCCCTGTATAATCGATCACAAAACGTGGTGCACGCTCACACTTTGAACGGCAATGCCCCATCAACTTTGTGGGGCGGTCCCCTCAAACATTTTAATGGAGGGGGGTGCCGTAGGGATTTCGGCCCCTAGGAGTTGGTTCCTATGCTTCCCCTCATAATACAGGGACCCAGGTTCATTAAATGAAGCCGGGGGTTGAGAGGTTCAGGCCGGGCGCAAGAAAGGGCTTCCTCACCGAGCGCATAGTTAAAATGTAGACTTTGGCGCCAGAAAGGTGTGGCGGGGACCCCCAGCTGAAATTACCTGAAAGAAATGTTTTGCGACCAATTTGCGGGGTGGGTTTGGTGTTTTTTTGTTGTTTTTAAAGGCCGGTGGTCATGATGGCTGCACAAATGGAGTCAGAAGCTCCAGGCCACTGAACACACCACATTATGCAGCCTATGAAAGTGTTAAGTGTTTGTGGTATGCCTCTTCAGTGATAAAACAAAAAAGTCATTGTGAAGCAAAGGAGCTTTTGAATTTATCAGGACTCTTTTTTCAAGCTGTATGTTAAACAAAACAACAACAAAAAGGTCTGAAGAAGACCAAGGAGATAATGTCAGACACTCTAGGAAGCAAATGGCACTAAATGACAGGCTTCCAAACAAATGTTCATAGACTCAGAATAATGGAATCCCATCCACCCCCCTAGTTCTCATAGCTCTGCTATATATGTCATCTAGCAGTTTGTTTTCTTTTGCATACTGTTGTGATCACTTCAAAAATGAGTGCTGCATTTCTAGTGAATTGTTTAAAATGCTTGTAGTAGCTCTTCAGAGGGTTTTATGTAGACTGGAAAATAATTAGGCCTTATTAACCTAGTATACAGTACTTGTCAGTCTGTGGCTCTGCCATCTGATATCACCCGAAGATTGACCTTGAGTGTGTAGAAGTAACAAAAGTAACACAGCTGCAGAGGTGGACTTGTGACTGTCAATCAAAACAATTATTCGTCAGTAAAACAGCGTAGTACTCAATTCACCAAACACCTCTTCGTCTATCTGGTGTGTAGAATAAGTAAGTGAAATAAGAGGGGGGAATTTTCCTAGAGTCCAGCTCTTCCCAACCAGGTTTACAAGTGGTCATTATCATGTCCCTGTGCATACCTTTTTCTTTAGAAAGTGAGAGACCTGACATGAATTCATGTACTGTATTATGGATTATTATGGACCATCTGAAACCTCAAATGCTGAATATTTCTATATCTGTGCTCGGTGAAGTAGGTGAAATCTCAAGGCAGCCTTGAGCACCAACTTCATTCTGGGAGTCTGGGAGGCTTCAACACTGCTTCTGAGATCTAGTTGGCCAGGGAGCCTTGTATGGTTGAGCTATATCCAGCCTATTCCCAAATCAATTTTATAAATACTGTGCATCCTGGCCTTCAATAAATACTGTTAGCATTTTTTCTACAGTTTAGGTATTGGATGCCTTCAATGGGGTAAGCTATCTGTGTAGATCACCATCCCATCTTGTCCCTTAATGGTTAGCTGGTTGCTATACTATGTCAAATAATCAGCTGGAACAAAGTGGGGTAGCTCTGGCCTGGAGGCTTTTCCTAACTAGGTATCTCTAGTAAAAGGTAATGGTACCATCATATGCCAGATGAAAAATTTGTTCTACTGATCCTTGCTTCATTGGTTTTGAAATATGCCCTCACTTTTATGTAGGTTCTACTCTAGCTGGAAGCTGAAGAATCCTTACACCGAATCAGTGGTCTGGTCCAGCGGCTTTGGCCTTTGAAGCATCAGACGTACAATGACTTGAGCATGAGCCTAATCAAACAAGTGATAAACTTTTAAGGATAAAGGCATTGTCCCTGTGATAGACTTTCTGTTTTTAAGAGTATTGGGAAAAGGTAAGCAATTCCTTTTTCTGTGTGTGAATAACCTAGCAATATGATATTGGGGCTGAAATTTTTTTGGCTAAGAAGTGACCAAATATTTTGAGATGTTATTCTAGAAAGTTGTTGTTGTTGTTGTTCTTGTTGTTGTTGCTGTTGTTGTTGTTGTTTAGTCGTGTCTGGCCCCATGGACCAGAGCACGTCAGGCACTCCTGTCTTCTGCTGCCTCCCACAGTTTGGTCAAACTCATGCATCAGGGCCTTTTCCAGGGAGTCTTCTCTTCTCATGAGGTGGCCAAAGTATTGGAGCCTCAGCTTCACGACCTGTCCTTCCAGTGAGCACTCAGGGCTGATTTCCTTAAGAATGGATAGGTTTGATCTTCTTGCAGTCCTTGGGACTCTGAAGAGTCTCCTCCAGCACCATAATTCAAAAGCATCAATTCTTCGGCGATCAGCCTTCTTTATGGTCCAGCTCTCACTTCCATACATCACTACTGGGAAAACCATAGCTTTAACTATACGGACCTTTGTTGGCAAGGTGATGTCTCTGCTTTTTAAGGTGCTGTCTAGGTTTGTCATTGCTTTTCTCCCAAGAAGCAGGCGTCTTTTAATTTCGTGACTGCTGTCACCATCTGCAGTGATCATGGAGCCCAAGAAAGTAAAATCTCTCACTGCCTCCATTTCTTCCCCTTCTATTTGCCAGGAGGTGATGGGACCAGTGGCCATGATCTTCGTTTTTTTGATGTTGAGCTTCAGACCATATTTTGCGCTCTCCTCTTTCACCCTCATTAAAAGGTTCTTTAATTCCTCCTCACTTTCTCCCATCAAGGTTGTGTCATCTGCATATCTGAGGTTGTTGATATTTCTTCTGGCAATCTTAATTCTGGCTTGGGATACATCCAGCCCAGCCTTTCGCATGATGAATTCTGCATATAAGTTAAATAAGCAGGGAGACAATATACAGCCTTGTCATACTCCTTTCCCAATTTTGAACCAATCAGTTGTTCCATATCCAATTCTAACTGTAGCTTCTTGTCCCACATAAAGATTTCTCAGGAGACAGATGAGGTGATCAGGCACTCCCATTTCTTTAAGAACTTGCCATAGTTTGCTGTGGTCGACACAGTCAAAGGCTTTTGCATAGTCAATGAAGCAGAAGTAGATGTTTTTCTGGAACTCTCTAGCTTTCTCCATAATCCTGCGCATGTTTGCAATTTGGTCTCTGGTTCCTCTGCCTCTTCTAAATCCAGCTTGCACTTCTGGGAGTTCTCTGTCCACATACTGCTTGAGCCTTCCTTGTAGAATTTTAAGCATAGCCTTGCTAGCGTGTGAAATGAGTGCAATTGTGCGGTAGTTGGAGCATTCTTTGGCACTTCCCTTCTTTGGAATTGGGATGTAGACTGATCTTCTCCAATCCTCTGGCCATTGCTGAGTTTTCCAAATTTGCTGGCATATTGAGTGTAGCACCTTAACAGCATCATCTTTTAAAATTTCAATAGTTCAGCTGGAATACCATCACTTCCACTGGCCTTGTTATTAGCAGTGCTTTCTAAGGCCCGTTTGACTTCACTCTCCAGGATGTCTGGCTCGAGGTCAGCAACCACACTACCTGGGGTGTACGAGACATCCATATCTTTCTGGCATAATTCATCTGTGTATTCTTGCCACCTCTTCTTGATGTCTTCTGCTTCTGTTAGGTCCTTACCACTTTTGTCCTTTATTATGGTAATCTTTGAACAAAATGTTCCTTTCATATCTCCAATTTTCTTGAACAGATCTCTGGTTTTTCCCATTCTATTGTTTTCCTCTATTTCTTTGCATTGCTCGTTTAAGAAGGCCTTCTTGTCTCTCCTTGCTATTTTTTTGAAATCTGCATTCAATTTCCTGTATCTTTCACTATCTCCCTCGCATTTTGCTTGCCTTCTCTCCCTCGCTATTTGTAAGGCCTCATTGGACAGCCACTTTGCTTTCTTGCATTTCCTTTTCATTGGGATGGTTTTCGTTGCTGCCTCCTGTATAATGTTACGAGCCTCCATCCATAGTTCTTCAGCCACTCTGTCCACCAAATCTAAATCCTTAAACCTGTTGCTCACTTCCATTGTGTATTCCTAAAGGATTTGATTTAGATTGTATCTTACTGGCCCAGTGGTTTTCCCTACTTTTTTCAGTTTAAGCTTGAATTTTGCTATAAGAAGCTGATGATCTGAGCCACAGTCAGCTCCAGGTCTTGTTTTTGCTGACTGTATAGAGCTTCTCCATCTTTGGCTGTAGAGAATAATCAATCTGATTTCGATGCTGCCCATCTGGTGATGTCCATCCATGTGTAGAGTCATCTCTTGTGTTGTTGGAAAAGCGTGTTTGTGATGACCAGCTTGTTCTCTTGGCAGAACTCTATCAGCCTTTGCCCTGCTTCGTTTTGAACTCCAAGTCCAAACTTGCCAGTTGTTCCTTTTATCTCTTGACTCCCTACTTTAGCATTCCAATCCCCTATAACGAGAAGAACATCCTTCTTTGGTGTCATTTCTATAAGGTGTTGTAAGTCTTCGTAGAATTGGTCAATTTCAGTTTCTTCAGCACCAGTAGTTGGTGCATAAACTTGGGTTACTGTGATGTTAAAAGGTCTGCCTTGGGTTCATATCAAGATCATTCTATCATTTTTGAGATTGCATCCCAGTACAGCTTTCGCCACTCTTTTATTGACTATAAGGGCCACTCCATTTCTTTTACGGGATTCTTGGCCACAGTAGTAGATATGATGGTCATCCGAACTGAATTCACCCATTCCCATCCATTTTAGTTCACTGATACCCAGGATGTCAATATTTATTCTTGCCATCTCATTTTTGACCACATCCAACTTACCAAGGTTCATGGTTCTTACATTCCAGGTTTCTATGCAATAATTTTCTTTACAGCATTGGACTTTCCTTTCACTTCCAGCCATATCCACAACTGAGCGGCCTTTTGGCTTTGGCCCAGCCGCTTCATCAGCTCTGAATCTACTTGTACTTGTCCTCCGCTCTTCCTCAATAGCATGTTGGACACCTTCCGACCTGAGGGGCTCATCTTCCGGCATCATAACTTTTATATGCCTGTTGTCTTTGTCCAGGGAGTTTTCTTGGCAGGGATACTGGAGTGGCTTGCCAGTTCCTCCTCCAGGTGGATCACGTTTGGTCAAAACTCTTCACTATGACCTGTCCATCTTGGGTGGCCCTGCACGGCATAGCTCATAGCTTCTCTGAGTTATTCAAGCCCCTTCGCCACGGCAAGGCAGTGATCCATGAAGGGGTGCTAGAAAGTGGTTGCTACTAATTCAGTAGTAAACTAAGGATTTAATCACAATATTTATAGATAACTTGAATTCCCTATGGAACTTGTATTCATAATATGACTCAAAAATCTGCAGAACAAATTAAGTTAGTTTTGAGAGAAGTTATTAATCTGTTCCAACTCTTACTTGAGATGAAAGTTTACTCAGTTTTGATTTAGCATAAATTGATACCTGACCACTAGTGGAATTATTGTATACACATACAACACTAATAAAATCATAGTTGGAATGAATCGTATTCTAGTTCAATTCATGCTCAGTACAGGACCTGCAATGCAGGATGCAACTACTACAGCATCTCTGGCAGATGGCTGAAATACGTTCAGCTAAGGAGAGCCGCTCTTAAATTTAGCCAGTACATTAGCTCTTAGGCCTAATTTGTGTTTGTGTCACATTGTGAAACAGACAGCTCCAGCAAGTGAGTAAGAGAGCACTTTATATTTAGCTTGGTTGTATAGGGAATAGGATGGGACGCGGGTGGCGCTGTGGGTAAAAGCCTCAGTGCCTAGGGCTTGCCGATCGAAAGGTCGGCGGTTCGAATCCCCGCGGCGGGGTGCACTCCTGTTGCTCGGTCCCAGCGCCTGCCAAACTAGCAGTTCGAAAGCACCCCCGGGGGTGCAAGTAGATAAATAGGGACTGCTTACTGGCGGGAAGGTAAACGGCGTTTCCGTGTGCTGCGCTGGCTCGCCAGATGCAGCTTGTCACGCTGGCCACGTGACCCGGAAGTGTCTCTGGACAGCGCTGGCCCCCGGCCTCTTGAGTGAGATGGGCGCACAACCCTAGAGTCTGTCAAGACTGGCCCGTACGGGCAGGGGTACCTTTACCTTTATATGGAATAGGAAGTAAAAGAAAATTAAGGCAACTTAGCTACAGTGAATGGTATGAAAGTAACCAACATTTTTAAAATATGCTTAGAAAATGTGTGGGATGAGGATCTAAAATTTCTTTTTATTGGAATTGCTTTGCTGTTTGATCAATAGATATTCTAAGAGATATTTTTAGGAGCAGGGAATAAAGGGTAACAAAGGCTTACTGGTCAATTACAGTAAGTTTGCCACACTAGTTGTAATCTAAGGAAGGTGCAGTAGAGGGCAGACCGTAACTTCAAATCAGTCTATCTAATTCCTCATCTGAGACAACATTACTAAAGCGCTGATCTTCAACCCCAATAAAATAATAAATAGAAACAAATACTTGGCCTTTTGTGACTCTTGCATGCATGTATACATACATACATATATAAGTCACAGCTGAAAACTAAAAGACCTTCCAGAACTGTGTCTCATGTAGTTGGAGAAATTATTGTGAAAGCCATGGTATATGCATAGAAAAGTTTAGGCATATATTCTGGGATCTTTAGCTCTTAAAATGTTCAAGATTTAGTAGGCAGTTGCTGCTTTTATGATTATCAAAAGTGTGTTCCTCTGAACCAAAGCCATGTCACATTACATGTTTGTACATTTATGTTACATGCATGCACACACATGAAATCATCAAGAAGCATGAACATTGTGAACCCAGAAAAGAATGGCACCACTAGTTTAGCTGCATGTTAGTGAAATCAAGTCTGATTAAAGAGGCAGGCAGTTAAAGTTGACCTGGAAAATTGGATTTCTGGAGCAGCCATATTCTTGACGATTAAATGAGTGGGTTGTGAAGATAGAGTGGCCTTGGACCACACTTGCAAATTAGTCACTTGCTTGTGGTAAACTAAAAGTGCATTCAGGCAACTGGGTGTCTAGAATGGAAAATTCTCTCAACAACTTAGGACTCAGTTGTTTTCTAAAATCTCAGTTCAGTTTTTAAGTGCTTTACATTACAGAATGAGTGACAACCTAATTTCCAGCTATGTTTCCTTGCCATAAACCCATGCACCACCTCAGCAGTAGCAAGCACCCCCTGTCTTTCCACCCACAGCCCTGCCTGTGGTAGTTTTTTCATACCCCATTCTAGTTATTTCATTCTCCGTGCTCTGGGAGAGAAGGAGAATTTACTTTGACTTTTGCAAAAAGCACTGCTGTATCTCAAGTCTGCTTCATACAGAAACCCTATATAGCACAATTCAAAACTGCATTCAAAAAACGATGGTGAAGTCTTTGCTTGTTTTATTCCTTTTTTATTTACAGGTGCGGGGTTCATTACGTCACAAATTCTTGCTCCGTGACAAGTTCCCCAGGCTTATAGCTTGTTAAATGAAGTTCAAATTCCGCTTGTGAAGAAGGTTCGAAACAAAGCTGGGGAACTTGTCGTGGAGCAAGGGGAAGTTGTGAAGTAACACACCCCACACCCGCAAATAAACAAGGAATCAAGCAAGCAAAGACTTCATGTTTTTTTGAATGCAGTTTTGAATTGTGTTCTATAATACTTCATTTACCCCCCCCCCCCCCGGGTTTGTATAATTTCATACAAAAACCCAACGGGAAAGGAACAACTCTTGTCTTTTTCCTCTGTGGAGGAAAGAAGCAGTAGATGTTTCTCTTCCTGTTTAGTTTTAGCATGAGATGGTCCTGGCACGTTCCCCAAAAATCTTCCTACAGGCAATGTCCTTCCTATACTCTGTAGAGGGAAAGAGAGGTGGTTTCTATCCTGCAAGTTGAGCTTTTTACAGAAAACTCCTGCAATGTCTATCTACAGCTTCTTGTAAAAACCCAACAGGGAGAGAACCAAGGTTTTTGCAGGAGCCAGCAGCAAAGCATTGCTTTTGATTTCTGCAAAAGCCCTACTCTCAGGAGAGCAACAACCTTCCTTTCACCTACCCACCCAATTGGAAGGGAGGAATAGTTGGACTGTTGTAGAATGTTAGCGTTACAAAGTGCTGTTTGTACCTTTTTCAGAAACACATGGTGGCAATGGGCTTTGCTTGTAAACACAGCCAAAATTTGCAGGCTGATGAATAATTGTACTAATATTAATTATCCTCTTTTGAGCAAAGTTTTTACCATTGTGGTATAACAATGTAACAGTTGATTTCAGTGTATTACAGTAGCCTACAATGTATTTGTTATTAATTTTAACAGTTTTCCTTTCAACGTTTCTTAGGAGCTGTATATAACAGTATCTTCAATATGCTGTTGCCATCAACCAAAATGCAGAAACCATTTCAGCTGGTGTACAGGACATATTGGATGCCTTATCGCAGCTGTATCTTTCCATTCTTAAAAGGAAAAGCCTCCTTGCTTAATACTAGACAGAAAATGGTTTCCTTGGCGTTGAGCTCCCAGCACCAGTGTCTACATGCATCTGCTGCTGTTTGGGTTTCCAAAGAAAGGCAATTCTTGGGCATGGCATCATCCCAACTAGAAGACCATCGCAATAAAGAACTGGAAAGAGAAATTCATACCAAACCATCTGGTAACTTAGCCCAGAAAGACTCTGTAGAACCAAATTCTGTAGAGCTTGATCCCTTACAAGACAAATCTATTAGTCTCGTGCAGAGATTCAAGAGAACTTTTAAACAGTATGGCAAAGTTATGATTCCAGTGCATCTTTTGACTTCCAGCATATGGTTTGGAATTTTTTACTATGCAGCTTTAAAGTAAGTGATGAACTCATAATCACTATATTTATTAGTCTTAAGCAAATCTTTACAGTAATGCGCCCAATCACTTATGCAGTGTATGAGATATATACACACACACACACACACAAATATGCACACACAACCTTCCATTACAGATATTATTAAAACCCCAAGTTCTAAAAGCATATGTAGAATGTAATGGTCTATTCCAGTAATATTCCATCCAATTTCTTAATTTTTATCATGCATTTTGTTATGGTGGTCACCCAACTTGGATTAGGCTGCAACTCAGGTATGTGTCCCATATCACCAGTTGAGGACAAGATATTCTGTTGCACATAACATTCCAATATTTTAAAGAGTATGTATGTGTAAATCACTAATGCTTGTACTTCAGGTGCACAATTTTCCTTCCAAAATGATGGGACTATCTGGGAAAGTACTCTAGAAGTTTTCTCTGTGTCATATTTTTGAAGTCTTTTTCTTTTTCTACATTTTCTATTCATTGTGAAGTCATGTACATTGCCGCTCTTGTTCTCTGGTACCTGGTTATAGAGCTCTGTACCTTGCACTTTGATTTCAGTATCAGAGATGAACTGAGCTTATAGACCATTCATACAGAAGTCCACTCCTGGTTTGCTTTCTTCATTTCAACAGCATAATTTAGGCTATAGAAGTCATTTTGATATTGCTATTGTTAAACAACTAAGTCTAAAACCCTTGAATATTCTATTGAAAATCAACCAAAAATCTGACAGTTGATCTTGATCTTCTGGTTTAAAGTATTACAACTGGGAATATCTTCTGAATGATCTCTCTTGCCATTTTTCTCTTCATTGGCCATTAATGCTTGAATCTGCACTTTATACTGGTGCAATAAAAGTGTGATTGATTGCAATACAGTAAGCCCTCAACTTATACAGGAGTTACTTTCCGGGCATTGCGCCTGAAGCCAAAATTGGTTACAGTCAAAACCCATTGAGTGCAATAGTGGGTGAGATTGCCCCCAACATGTCTGCCCCCTTTTATTTTTTAATGTTCAAGTGCATAAAGCTGAATGAGTGTTCAGTTAAATGTGTGTAGGTTGCAAGTGTACTGTATTTATTGTTAAATATAAAAATCTTTTATTCTGCAGTCTTGTCAGAATACATGTTTATAAGGTTGTTAGTACTTTATTCATTTTAATCTCTTTCTTTCACAGAGGAATAAATGTTGTTCCTTTCCTCGAATTCATAGGGTTGCCTGAAAGCATTGTAAATATTCTAAAGCATTCTCAGAGTGGTAACGCGTTAACTGCCTATGCAATGTATAAGGTAAGTACTTGCAAAGATTTCTTAATTTCATCTGCAACCTTGTCCATAAAAATATTGATCGTGTAATCGTATAATGAAGGGGCTACAGCCCACTGATTAACCCTGCAGTCTGTTATGACCAAGGCTGTGAACTTCTGAAATAAAAGTCACAGCTGTGAATAAATTTATTCAAAGTAGACCTTGCCACAAGAGCTCAGGGTAGGTAACAATCCTGTGGTTATGAAGAAGACAGATTCCAAGTCAGCATTTTGGCAAAGGAAGGGAACAATTGGAAATACTATTTACAGGGCATCATGAGAGATTTAAATGTGGACATAAAGCATTTTAAGAGTTGTACGTATGAAATAAGTGGGTATTTTTAACAGTTTTCTGTAAACAGTACATAATGTAGCTGAAGAACACCTTACTTTACCTGCCTGCCATTCTTTATTTTCTCTCTAAGTCCATCCTCTCTAGCAAAACGTGGTGTAAAATTTGACTCTTCACCATTGTCAAACACTTGTGTCACAGTAAGGAACGAAAGACCTCTCAGTTGTTGACGCATGTGGGTTTAGGCAATTATGGGATATTCTCTGCTTTGCTGTGTTGCTCCAGGAACCTTATTTACACTAACTTGTAATTCCAGACTTGCAAAAAGGCCAGTCATTTTGTTGTCCTTTAAGCTGCTAGCTATTTCCCCACTCTTGGCTGTGCTTTTTCATTTCTTATCACCTTGTTATAATGAAGAAAGCCTGTTGAACAGCAAAGTTGCTTGGCTGATTTTACATGTGCTTATTTATCTCTGTGTGTCGCTGCATGAAAGTGCTTTCATTTATCATCAGTGCAGCCAGGGATGAGGAACTTCCAGATGCTCAACTCTCTAAGTTGCATCTTTCCTGACCATTGGCCATGTTGGTTTGGGCTGATGGGAGTTGTAGTAGTTCTGGAGGGCCATATATTTTCCTTTCTGAGAAAGGCCATGCATGTTCTTCCTCTCCTCAGAATTAGAACCTGTAAGTTCTGGAGGCAATAGAAGATCAGTCCTTCCATTAGTGTGTCACCATGGAAATATAACACAGCACTAATGGTGTTGGTTTGTCCTTTTTGCATTTATTTGTAAGACCAGTTGAATGCATTAAAAGGAGTGCTTGTGAACCAATGAGACACTAGCTTAAACCATGATACTGGTGAACTTTTGAGTGGCAAAGCACTTCCTCCATTTCCCATATGTGAAATGGGAATAATAATGCCATACCTCGGCAGATTTGTTCTGAGAATGAACAAGATGAAAGTGCTAGATACATGGTATCAATATTAAGTAGGGAGTTGTTCTCCCACCGATTCACGTGTCTTAGATATTTCTCTTGTCTGTTCAATGAGAGTCTGACTTGTGTTCTCAGTTGCTAAGGAGACTATAATTGATTAGATTTTTTTCTTTTCTTTCTATTGGAAGCCCTACTGCTATTAAAATGAGTATGACCAAGTCCAGTAAGAATGAGATCTAAAAATCCCACTACTTCTTTCACACCCAAGAGTTTAGGTTTTAATCTCTTTTGTTGCTGTTTTTCATGAAGTGATTTTAAGATGCATCTAAGGATACAATACAAAGGGTGAAGATCTAACCCTAGATCTGTTGAGATGAGAGATGTGGCAGATCGCTGGTTTAGCCAGCAGGCTCTGTGCTCAGCCTGGTTATGCCAGCATAAGTCCCCAATCATTAATCCTGGCTTAGTGCCGAGCCCAGACTGACATAAACCTTGGAAAATGGGCAGGGAGGTGAGACCAGGGAGAGTGAACTTAATGCGGGATCCTAACTCTATTCTGTTTGCTCATGTAACCTGGCAACGTGGTGGAATTTATGCTTGTTTCCCCTCTGCTGGTCTTCGGCTGGTTTAACCAGCAGTAGCCTTGCTCCTGAATGGAGTTTGGATCTCACTTCCCATACGTAGGACTAAGGAAGGAATTGCCAGTTTTTCCAGAATTGAAGAACAGTATTGGAAATTATTTTACCTTCTCAAAAAGAATAAATGTGGGATTTTTTTGTCTTTTAGTTTTTGTTCTCTCAATTTGAATTTTAACAACAGCTTTGTTTTGTTGCATGGATACTGAATTGCTTTAATTGCTTTCCTCTCTCAATAGAATTGGCTGTGCTCTGTCTTAATGCTTTTTATTTTTCTTTCACCTGCATTTCTCACGTCGTGCCACTGGCTAGCCTTTTATTAAGATCTCTGAGCTTTAATTCTACTGCCAGGTGCTAAATATTTTCCAATAAGACACTATCAAGTAAAGTGAGAGCTTTTTCTGATGCAAGAGGCAGAAAGCATTTATAAGTAGATACAAAACTGCCAAACCATCAGCTTTCATTGAAGTAGGAATTAGTATATGTCCTCCCACTTATTTCCTGATGATATGTCATTATGTGGAACTCAAAACTGGGAACAAAGATTTGGGTGGGAGTAAAGAGCGAGCACAGAGGGTACAAGATTAGAAAGGACAATCAAAAGCATATAAAGGTCTTGTTTAGTCCTTATATAGATAACATCATCTTCATGCTTTGAAAATGTATTCTTTGAAAAAGCTTCACACTCCACTGAAGTCACTCTTCAAGATTAAACCTGTACAGTCGTACCTCGGCTCCCGAATGCCTTGGGAGTCGAACGTTTCGGCTCCCAAACAATCGAAAACCAGAAGTGATTGTTCCGGTTTTGAACATTCTTTTGGAAGCCAAACATCTGACGGTGCTTCCGTGGCTTCATATTGGCTGCAGGAGATTCCTGCAGCCAATCAGAAACCGCACTTTGGAAGGTGAGCGTTTCGGAAGTCGAATGGACTTCTAGAAAGGATTCTATTCAACTTCCAAGGTATGACTGTATTGCATTGCCACACTATAGCATAGCTAACTTTCAAAGCAAGATTCCATTTTTTCTTAAGCAGGGCTTTGCAACTGTCAACCTTCAGAAACTTTAAGAAAAGCACAGTAATGCAGACAGAACTTAATGAGCTTAGTAACTTTTGTGACATATCTTCTGGATATTATCAGTCATTTATTGTCCATCATCTCAAGTATATAATACTGGAGAATTCATCCTTTTGCTGTAGAAGGCTGCAGTCATAAGTCCTTCAAGCAGACATACGATTGGACGCTAAATAACTTTGCACAGAACTAGGAAAGTTTACTTCTGCAAATTCTGATGCAAGCTGACCTGTTCAACAATATCTGGCCTGATGTGCAGATGGGAAATTTACCTCTGGATTTTACATGTCTCTAAATATTGTAATATGGTTCTCAGCTGAGAAAATATATTTAAATGCATATTTTAGGATGAAATAGGTTTAGGAAATAAGCACACTGAAATAAAAGCATGTTTACATATATATTTTTTATCAGAATAAGTATTTAAATATGAATTTTCATGCAGGTTTTTAAAGTTGCAGATGTATGCTGAAACAGGACAGGATAGACTTCTCAATGAGCATGTGCAAAATTGAAGAGAGACAGAAATAGACTGATCAATCCCTAAACAACTTCAGTTAGTAACGTCTAGAGGATGTGGCAGAAGGTTAATAAGCCCACAATATAGGTCTGATTTATTGCCCTCTCCTTAAAATACCTACCATAACAGAGTAATGCAGCATTGTTTCAATAAGGAATGAAAAGGTACCCTGACCACTGTCTAGCCTTCATATGCTCATGTTATCCTAAAGATACTTCAACCTAATTGTCAGTTTCTTTGATATTGAATAGCTGCTGCCTTACCATGTAAAGCTTGTTGTGACTTGCACACTAATCCTATTTCCTAGTGCTTCACTTCTAAAGGATCAGGTTTAAGGGTCTGGAGGGGGCATGATCTAACTATATTGTTGCTAGCATTACTAGTTCAGCAGCATCCTCACTGCTGTTGCTGCAGTATTTGTCAGCTCCTGCCAGGCAGCGATACTTCCTTATACAAGGGAAGATATAAAAAGACTGCCCCATACCTCGTGTTCATTTAGCAACTGGAAGGTATACTGAAGCTTGGGAAAACTCGCACATATCTTTTCAGAAAGTAGGAAACCGGGGTGGCAGGGAGAGTTTTCCTGCCAGGGTAAGGATGATGCTTTAGCTTAAGAGGTACGAGTAGTTTTTGTGCTGCTGCAGCTAACAATGATAGACCTGTCAGGAATTTTGCCTGGTAAGAGGAATTTGCCGTTGAAGTTATACATGTATGTGTATTTCCCTCCCTCTTATTGACAAGATTGCAACTCCGGCCAGATACACAGTGACTTTAGGAGGGACATCTATCACTGTAAAGTACCTTCGTAAGCAAGGCTACATGTCCACACCACCTCTAGTCAAGGACTACATTCAGGATCGAATGGAAGAAACAAAAGAGCGACTATCGGGGAAAATGGAGGAAACCAGAGACATGATTAGTGGCAAAATGGAAGAAACAAAAGAGAGGCTGACTGGGAAGATGGAAGAAACAAAAGAGAGGATAACAGAAAAGATACAGGAAACAAAAGATAAGGTTTCATTTATAAAAAAGAAAGAATAGGAAAATTGGCGGCAAAACCAAAGCATTCGTAACTCTTTAGCAAATGTGGAATGTATACACTTGCTGCTTTTTGTTTCTGCTTGTTTTAGATGTTTTGGGCTGATTAGAAAGTGCCAGTGATTTGAAAACTAAAAGAATAACATCTAAGGCTCACACCCAACTTTAGAAAATTATTGCAATATTTTCAAGTGTTATGATTTGGGACCATAGCTAGGTCCCAAAGTGGGGTTCTGTGGTCTGCCGAATTATGACCAACAGTCTTGTCTGGATCTTTGTGGAGAAAGAACAAAGTTATCTACACATCTGATTTGAGCTGACCTCTTTGCCACTGTTAAGTATCTTGGAAGATATGTATGAGAATGTTTGGGTCATGTACACAAACGTATTTTGGAGATGGTGTCAATATTTGTAAATCATTTAATCATAATATTCTCAAAAGATCAGGTAATTATAAAATATATATTACTGCTATATTCTTATAAACAGTTTACTGAATAGTGTATGAGAGATGATACTAAACTTAATTGTATATTTCAAATGTGCAATTGGATTGATTATTCCACGGTTAGACTAAAAATGTCATGCCATCATTAAAAGTTTTGAAAATGGAGAAGATAAACCTACCTCTGCATATGAATAGACATTTACATTTTAATCTTTGTGTTTAAAGACTGATAGATGCTGTTGCCTTTTACATTGAAGAATCCTAGAAAATTTCCACAAAACTTCAGCATTACTATACTGTTGAGTACTATGGCGTAATCTAAAATTTACAGGTGTGATTTTTATGATTCCCATGTTGTTGTCATTTTCTGTGGTAGTCAGTTAAGTTTTACTCAGAGTAGACCCATTGAAATTAATGGCCCTGGCTTAGCCTTGTTCATTGGTTTAAGTGGGTCATCTCTGAGTATATCTTCATTGAATGCCATCCAAAGTTACCTGTTCTGTCTGAAGCATAACATGGCATTTCAGTTCTCCTATGGTTTTGTTTTTTAAAGCGCTTATAAGCTGGAATATAAAGGAGTACTGCATTGGAGTGGGAGATCCAGAAACTCATGATGCACCCTTTCAACCTCTTGTGTATGTATACCACTGCTTGTGCTGTGACTGGTGGAAAAAGGAGCCAGTGATAGGAGGATTGCACCCAAAGCAGCAAACATTTTTTGCAATCTGGTTACCTTTAAGCTATATGAAGGAAGATATGTATTTGTCCGTCTATTTCTAGACTTGCTTCTTTTATTTCTGTCAAGTTACCAGAAAGCATCTGTAGAGTTAACTTCATAAAGGCACTCTTTCAGGGACAGTGTAAGGGAGATTTATAGCAGTCTAAGAGGCATCTGCAAAGTCCATTGCCAAAATGTGCTCTGACTACTTTTTCATGCTACTGATTTAAGGAATTGTTTTCTTTAATGCTTTCAAGTATAAGAGGGAAGCACTTACCAACAAACCATCTTGTGCAGAGCAATTAAGACTTTTGAGAGTTACACTATTACAGGGTGAGTCCTTTAAAACAACCCCCGTGGATACAGAGTACCCCTGTTCCATGGGACCTCTTTTAAAAGACTCACCCTGTATAAGAGTTCAAAGACAGTATTGTACAATGATATAAATTGCTCCCCTCTTTATGTGGTCAGTTTTCAATGGTGAGGCTGAACTTACTGCCACTTGTGTATCCCAGACTGAGTTTCTTGAATCCATCTTCCAAGTGCTCACCATGCCTTTTTTCTTCCAAGGTGGCATGTTTCCTTTGGTCCCAATTGTGCAGGATGAGCACCACTCGACACTGCATGTTCATCCTGGCATTGCTGTATTAGTTCAACTGAACTATCAAAGATACCCCTGACATGAATTTTTCTCCTTTCTCTCATCACATGGAAGATGAATTGCCTGTGTCATTCTGGCAGCTGGCAATGAGGATTTTCTGTGTACATCAGGAAGAAAAATATGTGATAAAATAGGTAGTTGTTTCCACCACCAGTGTAATGCTGTTATAAGCATGCTTTGTGAATGGGACTGGATGCACGAGAGAGAAGACATTGGCACTTGGCTTTTTGTCTTCCCTTTGTCTTTCTTGTATCTTTTAATTGAGTGAAAGGATTCTGTGAGAAAATAGCTATGGATAAAATATTCAAAAAGATGGAAGTCAGTATGGCATGAACATTTGCCACGCCAATTTTAAATTGCTTTAACTGCAGGTGTCAAACTGGAACCTCCCCTGTTGCAGAGATTTGAATCAGCAGCCATTTTCACAAAGTTTCTTAGCATATGTAATAAAGCTGAAAATAACAAAAGCAACATGAAAGCAAGGCACATGGCCAGCATCAGGAGACGCAGGGAACTGTGACCATAGTTGTGCCCCCATATATTTGGGTCAAAAATAAGCAGCTCTAAAATAAGCAGCCCTAATGTTAGTCTGAGTTCAAAGTGGGCACCTGCTTATTAATGAGATATGGTTTACCTGGCCTTGTACCCTGGTATGTATTGGTTTGCTTTTTCCTAGGTAGATTTGCGGATCTTGCTAGAGGAAAGCCCCAAAGGTTGATACTTAGAACAGCATACTTCAGAAAGCAGCACTGAGGTCATGAGGTCATCACAACGTGCAAGGACAGCATAGTGAAAAATAAGAGCCATGGCTGGAAGTGAAGTACCACCATGGCCTTAAGCGCAATATTTATTTTATTTTTCCACAAAGAGCATGTTGGAGAGTTATGCTGTCAGATGTCAATTGCATGGATGTTAGCTTTCACCCTAGTACAGACCTGGCCACTTTTACCTTTGCATATATAATACACATAAAATAGTACAGGGGGGAAATAGATTTCTAGGCTGCAGTCCTCTATTTCTGAACGACTTTCCCTTCCTTGTCTCTGTACTTTTAAGCCAAGTTTAAAAGAATATATTCTGGTTTAATGTCAGTCTATTTAAAATGAAACAATTCCGTCCTCTTTCTTGAAATAAAATTTGTGTTTTGTTGTAGTGATAACACCTAGGGCTTAGAAATAATATTGGGGTGGGATGGAAGCAGTATCTGCATGCTGCTGCTGTGCTTGATCATTCATTTCAGTGTGACTTTCCCTGGCTCTCTGCGCCAGCCACACTGAAGGAAGATGGCAAAGCCACAATATTTGGTGAAATGTTCAGTTTCATCCACTATCCAATTTATTCCTTGACAAGTTTGCCTTTTTCTTATATCCACTGTAGATGGATCTTGCTGGAATAAATTTTGCAAAGTACCATTATTAAAGTACTCATGGCACATCATTACTGTCTGTGGGTTCTTCTTGTGTCACTGGCTGAGAGGATCTGTAAGTTATAACTCCCTTTCACCGTCCTCCAATATGCTTTAAACATTATGCTGATATAGATATAAGTTGTGTGTAGTGTATGTTTTTGAAAAGCAATTATCTTTTAAATGATTTTTTTTTCATAACTTTTGTATCCTTACTGTGGAAATAATTGTGCTGAGACTTTTGCTTGGAGTTTGCAGAGATGTTATTCTAATTTTCCCTAAGCGCTAATGATACTCTTCTGAAAAATAAACTTTTGCTTGTGAAATGGTTATAATATTAAATTGCATCACAACCATTCTCCACTTGGTCCCTAATAACTAGTTTGTTGTTACAAATTTTCCTTTGAACTGTTTTCTTTACCACCATAATTATCTTTGTGACTCCCATCCAAAAGAGAAAACAGACAAATGGAGAAAGCTCCACTGGACCCAAGCCATTTGCTTCAAACACCTTGTGGCCTCATGTATTCTATATGAATTACATAATTCAATATGGGGGGAGGGAACGTGCTTCATAGCAGGAGCGCCAAACATCATGGCTTTTCATTCATTCTTTGGTGAAAGGGTTCTGTTTTAATACTTCAGTTAAGCACAAATCCATAATATTTCCCTCCAAATAACTGGTACTAATTCCAACAAACTTCTCCAGAAAAGTATGGCTCAGACTGTGCTATGTTATCTTCTTAGTTGAATCAAAACATTCTGCATAAAACGTAATGTGAAGGCATCTTTAGTGAAATAAATTTCTCAGCTGCTGGTGCCAGCAGTGATTCAACTGAAGAGAGCATTATCAAGACTTGTTTTGTACAAATATAATGAAGTGTTTCCTGGCATATACCAAAGTGATCAATACAAGTTCAACCAGCAGAGCAATCCTAAGGTGGTAGGGGCTGGTGTAGCAGCAGACCTCCTTTTCCATGTAGAGAGTAGGACACCTGCAGGATCCAACAGTCCTTCAGCCATCTTTTCTTGGAGCCTAGTCTTGTTCCTTTAATTTCTTAAACAAAATACTATAAATAAAGTACTTTTTAGATGCACAAAAGTTTTTGTCACCATTTTTAGAATAAGTATTAAAACAGCATGAGACACTTTGGTATTTCCACACTACTAGGTTGTCAAGTTTCTGTCTAACATAACTGTTATGAACAAACAAGCTTTGTAATAGCTAAGTAATTTTACTTAGAAGGTTTCAGACTTTGGAAATGGTCAGATGTAAAGATCTCTCTGGGTAAGTTTCCATAAGTATACTGGTCTGAGGCTTAAACATCACATGATAGCAATTGCATAAATGCTTCCTCTGCCATTTTTATATGATCGAGGGTCTGGAAACCAAGCCTTACGAGATGCACGATTGCATCTCTCATGTTGTTTCAGCCTGATGGAGATCCAGTCAACTTTCTATTACTGCACCTCGTGTGTGAATTAGTATTTTCATAAATCCAGGGCTAGTTTGGGTTTAAAATCGAAGCTTCCGTGCTTTGCAATACAACATCTGCTTAGAACTGGAACCTGAACAAGGCCCACAAAGTCAATAATTTATTCATCCATCATAGCCTATCCAGGTCACTCCCTGTGTCCCTAGAGTACCTGGGAATTCAACAGCCATGCTTACTTGGCATCTGATTTTATTTTAGCTTGGAAGCTACATCTCATGAACTTGCTGCTTGTCTCGCTGAAACAAGATGCTAGATAATGTGTGCACAGAATCTGCATGCAACAGACTCCCAGGTAACCTGATTTCATATTGGCATAGCCTTTGTGTTTTTTCCTCCTTTCTATGACTTTTCTGTCAGGTTTGTTTAATGCTCTGGTCTTCTGGTCATGTGTGATCCCTTTGGGTGGTTTGCTTAATAAAAATCAAGCTCTATCCTTCTGCATAAATCGTTTACTGTCACCCATAATAATAATTACAGAATCTTAATTACCTCTAGCAATTATGTGGCTAGTCTGATGAGGACAATTCTGTAAGTAGAAAGAACACATCTTGATTGTATAAGCCTGCAAGCAAGCCTGTAACATTGAGTTTGTTTCCCAGCCTGATTAATTGATGAGACAATCACAGGCGACTCTTTGCATTAATATAAACTTGGTTTGTTGCTTTTAAAGGGAATTGTCAGCTTTTTTAAAAAAAGAAAAGAGAAAACATACAGTATAGTGGTAGATTTTTATTAAGGGGATGTATTTGGACATGCAAATGTGACTAGAATAATAATAGATAATGGAGAACTTGTCCACCACAATGTAAGTAATGCAAGGTACACAAAAGGAGAAGTCAGCAGCTCTTCATTGCTGATAACTATTCTATAATGACTGTAGGATTGACTATAGCCAGGGTTAACACTGATTGTGTATGTGTGTCTTTTAAGGTGATGTCTTGGTTATATCAAGCAGTACCTTGGGGTAGGGGTAGCATTAGAGCAGGAATTGCCATGTTGAGACTTGTAGTCCAACATTAACTGGTGGGTGCCCACATTAGCCATTCCTGCTTTCATATATTAAGGTCTGGAGAGTAGGGGATATAGATGAGAAAGAATAACAAATCAGTTATACATTAAAAAGGAAAGAAACTAAATAAATAGAAGGCCAAACGTCAGTGGTGGACCAGAAGGCATTGTACAGATACTAGATAGATTATAATGGTGCTTATCAACTATATTTCCATTTTTAAGAATAAATTTACAAGTATTTACCATTTTTAACCCATCACAACTTAAAGCAGAAATTGATGGAGTACATTAATTTTACTTAGTAAATTTGGAATTGATTAGAGTTGTTGATTAACTCCAATCACCATTGGGACAACATCCCATCCCCAACCTCTGTTATGCAGGCCATAAATTCTCAGACATTTGAACATCTTTCCACATGGAGCATCTTGAGTTTCCATGGAGGAACAGCTTCATGACATCCCTAGTTACAGATGCCCCTTCCCTGCAGGGAAAGGGCCGTAGAGCATCAACTTTACATGCAGAAGGTTGCAGGTTCAGTCCCAGGCTTCTACGGGTAGGGCTGAAACGTCATCTCCTGGAGAGCCACTACTAGTCAGACTAGACAATGCTGAGGTTGCTGGAGGTGGTGGCGGCTACTAGCCGTGTTGGCTCTGCTCTGCTTCCACAGTTGAAGGCAATCATGCTGAAATCATGCTGAAAGCCAGTTGAAGGCAATCATGCTGAAAGCCAGTTGCTGGAAAGCATGGGAGGGGAGAGTGCTTTTGTGCTCCGATATTACTTGTAGATTTTCCACAGGCATCTGGTTGGCCACAGTGAGAACAGGATGCTGGACTAGATGGCTCGATCCAGCAGGCTCTTATATATATGTTATGTATCCTGTTAGGTGTTTGTTGGAAGATCCTTTGAATACCTTGCTCTTTTGAAATCTGGCAGTGGGTTGATGCTTTGGTCTAGGTGCTAGTGCAGGCATCCCCAACCAGATGTTTTGGACTACAATTCCCATCACCCCTGACCACTGGTCCTGTTAGATCATGGGAGTTGTAGGCCAAAACATCTTGAGTGTCGCAGGTTGGGTATGCCTGTGCTAGTGCTATCTGATATTAGTTTAGCTAGCAAGGAGGCTGGAGAATTTTTAGCCATGTCATTCACATTTAGAATTCTCTCCCTAGAGCATTTCATTCCATACTGGCTTTCAGAAAATTTGTGAACAAATAAACCTTTTGTATGGGTGTGTATGTGGATATTGATCATTGTCTTGCAATAGGTCGTGGTGGTTTTTTAGCCTGCCGTGGTGTTCTAACAATTAGACTGCTATGGTTGTTGAATGGCTTCTGGTTTTATTGATGTGTTTAACTGGCTGGTTTATTGATTGTTGTAATGCCATGTTTGCTACCGTAAGGGCACATTTTGGAGCCACGTGTGGGCTATAAATCTCGAACATGAATAAATAAAAATAAATCAGCCCAACCTTAAGAATTGGGATTCCCAACCTAATTAAATCAAAGTACTCAGATTTAAGGCTATTTAGTTGTCACTGAAGTAGCTAGGACCAATCAACACTTCAGCTCCACAGACTGTGTCTTAAGAAAAGCACTAACAGCTAGACGTAGGTATCCCATGACAATGCAGTAAGGGTTGTGGAGAAGAAGGTGCAAGTAGAAGACCATGCTCAAGTGCATTATGCTTTTGAGGAGGACTTAGCAGATGTGAAGCCTTGTTGCTGCTGCTCCTACAATGTGCATCAGCCAGAGCATTAAAGCTGCCACAATAAGTGAGGTTTACTTTCCAATTGGTAAATGGGCTGCAATAAGATTTTGACTTTGAAAAGAGCACATATCCCAGTTGGCAACCCAGTTGGCAACTAAAGGGCTTGATTTTAAAAATTATGTAATCCCATTCATGCCAATGAGCTCAAATCACATTAAATCCAAATCCCCTGCCTTAACTGAAGTGTCGATTGGTCCTAGCTACTTCAGTGACAACTAAATAGCCTTAAATCTGAGTACTTTGATTTAATTAGGTTGGGAATCCCATGAGAGACACTTATTTTGCTGGACTCATTTTCTGGTTATCAAACAAGAGAACAACAGAATGACCATTCCCTGGGCACTTTGAGGATGACTTGTTAAAGAGAGATATATTTATTTCTTAAGACTTTTGGAATCACATTGTTATCCATGCTGAGCAGTGGCGCAGTATGTCCTGATCCCGAGTCTCTGAAGCATTTCAAGCCTGGGAATGTCACATTTGCCATGAACGGATAGGGGAAGGATGTACACACACCCAAAAAAAACACCAGGGTGGGGGGAAAGAATCTTTTCCGTAGTGAGAAGAATAAAACTGGTTTCTTTTCTCTTTTTTCCTTGCTAAGAGATTCCTGCTGTGTAGGGTTAAATGTAGGTCAAGCTGTCTGAGCTTGTGTCTGCGATCTGCAGCACACTCAACACTAGATTAAATTGGGATTTTCCACTTACTCAACTGTCAATCTCCGTAATATCGGTAAAAGTTAAATTAATCAGGAGTGAGCAGGGCCTGGCTCTCAAGGGGGCTTCTTGAGCTCCGGGGTGTTGCTTAGGCTTGTTGCAGGGAGGGGGAAAGATATGGTTTCTGTCACTAAGATACTGCTGTGTTCTGGCTGTTTGCCTAGAAGCTTCAGAATCTCAGAGAGAAAGAAAAAATGTGCCGTTGTTAACACAGATCAGCAGAGCTGTTGGTTTTTCTTTCCAAGCACTAATGCCACACAATTTGCATGAGAGGCCCACAAAAAAATGCCCATTTGTGTTCTCTTGGATAAATCAGGTTGCACTGCTTTCTTATGTTTGCTTTGTCCTGTAGTGTTGACATCTCTAAACACAATAATGTAAGAACCTGCCTTATGCAGAATTAAGACCATTGGTCCATCTACTTCAGTACTGCTATTCTCTTTATTCCCAAAACAGCTTATTTACCAAGCCCAATGGAAAACTGAGCTGGGGAAGGAGATTCACCCATTACAAGTAATTATACCTCTATTCATTCCTCTTCTATTCCTTTGCACAAGGGCCTTGAAAAGCATCAGGGAACTCCCTGATGTATTATGAGGGGGCCTCCTCTGCTCCTTTGCAACTGACAGCAGCTCAGAACCTGACTTTTTTTATGTCACCACATGTCAGATATCCTATTTAGGTTTGCGGAAACCTTTTAAAGCAGCCTAGCATAAGACTAGATTTGCTTTCTGCTGCTGTTTGCAGGGCTGGTATATTTCAGAGGAAATTACCCTGATATGTGGACCCACAGAGTAAGGTTAATTTTGAGGTATGGGGTTTCCTTGAGGTACTGAGTGCAGCTCAGCTCAATCCACTCCCCTGCCAAATATACTGTCTCCCTCAGGTAATGAGCTGCTCTAAGCCATTTTTGTATAACATACTAGGAGGATGAGTTCAATGCCATATAGAAAATATTGTACCAGTCTGTGGATTAAACTGTGCTGGAAATATGTCCTTCCCTCTTCCCATCTGAAAGTGGGAGAGGTTCAAAGAGCCAGTGTGGGATACTGGTTAAAGTGTTGGACTGGGAGCCGGGAGACAGACCCCAGTGAGCTTCATGGCTAATTTTGTCTCTTAGCCCAAGCTCTGTCACAGAGTTGTGAGGATAAAATGGGGAGTGAGGATGCCATGTATGTCACCTCGAGTTCCTTGGAGGAAAGGGTGGGATATAAATGTAGTAAGTAAAAAGTTTATGCTGAAGTTATAGAAACATTTAGGTATGTAAGATTATATACTCTGGAATATTATACAGATGCACTATACAGTGGTACCTCGGTTTACGAACTTAATGCGTTCCGGAAGTCTGTTCTTAAACTGAGGCGTGCTTTCCCTAATGAGGCCTCCCACCACCAGTGCCCTTCCACCATTCGGCTTCTGTTCTTAGAACGAGGAAAAGTTCGCAAACCGGGACACTACTTCCGGTTTTGCGGAGTTCGTAAACTGAATAGTTCATAAACAGGGCTGTTCTTAAACCGAGATACCACTGTAATCCCCATTGCTGGCCAAGACCAATTGGGCTAACTTAAACTAATAACCATAATCCTTGGATTAATAAAGCAGAAAAAGCATCAAACAAAATAAAAATATGTCCTGGCCTCTTAATGGAGTGTAAATGAGGTCATTTCAGGAGATGATACAGGAAGCAGGGTTTCTTTTTAACTGCACATTTTAATTAGAACTCATTCAAAGCACAGCAGATCAAAAAAATGTGATAATGAAAAAGAAGCCTAATTAATTTTTTGCCTAAGCAGCAAAGTCTCAGAAAGAGAGCATTAGCTAGAAAAGGGATTATTATTATTTTTTAAAAATGATTGTATTTAATGAGAATCAATAAGTTTGGGAGGGTGAAAGCTAACCCTGAGCATTCTACCACATAATAGCAGACAGATACTGGATTCAACTTCCAGCAGGAAACCACCTTATGGAGATGAGAGTGAACCTGTCTATAGCTGGTTGACAGGCAATGATTTCAGGAGGCACAATCAAATGGAAGCCATATTTTCAAACAAATATAATTACAGTGAAAAGCAGATTAGGAGAAAGATCAAAGCAGTCTCAGAAATGAAGCTGTGTACATTTGACTGGTGCATTGGGGATTTGGGACCAGGGTTAAAAAAACAAACTTAGCTTTTATCTTCTTTAGTGGAATCTATAAAATGAAGCTTTGGGGGACAGGGAGAAGAAATCAACTCTCTCAAAAGTGTTGTTGGAAGATATACCCAGAGGATTCAGTAAAAGTAGGTTTGGATTTATTTAATTTTTATAGTAAATTTTTTTAAAAAGCTAAGTTTAAAACCAATGAGTCCTATATGACTAAATTGTCGCACTAGCAGAAACCAGCAGAACTAGCACAGTTAGACCTCCCCCCCCCCCCGGCCCCAAAGATCTGCTCTGGAGGGTGGAGAGAAGCCCCAAAACACCACACAGTGTGGGAGGGGAGGGAGATTATGCTGTTGGAACAAGCAGTTTATTGCCCAAGGAAACGCTCTTCTTAGAGCTAATCTTACGTTTTTTCTAATCAGCCTATCTGGGCATGCCCTGATATTAACCCATTTTGCTGTAGTTATCACTTTTTGCTACAGTTCGGCGGTTTTCACAGGCTCCTCCCCCTCCCAACATACATGAACTCAATATGAGCTATATAGCAGGAAGCAAATTCACACTGCATCCAAAACAAATTTACAGCCTAGGACTTCCCCCAAAGAATCCCGAGACCTGCAGTTTCCTTTTCCTAGAGCTACACAGTTCCCAGCACACTTAACAAAACTTCCCAGGATTCCTTGGGGGATGTCATGGGTTTTAAATGTATGTTGCATTTCCAGGGTATATTCAAGCATCTGAAACATTGTTAGGCTTCCCACCCCCTCATTTTAGAGCATCATCTGTTTGAGAAAAGAAAAAACTGAACAAGAGACCAATTAACATCTTGATTTTTTAATAGCTTTGTTCTGTGGTTTGACCACAGCTCCTTAAGAACAAGCATAAAATCTGTATTTAAAACTAACAACAGCACTTAGAGCAACATTTTCCTTTAAAAGTATTGCAATAACAGACCTTAGGTCTAAAAACTAGAACATCACCATTTGCTCAGTTAAAAGGAGGCAGGTACACAACTGCTGAAATCTTTTTCTGCATATAACTGGAAGTTACATTAGAAATTAAGCAGCAAATTGAGGTTAAAGGGAACAACAGAAGCTTAAAGCAAGTTAAGATTCCTTGTAGTTTCACATGAACCACTGCCAATAAGTTTGAATAAAAACCACGTGTTTTTTTATTCCCCCCCCCCCAGATACCTTTAAAAAAGTTAAAATGAAAGACTAAATATTGTAGATAGTGCTGTATTATTTGTATTTTTGGAATAACTTCAAAGAAAATGAACACACACAAACAACCGAGGCAGACATAAGAGCAGAACATATGACCCAGTTTGGAAAGCAACAAATCATATGCACCTTATTGTGTAACACAGATTATAGGCTGGAAAATTAACACTAAAATAATAATAAAATGTACTGAAAGCAGGCATGAATGCAGCTGTAAATTCAGTATCTAATAGCCAAGTTAGTGTGCAAACAATAGAAACATTATTTGCTATTTGAAGACCAAGGTCTCTGGTAATGTATAAATTGCTTTAGTACTGCATGTAAAGAAAATAGTTACTCTGATAAAGTCTGTTTTAATTTTTGCCGTCTTAACAACATGCCTTTGAGCTCTTGTTCCAGAGGGAAAGTGTTTGGTTGTATGCAGGTTGTTGGGGGGGGGGGGCTAAAGTTTGATTTAAAATGATAGATATCTAATAAGTGGCAAAGTCTGAATGGAGCTCCAGGTCTACTTGACAGGTTTTTATCTTATCTTTCCTCACTGCAAATTCAAAGCAGATTGATTATTTTTAAAAAGAAGGGTTTTGAGGCTTTGGGGGTGTTGGTTTTTTTTGGTCCAATGGGTATAAAACATTTTGTTATTGCAATTTTCAACCTGCATGCTAAATACCACCCTGCACACAGTTCACTAACATGCAAGGTTTCATCTACTCTGGAGAACATCACAATAGCACAGAGTGAGCAAGAAAATGGTCAGCACAACAAAAGTTTAAAAGGTTAGCACTCCATCTCCCAACCAAATGAACAAACAATATTTAAACCGTGCACACAAGTTTTTGGGAGGCTACTTAAAAATATCTAGTGTGGGTGTGGAGGTGGAAGAACAGAACAGATGGCAAAAATATGAAAGCGCCACAAACACCACAGTACTTGGGGATAGCAATTAGTATCCTGGTACAGGATAGAAGTATATATTTCCTAGAAGGATATCAACAAGCAAAACTGCAGGCCTGGTACAGAAGTAACGATATGCTAGTAAGAGCTTAACAAAGAACACATTTCTGAACTCGTTTGGCCTTGTTGACCTCCACTGTGAAAGACAATGCAGACTGCTTCTCAGATTTGGATCAGTCCTCCAGCAATGACCTAGATAATGATTGCTGACAAGGGCAGCCAAACAACAACAACAAAAAAAAACTTTTTAAGCACAGCCTTTGAAAGCCACAATGTCTCCTGAGAACACAGCCACCACGAGACATGGAGGACTTCTCCTCATTCCTGTAAATTAAGTCAACAAAGGTGTGGTCAAGGATCAATTTGTGGTCCAGCTTTGCTAGGGGTGGGCTAGAAGAGACAGACTGGGATAGTTCTATTGAGTTTAACCTGAAAGGCATCCACATCATCACCGTGTCACTCAAGAGGAGGAAAACATAGACTTGTTAGAGGAACGAATTTCACACTCTTTGAGTAACAAGGTCATTCTGAACCTGTGAACAAGGATATTGAAAAGGGTTCCTTTAAAAAGTAATAATAATTACAATATTCTGCTGTCTTCAACACTAAAAACCTGCCTTAGTTTTTTCTGAGGTATTTGCTTTGCCTAATAAGCCTAAGCTGCAGAAGCAGGATACAGTGCAGACAGATGGTGAACTTGTACTGCCAAGGCAACCTTGCTGAGCACAGCACCTGCCACACCAAACAATATTTTCCTTGTTCTCATCAAGGGTCTAAGTCCTGTCTCATTATCCAAATTAAAAACAAAGTCGCAAAAGCAAAAAAAAAAAAAAAAATGCAATAGACTCATAAGAAAAGAAACAAAAAAATCCATTGGCCAGAAAAAGAGGTCTTGCAAGAAAAGTAGCTTGCATCCTTCAAAAGTCACCATAACGTCAAGCATTCCCAAGTTCAACCTGCAATGGGCAACCAGAACCTTTTAAAATCTTGTCTCACTCATCTCTCTCTCACACACACACACACACACACACTCTGAATGGACAAGTTGGGAAGACACATCAAGATGGCAGTGCTTGTGTTCACTAAAATGAAAAGTGCATGAAAGTTTGTGGAGTGGGGAAGCTGCAAAATTCTGTTATTTTTGTGGGAGGGTAGCAGCAGTATGTGTTATTCCTTATATCACTTGGGTTATAAGGACTGGATATCAAGCCTTGTATCACAGTGACCAGCACATTCCCACCAATTCGCCCCCCTTAAGATCACTGCCTGGACCACACACCAAATTTAAAATGGCCAAAAAAAAAAAATCCTGCTTCTGTGAAACAAAAATGCTTGTCCATCTTACATTTTGAAGGGTGGTTTGATTCCTACTTTAACCAAATCTTATTTTAAAATGTTGGCTTTTCAAATATAAGTGTTCTTAGGATTCAGCCCATCTCTAGGTTGATCATGTCATAAATAACAAAAAGAAGCCAAGGCTGGTCTAATCTCATAACAAGGAAAGCAACAAGGAAAAATCAGAAGCTAGCTACAACGTTAAGTATTTGTGCATTTAAAGTGACACACGCAAACACCACTCACAAGTGACTCCTTACAGCAGATGCATCAAGCAACCAATTATCATCAACAGGCTAATAATCAAAAGTGGTTTGTTCAAACTTTTTTTCCCTTATAGTACTTTGATATTTCATAGGAAAATAAAAATACATGGGACTTCCCGTCCTTTGTATGCATTCTTTTGCAAATTCTTACAAAAAAGGACGAAGCACATAAGTAGGCATTCACAAGTTCTATGCCTTTTTGTGTTTAAACAGTTATCTTCTATACATTATGTTACAATATTAACAATGGGTTTCGTTTCGTTTTGTTTTTCTACCCATTGGGTAGGATATGTGCATAATATATTCATGTTATATACAGCACCCTTAAAAATCAAAATTGAAGAGACAGATGACCAAAAAAAGCACCATTTTCAGTGAGGCACAACAAAGCTGGGAGAACAGGCTCGATTCAAAGGATCATTCAAGTCACTGGGAATGTTTCTACTAATTTCAATGGCCTTTGAAATTTCAAGCCTAGAGAGTGCAAGGGGGATGTTCCTGAACTTGAGGCACCTTAGTTGCTTATGAACTATAATCGTGCATACCTCCAAATGATATATTTTATACACACATGTATACGTTTAAGTCATATCCCTTTTGTAACGTATGGGACAAACACAGACAAAATATTTATTTATTTGAAGGGCAAAGAGATGGGGTGGGGAGGGAAATGGAAATGAGATCCTAGCACATATCATGTTGTATCCAAACAAAGAACCTCACATACCAACTCTACTTAAAGCAGCAGCAGCAGCAATACTGCAACAAACAGCCTGATCCTACACAGAATTACATCAAATTAAACCCATGCCAATTTGAATGGAACAGACTTTCATGAATACAACTGGACGACTCAACAGCCATCATTGTCAATACACACGTTTGGTGGGACTGGAATAAAAGATTTTCCCGTAACCCAATGGACAGTTTTCTAGCATTAAAAGGGAGTTGGATATTATTCAGTGTATTGGATTTCGAACCACCAAAATTCATGTAAGCTGGGGAAAATATTTGTGTTTGGCCTTGTTTAAGACATGTTCCAACTAGTCTCAGCACTTCCATTTGTTCTTCAGAACAGAAAGAAGCAGTAAAAGACAGTATGAGAGCTTTCACCAATATATTTGTAGTTCTAACATTTGACACTGGTGGTTGTCATCACTGTAATATTATAAGAAAAAAATTAAACCAGGCAAATGAATCACCTAAAAAAGTAAAGCCACCTTCAAAACTGGCATTCAAAAGGCAATTTACCATACACACCACTGACTTCAGCAGGAGTATATTGAAATAAAGTAGTGAGTAAGCCTGTCTATTATGGAAAGTCCGTAAGTGAAATGGCTAGTTTGGCCATAAAGTATACCTTTTCACTACAAGTCAATAATTGGATAATCCAATTACCTTCAGAGTGCTTTTAAGAGTATGCCCTTCGGGTGCCAGGGATGGAGGGTACAATTCAGTGGGGAGGGGGGGAATAAATTCTTATTTTGGCAAATGATTGGTGGTTCCTCGGTCAACATAACTGAAGAATGTCATTGTCTTCTTATACCTTGTCACAGAAAACTTACTTGTCTTAAGCCATTGGGGTCATCCAAATTGCAAGCATCAGTCTCCATATAGGGGCCTCTTTATTTTTAAGGAACACTTGTTTGACATAGTCCCCAAAGCCTGTAGCAAGCATTTTTCCAATATATACTAAGTAGCCTATCCATCAAGGAAAATGTATATGAACGAGCCCTGTCTCTAGGAAGACTTGGAACAACAACAATAGCATTCCATTAATTAGAGTTAATTTAGGAAGGGGAATCTTCCATGGAGTTACACAAAACAAGAAAAATTAAGCCTTGCTTGATTGCCTTAGCTATATATATTTTCAAATCCAATTCTAAGCACTAGTAGCAGTAGAAACTACCTGGCAGCCACAGACTTCCCCCCAAGGATCATACCAGAGTACAAGAAGAAATTACTTTTGCCATGCCTCCATTCAAAGAATGAGAGGAAAACTGCATTCTTCCTAGCCAAATCTAGGCAGACACATACACAAAGGTGCACATACAGGTAAGGGGAGGCAGACTTTTGAGAAAGAAAATAATGGATTTAACAGAATTTTTTAGGAATATTCGCTGACAAGCAAACAGTGAAATGAAGGCAAAGAGCGGATTTTAAAAAAAGAAAAACCTTTGCTCATTTTTCTTTAGGAAGGTAAAGATCAAAATTAAAAAGCAAGTATTGACCAAACTACACCCCCAGACAAGGTAGTGCTTGTGTGGTGTTGCCGATTCTGCTTCCATAGGTTCAAAAGGATGCTTTTCTACTTGCATCAATCCAAAAGTAGTCCTGGACAGGACACTTGCAAAGAAGAGAGATCTTGGATGGAATGAAAGTTCTCACACATATGCCTGGGTGGGAGGTGGGGTAGCAAGAAATATAAAAAAGGACCCCTGGACGGTTAAGTCTAGTCAAAGGCGACTATGGGGTTGCAGTGCTCATCTCACTTTCAGGCCGAGGGAGCTGGCATTTGTCCACAGACAGCTTTCCGGGTCATGTGGCCACATGACTAAACCGCTTCTGGCACGAATGAACACCGTTACGGAAACCAGAGTGCACAGAAACGCCATTTACCTTCCCGCAGCAGCAGTGCCTAATTATCTACTTGCACTGGTGTTGCTTTCAAACTGCTAGGTTGGCAGAAGCTGGGACAGCAATGGGAGCTCACCACCATCGAGCAGATTCAAACCACTGACCTTCCGATCAGGAAGCCGAAGAGACCCAGTAGTTTAGACCACAGCGCCACTTGTGTCCCAGCAAGAAATATATGAACAAGAAGAACATATGAAAAGAAGAAATAACTAGAAGTAATCACCTGACCAAATACTTGTTGCATTCTCATGACAAACACCTCTGCCTTTTACCAGCTCCTCTCAAATTTGTAGCTCTAAGGGCAAAAAGGCTTAATTAGTTGATTTATACCATTCAAAAAATCCATACCAAATCTCTGGAAAAGTACTGAAAAGGTTTCTAAAATCTGAATAGATAAGACATTAAATGTATCTACAAAAGCAAATATTGAAGTGATATATAGAAATTCCATTGGCTTCACAATATTGCCATTTGGAAATTATGTCAAAATAACACCTTGAACAATTGTGTGCATTGCACATCATTTTAGAGACTTCTTTTTTTTTACCGAGTTAAGAGTTCTAATATTTTCAAAGGGTTCCACCACCACTACCACCTCCATGCCTATAAAGCAAAGGTAGCATTATTTCACAACAAAGTTTTCCTCCAAATTAAAAAGATATATAAATGAAGGTGTTTTTTTTTACTAAAGCTATCCAAAAGTTGGAATATGAGAGATGTTGTAGCAAGGGGTTTGATTTGTATGGGGGGAGGAAACACCTCTGCCTCCCTAGTTTAATCTGTAGCTGGAAAAACATTAAATGCCTTAATATTATGATTCTGTGTCATACATTACACAGGCACAAGAACAAAAATAAATTATAGTGTGATAACACAATATTTTCAGAACAGCAAAGTGATCTGGGTTTTTTTCTTGGCCAAGGAGCATGCAGTTAACTGAACAGTATGATATCTCTTGGACATATGAAACTGCAGGGGCAGTTTTGAGTTTCTGCATGCATGATGTTTCAAAACAAGAAAACAGAATTTCTAGCAGTCATGCGATGGTGCAGCTTCAGTGGACTGAAGACTTACTGCATCCTGATGACACCACCTGCCCCTCTTGATTTAGCATTATCATGCCAAAACAAGAAAAGTGGTACCAACCAGAAACAGTATCTGTTTCTTGCACATTACAAGTCACTGTTCTGGAATGTGTCCACTGAGCTGATGCTCAAGACTGCCATTTTGATTAGCAAGAATAAATGTGAAGACTGGTAAAGCTCCTGTGTGGTTTGCATATGTTAGTATCACTCCAAACCCACAAATCTAGATGCATCTTTAAACGTTCTACATACAACTAACTCATTGTGCAAAGTGGTGTGAGGTTATGGTATACAAGGAATGCCCCTATTTCATAAGCAAATCCAATCAGTATTTTGTGTAAAGGAATTGGAAGACATAACAGATGTAACTTAATTTCATGCCCAACACAGAACAAGTAGGAATGAAGCCCTGAAAATGTACATGGAGTGCAATGAAATAAGTAGCTCCCATTGGTACTTTCTTATAACACTTTTAAACTGCACAATTAAAAGTCCTAAAGCAACTTCTTAAATTTAGGCTAAATTATCTTACCACCTTAAGCCCCTCAGTTCACCATTTTCACAAGAACTTGTGAGCTAGTTCTGAGCTAGAATTCTTCTAGCGTTCTCAATAGGAATCGCCACATAAACCTTTATCATTTCCTTCCTAGGAAGAGGCATTTATAACATTTTAAATAGTGATCCCATATATGCAGGCCTTGAATAAAGTCTGTTAATACTAGTGAATTTCTCTCTCCTCCACAGGAAAAGGGGAAGATAACACTGCAAATTCTGAAAGAACTAGATTTAGATACAATTGATTTTCAAAACCAGTCAAAGAATGGTGCAAAATAGTTTAATTTGTACCAAACTAAAAGCAATTTTAAAAGTCAAGTGTTCCTTGATTGTACATGGCCTCAAGCCCTAGTTGAAAGAAGCTTGAGAGGTGAAAAAGGAAACTATTTTTTTCATTATTCTCCTGCATAACATCTGACGTTTGGGGGACTGCCACACACTGTAACAGAAAAATGACAAGGGATAATCCTCAAAGTTGGGTTTTAATCCCCCCTTGCATATAGTCTACAAAAAAATGGAGCAGCCAGTTTCCACACATCCCTTCTGTCATAGGTTGGTTTGAGCATCTTCTCTATAAAGAGAAGATGCTCCCTTTTGAATGATGCTAAACATGAAAAGGTTTGGGGCCTTGATTTTGTGGTCTATACACACTTTGCATGTTTCATATTGCTAGCCTTTGGGCAGGACCAGTCCTACGCCGACACAGAGACAGCCACTTCAAGCAGCTGATTTTGGGTAAACTGAAAGGGCAACAAACTGTCTCTGTGCTTTTAATGCTAAGGAGAGGGACCACCTCAGGTATCAAAATAATCTTGACCAGCTTTTGCTATTATTTGCCAAGACTTGGGTGCAATATTTGGGAGCAGGCCTCTGTCGTGCTTGTCTGAGGCCAGGGGTGGGAGTCTTGTTGGAATAAAGTTATAAACTCAAACAGTGTAGGTCCAGCAGGCCACTGGCGAGCCCCCCCCCCCCCCAGTTTAGCAATCCGAGCCCTGGGGCAAATGTATCTGGCTCCCCCCTGCCCCGCAAACTACATGGGCCTGTAGAGTTGATGAGATTTTCAGCTTAGAACTGATTTTTAAAACTCATCCTGCACCAAGTCAGGATTTGTTTTGATTTAAGAAATTATCTTGCATTTTAAACATAGCAATCCACCCCTTGACATCCCTTCCCACCTCATTCAAGAATATCTGCCCCCCCCCCAAAAAAAGAATCCATGCCACATTAAGTCTTGTCCTGAAGCAAGTACAAAGGATGCACAAAGCAGCACATTAGAATTTACGCACTTCTAAGCTCACTAGCAATTCTCATCTAAGATGCTAAACAAACTTTGTTCTCATTAATGAACCTGGGATCAAATTATGTCAGGAATGCCCTTGCAGGTGCGAAAAAGGACAGCAACAAAGGAGAAACGTCTCAATACTCACAGATGCAGCAAAGGAAAAAGAAAGAAAGAACCCAACAGCCAGCCAAATAGAGATTGTCCCAGCTCAGGACGACATTAATGTGGTCTCATATATTTAAGTTGGAGATTATGTAAGTATAAAGGAGAAAGATGTTTCAGCCTTGATACTGCTTAGACACGTAACGATGGGCCATCTCATGGGTAAGCATCTGCTCATGAATATGCATATATCTTTAAGCCCTCACGCCAAATGCATGAACAATGTAGAGCTTTCTGAAATAATAAAACCTTTGAATAAACACAGGAAATCGGGAGAGCTCAGGAACTTGTGGCAGCCACCTAGAAATAATCCTAACCCTCTGCAGATCAGTGCTTAAACTTAACACTAGACCAAATCCAACAGCATTACCTTTTATGGAATACATTCTTGGCAAAGCAGGGAGGAAATTTGGAGTCCAGGTGATCTAATGCCAACACCTACTTGCCCATCGGTTGATCCAATAAGTACCAGTTTGTCAGCTGAGTTCCAATTAACGACTGCTGAAATGCAAAGACCTTAGAGGTTTGAATAAACTATCAGATAATACAACAGGAGAAACTTTCTTCAGATGCAAACTAATTTAACACATGTGTAAACTTTAAATCCAAATTATAATATAAAGGTATGCCCCATCTCTAACCATTTAATTCTGTAATATTAAGTTCAGAAACGTCTCACTTGGAAATCACATTAGGCAGGAGCTGAAGAACAGCTGGTCATTTAGTCTCACTGAACAGAGTCCAATGGATATTATTAAATGGATACTACTAAATCACCTTATAAGCTTATCTCCCTTGAAAGGAACAGCATTCACAAAAAGCAAGAACTCCAAGATAGCCAACTTGTAGTGGCTGTTCACACAACTAAGCTATCACGAGATATTTAGTTAACACGTGACAGACAGAGGTATGCAAGTCAGCCCCGCTTACATAGATGAGAAAAAGAGCTTTTAAATCATGGCTACTTTAGGACAATGAGGAAGTGGGCTCTGGTCAGCTCACAAAAAGGTTCTGTGGTTTTAGATTATTATCTAGACTGTCCCTCAAGCTAGTCATCAAGTCCACAAGCCACCTTAGATTAATGAAAGCATATTTACAGAGAAAACATCTAAAGCACAGATACACCACACATGCTGATTTGGCATAAAAACTCTGCATAGATCAGAGACTCCGTTCGGCAATCAGGTTTCAATCTTAAATTCCTTTAGTTTGTGAAGTTCAACAGAAATCCAAACTTCTTCAAGCTGAGCAAGGGCTACAGTGCAGGTCCTTACAATAGTTGGTGCACCTGTCAACTGTTCCGAGTTTGCAAAATGGTGCCCTTAACGACTATAGAAAAGGGAGACTTCCAAGGGAAATCTTTGCCATGCAGCTAAAACTCTCTCAGGAATATCAAAATTTAAGACGCTTTCTTTTAAAGTTCATTTGTTAACTGCATTTGAAGTACCTGTTTGTGCTTTGTGTGTGCTTTGTTTTCACAACCAGTCCCCTTTGGAATACCTTCCAATTTCATTTGCAACACAGGTAATCAATCACAGAATGAAATACAAATTCACTGGGATTCCTTAGGCTGCATTTTTTTAAAAATAATAATAATAATATATATGGTACAGTTCTAAAGTGATTTTCAAAAACATGACACAGCATGATCCTAAAAACAAGTTTACACAACTGTTTGCACACTTGACATAAACCAGTTCAGATCAGTGCATGAAGACATGATTAACCAATTACAAAACTGATTAACTCAGATTCCCAAACAATTCCCCATAGCATTCTAATGGTGCAAGCTCTTCAAACGACCACTTTAGCATTGTCAAACTAGCAGAAGAAATGGAAGCTACTAGGGAAAGGGCTTACAGAGGTCTGATCTAGCACACAGAAGATAATAGGAAAAGCACAACAAAAGTGCAATTTAACAGCAAAAACTCATAATGTATGTTTAAACCATTTATTGTAGGATGTCAGGCTATGCAACTGATTATGGGCTCCAGTGAAGATAAAAATCTGCAGAAGCTTTAAGTAGCAAGGACACTGCATTTTTTTTTTTTAAGAGAGGGGGACAAGCAATAAGATTTAGTAATAATCACACACAAAAAGGTAAATGCATCTGGCATTTTTATCTGCTTCTAGTTAAACAAATGGCTTATAGCAAAAACCACCTAAAGGAAACGTCTGTAATTTCACATTTGCTTTTTTCCACTCATAAATTTCTAAGACAACTTGCCAATGTCCCGTTTGAATGCAAAAATTATTGCAAAAGGTAACATGTTAAGATGTCTTTTGCTGTTTGTTTATTTATGGAAAATGGTAAAAGATCTGATTAAATCAAAGTCCCCTTTCAATGATTAATCAACAGAAGCCTAGACAAATTTCTGAAGAGGGTTCCTAGGGGCTAATCATTCCACAGGTGAAAAGACAACATATAGAAGAACTTCATGTAAAACAGTTCTCATATAGTGCAAATTTAATACACTTGTATCACAACACAAATTAACTCCTCGTATTCATCTAGGTTTTTCCCTAACTTTATACCTTGGCACACAAAACAGAAATGCTGAGTCAGATACTCACACTTTCACACTTCTGGGAGGGCGGGGTAAGGATAGCAAACTGGCCAATTTTGCCCCCATTTAACTAGTAACCCTTTCTTGTCCTCTTCTTTTAGCCATTCACTCAATATAAAACTGGCTGTGTAAGCCATATTTCTGTGCTAAGTTACCTCTTATAATTAAATAAATTCAAATAGTTTATTTAAAATAATAATAATATATTCCCCCACCCACCCCCAAAAAGAAAAGAAAAGTAGAACACTGCTCATGGCCAGACTGAATGGAAGGTTGTAGTTGTTTCAAACCACTTTTCATGCAATTCCCCTGAAAGGAATCAGAAACAACAGCTTTGCACGTTTGGTTTTACGAAACCGCATCACATGAAACTTAAAACAATATTGTGCACAGGGGCATAGAAACCTCTCTCATGCTCCTGCTTGATTCTTCCATCTCTCTTCAAGTGCATATGGAAAAGGAAACTAGACAAGGTTTCCTGGTTTCCTGTCTTTGCCTTTAATGGGGACTATTGTGCTCTCCGAATTGTTCTGTTGAAACTGAAGTCTGCTCCCCCTATGTGACGAAGGAGGGGCGTTGCTTTGCTGGTGATGGAAAAAAGAGGAACCTGGGTAATGCCCCATGACCTCACTGTAAGTCGGGGGTGGTCCTTCCATCCTTCCATTACTGCTATAATTGGTTGCACTTATGCCCGAATTGCTGCTTGGTGGGCACGGGCCCCCATTGTACATTGAAATGTCTATCAAGTCGCTGTCAAATATAGTTCTGTTGGGTGGTGCCCTCACAGATTCTCTGTTGAGTTCCATCTGTTGTTCTGGGTCCCGAAGCTGCAGAGTGCATGGCCCTTGGTATGGGGGCGGCTCTTCACCATCGGAGAGGGAGATAGTAGGAGGGAGGTCAATCTCGTGCTGCATGTACGGGTAGGTTGGCTGGAAGCGGCTGAAATGTTCCCTCTGCATAAAGGATGGAGCAGTAAACCTGTCTCTGGACCGTGGGGCATACATGATCTGCAGTGTGAAGGAGGAGGCATCAACTAATCAATCAAGTTAAAACCTAGTTCACACATGTATTAGACATACTCAATACAGAGACACATAACAGGTGTGGGGTAGAATAATGTGGAAACAGCATCATAAAGGGTTATTTTCCTGGGTGACATTCTCCAAGATGTCTTATATAAGCCAAGCATCTGGGCCAAGGAAAGGAGCTTCAGTCATAGGACAAGACTTCTGCAAACAAATTCGATTTAACCAATCAGACAAATTGAATGAATTCCAAAACTTAGGAAACTTCTGATCCAAAATTATATTCTCTACTGGGTCTTTGATTTGATTCATTGAACCCTAGCCAGTGTACAACACCTGAGGAGGACCCATGGCCCAAGGAGCTCTACACGAGCAACTACAGTGGTACCTTGGTTTACGAACTGAATCCGTTCCGGAAATCCATTCTTAAACCAAGGCGCGCTTTCCCATAGAAAGTAATGCAAAATGCATTAATCTTTTTAAAACAACCCCTAAATCAGCAATTTAAGATGAATTTTACTATCTAACAAGACCACTGATCCATAAAATGAAAGCAATAATCAATGTACTGTACTGTAAAATAAAACAGTATTGTGGATGATAAAAATGAAAACTAAAAAAAATTCTTACCTGCACTGATGATAGTCATTGTTTGGATGGGGGGGCTTTTGTCCATTTCCGCAGTCACACAATCAATCAGTAGCTGAACTGGGATCCACACAGATTCCCCCCTCCCACGCTGCTGTGGGAAATGCTCCCTAGAGTGCACGCCTCCCGCAGCAGCATTGGGGGGGGGGGGAGCTGTGCACCTGCAAACCAGCTGGCTGGCGGGAACACAGCTTCCCTCCCTCGCGGCTGCGGGAAACACCATGACAAACTCCTTCTCCGCTGCTGGACAACGGAAGTGTGGCACTCAAAATGGAAGTGCCCCCCCAAACAGTGTACATTTGGATTCCAAAAAAAGTTTGTTAACCAGAACACCTTCCAGTTTTGAAGTGTTCGTATTCCAAATAGTTTGTGAACAAGGCTGTTCGTAGACTGAGGTACCACTGTACAAACCACTTCCTCTCTCAAAGATCCCACTTATTTTAGGGAAACTGTGCGGAAATCACTGAGGCAGCCGGCCGGGCGGCTCTGCCCTCCTGCGCACCTGGGACTGGGCAACCTTGGGGGGCAGATCTTTGCACCCCAGCACCACATATGCTTAAGACTTGAAGTTAAGTTGAACTGGCAGAAATTGACTGCAAAACTGCAGTCACAGCACAAGGGGGAAATATGTGCTATTAACAAAAACGTAGTTTCTGGAAGATCTGAAGTGTGAATGAGAGCTTACCTCGGAAGCTCCCCGACGTGAAGATGAGCTGTCAGAAGGCCACAAACACCCCTCCTAGCACAAGAGAGAAAACGAGAGAACACTTAGCTTCTGAACAAGGTTTCTTATTATACTTCTATGATATTAATGCTCAACATCCTAGTCAACTTCACATCATTCATGTTTTGCTCTAACATTTACATACTCAAAGAATTAGGATATATTTATTTCCTCCAACGGCAGATACAGTGATTCAGTTCCAATTAAGCCAATGGGCCTGGCCTACTAGTAAACGTAGCTTAAGAGCCTGACCCTGTGTGCATTTGCTCCGAAGCAAGTCCAACTTAGTTCCACAGAACTTACTTCCCAGTAAGTGCACAACATTCCAGTCTATGTCAGTTTACACCTCCAGTTTAAGTAAACTGGTCTTGTAACACAGTCCAGTGAATACACACTCTGAATAAAAGTATTCTCTCTTTTTCAGCAAGCCTGCCACTTGCCAAAGGGAACATTTAGAAGATACTTATTTTGTCTTACCAGTTTCTAAAAGTACCATACATAAAAACTAAAAACCATCTAAAAGAAGTAGAAGATGGCTTGTAAAACCAGTAGTTGCAGGTTTCATCTGACAACAAAGCGCATGAAAATCGCACTCAAATATGCTAGTTGACATGCAATGGGGCTTTTTGATCCAGTTTCCGTGGAAACTCAACTGCATCAATGAAAATAAACTACGGTAAAGATTTTATAGCACTATATTTGTAGATTCTCTCTAATCTCTGCCCCTTCTTTATGCCTGACTCCAATATTTCTGTGGATCATTCCTTCTGTTATAATATTCCATTTTTTATTTTTACTGATCAGCCCATCAGGAAAACTGAGGCACAAACTTTAAGCCAACTAAAGAGAAAGAGAGCGAGCTTCCATCTTCAGATTTGTTTCCATCAAAGCTATGAATATGAAAATGTTCATTTAGGGTTATCCCATGTCAGAATTTTCATTTTGCATTTACATGGCTAGGGCCCCTAGGGCCAAGAACCCTAACTGGTCAGGAAGGAGAGAGCACATAAAGGTCACTGCTATGCTACAAACTTCACTGTTGCTAGCTAAGGTCCCAATATTGACACTCCTAACGAAGTTAATTATCCCAAGGTGAAATGTACTCTTTCTGTAAATAAACCCATTATTGAAGTGAGGTAATGGTTTGTTATCATGAAAACAAGCTCATTTAAATCTGCTCAGAAATAGAATTTTGCCAGGACTGTCTCTTTGTCCTCGATCTGGATCCAGCTCTTTGCGCTCACCAGTGGGAGCAAAGTACAATGCTAATTGCACCAAACAGGCTGTGGTCCATCTGTCGTTAAGAATGCTGTGGGTGGTTTTTTAACACACTGCTTTGATGCTAAAGCATGAATAGACCAAGTCGACACAGTTTAGGATTTCTCCTTAGTATTTGAACAGTCTTATGTGAATCCCTCACCCACTTCACCATAGAAATCAACGTTTAAATAGGTACTTGCTTGGTCTCCATGGCAAGAAACCAATTTTTCCCCACCCCAAAAAAAACCCCCAAAGCCTGAGAGGAATCTTGCCTATCCACACTCCTGAGAAATGAAAGATACATACAGCACGCATAGCATTCCAATGCATTTCCCCAATGTAGAAGGCCCAGAAAAGAAGCTCAAGGACTCCTCAGCTTTCTTAATTTCTTAGCAGAGGAAAGCCGGCTCACGGCATTCCTAGTGCCTCCCATTTCCTGGCTGGGAAGACCCTATCAGCTGGGTGGCGAAGTGGGGTAGATTTCCCATGGAAACTTTTCAGTTTCTTCAGTTCAATGCATGGATGCCAATTGCAAATGCAATCGCAGCTTCAAAATTAGCTTTATTTACTAAATACAAGTAGAATAAACACGCAAAATTTGATCACCCTCTAGGGTGGCAGAACATTCCACAAAGCGAAAATCCAAACTACTCTAATTTCCATGGGACAATTCCCCCCCCCCCCAAAAAAACCCAACATCACAGCAGCTGGGAAGTGATTTCTGTGCATATTCTCTTTCCCCCAGAGAAAGAGTTGTGACATGCAACTGCAGTAGTATATTAAGAAAAGGAGCAGGTGACCTGAGCAGAGGGTGGGTGGCAAGTGGGAAAGAGACACCTTAGTTCATATTTGCAAAACTACCTTAAAATGGGGTCCATCATAATTTCTTCAGGTCTCTGTTGCATTTACAGTGCCTGCTGTGATTGTGATTGCTGCTGCTGCAGTTTCCTACCACTTCTCTCTACATCTTTTATTCCCTTTTCCCTTTAGTCCTAGTCTCTGGGCAGAGATTTCTGCTTGAAGAACTGTACCCATAAAGCATCCTCTGCTAATGAAATTAAGGAAAATTCATAAGTAAGCCTAAAGGCTCAAACAACCAAGCGCCTTCCAAAGGGCCAAAGAGAAGCAGGTGCTGCTCACAAAAGAGGCGGTCCAGGTCTAAGATGCTCAAACCAGAAAATTAATGTCACGGCAAGGCCCCAAATTAGTTGCAAATACTGTAACTGTACTCTTTCAAGACACAACAGTAATTCAAATCAACTGTCTCAAAACCTGTAATTCTTAATACTTATTGGCCTCATACAGATGCAATGAATTACATAAACCATGGTTTGCTGGCCCAGGAGCCTGCAAGCTCACATTCCCTTACTGGCTCCAGTGAAGCTATCTTAGTTTTTAAGGATACAATCCTGCACCCATGTACCTAGGAATAAACCTCGTTGATTCAATGGGGCTTGCTTCCAAAAAGATAAGTATGTGATTCATAGACTCATAGAATCCTAGAGTTGGAAGAGACTCTGAGGATCATCTAGTCCAACTCCCTGCAATGCAGGAAAATCCAGCTGTCCCATCCAGGGATCAAACCTGCAGCCCTGGTGTTATCAGCACCATGCTCTAACCTACTAGCTATCCAGGCTGTGATTGCACTGTAATCCATAATTTGTCTATTTGAATGTCAAGAGAAACTGGTTGAAGAAACAAGGAACTCTGTGGTGAAGCAGGGCACGTGAGGAGCAAGGGGGGGGGGGTGCGAGTTCCCAGGCTCATAAAGCATCATTTGTTGGGCTGGGATACTTATGTCTCAACTAGGCCATTGGGAGTTTTCCAAACTGACAATTTTATGAGCAAAACATTTTGGGGAAGGACACTGTTAGGGTGTGACCCAGGGGGCTTGAATCCAAGGTATTTTGCACCTGGCCCTGAATCTCCCGTCTCTTCTTAGCCTTTATTTTTTGATAAAAAAACTTTTTAAAAATTGCATTGCTTTACAAGGCAAATTCTCCTCTGGAAGCTGACCTAAATTTGCATCTATAAATATAAATTAACATATGCAATTTGTATCAAGGGCCTGTGCACTGAGTCATGCTTTTGGGATTGGAAGCTACACGATTTTACAGAGCTTATGACTGCTAGTTAAAGGAACTTGTAAGAGGAACAACAGCAGAAAGTCAAGGTGTACCACTTAGAGACCGACTGTGCTTCCAAACACCACTTCCCTATTACATAATAAAAAAAGGAAGAGATTTTCATTCTTTCATCTCATGTTCTACTGACTGAGCTACTGAAAGGTGATTTATCAGAGGTGCTTTTTACACACTTGGATCTTGGTCTCCTTCAATTATTAACTTTTAACTCTATTTCAAAAAGAGATTCCATTTGGGGGGGGGGGGGGACGAAGCACATTTAAAACCTCATTTCTGTAATGCACACACATATACCGATGGCAGGACAGAAGCTCAAAAGTGCCAAGTGTGAAATTAGTCTATCACCTTGCTCAAAAGGGAGATATTTACATAGCTTTATATTCTACGCATGTCATGCCTTTGGTGTCAGGAGTAAGGTCAAAGTAGATATTCAGCCACACACCCACACCCCTGGGCTCAAGATCAGGCGAAGCAAGCAGAAGCCATGAAGACTAAGATGCAAAAGTTGCCACGTCTCTCAAAAGATAACGCAACACACGTGTTCCTCTGACTGAATAAAAAGTGTGATAATGGTGCATTGCTATAATTACATTAGAAATACAATAAGCAAAAGGATGCGTATAACAATAACTCCCACTGCATTCGCAAGTAATGGGGTTTTCTGTGTCATTTTTTCATTTTTTCTCTAGGTGGCAGCAAGAGGCCAGATATGTCTGATCTAAGGACGATGCTGAACGTGGTCCCTGCACACAAGGTCTGCACTTTTTACCTGGTTATAGCCTAGCTGTCCTTTGGGACAAAGAAAAGAGAACAAGGCAGACCAATATATTTCTTAATGACACCAAACACTTCTTCTAGAGCATAAGCAATGCCACAGTGCATACTACACTAGAAAGAGAAAGGCAAGTACATGCAGGATTCCATTAAAAGCCACACATGACAAATTCAAAGAGAGAGAAAATAGCCTTTAAAAAAGCAAGCCAACAAATAAAATAGTAACTAATGCAAGAAACACACTTTTTTTTGGGGGGAGGGGGTGCCAACCAGTGGGGAAATGTCCTGACAGTTCAAAATAAGCAGAAAAACAACTAAGTTAGGACCACTAAGTTTTACAACTTTTTGCATACTCAAATCTTCCTCACTTCTTTTTACTGAGGAGACACAGGACGAATATTTGCTATACAGCATAGCGTAAAGTAAGAAAGATGATCAGAAACGTCTATGAAATTGCCCAGGGTTACCATGACAAACCAGGCTTTCCAGACTGGGCTACGTCCATAAAGAAACACTTAGCCTGTATCATGGCACACTTTAAATCCTGACAGAACTCCCCCCCCCCATGCATGTTGTCCCCAGCAACTTTAAGCAGGTGCATTTAGATTTTTTATTTCCATTTTATTGATTACTGTATGTATGCAACTGACCAATTTGATTGCTTGATTAGATACAATAATTCAGCTTCAGAAACAAATCCTTGAAAAGATACTAAGCCATGCACAGGGTCTTCCAGTTTACAAAAGCTTTCCCTGTTAGGAAGAGATGCTGACTTGCCACAAGCAACTAGGCTTGTGGCTGAAGTTGTAGCAGCAGTAGCAAAGAATAATACTTTTCCAACTCCCTTTGGATTTAGAGGCCCCCCCCTATGTCACTGGAGCTTCAGAGAACGCCCTTCCTGTCCTGCTCCCAGCAGTCAAGGAAACTTCCAAAGGGAAATGTTACTGCACAATTATTGTGAAGTTCTAGTTCTGTAAAGACCTAGGAAACATTTTTATGAAACTCTTTTGGGGGAAAGAATATTATGGAAAGAATGTATTTTGGCAATACACAAACAGCAAGACACCTGCTAGTTCTCTTAAATGACACAATATACGTCACTATACAATGGCTTACAGCAAGAGTATGCAGCGTGGAACAAAAGATGCATGTTTCTTCTTGCCTGTTGGGCAATCCCATTATTTATTACCACTGTAAAATAGATCATTGATTACAAAGCTGTCACAGAAGTTTTACCTGAACTTCAATCCGGGCATCATTGAACTAAACCCTGGCAAGTTTCTCTGAACACATTATTTAATCATCATCATCTTCATCATTATCCCCCCCCCCCCTTGAAGTCTCAGGGCAGGTTACAGTTAAAACACAATATTAAAAACAGTACAAAACAACATATAATCACAGAAAAAGCTGGGCCCTGAAAAATATACATCTCAAGTGTCAAAAGCCAAAGTAAAGAGGTGAGTTCAGCATTCGCTGAAAGCTGTATAATGAAGGTGCCAGGCATATCTCTGCAAGGAGGGAATTCTACAACTTTGGGGCCACCACAGAGCATGCCCTTTCCAGGGGCACACACACCCCCAACTGAGCTTGAGAGGGCATGGGAGCTACCTCTCAGGTACTAAGATCAGCAGACAGGGTTCTAATGGCCACCGCAACAGAAACTTCTGCAAGCAGGAAGCCTTTGCACCTATGGCTGAATGTGCAAAGACTTCCTTCCTAAAAAAAAAAGTCGTCAGGGAGCAAGGCTAGAAACAGCACCTGAAGATACAAAGGACAGGATTCAAACAAAATGAATTTATCTCTGGGTTAGTTTTTTGCCAAGGAGATAAATATATAAGCAAGAAAAGGTACTGACCCAGTTATACCATTTCACCTATTTTGTTTTAGCAGTAGGCATTAGTCCACTGTATAGAGCATGCAGAAGATCCCAGATATCAGAGCTTGGGGAAAAACCTCCGCCTAAGAGCTGCTGCCAGCGAAAGTAGACAATGCTAAGCTAGATGGATGAATAGTCTGACTTCATAGGAGGCATGGTTTCCATGTTCATATAGTGATTCTGTTCAAAACTGCTCAAGCAGCATGTTTCTCTCCACCACCACTAGACAGTGGGGCATCTTGAAATTGTACAAGAAAGAGCTGCAGTTATTAGAGGCAGAACTGGTGGAGCAGTTCAAAGTAGCAAGAGAAAAAAGGAACGAATCTTGCATTTTTCTAAGGAATATTAAACATGGAATCAGAAAGGGAATATTCAGAATTTGGAGGTAGGGGGAGGAGGGAAAGAAAAGACTGCCTAGCCCTAACCGTACAACTACACTAGAGCTAACCAGAAAGACTTTTGCTAAATTCACTCAACTGTGCCAAGAAAAAAAAAAGACTGTTTTCTTTCAGATATGTCATATTTTTAAATCTTGCTCCCCCTCACCTAAGACTCTAAGGCTTCTTCTGTTAAGGGAAGCTGCAGCGGCTTTCAGGCATTATTAGTCAGCAAACATTCTAAATCCGGAATCAGGATATGCACACACATAATTACTTTCCCCACAATCAACTACCCAGTCATTATCACCAATTAAAAAGAAATAAGGCCTTCAAAATTCTTTAAATAAAATAAAAAGATTGACAATTTAATAGAATTTTAAAGGGTTGTTTGTTTGTTTTTTGCTGTTGTTTTTAAACACGATTTTACGATACATCTCTGCAACTGCTTTTTCCAATTCCGTCATCTTAATCAGACAACATAAAGGCCTAGTCACTGGAGGCTTCCGGTTCACGGTGGTTGTTCAAGATCTAAGCAGAGAGGCAGATAACATCTAATTCGTTGGATACTTGATACCTCTCAGTCACTAAGGATGGCCACAGTTAAAACTTCCTTTTAGACTCTGAATACAACCAGTGAAAAAAATGCCAGACTGAGAGCCCAGATCACACCTGATTACTTCAACCCAACCTGATTACAGTGGTACCTCAGGTTACATACGCTTCAGGTTACAGACTCCGCTAACCCAGAAATATTACCTTGGGTTAAGAACTTTGCTTCAGGATGAGAACAGAAATCGTGCTCTGGCAGCACGGCGGCAGCAGGAGGCCCCATTAGCTAAAGTGGTGCTTCAGGTTAAGAACAGTTTCAGGTTAAGAACACACCTCCGGAACGAATTAAGTACTTAACCTGAGGTACCACTGTACTACAACCCAAATGTCTACTACAGAGAACAGCTGCACACTTCATGCAGCAATACATTTGCTACAAAAACACTGGCGCTTCCTGGAAACACATTAAGGGTGTGGAACATACATGTGCACTATCATGCCAATAAGTGCACATCTGGATAGCCCAGTCTAACCAGGACTTCTAGGCATGATTACGGGTACCTGCCAACCTAGCAGTTCGAAAGCACCCCCGGGTGCAAGTAGATAAATAGGGACCGCTTACTAGCGGGAAGGTAAACGGCATTTCCGTGTGCGGCTCTGGCTCGCCAGAGCAGCTTTGTCACGCTGGCCACGTGACCCGGAAGTGTCTGCGGACAGCGCTGGCTCCCGGCCTCTTGAGTGAGATGAGCGCACAACCCTAGAGTCTGTCAAGACTGGCCCGTACGGGCAGGGGTACCTTTAACATTACACACTCATTCATACTTTCTTTTCCTGTAGGTGTATTCTTGTCAGTTCTTTAGCCCTCATATGACCTTGTTGATTAAGAAAAGTTGCATTTATTACAGTTGCATGTGTTTTTTTGCATAGCAATAATGCCAGGGGTAGAAAACAACCACCCAAGAAGAAATTGCAGGTTTCTCTCCCCGCCCCCCAAGTATACATACATATATAGTGTAGTGGCCATGGAATTTGCATTGCTGTTCTGAAGCCCAATTCACGCTGGCCAGACTTGAGTCAACAACTTCTTTCATTCAGCTGGCAGAGGTTCCCTTATTTGTAGAGAACAGGTCATACAACTCATTTGCCATGAGGCAAGGCTGCCAGTTTGGCATGCAGAAAGACAGACCTCCAAAAACCTGAGCATCCTTTAAAAAATAGCCTTAGTTTAGTAAGATTATGGATAAGTGCCCCAGGATTGCTAAACATGACTAAGATTAAAAACAAAAAAAGTACTTGGAAATATTAACAATGGGGGAGCACCAGTCATACCTTCCTCTGTGAATGGCCTCAACCATTTGAAGAGTCATGGGTAGTGCTGGATCAGAAAGACTCAGATCCAAATCCCTAGTTAGTCATGGAGCTCCCTAAGTGGCCGTAAATTCTTTCTCTCCCTAATCTACCTTGTGAGGATATAAGGAAAAGCCCAATGAATGACCCTCGATGGCAGTGGAGATGGATGAGCTACAAAAATGTGATACAAAAGGGCGGGCCTTCACACTTCTTGAATGAAACAAAGCCAAGCACAGCCTTTAGATACATATGCAGAAGCATTTTAAAACTCTGCTAACTTTTCTGTAGTAAATCAGTAAGCACAGAATTTATTAGAGATAGGATACAGAGGCCCTTTTACCAGCTTCCCATGATTTGGTGGCCTGGATAGGTCGGCCGTGCCAGGGTGATTCATGCTCTAGTAACTCTTGGTTGGATTAATATGTGTTATATCTGGAACCACCCCAGTCAACCACCCGGAAGTTTTGGTTAGTGTAGAATTTGGCCATCAGAATTCTTACGGTTACAACCACAGCACTCATATCTTCTGAAAGTACAGTGGTACCTCTGGTTGCGAAGGGGATCCGTTCTGGAGCCCTGTTTGCAACATGAGCAGAATGCAACCCATGTCTGTGCGTGCGCAGGTCGCGATCCGTCACTTCTGCGCATGCACGTGACGTCATTTTGAGCATCTGCGCAAGCGGCCATACCTGGAAGTAACCCTTTCCGGTACTTCTGGGTCGCCACGGGACGCAACCTGAAAAGATTTAACCTGAAGCAAACGTAACAAGAGGTATGACTGTATTACAAAGACTAGCATATTCTCTAGAGCACAATTTAAGTTGCTGGTTCTTATACTTTGGGATCCAGATATCTGAGGAAGTACCTGTTCCCATTCCAGCTTGCCCGTGTCTTAAGATCTTCTGTTGAGGTCCTTCTCCAAGTAACCTTCTTTAACAGAGGAACGTTATGTAGTTACAAAGCAGAGGACACTTTTTGTGGTGGTGCCCCAACTGTGAAATGCTTTCTCAAAGGAGACATGTCTGATGCCAACATTTTTAATGCCAGATTAAGACTATTACATTCCTATTTGCCCAGGAATGTTAGATGGTCATAAATGTTATTCTTTAGACTTTTATCCTACTATCAATGTTTCTTCACATATGTTATATGTATTTGATGTATAAATGGTTCTCACACTTTTTTATATTGCCCTGGAATGTTCTCATGCAAGGCGGTTAAGAAATATCTGAACACAATTTCCTTTTTTTTTTTCTTTTTCCTGGTGACCAGTTGCTTGTCTGTAAACTCCCGGTGGCCCTGCCAAGTGAGGTGTGACTGGTGGCTACAAGAGAGAAAGATTTTTGTTGCTGGGATCCTATATGTGAATGTTCTTCCTAGATCGGCTTGCTTGGTTTCCAATAGTTTAGCCATACTGGAGGCTGCCCAGAGAATGTCATTATTGAGCAGCATATTAATATGGCAAATAAATAAAAGGTCTGCCACAAACATATATTAAACCAATATGGGTAGCATGGAAGTTTCAACTCACCGGTTGTAAAGATTCTTCTTGCCTCCTGCTTTGGCTCTGCCGACTGATGAATGACCGTGTTGACACTTTATAATGGTTCAACAAGCAGATGATCACCACTATCATAACAGTTATAACCACGATTATGATGATGATCTGAACAAACTCTAGTTCAGCTGTGGGAAAAGAAAGAGAGAAAAAGTGTCACTCTAGAGTAGATAAGGAGTGTTAAAAAAAGAGGAGGGTGAAACTGCAAGCTGATACCCAAAATAATCTATTTGTTGATGCATGTATATTGCTCAATAAAGTTTTTACTACAGCAAAAAAACGGATCCCAACACACTATTTCAGGGTTGAAATAGCTTTGTTTTTCCTCTTTGGAAAACAAATTTCAGAATAACAAAATCTGCAAACTGGAAAGGCTAAATAATTATGCCTTTTCCCTATCTGAGGATTCCCTCTTCCCTCAATGTCTAAAAAAAAAGATTCTCTTCTGATTTTCATCAGTGACACAGCACAGCAAAAAAATTCAATATAAATCATCCCCGCCACCGCCTTAGACATCATTTTTAAGCCTCGAAGTTAATTGATGAAGGAGAGCTCTAAATAAAAAAATGCAGCAACAAATCAAGTTGAGATGCTTTTTTAAAAAAACTTCTTGGATCATCTAGAAATACAAATCTTCTTGCACTTTCAGTATGTCATGTTGGGAAGTACACAGTGAACCGACTGCAAGGTAAGCTAATATCCTGGGTGAAAACATCCTTCAAGAAAAAGAAGTGTTTAAGTAACAACATCCTTCCTATTATTGCAATCAATTCAAGTAACTCGGCATCCAGGGGAATAGGAAGAAACCGGCACAAAATTGATAAATGATGCACTACTGTGCTGTCCTGCCATCCTGCTACATAAAGCTTTCTATAGAAGTTTCACATATAGACCAAAGACAGGTACAAGAAGGTATTCACAGTAGGGAAGGGATCCCTATCCGACTGGAGGTTTGACATGTGTCCAGAGTCTATTTTCATTAAGCTTGCAGAGAAAGAATGATAAAATCTTACAGTGGTGCAAAGTCTACCCACTTTTGGCTCTGGCCCTAAATTAACTTGTCCTGGCCAAAAACCCTTTGTAGAGAAATGGTTTTCCATTCCTACATACAGGTGGTGACCATTTTGTGCAAGGGTTCCATTCCTGGCCCTTACGCACATCGGTGGAGCAAGCAAAAACCTGTTCCACCCCGTTACGCCTTCTTTTGGGTCCAAAAGGCCCCAAGCATCAGTGGTCATGCATCAATTGGTTGAGCACAAAATGGTCCCCATCTGTACATAACACACTGATTTCTCCAACCTTAATGATGAGCAACATAATAACTTAACGGTCCTTTAAGAATTCAGAAGTTACAAGCACAGGAAACTCCAGAATTATAAGGACTGCTGTGCCACTGCCCACTTACCAGAATACTGAAATAAGTAATCGTTTATCTGTATCTAGTCTCCCATTAATATTACCACCATCACCACCACCACAGTAACAGTTCAATAAATGAAAAATGTAAGGGGAAGCTTAAATAACCAGAAGGATTCCTTTGAAGAAGAAGAAAACCCTGAATATGTAAAGCTTTCATTAAAGAAAAAAGGAACAAGGACTGACTTTCCTTGGCTCATACGGGATTGATTGTGTGTGTGTGTGTGCGCGCGCGCGCGCGCGCAGTGAAACCATGGTGATGAGAGATTAACCTAGAAAGTCACTGTAGTTTTACAAAGTCGCAATGCCCATAAAATGTCTTAAAGATTAAAGAAAACGCCCCAGGGTATTACAAATGTTTTCCTTTTGGAAGACATGATAATTGCTTTACACGCCTCAGATTCAATTAATGCATCAATTAAAATTATGGCACTTTGGGACAAACTTGTCACATCATTAATCTTGAAGGTTCACACCTTTAGCCATTCAAATTAACAGGAAAAACACATCAATGACAGAATAATGTACTTGTTTGTACGTGCAAGAATGAAAAGGTTTTCCTTCCATTCAGTTTCCTGTTTACAGCAAATACAAATCAAACTTCATATATGCATGGCAAACTGCAGTGCTGGGAGACCAGGGTTCGAATCCCTACTCAGCCATGAAGCTCACTGGTGCCCTTGGGCCAATCACAGTTTCTCAGCCTAACCTACCTCACAGGGTTGTTGTGAGGATAACATGAGGAGGGGGGAACCATACACACCACTTGAGCTCCTTGCAGGAATGGTGGGGTATTAATGAAATTAATAATATTTACAATTCACATCTTGAACAGCCCATGCATATATAAGATTAAGTCATATTTCAGCTAAAGCATGCCTTTGGTTATTTTCATTGGCTATACAGTCATACCTCTAGTTGCGTTAGGTTCATGTTGCGGATTTTCGGGTTGCGAACGCGGCAAACCCGGAAATGTATACTTCCGGGTTTCGCTGTGCGTGCACACATAAAAGTGTTCTGTGTGCTTCGCGCATGCGGAGTGCTCTGTGCACTTTGCGCACACGCAGAAGCGCTCTGTTGTGTCACACGCACACACAGAAGCGGCACTCTACTTACTGACTTTTCGGGGTGCAAATGGTACCCTGGAATGGATCACGTCCATAAGTAGAGGTACCCCTGTACTGGCCCAGCAATGGCAAAACAAAGCCAGAAATGTATTTTAAAAGTATGTATTAGCTAACATTTTAATGATCCAGAATCTTTCACGCATATGGAATTATGTAATCCACAAGCATAATGGTTGACACTTGGGCATCTTTAGCATGGCGGAAATTCAAAGAAAAGGCAAGATTATCATTCAGCCATTTCTAAAGCTAAGTGCACAAAAAGATGATCACGATTCCTATTCTTAAAGCTTTGGCTAGGCAGAAGGTGGAAAATATAGTTGTTATTTTTTTCTCCCTCCAAACTATTCCTTTTCCAATCATTGGGTTTTGAGATTAACAATCAAGATTTTGAAATAATCAAGATGTCTCACCTCCACAAGAATACAGAATGTAGAAAGTGGATTAGTGGTAGAATCTAACAACACCTGCCATACAAGGACATGCGTTCCAAGACCGTGCACAAAATCTTACCATTTTTCTGCATGCCGTGAGAATTATTCACAGTCTAAGGGAGGATTAAAAGGACCTCACTATGCAACTGAAGAAAACAGAAAATTTCCTTTTCTGCTTCCCTAATTGCTCCCTCATTATGGCTATGAATAAGGCAAAGTACAAATATTTTTAATTCAACCAGTGAGTTTCCCACTGCTGCTACCTCAAACTTCACATGCATCAGTCAATATGTTAGTTTATACTCAGGTCACTGCTGCAGCTGTTATTGACAACAGGGTACAAAAAAAAATCCTTGATTTCTGTGCCCTGTGTCCTCTTCCAGCATGCCTCCCCGAAGTACTAAGAGGGCACAAGGTTTAGGCTTAAAAAGCAGCAACCTAACTATTTCTCAACCACAGGACCCCAGCAGGCCGATTACTTGAGAGGCCAATAACCCAAGTACTTAATTGGCCCAAAGATATTTTATTACTGTGTCAATTGAGCAGCAGTTGTGAAAGAGCAATGTGCAAAATAAGTAATGTTGATTTAGGCTTTCCTAGAATGCGGTGATGGCTGGAATGACGTTATTTCTGCATCTGCCAAAAGCACAGACTTCTAAATTAATCAAGGGCCCTGAACATTTTTACAGAAGGCCAGTTCCTCTTTTCCTATGAATGGTTATTTTGAAAACAAAAAGTCTGAAAATATGCAAGCAAAATCTGATAAACAAGAACATTTTAAGAGGCAAAAATGAGATAAATAAAAGTAAGTTAAATATGTGCAGGTGTAGAAAAGGAGAGCAAGACGGACAGAAAAATGCAAGTCTACTCAGAAGTGCGTCCTACTGTGTTCAGTGGGATTTGCTTCCAAGTAAGCATGTAGAGCATTGCAGCCCAAGTGAGCCATAATCAGACCCTTTTGATCAACAGGATGTGGGTTGATTTCCAAAGTCACATCTTTAATTGCAGCATAGTTTCACAACTTTAACAGCAGTGTAGCTTCAAAGTCTGGGCTCTCTCCCCACATCCATATCACATCAGATCAGTTGTGTCTGCATTCCAAAACCCAGCACTGGGGATTATTTCCACAAGGTGAAGGAAAACAATTTTTATACAAAGGCTTCATCTTGGCTCACACACTCATTTGCATACATAATTATAATACCCCCTCTAAGAATTTTTAACTCTTAATGAAAGCAACACATTTTAAGAGTCTTCAGTTTATATAATGGCAAGTGCTACTGCAAGAGAATAGATCAACAGTACTAGTACACATTTATTGCTATTTACATAGGATTATAAAAGTATGCCTGGTAGTATTTATCCTACTTATTTTGATGTCTCTGGGGTCATATAAAACCAGCATGAAAAGGCAAAATTAAAAGCACAAGCCTCCAACCTTTGTACATATAATAGTCACACATGTGAAACACTTCTATCATTATAAAGTGGAAACCAAAATAAGAGGCATATCCCCCACTCTTCAGTAGCTAATGCTGACTTGTGCCACAGTCTTGTACACCTTAGTCTACCTCACCGGCCCAGTTCTATACAGATATGATCTCCACCTGCAAGCATATATTTAAAACAAAAACATTTCAATTGCCCTGACCATGACTATCATCTATACATACATACTTGAACTGAATGGAACTTCTATCTGAGCTAGACATGAACTGGATTGGCTGTAAATTAACCGGGGTTTTTTTTTGGGGGGGGGGGGCTTTCTATGTTAGGTTCTTGAGTATGGATAGTCTTAAAATCTCCCAGAGAGATATAGTAACAGCAGCAAAAATACTAGACCCATTACACACAGTATGCTAAAGAAAGTAAAACAGAAAGCGGGTAGGCAGGAAGGTGATTAAGGGTTTAAGGCGAAGAGAAAGAAAAATAACTTGGAGACAAAATTAAACTAAGAGCTTGGCGGGGAGAGGGGAGTCTAGAATACCTCCTTCCAAAACCAGGTCTTTCAACTGAGCATCCTTCAGTGTTGTACTGTTAAGCTGGTCAGTGGACATAATCGTGTCCTCCTCCGCTGGGAAAGGAGCGCGTCGGGCATCGCCTTGGGCTCCCTGCAGCAGGCAGGCAGCGTCGTCCGAGTCTCCCGGTCGCCCAGGCGGGTGGGTGGGGGGTTGGGCTGGCCGCGTCTCTCCCTCGGCAGGCAGGCGAAAGCGGCCGGCGCTCCTAGACGCAACTCCGTCGGGGCGGCTCAGACCGCAAGCGGAGGCGCGCGCCGCCCGACAAGGGCCCGCAGAAGAGCGCACGAGCGCCGCGAAGCGGAGGACTCTTCTCCGAGGCCTCTCATGCTGCCCGGCCCGAGGCGAAGCCCCTGGAGAGGCTCCTCCGGGCCTCGCTCCACGCCACCGGCTGGGGCACAGAAGCACCCGCAGGGGAAAACACCGAAGGGGGCGACCCTGCGTAAAGGCGCATGGCGCAGCGCGCTCGGGATTTCTATAGGGTTTTGTTTTATTTTTAAAAAAAGTTTAAAAAGGAAGGAAAATCATAGAAAAAGAAAACGTCGACCTATTAATCCCGATTAGATGTCCTAATTCCATATATATATGGAGCTCCATATTGCACATGAAAAAAAATTAATATGGCCTAATTAAAAAGCCTAAGGAGGAAGAAAGGGAGAATGAGGGCGAAGGGTGGGGAGAAAGCCAAGGAAGACGCCGCTCTTACCAACTTCCCGCACCCAACTGCTCCGCCGCCGCGGCTGCTGCGCTCTTTAAACCAAGCCCCATGGACACTGTGGAGGCTTCTAATTCTTCCGCATTTCTGCTCCAGCGCGACGTGCGTCACTCCGTGCCCAAAACGCGGCCCTCGCCGCCGCGGCCGCCGCTTGACTCAGGAGGCTCCGCTGGGCTCCCTCCCCCGCCCAGCCCAGGCTCCGGCTACTATTGGAAACGGCGCGCACGTGCTCTTTCCAGCTGAGCGCTGCTCTCGGCGGCGGCGGCATCACACACACACACCCAGACACGGCGCTGCCAGTGCCGACCCGTGTCACAAGAGCTTCCTTGTCTCGGTTTCCCCGCCAGCCACACCGTACGTTGAGTACATGAAGGTTACAGTATGCCGCCCTCCCGCCTCAGTCCCCACCCTGATCTATAGGAAACGCCGGTATGGAGATGAGCAGGGCCTGGAGGCTAATCTTCCCTCCGTGTGGTACGCGCACTGCCAACTCTTGACGCAGGCATCTGCCTCCAAGGCTCTGTCAAGTGAAATACTTAGTGGGGCGGCGAGGGAGGGGGGGGAGCGTGCCTGTGTGTTATCAACGGGATTAGGCTTAATGGGTCTACACCGCGGTAAAAATCTTCCAGCTGATTCTCATCTAGAAAAGGAGGCGTTTGGATGGATGTGGGTGTTTTAACACATGGCGCTCAGTTTGTAAATTCTGGTCACAATTAAGCTATTTCCACATGTAGCTAAGATTCTTCTCCTTTCCTTTTCCCACATCTTTAATCCAAATGAAAAACCAACACTGAAAAATTGTATGTTGACATACATTTTTTCAAATAGCTTTCTTCCACATCCTGTTTTGCAATATGGTGCATTGTACCAGATAAAAGAAAATGGGTTAGAACCATGATAGCCCTGGATTCAAATCGCTGCTCAAACCCAGTAGCTACACAGGAGTTGTGTGATTTATTTGTTTTTTAAGAAGCCGGTGATGTCTACATGGTCTTGAGCTCCTAGCAGAAAGGACAGGATGCAAAGTGATGAGCAAACACTGACAAGTGGAAAATAAAAATACAACCCCTGTGTATAGTCACCTCCAGACTTTTAACTATTTTGCAGGAAATAGTTGCATATCAGAATACTTGCATATCATAAATGTAGATGCAATTAAATTGGGGATTAAAGTGCTCTGGCAAAAAAAAACCCTTTTTTAAAAAAGGACTTTATGCAGTTAAAAAAGTGACAAGGAAATACACTAAAAACTGTGGGCTAATGATAGATGGGATGGTGTATAATCGGCTCACAAACAAATTGGGATAAATGTTCATTGTTATTTAATCTCTGCAAATAAATCAGAACAAATGCTCAATAAATAGTGAACACCATATAATCTTGGCCTAAACTTTGTGCAAGCACATCAGGATGAATGTTCAATGAACAGATAATCTAGAGGTGCCTAACATCTACTCAGAAGAAAGACCCATTAGGTTCAGTGACACTTACTCTCAAGTAAACTGTACTGCTTGCAGCCTGAAAGGCATTCTTAGGGCATTTCTAAACCTTTTTACTAGCCAAAGCCAGATGATACTCAGAAGCACTGTATGCCAAAATGTCACATTAAGAAGAAACATTTAGGGAGCTGGTGGTAGTGGCTTTTTAGAAATGCCCTTACTTAAGATGGCAAGTTTAAGCTGGTACACGAGTACTTCCACGGTGGAAGCCAAAACCCTTCATGTTTTTAGAGGGTACATTGCTGAAAGAGAGGAAATGCATCACCCAAAAGGGGGAAATATTTACATGAAATTTGCACATGATAGCCTAATTTCTGCATATACAGGCAACAACTGATTTACATGCATCCAACTGACAAGCAACCACGCACATGTGCATCGCGGTAATATGGCCAGAAAAGGGGGTGGAGGGACTTAGGCACACTCTGCCGTCACATGCAATGACCCAGAATGCAAACCCCTCCCCCACAGGTTGGGGTTTGTGTATACTGTAAATGCAAATCTAGAAACAATTAGTATTGATTTAAATAGATGTATAATGGGACGCGGGTGGCGCTGTGGGTAAAACCTCAGCGCCTAGGACTTGCCGATCGCATGGTCGGCGGTTCGAATCCCCGCAGCGGGGTGCGCTCCCGCTGCTCGGTCCCAGCGCCTGCCAACCTAGCAGTTCGAAAGCACCCCCGGGTGCAAGTAGATAAATAGGGACCGCTTACCAGCGGGAAGGTAAACGGCGTTTCCGTGTGCTGCTCTGGTGCCGGTTCGTCAGAGCAGCTTCGTCACACTGGCCACGTGACCCGGAAGTGTCTACGGACAGCGCTGGCCCCTGGCCTCTTGAGTGAGATGGGCGCACAACCCTAGAGTCTGTCAAGACTGGCCCGTACGGGCAGGGGTACCTTTACCTTTACTAAATAGATGTATAATCTTAGCATAGTGGGAAAACCTGTGCCAGGTGGCTGCTCAGTCTGCTGGCCAGGTGCTAATTGATGATGGGCAACTTCAAGGCCTGTCCTCTTCCTTCTTAGTATTATTCATCTTTGCATCAGACTGGTATCAGACAGCTCTTCAAAGAGAGGGCTCTCCTCTATAAAACAGGTCATCCAAGGCAAGTATTTTATGTACTGAATTTATTCATATCCCTCCCTCCCTGCAAAAGGAGTCTAGTTGCATTCTTGCTCTGAGTCAGGAACACAAAACATCTACTTCAAAAAGCAGAAGACAGTTAGTGAGCCCTAGACACATCGTGCAAGTAGCACCAAATGTGTCTGCCTCAAAAGAGACAGAAAAAATCCATGTGCAGGCAGGGCATGGGAATATCCCAAATGAAAATACTGAAGCAGAACCAGGTACTGTACAACTTGAGCGACAGAAAAAAACTGGATATAGGAAACAACATATCAAAAGCAAATCCTCTACCAGACGTATTAAAGCTGAGCTGCTTACACAATGCTGGATGCTGACAGAAAGTTATGACTTCTAGGCAGGACAGGACAGTACCAAGAACATTTCACCATGCATGGTTTTCTAAATATTATCCTTGGTTAGCACACTGTGCTGTTTTGAAAGGACCTACATAGCATTATGACATTTTATTTCCCAGCCAGTAGTACAAGGCGGACAGGACATGTTCATTGGCAAATTTGTTCCAAGTACAAAGACTTTGGTGAACCTGCAAGAGATAACTCACAAAGTAGAGGGTACAGTGTTTCCTATGAAGACTAGGCTTCTAGGCTTTTAGGTTTCTTTCTGCCATGAAAAGACAAAGGGTTTTGTTTGATGGCAACTTCATAAGTCATATGCAAGAGCTAGAGAAAAATAAACAAAATCTGAACTCTATAATATCAGCCAATGTGTACTGTGGGTGACACGACCTTGCTTTTTGTTGTAAGACTGGTACTACAGGTAACATGGTAGGCCTTTGGCAGTTTTGTGTTAAGGCAGGGAATATTTTTTTTATGGAAATTGGGTCAGACAAGTACACACCTGCAAGAATGCAGAATGAATTAATAAAGTTGTGTGGCCAAATTTTGAGGGAAGACACAGTTGTGAAGGCTAATACTTCCATGACATTTTTAATTTTAGTAGATGAAAAAACAGATATTTCTGTAATAGAACAACTCTATAGGTGTTGTGAAAGAAAGTGATAGGAATGCATCTGTACATGAGGAATTCCTGGGGTTTATTTCAATATAAGACCAAACTGCAGTAGGCATAACCAACACAGTTTTATCTGCTGATTTTGGAATAGATCTCAATAAGTTAGTTGGACAAGGATACAACAGTCATTCAACCATGGCAGGAAAATAAGATGGGGTTCTAGCATAAAACTATCCTCAGGCAGCCTTTGTCCACTGCTCATCCCATAGACATCATCTTACTGTAAATGAACTGAACAGTGTAAGTGATGTGTACAATGCTGTTGGCATAATTAAAACCATTATGAAAATCTTCCATGGGAGCATCCACAGATGACATCTAATACCCCAACTACCAATGCTATGTGAAACATGGAGTCAGAAATCAAGAGTATCTCTTCACATGCAGACAGTTACCCAAATATCACAACTCAAGCAATTAGCAGGATCGAGCAACACCAAGAAAAAACAAATTTCAGGCTAGTATGTATGTATTTATCTAATTTATATACCTGCCCTTCATCCGAAGATAACAGGGTGGTTCATAATATAAACTTTTATCATAGACATCCACTTTTACTATTTGTCTTGTGATCGTAAGCAAAGATTCTTCAATACCAGAACCAGTCACCCAAGCACTGGAATCTGTAAAGTTAGGTGCAATTGAAATGAAAGCACATATACAAAAGTTGCTGGGAATAATTTAACAGCACAGGGAAGCTAGTGGGAGACCATCAGCATAATAGAGGACAAGAAACTGGCAGATGAAGTGGCTGTAGAATTCAAAGCACCTAAACAAGACAAGCTAGTCCCCCAACCAATCCACAGAAGAGTTATGCCAGTGGTCCATCTACATTCCCAACCTGGATTCATTGATTACCTCATCAAGGGATTGTTTTAGTCATGAAAACTAGCCTGCTTACAGTTTACTGAAACTACATCCATCTCAGAAGTACCACACTGAAGGAAAATTTAAAAACTTGCAAGTCCATGTCAATTTCATCCAGGAGCTGTACAAATCTGAAAGCTTTAGGGATGAATCTGTCACTTGGTATGACTTGTAGGGAGAAGGAAATACACCCATCATCTTGTGACTTATGCAATATGAGCCTTACTGAACCACTGGACCACACCCAACTGTGCTCTGCTATTAAAATGGCCATCCCCACAGCACTTTCCTTACCAGTTACAACATGCACAGCTGAACAATTCTTTAGCACTTGGGGCAGAGTGCTGACACAGCTACATACCACAATGAGTGAAGATCAATTGTCTGGCTTGTTGGGTGTCCATAAGAGAAAAGTTGAAGAATTATCCCAAGGAGAAATTTATATTGACCATTTTGATGAAGACCCTCCAATACTCCAGCTTTTGTTTAAAGAGTGATCCACTTTGCATTATATTTTCCTTTATATTAGGGATAGACAAACATTAACAAAAAAAGTTTGACTTTTTCAGACCTTATGTCTGGCATTCACAACACCCAAGGCAGATAATATGCAAATAGTGTGTAATTCAGTATTATGATTTTTTAAAATTTGATATTATGGTACTGTTCAGTTGACAAAGCTGTATGCCTTTCTATTGCTTTACTCTATTACAGGCATAGGCAAACTTAGCCCTCCAGATGTTTTGGAACTACAACTCCCATCATCCCTAGCTAACAGGACCAGTGGTCAGGGATGATGGGAATCAAAACATCTGGAGGGCCGAGTTTGCCTATGCCTGCTCTATTATTACTAAATATATAAAGTTAGTAGTTCTGAAATGTATAATCCCATACAATACAGTAAACCGCCATTGTTTCTTGTTACTTCTCTTCAGCACCGTGTAATGATTTGTGGGATTTATCACAAGTCAACAATGTGTAGTCACAAATTATAGACCTTGCCCCCTCTGGGGGGAAAATTCTGAGGACACCCTTGGGAGAGAAAGTGTAGTGGGAGTGGCTTGGATGGATGGGAACGACTTGTATCCCCACCACCCCATTCATGAAGTCCATCACCATCACAGCATGGAATTGGGCTGCACTAGACTGGTGATGAGCAGGGTGACAGCATAGATCCTATAGGATAAAATGAATTAGGAGGAGGGGGATCCACTGAAAATTGGCAGGCGATGCAAGCAATGATATCATTTACACTACAGTGGTACCTCGAGTTAAGTACTTAATTCGTTCCGGAGGTCTGTTCTTAACCTGAAACTGTTCTTAACCTGAAGCACCACTTTAGCTAATGGGGCCTCCTGCTGCTGCCGCACCGCCAGAGCCCGATTTCTTTCTTCTTCTTTTTTAAATAATTTTTATTGAATGATTTTATGTTACAAAAAACAATACAGCCATACTACCACTCAATATAATTAAGAAATAAAAATTATATACATCGATATTTAGTTTGTTGTTTGTTATTTACCGTCTTATTTCCTCCCAAACATTGCATACAACAACCCACATATGTGCAGACACCCACACACCCACACCCACACACAAAATGATAATAATGAAAGTAAATATTTTTCCACTATTATCTTCCAAAATCTTTTCTTCAACTTTGACTTCCTGTCAAGTCCCTTTGCATATGTTTTATCTTACATTTGAATGTACACAAAACAATAAACCTTTCTGTATAATTTTTCTAATACATTCTGAAAACATAATAAATCCTTAATTGTTATCCACCTCCTTTTTGTTCCTTTATCACTCGAATGCTAGCAAGGAGTCAAAACTATTATTATATTTTTGAACATATCTTCTATAACCACCCCATTTTTCTGCAAATTTTTGCTTTGAGTTTCCTCTGAGTTTACTAGTCAATTGAGCCGTCTCCACCAATTCCTGTAATTTGATTTGCCAATCTATTATTTTTGGAGCCTCGTGATCTTTCCACCCCTTGGCCAGAGCCCGATTTCTGTTCTTATCCTGAAGCAAAGTTCCTAACCTGAAGCACTATTTCTGGGTTAGCGGAGTGTGGAACCTGAAGCGTATGTAACCTGAAGCGTGTGTAACCTGAGGTACCACTGTATTCTATACCAGACAACACTGGAACAAAGTTTCAGTCTGGTATAGGATACTTGGTTAATTCTAGACTAATAACAGACTAATACAGCAACTCCTATGGAATCTTATAATTCTTGAATCCATTCTGGCCATTATAGCAGAAATTCTGATAGTGTTTGGTTTTAACAATCCATTCCATTTTGGACTTCACTTTCCATGTAGTGGCAGTTTTACTGCTATGCATCTATTGCTCCTTTCTACCCCATCCCTCATTAACAAGTAATGAAACGCAGGGTGGCTTCATATAAAATAGCGCTTTGAAACACTTACTAAAACATTAAAACAGCAGAAACATACATAACTGCTCCTTTTCCCTATCATGGGATGAACACAGATTCTTCCCTCATTCAAAAGCCTGACAGAAGGGGGCTTACTACAACATCTGTCTCAAGAGTTTTCATTGAGGACTTAGCATAAAAAGTTATGGATTGTTTGCTTATGAATGTGGAGATGAGTGTGCTTTACATGTCTGAAGGCCTAAGCTTATGTTTAATATACTGCTGTAGAAATATCCCTCTCAGGAGCCCAACAGCTGAAGGTAAAGGTAAAAGATAATGGACCCCTAGACGGTTAAGTCCAGTCAAATTTGACTATGAGGTGCAGCGCTCATCTCCGCTTTCAGGCCGAGGGAGCCGGCATTTGTGTGCAGACAGCTTTACAAGTCATATGGCCAACATGTCTAAACGGCTTCTGGCGCAATGAGACACTGTGACGGAAGTCAAAGCGCATGGAAATGCCATTTACCTGTTGAGGGTAAACCTGTTGATTGATACCTGTTGATGGTATGTGGGCAAGGCGGACAAAGAAAGAGGGGAAACATTTTCTCATTTGCTGAAAATAAGAAGTAAAGTGTGTGGCACCTCCACCTTTTTTTTAACATTTCAAATTGTATTTTATTTTGGTTTTAATGTGATTAGGTGTGAGCAAGTAAACAGATGGCACCAGCTTGGAGATTAGAAACAGAAGCCAGAAGAAATAAGTTTGGAGGAAGGATTTAAAACAAAAGTAGAGTGTTTAGGCTTCTATATTAAATCACTCTTAAAGCTTGCTTCATTTGACATTATTAGTAAGTACTTTGAAAACTAACCTGAATTTTTTTAAAAAATCTTCCAAAGCCTTGACTAAATCTCTTCTAAAATCTTGTTTCATAGATAAACACAGCTGTGCTTCATCCACAGTCCATGTGGTCCACCCACAGGCCATATCCATCCATTTAAAATGCCTCATTTTTGTGGCTGAGTTTGTTTTGTGCTATGCAGGAATGAATTATCCTGAGACATAGAGAAAAGCAAGCAAAGATTCAGGGTTGAATCTAGCCAAACATGCCTTGTAAGCCAGCAGTTCCTAAATAGTCATTTTGAGGTACGAGGCTGCTGACAATGTTATCATCTTGGCACAGTCAACGTATTACATGCATCAGAGAACTAGTGTGGTTCAGTGCATATTGCTGAATTTGGACTTCAAAGATCAGGTTCAAATCTCACTTCAGCCACTGAGTGGCTTCAGTATTACTTTATCGGCCATTTACATTATAAACATGGAAATAAAATTGTGACTTGCAAACTGTAAGGGTGAATTTAAACTGCAAAGGAGTTGGGATATTAAAAGTTCTAGCTGTGTAAATTAGAATAGTAAGCAGACACTACGCCTCCATTTTCATACTTCTTCACAACTATGAGAGTTAGTAACCTTTTTTAAGGTAAAAAACAACAACCTGTCATTCCTCATATTACATATGCATTCCTTGCCAGAGTCCTTATATTGTGGAACATGACTATGTGAAGAAGCATTCTGTTCTCACAAGTGAGTTAAATAACAGGGTACAGGGTGCAAATCCACACTGAGCTATTAATCTAACTAGATGACTCAGGTCTAGTCAATATCTGTCAGCCTAACCTATCACTCAAGATTGTGTTGAGAATAAAAAGGATCAAGGGAAAACTACCCTGAGTTCTTTTAGAGAAGGGTAGGACAGAAATGCACCAAACAGAGAAAGAATTATAAGTAAAAAAAATTCTCACTGTACATGAACATGGGGAAAGGGGACATTTAGAAAAGGTTTCTAAATTGGCACATGATAATTGGTTCAGGTCTCTTCATGTGAGGAGAACATCCCTAAAGAGAGAAAGTCTCTAGGCGGCTAAGAATCAAAATTTGATACAGGCAGCTGTAATGTTAAATACAGGAATAGAATAACTTCCTATTAATTCAATTACTGGCTAATACAATCCTCCATTTGATTCCTCAGGAATTAAATAATCCTTACTGAAAAGGGCACAGTTTATCCCCCCCCCCCTTTACAATGATAGTATTTCTTTATATTTGAGCTACTTGGTGAGATGATCTAATCTGTAGATTAGAAGACTTGCCACTAAAGCAACAGCGAAAGCCACACACACACTATGCAACAACAGCAACAATGTGGAAACAAAGCCGTTGGTTTAGTCAGATAGGTGTCTCCAGCGTATAGCACTCCATTTCTCTTTTTCTGGCAGACCATAACCTCTGTGAGAGCTGACAATGCCCACCAACCATAATTTCTGAGATATGGGTTCATCTGGGGAATGGGTGCACATAAAGATGTGGAGGATCACGTCTTAGGTGAAGGGGACTGACTATCAAGCTGTGCCTTATGAGCCTGAGCTGTACCACTTAAGGTTTCAAGTGGTGGATCACAATCAGCACACCAATTCATCCACACAAATTTAGATCAGGCAAGCCTTCTCCCCTACCTCTAGGTCACTTCCAAACAACCTGCTTATTGAGCATTCAACCTGAATTGTTTGCAGGCAGCATAGAAAACATTGGCTATTTATTGCATATTCATTCTGATATGTTTGTGAAAAGGTTAAACAACATTGTGTCAAATGTTATCCTATGGTTTCCAGTATGTTTTCTCATCACTTTCCTTAAGTACAATATGTCCAATATTTTGAGGAAGGGATTTGTTGTGCCAGACCTCCAAATCAGTTTTAATTATACAACCTGAATTTGCTGGTATGTGATAGAATCCCACCCAAAAATAGTGACAGTCTCAAAGCAGCCCTAGTGGGTGTGGGTGGGTGTGCGCGCACATGTTATATGGAGGAACATTCAATCTTTATGTGCTTAAGATACAGCTTCATGGCCTCAGTAAAAGCTAGACCTATGAAACAAAGTGTTGAAGATTACCATTGTCAATATGTTTTATGGAAACATATTTAGCACCAGTTGCATGTTGTTTCCCATTTTGACCCATCGTTGATTGTCCCCCAATATCAAGTGTTAAATCTTTTATTCCTGTTCACAAAGGTATAACACTGTTTAGGCTTTCCCTACAATGTCTACCAAAAGAAGGATTCGACCTCATGTTTCCCTTCATCCCATTCAAGCAGGAGCTAAAAAAAGGTGCATCAGAGAAATGCATTAAAAACTTGAGACCACACCTCATTTATTATATTTGCACAGAAATATCACAGCTGAGAGTGAGGGAGCCAGAGACAGAATTAGCAGGGGTGCCAGCAGCTCTGCATATGGAAGCATCTTATTCCTCCCTGACACAGAAACTAAAAGCCATGTTGTTGAGATATATGTCGCTAAACAAGCCATTAACAGCATTTTACACACAAAAGGGAGTATTCGCTCTTTCACTAAAATGAGTCCCTTTGGGGCCACAGTGTGACTCATGCCAGGTAGATTATTCACTTGCCTAAACTGGATTGCAAGCAAGCCATCTGGCAGTCAAGGTGAAAGAGACAGGCACTGACAAGCAAACCTTAAACTGAGATGCTATGTGTGAATAAGATGATTCGGGTAGAGAAAGTCTTGTTATTTTCCTAATGACTCTGCAATGCCAGCATAACAGGATTTTGCAATCTTCCTGCAAACAGTAGCTCATAAACCCCTGTCTAAGGCTTTGTATAGACAAAAACTTTTCAAAGTGTTGGATGCAGTGTTGTATACCTAGGAGTATTAAATGCCTGGGGTATTTAATGCTTCCTGTCCCAACATAGTCTCTGATAAACCTGCTTTTTCAAGTTTTGTAGCCTTTAAACAGCACCAGGGACAAGCCAAAGTACAGTGGTACCTCGGGTTACAGACGCTTCAGGTTACATATGCTTCAGGTTACAGACTCTGCTAACCCAGAAATATTACCTCGGGTTAAGAACTTTGCTTCAGGATAAGAACAGAAATCATGCAGCAGCAGCACAGCGGCAGCAGGAGGCCCCATTAGCTAAAGTGGTGCTTCAGGTTAAGAACAGTTTCAGGTTAAGAACGAATTAAGTTCTTAACCTGAGGTACCACTGTAGTTACCAGCACTACTGCTACTACTATAGATGTGTATACATTTTGTATGCTTGTCCTGGACACCTATTGAACACGCAAACACTGCTACATCCCATCCCTATATCACAGCAGTTTAGGAACCATTTTTAAATGTGGTTTCACTACCACCTACATTTAAAAAATAATAATCATGAAAACAAATGCTTAATACTTACTCTGTTGTTATCCCTCCTTTCTTATATGGAGAGCTCAGGATGGCCTTTTGTCTTCATACCAAGCCTTGGGGGTATATTAGGTTGAGAAATAAAGGCTGGTCCAAAATCAGTCACTGATCTTCAATGCGGACCAAAGATTTGAGACCTGCCCTTTCCAGTCTAAATTCAAAATTCTAGCCACCATCGCACACTGGCTATCTATCTTTCATTATCTATCACAACAGTACAGTTCTACTTTTCTACATTCAAGTATACAGTGTTCTTTCTTGTAAGTTTCCTATAAAAGTGATATCCACTAGACCAAGAGTTGCTTCAATCCAGACCATGGAGATTTGGCAAAGTTGACTTGATGTACAACTTTTCCTTGGGACATGCTTGTCCAGTGCACTAGATACTGAAACACTTTGTCTAATGTTAAGAGTGCATGAGTTACATAAAAGAGGTTTGAAGGACCTTCACACACACACACACACACACACACACACACACACACGCATATATATATATTAAACAAAGCTGACTTGTTCTATTTTATCTCACACTGGAATGAGCCTATATTGTGAGGAAAGTAGGAAACACCTGTCTTTTTAAAAAAAACAAAAGACTTCCCTGAACTTTTTAACACAGTTACAGACTAGACATTTTATCACATTGTGTGCCAGCTAAAAACCACACCACAACGAACACTTCCTGACTCACTCAAATGCACAAAGCATGTATGGTTCTTGCAGACAGTATTGAGCCACTCCTGAGTATTGGTTCTCACCACAAAGGGGAAGCGAGAACGCGACATGTCTGTGTATGCAGTACCTTCATAATCTTGCTTTTGGTTTCTGAGTGTGTGTCTGACTGTGTGAGAGACAAAACACATTGCACCTATTGGCAGGGCTGCTAACAAAAGCTTCAAAGTATTAAAATAAGTGTGTTGAAACTATGCAGTTATTTAGGCAAGGCACGCATAAACATTATTCAAATGGTAAACAGCCATCTGAAACCCATATGCAGTCACCATCCTGCTTAGTGAGTTAGAACGATACCTCCTCTCAATGTTCCATTTGACATTAGACAAGTTCCTTAATACAGTGTGACCAAGACATGGATGGGTGGGCTGGGTGATTTAACTCAACTGTGCCCTTCTGTGTACTCAGCACAGCACTAGGCTAGATTAAGGAGTTTTGAGGGGTAGAGTTGCTATTGTCCATAGACGCACCATCTCTTTTACTAGAAAACCTATTGATCTTGGGATAGGCTCAGAGAATCTGCACCTGGTGTAGAGCCAGAGAGACAAACTGGGGGTGCTGCTGGTCTATCTACCACCTACTGCCTAGCAGCATCCTTGGTGAAGTAGTATTTGGTGTGGTATTGGAGGACTGTCTCAAATGGTCACTGGTCCAACGTATCAGGCAGGGCACACATTTGATTCAGTCTTTACTCTGAGTGATATGAGGGATGGAAGGGGTACAGTGCACTCCATTGTCATGGTCAACCCTGTTTGGACTACTAGTAGTAATTTTCCACTGTGAGGGTAATGGGCCCATTTGAAAGGCTCAGAGTCCTCAGAGACTGATGGAACCCAAGGGGCTCCTGAATGTTCTGGAGAAGCTTCTAAGAGAAAGCTGAAAATCCTATCAAAGTTATGGTTTCTCTATGGAATGGTGAGATAAAACAGGGAGTTGACACAATCATTCCTGAGCATCCTTTCCAGCGTTGCGGAGCTCCATTGGCTCCTTGGCATTCTGGGGAACTTCAGTCTATGAAGCAAACCTAACCACTACAGCACAGGGGGTAAAAGTTCTGCTCCGAAGTGCCCATTTCTAGAGATAACTGTTTCAGTTCACACATTGTTTTGGGAACCTCAAATTTAGAAGGCTCAAATTTTAAATGCTAGTCAAACTTAATTTCTCCCCCATCACTAAGCCTGCTGAAAGCTCCCTGTTACGCAGACCATTTGACTGCAGAAGAACAGGCACTTCAAGAATTAGGATTGTGATTAAATATATGGGACTCGTTCTAAAATAAGACAGCCGTGAGAAGAAGGAGGAAGCATGTAAGCAGAACGGGGGGGGGGGGGGACATGATGCAAATATTAAAAAGTTGATGCAAATCCTGTGGTAGAAATGAAGGTGATCAATTTGACCCATGAATCAAGAAGATTCAAGCAGAGGGTTCCGCACTCAGAACAGCTCAAGATGATTTTAACAGTGGCATTTTTGAAAGCCTGCAGGGAGGAGAAGTGAGATGAGATGTGGAGGTTGTAAATAGCCAAGGTGAGGGAAACAGCATGCTAAAAACCTGATCTGGATGCCATTTACAGTGAATGGCAAAACTACAGCTGCTTTCTATAAGAGTGGGAGGAGGCCCCAGGGCAGCAACAATAGCACTGCCATTTTCTGTTTCAGAAGCAAGAATGAAATTTGGTTTGAAACCTCATCAGACATACTGGAAATTGAAAACACATGTTTATTAAAATTGGATAGCTGATAGATGACACGTTATATTTTCTAATACTGCCCTGTGACTTTCAGTTCTGTTCGCAAAGAGCAACAATGGTCCAAAAATCTCTTGGAACCATCTCTTGTTAAGGTCACAAACAGATCTCATTATTACCCTGTTCTAACACTCATAACATTTAAGAATCCATTTTCCCAAGCTTGACTTCTATGTAAAAACAACATTTTGGAAAGCTTTATGAGAAAGATTTTCCACTTACTGAGAGAGTGAAAAATACAATCTCCTGCTTAAAATGATCTATTCTAATCACATGACTAAACTTGAAAGAATTTAAACTTGGCAAACCTATAGTTCTTAGTAAGGAGTAGGTTTTTTGCCAGGGTTAATAAATCTTCAAGAAAAAAAGTTCTTTTTGGCTCCAAACGTCGCTACAACCACAACTCGCTGCACAAGAAAGGCTGTCAAAATGAGAGCACAACAATAGCAATACCTTCCTCTTTTTCAAAAACATACAATAGGAGGCCAGAGCTTTCTATCACTGGGGCTTCCTGCACTAGAGAGGCCTCTTCTGCATGACCCCCCCAAAAGGAAATGTATCACCAAAGAAAGAAGACATAGATTTGTATAAGATTTGCATATGCTAATGTATATACATAAATGCAAAGTTAGAAATAATTACTATAATTTAAATAGAAATATACTGTGGCATCTGAATATAGACTGCATTTTTAATCAAGGTCTATATTGACTTATATTTTGATCAGGTTCATAAAGTCTAAAATGGGCTTAAATTCACAAATGTTTCATGCCAGGCAGACCAGCTGCTTAAGAAAACACTGGCAATGTTTTCCTCCTAGACAAGGGGCCCCCTTGATTTATAGCAGGAAAATAACTTTCAAAGTCGTAAAAGCTGAAATTACAGGCTGAAGACCAAGGTTACACAGACCCTACATAATTAAAAGTGGTAGGTAAACAGTAAAATAAAACCATGTGCCTTAAACTTGAGCCACAGGACAACAGGTCAAGAGCACATGGAAGAGAAAACAACTAGCTGGAGTATGAACAGGGGAAGAGGCTTTTTATTTCCTATTTTATTTTGAGGCTGTAAACTGTTCCTTCCTTTTACTTTGAGGAGATTTATCCTTCTAAAAAGCTATATATGTTATGTATGAAATATGCTGGCTTAAATGTAATTATGCAAAGGATTTAAGAAATGCTAAATTCTTATTTCATATAGTTGTAAGAGTTGTATTTAAGTCAGCCCCCCTGCCAGAAATGAGACGCCATCCGAGCAGTTCTGATATATATGGTTGTCAGACATTTGTTTAGAAACCTTCATATGAAGTAGATCTTTTAATGTTGATGTGAAACTCAAGATCCTTGACATATGTTTAAGATAAAAATTTAAGATTAACCATTTGTTTTAGAAGGCAGTAGGGCAAGGAGGGCAGGAGGTGAGCTGGTAATTAAGATTCCTTGTTGAGACACATGTAAAGATATATTAATACTTGTTTGTCAATTATAAATGGAAGGAAATATAGCTCTTTGTCTCCCATAAAAGGCAATAGGAAATGAGTGTATTTTTGTAATTGGTCATAGCAATCAGCCAATAGGAAATCCAACCAGGCTGGTTGGACAGATGCAGCCACAGGAGGAGCATAGGGGGCTGGATTAAGGAAATATAAGTGCTGGCCATAATGGCAGGAGGCCAGGCCAGAGCTTGGTAACCATATACCACTGTGCCTCTCATTTATTTGTCTGACAAATAAATTATTATTTTAATTTCTCTGTTGCTGCGTTGAATATTTCATTCCAGCTAAGCGTTAACCACAAGCAGGGTGCTACATTTTATGGTGCCCTGTGACTCGGATAAGTGGTCTGCTGGAACGCAGCCCCTTCGCCCTATTGAGCAGGGTACAAGAGAGAGGATCTCTAAACTGCTTTTCCAGCGCGCACTGGATAAATTTTTCCAGGGGAACGCAGAAGTCTCGTCTGTCTGATACCCTGCTCACTGGCGGCGACGGACCGGGGGGAAACGGAACCAGCTAAGGGTAAGTGCACTAAGGGGTTTTGGCCCTCCAATTAATTGGGAGGAAGAGAAGTCCTGATCAAACTTCTGCGTCTCAGTAAAGGGGAACTGAGTACGCTAGGTGGCTGGGTACATCAGATGGTGATCTGGTGTAGGGCAAAAGGGAAGATTGGGAGGTAGAGTGTGGTTGAAGTATCTAGCGCATTGCATGTGTGAGAAAGTACAATGTGTAACTGACCTAAGTGTGGAGTGAGTACTACTTCGTTTCCCAGTAAGGTGTGTGTGTGAGTGACTGAGTGGATACTTCACAGGGCCATACAATGGGAGTTGGGGGTTCAAAGGGGGGAAATACACCTCTTGAATGTATGTGAAATAATTTTAAGAAAGCCTTCTCAGGGGCATATGGAGTCAAAAGGACGCCAGAGCGCTTGAGAACATTATGTGAACTAGAATGGCCAAAACAAAATACTGAATGGCCATCTCAAGGAACCTTTGATATAAATTTAGTAAGCAAACTTTGGTCTAACATCACCAAAGAAACTGGAGGGTGCCCAGAACAATTTTCATATATAGATTCCTGGCTGAGCACATTAAATAAAAATCCTCCATGGATAAGGGAATGCAAAGTCCAACGATGTAAATTATTGGCTGTAAAAGCCAAAGCTAGGAAAGGAATCTTGCCAAATAAATTCAAACCCTCCACCAGTTGTAACCCCAAGGCAAGAAAGTGGAATGAATAATGGGGGTGGAGTCATAGAACTTGATTCCTTGATAGATTATGATAAATATCTTCAGGAGGCATTGGAGTCCTATAATGAAGCCCAAGCAGAAGTGGTTATTCCACCTGTGAGTCCCAGTAGAACTCCATCTACAGTCTCCTTTAGTGGAACAACTGATTGCCTACCCCAAACCCCTGTACATCCAAGTCCTAGAGAATTATTACAGAAGTTACAGGGAGACCTTAATCGGTCAGCAAGCAATACAGCTAGGCGTATAGAGCTGCCAAAAGAACGCCTTGGGACAAATACCATCCCCTATGATTTGAGGCCCCTAGAGCAAAGTGAAGAAAAAGGTCACGTAGTAGCCCCTCTCAGAAGAGTATTTGATGCACTTGAGGAGCCTGTGCTGGTTAATGGGCAACCTGGACCACGGCCACCTCGAACTTCGACCCTGCAATGTATTCCATTCACAACTACAGTCTGATGAATTGGAAAACGCCCCATCTTTCGCAGAAAAACCTCAGGCTATGATGGACTTGGTGACTTCAATAGTAATACTCTCTTCACCACTGAGGAAAGGAGAGACATAATTGAAAAGGCACAGATATATTTGCGTGAGCAGGCCAGAGTGGGAAATATTTATAATATTGACCGTCATCTCCAAGACAACTTTCCCTTGGAAGATCCTAATTGGGATCCAAACAATGCAATTCACCTGGCCAGACTTACCACCTACCGCCAGACGCTTGTGCAAGGTATCTGCAGGGCATGCCAGAAGCCCACTAATATGTCTAAAGTCTCAGGAGGGTAGATGTGTTACCCACAAAAAGACTTAAGTTGTCACCTTTTGAGCTCCTGTATGGGAGGCCGCCCTCCTTTGTTCAGGATATTCCAACTGACCTCAAACAAATAGGAGACCATGTGACACAGGGACAAGTGCAATCTCTCTCCCGTGTTTTTGTCTCTCTCCCGTGTTTGTTTGTTTTTTTTTTATCTTAACAGGTGGGCCCTCAAGCACACGCCGTGCAGCATTGCCAAGCCGATTCATCAGCTCCAGGCTGGCATAGCATATGGGTGAAAGAGTGGAAAACGTGATCCACTTGCACCTAAGTGGCGTGGACCTTACACCGTCTTGCTTTCTACTCCAACAGCGGTGAAGGTAGCTGAGGTGACCCCCTGGATTCATCACTCCCGTTTGAAGAAGTCTGAAGGCAGTTGGACGTGCAAAGGTGACCCCTCTAATCCTTTAAAACTGACTCTCTCCAAAAACCCCTGTATCTAGCCCTACGGGGAACGGGTTAGGTCACGGGCAACATTAGACGACCGGCCTGCTGCAGCCACAACTTGGAAGCTGGCTGACCTGCGCACGCCTGAAGCTTGAGGAGCATCTGAACCAGCGATTGTGAAAGGGAAGATTCTCTTATACAATTGATTGACTGCCCCCTTGTGGAACAATTATCAGAGATATTACACATTGGGGATCCTTGGGATATATGTTTTGGTCTTGGTGGTTCCCCATTTCTGTCACTGGGGGAATTATATTGGGACTAATAGTTTTATGCTATCACAATAAGGTAATCTTTTGTGGAAGGAATGCATATGCTAGACATCAACATGATTTTATTATTAATCCTGATCCCTTGGTAAGGGGAAGGGTCCTTGAATCTGACCAAATTTGCTAAATATGGATTCAGCTATGACCACAATATGTGGGTAGGTTTAGCTGAAATGGTAGCCAATGTTGCAAATAGGACCAATTGCCTTGTTTGCTCTCTTGGGCCAGATGATTCAGAGGGAGGTATGCCCTTATTACTGATACCATTAAATGCCATTGGTATGGTAAGCGAAATGCCACACCAAACAGAAGTACAGAATTTCCCCGGATGGAACTCAACTAAACCATTACGAGTTATACCTGTACAAGGGGAATTCTGTGTACATAAATCATCAGATGCAGCTGATTCTACCATGATAGGCTCTTCTCATTGTCACTATACTTGGGATTATATTAAGAATAGTCATACCTGGGCACACGGTACTACCTATCGAACTCGGAATACCTTGCCCTGTGCACCTCCTTTTATTCATGCATGGAAAGTGGTATGGAACACAACTGTGACAGAAAAAGGCAATCTAACATACTGCGCTGTGAACTCTCTGCCTCTTTTGATATTTCGCCTTATACACTCCACATACCAAAAAAACCTCAGACCCGATGGTTGTGGTGGATATGTGGAGAATGGGCATACAAGAAACTCCCTTCCAAATGGAGTGGGACTTGTTTCCTGGGATGGGTATTACCACCAATGTGGATATGCCCACTAGTTCAGCTAAGCGAACACGAAGGAATGCTGATATTTCTCGTATAGCAGGAGGAAGTACCCAAAGTTGGAGCGGTACTGATGATTGGCCGCCAGAGCGCATTATAGCCTATTATGATCCTGCCTCCTGGAATCCTGGTGAGCTCATACAAGGGGCACGGGATCCTATTTATAATCTAAACAGAATAATTCAATTACAAGCAGTAGTGGAACTTGTAACCAATGCAACGGCCCAGAGTTTGAGACTTATTGCACAACAGTTGGATGAAAGTAGAGCCCCATTTTGCAGCTGAAAATGGGAATGGATTATGTACTTGCCAGGCAGGGGGGCCTATGTGGAGTCTTGAACTTGACAGGGAATGCCTGTTGCTTTAACATTTCTGATAATGGTGAGGCAATCCGTGTGTTGGCAACAAGGAAGGATGGGATATGGGATGGCTCACCAATTGGTTACCTAATGTCACAGGACTCAAAGGGATACTATTGTCTTGCTTGTTTTTCTTGACGGTAGTAATAATGGTTTTATGTATGATGCCATGTATCATTTCATGTTTTAGAAGTACAATTAGCAAGATGGTTTCAAATGAAACTTTACCTCATATCATGGCCCTATACAGAGCCTTACCTCAGGAATGTGGCATAAGATCAAGCTATCAAGGACCTTGGTGTGAAGCAAGGTCCTTGAGCTTGAAAGGGGGGAATGTGGCATCTGAATATAGACTGCATTTTTAATCAAGGTCTATATTGACTTATATTTTGATCAGGTTCATAAAGTCTAAAATGGGCTTAAATTCACAAATGTTTCATGCCAGGCAGACCAGCTGCTTAAGAAAACACTGGCAATGTTTTCCTCCTAGACAAGGGGCCCCCTTGATTTATAGCAGGAAAATAACTTTCAAAGTCGTAAAAGCTGAAATTACAGGCTGAAGACCAAGGTTACACAGACCCTACATAATTAAAAGTGGTAGGTAAACAGTAAAATAAAACCATGTGCCTTAAACTTGAGCCACAGGACAACAGGTCAAGAGCACATGGAAGAGAAAACAACTAGCTGGAGTATGAACAGGGGAAGAGGCTTTTTATTTCCTATTTTATTTTGAGGCTGTAAACTGTTCCTTCCTTTTACTTTGAGGAGATTTATCCTTCTAAAAAGCTATATATGTTATGTATGAAATATGCTGGCTTAAATGTAATTATGCAAAGGATTTAAGAAATGCTAAATTCTTATTTCATATAGTTGTAAGAGTTGTATTTAAGTCAGCCCCCCTGCCAGAAATGAGACGCCATCCGAGCAGTTCTGATATATATGGTTGTCAGACATTTGTTTAGAAACCTTCATATGAAGTAGATCTTTTAATGTTGATGTGAAACTCAAGATCCTTGACATATGTTTAAGATAAAAATTTAAGATTAACCATTTGTTTTAGAAGGCAGTAGGGCAAGGAGGGCAGGAGGTGAGCTGGTAATTAAGATTCCTTGTTGAGACACATGTAAAGATATATTAATACTTGTTTGTCAATTATAAATGGAAGGAAATATAGCTCTTTGTCTCCCATAAAAGGCAATAGGAAATGAGTGTATTTTTGTAATTGGTCATAGCAATCAGCCAATAGGAAATCCAACCAGGCTGGTTGGACAGATGCAGCCACAGGAGGAGCATAGGGGGCTGGATTAAGGAAATATAAGTGCTGGCCATAATGGCAGGAGGCCAGGCCAGAGCTTGGTAACCATATACCACTGTGCCTCTCATTTATTTGTCTGACAAATAAATTATTATTTTAATTTCTCTGTTGCTGCGTTGAATATTTCATTCCAGCTAAGCGTTAACCACAAGCAGGGTGCTACAATACCACACCTCAACATACTGGGGAAGGCTGAGACCTGTAACGTGCATACCTCCTCAGTTTGTTGTCTAAGTGCTCACTGTTGATGAGCAACTGCAAGATTCCTGCTCTCCATTATCAGAGTCCTTGATCTTTAAACTGGACTTGGATGAGGCAGCCCTTCAAAGACAGGGCTTCAAGTAGAGGCCTGTCCTCTGATAGCCCTTCAAACCGATGGCTGTCCTCTGTAAAGCAGGACACATGGCCACCCTATTCAACAGTTTTTACAAAAAAAATATACAAATCGAATCACATCTGCAAAATACATGCAACATGGCTAGAACGGAACATTGGAATGTAAATTTTCAGCAAAATGAACAACAATATAGATGGAAGACCACCCCGATTTTAATGTAGGGACTTGGAGGGTAGAGAGGGAGGCAGAGAAGGGGAGCTGCCTCATGAGTTCTTAATTTACTATATGAATACCTGGCTCTTAAATGGGATTCCCAATGGTCTCCCAGCCAGATTGCTGATCAGAACCAGACCAGCTTAGCTTCAGGAACGTTCCAGCAGCTGATATTCCCATACCATCCACTGGGCCTCACTTATTTGTTTCAAATGATCAGGAGGTTTGTTCAGTCTAAACAAAAGAACTTGTCATGCGTAAGGTGGTTGCTGATGTAAACTTAAAGACAATTGATGTAAACTTAAGGCAGTTTGCAGGCTCAAGCTATTCCTATCGACCAACTTACTAGGGGGCTCTGGGGTCAGCAATATCCCCACTTGCTAAATTGGGGGCCTCACAAATTGTCCAATAATGCCAACTCCTGGTGCTAGCCCTGCTTTCAGCTCCAGGCAGCTGAAGATGTATGCTATAGCGATGGCTGGAAATGAGATCAACAGAGGTGAGTCATGCATTGAAGTGGTACCAGTCACCCTCCCTTGTGATAAGGTGTTAGGGGATCTCCTCAATGCCCACAATGCCTTGTACACCACGTAGATATATGTTTACAAGACAGGGACTATATAACTATTTCTAAACAAATAACATAAGAATTCAGAGCCAGACTAGATACATATATAGCTTTAATGTTGTTTGCTGCTGCATATACAGCCTTAATATTTGCACATTTCCATACTTTTAGATCTGATTGGCATTATACAGTAAGATGAATCTTTCAATTTATCTGGGTGTTAACTTTTAACTATTGTTTTAAAAAAGAAATAGGGAGAAATCAGTAAGGAAATATTTAAGCAATAATGTATGGGAAGCAGTCTCTCTGATGAAGAGCTGCTAAGTGTAACGCGTACATTCACATTTCCCTATTGATCCAATTAGAGAGATCCTTCTCCCTCAGTTCTTTGAGACCAGCATAACATAGCATGCATATATATATATATATATACTTCTCCTGTTCTGATGAAGAAAAACCATATGTGAATATGATAGTTGGGATAATGAATATATATATATATGGCACTATTCATTATCCCAACTATCATATTCACATATGGTTTTTCTTCATCAGAACAGGAGAAGCTTAATAAAATACTGTTCCTAGGAGGCGGAAGGGTAGTAGAGTACAGGCGTCCCCTCACTTGTGTGCAACCTCATATTTGCGAGGTGCCAGGAAATCAATCAATTCTAACCTGAAATGGCAGGAGAGAGCTGGAAAGTCCTTGTGGGACATAAGGAGACCCTCCCCAGAGTCCGAAGAGGACACCAGTGAACCACAAGTCCAGGGGGAAAAAAGACTCAAAGGGCTCCAAAATGGCATGCGGTGGCTCTTCTGCTGTCGCACTACCCGGCCTAAAAGCTGCGTGTTTGTACTGCAGTGTGCTTCCCACTTACGTGCATTTCACTTATGCGCACGGGAGTCTGGAATGTAATCCCTGAGTATATAACCTCTGTATCTGCTCTGCATGCACAAGTGCCATATTCAATCCCTGACATCTCCAGGTCAGGCTGGGGGAAAACCCTTTCTGAAATCCCGGAGAGCGGCCTCCGGTCAGTGTAGACAATGTTGAGCTAGATGCACCAATGATTTGAATCACTATAAGGCAACTTCCTGTACTCTTGATCTTTGGGGGATGCCTTGGGTAGTATTCAACTACCTAAGTATTTAGTCAGAGTAGTTCCACTGAAATTAATGAATATAGACTAAGTTAGGCCCATTAGTTTCAGTAGGTCTGTTATTGGCTTGAGAGACAATGGAGTGTGCCTCCAGGGGTGAAGTCAAACTGCTGTGTTAGCAGCACTGAAGGGACCTCCCCAGGAGACAAACCTGGGCAGTGCGTGTGGAGGTCCTGGGCTACCCAGACGATAGGACCCCACTCTTAACCTCGCTGATGTGGTCCAAAGGAAAGCAGAGCAATATGCTGAGCACCAGCTTGGCTGTAGGAGTTGCCGGAAGGAGGTGCCATCCAACCGTCTTAGGGACTCCAGCAGGTCAACTTAGTTGAATGCCACCGATCCAACCCATGTCCCGTAAAGTGGCATATGAGTGCTTTAAGGTTGAGGCGTGGATGTCACTGTCACTTACTAGAGATAGGGGATTTCAGGAAGTAGGATACATAAAATTATTCAAGGAGTCATACTTCCAAACAAGGAAGCATGTCAGTCAGAGAACTATATACCCGCACACTGTTGAATTTTCTTGGGTTGAGAAACTTAACAGAGGTCTAATTTCTGTTCAAGCTTTGTATCACTGCTGGAGTGTAGGCACATCTATTCTCCTTCCCTCTCATTTCCCACTGCATGAGTGATACGATGTGAAGTAGGCAGTAATCCATCTCCCTTTTCTTCCAATATTTCAAACACCTCCCAAGAATTACACTGCTAATGTCAGAGGCAGAATGAAGCAGAGATGGGTGCAATTTGTCACAAATTACGCTCTATATCCAGGCATCTATAAAGCATCCAATCACTTTCATGTTGAGGCTCTGCTAAGATAAAAATGATGCTATTAGGCATGTAAATAATGGTGTTCTGTTTGAATTGAATAGTTGGTTATTTTCACAACACTCTAAGAACCCAAGGAAACCTTGGCTTGGAATCCAAAGAGCTGGTTCTGTACACTCAAGGGGGACTTGCTTTGTGCACCTCAAACAACAGCTCCCACCCATGATCACCATTTGATTTGGTGAGAAGCTGTAGCTGCAGCTGGTAGATCACAGATCTTGCATACAAAAAGGTCCTAGCTTCAACCCTTGATTTCTTCCAATGAGACCAAGAAAGATCCCTGTCTGAAATGCTGGAGGGCTGCTGCTAGACAGTGTAGACCAGGTTCTCTTGTGCTTCTTGAGATGTTGTTGGACTCCAACTCCCAGGTCAAGCTCCTGGTTGGATTCCCAACTCCCACCAGCATAGCAAATGGTCAGGACAGATGGGAGCTATAGTCCAGGAAGATCTGGAAGGCCACAGATCCTCTTCCCTGAAGTAAACAATGCTGTGCTACAAAAATGATTGGGGCAAGGAGGTGTCAGTACATGATTATTTCTTTGCCATCTGCATCTGCTGGCAGACCAGCTGCCTCTGGCCCTCCCTCAACTGTCACCAAGCAGCAGCCATTCTGCCAGGATACCTGAACAGTTTCCATCCCAACTGATTGCCATAAGAATTGTAATTGTTAAGAATTCATACCTGAATTTGCTTTTTTTTCCATATACTTTTGCACGCCCCTTTATCCCTATGCATCATGTCTTTTAGATGACAAGTCAGAGGGCAGGGATTGGTCTTGGGAGCCACTGGAAGGACCATTCTAACTGAAAAACTAGGCAGGCGGGGATTTTTAAAAAATAAATGCTATAAATAAGTGAATAAATAAAATATTATACGTAGGATAAGAAGCGCTAACGAGCTGCTAAACTATCTGTGAAATTAATAGGAATGTGGAAGGTCCAAATAGAATCATAGAACTTTAGAGTTGGAAGGGATCCTGGGCGTCATCTAGTCCAACCCCCTGAAATGCAGGGATCTCAGCTAAAGCATCCATGACAGATGGCCATCCAACCTCTGCTCAAAGACCTCTAAGGAAGGAGACTCTACAGCCTCCTGAGGGAGACCATTCCAACGTCGAACAGCTCTTAATATATACTCTTACATATTCTTGTAGAATCACTCATGTCTTTTCCTGTAATGGCTGCAGGGGGTATTCGGGCACCAAGGAGTATGTATCTAGGATGTTTTCATACATATGTCTCCCCTTCAAATGTTACAGAAAATATGGGTGGTATTCAGGTACGTTTTACTCAGAGCAGACGCACTGAAATTAATGAGCATGACTAAGTTAGGTCCATTCATTTCAACAGGTCACCTCTGGATTAAAACCTATTTGACTACTACCCCGTGTAGCTAGCACAGTGTGGAAATGGGTGACACCTCTCTGTTCTGTAAATGTGTGGGGCAGCTCCCACCAGTATAGAAACAGTTTCTTTTCCACCCCAAGTCTCTCATACTTAGCATCCATTTTGCCCTGCCTTTCATCTGTTTAAACTTACAAATTTAAAAAGGAGCAGCCCCAGTAGCTGCTGAATGTGAGCCGTGTTACTGAGCGAACATCATCCAATACGAAAATATAGCCCTCCTAATTATTTTCAGGGAAGGCAAAAAAAAAAAAAGGTAAAGCAAAAAAAAAAAAAAAGGGACACAAACCCATCTGTACTGTTCAGTCAGGAAAATGTAACCCTATCTTGTCAGCATTTCCTTCTCCTCTGTCGGAAGCAATGAAAATGTAATCCTAAAAAGCGTTTTATAGGGCTATCTTATTTAAAAGACAAAACAAAAGGTGACTGACAGTTATTTGTCACTGAAGGTAAACAAATTTATGCGGCTTACATTGTATGCTCTGGGATAAAGCAAGCTGGTAAAAGGCGTGTTTGCGATGCATTGGAAATTAGTCTCAATGACAAACTCCAGGAAAGCTGATGCACTGGCTAGACAGGTAGATATTAGGTGCTCAGGCTGTCTGGATGCTATGGAAATCACATTGTATGCATTTGACCATTGTCAATGGGACAAGACAAGTACCAAGCTCATTCTTATTCTAAGCCAGGAAGAGGACTTCATGTGCATTAGCCTTTTTGCTGAAAAGCTGCCATATTTGTCAGTTCAGACGTATGTTAAGATAAGCTCTTTTCCCGTTATCTAATATTTCACCAGGCAGTGGAACCAAAGGATAAGCAGCACCTAATAACCTATGTGGGCAGGAAATCTTCAGTGCTGTCAAGCTCAGCATAAAAGCTCAAAACGCCCTAGACAAGGAAAAGTTCGCAGCAGGCATTCATTTCATTTTGAAGCAGGGAAAAAGTTAAATTAATCACTTCATTTGGGGTAAAAAGCTTTCTAGGGATCGGAACAAAAAGTTACAAGCCATACAACAAACCAGGAGAGAAATATATATAAGGTTCTTTTTACTGCAAAGCTATTGCACTTACACACTCCTGCCATTTAGTACGAAAGGCAGCAGCCAGAAATTAAAGGTGGCTATACAGAGGTGACTCTCTAAAACTGAAAGAGTGGCTGAAAAGCAAGAGAAATCAAGGCAGTAAAGGGAATGCTGTTCCGTGTAATTTTTGACGGAAAAATTAAATGAAGCTGCTTGCATATAAAAGATCTTGGGATATAGGTAAAAGTAAATATATAGATTGGTATAGCTAGATAGATAGATAGATAGATAGATAGATAGATAGATAGATAGATAGATAGAGGTACAGGTATAGGTCCACACACACAGCCCGTATTTTTTGCTCCAGAAGACACACATGACCATAAGATGCACCTAGTTTTTAGAGGAGGAAAGCAAGAAAAAAATATTCTGAGAAAGATCCCCTTCCGCGCTGGCTCCTGGCTGCTCTCATGCAAGTCACAGAGCCCCTCAGACAGGAGGGAACTCTAAAGAGTGTTCTAAAGCCCTCTTTCCCCACCCCCTCATGTGGGCAGGGGACACTTGCACGCACGGTGTGCCACGCCCCCACTGCTCCGGGAACCAAAGTCCCCAGCTCCGCCACTGCCAGGACCACACATTCGCTCCATAAGACGCACAGACATTTCCCCTTACTTTTTAGGAGGAAAAAGGTGCGTCTTATGGGGCGAAAAATACGGTAGCCATATTGTCAGGACTTAACAAAGAAAAAAGAAGTAGCCAAATTACTTTCAGCAGACCCACTTCATTCATTTAGTACAAGCCTCTGCAAATACAAATCTGGTTCAGAAATGTGTTTTGCTGTATTAGTCAGCAGTCCTGAGAGTGTTTGGGCATGTTGGAAAGAAGAAGTTGTTCCAACGAAAGAAGAATGGTTGCAGAAATTAATGGAATATGCATAAATGGCAAAACTTACTGGCAGAATTAGAAATCAAGACCACGAGCTCTTTATCAAGGAATGGAAATGGTTTCTTGAATATTTACAAACAAATTGCAAACAGATCAAGACATTAGCAGGACTCCTGTAAAAACTTACACACAGAGACACATATGGAATAAAAAGAATGTGACAAAATAATTTTGGATATGCAGGGAAATACAAAAATAATGCAAAAGAAGGGGAAGTCGAATTTTAAAATGTTAGAATTATTGTTGAATAACTTGTGAAATGTTTTCTTTTGTGTTATAATCTAAAATTATAAATAAATATAAGAAAAAAAGAGAAGTGTTTGGACATGCATTCCCATGAGCAACTCCAAGATGTGAACAGGACAATCATGAAAACAGCTACCAGAAAGTCCCATGGTCCATGAGGCCGTCACTTTCTCATCTTTAACTGCAGATCTCAGATTCACACAATATATGTAGAAATGTGGATCCAGGGACAGCTTTACATGTTGAGCAAGATATTTTGTGTGAATCAGGCCTAAGAACACCCTATTCCAAATACTGAAGTCAATTTGCTGCCTGGGTCACACTGTACAACGCAGGACCCCAAGGACTTGCAAATGTCAAGAAATCTGGGTGTATGTCCCGCATCACAGGGCAAAAAGCCCATAACTGTTGCCTCAATTACTGATTTATCTGCATGCTGATTTTTCAGCAGGGAGTCAGTTAACAGAATTCAGGAATAGTTCATTACATACATTAACCCTTACCCTTTCTCTCTTTTTTGGCCATATTATGTTAACAGTAGAAAGGGTAGCAGCCTTCTTCCACTCCTCACATGCCATAACATTCACACATTAATAGATCACAAAGTCAAAGAAACCAAAGGCTATAGTTTTCAGCTCCCGGGATACATGCTGTTTCAGGGCCTTATTTACTTTTTAATTTCATAACACTTTTTCCTTTAGGCCAAACTTGTATTTCCATACAACTTTGCCCTTTCTTCCCTTGCATCAATTAATAGGCAGACTATATATTAGTATGAAATAATTAACTGCACTGCTTATTTCTTCCCTGCAGGCAATGGCACGAACCAATTAGATCATGGAACAAAATACAAAACAAAATCCTTTCAGTGTTTTACTTGGCTCTGAAAAATGGAAGAACCCTCCCATTTCATTGCATAATGAACCTCCTAAATCCCCAAAGAGCCTCGAGTGCAGCAGAAGAGCAGCTCTACAGAAGGTTCTTGGACTACTCTGAGCTCTCTTAAATGTACAAGAATGCAGGCATTCACCCAATCTTCATTTATACAAGTTCAATAGCCTTTAAAGAAGTCATGTTAGCACAGCCAGTTCTGAAGCGTACTAGAGCCCACACTAGTATAACAAACGAGGATGTTGGGTTAAACAGTTTGTCCACACAGCCAACACTTGAGCAGTGGTTATGAAAAAACTGTTTGAAAAGTTTCTCGCTGTTTGTGCACTCATGAACTAAATCAAGGCAGTTGCATACGCCCATCACCACACATTCAGCTTGTGTCTGGGATGCAACAGAAATCAGTGTTTCTCAAAACATGCTGAAACCAGGGCCTGCACATGGCAATGGGGGCACACAACTTGTTTGGCATAGACTGAGGTCAAAATAGGCAGGCTTTTCCCATATAGCCTTCATGATTCCTGATGCTCATGTGAAAGCTTTCTATTTAATTATGTATTGGGATTTCTTCCCTATTTCTAAAGCTCCTACTGAATTAGAAGAGCTTGCATGATTAGATATTGGGGGGAAATATTTCCACAATAAGAACAATTGTATTGTCAGTGGTAAATTATATTGGTAGACAAAAAGTGCCACGGCCCTTGGACATCCTCCAATGACTAGAATGCAGACTGTGGTGGACAACCCAAACTCACTGGTGAATAAATGAACATCAGCAGCCAATTTCACCTGCTCCAGACTTTAGTCTGAGATAAACAGGCAAGCGGCACGGGTTGTCTGGTACGTGCTTTCAAAGGAGAACCACTCTGCTAAAGGCACAGTAATATGACTGTAACTGCAGTGCTATTTTTCTAGATAAAGAGGTGTCGGAACTCACCATGAACACCTTCCTCGTTCTCTTGGGAAGGCAATGGAGCCCATCAGAGAGGTGCCGGAACTGAGTTCATGTGATTTCCCCTTGAAAAAAAAGCTCTGACTGTAAGTGTTGTGACTCCAACTTCCATCAGCCCTAGACAGCAAGGCTGAGTGTTCGGATGATGAGAGTTGTAGTCCAACATCTGGAGAGTCACTAGTTCCGTATCCCCTGGTGCATGTAGCCACTGCTAATCAAGGTTTCATGTCCTGCTTGTGGGCCTCTCATAGGCTTCTGGTATGGTAGACATCATAGCTGGCTCACCGGTGTCTTACTGCAAAATGGTATCTGTGGAAACTCACAGATAAAAATGGGGAACATGATGCAGAAGAAGTGCATTTTCAGCTAAACTAAAGCAATGGTAGTGCTATCTAGGGACCCGCATCAATTCATAATCCTGCCTAGGAGGAAGGTGGGTTGCCAAAATAGTTCTCTACTGTTAATCGAATTCCAATTTAAGTGTTCGTTAAAATATGGGAAACTGGTATAGTACTGCCCACAGTTTGTGCTCAAAAGGAAATTTAAACTGTAACAGGGTAGCAACATTTCATATATCCAAATCTAGGCCCAAGATCTTTGTCATCCAAAGCAAAAGCTTCCATGCACACCTCTGACAGACATTTTAAGAAGGGCAACATATAAATGTTGCATATTATTTATTTATTTCATAAAATTTATATACTGCTTGCTTTCACGAAACAAAACCTCAAAGCAAACCTCAGAGTGGCTATATATGGCATGGCCTTTCATTTGAGCGTGTGCTTTTTTCGCCACAACAGTTTGGACAAAGAAATCGGCTTTATGCTATTTATTTGGTAGGGGACATGATGTCAACCACAGAAACGTCTTCCTGAGAGCAGTTTCCAAGCATTCCATTCCCTAATGAAAGAACTGGAGCAGAATGCTTCTCTGCTAATGCTATATTTCAGTCATTAAAAATGTGCATTTACAATTTTGTTTAAAGCTGCTAGAGGCAAAACACAGAGAAATTACTCCAGCCTCCATTTCATATTTCTAGAGTAGCCTCCAAGACCACACTCACTAGAAATGAGTGCTATTTGTACCTAGAAAGACGGCAAATGGCTTGCGCAGCCCAAGCTTCACAGTGTAACCAATCTGGAATTAATGCTCCATTTTCAAGAAGCTCAGCATGAAAGTCAAATTCAGGCTCATACTAGCTGGCTGATCCACACAAGATCAGAAAAGTGAAATTGTCTGTCAAGAAACCAAAGTTTTGTGCCTAATAATATTGTCTGAATATGTTATGCAATTTTATTTATTTATTTATGATCCACTTATCATCTACGTGAATTCTAGGCCTGCGTATAAAATACAGATTCCATAAAATTCCATAAATAGTAAAAACTTCATGACAAAAACAACTAAAATCACAGAGCAGCCTACCTACCACAGTTATTCTACATCTATAAAACAATGAAAAAGCCAGGACAAACTAGTATGATAAAAGTGTTGCTTCCAAGCAGAACTCCAAGGGGAGAGAATTCCATGGACGGGCTGGATCTAGACACATCAAAAGAGCGTTTCAGGAAAACGCGTTGTAAACTTCATAATGGGAAATCACATTGCTGAAAAATGGAACTCCGCAGCGCCATCTGGTGTCACAGTGTTATAACACATTTAAAATGCTTATTCTTTACTTATGTAGCTGAGTCCATGGTGCCACTGCAGAAAAGGCCCCTTCAGCTCATTGCACGTTTTAAAATTATCTTATCAGGCGGTAAGATAACCACTGTGGGTGGTTCAGTGGAGAGCTTAAAGAGAAGCAAAGACTATCGAGATTCTGAATCTTGTTTTCTCCACAGTGCAATTGCAAAAGATACACAGTTCTGAGAACAGCCCCCCTCAGCAGCAAAACTCTGGTTTTGCCTTTCTTTTTAACATCACAAAAGTCTATTTGTAAATGCAAATCATTACACAATAACTGGTTGATGGTTCTTGTGTTTGTCTAGAAAAATAACAATACATTGTGTTGTGCAAGCCCAATTTCAGCATAGGTAAAGACTTAAGAAATAAAACAAAATGAAATCACTTGCCTTAAATGCAGTCTTCTTAACTACCAATAAAAAGGAAAGCAATACTTCTTGGCACTCATTTTCCCCAACAAAATTTGCTTCTGTAAACAACAAGCAAAATGCTTGTCTTCTCTCCCCTTTTTTTGTTTAATTTTACATATATTTCAAATCATAATTGTCTTGAGCACCTGTCTCACCATTCCTCCAGTCCTAGAAGCAAAATAGTGACAAGTATTCTGAACAGCTATTTCATTTAATTCTGTCCATTCATATTTTAAAATGTATTCTGTATTAAAGACCACATAAGCGGACGATTTCCCACAAATAGCAAATTAATGCATTTTCCTTCATTCTGTTTCTATAATCTACTCTTAATTAATCCAGTTTGGCACCTGCTCAAGCATTTAGTTAAGAAAGAGTCGTAACTGGTTTCATTTATTTTAAACTATTTTATAAATAGTTTTGTTTGTTATGGCAAGAATAGTTCTTACGAATATTTCTTAAGTTAGAAAGTACTCTGTACATAAACTAGATAACATGGATATTAGATAAAATGATAAAATAAAATGTAAATAAGCCCTGAATAGAGAGATGACAGTTTTCCTTTGCATTACCTAATAATGGGAGTGCAATGAAAATTCACACACACCTCTTCCAAATATCTGCAGATTGGGACATTTATTCTAAACCACAATATTAACAGTACAGTAGTGAGTATAAAAACTGTTGTTACGGTCATTTTTTTAAATTTATGAATCACTTCCCCTCAATCCTAAACTTAATCGCTTGAGCACACTTACTGTGACAGCACTAAATACCATAAAAGCCTGTCTGCCTGAAGACCGTCCTGAAACTTATGCTGGTAACCACCTACAGCCCACTGACTGAAGAAGTGCTTCCACCCCACTCAGTCATCCCTTAACTAAGAAAGATCTAAAATAAAATTCTAATTCTGAGTTAGTCACTTCTGGTATAATCAGCAGCTCCCACACTGCTTGAAGTGATGTCATGAAGCACTACAGTCTCAGTATTTCTCACTTGCAGACCTGTTTTCATTTGCTCTTCTATTTGCCAATAGATTATTTTCAACGCTGGCTTGGAAACTCACTCGGACAATTCAGGTTGATGAGAATGTCAGGCTTCTCGGAAGGTAGTACCGTGAGATTGGGAGTTTGAGCAGGAGTGGTTCAATAAGCCATGGATGCTGAAGAAGACACTATTAATCTATTTTTTATTTCACAGAGTTACAGAGTTGGAAGGGACCATGAGGATCATTCAGCCCAATTTCCTGCAACGCAGGAATCTTTTTGCCCAATGCGGGACTCAAACCCACAACCATGAGATTAAGAGTGTCATGATCTACAAACTGAGCTTGGAATATTTACATAAACTGCTGGGTGATTTTACAAAAGCAAAAGCAAAAACACAACGAATAAACACAGTTCTTCAAAGAGAAATCCAATACTTTCCACAAGTCAACTCATTCTTTTGGGAAAGCCAATTGAAATAGTGACGTTTTACGGCCATTATCTTTTGTTGGGAAAACTACAGGTGATGCATCTCTGTTGGAACAAATTGCTAGTCAATCTTCTTTAAGACTTCTGGATGGCTTAGAGAGAACTGAAAGCGGGGAGAAGCAGACCTTCCTCCCCGCAACTGAATGTGATGGGCTTTCAGACTATGTGCCCTGTCTGTGAAAAGAACAATAGACTGTAGTTTTCAAGGCGGACTAGCACAGACTAACAGGTGAGTTTGGGCTCTGGAAGCTAGCAGGAAATCTGATGTGAGGCTGTGGATTTGGCTGTCTCTTAGATAGTTTAAGCTTCTACCTATGCCCAGCCTGTATATCTCTGCAAAAGAGCTCCAATATTTTTAAAAAACTCATAAGCCTCTAGCAGTAGTAGTTGGTGTGGTAGGACAGAGCTACAGAGATGCACTCCCCACCCAACAGGAGTGCTGCTGCAACTTACCAGGACAGTGCTCAGGTTGAGTGTATGCACAGGTGGACCAGATTCACAGCCCTAACCTTGCACCTTCCATGAAAGCTGCAGTGACTTCACCATTGGGAGCGTGGCTCTGCCCCAACACTGGCCAAGACTAGCATCTAGAGATATCCTTCTAAAGGAAACCAAACCTAAGTGCTGCACCCCCTGGAACTTCTCACCATATGGAAAAGTGAGATGAATGCAACAAGATGATATCCTATTATCCCTTCCAGATTTACCTGTAATTTGTAGACTGTGAACTAGCCAGAAGAAGCCACTGAACGTGCTTCACTGTCTCACTGTACTTGTAGAAACATTTCTTTATTATTTCTATGGACAACTTTTTATGGATGTCACTGATTACAGATATAGAGTTATACATTTGTATCAGAGTATAAATAAAAACAGAGCTTAATTAAAAGTCTATCCCAATTCCAAAATGAACCTATTTTTCTATGTGCTTGCATATAACGAGCAAAGAATGCCAGATTACAGGTCTGCCATAAGATTTATATAAAAAGATTTTTAAAAATTGCACCACCACCACACTTGACAGTGTGAAAATAGGGCAGTCTGCTCTGAGTAGGTGGGGCTGGGGAAGAGTATGACAACATAACAGCATTTGAACATGTAATGGCAATGTGGTATCCAGTCATTAGAAATAGGAAGAAAAAAATATCCATGCATTTATTATGTTTTTAAACTGCATTATATTCAATCCAATCTTATGACTTCGACAGGCTGATTTTGAACATTAGGATTTATTGGAACCAGGTTTTCTTAGTCATTCCATCTGGCCGCATAACTTACAGCAGTGCCTGATCTAACATTTGGTATCCATGGAATTCTTTAAAATAAAATAGATATAAATTGAACAATGCATACATATAACAATACTGTCTCAGACTGTGTTCCTATTCAACTTTTTAAAAGAGATAATCCCAGAAACTAGCCCCTGGTCTCTGCGCTGCCCCCTCCCCCAAAGAGAGATGCCTCCTCACACTGCCCCACAGGGGCCTGTGAACCATCTCCTGGCCAGCCCCAGAGGCATCGTTCGCCTGGGGAGCTTGTAGCTAGGGCTGCTGGAACAAACAGGTGTGCAAGGCTTTGGGAGGTAGAGACACAAGAAGGCATCAGAGGAGGGGGGGGAGGAGAGAGGGACAGAAGCCAATGTTGCCCATGGCACCCCCAAACATCATTCAAGGCACCCCAGGGTGCCACAGCACACTGCCAAAGGGGGTTAATATGGGGAAAATGCCAGGGATTGGTGAGCAGACCGAGCAGGGATACAGCCCCTAGGAAACATTCTTACTTAACATCATACTGTAATATAAAGTGTATATATATGCACACACATATCCTCAGCCACATATTACACAAAGGATTGGTTTATAGCATCCTCGTTCTTTTCTACTGTCACTTTCCCTCGCCATCACTCTCTTATTGACAGGAAATCTCAGACAAACCCTGAAAAATTAAAGCCTACTCCAGACATGTCTAGACGTCAATTGTGCAAGGCAAGACATTCTTGAACTCTCCAACCTTTACAGGAGGTGAGCAGCTCAGACAGACCAGCAGCTAATGCTCTGAACACCTAAAATGCAAATAGCTTTAATCTCATTTAAAGTGACGCAACTTGGAGGAGGAGGAAGAGATGAAAGGGAAAGAGGCCAAAGATAAGCAGAGAGCACAGGCAATCTTTCTTATGCGGTCCAAATGTATCATATTTGGGTGACTTTAAGCTATCACTTTTGGTGTGGGTGAAACCCAGGGAAAAGACCTGACAGATATGAGAAATAAAAAGCACAATGATATCGGTATAAAAAGCCGACAAGACTGTAGCTAATGATAAAAGCAATATATAGCAAAGGACTAATGCAAGGTACGAAGTCTGTGCTAATTGTTTTCCCCAATTCCACTGATGAATAATATGTAGATGCATACAAGCAACACAACTGAGAGAACATAGGCCAAGCCCTATTTTTCTTTTTACTACAAATGATTGAAATATCCCATCGCTCCACCTTGAAGATTATGTGCTTTGATCCATTGCCATACTATTCTGACTTGATATTTTGTTTAACACAGCCATAGGTTGTGTGTGATTTTGTGAATTACAGCGCAGCATCCACTGTGGGACCTAAAAATCTCTGAGAATAGCCAAGTGTCTTAGGACATCCCTGACAGAGGGCTAGCAAAATGGTCACCAGTATTCTGATGAGCACATCTGTGGCACTTGCAGCCCCAGCTTGAAAGTTGATATGGACAAGGCTCATCTCTTCCTCTGTACTGGAGTGTGAGGGAGCCCTGAGGCAGGAGACTGGTTGGAGGCGGGCCCTACAGTTTTGTTGAATTTCAGAGGTACTTCTCGCAATTTCCGGGTGCTTCCAGAGCAGAGAAACAAGGCTGCACCCATCCCCCGCTGCTCCTTCCTTGACTGAAGGAGTGTCAGATTGTGGCTTCCTACCAAGGCCTGACAGAAACTGCAGATCACATGTAACAGCTATTGCCTACTATTCGTTTGTTTATTCATTTATTTGAGGGGGGGGGGTAAAAATGAAGGAAGCATATATTTTATGCAAAATAATAAAAGTGTTTTGCAACCACTCTTCTTAAGCACACAGCTTCATTAATAATGTTTTTAAAAGCAGCATTAAAGGGAGAACACTGAATAAGAATTAGGCAAGTAATTGTCATTAGCTCAGAATTATATGCCCCCTCTACATAGCACTCTTGATATGCAAGAATCCTAATTAATACATGATCCAAATATTCTCCCCTCTGTCCCCACCCACCCCTCTATATAAATATCATAGAGGCAGGGTGAGAGGGAAGTCGATGGAATAGGATGATGAAACTATGGCAAAGAAAGCGTAAGTGATTTTCCCATGACCACATTCCTGAGGGAACCAAGTTTGCAGATTTACAGCTGTGTGACTTATCTACAAGTTCATCTTTTCTCTAGTATCATGAATACATGATGTACTGTGGGTAACAAAAGTAAACCACCAAAAAGGAAATCGATAATAATCTGATTTATGAGTTTTAAATAAATCAGTACTTACTGGAGATACCAAGGTGATATATGTCTGAGAAACAGACAAATGGAGAGACAGATTATGAAGGCTTGTGCTGTATTAATATAAATGCCCTTCAGCTCTTCACAAAGACAAAGGTAAGAAGTATTTTGTGCATGGGTTTTTCCTTATGATGAATTGTTATTGGTAAACAGTATGTTTATATTGTTTCAAATAATATTTAAAAAAATAGGAATTGATGGGAACAAGCTACTATTTCAAGGGGTTTTTTAAGCTGAGTTTCTTCATGTTCAGTGCAAAGACCTCAAACTGTTTGCCAAAGGAAACATGTGCTTCCTAAGGTCCTCTGTTAGTTAGCTATCTACCTATAAATAATCCACTTTATATATGAAAATTCTTTTTGTTGTTGTTATTTGCTGCCTATGCTCCCTTTTGTGAGGAAGAGCAGGATATAAAAATGACTAATAAACAAACAAACTATAGGCCACTCAATGCACACACTACAAATTAAACACAAATGTCAAACACCTGTCTGTGCCAATTTAATGACTCCTAAAATACTGGCCTAACAGTATAATTTTTACTCAGAACTTTGGCTTAATGGGACTTACTTCAAGAACAGCCCAGGATTGCAGCCTTATCAACACTCTTGTTCTATTTAATCAACATAACTACCAAGTCTTGTTCTGTTGAATCAACACAGCTACCAAGATGGTCTTGATATGGAAGTCATAAGCCTTGGAAATAGACCACACCTAATAAAATCCATCTAAGCAGCAGCAGCTCATCTAGCTAACATTTCTGGGCAAATTAAATCAGCGAAGTTGTGCAACTCTGAACTTGCTTAACAAATTAGGAAGCACATGCAGGTGTTATTTTGATTTGTAGCTTGTCATTCCCAATAACTCACAGTAGTTAATGGTACCATAAAACTATTAATATTTTGAGACAGCTTTCAATTAGGACCCATTATGTATTCTATATTTAAAAGCCACTAGAAGCAGACCTGTGCAAGTATGAATTATTCAGTGTCAAAACAACAGTTCTTGGCCCAGATCTAGGGTGGACATTGGCAGCATGACCACCAACTACCATATGAGGCCCATGCCAAATGGAAAGTAGCAATGCAAGTACTTTCTGTGGCTCCTATGTTCAGTTGGGGTGTGGTGGTATTGTTGCTATTCCAGAACCAGCTGTAGATGGTAGTCCTGCTATATCCTGGGACAAGGTGCACCAGGAGATAATAAGATTCAGTACAGTCCTTTCTCATAAACAGCACACAAAGCAAACAAAAAGACAGTCTCCTTTAAATAATAATAAGAAACCCTTCCTTTTTAATATGGAGGGAAGCTATTTAGGGGAAACCAACAACATAGCCACCACCAGAAAATAAAAATAAAAACTCTTCCCCTTCTTTTTTCACTGGTGGGGGTGAGATCTTTGGTTATATAGCCATGGGGGGTTCCTTCTGGATTGTTAGAAGGCTGTGCATAATTAGCTGAGCTCTAAGTGGAAAGATGGTGGGACGTGGGTGGCGCTGTTGTCTAAACCACAGAGCCTAGGGCTTGCCGATCAGAAGGTCGGCGGTTCAAATCCCCACGGCGGGGTGAGCTCCCGTTGCTCGGTCCCTGCTCCTGCCCACCTAGCAGTTCGAAAGCACGTCAAAGTGCAAGTAGATAAATAGGTACCGCTCCGGCGGGAAGGTAAACGGTGTTTCCGTGCGCTGCTCTGGTTCTCCAGAAGCTGCTTTGTCATGCTGGCCACATGAACAGGAAGCTGTCTGTGGACAAACACTGGCTCCCTCGGCCTATAGAGTGAGATGAGCGCACAACCCCAGTCGTCCACGACTGGACCTAATGGTCAGGGGTACCTTTACCTTAAGTGGAAAGATACTGGTGAAGCTGAAAGGGTTTGCTGGTTTGTGTGAAGAGAGAGCAAACAAAGCTGGAGACACCGTGGCCGCAAATGATCAGCAAAGTATCTGTAAAGTATGGCTCAGCTGAGCAACCCACTGGGAAGCTGTTAAAACTCCACATTGTTGAAACACTTACGACAATGTTATTTTAATACCAGTAACCGGTATTCAACCATTTATTGCACAGCACTTAGTGCAGTGCAGAGCAGAGCAGAGGTTGATGGGCATGCACTAACCCAACTCTCATCTCACTGAGATGCATCTCTACTGTCTAAGACAGCAGTAGCAGGTTTGGGAACTTGACCCTTTACACCGCAACTTTCAGTAGGAAAAGGCCAAACCAGAAAGCCACTAGAACAGACTGCGGCTGCACTGCCCCTCAGTCACATAGTATTTTGGCACACATCGCCAAAAGGGGACTAAGAGGGGAAGTTATTTTGCATACATATGATAAATGAAACACTGTGTCTGTCAAAAACAGAAGCCTTCCATTACAAGCAAGATTGTGGGCCTATTTGCTTAACTGGCTAGGGGAACCCAGGCACATGGGCGGGTTATAAATAATAAATTATTATTATTATTATTATAAATTATTATTAACTGAAGAGCATCTTTGAAACCTCTGTTTTCAAGCCTTTTTCTTAAGATATCAAGAAATAATTCTGTTTCCACTGACCAGAGAGCACATTTTAGATTACCGGGGAGGGAAGAGATTCAAATTACCGTATTTTCCCATGTATAAAGCTAGGTTTTTCCCCTTAAAAATAATGTCAAAAATTAGGGGGCGTCTTATACACGGGGCCATCTCCCCTCATTTTCTTAAATCTGAGTCCCCCAAAATAGGGGGCGTCTTATACATGGGGAAATATGGTACAATAGTGTTTTATTTTTATTTTACAAAGAAAACTATTCCCAAAAACTACTGCAGGGAAGAACTGGCTTTTTTAGATCTAAAACAATGTTGAAGTCAATATCAAATTAAGCACTGTTGTATTATGCTATATAACTGATTATATCATCTGTGGCTCTGTGATATGGGTTTTTAACTGATAAATATCTTACTATTATTAAGTGTTGTTAATTTATTTATAAGCAGAGCTCATTAGGATTGCTGTTAAGTATGAATTCAATTAACACAGCAAATGCTACATACAATATAATTTCTCCAATACATCTTCCAATCTATCACAATACTCACAATCACTATTTGTTTCCCCACACATGTGCCTACATACATGATATTATCAACTTAATATCATCCAGATCTGTCTGCCTGCTTTGCCATGCATATTTTGTATAAACTGCTTCTATAATTCCCAGAATGAAATAATCAAATGTGTGCACTATGAAAGCTTTCTTGCATATGGAAAATCTCATCTACCAACGAGAGGAAAAGCAAAAGTCAGACTGGTAGTTGCTGAAAACCATCGTTATCTGGAAGCCTTACACTTCTAAAACAAAATTCCTTGCAAGCTGGCAGCTAGTTTAAGTTGCTATGTATCTTGGAATTGCATACATGATGTGTGAATGAATCTCCCACATCTACCGCAAGTTTAAGACTTAAAAAGAAAGCAGAACTGCCGATATTTCCATGTGGAAATGTCAAAGGCAAATACGCAACAGCGTTCCACTTGCTGACCTCTGAAATCTGTACACTTTCAGTGTTTCCAGCTAAATCAAAATGATATCCAGTGGGAAAACATTCAGCATTCATAGTCTTAAGGAACGAAACAGTTCTAGCCAGAAAGGGGAACTGAATGGGAAACGTTGAAAGGTTTTGCTGCTGCTGCTGTTCCCCTTCCCTGGAGAATCACAAAATATGCCATTTGGGCAACAGCAAATGATTAACAAGAAATCTGCATAATTATTTTTCTTTCCATTCAAACATATTTTTTTGTGCCCACCCACCCCCTGCTCTCAAAGGACTGTCCTTTCAGTAAGAGGGCACCTGGGAATGAGCAAGCCTCCATATGAACTGTAGGTCCATTTTGTTCCATTAACAAAAACCGAGCGAGAAGAATAAGCCTCTCATTGCAGCTAGGTCAGCCTATATCATGGACCTCATCTCTGGCATGGGCATGGACCAGCTGTGCACGAAAAAAAGGAAAGCAAACACCCAACTGGAGCCTCCCTCCCATGCCAATGTTATGACCCAGCTTCTATATGCAAGGGGTTATTTTCCAATACATAGTAAATTACAGCAACAGGCTGTTGTGACTGCAAATGTGCAATCCGACTTTGTGCCATGCCACCTGGACAAGCGCTGGAATTAGAAGAGTTCCTGCTCTCAAACTGGCACCAGCTGAGTGACTGATGCATCCCAGAATTTATGGCTGTTCAACTTCAGCTGCTTACAATAACCTCTCTCAGAACAGGGCATCACATGGCATGAACTGTCTGTGCCTGAGATCATCACAGCTGACGTATTCCCCTCTTAGAAATGCATCCTTCTTTTATGAACGCAGTGGTTATTGGCCTCTGCGTTCCCCCACTTCCCACCTAATAATTGACGTACAGCCTTTATCTCTGCATTTCAGGAAGATTTTTTTAAAAAATAACAAATTTAAAAAACCCAAACCTTGCGCAAATACAATTATCCTCTGTTTTCCGATCCTGAGATTATCTGAAACACTTTGTAATCCGGATTGACTCTGTGCCCCCAGCCCCTGCCCCTTTGTAGTTCAAATTCCATACAACCCCACATGAATAAGGATTATCCTGTTTATCTGAATATACGATTGGCCAGAGCTACAGACTGCAAACTCTTTTTGCTGATCCCAGTGCAAGCCCTTTTCGATGGCAGGGTGGGTGTGACGCCTTGCTTCATCCTGCAGCGTTCTACTCATTCATGTACAGTCACTTTCAGCCTACACTTGCTCACAAACCCAGAGACCGCCACACACTCCACAGGCATCGACCAGCTGGTGCAGCCACAAGGCCCAGTTCCTTTTCTCTCAGGGGGTGAGTGGATGGGGGTTACACAAAACCCTTAACCTTGAATACTCTCTTCCCTTGGAATTGGTCCAGGGTTCAGCATCAGATGTAAATAGCTTAATTTCTAAAACGTAGTGGACTAAAGCCCTTCCAGGATTGTGGTTCATTAGGAGGGGGGCTTGTGTACTTTGTACATGCTCAGGGGCACCACTTATTTCACACTTCAGAAATGAGCCATGGCATTCAAAATCCTTATAGGGAAGATTACAGCATCAGAGGAGAGGACAGCTGCTGCAGTTCCCCCCACCCTGCCTCCTCCTCACCATCCGAGTCCTTATGATTCTTTCCTAAGATCTTTCTTCCTTCTCTGTCCTAAAAAAACCAAGATGCCCCCCCCCCTTTTAACCCTCCAATTTAAGGTTTTTGGAAACCTGCTGGTTAAATGTGGTTTTAATGCTCGCTGGCAGTCTGACAAGGATGATCTCAGAAGTAAACTAGTCACATCAACAGAAAACTCAATATTAAAATAATTTGGCTCCTTGAGGGTAGTGTGGGTTGGGAAACCGGATTGTCATACCAAAAAAAAAATTCAAAAATATGGATGGCTGAAGTGAAGTACTCTCTACTAAGAAGGAAGCAAACTGTGTTTTCTTTCTGTTGGTGCTGCCGTGTTCCAGAATAATAGCTTTTCAACAACCAAAAAAGGCCCACAGCAGCCTAATAGGAAGTTAAATCTTATTCCTACGCACTTTTTGGAATAGTGAACAAAAACAGCAGGGCTTGTGCAACAAAAATGCGACATTTTATTTCAAGCTGGCTCAGTGCAATATGATTTCTTTGGCTCGTCTCCTGCTTTTCATTGCCCAAATAATCAAGATATACAGGGGAATGTCAGGTTTAAGCCAATCAGCATGCTTTTTGGCTCTCTTCCTGAGGCGACTCCCCACCCCACCCCCACCCCGCTTTCTAACATTTCTCCACTTCCTTAGCATGCACTGAGACAAAAAGGAAAGGGGAAGAGAAAACGAGATATTAGCAAAAAGGGAAAAAAGAAAGAGAGGAAAGGACTGATAAAACAAGCAATGTATTTGAGGTGGTAAACCAAGCTAGGATACTGTAAAAGAAAATCTGAACTATGTTAGCCCCCTGTTGTTTCAGGGCGACTGCTGAGAGAGGCTTGGAGGGCTGCCACGGTAATGAAAGTAATAAGATGTTCTAGGCAGTGTGCCTCTGCTTGGGAAAGGGAGGGAGAAGGGATTAGATAAAAGAACCAGAAGGACACAGATGTGATGAATGTGCTATCAGGATAGATTCCAAGTCGCTACAGCTGCAAAATATTCCCTTGTGTTTAAAACATTCAAACACTGACATTTGTCTGAGATTGGAAGATGGAGGGCAGCAAAGGGAAGTACTAAGAGGAAGGATAGTTTAGCTTGCACTGCATCCTCATGCTTAAAAAGAAAGTGGGGGAGAGGGTGTCCTGTGGACTGGTAAGTTCAAGAATGTGTGTCAGGAACGTTCATTGATTCAATGGTTTTCCTTTGCAGTCACAGGGCCGGCCCTGCCATTAGGAAAAGTGAGTCAGTTGCCTCAGGCAGCAGATGCTGATGGGCAGGAACAGCATCTGGCTGCTGCTCCTAAACCCAGCAACCATTCTCCTCTGTTGGAGGACAGAGCTGTGTATCTTACATACCTGGTCCCCCTCTAAGCTAGCCTGTTGACCAGTTTAGTTGGAGTGGAGGACACTGCCCCATCACCAGCTCTGAAATAAGATTTAACTGCCAGACCGCTTGGATTCTGTGCAAGTAATCGAGGTGGGCTGCCAACTTGTCTTTTGCCTCGGGCAGCAAACTGTCTTGGACTAGTTCTGTAAAGTCATAATAGCTCTCTCTAACAACTCAGCTTTTTGCCTTTCATTAAAATGTTGTAGTGCATTTGTGGGGCGTATTAAGGAAGATATACCCAAGTTAGGACTGGTTCAGGCATGCATCTGCTTCACCTTAATTTCTCATCACTTAATTATTCAAACATTTGATGGCCATTGGTTTTATGTGAAACTGGTGCAGCTGCAGGACACCTCTGGGCATTGTATACTCTGTTCGGAAAAAGCTCCGTGTGGAAAAATCCCTCGCCTAGATCCATAGGATGCTTTGGTCTGTAGTGGTCTCTTCCAAGCCACAAGGTTGCTATGAACTTAGACAGAATGAGTGCAGAATTGTCCAGGATACTTTCTCCTCCGACAGCTCAGTGATTCGATGCACAGGAAGTTGCCATCTGGATTTGATGTAACATACAACCTGAACTGGGTAAAGCATAGGTGACATTTTGGCTCCTGTGTTTTCTTAAAGTGGCCCTCTTCACACTGTGAATCCTGGTCCCAGGGGAAGTCTCAAATGAAATCTATCAAGTAGAGGATTAACTTTCGTTTATTACATTTCTCTCCTGCCTTCCCTCTGTCTTGGAACCCAAGTTGGCAGGCATGCGCTTTCCAGGTGGTCCCCCATCCAGGCAATGGCCAGAAACCAGTTAACATCACCTGGTAAATCAATACAGTGGTACCTCGGGTTAAGTACTTAATTCATTCCGGAGGTCCGTTCTTAACCTGAAACTGTTCTTAACCTGAAGCACCACTTTAGCTAATGGGGCCTCCTGCTGCCATCGCGCTGCCAGAGCATGATTTCTGTTCTTATCCTGAAGCAAAGTTCTTAACTCAAAGTACTATTTCTGGGTTAGCGGAGTCTGTAACCTGAAGCGTATGTAACCTGAAGCATATGTAACCCAAGGTACCACTGTACCAACCAACCACTTTTATCACTAAAATGTTAAACCCACATAAACACTGTAGGGTTAGTCATCTTTTCATTTTTGTTTCCTACAAAGATTAAAACGCAATTTACCAGAAAGCATCTCTCTCTCTCTCTCTCTCTCTCTCTCTCTCTCTCTCTCTCTCACACACACACACACACACACACACACACACACACACACAAGCACGGCTGTGGATGAGAAAGTACACTTTGAACTTCACAGCCATCCCAAAATAGACTGAAAAGAGGAAGCGGGTGGGGTGAGTTCCTTTCTACTTACAAAGAACTTCGCCAGCCGATACAGATCAAGCAAAAACAGCCCTGACACCGAGTGCAGCAATCGGTAAGAGTCCTCCCCTCTTCTCCCAGTCTGGTCTATTTTAAGATTGCAGCAGAGGAAACTTGGCAGCAAATGTTTCCGAAAGTTGCCCCCGTCACTTCCACAAATTCAAATAGTTTTTAAGGGCACATCTCGCAGCACTAACCGTTTTGAGGGGGTCAGAGGTGAGAAGGTACTTTAATAACAACGTTTCAGAAGCATTAGACCGTCTGTGACATGTTGCTTGCAATTTCTGTCAAGAACTAAAAGTAATGATGAGGCCATACCTTTATTAGATCATATTTGGTTAGCTAATACGGGGTATTCTTGAGTTTTACTGTCACCACAATGCTATCTCTGCAGGCATGTGCGTGTGCTGCAGAAGAGTGAATCTTTCAAAGAATATCTTTATCACTGTGAAATGGGAGTCGTCACATGAACAACCATCCCAGGAGTGAGGAACCTTTTTGAGCCTGAGGACTCCAGGACCTTCCAGGGGCCGCATGGCAGCAGTGGATGGCCAAGAAGGTGGGAAGGAAGTTCCTTGCTGACAAAGTTATCTGATCACTTGAGCAGACATTTAAATACCATAAGGCAAATGATTATTTGTACCTTGATAAAGGTCCTGGGACATTTAATAAATCAACAGGAGTATTAATTAAGAAATAAATAAATCCCCCCCTGATTTTCTCTCTGCCTTGCTTTGTCATATTTGTCAGTAAAATTCACCTTACACATCACAGCATCATCCAATAAGGTATTTTTTCGCCTATGAAATGAGGACCACACTCCATTCTAAATGTACATTTTGCTTGTGTATAAGAAGCAAGGCTTACATAAGGTAGTCATTAGTCAGCAGCGTTGTCAGTCTGAAGTTGCATGTGAAATTGAGAGAAGCATTTTGTCCTACACACCTCACAAAAGGTGTGGGGAATCTAGCTACAGAAATATTTTTGTGCAAATATGCTGCTGTCAGAATAGCTAAAGAACACTTTTTTTAAAAAAAACAGAAACCTACATGAATAAAACATCAAGATTGCACAGTTCAGTTCTTAAATGTCAGAAAGTGACAAAATTAGGGTTGCAGAAGTACAGCCCACCACTTTGGCCCCCCGTAAATATGCACAGCTAAGAATGCTTAATGGTAGTACGACACACAATTTTATAATTATCTTTTCTCCCAACAGCTTTCACATGGCAACTCCAAGCTCTGTGTTCTTGCTAAGCAAATGGAAGGGGCACCTTATTCTCCCCTAGTAAAATACATTATTTCTTCTCAGCTTATGGTAAAAAATCTATCATTTAAGTAGCAGGGAATTAATGTTGTAGCTTCCTGTAACTAAGGAACAAAGATTACATGAGTGCTGACTGTACAATTTCGATCTCCATTGTTCTGGAGCCAGATTTTTGAAACGGTAACCCTCAGGGACAACAGCCATGCCAACATTGTAATTTTGATGGGTTTAGGCATAGTCTTTTTATATGTGGCTGCATCTTGCTTCAAACAGTTATGGAGATTTTAGTTAGTCAGCCTCCAAATATTCTCTTCAACATCAGTGTTCCAGATAACTTATTGATGATGGTGGGGTAAATTGGCACGATGGCCAGGATATGCAGCTGAGTAGACTTTTCCGTGGCTCACACAGCATTAAAATACAAATAATTCCTCAAGGTTGTGGTTCTAAGCACTGCAGGTTAATGTTTTAAAACCAAGAGAAAAAAGTGAACAAAAGGACAAATAATGAGGCCTTGAATTACAGAAAGAAACAGTATGAGTTGAATGAAATGACACTGGAACACAACGAACCATTTCAGACAAAATGCTAAGTCAAACACTGGTTTAGCACAACCAAGCAAACATGCAGGTTCCTGGAAAGACAACTGCAGCCACTTTGCCCCTTCTCCATGCGAGCCATGGTTTGACGTTGTTTCCTTCAGACAAGGAGCTTGTCTGGAAAATGAAAATATACATTGGTTTGTCTGGAGTGAGGCAAATGTCAAGCCTGGGTACTGACGTTATGCTAAGCCAAACTTTGGCTTAGCTCACAGTTCTGCAAGACGAGCAAAGCAGCCACAATCTTTTTGCCAAGAACTTACACATTTGCTCATTAGTGCTAAGCTATGGTTTGGCATAGGGTTATGTGCTAACTGAGCCAGTGTATGACGCTTTATACAAGGCTAAGAAACAGAATGAAAATAAGCCATCCAAAAGGTTCATGAGCTAGGCTTAATTGTGCTAGGCTGAAATATGATGCACTTTAAACAAATTTTACAGAAGCCAAAATAAAACCAGGATGCAAGGGACTGTGCTCGATGTTCTGCATGCAATTTGGGGCTTCCCTTCACCTCTTCACCTCTTCCCCTTGCACCTTCTCACACTTTCAATCATCAACCCCTAAGTGACTGAGTTTGGAGGAACCCTGCCAATATGTTTTTTGATGTAGCAAGACGACTACGTTTACCAGCTCTCTGCTTGTGTCTAGAATAGGAATCAATTTAGCAGTTGGGTTGGAGAAGGGAGAATTTGAAAGAGCAACATGATGCTTTAGATATATGGTGTGGATGAACAGTTGCCTTTTGCTTACAACAGAGAGGGAGGAAAACTCTGCCCAGGGAATGGCCAAGTGTTGGTGGGAAAGGGACAAGAAGAAAATATAACCAAAAATAACACCAATAACTGTGTTCTTTTCCTGCCCTTCTTTCAAAGAGTTAAATGCAGCAGCCACTCACCCCTCATATCAACCTCATGGTTGTCCCAAGACCACCCAAGTGAAATATACAGCTGAATGAGAATTCAAACTTAAGTATCCCTGATACAACTCCAATACTGTATGCATTACACCACACTCATACCTAGTGCTTGGGACGTGGAATGAGGCTATCCCATGCAGATGGGAGAATGTGATGCAATAGATAGGATCAATGACAGATGCAGAAAAATCAATGAACACAAAAGAGGAGGAGGAGAAAAGGAGGAGGAGTAATTTGGATTTGATATCCCGCTTTATCAATACCCGAAGGAGTCTCAAAACGGCTAATATTCTCCTTTCCCTTCCTCCCCCACAACAAACACTCTGTGAGGTGAGTGGGGCTGACAGACTTCAAAGAAGTGTGACTGGCCCAAGGTCACCCAGCAGCTGCATGTGGAGGAGCGGAGATGCAAACCCGGTTCACCAGATTACGAGTCTACTGCTCTTAACCACTACACCACACTGGCTCACAGCAGCAACGATGCCTAATGCATTTTGGGCACCTCTTTATTAAGGGAAATGCTTACTGCCTCTTAATGAAAAACTGCTTAAGGCAACTACTTAGGTGAGCTGTAGTAGAAAAGAAGCATTAAACATTCTCTTTGATTAGGAGTTTCTTTGAAACATATTGAGAACTAAATCTATTGTGTGGCATGCATAACAATACAAACCCTACGCAGATCTGCTTGGAAGAAAGTCTCATTTTCAGCGACACTTACTTCCAGGCAAATGTGTGTAGGATTGCTCCCCAAGTAATCCAACAATGTGGGCAGTGCCAAGCTTGTGGGTCTTTAACATGGAACTGGCACCCCAAAATGAAAAGATGCCATTTCAGTGCAATAGCTCACACCCACATGACTGGGTCATTTAAACACTGACCCACAGCTTCAAGGGGTTCCCCCATAGTTGGTGGATAGAATGTTTCAATGGCACCTCTGCCATCTTGTTTTGCACAACAGGTGGTTCTGAGGACACAATTTGGGTCTGTTTTCAGTAGTCCCACACCCAACCCCCTAAATATTACCAGAATAACATCCACAAGGCCTAAATAAAATTCTGATGATATTTAATTTAGAATCTCTTCTTTTAAAATTTCAGATATATCTGTGGTAAAGGAAATGATGCTTCAACCATAGTTTAATAACCAAGTGAGGCTGGGTTATATGAAAGCAGTGTACATTTTAACCATATAATAATGCAACACCCTTCAGTCTTTGCCATGTTAAATAAATGTTTTAAGACTCTCCTTTGACTTCCGCCATAATGACACCTGCTGGCAAAAGAAGAGCTAACACAGTGACACCCTCAGGCAAGAGGAGGTCTGGATTGCCCTGGGATAAGCTCTGCTACTTTTTCTGCAAGCATTACATCTGGCCTGAATAAAGATAGAAACTTTGTGACGCGAAACCAAAACTTAGTGATGGTTGTTAAGCGAATGACAACAGTGCAATCAACAGACCAACTGATGTACAGGGAAGTTTGATTCAGCTGATTTTTTTTAGATGCCCTATTATGTCAGCAATCAATGCTAGCAACAAAACACTGGCACTGCCAGAGCACAGTAAATATACAGATGGCCAATAGGTTACAGACCTTTTGGAACAGCTTGAATTTAGATCCTTATACACAATAATCCCCTGGCATTACAACTGTTTTAAAGCTCTCTCTATCTCTGTGTGTGTTAAAATAAAAAGCAAAGGGGCTTCACCCTGCCCAGCATTCTAGAAGTCCAGGATAGGAATTCACTGTGGCTTTGGGCTGAAATCAAGGTCTGATGGGAAACCATAAGATATGCTAGTTAAGGCATTTACACTTTTGTAGCGGGTAAGGAAGAGGGAGAATCATATCCAGATATCTTGTTAGAAACCAGAAAGTATTAAATTGATTATTGTAAGCCCATCTTGTGAGGACTTTGTCCTGAAAGGTAGGGCAAAAAAATGTGATAAGATAGATAGATAGATAGATAGATAGATGATAGATAGATAGATGGATAGATATAGATAGATAGATGATAAATAGAGATAGATGATAGAATAAATGAATTTGTTAAAGATTCAGATCCTCTACTGTTTTTCTGAGGCTTCTTCACTGAACCTAGACTGAGGCTGATTTACTGAATATAGTCTGGCACTATAAAATTTCAAAGAGCTGTGGGTTCACACATTCCCTCCTCCCCTTCCACATAATCATTCTTTCCCTCCTTGGCTGGTTTGAGACAAAACAGTGATTCTCATTTCAACTGAACCAGCAATGAGAAAAATGTTCTACTACTAAAGGCCACAAGAAGGAAGAGCCAACTTCCTTTTTCATTTGTCTGTTGAGCCATAACAGAAGACAATAGTTGCCACATAATACCAGGGCACTACTACTACTACTACTACTACCACCACCACCACCATTATTATGATCATCATATCCTGAGGAGGAATGATATCAATCTTATGACAAAACATTTTCTATTCAACATGGAGATGGCAATTCTCTTCCTTGGGCCTTTATCATTTTCACATGTACCTTGTAACCCAAGGTGGAAGGATTTTGACCAGCTGTTATAACCCTAAAGGACCTCAGTCCCAGGCCTCTCTCTATGGCCCTTGGGACTCTTACTAGGCCACAACCTTTTCACCAAGCTGCATCCAACTCCTTTACAGGCCCTGTGGTACACCCTTCTCAAGTGCTTTCCTCTGGCTGGAATATGTTCTTAATTGTGACAAAGCATCCTTATTCCAGAGATGGAGATTGTGCTTCCATAGGGGAAGGAGATTACTCAGAAGTAGAGGAACCAGGTTCAGTCCCTGGTATCTCCAAGTAGGGTTGGAAAAGACTCCTGTCTGAAACCCTGGGCAGCCACTGACAGTCTGTGTCAACAGTCCTGAGCAAGAAGAACCAGTGGTCTGACATGGTAAGGCAGCTTCCTTTGTTTGTGTTGACAGTAGACACCTCTGACTTTGGTGTCGTGGGAATGCAGCATTCCTTCTTACAAAGGTAAGAAGCGACACATGCATTGATCGACCCATGTTTGCCTCTGGCACCGATCCCAACTGGTATGTGGAAGCTTGCTCCTGTATTGCTCACCATGAGCAAATGCAGTTCACAGACTGAAAAAAATTCCCTACCCTTGTCCTATATGCACCAATCTAAGAAAATATGGCAATAAACAAAGTATTTATTGAATTTATATACCGCCCTATACTGTGAGGTCTAAGGGCGGTTCACAGAATAAAATCAAAATATAAAACCACAAAACACATAATAATAATAATAATAATAATAATAATAATAAACCCAAAAGCCTCCCCCCCCCCACAAAAAAACCAACCACAACATTTTTAAAGGTCATAGGAGTTACCCCTATGCCCTATTAGTTACTCAGGTCCAGTATGGTAAAATTACACAATAAATATCACACTCTGAACAGTCCAACCACTTCCTTAACTCAATATTTTATTTTCTTCCTGTGAAAGAATATTTCAGGAGCTGGGTAAATACATGTTTTTGATGCACATATCCATCATAAGGGCAACATGACTCCAGCAAAAGTATCTGCTTTCAAGGGGATTTGCATTCTCATCAAATACTGAACTGAGTCTAGACTAGCCTGAGGATACCTGCCCCCTAACCTCCCTGCGGAGACAAGGAAAGACAAGACGGAAGGAGAATAGTTTCTGACAGAAATCAAATCCTGGTTACAGCACTTCTGGGAAAACTAAAGACAAGAAGAAGAAGAAATAAAGCAGAGGGAAAGGGAATTAAATTGTTTCTTTAGAGCTCATTGAACAGAATACCTTGTCAAAGGGCTGGAAAGAGAAGACAACTTTCAAATAAACAGAAAAACAAAGACCAGCTAAAAAGTACAGTGGTGTAAAACAGTACTAGGAAGGCTTTTTTTAAAATTAAAAAAAGGACAATCAAGAAATAAGTTCTTTTAAAAGGAAAGCTGAGAAAGAGAAGGAACAACATGTTTGAAAAACAAAATTATATCCCCTCAAAGGAAATAATTAGCCATCTGAATTTCCTGCTTCTTTGCAATGATGTCACACTGACAAATCTTATACACATTCAAAATTATGTTTTCACATTCCCGTAGGGTGATGTCAGCCAACTAACTCTGAAAAATACATTTTCCCATTTATTTAGATGATGGTGATTCCTTTTCAGATATTATCAGGTTAAATGAACTCAGGGGGAATGGGGAGTGACATTGCCCTGGCAAGCCTGCTCTTCCAACAGGTGCACATGAATCATTGGAACATGTTAAAACGTACACTTGAAGGTGCTAATGCTCATGCATAGGGAGGGCGTATGCTGCCAGGATGATGCCCCCACCCCATAATGTGTGTTCATGATGTGTACATCTGAAAAAAGAGCTGGAACAGGATTATAAACAAATATACACCACGCTGCTGTGATGTTATGTTTTGTACCACATGCTGGTTTTCATTGGTTGCAGCTCATAGTTAGTAAGGAGAAAGTTTCACCACGATCCCAGTTCAAATACCATGCTGTAAGGATAAATCTAACTAAATATTTAAGGGCACCTCCCATATCTATCTTAGGAGGCTCGGCCCAAGCAGAAGGGAGGTCCAGATGCAGAGTGATAAAGTAGCTGAAGAAGAAGAGATGGTTTGTTATTTCTAATTCAGCTCCTCTGACCTGCTCATCATTAATCAGTTAAGACTGTAGAAAACCTTGGTTTGGTTCAGTTGGCGCAGTGCAGAATCGAAAAGAAACATGGAGCTAGCCCACTTCCTGTAAGTCAGAGTGAACCAGGCCATTCTGAGAGTGGATAGTTTTGGGGAGGGTCATGTAAGGAAGATCAGGACACTGAGTATAAAGGCAGATCTTGAGAGGGAGATAGGGAAAGTGTGGAGATTTGCTGCTCCAGTGGATCCTGCCGCCTGAGGCAGTCGCTTCACCTTGCCTCATAGGTACGCCGGCCCTGGTAACATTTATTAAGCCATTTACTCACTTCAAAATTTGGTAAAACAGCCCTGCTGTGGATCTTTAATTTTTTTTAGGGGTTGGTTCTTATAGCTTTTTCTGTTGCTTGGGGCCCTGGACTTCTGCCCTAAATTCATATCTTGATGGAACCACTGGATCCAGACTGAGGTCAGTATGTCCTTCTAAAGACTGCAGAGCAGTCTGAATCACTTTCTTGTTATCTAGTTTTTACTCAGATGTCACTGGAAGATATTTAACATTCCCTAAAGCTTGAACATTCCAGAATATATATTCAATATCACTAAGAGGTTAACAATATAAATTTGCCACTCTAAGTGATGACAGGTAATAGAAACACTTTGAGGAAAGCAAATATTGCTACTACAAATATATATATTTATTCTGGGTTTACAGTCCTTAGCCTTTCATGCTTTCAAGCTTGTGATTCCTGTGCTGGATCGTCATGTGACATTTGCCACTCAATCCTAAATATTTGCACTGGCATATCTGCCTGAAACACTGGCATAGCATCCCTGCAAGTCTGTCATATTTTATAACATGTCATGTTTTGTAACTGTGCCCTGGCATAGCTGAGAGTATGCCCTCCATCCTAGGTATTTCGTTGCTGGTGCAGCAAGTCTTAGGATCAAACTGTTAATTCAATACAAGGAAATTAAGTTGAGAGATGCTAGATTCCACTTCAGGCAGCAGTAAAACCTTTGCTGAAATTCTCCGTGCAAATGGCGTACAACCTTATAGTCAAGGATTGCTAGGAACTTCAGAGAGGCAGGGCAAGGGCCCATAGGCAGAAATTTGCATATGCTGGTATAGATGTAAGAATGCAAATTTAGAATGCAAATGTCACAAAAAGCAAGGCAACTGATTTCCCACCCAGATGACCTCAGATAAACTCTTCAATCAATTTGTACTCCATTCCAAATCAGTTCCTCTTCACTTCATTTGCCTCAATAAATTGCCCAACAGATCTTCCTCCAAATCAATTCAATTCCCCTTCAGTCCTTCTGACTCATTATACCCAAATAATCTCTAGACAGTCAAATTAATTTATTTCTCCAAATTAATATCCCACTTGGGAAAACTTGTGACACTTAGAAAAATATTTGGGGTCCTTTATCCTTGGGCCAGTCCTCGACAAAGCCCCAACTACTTCCAAGCAAAGTGTCAACTGGATTCATTGGGGTATATACCAGAGTACATCACAGCTCAAATTTCATTTATTCCAGTCAACCTTGGGGGGGGGGGATACGAAGTGGGGGGGAGTTGTAAAATTATAGCTCTCGAAATATAATAAATTTAGGCATTCATAGCTGCAGTTTTAATATAATCTGCATAATACTGTTTCTCCTTTCCTAGATAATTTGTTTTAAAAATAGTGATTGATTGATTGATTGATTGATTGATTGATTTTATATCCTGCCCTATCTCCCCAAGGAACCCAGGGTGGCAAATGGATATACAATTTAAAAAAAGAACAGAGCAGAATTCCTTCTCTCTATCCTATTCACACAAACAGACAATGTAAAGTCAGCTGCATGTGTAGTAAAATGCCACTCTTTATAATATTTCCTGCTTCTTATAGCGTTAATAATTTTAATCATTTAGAATTTCTGTTCTGTTGACAGAAAACAAGACTTGGATTTACTGTATTTTTATTAGATGGCAGTCCTAACTGAATCTTAACCATGTATGTCTTAAGCAACAAAAATAAGGCAATAAGTATTCTGGACAGTAATCATAATAATGTGTGTTTTAAAACTGAAATAGTAGGGACCTTGGGTGGTTTTTTTCCTTTTTGCTGTTCCAGAGTGCCTTGAAACCTCTCCTCACGTCTTTAGATGTCTGCCTTTCATTCTCGCTGACTGAAATGTCTAGACATCCAAATTAAGGACTGACCAATAATCAACTGAACAAACTGATCTCTCTGCATACAAGGTCAGCATCACACACACACACACACACACACACACACACACCGAACCTACACTAAAGCTTGAGACATTTATTTGTGCACAAAAATATTGATGTTGCTAAGTGATATGCAGTCGGGTCGCTAGCAGAAAGTCTTTGTACTTGTTTGTTTATTCTGCCTCGTCTCCCCCACATAAACAATGCAACCGTGTTGCAAGGCAGCAGGGAGTGTTTTAAGGTGAACTAGACACAGCTCCCCATTTAATAATTTGGCACGCTATTATCTTATTGCACATTTCTTCCAGAATTTACTAAATGAGGAAATACATATTAAGGCTGCAATCCTATGCACACAATAGCCCACACAATAACCGAGGAGTAAGTCCCAACGAACCTCTGAGTAGACACGGATAGGACTGCACCGCATGGATATTTGAGCCTGTCTGAAGACTTGGTCATATGATAACGCATGTATTTAAAGTAGGCTGTATCCAGAGCTACAAAGCAGGGATGCTACCTTTCAAGTGCTTTGGATTGATTTGGTTACGGTAAGAAAAGCACTGTTTCATTTTGTTATCTTAGAGATTCATGTAGTACCTTTCGAGTAAGTAAACAAATAAAAATAAATGCAGGATAGCTTAAGAAAGGCCAATAGAATAATAATAGCACAATAAAAAAATTATCAGCAGATAGGGACATATCTCCGCATTGTTGACCCCGACTGACAGTGGCTCTCAGATGGGTCTTTCTCAAATACAAGGGTCTACCCTACCTGAAATATGAAAGCCTTAAAACAAAGATGGGGAACCTTTCTCAGCCTGAGGGCTGCATTAGCTTTGGGGTAAGCTTCAAGCAGCCACATGCCAGTAGTGGGTGGGCCCAGAGCAACAAATGTGATTTGTACCTTCTAGATGAACCCCCCTCTGCATATGAGCAAGGAAAAAGCATCAACAGAGTTCATGACCACATTCCAGCCAGGCACAAACACTTATGGAGGATGTAATGCAGGGCTGGTGAGGGATGCAGCCTGAGGAGAGAGGCTATGGCCTGGGGAGAGTCCTGAAGGCCAGATATAAAGCCCCAGGGAGCTTTTTTGGGGTCCTCAGGCCCATCTCTACATTAAAATATTTGAATATATACTAGCATCAGATACAAAAAAGCCCAATCAAATTGAAAGGTTCAGAAATGGACTGACAGCCAGTTTTAGCCTTGAATTTTGAATGCAGGGGCACTGATCTATCATATAAGGTTCTTGTAGGTACAAAGCAAAGCTCAAGAGATTCCACAAGGACATCTCTTCTAACACTGAAATGTAGCAATGAGGAAAAGTTGCACCTGGCTCTCAAGCTTTAGGAAGATCCAGGGACAACCTGAATCCCAACACTGCACCTCTCTGCAGCCGAAGCCAGGGGGAAGGGCCAGAGGGCCCTATTCTGAATCCCCTAGGTACTTTGCCCATGATCCATACTCCATCAAGCATCATGTTACAAAGAATGTGCAAAGAGCAGTGAAATCAAGAAGCGCCCACATAGTCACATCCCGTCCTTTCCATTCTAATCTGTTGTGGTCCAGAGAGTATTTTATACTTCATGCTTGTCACTCACAGCAGCACCATTCCACATTTCCTGACATCTAGGAACATGACAGCTGCTTTCTTGTCTAGTGATGAGTTAGTTTCAAGTTAGCAAAAATCAGTGTCATATATTTATTTTGACTGGGACGGGTCCCCAAGGTGGTTCACAATACTGTAATTTATATCTAAAACGTTAACTTCAAAATTAAGGCATTTCATATAAGCAACAATTTTATTACAGATATAGGCAAAAGGAATGATATAGGCCCTGGCTGACTCAGACAAAGCCAAATAGAAACTATAAAAGGAGATTGCCGATATTCATGTATCAAGTCAGCTCCTTTATAACGATATCCATCAACATCTGTATGCACTATCATGCTGCATGGTGAACCCCTTCTTAATGGTGAATTGGAAGCCTACCTTGCAGCAAGCTCCTTGTGTAGATTGTATGCTGAGACTGCAGCAATTATGTTTACACAATCTATACTGTGTAAAATGTACAGATCTACAAAGAGTATGAACAATGGGGATTTGAGATGGAGGGGAAATCCACACTGAATAAATTAGCTGACCCATCATTAAAAAAATATGAATACCACCACAATAAATATGAAGTGTGCATTTTCCAAAGGCTACAGGTCAATCAGAATTAATACATCATTTAGGTAAAGAGATGGTAAGATAAAGCAATACTTAAACACAAAGGATTTTACAGAGGGTTTACCTAGCATTTTTGTTTGATCTATATGTTCTATCCATCATCAACAGAAACCCACAATTTCTTTGTGATGTGAGGACTTGACTACAAGAATTCTCAATAAAACAGAAACTGTATGTCAAAGGTGACATAATAATTGGACAGATTTGTGTCTCCTATTTTTTCTTCGCACCACTCTTCTGTGGTTCCATAATCTCATGTCGAATCTCCCCCCTCTCCACCCAAAGCACAATACAACAACACCTGCTAGACAGTGAGACTTCAAGGCCTACAAATATGGCCCCTTTTGAATGGGAGAAGCTAAGTTTTAGTCAGGTACTTGTCCATTTATTAATCCATCCTACCCTAAGCACTTAAAATTGTTGAAACAAAATACATCCACAGTTCCACATGTTACCAAGCCAACTCAATGCATTATAAAGTCTTAAATGGCTTGGAATCCAGATACTTGAAGGAGTGCCTTTCCCAACAGCAACCAGTCCATGGATTAAGATCTGTAGGGGAGGATCTCTGTGTGGTCCTGTCAACAGGCGAAACTCACTGAAATATTAAGCATTATATAAAAGGCTTTCAAATAAATAAATGTGTGGTGATAAGAGACTTCCTGGTGGTGGTGTCCTTGGCTGTGGAACAGTTTCCTTTATGAGATACAATTTGTGTCATTGATGTTTGGCCTCTGGAACCAACTAAACATTTTTTTTTATTCACTTAGACTTTTGCTGGGAGCTGATCTGATGTTGCTTGTAAACTGTTTTGAACCTGCTGTGTTCTCTGTGTTCTTATTAGCTTAATTTTCTTACGGTGTTTTACTATTTTGTAACCTGTACTAAGATCATGAAATGAAGACAGGCAGCATATAAATGCAAACACTAAACAAACACAGCATGGTAACCTACTAGGGTCAACCCTTTTTTGTCCAGCAAGGGGGGCGGGGGAAGCCACAAAAAGGTAAGAAATGCAGCATTCATTTCTTAGAAGGCAATTCCAGGAAACAGTTTTATTAAAAGTAATAAAAGATGTGTGTCAAAAGTTATAATAGTACAACAGTGGCAAGATACCCAACAATCTGTTTTTTAAAAATCTAACAATTGGAAGACTGTTGACATTTGTAGCTCAGATCTAAACATTTGTGTCACCATATTGTTGCATAATACTGCTATAGCATTCCAACAAGGCTGGTTTAATTTAATGCAATAACCATGTGCTGTGTCTGGTTGTGTTAACAGAGAGCCCCTAGAGACAAGCTTCTGCTCATAAGCAGGGGCTCCACTGGTGATGATGACTCCAGTTATTCAGTTGTCCCAACTGCACGGAGTGCGTCCTCATAAGCAGCAGCACACACATTGGACTTTCCACTCACACCACACATTTGTTACTGAAGGCAAAAGGTGGGACATTGGGGTCGGGGTGAATGGGGTAATATTCTAGTGAATTCCATCTAGCTATAAGTAGACATTTGCCAATACATGGGGCTAGAATTAAGTCCAAATGAGCCATGCAGGAAGGAAACATGACAAAAATGACTAAGTTCTACAAATAAGTGTATATCTCCAAATCTAATGAGAACTAATCACTGTAACCAACAGCACCCCGTCAGAATATTCCCACCTCATTACAAGCCGATCATGTATTTATTTATAACTTTGTGTCTCAGAAGGAGTTCTAATTATATTTTATAGAGCTCCTGCAGTAAAGTAAACACATTCTTGATGTAGATTTTTACACCTAACTTTATACCATATGGACATTTTGTAATATGGTAGCTTAAAAAAAAAAAAGGCCACTAAACCGAAGGTAATTGGTGCAGTCAAATTATTTAGAATATTTGAGAAACTTTATTCCTATGATCATTTTCCAAAAGGAAGAAATGAAAATAAGCCAGCTCAGAACTCGTGTCACATTCCTACAAAATAGAAAACAATAAGAACTCCCAAAACACTAAATCCTGATCAAGCAATGTTTTCAAGGTGCTACAGAAATTTAAAGGCCCAGTATTAATTGTTAAGTTCCAACCAGCAACCCTATTCACTCATTGGCTGACTATTGTCTCAGCAACCCCACTGTCTATTTGGGACTTTACAAACAATTAGTAGGAAATTCAAATAGTTACCTTATTCATTGACCTTTAACTATAATTCATTCTTGTACAGTTCTGTCTCACTTAAAATCTGCTCCCCGGCAATTATCATCTGCTGCCCTTGTCTGAATCTTCCTTTCTGCTCCACTTCAGCCTTTAGTTTCGACATCTCTAAAACATGTATTCCTGAGCATTGACTTGAAGTGTCATTTAACATTAAATTTACCTCCTTATTCCACAAGTAAAAATATAGCAAAACTGTATAAAATAATAATGTTGATTCTATCTTCTTTCCTTCTAGGAAATACATACTGGGGGGGGGGGGTAATAATTTGCATGTTTGTCTCATCCATAAAGTTTAGACAAGTGGAATTATAAGGATTCCAGCAAGTGTCAAAGGTGCAAAAATGTATCCTGTGGCGTGATGCAAAAATTCGCCTCTGAGACCCTGTCTCTACTCTAATAAGGAACAAGCTCATGTTGGTCCAGAAGAGCTGGGCCAGAAACTAACAAGTTGACCAAAGTAGAATACTCTACAGCATTCATAACTCTTTATTCTTTCAATCGGAAAAGCTCTAATATCATTTCTCATTATTCTCTTCCAAGTACTTTGTGAATGCACTCCACTTCCAGACAAATGTCCCAAGAGTTATGAATGCTGTGGGGGACTCAATTTACAAATGGAACCCGCTCAACAGGAAGCAAAATATGTACTGCTTCCAAGGCAAAGTTCACAAACCAAAACACCTACTTCCGGGTTTGCAGCATTCTTAATCCAAGTTGTTCATAAACTAAGCTGCTCTTACACCAAGGTACCACTGTAGCTACATTTCTACTGGTAGGATGGGGGGGGCATGGGTGTAGCCAGGATTTTTGTTGGGGGGGCAGAACCTCAGATTTGTATTGATTTGTATTTTTACTTATTGGGGGGAGCTGCCACCCTTCCTATGCTCATGGGGGGCACAGGAAGGAAACAAGGTCAAAAAGGATCTACAGTTGGAGAAAGGTTGGAAAACACTTCTCTATATCTTGCTACCGAAGCATAGTCCCATATGTAGCTAATGGCAGAAAAATGTCCTTGTGTATGCTTGCCTTAATCTAATAGAAATCAATGGCAAGACTCCCATTTATTTTAATGGATCAGCATTACAGCCCATGACATAGTGCTATGAGCACTATGGAAACTTTATATATCCATAAAATGTTATTGCCTATTGAATGTGGTGTGCTTAGGAAATAACTTTCATTTTAATACATATCCTACTTTTATATACGTCCCACTAAAAGCGCAAAATTAAAAGAAAATATATATGAAAACGAGCTGTAGCGCAGTGGCAGAGCACATGGTTTGCATGCAGAAGGTTTCACATTCCATCTCCAGCATCTGCAGGTAGGGCTGGGAAAGACTCTCTCTGAATCTCTGGCTGTCAATCAATGTAGAGAACACTGAGTTAGATGGATCAATGACATGACTCTGTACAAAGCAGGCTCCTATTTTCCTATGTGATTAATATACCTAAGTTCCTATAGGTTTGCACATTTTAAATATATTCATTTGCACAAGGCACAGAGAGAGTTAATCTAGGGAAGAATATTAAATAAAGTATTACCAAGGCAATGCTGTCAAAAAATAGTCTTGTCTTCTTTCAGAAAATTAAGTTGTCAATTCACTGGCAGTCAAATTTTGGAAGATGTAAAGAAACAGCTCACATTTTTACCTAAGTTCTTCTACGATTTTTATACTGGCCTAAAAATAAAATTGTTTGATAGGTAGAGACACACTAGGGGAGAATGCCTGGAGATGTCTGGGATTTTTTGGAAACGAACAATATTGTGTTTTTTAAACAGATAGTGTCAATTCTGCATTTGGACTCATCACGTCCAAAATCAGGTGAAGTCACACCAAAGTGATGTTTTAGTCTGCCATCTTGATTCAAAATGGCGTCCAGTATCTAAACTTTGACAGAGCGTGCTAACCCCACCTCGGGAATCCTGATGCCAAGTTTGGCAATGATATCTCAAGAGGCATCCAATCATGTAGAGAATAAACAAACAAATGGGCAGACAGACAAACCACTTTCCAAAATATATAGTCAATTAGACTAAAAGTTACACACTGAACTCAATATGTAGTTCACAAAACACGCCACCTACTTCAGAAGGTCTCCAAGCAACTTACATTGAAAACATAACTACAGAACAAAACACACCCTTAAGAGCGATAGAAAGCTGAGCAACACACTAATAACACTACCATCTCAGTCTATCAAATTCCTGGTGGAAATAATAAGTATTTAGCTGGTGCCCAAAGGATGTCAATGAAGACTAGGAGAGCTGTCAACAGAGAGGGAGCCACAACTGAAAAGGGTGCCATGGTCAGCACCCTCTGAGTCTTTTTTCAGACAGAAGACATGGGAAAGGAGGATCTAAGGATCCAAACAGGCTCATATCGGGAGAGGCATTCCAGAAAATAGTGGGCTCCTGAGTCACAGTGAGCTTTATAGGTCAAAACCAGCATAAAGCCTTGTTTATTATAGTTCCATCCTGAACCAATAAAACACTCTGTACTAACTGATTCAAAGAAATATGAGTGTTGTAGAACACTTGAAGAAATCCTTTAAGTGTTCATATCTAAGGGAGGTGCCTGTTCTGCTCCAGGAACTGAGAGAGATTTCCTGTTGGGAAGAGACATGCTTAAGGCAGAGAATGCTTCTAGGTATTAAAGTAAATTGAGGATGCATCAGAGCAGCAGTGTCAGGGAGGCAATTATTGGTGTCCTCCAAGATGGTGTTTGGGGTTCACAATGGAATCTGACAGACTTAGGCCACAGTACCAAGTTAGCCACAGACCAGCAGCTACTCCACACAGACTAACAATATGTGCCTTTAGCTATATAGCCATATGGAGATTTTGATATAAGATCCCTAAATTTAGGATCCTTGGCTACTACAGTGAAATTCTAAAATAGTTCTACAATACACTCGTACCTTGGTTTTCAAACAGTTTAGTTCTCAAACATTTTGGCTCCTGAACACCGCAAACTCGAAAGTGACTGTTCCGGGTTGTGAACTATTTTTGGAAGCCAAACGTCCAACGGGGCTTCCACAGCTTCCGACTGGCTGCAGGAACATCCTGCAGCCAATCAGAAGTGGCGCTTTGGTTTCCGAACGTTTTGAAAGTTGAACGGACTTCCGGAATGGATTCTGTTCGACTTCCCCAAGGTACGACTGTAGTAACTCTACCGCACCTGAGGAGACTCTGAAGGAAGAAGGGTTGCTTTGTTCTGTTCTTTGTATTAAGGGATGCTCCCTATGGACAATAGTGCACCATCGGTTCACAAGATGGGATAAATGATACAAACAAATCTTTACTGTGTATTTCACAAGTACACTGTTGCCTTGCTGGGCTCACAATCACATACACATAACTGGGGCATACCTGAAAGCTGGAATACTGAACGGAACAAAAGCAGTGAACCTTCCACCTATACTATGTGAGTGGACTATATTTCTCAACCAGAAGCTGATAGCCTGTAATGCCTTTCCGGTGGTTGATCCATTGTCCTTGAATCCTGGCTCCTAGGTATACCAGGACTTAGCCACATTTTGCTGCCAAAGTTGAAAAACACATCCCCCTTCAGTTCCATGCACAGAAGTGAACCACAGTGGTAGCTGAATCCTACTTCAGCAACAGAAGTCCACTGCACTTGAGGGCAGGAGTCAAGTTTGTCAAATGTACGGCACACCATGTGCCACATACAGCACTATCCTTCAGCATCTTGCTGTCACTTCCTGCCCCCCAATATCTGCTGGCTGAGGTGGTTCTCTCACTAAAGGTGAGCCCTGCATATGAGGAGAGGAGAGGCACTGGCCAGGTGGACAAAGATATGCTACCACTGGACTGTGCAGAATGGGAAACTGAACTTTGTAATACATAGTATGTGAGTGAGTAAAGTCCTAGCCATGCCTACTATATGCCAGCCTAAATACTGGAAAAGAAGCTTCACAATTATATTCTGTTGCCAACTCCAGGCTTGTTTCTGCTGAAAGAGTTGTGACAATGAGGATTTTGAAAAGCTAACAACAGATGCAAAATTGCCAACAAGAAGATTAGTTAGGCAAGAACTGATGGCTTTCCTGGAGAATCTGTGGAGGTAAGAAAAACATGCTGTGGAACTGGCAGGATACTGTTAGATTTGTTTTTGCTAACTAATGAACTAAAATGGAGAAAGGGTAGCATCAGAATTACATTTACTAAAGCTATTCAATATGGTCCCCAATGAGGACAGAGAAATATTGAAGAGCCCTAAAGACATTATCAATAAAAGTCAGACTGCATAATGAGGTTTGCTGCTGCTGTTTCATCTTAGTCTGATTTTATTTTCAAAGGATCTGATACGGTTCTTATACCCTGAAAATAGCACTCTTCTGATATCTCTGAAATTGCACTTAATACAACTACAGATATTTCAAGGGAGATAGTTACACACTTATAATGCATTTGCTTTCCAAATAAATAAATAAATAAATAAATAAATGACAACAATTCATGAAGCAAAAGAGACCCTCAACTAAAATTAACAGAGAAAAATGATTTGCACTATTTATGCATTTATAAATGTCAAAATCAGATCTCATAAAACTTGGCAAAAACACAATAAAACATTATTTATTTATTTATTTATTTATTTATTTATTTATTTATTTATTTGTTTGTTTAAATATTTATTTATTGTGCTTTTCATAAAAATACAACAATGTAATATGCAATATACGAAATCACAATAAGATCAATAAAGACAATATACATGCTGTGAGGCTAATTTGAACTCAGCTGCAGGTTCCTCTTGCACTTTCAGGAATTAAAATTTCACAGTAATAGTTCTTGCGGGCAGTTTGGGGTACATGTGTATATAAATCAGGTGGAGAGAAGGCCTACAAGTTCCTCAGGAATGTATACAAGGCCATTCTACAGGTCAACAATCCATTAGTGTCACAGAGAGTGGAAAGGAACATTGTTCCTCTGGATTCCCAATGTAATACCTGAAACAAAGTTCAGCTGATACTTAATTGAGAGTTTATTTTGCTTCAAAGTTATCAGATAGATAGATGATAGATGATTAGATAGATAGATGATAGATAGATAGATAGATAGATAGATAGATAGATAGATAGATGATAGATAGATAGATAGATAGATAGACAGATAGACAGATATATAAATAGATAGATATAGATGATAGATGATAGATAGATAGATAGATGATAGATAGATAGATAGATGATAGATAGATAGATAGATAGATGATAGATAGATAGATAGATAGATAGATGATAGATAGATAGATGATAGATAGATAGATAGATGATAGATAGATAGATGATGATAGATAGATAGATAGATAGATAGATAGATAGATAGATATAGATAGATAGATATAGATAGATAAGATAGATAGATAGATAGATGATAGATTAGATAGATGATAGATGATAGATAGATAGATAGATAGATAGATGATAGATAGATAGATAGATAGATAGATATAGATGATAGATGATAGATGATAGATAGATAGATAGATAGATAGATTAGATAGATAGATTAGATAGATAGATAAGATAGATGATAGATAGATGATAGATAGATAGATAGAGATGATAGATAGATAGATGATAGATAGATAGATAGATAGATAGATAGATGATAGATAGATAGATAGATAGATGATAGAAGATGATAGATAGATAGATAGATGATAGATAGATGATAGATAGATTAGATAGATAGATAGATAGATAGATAGATAGATAGATAGATATAGATAGATGATAGATAGATGATAGATAGATAATGCATTATGAGTGTGTAACTATGTCCTCTGAAGTATCTGTAGCTATATTAATTGACATTAATGAGATATCAAAAGAGTGCTATTCTCAGGCAATAAAACGACAAAATCTTTCATTTCTCTGAGACCAACGAAACAGATTGACAGTTTTTCTTGTATTATTAGTATTATGGCTATTTTAAAAAATAGGAAGCTGCCTTATCCTGAGCCAGCTCATTGGACTATCTAGCTCAGTATTGTCTACGCTGATTGGCTGCGGCTCCCAAGAATTTCAGACAGGTGACATAGCTAGCCCTAACTGGAGACCATGGAATGCAGGAGAGCTGCTTGTCTTCAGGCAGGAGGGTCGGCCCTTTAAGAAATCCTAGTTCTTTAAAAGGGAGTGGAGCCTAGGAGAGGAGGACTGGAAGCAGAGGCTGAAAACCCTTGTTGGAGCAATTCCAAACCCCCAAGAATCAATTTTCTCACCAGGAGCTCTCCATGGTGCTGCAACTTATCTATTCCCAAAGGACCAGAACAAGACAAACTGACACTCTGAACTCAGGACAGGGCATCATTTTCTACATTTTCAAGGCCATTTAGTGAATCATATACTTCCAGTTAATTTCAGCTGATATTCATAATGATGACATTTAGAATTTATACAGAACACTCCACATATATTATTGTTTTGTAATCCTTACAAACAACCCTGTTGGATAGGCAGGGGCAGGGGCATAAAAATGGCAACTTGTCAAAGGCCACCAAATGGCAGTGGTGAGATTTACAGATATCCTAATGCGTAGCTCAGTTGCTTAGTCACTGCACTACACCAGCTCAGCTTCATAGTTACATAAGCTTGTCCAGCTGGTAAAAGTAAAGGGTAAAGGGACCCCTGACCATTAGGTCCAGTCGTGACCGACTCTGGGGTTGCGGCGCTCATCTCGCTTTATTGGCCGAGGGAGCTGGCGTACAGCTTCCGGGTCATGTGGCCAGCATGACTAAGCCGCTTCTGGCGAACCAGAGCAGTGCATGGAAACGCTGTTTACCTTCCCGCCGGAGTGGTACCTATTTATCTACTTGCACTTTGACATGCTTTCAAACTGCTAGATTGGCAGGAGCAGAGACCAAGCAATGGGAGCTCACCTCGTCGCAGGGATTCGAACCGCCGACCTTCTGATCGGCAAGTCCTAGGCTCTGTGGTTTAACCCACAGCCATAATGAATTAATAAGACTAGATGAACGTTAAGGAGATTCAATTACATGATTAATCAATGCTCATTTGTCTAACATTCTGTATGTATCATTTAATATTTTTATTGAAAACTATAAATGAATGTATGAGTTGGCATGAATGTATTTAATAATCCACAGTTAAAACAAACATTAAAAACCAGGCCCATTGACCTCCCAAACCCAAGACGCATTTGAGAGTATGTGATCAAACAAAACGTCAGCTGTAATTCACTAAACACTTTATGTTTCCTCTTATGAACAGATCTCATATTTTGGGCAGGTGCCTTATTTCATGCCAGGTGTATTTCATGGTTTCGTTTACTGTTGCAACCACATTAGAGCAGGAAGAGAGGTAAATATCTGACCATTCCCAAAAGAAAGTGGTGTTTCCAGCGCATGATTCATCCACTAAATGTTAATACCACATAATACATCTAGGAGAAAAACTGCTATCCATTTGTAATCCTTTAGTTGCAGGTATACATATGGTTCCTCGCAATGGTGTGCCCTCATTCCAAGAAACTGCCTCTTCTCAATATTCAACCACAAATGATTACTGTGAAAAGGCAGCTCTTTCATGACATAACAGAAGCAATCACTATCCTGACTGAAGTGTGTTTAGTGGTTGTACAACTGTCATGTGTAATTGAATCGTTCTTGCGATGTCAGTAAGGAGGAGTGTTTGTAGATCAGTGCTAAAGGCCTCAGGTTCAATCCCTGGTCAACTCCCTGCCCAAAACCCGGAGACACCCTTCCAGCCAATGTAGGCAATTCTGAGCCAGATGTCATAACTGGTCTGCTTCAGGTAGATTCCTATGTTCCCGTCAAGACCCAGGGCCCTGACTCCCATCCTCAAGGAAAGGGTCCATGGACATGTCAGACAGGGAGGAAAACTTGCTCTCAGAACCAGCCTTTGACATCTACAGCTTTCTAAGGAGTTCCAGAATAAGAGGAGCCTGTGATGCCAGCACTTCTCTAGCCTGAAGAGGTCCCTTAGTCTTTGTCAGACTCTGGGGACTCCACCTTGGAGAACACAGCAGTACCCGCCCCCTGCCACCATAGCCAATGGCTTATAAAATAGAACAGGTCTCTTCCTTTTTAAAAAAATAAAATAGTAATACTGAGGTCTTGTGCAAGACTGATATTGAGCTGACCAGGGCTTGCGCAAGAGTGATAAAGAGGTATTGTGCACAATTTCTGCATTAATGTTTTTAAGTCCAATGTATATACTAATATTACTTCATCAAAGGCAATCAGTCCCCTACAGGTACTGTGTAGAGGCTGAGGAACCAGCTCTTTCTAACCTGGGTTGCTGAAAACCAAACACGCTTTCAGCATGCAGCAGTTGGTAGAAATAGGTGTGCTCTTACTGTTCGGGTTGCCAAAAAGACAGTGGATAGATTTGCTCAGGTGAAAAGCAAAACAAAAGTAGGAGTCTGGTATTAGAGGCCACCAATTGAAATGTCACCACACACATGTGACCAACTCAGCCCGCCCCCCAAAAAAGTTAATAAGCTTCCACATTCAACAGTGACTGCAAATGTATAACATGTATTTTTTACTTATCAGATTTTCTGCCATAAGAAAAAATCTCGATTAAATGTGTGCGCACACTCATATATGGTGTCACATTTTGACATAATGTGGATGCTCCAAAAAATCTTGCATGCACGAGGAGCATTATTCACAATATGCTCCCATCTGGAAACACCCTTGGTCATCTGTACTTCACACAAGGCATTAAACCTATATAAATTGTGGCTAACAATATGTCCTGGCCATCACTCAAATTGCCTTTTCTACTGTTCATTGCAAATACAAGAGTATTCCTAGTGTTTCTGCAAATAGCATTCATAGATTTGCTTTAATTTCAACCGGCAGCTGTTTGAAGCAGACTAATAAATAACCACAGCCAAGTCCCCTATTGAACTTCTAGAAAAGACTGTAAATATATTTAACAACCTGCTACATAAACATAACCAGCTTTCAACCAGGATTGAATGCCTTTCAGAAAGTGTGTTAGTTATGAATGCAACTGAGAAGAGAAAAGGTTTCAGAAGATGGATTTGAAGTGCCTCTTTCTCTCTGGGAAAAGGGGAAAAAATAGGTGCACTGCTTATTACATCTCACAGACCAATCTACTTTTCTACAAATAGCAGCTCTTAAATACCTAATCGTTCTTTAAAACAACAGACTAATGAGTCTGATTCATGCAACATTCATTTATTTTTAAATAAGCCACCTCTAGAGTCTGGCATATATAAGGCCAATAGTAAAGCACTCAGTCACAAAACAATTGCTTCTGTCTGGACTGTAAGTCTTCTGAAGTGCCCCCTGAAGTGCCAGGATGATGTCAAACATGCAAAGGGTGGGTAGATTTGCAGCTTTCATTGCACCAGAGAATAAATGTCTCAGACCAAAAAGGATGAGGCCACTTTGAAAACAGATAAATACACTAGAATAAAAACTAGGTGGCTTACCTGTAGAAATGCAAAACTGAAAAACAAAAAAACAAAACCTATGGCACTTGAAATTGGAATTGTCTTAAATAAAGGCCATCTGCTCATCCTCAGAGGCTGCGATGTTTGGGGCAATTGATAACTGGCTCCCAGTGAATAGTTACAATTGCTTCTAGAGACCAGGTCAGAAAGATCTGGAGACACAGGAGAAACACCATGCAGGCTGTGTATGCAACTCTCTCAGGGGTGATGACATATATGATATAAAATGAGAACTTATAGCACAGCTGTGGAATGAGCAGTTTTACCATTGAACTAGCATACAAGTTACCAGTTAACTGAATGCGGGGTTAAACAATTCATCACGTCCCTTGCAACTTTTTGTTTCTCTCTCTCTCTCTCTCTTTCTCGCACCTACACCACATTGCTATCAGCTCCTTCTCCTTCAGCTATCCAAATTCATTAATAATAATAATAATAATAATAATAATAATAATAATTTATTATTTGTTCCTCAGCCACTCTGGGTGGCTTCCAACAAAGATTAAAAATACATTAGAATGCCACACATTAAAAACTTCCCTGAACAGGGCTGCCTTCAGATGTCTTCTAAATGTTAGGTAATTATTTATCTCTTTGACATCTGGTGGGAGGGCGTTACAGGGCGGGTGCCACTACCGAGAAGGCCCTCTGCCTGGTTCCCTGTAGCTTTGCTTCTCGCAATGAGGGAACCACCAGAAGGCCCTCGGCGCTGGACCAGGTTCAAGGCAGGACCAGATAATCTTAGAATTTTTGGCAGAATCAAATAATCTAAGAGTTGTGCAGCTGGACTACATACACATACATGCATACCCAGTGCTGTTTTTCTAGAAAAAGAGGTGCTGGAACTCACCATTAAAGTCACCCTCATTTTCTTAGAATGGCAATGGCACCCACCTGAAAGGTGCCAGAACTCTTTTCCATCGTCCTGGCTGAAAGAAAGCCCTGCACATAGACACACATATACACATACATACATACATATACATAACACACACACCATTTTAAAGCTTTTTCCAGCTTTATAACCTCTTGAGTGTTTAGGGGTTTCTTATTCTTCCATTAATAGTTGCACAACATTCCTTCAAATGCAGATTAAATTTTGCCTTGCAGTGACTGAAAACTAGCATGAGTTGAATTTCTTTGAAGGCTCAGGAACCTTTCCGGGGGCAGGGAGTGTCTTAATCGGCATGCCTTAATCAGCATGATCACTAAGCAGCAGACTGAGCAATACCAGGACATTGTGGGGGGGGGAACAGTAGACCAGGAATGAATAGGAATATTTCATCAAAAAGAACTTTAGAGCAGAGGTGAGAAGCATGGGGCTTCCAGTTGTAGTTGGACCTATCCTATCAATCCCAGCTAGCATGGCCAATCACCAGGGTGATGGAAGTTGTAGTCCAGCAACCTCTGGAGAGCTGCAGATTCCCCAAGCCTTCCATGAGAAGATGGAAATCACTGCCTAGAAAAAAGGGGGCTCTGAGTTGCCTGAAAAATGCCTTTGCGATGCTTAGAAATATAATTTGTATACAGCAGCCAAGTCATGTCTACCATGAAACTAGAAGCCTCTCAAGCAATCTTCTAAAAAGCAGGGGGTATATGTAACTCAGAAGACCATTATTGTGTACAAACTTATTCAGTAAATGCAATAGACAAAGAATCACATTTTTAAAAAAGATGTTATGGTGCCATGGTTTCTGCTTCTCTCCTATGTGAAAACCATTTGAGCTTCTGATCAAATTTCAATCAAGAAGAGGTGTATTTTTTCAGCCACATAACTTTCGCATCCAAACTCTCTTAACAGTTAGTGAGCCTCTCCTCAATCTGTTTTATTTCTAATTGTCCCAGAAGCTTACCCGTGATATACAAGTACTATAATCAGTGAGTTTTCTTTTTCCCTTAATTAGTGATCTTGTTGCATTGTTATGTGTTCTTCCTTTTTGTTTCTTGCATTTTTAAATTTAATTTCAAAATCCCATGCTTTAAAAACAACATGGAAAAATAAAGCAGTCTGGTAGTTAACAAGGCTGAAGGTATTAATTAGACACAACATTAAACACAAATTGAAAATATTGAAGTTTAGTCCGTTTCTAAGCAGAACTGCTACCTGTGAAGGGGCTTCAAAAATGGCGCCAGATTTGCAGGCCTGGTGCCATGTTTGCACACACCCTATGAATAGCTCTTAAATTCTGGAAATTTGTCTGAAGACATTTTCTAAAACGGGGATAGGGAACCTGTGGTCCTCCAGATGTGGATAGACTCTTAACTCCCATCATCCCTGATACTGATCAGGCTGGCTGGGGTTGAAGTCCAACCTGGAGGGCCAAAGGTTCCCAACCCTGGTTTTGTTTAAAAATAACCTATTATTTAAAATCAGAAAGTTTTGTAACCTTCATTAATATCCGACAAAATAGATTTGTAGCTTTCAGTTGGTGAATTAAGAGCCAAACCCTCATATAATCAGTTAAATTGGCTAATTAAGTGTCTAACCTTCAATTGAATCCTAACCTTCAACAGCCCTAATCAGATATGTTAAAAGTGGATGTAAGTTGAACAATTGATGTACATGACAGCTGGCCATGGTGCATATTCACAAACTTGCTGTTAGTTAAACAACTGAAACATGTACAAATCACATTTATCATTAAAAGAGTTTGAGATATTGTAACCATTTCCCAGAAATCTCTCTGTGTCTATTTAAAGGAATGAAGCTGGTCAAAGAAGAAGGCAAGCTGGAGTTTCTTGCGAACTATCTCTTGAAGAAACATATTGCAAAATCTGTGAATAAAGGTATGTCTGTATAAAAAGCAATTATGAAGTGCTGGAAGTGGGAAGGAAGAATGCAAATTACTCAAACATTTAAATCAAGTCTTGCTAGACACAGCATGAAATGAAAGATGAACCGACAAAAATTAATGATTGATACCCAATTGGCCTCTCAGTATGAAACAGACGGTAGGTTTCTATATGACAGAAAACTGTTAGGGCTGCCTTTCATTTTCCATTATGCATCACAGCCAAACCTTATTGAATACAATGAATCTTAAAACCAACCAATCACTCAGCTACAAAAGTTAATATTATCACACCAAGAACACCTTACTGGAGACTGGTTTCAAACCAAGCAGCACAAATTTTGTTTAAATGCATAGCTTAAAATTGAGCACAAATGTAAGTACTTCAGTGGAAAATGCAGGCATATTTAACACCAATAAGAAACAAACCGCAATAGCTGAGTGTTGGAATTAGCCGTGTGGTTGAAGAAGCACCCGGGGTTATCAAAGTTATAAGTTCTAATATGGAATTGCCAGATTCCATGTAGACATATTGTTATGATCATTCTTGAGCTCCCAGAATCTTGATAAAAACATGAAAATCAAAGCAAATACTCTGCAAATGTGCAGAAAAATAAGAGCTCTGAAAGTTAGAAGCACGTGGTTTACAAGCATAAGATTCCAGATTCGATCCCTGGCAGTTCTGGGAAAGAATTGTTTCTGAAACTCTAAATTACCACTGGCAATCAGTGTACACAGCACTGAACTAGGTGGACCAATAGTTTAGCTCAGTGTAAATTGGATTCCGATGTTAGTAAGAGCTGGGACAAAACATGCATTCTTCCCGTTATCCAAGAGAGAAGTTCCCACTATCAAGTGTAACTGATGTATCTTGCACTTTCACTATGTTCAAATAAGAATGGTGACTGTTCTGGGCATGGCTGCATGAAGCAAAGACCCACAGTAAGAGAGGGACAGAGTTCTAGTAGTCTAGTGAAAGTGCTAAGGACATAAGTAAGGCCTGATTTAAAACAATAGTCTAGTGACAAGAAAAGTTGGAGGAAACTCCTAAAAAGGTGAAGGGACATGTAAGGAGCAAGAGGAGATGCAAAGAGGGTACTAGTTTAGCTGGTAGATCAGCTGCATGTCAACTCAATATGTAGTGGCAGTGAAAAGGGTAAAATCTATGTGAGGAATCATTGGGAAAGGAACTGGGGGAGTGGGTGGCAGTATCAAAATGCCTCTGAATAAATCTATGGTACAGGTAAATTTGCAAAACTGTGTCATTTTGGATGCCCTCCCTCAGAAAGGATACAGTGGAGCTCAAGAAGATTCAGAAAAGGGCAAAGAAAAAGAATGTGGCATAAGTGTTTAACACTAAACTGGATAGAGTATTAGAGCCTGCGAATATCCAACAAAATGGACTGGCAGTAGAGCCAAGACAGTCAAAACAAAATAATTCACAAAATTCATGCAATAGCCCATGTGTAAGTATGGAGAAGGATTACTAGCTTCCTCTGCACAGTGTTGCTGAATACAGATGGGAGCCCAGGTGCCCAGATGTGTAGGTGCAGAGCTGTTGAGTTGGTAGCAGCAATTGGTACAACCCACTGATGTCATCACCATCACAACATTCTCAAGTAAGTCCTGGAAAAGCCAAGATCCTTCAGACACCCTGTATTATAAGTAGAAGGCATATAAATTCTGGATGTTACCTACAAAATTGGGAAGAATCCTCATCAGCTTAACCTAGATCCTCAGTGTGATAGTCAACTACATTTTACTCAGAGTAGCCCAACTGAAATTAATGAGAACAGCTAAATTAGGTCCATTAATTTCAGTGGCTCTACTCTGGGTAAAACTTAACTGAATACTACCCTAAGTTAGCTCTTTTGAGTACTTTCCCAGATGATGTTGCATAAAAAATTAATGATATCCTTATTAGGAGCTACAGAGCTGGAATTGGCAAAAGGATGAAAATCCACAACTTTAGCAGCATGCCATTACAGAGCTTGTGACAAGGCAATTATAGAGAAATCAGCCCACCAACTCTTTCCTAGGGATTAGCCAAGCCCGATACCTATTATAGCAAATAGCATCCCTTCGCTTCTTACGAGAAAATTGGTCCTCTTACTGTGGCATCTCTTTATAAATATGTTTCCTACTGTGAAATCTCCTTTTTGGACTTCTTAACTATGCATCTAGATAGGTAAGTAATTGTGATTGCTGTATAGTGATTTACGGAAGTAATGAATATATCAGTGTTTCTTCTTTGAGCTTACCTGTTTTTTATTCACTTTTGTTTGTTTTGCAATACATTCTGTAAAACCATAAATATATCTATCCACATATATTGAAGAAGAAGCAGTTTAAAAGACAGAACGAACAGGAAATACTTAGAAGCCTGACAACTGGCACTGCATTTTAGTTTTTTGTTAAATTTTCTCTGTTCTGATTTCCATTCTTATCCCTTAATGGCTATTAAAATCATGCTTCGTTTTGCCAATAATGCCTATAGTCCCTGACTTCCAGTATAGATTATGCATTGAACCTGCATTTCCATGTATTTCACTGGCATTTGAAAGAGGGTAAGTGGGGAGAAACCCCTCAGCCCACTGCCTTTCACTCTACTGTTCTGGCTTTCAACTCTGTTCTCTCTGCTTGACTCATTAATATAAAGAATGCTTCTTCCCAAGGCAACACGAGAGATTTCCTCATAAAAGCATGCATTATTTACTTCAGCTTTGTGATCTCGACTTTGAAGGAGCCAAACTTCCTAGAGGGTTTTTCAGAAGTACTGTACCATGTAGAACTTGTCTTTTTGGCTGTCAGTTTTTCAGTGTGTACGGTGTCATTTTTCACATTTGAATGGACAACTCACCCACCCGCTTGAAATACAGCAGCACAACCAGGTAGATTGTGCAGCTATTTTGATTGTCCATTTGTTTTTAAATGCAACCGCTGCTTTTTCATTATCGGGCAAAAGTCTCCCTGAAGTGTATAAAAGGAAGGAACATGAAATAATTAAAAACTGCGGGCAATTCTTCCTGAAAGGTCACTGCAGCTGCAGTGCAGGCAGCTGGCCAGATGTCACTACAGGAGACTTCTGAAGAGAGGCAAAAATGTTCTTGGCATATTGACAAGAAGAGGGCAGGCACTTCTCTGTTGCCCTGGAGGGCAGGACTAGATCTTATGGGCTTAAGTTACAGGAGGGGGGATTTCAGTGGAACACCAGTTGAAACCTCTTAATAGTTAAGAGCAATTTGACAATGAAACTAATAACCAGGAGCAGGGGCTTTCTCTTACTGGAGCTCTTCAAGCAGAAAGTGCACTGCCATTTGTCAAGAATGCTGTAGCTCTGCTTCAAGTTTATGCCATCAAGCAAAGCATTGGACCAGATGACTTACAAGGACTAGATGGCCTCCAACTCTATGATTCTGTGATATTTCCTATGTCTATGAAGTTACTCTACTTTTCTGAATCAAATCTTTTTCTATCACTTTAGCAATGTGATAAATTTCAGGCACTCGCAATAAAATTGCTATACAGTATCGCAGTTGCTACCTGACAGTAAACAAGATGGCTTTGCTTATTAATGCCAGAGTAGGATTTAGGAAACCAGGACATCTTCCAGGCCCAGGGTTAGATTCCTACAATAGCAGGATACCACATGTCAACTGAAACAATGGGAAAGTTACGAGGTTAGAGGCAAGCTTAGCCTCTAAAAAGCCATGTTTGTCATATTCCAAATTAGAACATCACAGTTTAGCAGTTGAGATGTTGACCAGCATTATAACATCTCAGTCAGATTATACAAGGATGATGTGGAAGAGGAATTCTCCACTTTTCTTCAAAACAAGTGCTTAGAAGTGAGGATAGAAAAAGCCAACAGTATGTAAATGTGCTGAGAGTAGTTTGAGAGAGGTTTTGGTTCCAATGGTCCTTTACTGGTATGTAGCTTCTATATATAATATTGCTTGGGTCCAGTGGTAGATTAGGGTTATGTTTGATCATAGAGTTATACTTGATCATAACCTGTTTGATAGGCTAATGGAACTCACGCCCTGGCCCGAGAAATGGAGGGGTATAAATATTAAAAAATGGATAACTGAATATGGTTATTAATATGTTCAATCTCCTGTCCTCAAAATACAGATTTCAAAACAAACAGCAATTTTACTGCATAAGCACATATGCAAGAATGAGGATTAGATGTGAGTTATGGTAATTTCCTAGCTCTTTGTAACCTTTTGCACTTGGCTCAAAATATTTAACACCAACACACCTTTATTTGGGAAGATTTTATTTCTCAAATATATAATACAAGTTCCTAGCACTGGCTCACATGAATGCCTTGGAGAGCTACTAAAATCTTAAAAGCTGCAAAGCAGCCATTAAAGTAAATACAGAAATACACCCACAAAGATATTTTACATAGTTCCATTTGATTCACTTTTAATACTACCATTAAAAACCCACAGGAAATTAAATCACCAAATTCTATACTAGATCAACATTTAGGTCATGACAGCAGCTTGCAAAAGCAAAAAACTTGAAAGCCAATGTTGAAATTCTTTCCTTAACTTACATCACTGTCATTAGTATTTTTACAGCATAATATATATATAAAACACACGAAAGCAAAACACACAAAATATATATTAAATAGGAGTTGAGGGAGAAAGCTTGTACCTCAGGAAGAATTTATTATAAAATACAGGCTTAATTATTTGGAATCCAATTTGCAAAATCATGGCAATGAGTTAATGTTAGATATAGAGAAATCCAAACTTTCGAAAGTTCAGAAACACACAGTAAAGTGTATCAAAACACTCTCACTTCTCCACATTTGAGACTCCACCAAAAAATAAGAAGCAATTTTAAAACACACACATGCCCAATCCAATTTGAAAAACAGCAAATAACAAAATACATATACTAATAATTAGTCTTGTCTGACTTGTACATAATTGGTTTACATAGGAAATGCATGGGTTGTTTTTTAGATTTCTATCAAATCAACAATATTAAGTCTTGAACCTCTTCTATAAATAACTGGAGTGTATCAAATAAACACTTGCAGAAGCCCCCATCCCTTTTTAAAGCTTTTCCCTTGAGGAAATGTAGTGAACCTGTGGCCCTTCATATGTTGTTTCTAACCTCCATCAAACTTACAGTAGATCATATAGCCAATAGTCAGGAATGATGGGAGTTGAATAACTGCAGCAACATCTGGAGAACCACAGGTTCCCGACACCTGGACTAGATGAAGCAGCTGCAGTCGGGGAACAAAGAGAAACCAAACTGGCTCTTCCCTTTGCAGTAAGGCTTCTCCAGATTTAGCCATTGCATCTGGATAGGTGGGTCTCAGGCTACTGATGCTAGTTGAGGATTAGTGCCATGGCAGCTGTAAGTGAGTAATCACTCCCATTACTTCACATCACAAGACATTTTTTTAAAGAAAATGTATAAACTGCTTGCTTAAAAAAAAGAATTCCAAGCGGCGTACGAGTCCAATTACATATAAAACCACGATTAAAATACACAAACCAATTGAAAACAAATACATATAGACCGGACATTAAAGGCAAAGATAAAATCATTGTAAAACTTAAAATAGATGTAACTAAATCATGTGTCTGAATAGGCTTGCTGAAACAGAAAAGTTCTCAGCAGGCACCTAAAACAGTATGGTGAAGGTGCCTGTCTAATCTCCACAGGCATGCAGCTAGACAGGCAAAAATAATAATCAGGACATAACCACAGGGAGTCCTGTATGAAACACAGCTGTACTGTAAGGGTAGGAAAAGTAATCTGTAGTGTTCATAGACTGGTCTTATTTAATACATGGTAGTGTCATCATGGGAGGCTCCTTCTACTTACAAAGGGATTCGTGCTATTAAATGGGCAGAGGGGCCATACTACTGTTAGTATATCAGTCTTCCATTGCTGAGTGTGTGATTGTCACATCACATGTCCATGTTTACTTTCTAGGCTTGGAAAAGCCTGAGAGCGGAAGTTAGCCTTATCTCTTCCGCTTTTTGTGTTTTTGTATTTTTTACTTTCTGTTCTCTCTTGGAGCTAGAGTAAGAGAACGCCATGATCGTTTGTCCTGTATATATTGCTGAATAAAAGCTTAGAATGAGCAGACAATTCTCCACTTCGTTTCTGCTAAATCTCTACTGAGTGAGTGTGCACGTAGACATCTGCTGAGTGTCGCTGGAGCGTGTGGGACTGATGATTTATGGACGTCCTGGAGCTACGCAGCACCGGGAGGATGCCCAGAGAGGTTTCGTCTCATCCCGGGGGCTGCATGGACCCCCAGAGGCGTATCCTGACACCCACCCCTGATGTTGCAGATCTTCTCCCAACTTCTCCTCTGAAGTCTGTGCGTGAGCTGTGGCTGTCTGCTGTGCAGGGAGGAAGTGTGCAAATGCCTAGTGGGGGGGGGCAGCATTGGGGCCTGGGGCAGCCTTGTAACATCAGGAGAAGGGTCAGCAGAACAGCCCCTCTACTTCTTTCAATACATGGACCCCAAAATATGACAGAAGAGCCAAACGTTATGGAAAGTAATAGGACGTCCACCTCATAAAGAAGAACGTGCCTGTTTGGATCTGCCCTTATGCATACGTTAACAACAGTATATTCCCTCTGTATTTTACTATTTGGTATGCAATTTCTGTACAAGGACTTCCAACCTTGTAAATTACTAAATTCTGTTCTGCATCAGGGGATACAGAACACGAAGGGAGCCTGTCAAATGCCAAAGCTACTCATGAAAGGTTCATCTTGACATGCAATTTTTGAGGGTATTAAAAAAAAAACCAACATCACTTGCAGTGCATAATATAAGAACAGACTTTCCTTGGCTAAAGACTTTCCACTTCAAAGGGGGAGGGAGGGAGAAAACCAAGGATTAGATATCGCACATACTGCAAGGTGAGAGACGAACACAAACGCACTCATTTTTCAGTAACACTGAATTTCACAGAATGCTTGGGTGACTAAATAACATTCAGCAACCTTCACATTTCTTCCTAATTCAGCTGCTAAGAACAGACTAAGCGAAGAGAAAGACAATCATTAGAAAAATAAAAGTAGCAAGTTGTTGATTGATTTATATTCAGAATTATAGATGAAAACAGGGCAGCCAAGAAAAATGGGCAATGTATTTTGAAAGCAGTCCTTGATTCTCTGCGTGGGAAATCAAATGGAAAGTTGCTTCCAAAAGTATGCAATTCATTGTGCAATCCTATACATGTCTACTCAAAGTAAGGCAAGCTGAGTTCACTGAGGCTTATTCCTAGATAAGAGGTATAAGATTGCAGGCTACATCAATATGAAGCATATCAAACATTTGTTTTGAACTAAATTGTTTTCAACTGTAGCATTGAAAAACAATTATATACATCAATCAATATTGTGATTTCATTTAAGACAAACCAAATAAATGCCTCTAGCTTAGGGGAAGGGGAGAGAGCATCATTCTCTCTTTCATCCATCAGATAAACAATACCTCTCAATTTGATAATCTGGGCAACATACCAGACTTTGTTTCTCAGAACCTTAATGATCTTAGCTATTGTTAATGAAGTTGTGATTCAGCTCAAGCAAGCATGCTGGTGTGTAGTGAGAAGACCATGGGCCATGGTTCCTCATCCGCTGCTGCAGCTGTTATGCTACCAGGAACTAAGCCATGGCTTGGCATAGCACTACATCCAAACTGAATTTATGGTTTGTCTCACTCCAAACAAACCACAAGCTGTAACCGTTTGTTCTTCGTTTACCACTATTTTAGGGGTCTAAGGGAACACCATCCTTAGTAATTGTTTTATGCTTCAAACCTAGACACATTTATTTGGAAATAAGTCCCACTGAACTCCATGGGACTTGCTTCTGAGTAGACATGCATAGTTTTGAGCTGTTAATCTCTTTTTTACTATTTTAAGACAGTATGCCTGATACAATTTTATTATTTTCCATTATTACTACTTACATAATATTTTTCCTCCGTGGGGTTCAATGTGGTGTGCATACTTTCCCCCCTCTCCATTCACAACAAGCCTGTGTAGTAAATTAGGCTCAAAGACTGTCCAAGGCCCCCCCAGTGGGCTTCATGGCTGAGTGAAGATTTGAACCCTGATTTTTCAAGGTCCTAATCAAACCATCTGATTACTAAATCACACTGATTTTGAGCACGTTGACCAAATACAAAGAAAATTGGCTACACATGACTAACACCAGTGTTAGTCCCGAAAAGCAAGATGAGCGCCGCACCCCACAGTCGCCTTTGACTGGACTTAACCATCCAAGGGTCCTTTACCTTTACCTTTTATAGTCTTGTTCATTTTTCAGATGTCAAATACCAGTTACACACGATGACCCTCCCCGATACAAGTGGAATTGGTGGCATCCTCCCCACCCCCACAAAAGTTTTCATATGGAGAAATCATATTGAATATTTATCTCAATTTGTATAAACAGATCAATCATCAGGCTGTGGTGGTATAATTCTGTTGCTGAGCAGAATCCCTGCCAGTTTGCTGTAACCAGGGCAGGAGAGGAAGACAGTTCCCCTTTCTACCTTGGCTAGAACAAAAGTCAATGGAAGGAATGAACTATACCCAATTCTCACTTTTTTGGATGTATGGGAACAAGGAGGACTATGGGGCTTTTTTTACTACCCCTGATGTGCCCTGTTTTGGCCTCCACTGCCAATGGAACACCATCAAAGGGACATCTATATTAACAGAGTTTACTTCCTGAGGTGTAAGTGACATTTGGCCAGCAGGCCTCCTACTGGCAGAGTGAAGGTTACACTGCTTCTAATGGACCCTCAGCCAACCTTTGGCCATCTTTAGAATTGCTCCCTTGATCCATTTGGAAAAAACGTTTCCCAGCATTCAGTCCCAAAATGAGACACCCACAGTGACTAATACTCATAACAAAAACAGCCAAGAAAGAAACAATCAAACTAAAATCATTTCCAGAAACGATCGCTTCTTTCATTACACTACACTGATAAAATGCTGATAGTTTAGCCATTTAACTCTTACAAAAGACTGTTCAGATTCAAAGGCTGCATTTGGATGTAATGTTAAAGACTGGTCTGGAATTATGAGAAAACACTGGTAGCGTTCCCATGTTATGATAAACCATATTTAATAGTTTAGCTGGAGCTAAGGGATCTCGGATCTCACCACTAAGCACCGCTGTGCTAAGACTGTAGATAAGCTTCTGTCTGCCCTTTGACAGTAAAAGGCAGCAGGCAGAGGCTTATCTCTGATATTAGCCCAGTGGTCCCACAGAGAGAAATGCTGACTTTTACAATCAAAGAGCAGTCAGCATTTTCACCCATCTCCAATCTGGAGCTGTTCTTTAACAAATAACTTACGTCCCAATAACTCAGTTTAATTTAATGCAGTTTAATCATTTACAAAGACTGTTTTACATAATGAAAAATAATGCTATGATGGGAGGAGATTAATATTATGTAATTGGAGCAAATACGTTTTTAAATTATTGTTGGTCAAACTTAACCTTAAAAATGAGACTTACTTTAGAATGTACAGCTAATCTCTTGTACTGGTGTTATCTAACATGGCTAGAAGTTCTATACCTGAGATGAGAAAAGACATTCTTGCTAGGTGTTTCTCTGAAGTCCAATTTTCTCTGAAACCTGTTCATTAATTTGCATCATTCATTCTACCTACTTTAGTGTTGACAGCTTTTGTACCATTTTTAAAGGACCTTACTTAAGTGCCGTAAAGTTTAAAGCAGAAATAACCATTCAACATCAGTGACAACTGTGACATCAATTCTCCTTTGGCGAGACTGCATTTATTCATAATTGAGGTTGTCCAAGTAATTATCCCCCAACTGTTGTCCTTGGATAAAAGCAATCTGATGTTGTCAGGTATGATATTCAACTTATTTGCCAACAATCTTAGCAGCCTTGATAGAAACAGTGATAACTTTTCTTTAAAGCCTGTCAAACCTTTCTCTAACAGTACAATCCTATGCACTGTAAGGCTGCAATCCTATGAATTCAATGGAGATCACTCCATAATGGGCTGCGCATGTTCCAGATGCTCAGTGGCATGGCAGAAATGCCTCACTGGGTGGAGTGAAGCTGCTATGCTAGTTCACCAGCAGGTGAGTCACCAGAAGGGAAGATGGGGAAGGGCAAAGTAGTGGGGAGGTTGGTGTGGTGTAAACTTGCCTGTGAGTCAATCCAGCACTCCAGCCAGTGGATCGCACCATGCCAACCACCCTACCGCCTTGTCCCTCTCCCTCTTGGTAAGCATCAGTGTCCCAACTTTCAGGAAGTTAACTGAGTGACTCCACCTTACCTTGTGTGCCACTTTTGAACCAAAGAGATCACAATGGTGGTCCCATCTTTAAGTGCTTTAAGTGGTAATGCAACATTCCCTTTGCTCCGGTTTTGTTCCACTGTGTGAGCTGTTTCTTATAAAGTCTTAAATCATAACCTAAACGAAATCTCATACCCAGTCTCTAAAATCCATTATAAAGGGAACCTGCATTTTTACTCCTCAGACTGCTTTAAACATCAAATCTTATTGCACCAATGATAGTGTAACTGCTTCACTCTCTGACACTTCAGCACTGGGTGATTTAGATTTCCCCCCCTCAGCTTTTCACAGCCAAGTGTAAATTAAACACTGTTAAGTTTCCCCTGTTCAGACTCTTTTTGGAAGGGAATCCAAGGGAAATTAGGAAAAGCCTGCACCACACAAGAAATGCAAGCTATAGCATTTACTCTATTCTAGTATGGCATCCACACTCAGGTTTTTACCTCCTTAAACCAGGAGGGACTGCTTGTACTTCCTGAAATATCACTGCACGTTGAACAATAACAACAGTTTTCACCCTGAAACATGAAGCATTTCCCCCTTTCTCTCCTCTTCCCTAAAGATAAGAAAGTACTGCAGCAGAAGCAGCAACACAAACATGGACAGGATCCCAGGAGGGTAGCGCCTGATTCCAGAATATTCCACATGTACCACTGTAATCTGAATGTTCAATTTAGCATTCACCATCTGAATCATGGTAACATATTCTTAATCAGACTATAAAATACTGCACAACACTTTTATGATCTCAAGAGATGCTAAAGGGCAGAACATTTAATAGTTCTGCTCCATGAAGTATAATTTCACTCTTTCCTTTCAGAGGCAGAAACTGAAGAGGTACCTGTTTGATATTTCTTTTAATTATGTTTGAATTGCTAAATCCCCTTGGACATTTGTAAAGATCTGCTATCCATAAATATTTTATCATCCCACTAAGCAGAAAGAACTTTCAGGGCCATGTTGATCAAACATGAAATTATTCCCAAGCAAACAGAAATTTCCATGCACACAGTGGTTAATTGAGTGCCTAACCACCTCATAAGAATGTGAACACCATAATTTCTCAAAGGATTTTACTGCAGTGTTTGAAGACTAGCATTACAGGATCCATTCTTTAAGTCTTATATACATAAATGGGTAGCACATGACATTAAAAAAACACATCCTGCATGAACAGTACTTATTATTTCTGTAGTGCATGAATGATTGCATGACCAAAAGTACATACAGGACACAAGTGGATCTACAATGTTTGGATGTTTCCAACAGGCTGCACGCATGGTGGAGTGTAGGTGGGTTTCCATGAGGCAAGACACAGTGATAATAGCAAGAACCTTTATTGAACTACATAACTGGGAAACGGAGGCAAAGCAACTGCTTATATACATTCCTGAAAGCCTGGGCCACTCCCATTCTCAACATGATTGGCTGTCTAAACTTCCAAGATGCGAATCACGACTCAGAGTTCAAGGGCCAATAGCAGAGGCCCAAATCCTGAAATGTTCTGTGACTGGACATCATGTATCGTATCAGAACACAAGAGCTCAGAATCCTTAGTTCAGACTCAAGCTCAGGCAAACACAGATCACTGAATACATAACACATGGGGTACAATGTTTTACCACTAGCAGTGTTATTATTAGCTTAACCTAATAACTGTCATTGTGAAAGACCGCTTTCATATGAATCCTTTAAATCAGGCATCCCCAAACTCGGCCCTCTAGCTGTTCTGGGACTACAACTCCCATCATCCATAGCTAACAGGACCAGTGGTCAGGGATGATGGGAATTGTAGTCCCAAAGCAGCTGGAGGGTTGAGTTTGGGGGTGCCTGCTTTAAATACAATGCACAGAAAACAAATATCCCTAAATATTTTTTTCTTCATTAAACCGACTTGCATGGAATATTCTTTTTATGTAGCCTGTCTTTCTGCAACTGACCTTTAACTCTCTTGAATTTTTTTTTAAATATTCCAAGTACACACATACAAAGATCCAAAACACATGAATATTTAGCAGTTTTAAAAATATATATAAATTTATTTATTTTTTAAAAAAGTGTTATTTTCTAATCTGTCAAACTGTACTATTTCCTAAAGAAACCCAGTACATCCTCAACAGCTCAGTTTTCTGGTATTTTTCTTGCCTTATTCTTCAGTCTTAAGATCTTTACCCTTGGAACCAAATTTGGGGCAACTTCACACTTTACATAGCAAGTATGTTTTCAGCATGTCTACCGGATGTCATGGGGTGAACAGCTTGAGGGGGGAATCACACATTTCTGAAGGCACACAATGGACATATGCCAAGCAACCAAAATTAACTCTGTCCCAGATGCATCTCTGTGACATATTTACACCACACACACTTCCTGCCTTAAAATGTTACCATTCATCTATGGACAGAAATAACACAAACACATAAAGCAGACCTCAGATTTGTTCAGTGGTAACTGATCCTTCAGTTGACTAAAGAGAAAATATCTTAACAAAAATCCAAATTATCTTTGGCATTCGCTAGCTTGACAGACACAATGCATGCCTGGATTCAGTCCTAGGAGGTTCAGAAATCAAGAAGATGTGGACTGCTTGTACTGTGACCTCCTTAGTGTTAGCTTGGGGAAAAAACAAGGTGTCACACCCAAGAGAGATCCAGCTCTATGTCTCCATCAGCTGGAATCAGGAGAAACTGTGGAGGTGTTGGTCAACTGTCTGGAAGCAATGATGGACTGGATGCGGGCCAATAATGTGAAGCTGAATTCTGATAAGACAGAAATGCTATAGGTGGGTGGCTTCTGTGTTGAGGAATTACGTGTACAACCTGTTCTGGCAAGGGTTGTACTCTACTTTAAAAAAACAGGCTTGTAGTTTGGGAGTAGTTCTTGATTCCAACCTGTCACTGAAGTATCAAGTGGCTTCTGTGACAACAGGATTTATATTGTGTTTATGGATAAAGATACAGTTTATCAGGTTTTTTATGTAAAACATGTTTTTATTGTGCTTATCTGTTGTAAACTGCTTTGAGATCTCTAGACAGTAAGCAATGTCTACGTGGAAATAAAAAATAAAATTCTCAGAATTCCCATTTCCAGAGACCCGCATGGGAGGGAAATCTCAGGAGCCAGCAATGTATTCATCTGTATGGATTGAGGAGGCACCCTGCCTGCTTCATGTGGCTCCTCCTCAGAGCTCTGAGCACTACAGCACTATATCCTGGGGTAGCAGGAAGTCCCCCAATTCATCTGGAACCTTCACGAGGAATATGAACAGGTTCCTCATATGGGGCACAGATTGAGACATCAACTTAACAGTGGGACTACTTAAACAGCATTCACCAATCTAGTGCCTTCCAGATGTTTTGGACTATGACTTGAGAGCTGTAGCCAAAATATCTGGAGGGTACTAGGTTGGTGAAGGCTAGGATTAGCTCTCCATTGGCTCCAGACAGTTGCTGGAACTACATTGCAAGCTTGTTGCTCTTGGGTGTCTCCACAGTGAGCTGGCCATGGTCCTGCTCTCCTGTGAATTAGACCTTTGCCAAGATTCAACAAGATTCCCTGCAAATACATCAGGAATCAAGGTCTTGCACTGTAGATCCACACAGGGATGGGTCATGCCATTTTTCTGCCCGAGACAAAGGGGAAATGATGCCTCTCTGCCATTCTATGTAAAAGGTGATGGGAAGACCTTAATACTAGGTAATGGGACATCATACTCAATAGCAGTAAGCTAGCTTTGATAGTGTAGTGCAGGTCGCACAGAATACATAGTTCTCTCTTCCAACAACTCCCCACCACTTAGCATCTGCCACCTGAGACAGCTGCCTCATTCAACCAAATGGTAGGGCAAGCCCTGGATTTATGGGTAATTTCCAGGCTAGTGTAGGTGCCCTTTAAACATTCTTCCAGCTGAATAGAAGTTTCTTAATGGTGAGCAGGTCCCACCCAGGCCTGCATTTAAATAAGCTAGCCACAATGTCATGGGTCTTTCCTATGCAATCAAGGATGACAGTTTCATGGGATAGACCCCATACAATCCTGCCCACAATGCAGCCTTGTAAACTAACCACCAGTAAGCAGTTTTTACACAGCTGGGACACCTAAGCATAGAGAACAATCTTGATTAGCTTTTCTAGTGAATTTGTGATGAAGTATACAACTCTTTGTTGCAGGGTTATTTCCTTTTTCCTCTCCCCCCCAAAAATTATTTACACACTTGGTGCTTTTAGAAGTTTGGCCTTCGTATCGTAGATGTGCAAGCCTTGAAGGAAATACATCTAAAAAGCAACAAGGTCAGAAACAATCCAATGCAATGTTTATTGCCAGGGTTTTTCTCAGCTGGAACTCACCGGAACTCAGTTCCGGCACCTCAGTCCTGGCACCTCTCAGGTGGGCACCACTGTCATTCTAAGAATATGATGGAGGTGTTCATTGTGAGTTCCGGCACCTCTTTTTCTAGAAAAATAGCACTGAATATTGCACTGAAATTACTAAACCTTAATAAGTGCACACATGCACACACAAGAGAAATGAAAGCTGAAGAATCCTGTCAGAATCTTGATCTGCCTTCTGTCGCAATACTAAGCTAAAGATGCTCATCCCAGCCTAGCATACACACTCATACACCAAAGGGGAGAGACAGAAAAAGCTTCAAATTCTGTTAGAACATTAGAAGCTTCCAAACTCTGATACATGTGCAACTCTTATCTTTCTTACTGTGAATGCTTTCCATGGAGCTCACATGATTTACCACTTCTTCATTCTATCAAGTCAAATAAGGAAAACAGAGAATTAATATTATGATCTTTTTTCTTTCTTTTTTAAAAGTTACTTAAGCATATAATTTATATGTGACTGGTTTTTTTCTACAAAACACAAATCTAGAGAGCTGCAGTGGTTTAGCGATAGGAGTCAGGACTCTAGTAATAATCATTGACATTTCCAAAAGTTGTTAACAGAGTGACCTTGGGGACAGTTTAGCTACCAGCCTTCTGAGTCACACTGAGGATGAAAGATCATTAGCAGAAGAGACTAACTCTAGGAAGGAGAGGAAGATTGCTGGCAGAACCAAATACCCAGCATCCCTTGCTGCTTTTTGTCTTATGTGAAGCACATGTGGAGGACTGGTCTAATCCTACAGAGTTTGTGAAGTGTTTTGAAAACCACAAAAATAGACAGCTACAGAAGTACCAGGTGGGAAAGATCTTATGGGATTTTATTTCCAATAAGAAAAGATTTGCATCCTAAGAACAAAGCTTTATCGCTGTCAGCCAATTAATTCCAACCTTCCCTGAGACTGGAAATGTCTCCTCTGCTAAAAACAAAATCTCCTTTTCATAGCAGAATCCTTCTGGTCTTTATCTTGCATTTCCTCATTAATCTAGTTTCACCTGCCTGGCACAGATATATACAGAGGGTGAGAAGGGGGACACTCATTCCACACACACACACACACACACACACACACACACACACATTTACTTTTCTTCCTTCTGTTCATCATGACCTTTCCGATTTGGATCAGCATTTATACTTGCCCACCTGTCTGGCAAATCTTACCCGCAACGTGCCCTTCAAGATGAAAAACATGGTTTGATAATGCATAGTGACAAAGCTTGCAGAGATGGAGAGCAAGCAAAAGAGGGAAAGCACTAAGGGAAATCACTTCCAACCAAGATCTGCCACTGCAGAGCTAATCAGGCAGGTATTCAGTTGTTCACTCCTGCAGACTTGCTTAGCATAGAAATAGGCTGTCTGCCCAGGAAGATGAGGTAATGTCTAGCTTTAATGCCAATCTCTCTAACTGGCAGGACACATCGGGTAAATATTTCTGCTGCGGGAGACCACATTAATTTGATTCTGCTACCAATCTGATTATTGTTATTACTGTCATCAATATTAATACTTAAGTATGCATACCTCTTGAAGCGTTACCATGTCTAATAGGCATACCTGCTAAGGACAAAGTCACTGGAGATAAGACGATAACTGTGCTATATTATGGAGCCAGGTAGGCCACACAGAGCAGCACCCTGTTGGATGAAAATCATAGCATTGGCTTTCATCATTCCATTCCTTGTCCTGAACACGGCTGAAGTCCCCCTCCCCCACCTTACTTCAAGCCTTATATAAAGGCTAAGCTTATGGAGAATCCAGCTGGGTGTTAATAACTAGAAAAGGGAGTCATGGGGGCTGCTTAAGAACAAGGCAAGGTTACAACCATGCACACAACTACCTTAAGTAACTTAATTGATAAAATCTGATTGATGAGGGATGATTATACGAGTGGCTTGACTTAAAATGAATATCAAATTATCTCAAAAGCATGTCCTGAGTACTGAGTAAATTGCATTCAGCTGCCTAAGTTTTCTTCCCTGAAAAGCTGTCCTATAGAGATAAGACAAGACTGAATATTTTCACATTTAATGCAATAGAAAGATATAAACCAAAGGGTGGGGGCACGTTTTGCTCATGACAGAAGGAAGCTGGAAAGTCTTCCAAAAGTGACATTGCTGTTGAGCCATTATTGCATAAAAATATGCAAGCTTCTAGTGACAACCAGCCTCTCTCTCCTCCAAATAAAACCTAGCTACAGCCAACTTTGTTCCAGGGTCTGTTTTTTGTTCATCTGTTGTATGGTTATGCAAACTGTTTGCCATTAGCAATCTGAAATGCAAAGCTTCTTCTGACAACTGGCAATTTCCTATACTTTTCTTTTTTTAAAAAAAGAAGTAGTAAATATGGTTTCAAGGAGGATATACTGTTGGATAAAAATGATAGCCCAGATACTGTAGTTACATACATTCCAACATTTCATAGATGAAAATAGGGATATTCATCCATATGAATGTGTACAGCTAGGAGCAAAGGCCAGCAATGCAGCCTGGGGCAAGTTGGTGGTTCTAACATAAAGCAGACTCAAATGTGCATAAGCAGAAATTGGAAATGAAAATTGCATACAAGCAAATGACAAAAGCAATACGGCAAGCCACAAAATACATAGAAAGTCAAATACATATACACATATATGCCCTATATACATTCATAATGTTTAGAGCAGGAGTAGGCAGATTCAAGTGAAGTTCAAGATCCATCAATCAGAGCAAGGTGCAAAATAATAGTTCAGGGGAGCAGACACTAAGAATTAGGGGGCTAAATTCCTCTGAGGCAGGGTGGGGAACCTGTGGTCTCCTAGTGTTGTTGGACTCCTGTTTCCATCAGCCCCAGTCAGCATGGCTAATGGCCATGGATGATGGGAGCTGCAGGTCAGGTCCCCTACCGCTGCTATAAGGCAGGCCTATGAGGGGGTTTTTCAGTACCAGAACTGTGTTCATAGTTGTACAAGGACTGTATAGCTCTGTGGCAGAGCTTTGCATGCAAAAGGTCCCAGCGGCAATCCCTGGCACCTCCAGGTAGGCCATCTGAAGTCCTGGAGAACTGTTCCCAGTCACTGAGCAAGGATGAGCTAGTGGTCTGATTAAGGATGAAACATCTTCCAATGCCCCTAAGTTTTGCAGTCCTTCTACACACACACCAAAAAAATTCTAGTTTTGTCGCAAGCTCTATTTACTTCAGTCAACTAATTTAGAGCAGAAATTATCCTTTTTTTTTCTTGTTAATTTTGTGTGTGGAAATATAATAAAAATTAATTGGTAAAAAAATGTATTTTCACAGTTGATACTGTTCAGCAATTGGAAGGTAGAATCCCTTGCCAATCTACTACAAATTGTCCAGAGATCTAGCAGTAATAGATCTGGATCCACTTGCTGACTGTCCCTGATTCAGTGGGATACTAATACAGCTCAAAAACTGTGATAGACCACTAAATAAGAAGCCCAAGATCAGCTGGTGAATTCATAGCACAACAGTATGAATAAATGATTTGAGCATATGCAGAATCCTTTCCCCTTCCTATTAAGCAACTAAAGCTTCCTCCTTCCCCATGTACTTGGAAGAAGCAGTGCCAACAGTGTGATGGTATATCACTCATACAATTCAATGTCCCTGCACCTCTCTGTGCAGTAATTTATCCCTGGCTGTAATTTACTGGCAATGGGGTTAGAGTTTAATTTCAAAAGAAAGCACCGACCCCATTGCCAGTAAATAAATCACAGCCAGAGAACATACCCATTTTCTCTCTTCTTACACACAAGGCACTTCCTGTTTTCCTTCCCCTGTCCAGCAAATCTTCATAAAAACAGGTCAGTTTTCCACAACTCTCTCCCCACTCCTCTTTTGTTATTAGCATGATCTGCGTACCTATTCTTTTCCCTCTGCCTGTGCAGACACACACACACACACAGGCCCATATCAAACAAAAATCTAAACCATAGTTCAGTGTTGCACCAACAAATAGTATAGGGTTGCTTGCAATGTATGTGCTCAATGAGGCTTTTTAAGTTGGCCTCCTCTGCTCTTACCAGCTGCATGGCAGACAAAGGTTCAACAAGAGAAGGCTTTCATTGCCACATAAGCGACGCTACTAGTCGGACATCTTCCTGGCCCACAGCTGCTAGAGGTACAAGAAGTCTGACTGAGGGCTAGACATCCCTAGCCCACAAATATGCAACAACACAACCCTATGTATTTTTACTAAGAAGTAAGTCCCTCTATTCAGTGGGTCTTACTCACAAGTAATTATGCATACCGTTATAGGTTTTGGGGCGCCAGACCCTTCTAATTAATCCCTGGATCCAGCAAGTGTTGGAATTTAATCAAGGCTTGGGGTGTTGCAAGGCTTGGGGTGTTACAAGGCTTGGGTTTGGTGCGAGATGGCTAATGGGTGGAGGACCCCTCCCTCAAAAGATAAAGCCAGAGTTTAGAGAGTTAGGAATGATGTGACCTTGGAAAGAAAGCAGCAACAACAACAAAAAGATCTTTTTGAGGTGTGCTTACTTTCCAAAAGGAAGCACTAACTCTTGGTAAACGCCTGGAACCTCTGGAATCTTATACCACTCGGAAAATGAGGTATCTTTATAATATATGGTTTATTTACACATATACACAACCTGAGCCTAGGTCACAGCACTCCTAACTCCCTACTCTAAACTCTGGTTTTATATGTTGAGGGAGGGGAAGACAGCCTGTCTTGATTAGCTTTTGGCACTTGCCAGATCCAGGTTAACACTACAAGCTTTGACTAAATTCTAACCCTTGTTGGATCCAGGAAGTAATTAGAGGGGTCTGCCACCAACAAACTCATAGCACTAACCCTCCCCAAATCAGGCATCTGCCCCCAGATGTGCAAACAAACATCAAAGTACAGATTCCCTGTAGAAAAATAACAGGCAAGTTAGCAAACACATTAGAACACACATAATCATAAATAGATAATAAAACACAATTATACTTTTAACTCAACACCAGGCTGCTCAGAGATTGGGGTGGTGTGGAATAATACAGTTGCAGCCTCAGAGAGCAATAAACTCAATGAGAGCATTTTCTCATAGTTTTCAAGCAATCTCCTTTACTTCATTTGTATCCACCATTAAAAAAACAGCAGAGATTAGCGCATGCATATAATGTGTCATCCAGATTTTCATTTTACCTTTTTAAAAAATACTGTGACAATAGCATGCTAATTAAAAACAAAGTACTGGTTACACTGTGTTCAGCCAAGAACAGTTTGGTGCAGACATTATAAAATTCTTTCCACCTGGCAATGTTTACTCACGACTTGTAAATACCTCTGTTAATCCTCTTCTTTGTGGTCTCTCTCACACAAGAGCTCAATAATAAACTACACTGCACTTTTGTTCTGTGCAACAAGAGATAACAAAGAGGAAAAGGAATTAAGGCAACATATCCAGTGGGCAAATAATGACTCATACAGCTTTTTCCTGATGAAATGGCTACCAAAGGAGAGGTAATACGAGTGGAACCATATGACTGCATTTTACCGACATAAACCTAAGAAAGGTGGCAGGTAAGAGCTCTGGTTTCAAGGCAATGTTCTCTATAAAAATCACAACAAGGTGGGCCAATTTAATGTGGTTTAAATATTTTTTATAAATATTTAAGTCACCAGACAATAACATGCTTTCTACATGAAAAGTCGCTCTGGCACTGAAAAGAGGTATTCTTAAAAGAGGCATTATGGGTATTCCTAAAATCATAAGCTGATTACAGAACAATGAACAGCTATTTACCTTTTCATGCAATGCACATAACTGAAGGAAACAAGTGCAGTTAATACATAATGGTTAAGATGAACAAACACAAGATCTACTTGGAATAAAAATGGGTATCAGGTTAACATGCCAAGAGGTTGAACAAATGATATGAATGGAAAATAAGCCCATTTCAGAGTTTCCTATATATGGTGCATGGATTAATTTAACTGCTAATGACTGGGTATAGACATTAGTGAATAAGCTGGCTGTTTTTATCAGTTCTTTTAAAACAACTGAATTCTGATGTAGCCACTGTTGAGAGGGAGTTTGATGGATCACTGATTTGACCTAATGTAGCCATTTCAAATTCCACCTTCTCCCTATATAATCCATGTATAGAGCTGTCCCCACAAATTGCCCACAACGCGCCAGAACAGCTCACAATGATGCACCAATCAAAATGGAAACAATTCCAATTGCGTCACTAATTCTGCAATTGTATGGTCCCTGGGAGAGCATCCCAAGGGCCTCAGGAACTGTTGTATCTCCCTCTCCAAGGACACTGAGAGAACTCCAACCTTGGAGAAGAAGACCCAACTATAGATGTCTCCTCCATACCGACACAGAAACACCACTGGTCCTTGTCCTAACGTCGTCAGAGCTCCGACATCACTAGAAGCAAAAAGGGAGCACCCAGGGCCAAATTGAAGGCATGCTGGGGTGCAACAGGGGAATACGTTGATCCAAAGGGTTAGGGTTAGCCTTCCCAGTCCTCCAAAACAGTCCTGATCCAGGGATGAAACGGTGACAACTTTAGAGCTGCTTTAGTGGCTTAATGAACTTTCCTCCCATTGTTCCCCAACAGTAGGGAAATTGTTAGAGAAAAATTAAAGTGGAAAGTGACAGAGGAGTGACAGAATGCTGCTCTTTCCTTACTTCCACCCTGTCCAGGGCAATGGACGTAACAGTTCAATCACTTAAGGTTCTTTCTCTCTCCTGTCAATAGAATTGCAGCATAAAGAGAGCACCTTATCAGTGGGTAGGGAGCTTTTACTATCATACTCCATATGAATGGGATTTATTTGAGCAAAGCCATGTCCAAATCATAGAATTGTAGAGTTGGAGGGTCATCTAGTCCAACCCACTGCAATGCAGGAATCTGCATGATGCATTCCGACCTTCATTCTATCTTTCAAACCAGTAGGTACACAAATTTCCACTACGTAAAAGTGTTAGCAGGAAGAAGCTGTGATCAGACCTTTGGCTCAGAGTGTTCAGCAGACCCCAAAGCAAATGCTTATTTCCTATGGGCCCTTTGACATAAGCAAGTGATCCTGAAAGAGCAAACAGCACTTGCAGAAATATAAGTCACGTCTCTAAAAGCAGATTCTTCTAAGCAACAGAACATCTGCTTTTGAAGCAGACTATTAATTATTTCCTTCCTTGAACTTCTGTCCTTCCTTATTTGCCTTCCTGCAAAACTGTGCCTTCCTTAAAGGTTTTCTACATCTTGTGCTGTTCCACATCCATTCATCAAGAGTAAGTTCACTAAAATAAAACATTTACAAATAAAAGGACTTACTCCCAACTTTCTGGTAGAATTGCTTCCAGCCATTACCACTTTGAAACTGTATAAGGCTACTGTGTGCTACCCAGGAACATCTGCTTCCTTGTGACATGTCTGTGACATGATGACACTAATTCAGCCACATGAATTTAATTTAATCTGTGTCCAAATGGCTCATTATTATTATTATTATTATTATTATTATTATTATTATTATTATTATTATTATTATTTTGGTAAGTTTATAAAGCATCAACTCTACACCACTAATACACTAAAGTGCAATATAGCCCTAACATAATGCAATAGCGTGTTGATATCATGCTTTGGAAAGGGGCCAGCAACTCAGTCCTGAGGCTAAATGCTGCCTTTAAAGTGTCCAGCTGCAGCAGTGAAGAGGAATAAAGAAAAGGGCAAATAATAGTTATGCAAGGCCCTTATACCCTAAAAAGACTTTACAGCCCTTCCAGTGTAGACAACGAAAGTACCAAGCCTTTGGGGCTACTGAGCTAGTTCTGCCATCACCTACCATTAGGACAAGAGACTGAAGTCAGATCGCTAGAGGTTCTGCAGCAGCTGCTCCGTAACAAAATAATATTTTAGAATTTGGAACACCAAAGAAACAAGCAAGATCTTGACAACTGGGAAGCCGATTTCAGCAACTGACTATACAGAGCACAATGGTCACGGAGGCTACGCAACAAGCCCTAAAGGTGATTTCCTTTCGCTTCTTATTGACGTGACCTTCTCTCCTTCATGCTTTCCAGATGCTGGAACTCTTCAAGACTGAATTCTTAAGATCATACTATTTGGTATAACTCATCCAGACAAACTAACATTCCTTCACAGCTACTAATACCATTTAGATTCACACTCACTCTTCATTTATCCTTAACAGTACTGTCAGCAGAAGAAAAAGAACAGTCAAGCTGTGTTAAAATATATTAATCCTTGTTAGCTGCTCATATGTATCTGCATTGATAAAAGATCAGTTTGAGAAATGCAAGGAGATAACAAGGAAACAAGTTCCCTCAAAATCAAATACAGTGGTACCTCCGGTTGCGGACAGGATCCATTCCGGAGGTCCGGTCAGATCCCGAGGTTTCCACAACCTGAGGAGCACTTCTGCGCATGCGCGTGCGGCAAAACCTGGTAAAATACTTCTGGGTTTGCCATGCACACATCCCAAAGTTTATGTAAACAGAGGGTTACGTAAACGGAGGTATGACTGTAAAGCTTAACATCCAAGTAAATGTGTTTAGGGCCTCTTTGGCTGGATTTGAACTGTGAAGTGAGCATCTTAGTCAAAGTTAGGATTCAGAAGCAGGAAGCAGGTGCTTAAACAAGACACAATACAAGCTGCAAGGTGCAAAATCAGATAAAATACAAAATATTGGCCATGTGTATAATAAATAGGTATATAAAGTACAAAACACTATTTCCTTCCAAGATCTTTTGCAGCAAACGGTGGCAGCAGGGGCAAATTTAAGAGCAGACAAGGAGCAAACAAGCTGTTGGCACGATTCTCACAGGGAATCATGTTTCCTTTCCCCCCTTTCTTGTTAGATTCTTCCACATAATGAAATAGAAGATTATCAATGATCCATAAGAAGAAAAGCCGTGTGACTGCATTCTTCTAAAGATGCAATTCTGAAACTACCAAAATGCTCCCAATGGCTCCAAAGCATTTCCCCCTTCACCAACAGCTTCCTCTTCATGCAGTTGGACCCAGTAGAATCACTGCCACCAAACCTGAAAACAGCACCAACAAGTCCTGCCCTACCTGCAGCAAGCAGGCTACCTGCATCAGAAGAAGAAGAAGAAGAGTTTGGATTTGATATCCCGCCTTTCACTCCCTTTAAGGAGTCTCAAAGCGGCTAACATTCTCCTTTCCCTTCCTCCCCCACAACAAACACTCTGTGAGGTGAGTGGGGCTGAGAGACTTCAAAGAAGTGTTACTGGCCCAAGGTCACCCAGCAGCTGCATGTGGAGGAGCGGAGACGCGAACCCGGTTCCCCAGATTACGAGACTACTGCTCTTAACCACAAGAAGCAAAAGGATACTGCATTATTGAATAAACGCTAGGCATGTGATTGGAGGATAGGACAATGTAAGCTTCTCTCGTGGGAGAAATTATTTCTTTATGAGAGACGGTGTGGGGGACACAATCTGTTTCTCAAATACATGATATATTCTGCACTAGCTAGAAAAATAAATCTTGACATAGTCATAATTAGTTCATACCCCAAAGTCATTTCAATGGATCCTTCTTGCCCATGCCCTCTACATCTCCCCACCACTAGTGTGTGCCTAATTTATAAGATGGGGCTCTTGGGAAAAGAATGACTGTTGTAGGAATATATGGGAAGTGTCTACAAGTCTCCTGTAGTAATAGTTGGTGCACTATGGTAGTATGCACACAGGAAGCCTCAGTCAGGCTGGCTGAGGAGGAACAAAAGAGGGCTCTCTTAAGTTCATCCCCTGTTGTTATTTTTAAAGGAATTGTGTGAGGGCCATAAAATTTCCCTTGCATATGTTGCTAGTTACGGGGGAGGGGGGGAGTTGCCATTTCAAGTTGTCCTTTAGGATAGGCCTACCTAGTCCTGATATTTCATAGGCAGTATCTTGTTTCACACACTGAAGAAGAAAACTAGTTAACAAGGTAAGAATGACGGAGAATGCAAAGCTCACCCTTGTTACTGGAAAACTAAATCTATAATAAATATACTACAAAGCCAAAATGGGAGACAATTTATGTTTTATAGTGCCAGAGTAGAAAATTCACTGACTTTCAGGAATCATCTCTTATTCATGCTGAAGTATTACAGAAAAACCCAGCTCCATTTCTCCGCATCTTTCACCTCAATCCTCTCTCTCACATACCCAAGCTATTTATATTTTCAGTGCTAGGTCATGCTATCACTGTCATTATCATCCTCTCTTTCTCACACTATGGAATTCACATTGGGAAAACTTGTTACCAGAAATGTTAAATTTAACAAGGCAAAGGAGTCAAATTATAGTCTCTCATTACACTATTCTAAATACAAATAAACCTCTTTCACAGCTTTTAACTGCTGTAAATCACTGCAAATGCACGGAAAGTACCTGTTAAATATATATCCGTTCTCTCCACAGTTCTGGCAACCATAGACTGGCTTCCCATCATCCTAAAATGTAGACTATTATTTAAATAAATTGGGGGAGGATTGCTGGTAAGACTTAGAAGCTTTCAGTGCTGAAGCAGATTTGCCAAACTACAATTTATCACAGGCTCTTTATCCACATTCATTGTACTCTGATCTAATTTTATAGTCCAATTCCAGACATATTACTCAGAAGTCACACTGAATTCAATGGGACTTACACCTGCATAGTAAATGTCCTTAAGTCTGCAGTCCTATAGCTCAATTCCAAACATAGGACTGCAGCCTGGTAGTAAGCACCACTGAATTCAGTAAGACTTCTGAGTAGACATCATTTCAATGGATTAATTCTGGGTAAATTTGCCGTGGATTTCCACCTTGGTTATTTGTTTTTTAAATAAGAAAGAGCAATCTTCACATTATGATATCCTAAGTAAGAAACAAAATCAACCTAAGGGCTCGTGCTGAATGGTTTATTAATGGCTTTATAATACTGCTTAGCATTCAATTATTTTACAGAAAAAATATGCTACAAACACAATTCTGAGAGTAGAGTGAAGTTAAAGGTGTAATTGTGAGCTATAATTTCAAAAGGTATAGAGAAAGAATAAGCTGCTGGATGTAGCACACAGTATGGGGAAGGGCAGTGATCTGACCACTTGCTGATCAAAAGAAGTGCATGTGGAAGTTCCAGGTTCCATTCCCCGTGCTAGGAAAGACCCCAGTCTGCAACCCTGGAGAACTGATGCCCGTGAGTATAGACAATACTGACATAGACAGATCATAGGTCTGACTCAGTAGAAAATAGCTTCCTATGCCCCTTAATTGGACTTGAGATATGTAACTGAACTCAAAACTCTAGCTGCAACAGTAGATCTAGTAGTATAACAACAGGCCAATCCAGAGGTGTAGTACAGACGCAGCAAGGGGGGCCGTTGTCTTGGGCACTACTCCCCCCCCCCCCCGAGAGCATTTTGCTCCTCACGCCACCTTGCCAGTCCCACACTGCTTTGCAAGTCCGATCCCACATCCCAGCCTCGCAAAGCAGAGTGGGGCTGGCAGGGCGACAGGAGGTGCAGCAGGCATGCGCCCTTCCATTCTGCCTAATCAGACTGCTTGGAAGGGCTTGCTGCCCTGCTGTGTCCTCCTCACATTGCCCTTCTAGCCCCTATCCCACTTCCAACAGGCTGAAAAAGTGGAAGGGCTTGTCCGAGGCAAAACACTAATATTACAACACTCAAGCACTCTCAGTTCCGAATGCTGCATGCTAAAATGTATTATTGTTACACCACCTGTGGAACTACAGCTGCTGTGTTGATTCCACGGAACTGACACTTCTGAAAATGCAGCAGCTTAAGGGAGAAAGTGAGAGATCTTCCTTTAAAAGAGGAGCCATAGGTGAAAACACCTTCTGGTATTCTGAAAAGGAGAAGATGGAGATACTAAAATGGAATAAAAGAAAGAGGAACAGAAAGCAAAAGACGATGGGCCACAAAGAAAGAGGAATGATGGTAAGAAAAGTGGAAGGAAAAGACAGGTGGTGGGTTTTGTTAAGTGTGTGCACGCAAAGTAACTCGTTTGCAACCGCAACTGCTATTTTGCACATGAGCAAAGTCATATAGCTCAACAGAATTTGAAACAACGGGTCCTAGTCTAATGCTACATGCCTCATCCTAAAGAGGCCTACATTCAGGGATAAGTCAAATACTTAGTATGGCAAAAGCATGCAGAGGATATAGAATGGGGGGAAAGCTGGAAATGAACATCACAACCCCCCCCAAAAAAAAAACTGTGCTGTGAATTTTGTTGGGAAATACGTCTCTAGATGTCAATGTTCAACATTCAATGTCAATGTCCAACATTCAAATGTGCTATAAAATCTGCTGTATTTCACCAGAGACATTAATGAAGCTTTGCTGGGGAAAGATGAATATTGGAGATGGAAGTACAGTAGAATCAAAGAAGAGCACATTAGATGAGAGGAAGGAAATCATGTGAGAAGCAGATCTTTATTTAAAAAGGACAGAGCTAAATGCACCAACATCAATCTGCTCAGCAATTTGTAAGAAAACTGAGAACTGGGAATGTATTTTGCATTCCACCTGTATTTATGAAGCCGATTCTAGGATGCCCAAATGTATAAATAAGTAGTTTATTCATTTTGCTGTGTAGTGTCTTGTGCATCCCTTGTTTTTGAAATGAAGTGTAAGCCTTTATATAATTTATTGAATGTTACACTTTTTATATACTTTATTTCATGGGCTCATTGAACATAACATTTTGTGTCAGATAAACAGAAAGCTGAATCATTTGACTATACTAAATGTCAATATTTAAACTCTGGCCTTTCTTTCCCCATTCTTCAGCCACAGTGATTCCCCACTCCCATTTCCTAGCAATAGGCTCAAATTATTTTGTTGCTAGGAAATGTTTGCAATGGAGAAATCCTCCTGGAAGAAGGTAAGTCCTGTATAGGGCTATAGATCATCCAGAGGGAACCTGGATATGTAGAGCAGTTCTGTGATTCATCACCCCTCGTAATAGGCAATATCCAAAAGATTCCAGTGATCACATTCTTAACAGTATCTCAAACAGCAGTAGAGCAATGGGTGAACTAAGGAAAGAAGAACATTTTCCTGGCAATCAATTACTGCATTTTAAATGCTGTGGGGGAAATTATTTGCTAGCATTGGGGCTGCTCCTTTGAGGGAATATGTTTAGATCTCCGCAGAAATCTATTAACAATAGCACTTTTATCATGGCTTTCAAAATTGACACAGGGGTGGTATTCAGAAAGAGGCTTTACCAAAAAAAGAAGCAAATAGTCAACATATCTTACTCAAAATGTGGGCTGGGGACCACTGGTGAGCCTCAGACCAGCTTCAGGTGGGCCTCAGCACTGCAGTCCTCTGCTGCACCACACTCTTTTGTTTGGTCCAACACTGGCAGCAACAGATCTCTTGCAAACTTGGAGGGCAAGAAAGAAAGAAGAGGAAGTGGGTGATGGATGGATGGAAAAAGTAGCTGGCCAAGTGAGGGAAGGAAGAGAAAATCTGGGAAAGAGAGAGAGGCAAAAGAGATGGATGTCCTGAGGGAGAGAGAACGAAAAGGGACCTGGTGTGTCTTTTGACCCTTTGTCTTCTCACACACACCCTTCCCCAGTCCCCTTTCTTTCCCATTCAGTCTTTTGCTAGGCCAGGTAACTTCTCTCTTGTCTGGGTGGAAAGGGCCAGAGCAGGCATCAAAATAAATCAGAAAGAGAGATAAGGCTTAATATTTTAAATAATAAACAAACTGGTAATAGAAAGGGAATAAGTAACAGAAGTTTTTGTAAGACGAAGAAGTGGATGGAAAAGGAATAGGGATGAAAGAAACTAGTAGTTTTGTGGGGAATCAAGTGTGAAAGGAGAAGTGGGGGAAAATGACAGGTGAAGAGTAAAAATACTTTTAAAAGCTACCGGTAGTTAGGGGAGGCAAATGTGTTAAATAAAAACAGTTACAGGTTTAGAACCTCTTTATCAGCAAATTGTGCCGAAAAGAAGGAGGGAGAGTCAAGAAGCCTCAAGAACCAATAATCTCAAGAGCCACAGTATAATCTACTGTGGGAATGCTTGCAAGAAGGAACCTACTGTGGCAAATAATTTAGCAAGTTCCCGGCAAAAGAAATGGTGTTAGCAAATATCAGCTTAGTATGCCAAACGCTTCCTTCAACCACCACCATTTTGTAAATGACTCCGTAGTACTGCCATTTTGTGACTGGTGGGCCTCAGTAATTGACAGCCATCTCAAGTGGGCCCTGAAAATAGAAGGTCTGAGAACAGCAAAGCTATCCTAACCTACAGCCAAAAAAATTCTCTCTACAAAACTGGCCACTTGCCTCAAAATATATTTACATACATGACCTAGGTTAGGAATACTAGGTCCATTGTAGAGGGGAGAGTTGGAGTAAAATAGAGTCAGATAAAACAAAGGGACCAGGTGTCATATATGCATTTGTAGAAAGGAATGAGAGAAAGCTGGGAAGTTAGGAGAAATTGTGCTTGGAGATAGGAAGCATAAAGAATCAGATAACTTTAAAATTAAGAACTGGAATCTTAAAATGAAGAGGGAGAGAGTGCCACATAGACTCAGGTAGAACAATGAATGGTGGGATCATAGCAGCCAGAGAGGAAAAAGCAATTTAACTGAGTTATTCTGAATTAACTCAAGAGGTAAGCTAACCTCAGGCAAGAAAGACTGCGTGAAGGTGGGAACCTAAGAATAAACCTGCTGGATCAAGCCAGTGGCCCATCTAGTTCAGTGTTCTGTTTTCGCGGTGGCTAACCAAATACCTGTGAGAAACCAGTGAGCAAAACATGAGCACAACAGCATTCTCCCCTCCCATGGTTTCCAGCAACTGGTAGTATTCAGAAGCATTGCTGCCTGCAACTGGGGATAGCCGCCATGGCTAATTGAAGCAAATTCCTGTTTGGTGACAGGGAGCTCAAGCTGGTGAGTCAGGAGCCACCATTAGGTAGTCCCCTCTCTGCTTTCATTCTTTCCTGGCTTTTCTGTTCGGATAGGCCTTTGGTCACCATCTGGCTGTTTTGGAATGGCCTTCTGAGGATATGTTCTCTTTGTGCATGTGTGTGTTCTTTTAAACAGTTTAAAGTGTTTTCAGCACTGTTTTTAATAGGGTTACTTATTTGTTTTTGTTTTTTAAAAAATTATATTGATTGTGTTTTTTGAGCTTTATTTGCTTAAATTCATGCTGTGAGCTTCCTTGCGTCCTGTACTGGGAGAAAAGCGGCTTATAAATAAGTAAAACGTAAACGTAACTGGGCTGCAACTACAAACATGCAGAATAGATGTGACAAAAATTTGGAAGCTTGTTTGCATTAAAGTTGGATCCTAGATCTGAAAAGTTTGAAGACTACTACTAGAAGTTATTCAATTTATGAAATAATTGGTTTGACAAAGGATTCAATTATTACATTTTGAAAATAGCTGTACTTAGGGAGAAAAAACTCATCAAATTTGGATGGGAGACTTAGAACAATCAGTGTGGGCAAAGAAATATTAAATTGAAATTTTCTTAATTAAAAAAAAGTCCAACACCATCACGTGACTTGTGTTCCTCTGTTGTTGGAAGTGGGTTACAGCCACTTATATTAACACATGAAACAAGTGCAATCTGTTTAGCAGAATTGTTTAATTTGCACCTAAGATTAAAATTCTGTACCTTTAAAAGAAAAACTCACAAGCTAATAAAACACTGACATGCACACAAATTTCTAAGCAGCAGGTGTGTCACAAATAAAGTAACTGAAAATAATCCCTTCATCAACAATTGGCGCTTCAAGAAAATAAAATAAAATGTTGTCACTTTGGCCCAGTTTGCGCATAAAGCTAAACCATGGTTCAGTGGGGGACTTCTGGACTGCAGGTCTAACTAGGCACGCAAGATCTCAAAGGTTGGCTCACCAGGGTATTATGGGTGAGCCAGGCCTATCTGTGACATAAGACATAGGAAAATTCAAGGACAATTCAAGTTGCAGTTAACATGAACCCAGTTAACATGAACCCTAAACTTTGATTAGCCTTAACTATGGTTAGTGAAAATAAGCTAGCTTTGTAAACTATAGTTTGATGTTAACTTGCCATAATGAAGATGAACATCAGTTTGTCTGTGTTCAGTTGACATGGTAAGCATAAAATGGAAGCAAAAATTTCCAGGCTCCACCTTGCTGCCACACTGAAGGAGGAGAGGAAGGCTAAGTCCACTAACTATAACAATAAACTATGGTTTAGCAGTATGTGGCACGAGCCTACAGTCTGAAACAATATCAACCTCCAAACTTCTGGGATAATATATTCTTGTGAGAGGTTAATATTTACTTTTTAAGTGAAAAGTCAAACCAGATTATCTTTAGCCTGTATCCCCCAAATACAGAAAGCATGGGTACTAACTTGTAAGTGGTCACTGTAATAGTTTAAGACACCTGGTATCGAGTAAAGGCAGAAGGTTGAACAGGCTGTACTATGTTCATGCCAAGCCTTTATTGAAGAGACACTACAGACACATACAGGCATACACACACAGAGAGAGAGATAGTATTGTCAGAAAAGGAAGCAGGCAATTTACAAGAGAGTAATGCCCTATACTATGGCAATGAGAAGGCCATAAACTTATACCACTTTATATATAGTAAGCAATCTATAAGTTGACTATATAATAAACAATTACTGTAAATAAAGCTTAATGCCACAGATGAAATGGCAATATGACATTAGCATTTTGTTATAGTAACCTTGAGCACAATGAGAACTTTTCTTTTCTCCCTTGTTTCGGTTTCTTTTATTTCCTATTAGCCCAATGGGATACCGACAACAATCACAATACTACCCAGTATTCTTCCAATAGCTGAAGATTCTAAAGCAAATATATTAAATTACCATGAGTTATGGGTTATATAAAATTTTGCTAGTCTTTGTAGATTTTTACCTTCAAATCCAAACATGATCAAAGTATCAGTTTGTTTTTGCAGCAAAATAAGTGTTGCAAGTCTCTTTCTTCTGGTAATGTTACTATGACTATTTTATTTGAGTCTGACAATCAATATATACAGATATTGTGGCAACTTTGTGTTAAGTCTGAGGAGGGAAACAGAAAACTTAAAGGATATGGGAAATAGACCTCACACTTTTATTTAGCCCAGGGAGTGTTGAGGGGAAAGTCCCTTGGGATTCCTTTTTGCCTGCTCCAAACTGCAGGGTTCTTTGATTTGCCCTTGATGTATGTGTGCTTATTTGGTCTGTTTGGCAATCAGTGTCGGCAGGTAAGGAAACTTAATTGGCTTAGCCCCTAGGCAATATCAGGTTAAAGGTCACTCTAAATTCCCCTGTTATTGGCTTGGGCTGAGAGCGGATGCTTCTTGGGGCTTCCCTTTAGAGCTCTTGTGTACACCTTGGTGAGGGCCCAAGGGAGCATATTGGGTTCGCATACCCATGGTTCACATAGCGAGAAGGCAGGATTTTATCCCAACCCCTTGTCTGAGGAGCCACAGAATGTGGCTGTTTACTTGCCCAATGCAGTGGAGGGAAGTTTCCCTCATATAGGTCAATTCAAACCTACCTGCCCATACTTAGATAATTTGATTATTGTTGGAAGATCTTCTATCGCTCTTTGAATAAATATGACCTTTCCAGCATTACTCTGTCTTTTGAGTCTTCTTCCGTGGGGTGTTGCCAAAGCATCAGTCTTCTCTACGTTATTCACGTTGTCAGAATCTAAGTTATCGTGTCTCACACCAAGCTCAGATGATGAGCTGTTTTCACCTACCTAGGAAAGAGACATCTGTGTGGACTCAAGTCTACCCCCTGCTAATCCTACAGAAGGCCCGCAAAAGGCATCATATTATTGGTGGCGTATCTAATTTCTGAAATTATTTAGGGCCCCCTTACTGAGAAGTAGGTTGTTGTGTTATTTTGGGACGCAGAGGTCTCTGTTCCTGGAGACCTCAATCAAATTTACATGTGTAACCGCACTGCCTGTTGCTATGACATAATCATAAGTTTGTTTATGTTATGAATACTGTGTAATGGAGGCCACATGCAATCTCATCTATTCTCGGATCAAAAGTACTCTGACTTATGACAAACATTTTTAGTTTGAGTATCTGCTGTCACAGTAGCTATAAAGAAGGAGGCAAAATAAAAATGTTCAAGGGCATGATCTCACACATACATGCCCCAAGAGAACAGAAAAAAGGATATTAATTAGCAATACATAAGGTATGTGCCTCAGGCCTAGTTGTCACTAAGGAAGTAACCGCTGTCTGGTCTGTACGACTTGAGAGACTACAGGTGGGGGTCACATAAATGAATGCGAGCCTACTTGTCTGTCACAGATCTACCTGGCCCACCTTGCTTTCCATTTTGTCTATTAGTTCCACCCACCACAGAGGCCTACTTCTGTTTACATATGAGGCAAATGAACATATGAAGCTGCCCATGCTAAGTCAGATCATCAGTCCGTGTAGCCCAGTGGGAAGAAATTATCTGCAATCTTAAGACTGTGGCCCTCAGATCCTTGGATCTCCCACTGAGCTCTGGACCTTCTTTAAGGCTATAATATGCTCACTTGCAGACTTGTCGTAGTCAGGAGCCTATAATTGTGATGAATACAAGCTTGTATTAAGTAGTGCTGTTTATAGCAATTCTTTACATGTGTGAAAGGAGTTGTCTTTTAGATATCCCAATTCTTTAAAATACACAATGAAGTGTAAATATTTTACCATACATTCTCATTATTTCATGCAAAACAGATGCCCCTAAAATTAAACTAATTGCACTTCATTGCACATTTTAAGGATGAGTTAACTGAAAGAACACTCCTTTCACACATGTAAAGAATCACTACTAATAGCAGTGTTCCTCCTGGAGAAGTTTTTAAATAGAGAGAGAGAGAGAACACACACACATACACGCACCGTCGAAAGAAAAATTATTTGCTTGCTTGTTTGTTAAATTTCTATACAACCTTCCACCCGAGGATCACAGGGATGTTTACAATATAAAAAAACACAAAAATACATAACCCACTAACAATCAAAAACAATAACCCTGGACAAGTACCTATGTACAACTAACAACTCTATCTGCGGAAGAGCAAAATGCACTTGTAGATGTGACTTGTGATGGTTCATTGAAATCATTTTTCAAACAATGTAGACTGGACCAATTCTGGGTGAAGGTTTTTGCTGATTATAAGAAGTTAGATGAAAAAGCTTTGAAACATCTAGTTTCCTTTTGTTTCACATAACTTTGTGAACAAATATTTTCAATGTTTCATTATATAAAGAACAAGCATAGAAATCAGCTCGATGTTGAACCAGATTGGAGAATAAAAGTAGGAAATATTGAACCAGATGTGGAAGGGACTGTTCGGGACAAAAGGAGGCATGATTTCTCCCATCACATTTAGGTTTAGTTAGTGTAACATTTTGTTGGCAGCCACCCAGAGTGGCTGGGGCAATCCAGTCAGATGAGTGGCATATAAATAAATATTATTGTTGTTGTTGTTTATTAGCTGCTAGACAAGTCCTAATTTGTTCACTTGTACTATACATTAATAAAATAATTTGTATTCCCCCCCCCAACTAAATCTCTGTCATTTTTGCATGCTAATAACACCTAAAATCATTTGCTTATTAGGGACTACCCCACATTTTCTTCAAAAAATTGCTTGGCACAGGTAACCACCATAGAGTTATGACAATTTTCAAAAGTAGGAAATCCATGGCTTGGCTTTTGAAAAATAGGGGGTATTAAATAGTTATCCTTTATTAGGCATAGCAAACCACACATTATCAAACAGACACCGTATACAAATTGTGCAAAATACGAGCTCAACATAACAAGGTTTGTCCCAGTCAGATCTTTAACTCCAGAGAAAATTAATTTGCATAAAAAATAGGGGGTCCTCAGTAATTAGCTAATTGGGAACCACTGTCCTAGAACATTCAGATATTTTATCAGAGTACAAAACAATATGAGGACCCAATGTAATCAATGAGCATGACAAACTTACGTCTACTGATTTCAGTGGATCTACTTTGAGCATGGCTGGATACAACCCATACTGAAGAAACTACCTAAATATGCCTAGCTTTTCATGTGCTGTACATCTTTAAAATCTTCTTTCATTCTCTTGAATTTTTGCTCAGCAACTTCAATTCACAAGTTTGGATCCAGGTCAACGTATGTAAGCCCAAACTGGCAGCAGCTGATGCAAAGCTTAAATGGTTTACATTATTCAACTAGGATCTAAGAAAAATAATGAAATGCCTTTCTACAGAGCTTACAAACAGCTTGAAGAAAGTCAAATAGTCCTTTAAGCACAACACAAATGCATCAGCACAAGGAAGCCTGAGGAGGATTGCTAAGAAGAGCCTCGATGAAAGGAAGCTGCAATGTCACCGTGTTTTGAAGACAGAGCCGTAAAGCAAAGCTTTTAGACTGAACATTTCATTTTATGCATCCTCCTCTGCACTGTCTCTTGTGATTTGTGTACTGCATATGCACTCACCAAACACCATCAGCAACCTTTCGAGTTAGTTTTAAATCAAAGAGGCACCATTCATTTTCACAATTAGGCAGACAGGTAAGTAGCAAGATCTTTGAACATGAAAGTCACTTCATTTTAGCAGAGCACGCAAGGTATCAAAAAAGCACAAAGCTAAATATGTGGGAAAGGGTTATCAAAGGAAAAGAGTAAGAAAAGCACTCAATATTTGGTGCCCTGGGACACAGTAATAGATAGGAAGAGGAGGAGGAAGAGCAGAGCAGACTAAAGTATCTCATCAAATGCTGCCCAGATTTGTTATAAAATTCTGACGTGCCCTGTCTTCCACACTCAAACTCTAACTGGCAACCACATCCTTATGTGAGTAGTCAGCAGCTAGTGGTCTAGGGTGGCCTTGTGTCCTACTTTACAGAGGGCAGGCCTCTATTTGGAGAGCTGTCTGGTTCAAATATAAAGAAAAATAAGAAGGGAGAGCAGGGGTCTTGAACTTGCTCATTAACTCTTGGCACTAGAACAGGAAACTGGGCAGGCACACAAGTCACCAGGTCGCATTCTTTGCCACTATGGTGAAATGTACTGTATTTCTATATATAGTAAAGCAATTATTACTAAATTTGTACCTGTATGTATAGATAAATATATGCAAATCTTTGTCCTCTTTTCACCTTTTTTTCTGGTGATATGTAAGTGGCCACTCATGCATGAAGCAAGGTGGATAACCACCTCAGAAAGGGCCTTTTTGGTAGTGGCACCAGATTGTGGAACAACCTTCCGAGAGTAGTTCACTTGGCACTATCGCAGGTCTGTTCATCCAGGCCCTTTAAATAACTCAGTCTGCTCCTCTAAATCTTTAAATCTGTGTTTTTGATTTTGAGGTTGTGGTGGGCTATTTGTTGGTTTGTTTGTTTTGATTTTGATTTTAGGGTTTATTCTTTCTCTTGTGTTTAAATTAGTTTTATGCTTATAAGTCATCCAGATACCTTGATGTTATAGGATAGCATACAACTGTTGCAGAGGTATAAATAAAGGGGAAAAGAGGATGCTATGAACAGACATGAATCATTCCTAACAAACTGCAGCATGTATGTGTATGTATGTAAAGCCAAGCTCTCTTTGCCAGAGAATAAAAAAAAGACAGTGGTGGCTATCTTTGTGTATAAAATATTCCCATCTAGTTCCATCTCTGCGTGTAAATTGCAGGGACCACAATAGTGGGGGGCTCTAGTTGTTGTTAATACATTTGACAATAAGGATGAAATTATGCTCCTCTAGATGGCAGCCACAAGAGAATACGAAATTGGGTCCAAGTGACCTTATAACCCTGGAGCAGGTGCATGCACGGATACAATGATGACAAGGTAAGGCACCAGGGCTTCAATCAAAAGGGCCTTTGGCACATGTATAGGGCACTGTGGGGGAAATCAGAAGAGACGATTTTTGTAGCAGAAGTGCTGTTTAGAAGTACAGTGGTACCTCGGTTTTCGAATGTAATCTGTTCTGGAAGACTGCTTGAATTCTGAAATGTTTGAAAACCGAAAACTCAATAGCTGACAGCTAGACCTCAGGATCTTGCACTCAGTGGAAGTCACATTGCACGGTCAACTTCCGAGGCGTGTTCGAAAACCAAAGCATTTACTTCCAGGTTTACAGAGTTTGAAAACCATAATGTTCGTCAACGGAGACATTTGAAAACTGAGGTACCACTGTACTAAATTGTGACTGGAGTACTATTTTATGTTTCATAAAATAATGCTTCAGTTATGAATAAATGCATAGTTTATCTTGTGTGTGAGGGAAGTGAGACTCTAGTTTGCCATCAATGGTTGGTTTCACCTGTGCTGTCCCACCTCCAGCCCAAGGAACCTTCAGAAGGGAATTGCTGCCAGAAGTGTTAGGTGTATGTGTATTTTAATGAGCTGAACAGAATGAAAGATTCTGAGTCATGAACTTAACAGGCCTTAGTTTATATTTTGGTTGCTTTTTTGTTGACACTGTTAATTTTGCTTTATAGATTATAAATGCTGTACTGACCTCTGGCTTCTATACAGTAGAATGTTGCACATGGAATTGGGAGGACTCCTCAAAAGCAGGTTAACTTAGATCCCAGAGGTGATATTCAACTAGGTTTTACTCAGAGGAGACCCACTGAAATTAATGGACCTAACTAAGCCATGTTCATCCATTTCAATGGGTCTAAACTGAATAAAACTTAGTTGAATATCATTCCCTGACCTGCAGTAAGTCAGATGGAGATTCAGACTTGTGTATGCAACCCATTCCAGTGTGTGGCACATGGAAAGCAGGAAGCAATTTCCTCAGCCTATGCCACTTTCTTTGCATTGGCTCCACCCCTGTGCTCCAGCCACTATTTGACACTTGGCTCTGATTGGTAGGCCATGGTGTTCTAGTAAAAAAAATCCCAGTTTCTTTAGCTCTGTTTTCCCTCCTTTTGCAAGCATCCCTCTATCTCAGGAAAAGAAGCTCTCCCTTCCTTGGTCAGAGATGCAAGTCACAGCAGGAACTACTGCTGGGAAATATAGCCCCTAAACTCAGCGTACCCATTAAAGAGGGTTCTTGTACCATTTTAAGTTCAAATAAGTCTTTTGAGTTGGGGAGTGTTTTGTCTTTGTCCTGTAACCTGCCCTGTTGGACACACCAATGCTAGATGGAAGTCACAATGCTGGTTTTTATGAGGACATACAGTGCAATTAATTATATAACTTGTGTACTATGGGGAGGTATCTGATTCAGACATACTTACGGTAGACCCATTAAAGTCAGTACGGTTAGCCATTACTAACCTAAGTCCATGGATTGAAAAGGGTCTGATATAGTTGGATATTACCTTATGTGATCCATGCCTATTCCTATCCTTTATTTCTCACTTAAATCTGTAAACAGGCACATAGATAGCATCCCAACTGAACTGAAGATTAATCATTTTTAGCCTTGTTCATCCTTAAAATAAATTATGAGAAGCAAGCAGGCCCTCATGACTGAGTGTATTTTAATTAGGAACAGAGAGAACATTTGTATATTCTTCATATTTGACACACAGCACCTGTACTTGTACTTGACTATTTATATCCAAGTACAAAAAAATCTCGTAAGAAGTAGTTCTGCAAAGGGTGCCATATTCATCATTAAAATGCAGAAGGGTAGAGGCCAAATTTGAGTTGCGTATATGTATTTTAAAGGAAGAATTGAGATAAAAATACATACCTGCCTTCAAATTTGAATCAGAGCACATGCTTTGTACTTTATTCACTTATTTCCACAAATTGTATCCTGCATTCCTAGACTTCAGGGCACCTGAAGTGGCTTAATTGTATCTAGGTACATAGAAACTCATAAGCACTGAATTACAGGAGGTCTAGCTGAAGTCTTCAATAGTTAGACTGTTATTGAAAGTAGCAGCAGCAAACTATGAGGTAGATGAATGCATTTTGAAAGAAAAACATGCATCAATGGTAAACCAAGATCAGTGGGCAAGATCAATCTACACTGCATGGGGAGAGGCGTATCCAGTGGAAAAAATGGGCAAAAATCCATGGAATCTAGTTCACACATACATTTTTTCAGCAATTCAACACAGATACATATATAACACTCCCGACCAGCCATTTCTGCCTGTCACTGTAAATTCTGCCTGTGTTTCAAATGCTAGAAAACTTTCCTGGCTCTCACCCTCAGACAGAGTACCCTATTAGCCTGAATATAAGCCACACCCGAATATAAGCCTTAAAAATTGGGGGGGGGGGAGGAAAAAAAAGAAAAAATACCTGAATATAATACGCTCCCCACCTCACTGATCCTGGCTGCATACTGGGGGGGGGGGGGAGCCGCGCTGGGTTGCTGGCGGCCTTTCCCCTTCCTTGCTCTGTCTCCCTTCCTGGCCTTGGGGGAGAGGATGGGGACTATGCATGGGGCAGGCGCAGCTTCGCCACGCTCCTGGTGCTGTTTGCCCCACACTTCTGGCTGCATACCGTAAGGTCGCAAATTTAAGCCACACATTAACCTTTCATGGTCAGAAGGGGTGGGGTGGGGATGAGGCTTATATTGAGGCCAATACGATATTTGAATTCTCTGCTCTAGGAAACCTGAAAGCTGTATTCAATAAATCAGTACATGGTCTCAGCATTAGTTAAAGATAGAGGATACACAATTCATAAGTCTATAAGCACAGCTATAAGATTCATGACTAGGCAGTAGCTAAGACATTGTCCAAATGCTTGAGGCATCCCTCCTACCCCTGGCAGGACCAGGGTCTTCTCATCCCAAGTGAGAAGACTGTGCTTGCAAGTGCGCACTCCAAGGGATGGGCCAGGTCTGTTTGTGTCAATGCAGAGAGTGGCACTTTCTTGATGGAGGATCTTGAACTTTTCCCTTTGACTCTCCTTCCACCTCCGATTCAGCCAGCCCTGCTGATTGGTCAACTGCCTCCTTGGCTACCATGGAAACTTTGCCCTCACGAGACTGACTCAGACAGCTCCACCTCCCTTTCTGTGACGTCCTGCAAGAAAGGGGCAGGTGCCTCTTGCAAGTGGAGTGCTTGAGCTCTCCCCACCTCCAATCTCTGGATCCTATTCTGTCCGATCTTGCCAGCCCTGCCCTGCCCTGGTTTGCCCCCACGGGACCCATGAGAGAAAAGGGGCATTTTAAAGCTGGCATCCACACCAGCTTTAAAATGCCCCTTTTCTCTCATGGGTCCTGCGGGGCAAACCATTTGAACAAGATAGCAGCCATAACCAATCTATTAAAAAAAAATACTATTTCATTTCTCAAACTTTTAAGGTTGTGAAACTTTCTAGCATGAGAGAAATGTTAATAGGAAGAACGCATTAATCCTCACAAGCTGGCTCACAAGTGAGTTATTTATAACACACTTCAATACACAGTTCCAGTGGTATTGTCTATTGTTTCATGACCAGGTGCAGGATATTCAAACAGAGCCAACATACTTACTTAAAAAGTCCTTCATGACTGCAGAATTAACTGTTGGCACAGATTCAGGGTCCCCCCCCCCTCCTTCAGTAACACTGTGTGCATAACAATTTATGAAGTTTTTTCTACGCCCCCAGAGAGGGTAAACTCCCTTATCTTTATTATGAACCATTTACAGTGGTTTATCAGAAGGCTCGCTCATATGTACACTTCTTAGGTGACTGATGTCATCGTGCGCAATCCCTTCTGTTTCACGTGAAGTGGTTTCTGCTTCACGTTGCCCCTTCATGGCAGCTGCAGGACTTGCCACCACCTTCAGTTGAGCAATGTTCACATAGGGCAATTTCAAACAAACACCTTCACACATTGCTGAATGAAGTCTTCATCATTTCAAAAATGTACATTAAGAATGGACCCCAAAGTAAGTTGTTAAAAGCATGGTGGATGAGAAAGGGTTCTGCCTAATCCAACTGCACCCCCACCCACTTCTATATGGGAAGGAGAAGAGGGGGAAAGGAGTTTGCGAGAGAGAGAGAGCTCATCACCCCTCTAGTTTGCACCCTACTCTTTACAACGAAGCATGCAGACACTTTTGCTAGCTCGGTACCCCCTTCCCTACTGGAAAATGCAATGATTTTGATCATATTTGTTTAATTTAAGGAAACCTGAATGGGAAGAAGACATTGTTTGCATAAGCCACTGCCACCCACCCAAAAGGCCAGCCTTTTGCATGCTACTGCCAACTCCAATGTAGCTTTGTAGCACATTAAGGAAGGCAAAAGCTTTATCCTGACCTTGGTAGGGACTGCACACAAGTAGCTGACCTCCTGCTTCCTCTAAATGGCCCTCTTGGTTGCTTCAGCTCTGTCTTTATGAAAGCACTCTTCCATGAGACTTTGAAGGCATCCTCCCAAGTTTCCTTATGGCAGGCATTTTAGCAAGCACCAATGAAAGCCTATGGAGCCTGCATTTCTGCAGCTTCCCTCCACCTTAGCACTTCTAAGGATCTCCGCCTGCATCTCAAAACAGGTAACTACACTATCCCACTCATACATCACATCTGCCTATGGACACTTGGCCTGCCTCTTCTACTTGCCTATGGCCTTTGCTTGCCACTCTGCAGCATCATGCCCTCTGCACCACAGGCCATGGCTAGAAATACCTTATCAAAATTCAGTCCATTGTGTGCTCCCTACAATGTCATGAAACAGTGCACATGCACAAAAGTGCACACACAGAGATGCATGCATGTGAAGAAAGAGGAAGTCCCCCATTAATTTCAGAGTCTGCATTCAGGAGTCTGAAAAAACTGAAGTTTAATGGTGAAGCTGTGAGCAATCACTGTATTAATCTAGCATTTGTGGTTCTCTCTGTCCTAAAGGAATGCAGTTTCCTGGGCATTTAAAAAGTCTCTCTCTCTCTCTCTCTCCTCTCTTTCGATTGAGCTGCTTAATTAATATACAATATCTGCACAAAAATACTAATTCTGAAAAAAGCTGCTGGATTTCCAAGCAGAGTATTAAGCTTCTCAGGAAAAAAAACCCAGCACATTCAAAACCTGTCCAGGAAAGTTCCTTTTAGACAGAGCACAGAGTGCCTTTGTCTTTTGGGGTAGGGTAGTTTTGCCTAGAAAGAAACAGCAATAAATCCCCCACATTATTATATCCCACCATACATTTTCAACATATATTGTATGTTTTATTAATTTGTTTAAATCCAGAGAAATTTAAGAGCTTGAAGTGAACATCATTTTATAGAAATGGTCCTGTGAAACAGGTGTGTGAAACATTAGGCCTTCCAGACATTGTTGGATTCTTAACTCCCACCAGTCAATAGTCAGGGATGCGGGGAGTTGTAAGCCAACATTTAGAGGGCACAGTTTCCCCATCTGTGCGTTAAAACCTTCAGGTTTTTTTGTTTTTTGTTTTAATAGATCAATGGGTTTTCCATACTATTTTATCACATTCTTTCAAGGAAAACATTGATAAATGCCTTAACCTTGGTTTACAAATAAAATCAGTTCAGTACAAAATATGGGGAAATTAACACTGAGTGATGACCCATTCATCACACAGGCATTTGGTTGGCCACTGTGAGAACAGGATGCTGGACTAAATGGGCAACTTGCCTGATCCAGCAGGCTCTTCTTAGGTCCACACATTTTACCACACATCTGGCTCTGACATGTGGAAATTCTCTTTACTACTTGACTGGATGATACAGATGGTTAAGTAATGTCAAGGTGAAATCCCAGAGAAGTTTAATAACTTTTGATTTGATTGAGAGTTCTTCTCAATTCCAAGTCCTTTATCCAGAAGTTTTCCTCAATAAGCCTTCAATAGTAAGAGTGGAGAATTCTAACAAGTAGCTGCAGGAAAATGCCAGGTGATCTTTTCATTAAATTTCTGCAAAAGCCATATCCTCATATTTGGTTTCTCAATGCATGTCATAGGTCAGAGATTGAGAAGTCTGAACACTGAGTAATTTCTTTGTTCTTATTCTAATGCATTCTACAGCAAAAACCTGAAGCCACACCGTTATTGCTGGAACATTTTCATCAACCTCAAATCTTTTATCTGAAACTCAAGCCTAACCTCCTTGTTTGTTGGCCATTCCCCTCGTCCAGGACCTGAAAGAAAGTGCAAGGGCTCAAAGCTATACAATTTCAAGGTTACAATGGACTTTTTGAATAATTCCTTCATGCAGCAGGAAGCGAATTGACCCAAAGATGGCAAGCAGTGAAAAAAGGCTGCAACAGTTCATTGCGATTTTGGACCTGATTTCAATGAATAGAGATCAGCACTGATCTAACAAGTTGCCTTCTTCCTCTTTTCCATACACACAGCAGATGTAGCACTTCAGTCACACAAAAATCAATTTGCTGAAGCTGGACTTTTATATCAAAAATAAAGGGAGAAACCAGAAATTTAGCTTCCAAAAAAACCACCCCACACACGCTCAATTCATTTTCAAAACAAACAAATTATTTTTGCATAACTCTTGGAGTTTTGGATACAGGTATATCATACAACAGAAAGACAAGTGTGGCTACCTAGCAATCTGCTACCCAATTCCAGACCAGAGAGGGATGAAGGTTAGAAAGGGAGTGTAATGTAGTACTGCCAGAGCCACACACTAGCATGCATCCAAACTTAGCTCATACTACCCAGGAGAGTAACCCCTGCTGTGTTGATGCCAGCTCCAATTGCAATTTTACACCTGCAATTATCCAAATTTCATAGCTCTCAATTCCAATATCAGAAGAAACACTCTTGTGGGAAAGGGTGTTAAAACCACTTCTTCCTTTCATACAATTCTGTGCAAATTACTGAAGATATCAAAGATTTTTGCTGTTGACATTTCAATAAACTTTCAATAAATCTTGGGTGTTTGTCAATGTCATGAACTCCCATCACAAGACTATGTCACTCACTTATTCTCAGATGAGAATAAGGCCCTCACCCAGGATCTCCAACAACCAAAATGCAGAAAACATGTCCTTGTCTGTCAATAATGAGAAACAAATAAGACCCTATTTCCATTACTATTGCTTCTGAAACATAACCCTTACACATGAGCAGCAGATGAAACAGATATTAAAGGTCAAGCAACCTTCATGAGATACAATGTACCGTGGTACCTCAGGTTGAGTACTTAATTCGTTCTGGAGGTCTGTACTTAACCTGAAACTGTTCTTAACCTGAAGCACCACTTTAGCTAATGGGGCCTCCTGCTGCTGCCATGCCACCAGAGCACAATTTCTGTTCTCGTCCTGAAGCAAAGCTCTTAATATTTCTGTGTTAGCAGAGGTAATATTTCTGTGTTAGCAGAGTCTGTAACCTGAAGCGTATGTAACCTGAAGCGTATGTAACCCGAGGTACCACTGTACTCCTGGCCTCTCACACATTTCCCAGGAAGCATGAGTCTAGCAGAGAGGCCGAAATATCTACAGAAGTAAGCCTATAGGATGCTCCAGCTGCAGCAGGAAGTGATGTCAGAGAGATATAACACTCTAATATAATATAAATGGTGCAACATCCTTACTTACTAGAGCACTGGAGCTGGACAGCTCCCCATGTTCAGCAATCCCCTCCACTTTCCCTTATAGATTCTGAGTCTGGCAAGTTCTTCCTTTTTTCTTTCTGGACCATGCTGCTTCTACCTTCAGCAAATAAGCCAAAGGTTCTCTGTATCCCCTGTCTGGAAGAATTAATTCTGGGCCCCCTCCCTGCTACAGCACATCTTACTGGGTCTGACAAAAGTCTGTCAATCCAGTATCCCTCTCTAAAAACCCTATTTGGCAAATATCTAAGCCTTGGATACAGCCCTTCTGGCCCATGATTCCACTTAGCAGTTGCATTGGCATTGGAGAAACAGTACTAATAAAAGAAAACTACAGAAAGTGCTACCTAGACAAGCAGTTGTAATGTGGCACAAAGGCCCTATCCCTTTGTGGAGTGTTCCACCAATATGGTCTACATAATCTGTGTTCAGGTGTGGAAGATGATCAGGGACTGGCAAGGACTGGGCGTGCTGTATGAGCACACCTGAGGCCAGTCAAACCTTCATGTGGGCATGATCTCACCCAGAATGTATGCCTATTATTGACATAATTTAAATTCGTAGGAAAGGAAGGAAGGGTGAGGGTCTTAACAGGCAGTTAATTCAGAATAAACAATACAGTCAATGCAGTGCATTGTATGCAAACAATGCATTGTAGAAAAATTGTAGCATAAGAATATCTGGCAGTTTCATATTCCGAGAGCAGTAATTGAATGGTAACATCTACTGTAAATGTCATAGGGCAGTTGGCTGACCAGCAGTACTGCAGGTATCCCAGTGCAAACAACAGGTGTTCAGTGTAAAAGGTACATGGGATGACAAACAAAAGCAATGCAGAATCCTGTACAATTCACAAGCACTTCTTTGTTAAATGGGGCGGAGGGACACAAAAGACTGAAAAGGTAAAATGATTCCAAGAAGCATCTGGCAAATATTTCACTGGCATCAATGCAGAATTTGTCAAGAACACCGGAGCCTGCTGGAAATAAGTCAAGTTGCTAAAGCTGTTGGAAGATGGATAAGAGAGAAGCTATTTATTGTGCAGGGGAATTCTGGACTGTGGATATGGTCCTGGAAGATTAGCTGCCTTCCTGGGCACTGCAATAACACCCATAAACTTGTCACAGAATTGTTTTGAAAGTGGCATGCTGATTCACTAACTCAGCAAACAGCTTTGCATTTTCTTTTGTGTGTTTTTTTTAAAAAAAACAGAATTACTTATTTATTTTGTATTGGTTTACCTACCACTCATACTGGTTTAACAAGAACCAGGGGTGGCCTACAGGGCTGCATTCAGGTTACCAAGGGAGGAAGGACACAGAATCAAAACTAGGGATGGGGAGAATTCAGTTTATATTTAAAATAGAATCTATCCAATTAGCACTTTCCAAAACAATGTGAAAACTAAACCACAACTGTCCTTCTAAATTCACATTCATCCAAATTTTGCAATGCAGCTCTCCCCCCAAGCAATGTTTACAAAAATACAAAAATATATTAGGGGAAAGTGTGCATAAAAATATTAGTATGTACTATGTTATTATTTAAAAATAACATACAGAAATGCATAATTTTAGGAGAAATTATTTGCCAAAATGTGCACATTAGTCAAATCTGCATAGAAAGTTGTGCTTATTAAGAGAAAATTGCACTAAAATAAGGGGGGGGGGTAAGTATTTGTTAAAAAATCAAATTGCTGCAGAAGTGTGGGGAACTGAATTTAAGATTGCAAAAAGGAGCAAATGAGAGAAACCAAAATGGCTAGATCCTTCCATTCTTAGTCAAAGCTTATGAAAAGTGGAAGTTTGCTTTGGTTTCCTAACATGGTCAATCAGGGGTAGTCAGCATAGTGCTTTCCAGATGTTGCTCAACTCCAATTCCCATCAGCCCCAGCTAGCATGGCAAATGGTGAGGAATTATGGAAGCTGGAGTCCAGAAACACTACCACTGTGGTCCAGGAACTATCTGATGAGAAGTTACATATCCGTTCAAGCTGCATGATTGGAAGCAGGGGAATTCGTTTCCCCAGCACCAGCAACAACACCCAGGACTGTGCCAGGTGACTTGGAAACTACAACTAATCCAGAATTCAGCTGCCAGACTGTTTAAAAGTACAAAATTCCATTTTGAAACCCAGAAGGTCTAGCAGCTTGCAAGACTTGCCACCCTGCAATCAATCTGAATTTAACACCTTATTCTCCTTCCTCTGCCTTACTGAATTTTCTAACCAGTAAATTGGTTTGCTGTCTGGGGTACAGACATTCCTGCAGAGAAAGGTAGCAGTTCAAATATCCTTCCCTTTCCCTTTCTCAATCAAAATGTTAATGACCACTATTGCTTGGAGGAGGTGTGGTTACCTACCTCAAGTGCCTGATGTCACGATTAGTTTCCAGCCCTATGCAGCCTTTTGCATTGGTGACATGGAGACCTGGTTATCCTGACTGCACTTATTGATTTCAATGGTGTGTATGCACTTGCAAAGAAATATTCTGCTCATTTAAACCAAGCAAAGCCCACAGCTTCCAATATTTCTTCCCATGTGCTTGTTTTTAGGTACCAAGGGAAGCTAATAAATAATGCTTTAGTGGTTGCAGCTATAAATAAACACTCCATCAAGTGAAGGTTCTGAATAGACAAGGACAGAAAAGTAGTGAAGAACTCCAACCGTGCTCTCTTGTTTTTTTGAATTTCAGTTTGGTTAATGATGGCTTGGCACCAGCCCTCTCATCAGAGAGTTTTCTTCCACACACTTTCTTAGCTGTACAAGTTAGGAGGTGGACAGGAGGGGAAGCAGCAGAAGTCGGTAACTCTCTGGAAAGAGGACTTCTGAGCATGCCAACATGAACTGTGAAGTATGATGCATTGTGTCTGTATGTGTTCTTTACTGGAAATGATTCACTGACCCGAAAAAGTGTGGGAAAAGGGCATGGAGAGGATGGAAACTGGCAGACAAAAGTAGTGGCAGCAGTTGAAGAGCTTCCCAAGAGTAGAAAACTGAAAGGCAGTACCAGCACAATATGCATGTAGGCACAGGTGCATTGGGTCCAAATGTCTTTCTACATTCACTCTTACACACATATCCAAATACATACTGCATAAAACCAGACAGTTGGAGAAGACCATATCTCTAAGCAGAGCACAGGAGCATTACAAGAAGGTGTCTGCTGGAGAATCACCTTCAGTTGACTCCAGCAAGCTAGTCAAGTCCAACGCTGTGAACAAAGGCAAAAGGGGCACTCACAGAGTAAGCAAATCAACCATGTACAAGATCAACCGTGTACGAATTGGCAAAGGCTAAAGCGCAATTTTTTGTTGTGCTTTATCCTCTCTATTTTATTTCATAATAGAATGTCTTCCAAACTGTAGCAAAAAAAAAAAAGGAAGGAGGGAGGGAGAGGAAGAGAGTGCTTCAGAGACTGGCAATGCCAAGAACACAATCATGTCGACAGCCGCCCCACACATTTGTTACTGCATTCTCAGCACAAGTGCCGGAATGAACATCTGCAGTGTAAAAATTCAGCCCATTAGTTCCTGCAGCTTGTTAGCATATTTTAATACTGCGTTCACAGCTTTCTATTTCCATCAAGGTGTTACTAGGTGCCAGACTCTGTATTCACAAACTCTGCGGATACTATCCCTGTGTCCTTTTATTCTGGATCTGGTGGGGGGGGAGGGTGAAAAAGGCAATCCAGAAGGCAGAAAAGAACAGGCAACAGGTATTAGCAGATATGGGGATGAAAGAGACAGGAAGCACACATGCCTTGTGCTTTTTGCTTCTGTGCTGCTCTGTCACATGCAAAATGAATTTTTCACATCTCTCAAGCAAACTGTCCAAAACTAGCTGCCAGTGCATCTCAGAACTAGTTTGTATGTGACCAAGAACATAAAAAGGAGATATTGGGTGCTTTGTGAACATGTTCACTGATCTATGGTACCTGGTATCCAACCAGTCCTTTCATTCTAGTTTTTCCGTCTTCTTTTGCAGCAGGCAAAAGTCTTGTTCTGCACACAGCAGGTGTCAAAAAGGTTGGTGGTTGGTGGAGGAGAAGGAAAAAAGTGTCACAGGAAATGGCACACACTGTCAGCAATATAAAGAAACAGACACCAACTTCTAGTGAAGATTTCAATTATACACCTTTGCTGTGTGCATCTCATTAGGTTATTCACTCCAGTTGGTGGAAACCACAGAAGAGAAGAGGGCTCTTGTGCTCAAGTCCTGCTTTGGGTTTCTCACAGGAACCTTGTTGGCCACTGATATCAAATGTAAAGTGCTAGGAAACATTTAACTCAGAACTAGGTGTTCTCAGATGTATAGCTACGAATAACATAAGGTTTTAGGTCTGGTATGCAGTTATACACATATTTGCGCTCCTAACCTTGGCTGGGGTTAAGTGGATCATTTATTTTTTTTAATTTTCACATTAGAGAGGCAGTCTCCAATAAGCTTAAAAGTGGGTGTCAAGGGCCAATTTAGCATATGTGAATTTAGAATAAAAGAGACAAAATGAAAATTAGATGGCTAAGCTGACTATATTTTAAGAAATACATCCTCTACCTAACTGCCATGTTACCACATATTAACCATTAGGTCCCATTTTTCAGGACCACATCAGAAATTTTTTAACTTGAGTTAAACTGCGTTTGAATAGTTATGACCAAAAATATTAGAAAATCAGCATTTTCACATCCCAAGAATTAAATTGGTTCATTATTTAAAACAAATATCGTTGCTTAATATTTCACAAAACAGAAATTTAGAAAAAAAAGGATTAAAGCAGCAGAGGTTTAGAAGGGTTTATAATTCCTGATTTTATATTTGGATTTTGCACAAATATGCTAATAATCCATCCTAACTTTTCACAAATGAAAACGTGTCTAAGGCAGCAAAAGAAGGAGTGCTGCCTGTCATGCTTTGCCCCTTGAACTGAATGAGCGATGTGCAGCAGCATGGCTTGGTGAGTTGTGCACAATACACTAACTTTGCTAGTTATTGGTTTCTGTGTGTCCCACTTTCAAAATGTCATTTAAAAAAAGATGCTTAACAAAAGAACACAGTATGTTCTAGCATCTGCTATGTGATTTTATAAAAATGCTTTCTTAAGTGGGAACATGGAAAAAAAGAACCATATTCTCCAAGTTTTGGTCTACAAACTTAAGGGGAGATAGGCAAATCTTCACAGGTATGGGAAGGGAAGCTATGGATTAATGACATATCCCTTAATATTGCAAGATTATCTCAATAGGCACTATAACTGCAGCTCTTTCCAAAGCCTACCTGGCAATGCTGGGCACTGAACCTCAGTTTTTATGCATGAAGAGCTATAGATCCTCTTTGCATTCCCAATAAAAGACTCATTCCTGGAAGTAGGCAAGAGGGAGAGAGCTCATCGTGAGCCCCAAAGGCTTTTGGGGTTCACTGATATGAACATTTGATAAGATGATGTATTTTGTCCTTGCCATGATGTCTAATGAGAAGGAAAAAATAATAACAGTTCTCTCTCTCATTTTTGTAATTATTTTTGAATTTTGTAACAATTCTTTATATGTGTATGTGTGAGTGTAAAAAACAAATTACAGAGATGCAGTTACATGTAGCAAAGTTTAAGATGAGTCTATATAACCCAACCACATCAAGGAGGGACAATTCTAAAAAAATTAAATACATATATAGCAAAGTCTGCTTGCTTATCTTATCTTAAGAATCCACATAAAAGTGAGCTCTTGTTCCAGTTCCTCTTCCACTTGTTCTCGTTTTACTTCCTGCTATTTTTCTGCACATGGCCTTTGGTAGAGATGATCATAAACTTTGAAGGTTCCTCAAACTTTTTGCTCCTTCCTCATCCATATACTCAGAAAGGAGTTTAGAAATAAATAGATTGTGTTCAGTACTATATAATTTAGTGCTATAAATGTGGGAAGATAACTGCTTCTGCTTTGCTGCTTTTAAGTACTTTGGAGAAGGGAGTGGTGAATGATTACCAAAAAATAAAGAAACAAGGCACAAGAAATCACCAACAATTGTAAATTTCACTAGTCCTCTTTAATGTACAGCTTAAATTGTGAACTGCAGGTATCTGACAATTCACAGAATTTTTAACGCTTGGTAGAGGTCAAGGAAGACCATCTTTTGGTGAAAACTACAAGCATAAGGTGTGGCTAAATTAGTACACACTCCTCATGTGGATGTGTGCAGTACACGTGCCTTTGCTAGATGTGAAGATGTGCAGTTCAGAAACCCAGAAATGTTATATAGTATTGAACAGTGAAAAGAAAAGGGTTGAAAGAAGATCACCACTGCCACACAAAACTGCCCAAACTGGCGCAGTCCAAAATAATAATTGCACATGCACACCAATAACATGCTTCCACAGAAAATCTCCACAGAATATAGGTGCAAGCCCTTTGACTGCTGGGACTCAAATTTTGGGTGGCTGAAGGAAGCTAGCTATCAGCCACTTGCTTCTCTTCAGTCCAGCACATGTCCACCACAATGGGTTAAGGGGAGAAGAAATGGGGCAACTTGTTCACTGTGTTCTACACTTTAGTCCCACAGAAATCACCACAGCTAAAACACTTGGGACTTCAGGGTTGAATGTAGGCAGCTTGCCTACATTTTCTGAGTCCTAAAACCAGTGCTTTTTTTCTGGGGGCACGCAGGGGGACGCATACCCCTAGACATTTTGTGAATCTAAGTTTGGCTTCATTGAGGGACAGTATTTCAATATGAGTAGGAAAATGAGAGTATCCCTAAGCATTTTTGAAATATACTCGGAGTCGAGAGTGGATTTCATGCTCTTTATTCAGCTCATAGTGGTGAGGAGGAATGGAAGTTCCCGCACTATATCTGCTTTATATACATTATTTACACAATAGGCTGCACATGATTAGCTAATTCCGGGATTCTCCTGTAGGCCAATCAGGTTGTGGATTCACTTCCACCTGGAGCTGGATTGGGTGGCTCCTGTGGACCAATCATACTGCTGCATTGTTCTAGGACCAATCAGACTGCTGCATTCTGAATCCTATTGTTCCAGGACCAATCAGACTGCTGCATTTTGGATCATATTGTTCTAGGACCAATCAGACTGCTGCATTTTGGATCCAATTTTTATTTAGAAAAAAGCACTGACTAAAACTAAACAAGTTCCCATAAGGAGCAAGCTCAGTCACACTCCAGCATTGAACCCATCTTGCAGAGAGGGTTTAAGAATTTTGAGCAGCTGTTGGGGTACAGCATCAGTCTGCATCTGCCCAGTCAAGGAATTTGTAGTGGAAGGCAAGAATCACTTCTCTTTGCCATCTTTCTCTTCTACAAATGCCTCATGGGTCTTTTGTATTTTGTATCTGGCAACCTCAAGTGTACACTGAGCAAAAATTGCATGCATACATACTTAGATAAACACACACAGAGAGGGAGGTAGTTTAAAATATGTATTCTAGAACAGTCATCTGGAAACATATTCTGCGTCAGAAAAAGGTTTGAGGTTTTTTAATTAAAAACGCAAGCCATCTATTATGGGGGAGTATCACAAATATATCTTCAGAATTAAAAAAATGAATCAACAAATGATGCATCATGATGTCTTTATATAAATTTATAGCATGACTCTGAAATGCTGTGTGTAGTTCCGATGACTCATTTTCCAAAAGAATATTACAATTCTGGAAAACAACCAAAATGATCAAGGGACAGAGCACTTTTGCCACCAAAACAGAGGAAATCATTCTGTAGAAATCATTCTACCAAATGATTTTCTGTAGAAATCATTCTACCAAAACAGAGGTATCATTCTGTTGTGTAATTGTGCCATAAGCAACAATGCCACTGTTTTGAGGTAAGACTCTGGTGCCTTTAAACTCTGTAAAACAGGCAGAAATTCTACAGGTGATACTGCCTGCCAACTCCATGGCAGGAAAAGGGTTCACCTTTTGAACTTCTACTGTCTGTCATGCATTGATTAAGAGCACATGATACATTACACAGGATATATTGATATACATGGAACACCAGGGAAGTATGCCACAGAGGCAATTTCTCTTACATCTGACTATGGGGAAAATACAGTTCAAAACTTGCCACTTCTGCATCATCAGCAGATAAAGCACACATTTCTGCTGTTTAATTAACCAAGTTCTACTCCTCCAACTTGTTTTTGTACAGAAATACGATAGCTGCTCCATTGGAAAGAAGGTTGCCATCTGGCTGCCTCAGTGCTACTCAGTGAGAAATATAGAACTGCCCTATATTAAAATGAATTGCATATGCAGAAGAGCAGAGGCCACTAGCATGTCTAAGTCGGGGAAGGATAATTCTCTTATTGCAAATTTGTAACAGAAATGCCTTCTGTTTGGTCAAGCTCTGCCTTTGCTCCTATTTAGATTTTCTATTTGGAGAAAGCTACCGTATTTTTTGCTCAATAAGATGCATTTTTTCCCTCCTAAAAAGTAAGGGGAAATATGTGCGCGTCTTATGGAGCGAATGCAGGCTGCGCAGCTATCCCAGGAGCCAGAACAGCAAGAGGGATCGCCGCGCAGCGGTCCCTCTTGCTGTTCTGGCTTCTGGGATTCAGAATATTTTTTTTCTTGTTTTCCTCCTCCAAAAACTAGGTGCGTCTAATGGTCTGATGCGTCTTATAGAGCCAAAAATACGGTGCTTGCGTTGCTTCATTTTACACTGGGCCTGATCTGTCTCAGTTACGATATCCGTATACACACATGTGCTGCACCTTTCAAGTTTATAGCTCAGTTACTCAGGCCCAACCTAAGTGAGAAAACAGGGAGCTGTAACTGGTAGTGTGTCTTTCTGCTTTGGCAAAAAGCAATCACAGGGCAGGGCAGCAGGCAGGTAGACCAAAGCACTGATGGACAGGAGAGTTAACCCTTCCTCCCTGTATCATTTTCTCAGCAAAAGCCTCCCCTTCTGCCTCCATTTCTATTTGCTGTTAGAAAAATGAGAGCAAAGTTTGGCCTAACAGGATAGTGATTTTCATTGAGAAAACCTGAGTGCAGGTTGTAAGGGTCAACTTTTCAAATCCTGACACTGCAGCAGTCCCAAACCAGATTGCCACTTGCCAAAACAAAAAAGAGGCAGGTGATTTGCGACTGGTTTCAATCAAGAATCTCTCGAAGCCTTTATAGAGACCACAAGCCTCATAACAACTGGCAAATTCGTTCAGATTGTTAGCATGAATTACCCAGACCCATTTATCATACATATTTGCTGAATAATTAGCAGGTGCAGACGGCATGGAATGGTGCTGGAGTGCTGCAAGGGTGGCCAAATACTAGCCATTGTTAAAGGCCCTTAAGATTTACATCACTCGACAAAATTACTTTACCTTTTGGCTAACATCTCGTACGTGGTTGCTAAGGTAACAAAGGTAACCAAAGAGGAATGTGCATGAATTTTGTGGTCAAATTATGTCATTTTTCTCTCTGCTGCTACCTCTTTTGCACCCATGAATCCAATCATTCTAAATCCTTTGAGATGAATCAGTTGAAATCAAGGGTTATAAAAGCATACAACACCGCCTTATCCTTTATTCTCTCTCTCTAAAGCCTAGTAATAGACAAGTTTCAATTGAAATCACGATTGACCTGTTATCAGTAACAGGGGGCCTTTTCTCAGGCCTGGTGAAGCATAATCTGCATTGATTGTTATCTGATTAGAGGAGAATGCAGTCCTACTTCCCCCCAGTTACTTAAACCAACATCTCACTGTTCGTCCTTAGAGACCACAGCTTCACTCAGGCAGAGAGTGTCTAGACAGTATTCATGATCCATCTGTCTGGCACAGCCAGGCTGATGGCAAACTCTATTAGAACTGGAATATTTCTCTCTCTCTCTCTTTCTGCTCTCTCTCCTCCTCCTCCCTAGATTCTTTCCCTTTGTGAAGCAGTAATCTGATGCTGAAAATTACTATCATTGTTGCAATTCTCAAAATAGCAGTGCCAGACTTTCATTAACATCTATTCTAGACTACTAAATATTTAAATAAATGGACGAGCCACTCCTGATGTGGGACAGCCCCAGCACACCTGGACGAAGAAATAAAGTAAATAAATTTCAAAAATAAGAATGAAAATCAGTTCTTGAGATCAGCCTCACATGCTACCATTTACCTATACAGAAATAATCTTGAGAGGATTGTAAACATACACAAGTCTATTGCGATGCAATATGAGGACCTCCACTGGGCAGCTGGGGCATGCGGAGGCTGTGTAATTCATGGATTTGTAGCAAAACAAACCCTCACCTTAGCAAACTCTAATTGTCCCACGTATTGAAGAATAAAAAAGTATTCATTAAATTCTGGGCCCCCATATTACACGAGTTTCCAGCTACACAGTGTACACTGGGGTGAGAAACCTTTTTCAGCATGCAGACTACATTATCTCTTGAGCACGCTTCCAAGCAGGGTGTGTGATGGAAGACATTGGTGGCCAGGGGCAAAACTGTGCCAAACAACATATGTAATCCTTACTTTTGTGCAGTAGGCTACATTCAAGCCACACAAAAGCAGGAGGTTTTTACGCCTCCTACACCTACACCTACATCTACACCTACACACATGCGCACGCACACACACATCTCTGTGATAAATTCTCCATCCAGGCAACCAAGAGAAAGGATCACATTCCAGCCTGGCAAAAGTACTGGAGGCAGATATGGAGCAAGGCCAGTGAGGGATGTGTCCCTGTGTTAAGGAGTGTGGCCTGAGGCCCAAACAGAGAGCCCTACAGGGTCAAATTTGGCCCCTGAGCCTGAGGTTCTCCACAAGACAATAGTAACACACCAATTTTCTAACAGCTGTTAACCTTTCAATATTTGAAACAGATAATATGGTTGTATTTCAAACAAGTACACCATTTAGTTTCTAAACAAAACAGTAGGACTGGATGGAGTCCAATAAATCAGCTGTCCACAGGTGAACATTTAGAGTTTCTCCAACGTTGTTGTTGTTGTTGTTGTTGTTGATATGCGGGATGCTGCTGTTGAGTCTCCTCCACTGTTTTCTCTGGGCGGTTCATTTTATTCTCTCCCAAGTCATCTCGCCATCTTTACTCTCAATCATGTCTCCTCAGAAAATCCTCACAGAAGCCGTAAGTTATATGGCTTTTGTTAATTTATGGTTTTGCATCCTAATTATTCACACACTGGACAGAACAAACTGCTGGAGCATGACAGCCAGTGTGGTACAGTGGTTAGAGTGCTGGGACCTGGGAGACCACGGTTCAAATCCCCACTCAGCCATGAAGCTCACTGGGTGACCTTGAACTAATCACTCACTTTCAGCCTAACCTACTTCACAGGGGTATGTGAGGATAAAATGCGTAGGAGGAGAAACTATGGACACTACCTCAACTTCCTTGGAGGGAAGGTGGGATATACGGTAAATGCAATAACTACTACTACTGCTACTACTACTACTACTACTACTACTACTACTCATGGGCTGAAGACATCCATGTGCATATCAGAGCTCCCCTAATCACAAGAATTCCATAGACTGACACAAGTTCTTAATTTTAAAAAGAAATGTATTAGCTGTATTCCTGCCCACAGATACATGCTTGTAAGTCATAACTGAGTTGTGTGATCTTTATGGGTATCAAAAGCATTTCAGGGTTGTACATCTCATATGATTAGTACCACGTGATTCACTGGAACAGGGTCACAAAATATGATTAATGCCAACATTGCAAGCATTTAGTACACCAGGTCTGTTTGGAACAAGTATGTTACTGTGTCAGCTCTGCCCACCCCACCCAAAAAATAATTATCATGTGGCTGCAGCAACTCTGCTATGAGGGAAAGTCACAACATTTCAGGCTTTTAAGTGCAGAGAAACTGCAAGCAAGGGGACAAAACGATAGATGTGCATACAATTTATACATGGGGGGGGGGGACGAATAGGCAGAAATTTCTCCCCTTTTCTCAGAATTCAGAACCATCCAGTGAAACTGAATGTTCGAAGATTCAGGACACAGAGGGGGAGGAAATACTTCTCAATACAGAAAATGTTAAGCTATGTAATCCACCCTCATAAGATGTACTGATTGTCACATACTTGGATGGTGGAATAAGAAAAATCCACATAGAAGAAGGCTATAAATGGCATCTAGTCAAGGTTGCCATATATTTCCTCCAGTGTCAGAGGCAATATGTCTCTGGATATCAGTTGTTGAAAACCAAGTGGGGAAAGTGCTGCTGCAGTCAGCTCCTGCTTTCAGGCTTCCTAGAGGCATCTGGTCAGTAACTGTGAGCTCAGGATGCTGAAGTAGATGAGCCTTTGATCTGATGCAGCACATCTCTTTTTGTGTTCTTTTGCATGGCAAGTAAGTAAAACAAAGGCTAAAACCCTGGTATAGGTTCCTCCCATTCTCTTTTCAGTTGTTCAGCAAGTCACTATACTATTCTAGGATTGCATATATTTAAATTAGTTAACATTTTAAATCAACAATGTCCTTTATCTCCTCTTTGGAAGGTGGAAGCCCATGCTACAAATTATCAGTTTAGCTACCCAGCTATAACTCTCTGGCCTTAATAAGTGGTTTGCCTGTTCATCTAATTCTAAGAAGAATAAAATTTCAGTGCATGCTACCTCAAATGGATGCAGAATATTCCATAGAGACTATTTTAGTATAAAGTCACACAGCACACCATATGGCCACATTTTATGGATGTATGTGAGCACATATCTTATTCACCAAAGCATTCCCACTGTAAATCAGCAGAGGAACTGATGAGCTCCCAGTACTGAAAGCACACAAATTAACTTTGCACACCTGAGCAATCCCAGTGCAGCAAAGGTGCAAAGATTTCTTGCAGGATTATCGCCTCAGGCTGTAATATCATCGAAGACAAAACATGCAATCTGACAGTAAACTGACTAAAATGGAGTTTGCAATCCTTTAGAGTTCACAATCCTCTGATTAAATATTTTTTCAGGGTACAAATATTCTTCAAGTTACTTATAGAATAGTTTCATCGTAAATTTTTACTTTTTTCCTTCTCACCCACACTCTGCATGCCATGACCTAAAATAGAAAGTAAATGTATGCTTCCTACAGTGGACAATTATGAAAAGGAGCTATAAAACTATATTGACATATTTGTTTTCTTTGCATTCAAGCTGTGAAGAATATTGACTGTGTCTCTTTGCCCCTAACAGTCTATGGCATTATGAATAGATCTTACCAATTATATCGAAATACTGAGCACAGCAACTATAAAAGCATAATGTACCAACACTTATAAGGAGGTATATGATGATAAATCTTTACCACTTCTGTCAGGAGAGGATTTGGTTGTTAAGCATGTCCTCCTCAACCCGGCCCAAGATAGATCTAATGCAAAAGTACAGAACGTTGCAATCAAAGTAACTAACACAATGCATTAATTAAATGTACAGCTAAGTGCCCAGCACTTATCTTTGCTAGTAATTTAAAACTGTTGCCCAAGTTGTGATTGCCGCACCTGGCCTAACCCTATCAAAATTTGGAGCCGGAAAAAAATCTGGAGCATAACAAATTAAGAGCCTCTTCCTACAGAAAATATAGTGTCCTGTACAATCAGGAGCCAATAATACAGAGCATACATGTAACTGTTTTTAAAAGGAGCTGGAATCTTACAGTGCACTGTTTGGTGGGAAGAGGGAATCAGAGGAGATTCAATCCAGCCCTCTTCTGAACAGCTGATAGCAAGATTAGAGTTTTCTTTCATTTTTAAAGGGTTCTGTGGAAGTAGCTAGAGATGCTTGATAAATTCGATTTCTGAGAATTCTGATGTGAACCGAGCTGATATGCACCTCCCAGTCTTCAGAACTGACATTTCTTTGAACTTTGTGATACAGTTCCTTGAAAAGTAAATAAATCATGATGCAGTTCTCAGCTCACAAAAACATACCAACATGCACTAAAAATGCATATTATGAGATAAAATATGTTTAGAAATGCGTACAATAAGAAAAAACACACATATTAAATGCACATTTTGTAAGAAAACATGCCCTCAAGGTGTCTTTTATAGTTACTTATCTCCCTGACATCTGGTTGGAAGGTGTTCCACAGGAATGGTGCCACTATCAAGAAGGCCCTCTGCCTGGTTCCCTGTACCTTCACTTCTCACAGTGAGAAGGCCCCTTGGGGTTTAAGATCTGAAGCTTAAACTAGCAGGCCTGCCATTACTACACATAGCATTGCCTGTAGTATTGCTATCTATCAGAAATGTAAGCCGACACATTTTTTTCTCTGAGGCCCCAAAAAACTTGCTTAAATATTTTATCAGAGAACCCTTTCAACTAAATAAACTTAAGAAATCTTATCAATGAAAATATGCCTAAAACATGTACAGATTTCATATAATCATAGTATTGTAGAGTTGGCACATCTAGTCCAACAGCCTGCAATCCAGGAATCTTTTGCTCAATGTGACCCTGAGATTAAGAGTCTCATGCTCTACCCACCAAGCCATCAGAATGCACAGACCTCCAACTTTAAAACTTCAAATGTGGCCATTTGTAACCAAATCAAACCTTGTTCTGTTATCTTTCTTTCATTTGCTACATTAATCTTGTTGTAGGGACTCATTTATCCACACTAAATCCTGTTGGGTCCATTCCTGGTACCAGATCTTGGCTAAGAAGGAAAGTACCAAGAGCAACTGTCTGTGGGAAGATTTAGCAGTCCCTCCCAGGCTCTAAAAATGGAACCATAAATTTATATGTGCTTTGGAAAGACCCTGCAGCAATCAAGTGCAGTTTGGTTCTAAATAATTTTCATATAAAATGCTTTCAGTGTTGATAAGTGCCATTTATTGTGCTCTGCACAGTTCAGTCAGAAATATGATTTTGTTATACAACAACAGACATAGACTGGCTTTAGTAAGATTGTAGGTAAGAGAACAGGCGAAGAGACTTGCTGGATCTGACCAAAGGCCTAAGTAATCCAGCATCCTGTTTTCCACATTGGCCAACTAGATGCCTACAGGAAGCCCAATAAGCATATTAGCCCTCTCCCTCCGCAATAGGCAGTTCTAAGGCAAGCTGCCTCTGCTCTTGGTGGCAACTTATGTGGAGTCGTCTTGAGTCACACCCAATGGTTAAATCTTGGTAGCATTGGCAAATTTAATATTTGTAACTACATCATGTCTGTCCTTCCTAAGGCTAGTTGCTGTTCTTTACAGCATAATTTTTACAACTGATTTTCCCTTAGAAACCAACAAACAACCTGTCATTTTGAGTAACGAAAATAGGACATTAACAGGGAAGTTTGTGTATGTGCTCTGACAGAAGAAGCATTCAATAAAACCTTTTTGTGGCGGTCTCTCTCTCTCTCTCTACGAGGTTTGGCATGTTTGTTTGTTTGTTTGTTTGTTTGTTTGTTTGTTTGTTTGTTTTTCCGTCAATATTTTCTTTCTGTAACCAATACATATTGTTAAGTATGAGTTCTGTAAGTATGAGTGCTACAAATACTTGCCATTCAATAGCCTGTCCTTCATTTTTGAGACACTGAACAAATCTGGGGAGGGGGGCTGAAATGGGCAAGCCTTTAGTGGCAGTTAAATTGGTTACCTTAACCTGGAAGAAACAGAGCGTTCAAACTAGGAATTTTGTCACATTGATTCTGACTTTTTTGAGCTCCCAGTACAAACTGGCAATGGCAAAATGGTTGGGTCAACATGCCCTTTACCAGTGCTGGGTCACTGGCAAATCCCAATCCTGCTGCCTTCTGCTAAAAGGCAATAAAATCTTAGCCATTTGTCATGACTCAGGTGCATATCTATGCTCAATACCCAATATTTATTCTCTCAGGAAATCACACACTTTTTAAGATGTCAGAAGCCAGTTCAGTTGGTAGGCTGCCTATCTTCGGTGAAATGTTGAAATGTCCATAGTGACCCATCTTCTGCTCCAAAGAACAGGTCATGCTACAAAACTAATCACATGACAGACTTAACTTGGAGCAAAGGCATTATTTGTAGATCAAAGAATGCAACAACTTAAATCAACTGTGTTTATGAAGCCAGCACAGCATATAAGACACACATACTAAAGTAAAACCACAGAATGTCATAGGTTGTTTTTTTCATAAATGCATTTATGAAGAAACCCCTCCAAAATCCACAGGATAAAACACATGTTGAAAGCACGACTTCCCTTTAAAACCACTACTGAATGCAGCTAATCTATATTCTATCTGAAAGCACATATTTTATTGCCGCATTATAGTAACCAAATGCCTCTGAAACACATGAAAAATACTAGTTTCATACTATCATGCTACACTATTAAGAAATATGTGTTTCTCGGTTATAAAAGCTGGATTCAAAAAGATTATCCTTCTGAAATATAGCCAAATAATATTTAATTCGGAAGTCCATTAAGAAGGATATCGAATGCACACCAGTTACCTTGTCAGCTGGAATATTTCCCATTTTTATACATCCCATCCAATTCTATCTTAACCTAGAAGCACTTTAAAGCATCTTCAGCACATATATAACAGAACAAAAAACATATGAGTCTCAATACGGGCAGACTGTACATATTGCTTTCTCTGTTTTAAAAGGAACAGCTTTATCTCCCCCCGGCAAACAGTACAAAGGGCCAGTCTAATATTATTTTATCTCTGGTCCAGGAGACTTCACTGTAGCTCATGTATATAGCAACTTGCCATGTGGATCCTCAGGATCACGCTGGATCATTCTGGAGGACTCCATCATTGGAGAGCTGATAGCAATGTTTCCCAGTCATGCAACAGGCAGAAGTATAGTGTCCATATGAAGTACCGCTCAATTTTGCCTTTAGAAGAACAATTCTCGCACATCTGGCTGGCTTATAAAACAGCAGCTGCCGTGAGAAACACTCAAGCTCTAAGGAAGCGCATTATAGAGAGAAATGCAAAGTGCAAGTCACAACTACAGCTATGTTTTTAGTCTAACCCAATTATAGAAGTAGTAACAGGAGTTGGGTGGGAAACACCTTGCTACTTTCATTCAAATCTTTTGCAGAATAGCATAAGAAGTAGAAGAGACTTCAAAGCAAATGTTATAACTGCCCATAGACACAGGGGCAAGGTACTTACAGCTGAAGATACTTGGAGGAGGATGCTCTGTTACAAGCAGACAGTTCTCTTCATCACTGTTATCCCCACAATCATTTTGTTGGTTACAGACCAGCGAGCCAAGATACAAGCATTTGCCACTGGTGCAGGTGAATTTGCACTCTGAAAAGTACAGCAGAAGAAAAAGGAAGATGAGAGTACTTTTTCATTTGTTCTTTCATTGTCTATCAAGGTTAAAAACTATTTAAATTAATTCAGCTCTACATGTGGGGGATGATTTAAGGATTCTTCTTCTTCCTATTTGACCTTTGGAGTCCTATATTGCAGTACTGTTTAATAACCATCTTAATTACTGATTATTTAAATTGCACAAGAAATTACAAAATGGCACTATGCAGCATAAACAAGTTAGGCACTTAATGTTTTGAAATTATACAGAATTATAGCCCAGGTACCAATTTACAATTCACACAGTGAGGTTTTCCATATTATAATTTACAACTGTCGCCCACGACTGTTAGATTGTGTGCAACCCATCAGAACTGCAGAGTCTTCTCTTTTGTTAAGTCCCATCTTGCTTTTCATGAGTTAGTAGATGCAGAAGTGATCATTACAGCTTATCACATACATCACACACGGGAATTGGCCTTAAGTCTCTGTGTTTCATTTTAACAGCCCAATTCAGTGGAAGTTAGTTGTGTTTAAGAACTACTGAAATCAATAGGACAGATTAGATGCTACTAATTTTTGTGCATCTCTGAATCAGAGCCATTCTCTCGAATTCTTTTAAAAACCAAGGCTTCAGGCTTGCATGGTTCCTAAGGTAAGTATTTAAAATAAACCTGCAGAAAGCAGCTATCAAAAGAAGAGTTTGAAAGGAGGTTACTTATATATGTGCATATATCAATTTAACAGATTTATAAAGGGTCCCTCATCACGTTGTTATTCCATGGCAGTTGTCAATAAAATAACAAAGACAAGATACAATAAATGCATCAAAGCAGTACAAACAGAATTAATATAATACCAAACAGCCAAAAAGAGCAGATTAATCATAGACTAAGCACCTGTTCCATTTTTTTCCAGTCCAGAATCTGACACATATGTGGAACTCCAAGTGCTTTGTACAGTAGATGAAGCTTGGTAAACACAAGGAGCTATTTTCCTTTCCATACCCAGAAACAAGGACACGGATCGCTAAATCCAGGATCGTGATGACTAAATCTGCATTTCATGATTATTATTTTTTAAAAAATGTTTTGAAGCTTTTCACATTTGAAAGTGTCAGTTGCAGAGCAGGAACAGTACAGCCCCCCTACAAACTATATTTAATATATTGATTACTTGCTACTAAAATATGCAGAAAACAGTTGAAATTGCTTTGTTTAATTTCAAGTGTGCACTGAGTGTACATTCAAAAATTAAGTTCTTTGCAAAGCTGGTTGCTTTTAAACCACATTCAGCATCTAGGACAGTGGGAAGTGTGGTTTTAGAAATTATATATAATGTATACTTTATTTGAATCCATCCTAGGCAAGAGCTGTCTGCTTGTGTGTCTGGTTGGAATGCTGCCAGCTTTGGACAAGACATAATAATCATTAGTTCCTGTCCCTGCATTAAAACAAGGCTTTAAAGCTGCAAAATGTCTCAGCTTTGATACTGTAATATGCACGAATCCATCCAGGCCCATAAAATTATATCTCTGCCCACCTTTCTCAACTGCCAGATGGAGATTAACAAACTGGAGGACTGCCACAGTCGAACAGTCACTGTTTCACCCTATGTGCTCAATTCCCAAATGTCAGTATTGCCAAGCTGCTGAATACATTTCGAGATCTTCCTTAGCTTGACAAAAAAAAGCTTAGCCCAATTGGTTCTAGATTTTCAGTTTCCTATCATTATTTCAGATTAAAGGAATGTTTTCTTAAATAAAGGCTGATGAGGAAAAGAGCCTGCTTTTCATTTGCAAGGGTCCAAAAGCCTTAATTAAATGTACCGAAGAGTAATAATATGCACTACTTCAAGGCCTGCAATCCTACAGAGTGCTATAAGGGATACATGGAAGGATTTCAGCATGGGAAAATCATAGACAGCCCTGCAATCCAAATCTTATTAGCTTTCAACCACTTTAGGTCAGTTGTTACTGCCACTAGGAATGCCAACCTGAATAAAATATTGGAGGGGTATAATTGATTACATGATGTGGCACATGCACACCATCTGAATGGCAGTGCCCATCAACTTTGGGGGCAGGGGTCCCTAGCAGTTGGTTCTTATGACTACCACCATGTTTCAAATGCACAACTGAAGCTGGGAGATGGCCTCCCATCCCAGTGCCATACTAAGACAGTTCACTGCTTGAACCCAATCACGCATGGTGAGACTGCAACAGCTCTCTGCTGAAAACTTAACAAGTTTTGCTTGTACCATTCAGACTATTCATGCCTCCACCATTCTCTCTTTCATGAAGCCACTTATAATAAGTCTACTTTTTAGCTAAACTCACTTGTATCCAAGGCCAGGAAGGAAGGAAGATAGACAGACAATGCCACTGAAATCCATATACTCAGAAGAGCGGTGAACAGACTACAGGCTTATGAGAGCTAATTATGTTTTTTACCAAAACCCAGAGTTCTGCCAACTGAAGGCAGGTACGAAACACAAACACTTAGGATTAAAGAATGCCAAGCCCAGAAATGTATTAGGAACATCAGAACTGAACTCACAGTTCTGCTACTCAAAAATCCACTCCTAGTTATATTCCCCACCCCTACCCCTGCCAGCTTTCTTCACACCAGTAATGCAATTAAGGATGGTGGGGAGCAGAGAGTCATTTTGATCGTTATTGTTAAACAATTGAGAGTACAAAATTATTTCCAATCTATTGCAAATCGCTCATAGATCTTTTAGTAGTTCCCAATCTATATTCTGCCTGCCCCTGATACTGACACCTTAGTCTCTTTTGAACTAGAATATATATGCAGCATGGCTCAGGAAATGTAAATAATAATAAAAAACTGTTGATCTAAATGACATTTTGAGCCTATTCCAAAGTATTTTCCATGCACCAGTCGTTTCAGATACTCTTAATAAATGCAGAACATCTGACTTCCACATATATACACTATAGTATGAAAACACTATCTTAAATGTCTCTCAGCTCTTTGAAATTACTTATTTGCCTTTTCAGAAATCTTTGGAGACACTTCCCCCTTGTTTTAAACCTTTGTAAACAGATACACATTCAAACAATTCTCTTAAAATCATTTACAGATCTATTCAAAAATAATCCCTATCAAATTCAATGGTGCTTACTGCCAGGTAAGTAGTACGGGAGTGCAGCCTTCCTTTCCCATTCACAGTAGTGTTTCAGTACTAATGACTGAAATTTCCCTCTCTCCCCCCCTCCAATAACAGGAGGGAGGATTTGTTTAAAGAAATCAAGCCTAGTTAGGGTGCAGTGATTTAAATCAAGGCAATTTAAATCATCAAGAAAAAGGGGAAATTTAAGTCAATTTTCCAACTGCATGATTCTGTACAAGTAGACATACAAATTTGTTGCTATAACAAATTAAAGCATATCTGTTTGCAACTAAACAGAGCTATTATGCTACCAAGCATGCAACATACTTTTTTTGTACTATAGAAATTAAATATGCCTAGGAGAAAAACTGAGAACATGAGGTTTCCAGTTTATCCCTCTTCATGAGACCAAGCAACGCCATTCACTTGGCCTATGAGCCCAACTACATGTGATGAACAGGCCATGGCTATTATTCACTGGATTTCTTACCCGCCCTTCATCATATTTTCCAAGAATTACTCTAAGAACACAACCTTCTCGGGCTGGTAAGACGGTGGCAAGATGAGCTCCTCATACATTGTGGCTTCTGGGCAAGTTGGGTCATCCAAGGCCATCCAAGCCTACGACCAGAACTTGGAATCTGACTCTGGGCCATACCAGGTAGATACTCCATCACAATGGTGACAATTTCCTGGGGCCCATCATATAACTGGAAGCCTCTGCAATCAAACAGATTTCCTTTGGGTTCTGCTGATCCAGATAAATTCAGAAGCAATTGCCTCACTATCCAGGGAGCAGGCTAGGATAGCAAGGATCATTCTGTGACTAACAAAAATTGAAGAGGCTGTTAGGAATCACGTCAGTTGTCTCAAACTTACACTGGTAAGGAAATCAGAACCAACCCAGGGTGCATAATTGTGCCTAATGACATACCAAAGAGATCTCAATAAATTGAGTTGTAACACATCTTGTCTAGACAGGGGGGTGGTGTGATCTAAGTTTTAAAGATAATCCAGCATGACTGTGTTTTATAAATAACTTTTCAAAGCTATTCCACTTCTACTTTCAAGTGGCAATCAGCAATCCTGGCTGGTCAGTTACAGAGCAGCCCCTAACCCCTACAGGTAGGAAGTATTAGCAGCTATGGATTAAAAGATTAGTTGGATTAAAAAAAAATCATTAGGCTTGCATCCCTACAAAGTCCAAAAACAACAAAACAATTTCATCAGATATTAAACTGATTATTACTGCTGGTGTGAATGGGCACTGTGCTTAGTTTGCACACATTTGTGTCCCAATTGAATTGCTACTTACCACACTGCATGCATTTCATTGCCATCTAATCCCAACTTTTATAAATTTCCCCCTCTACACCAAATAAAGAGAGGTGCCAGCAGGAACTCCAGCTTTTCAGCAGTGTGACCTTTCCTGCCAAGGGGAGATGCTGGCTGTCACTGACAGACTTAATAAAATAACTTTGCACCAACTTTGGAAAAATGCTCCAGCTCTGGTGATCCTTCACGAGAAGAGAGTTTAATAAAAGTGAGGCGACTCAAGTATAACTCCCTATGAACCTGGATACAATAGCTAAAGCATAGGGGTAGGTTCTCTAAAACCTATTGGCTTCCATGAGATTTAGGTAGCCTAAATGTCTGCAGAACTGCAGCATAGAGCATTTAATGGATTAAAAAATGGAACCTTGAAGAGTACCCAGAAGGCAATGTTCAACCGATAGGGTAACTTCATTAGAAAGCAAGCCATTGCATTCTGTGTAAGCTGCAGCTTCGAAACAAATTGTTCTTAAAGAAATCCTCTCTTTTTAAAAACGTAATAAATACATATAGTAAGTAGGCTTTTGGATAAGTACCAAAGAAACTGTGGCCAAAGAATTTGATACATATATACCTTGATGGGGCGGTAATCATTAAATGCTGAACTGTGAAATGTAATGCCATCATTATTTTCAATGCTTATTTTACACATGCTGTGTCTACTCACCCGTATACAATCCCATCCCATTACATTACGGTTAGTGCTTTCAGACTTTCCTTTGCACTAGGCTTCATAATACAAACAGCACCACCATTGTTTTATCATCCAGTTCCACATAAGGCACTTTAATTTACAGGTAAATGCTGCCTGTTTTTGTTTGTTTGTTGGTTGGTTGGTTGGTTGGTTGGTTGGTTGGTTTTTAATAAGGTCAGCTACCGGGGGGGTAGGGGTAGGGTATTGATAGACATCAGTATTTAACAGCCTTGAAATTCTTGGCTGACTTGATATAAATAGTATCATATACTAAGTGTGCATCAGTTTGGTAGGTACTCCAAACAACTAGATTAATTGGGGGGATTCAGGGAAGGTTCTCGCATTCCTGGGTTGGATTGCACCATTAACAAGGCATGTCAAGCCAGGTCAGGGATCAACCATCCAAGTAGCTCTCCCCCCTTGTTTTTTTGTTCCCAAAAAGTTAAAACCCGCAACCTCCCTGTCCCCCAAAACAAGCACACTTCTTTGTGAGAAAGGAAATGAAACTGACTGGGGAAACACTAAGAGGTCAAGAGGGGAGAAGCTTTAAAGCATGGACTGTGCCTGGAAAGAGCCGAGGAAAGGTAGGTGTGGATAAGCCTTTAGTTTGTTTCAAAACGGCATGAATACTGACCTGGCCATACCCTCTGACATGCAAATGTCTTATTCGTGGTTCAGGATGTCCAGGGAAATGTCTATAGACACTAATTGTTAGGAAATGGTTTGGAAGGGGAAACCCATCAGAGCCCAGGAAAGAAGACATATCTTCCCCTCTCCCAGGAAAGGGGGACTGGAAGAAGGACTGGAAGCAGTAGAAGGAGGAAAACAGAAAATCAAGACACGGACACAGAGAGAAAGTGAGCTGAAAACCACTGTTTAAACCGAATTCACCTAGTGGGGTGCTAGCATCTCTTTCTGGGGATCTGGTGTGTGATAGTGGTCGGGAGTCTGCTAGGGACTAAGACCATAAGAAGAGCCTGCAGGGTCTCGCCCAGCATCACAGTCACCAGCCAGACACCTAAGGGAAGCCCGAAAGCAGGGCCTGAATGCAAGAGCACTCTCCCCTCCTATACTTTCCAGTAAGTGGTATTTGGAAGCATTGCTGCCTCCAGTGCATAGCCATCAAGGTTTGTAGCCATTGATAGCTTTTAGTTCCATTAATCTGTCTAATCCTTTTTTTTACGGACATCCGAATTGGTGGCCATCACTACCTCCTGTGGGTGCAAATTCCATAGTTGTGAGCTGCCCATGTGGGCGGGGTGAGCTGGGGCAAGGCACGCTGCATGGAGCCTCACCACCACCTCCCCGTCAGCTGTAGGGTGGCTGAGGGAGAGGCAGCGGGCAGACACAAGCCCCACACTGCCGTTTCAAGTAGCATGAAGCCTGCAGGCACCTGAGCCACCATGCCATTCCCAGGAGAGACACGTGGCTCGGGCACACTGTAGGTCCCAAAGTAAGTGCTGCCCTCCGCTGTTGGCGCCCAGTGCCCCCCCCCCAGCTGCGCCTCTGCATGCCAATCACTGAACAATGCCTGCAGTGTCCCAGCTCCAGCTACCATCTGTTTCCACAGCCAACTCACAAAGCTCACCAGTAACACCTCTCTCCCCCTGATCACTTCTTACCAATGGTCTAGTATTGCTTCACCTCATTTGTCACATGCTGTTGTGTGAAAATTTAAAGGTAGACCTTATTCTCCAGGTTTCTTACCTGGCAGCCAAAAACAGTAGCCAGGGAGAAGAAATGAATAAAATAATTTGTTGCTTTTCTAGCCTCTACATACTCATCAAAATAGCAGGGTCACAAAACCACAATGTCCCTGAGGAGCACATAAAAAGTTCTGAAAAATAAGAAATAGCTTATGAAAGCCAGTCTGTCTATTAGAGAAAGTAAGGGTCTTTGGATAAATGTGACTATGCAGTCAGTGAAACAGTACAATTATATAATTTTGTGCCATGAGCTGAAATTAACTTCACTTCTTTTTGGACAGTGCAATCAGAAGTAGACATGCACTCCTAGGTATGTGAGGACTGCAGTCCGATCTATAATCCTTCCCTCAAAATCTAGGGGGAAAGAAATCTAGAAGAAAGTTAAAGTCATAGCCCCCAACCAATTTATCACTAAAAAGGAAGTAACAGTCTAGAATAAAAAGTTATAGGAAGAAAGTTTGAATCTTCAGTTACTCCTTTAAAAACAAATATAAATAGAGGCATGAGACTGGACTGTATCCCTTCACATGAAGATATTTTATGGAAACAGCTGTTACACAGTACATTAGACAAAAGTTTGTATCTTCAACATCAGCAAAGGAAATTAAGGGAAATTTAGGCTGTGTACACAACATACTTTTAAAGAAACCCTACCACCACCACCCAAAAAAGAATCCTGGGAACTGTAGTTTAACTCTCACAGAGCTACAATTCCCAGCACCCTTAAATTACAGCTCCCAGGATTCTTCGGTGTAGATGTGCTTAAAATGTGCATGCAATCTTAACTTCTAAATATCTGCTTAATATTTAAAAAAATAGAGAAGCCATAAACCATCTCATGTCCTATAATGGCTTGAACATATTTAGCGTGCTATAATTATTTTACTATCATGGTGAGAAATTAATCACCCCAGTCACTCTAGCACACAAAATTAGTTTAACCCTAAGTGTCAGCTTCTTGACTGAAACAATGTTGTATGACAAAAGCTGGGTGTTCATATATGTGTTTTGAGCCAAAACAATTTCAGGGTATGCCAAATAATCACACACCTGTTAACGTCAATTTGGTGCTCTAATCATGTGAATTTAACTACTTCCAGCACCTCCAGCTGTTGATCATGAGCAGATGCAGAGCAGCCATAAGGGAAATCTCTTAGAATTTCAGCATCACTGATCAAAAAGTGGCAATGAAGAATCTCCCGGGTCCCACAATAAGCCAGTCCTTGAGTATAGCAAAATAATAATGCTGTTTGTTATCAACTGGCAAATGGCATAGTAGTGCCACAACTGACATTTGGCATCCATTATTTTATCCTGCAGATAGCTCATTTGTCCCCACTCTTCTAAACTGTTCCCTAAATCGCTACACGTCAAGATATACTTTCCTCTCATTGGAATTATTAAACCGAATGAACGATAACTCTGAGTCTGCCTCTGTTCTGTTTGTGACTCTGCTCAGATGAAATACATGAGGCCAATAATCAAAACACCAACAGCAAGTTCAGAACAGGCTTACAGTAGCGCATGTGGACAGCCTGTTCAGAGATGCTGAGTAGGGGTGGCTTCTCTCTCACACATTTCACATTTCAGTGCTCAACAGAGATTAAACCATGAACTTCCTGAATTCAGTAACATTATGGTTGCAGTTCTGCCTGGTGGTACACAAAATGTGCTTGCTGTAATGGCTTGATCTGGTATGGCACAGCCTATTTCACCCATGCAAACCTTCACAGGAGATTGCAAACATAATGAAAGTGCATGTACTAACTTACCAATACGTTAGGTTCACAAGTTTGGTAGCGTTACCAACACCAACGTAATTGCCTATGCAAACATATTTGGGTTACACAGCCTCACATTCATATGGAGAAGAGTAGCAATATATGAACTAAAAATAAATGGATACAACAGATCGTAAGACTGATCATGAGAGACGGCCTTCTTGGTGATTGCTTCCAGAATTTGAAAATTCCTCCCTAGAGCAGTTAGACTGGCTCCCTCCTTGTGGTCTTTTACTGGCAGGTAAAAGCCTTTCTCGTTCCAGCAGGCTTTGGGGAACTGGCTGCTTTTGACAAAAGGGCTGTATGGTTTTGAAATTTTAATAGATAGTTTTAATTCTATCAATGTTTAATTGCTTTTAATTATTGCTTTTGTCTATGTTTTTAGCTGTTCTTATTTTTATCTGTAAGCCACCTTGAGTCCCTGTCAAGGAAAAAGGCAGGGTATTAATAAATGGATTATGATAATGATGATGATAAGACACTGTAGTGATTCCAATTTACCAGCAGCTCAATTATATACTGGAAAATGTAATCATGTATTGGAAAAAGGTAAACATATAAATACGTATTGTGTTTTTTGAAGGGGGTATTACGTATTACTTTTTTTCAGGGACCTTCCTCTTCTATACTGAGACTGCCATGAAGTTGTTACATCACTTCCCCTTATTTACCTTCCTGGTCTTTTTCAAACTAACAAAATCTCTTCTTAGTGTCTCAAGCAACTAGGCCGACACAGCAAGCAGAGTTAGAATGGGTTGCTAAATATTGGGTCAATGTGATTATCAATCCGACACCATCACAAACCAGACACACAAAATGCACTGGCTGCTTTGCCTCACACACTGATCCACAATGGCATATTTCTATGTGCCAAGGAGGCGTTAACATAACGCTGTCCCGCAATGAAATTTATAATCACCTTTGCAGACTTTAACTTTTATAAATGTCTCAAAGGATTGCTGACGTTTAAAACACATTTTGCATTCAGTGCTTTCTCCCTCTCTTTCCCAACAGCATGTTTCTAATTTCTAGAGCTGTCAACCAATTAAAGATTTGAATCAATTAACTGTCTGGCTTCTAAGTGGCTAATCGATCTGTTAACCAATTAATTTTTTTTTAAAAAAATCACATATTTCAAAATTTCAATAAAGGTGACTCAATCAGACCTTTGAATAAAGATGACAATCTCTCCAAACTGTCGATACAGTTTTGAAATACTCACTGAACATTGGATACAGGCCAGAAAATGGAACCTGCTTTAAGCTTATTTTTCATGAGATTTGCCCCATATGCTACCCTTTCCTGCCCACCCAAGTGCTGTTGAGAATTCCAGACTGCATAGTGGAGTTGATAAACCATGCACAAAAAAGCACAAAGCTTGCTACATGAACCACACTGATGCATCTTGACATATTTCTCTTGCAACACAGGTGTGAACTTAAAAACAAAATGGGGGTTCTTCAATAACTTTCAAATTACTCAGCATTTGCTACTTGTCAGATCCAGTAATCGGAGAACAAATTCAAATTTGGAGTTAAGAGCTTTTGTGGAACCGTTGTATAGAAAGTGGGCTTCTTAGGGCAGAATGATCCTCCCTCGTAACACCCAGAGCAGCTCACGGTAGTGATCTCTACCGTTGTGAGTCCATTCCTTGTTTCAGTTATACACACTGTTGTGACAGTAATCCATGCCTGTATGTTAGTGTGGGGTTTCTAGAGCTCTGGAATTTTATGCAGCAAAAGAGATTAAAGGGATAGTAAGTGGGTCAAAGTTAGAGGGTTAAACCACTTTGTCCCATTTCTAGTTTTCAGTACTTTACCTTTAATAAAACATCTAAAGATTTTAGTGACTCCCTTGAACATACTTGGCATGAACAAAACAAAGTTATATAGCTCCAGATTCAGTTTTTCATGCCCTGTTATTTCATAAGCGGTTCAAATGCTGGAATATTCTCAAGCCATGTGAGCACTTTTCAGCAAATATGCACAAGTAAAAGGCTGCAAAGATCCATTTATTTTATTATCTTGCAGTATCTATAAGACAAAGACAGGAACTGGCAGCACAATCTGATGGCATGTTTTGTGACCCTGCCCAGTTGTAATATATGGAACTACTAGGAAGTAATTCCCACTATTTGCAATGGAGATTAGTTTCTACTAAGTGTGTTCAGGACTACAGCCTGAAAGTTTAAACTATGGATGGTGTGTGCTGTAGTAGTTCTGAACAAGAGAGTTTTTAAACCAGAGAAGACAATTTATTTTAATTACTCCATAATTATCACCAAATGATGCTTTTACATTCTAACAAAGTGATCTAAATATGAAATTTGATAGAAGAATGTTATTTTAGCACTAGCCTGTATTTCTAGACAGTGTTCCACAGTGACTAAGTGTAAAAAAAAGAATTTTTATCTGCTACATATCATTTGATGATACTTAAGAGACTGCATTTACTTTTAATTTATATCTCAATTGCTGCTATATCACTCTTTATTACAGGCCCAATGAAAATATATAAAGTTGATAGTCTTGCATAAGTCACAGTACATCAGGAATTATTTGTGAAAATGATCTGCTTCTTTTTCAGAGGGGAATAAGAAATGGGAAGGTTTATTATGAAAATCTGTATCATGCAATGTGTCAAGATCAAATTTATCAGTCAAAGTGAGATAAATTGTGATTAGGGTTTTGCAGTATGAAATAACAGCATCCAACTTGAAAGACATTGTCAAGGTCTGGCATGTTCTATCCAAAATTGTCGGGTTGTTGACTGTCAGCCTCCCAAGGTTTCTATATATAATGAAAGAACAGATCCACTGGGACTTCTGGTGGCAAAATTCTGGTGGCAAGCTTAATTCTACGTGCTTGGGACCAGAAAACAAGTCTCAGGAGATCATACCTCTGTTTATTTATGTATTTAAAGCATATTTACCCTGTTGTAAAGCCAAAAAAGATTCCCAGGGTGGCTGACAAAGATAAGTAACAAGATGTTTCACACATACCTCTAATGGCACATGATGGTAGCAGACCCACTTAAAACTTGACATAAAAAGTGGGAGGTGGGACAAAAAGGGAGGGAGGTATTTGCACGTGCATACACACACTAATTTAAAATATATCGATAATCAGATCCTTTCATTTGTAGATCTAGAGCCCCAGGACTGACCAGATTTGAAATTCACAACCCTGTGATACAAGACTATATTGGAATTATCAGATATATACTGCCAGAGGAAGAAAAGACTAGTAGCCAGTACTATTCTTCTGGAAAAAGAGGTGGCAGAGCTCACCATGAACTTCTCCCTTGTTCTCTTAGAATGGCAATGCCGCCCACCTGAGAGGTGCTGGAGCTGAGCTCTGGATTGGGGGGGGGGGGGGAGCCCTGCTAGTAGCGTTTAAATTTCCCAAGTATTATCACAACTGTGCATGCCTGTGTAACAAACATTCCATACTTTCGAAATTTTAGCTGGCAACCATATCGCAAAACAGCACCTATCAACACACACATATTTATTAACCCAGAACATCCAGACAACAGTGTACTACAAGCAGATGCCTGCCCGGCAAATCTCTCCAGATGACTCAGGTAAGAAAAACAAGCCAGAAACCAAACAAAACAAAACCCTAAGGATCTTTAGCTAATCTGAGCAGGGCTAAAGATTCCTTTCTGACCTCGGATATGTTTCGGGTTGCCATAATTTGCCCTTTGTCCAAGTTTGCTATGGTCCCATTTCAGCTGCGAACAAGAGTCCTGTGTATAGCCAGACAATCATTTATCAGAACATTTATCATAACATCAGTCTTTCCAGCTAGTCATCAGAATAAAGGAGGCTACCCAGCACATTGCCACAACACATAAAATGGATTGTATTTTAACCCAATAGTCCTAAGAGCCAAATTCTCTGAGAAGCACTCAGCGGTTTTGAAAAGGCGGTGTTTTTTTAACTCCCCCAATTACAAAACGTTCATCCGTGCTACCTTTTCAAACCACATTTGCTACATGTGTTACCGTCTGCTGTATCTTCTCTCCAATGCCATGTGAAACACATTAAGCAGTTTCTTTCACCACAGAATTATTCTGGCAAGCAAACTGCATTTCTCCAACGAGAAAGAAAATATGCATTCCTTTACGAGTAGAACAGATTCCTTAAAACAGAAATGGCGAACCTGTGACCCTCGATGTTGTTGGACTCCCAGCTTCCATCAACCCCAGCCAGCATGGCCAATGATTGGAAAAAAAAAGGATTAATAAAAGTGAGCTGTATTCCAACAACATCTGGATGGTCACAGATTCCCCACCCCTGCTATAAAATAAGCCACAGTGAATTTTCGCTGAGCCAACCATTTTCTCACTTTACTGGCAGGTCTCACGTCTGTCCAATGTCTTGCCTCGGAGAACTGAGGGGCAATATTTGTAACAGTGTACACAGAGCATTTCTTTCAAGATAAACAGATCAAGTATAATAAGACTCAGGAGGAGGGGAGGGGAAATAGTGCGTCATCTGCAATTTCCATTTTTTCCATTTAAATCAGGAACTGATTGAATACACAGCCGGGCTCCATATTCATCTTCCGCCAGTATAAATTACTGGTTTGTATAGTCTAAGCCTCCAGGATAAACATACAATTTCTGAATCACTCATATCCCAAACAAGCATTTCATGCTTTTCTGAACCACTAAACTTGCCCTGTTTACATAGCCCCTTCTCTCATACCACAATCTATATACAAGCTATCTACATTCAACTGTCATTGTACGAAACTGTTTCACCAATGAAGCTCTCAGAAGCACTGATTGTGCACAGATGTTTGTTCCAAAGATACATTCTTTGTGACTGTGCTCATCTTTAAAAAAAAAAAAAAAAAAGCTGAATTCCTTATTTACCCCACAAAGCTCCCTTTCTGACTGCGCCCTTAAATCAAATGGGAGTAGCTTAAGGGAGAACACAAATGTCAAAGCAGTCAGAAAGCTGGCCATCTTCCTTCCCTCAAAAAATAATAATCAAAATATTCCAAAATTAGACAACACAGCATTAGGAAATAAAGTCAGAGCAGGAACAGAATGAAAGACTCAGTGGACAGCTCACACTTCCCTGGAGTTTCTCTGTTCTTTCCTGTATACCATCTGTTCACATAAATCCATGCTCTGCCAATTATTTTTGCCATCTCTGATTTATTCAAGCAAACTATTACCTGTTGTAATAATATTAGAGTAGGCTCAGACACATCCCCCCTCCCTGCTGAGCGAGGGGATATTTTCACAGTCACTTCCAGTCTGATCCCATGCATATTTACTCAGAATTGCCCTACTGATTTCAATGGAGCTTACTTTCAAGTAAGTACAATGTGAGAGTGTCAGCCTGCCTGGGATGTTATGCTTTCTCTTTCAGTGGACTTGCCACATTATTCCAAAATATGGTGCTGTGGCTGCTCAGTAGCATTAAAAAGGCCATTTGAACACACTTGCAGACACTAGCCTTGACTGCTACTTCCTATATTCCAGGACAGAATATAGGTTTTTGGAATAATTTTCTGCTGAGGCCCTGGTCACCTTGCATAGGAAATCTTGTGAAGCCGCTAGCGTTGCATTTGGCTAACTGTTCCTAACCCCAAGAACTTTAAAAACCTTTTTCAAAAACCTTAACCCTACCCATTTGGATGCATAGACGCTGAACCCCTTCAGAAACTGGGATAAGACAAAGAAATTATCACCCTTTGTCTCAGCCTATGTTGCAAATTAAAATCAAAAGAATTCAATGCATTCTGTATCTTCAAAACAGCTTTCCTTTTAAGCTTGATCATTTTTATAGCCACCTCCAGAAGCTATTGTTCTAAGGCATCTGTTTTTGAAACCAAGGACAGAATTTGAGGTTTGTTTCACGTTTGTACTCCATAAATCACAACAGAATGTTTGCTCTGCATTCTGGAAGTCACGAGTTCAGTTCCTAACCCATTGGAAATACTTTCTCCATGAGTCCCCAGGGTTTTAAGGTCTACTGATGAGGCTCTACTCCAAAGAGTATCTTTATGGGGGCTAAAATTATTTTATGTCAGGAGCAGAGCCTTTCCAGTTGTGGCTCTGTAGCTGTGGAATACAGTCTCTCAAAAGGCCTATCTAAAAATTTTAAATTGTTTTGTTAACACATTCTATATGTATTGTATTTTAAAGTTGTTTTATTGTGTGTAAAATAAAACAACTTTAAAATCCAATACACCCAGTTAATATTTCACCAGATACAAAGAAAAATAAACTAAAAAGGCTATCATGAATTCAATGCCAAGGGTTTTAATAGATAAAGTTCAGTTTGGGGTCTTGCCCTGTTCATCTCAAATGCACCATGAGATAACTTCTTAAAGCTTTTTAAAATTAACATGAAATAAAAAATAGAAACAAATAAATGACCATAACTAAATCTGGGGATGTCCCAAACTCTAAATTCTGTAGCCAGTGCTCTTGGAATTAATTGCACCACAGATGCTAAGTGATGCAACTGTTATACTGTTGGTTACCCATGAAAATCACTTTAACATACTATATTATATTGGGGGATTTTAAGCAGGTTAAGGAATTAACCACGCAACTGACATCATGTCAAAGGATCATTTGTAAGGAGGCGAAAATGACAGCAATGTGGTAGGCAAGTGGGACTTCTCACATTATTTTGTTCAGTGATTGGTAGAAGAGCTGACAGCTGAATTGTCATCTCTGCAACTCACATCAGGAAGAGAAAGCCTACAGGCTTGTCAAAGATACCAGGAGCAGACAGCCTTAAATGATCACACTATTTGCTCACAACCGGTTGGAATGTTACCAACTATCAGGCCTTCTATTCAGGAGGCAGGATGCTCCGTAAGGAGAGTAGCCCACTAAAACTTCTAGAATTCACATTTCAAGGTGCCAAGCCCTGACAGACTGTAGACTCAGCACTGGTGGTGCAATTACAGTTGAGTCAAAACAATGATGAAGGCTCTAAAACCCCTGTAAAAGGGGGAAAGTATCTCATCTTGAAATACTTCTTTATTCTGTCTCCTGGCCCAGCACTACCTTCGCTGCAAGAGATAACATTTGCAAGCCCCAATATATAGCAAAACATTTGCACTTGCGGCAACCACAAAGCCCATAGCCTTCTCCATCACTGAACATCCTTGTAGCCAACAGCATAGATAACCAATATGGTGTCCGCATTCCAGCTATTATTGGACTATATCTCCCATCACCGCCACTAGCCGTGCTGGCTGGGGCTAATGGAGTCCAACATATGGACAGCACCACATTGGTTATCCCTGAACTACAGTCAAGTGGCTTTTCCTTTTCTTATTCCCTTTCAAGACTTACAACAGCAGAAGTATAGGACTCTATTTTTGAACATACACAAGGGCAGGCACGAACAGCCATGCACACTTTGGAAGGGAGAGATATCTCCAAAGCAAGGGCGAAGTCTCAAAGATAAGTCTACCCTAACTGAAAAATATCAGGGGGAAGTAACAGACATAAGAGCACAATTAGTATCACCTGCAGTGTCTGCAAATCAAGCTGCCATTATTTATCTGTTTGTTTCATGAAATTTATACGTATACTCCTTGATTGTGTGTGTGTGTATATATATATATATATATGCTTTCGTAGATTTTCACGGGTACAGGAATGCAGGTTTTGGTGTCCTCGGGTATCTTCCCGTGTAAAAGTTGGGGTGTCTAGGCGACGTTTCGACGAGGTCTCACTCGTCATCTTCAGGCTGGTGCTTTCGGCTTCTTGTTACTGGAACAGAGCAGGATCTCAGTGTTTGAGTTCCTATAAATACTGTTGAGGAGGTGTGGCCTCCTATGTTCTGGGCAGAGAGGAAGTTCCCAGGCTAGTGTGCCTTTTCTTCTTTTGTTCCTTAATTGCTTGAGGGATATCTTGAGTGATTTCTTGAGTGATATCCTGAGTACCACTTAGGTGGGTCATTAGGTGTGGATTAGTTGCTAAAGCCTTTGTGTCTTGACCTCTTGAACTTTGTGAAGAGTTTTTCTGAGAAGATGGGTGTACTACATTTAGTTGTGCTCTGGCTTGGCTTCGTGTATAGGGGCGAGCTGTGGTTTTGTGGCCTGTGCCAGCCAGATCTGTGTAGGGATTGCAGGGGGGTGAACAAAAGAAGAAAAGGCACACTAGCCTGGGAACTTCCTCTCTGCCCAGAACATAGGAGGCCACACCTCCTCAACAGTATTTATAGGAACTCAAACACTGAGATCCTGCTCTGTTCCAGTAACAAGAAGCCGAAAGCACCAGCCTGAAGATGACGAGTGAGACCTCGTCGAAACGTCGCCTAGACACCCCAACTTTTACACGGGAAGATACCCGAGGACACCAAAACCTGCATATATATATATATATATATATATATATATATAGCCTCAAAGCAGATAAAACAACAAAATCAAGAAGAATTCACAACCATACTTTCAAACATGCAAAAGCTAAAATACTAAAACAGATTAAAATAACCTAAACTTTGTAAACATCCAGGTAGGCTTGTCTAAAGAAGAATGTTTTTAGCAGGCACTGAAAAGGGCATACAGGAACAAAAAGCTAGCAATCCTAGACAATGCAACATAATTGTTTTGTGGGGACTCTGAAGCACACTTGTGTCACATTGTCCACAAGGTAGAGAATATTTTTAAAGGGTCTATACAAGTGAGATATGCTTAATGGACATTCTTTAAAATGCTGGCATCTTTTACCAAGGCAGATTAGATACCTAATACTTATTTGTGTTGCTACGGTCCTAAAGTTGTTGGGATTATTATTTTTTATTAAAACCCCCCAAAATAACGGAATTCTGGATGAATTTCAAAACCAGTTTCTATTTGTTCTTCATTTGTTAGAGCAATGAATCTCGGGTTTCTTTTGAAAGACTATAGTTGGGTCTACTAGGATTTCACCACTGTGAAGAAAAGAATGTAACCCTGGATGGTATTCATTTCCTTTTATTGTAGGGTTCCCAAAAAGCCCTGAACCAAACAAACAGAAAAGCAAACCACATTCAGCTTCTCCTACTGATTTAAAAAACTGAGCATCTAAAGAAGTGAAGCCCATCTGCCAAGTTCACCCACATATGAAGAATTTTTGTCTGAGCCTACAAGTTACATTGTATAATCGCAGTGTTTTTCCAAGTGGCCTCTGTTGGCGTCCAGAGGGTCACCGCATGCTTTTGCTCATAATTTCCCAGGGTTTTCTAGCCAACCAAAATAAAGCAAAGACTGCAAGCTTTGACAGACAATGTTTGGGTGCCTCTTCAATAAGGCACACATTCCACAATCCACTTTATACCACAGGAGTCACATTGATTTGTGTAGTATAGATTACTATAGTATAAACATATGGACTGTAGTCTTCAAGCCTTCAAAACAAAAACAAAAAAACGCATGAGTTTTCCAGAGTTTGGGGTTGGGAAGTTCTCCAAAGGACATTCTGGATGCAAGTTCCTACCTTCTTTCATGTCTCGTGTGAAAAATGGCTGCAGGACTGACCATAGTAGAAGATCTCCATCCCATTCTCTCTGCGCAGCCCACACAGATTAAGTATTCTAAGAATATATTTATTCTAGCTGGATATAAATCTGGACCTGCGCACCGTGCACACCAGGTAAATTAAAAAATTAATGCATGCACCCATCATATCTGATGCATAGTTCAGTATTATGCTCAAGTAGAAAATGTATCACAAGAACCATTACTTAAACTCCACCAACAGCATGTAAATTCATAGTTTTAAGGACTCTGAGGACAGTGGTCTCATAGCATAAATGATTGTACATCTTGCCCCCTTCTGCTTGTGCCTGCACAGCCATTTTTGAAGGACCTGACAGACAAATCCTGAATCACTATGCTGCGAAATGATCAGGACGAAAAGATTAGCAGGTCTTTTCTTAAGTTTTCTCATTTTTTCACATATGTCAGTGGTTCTATCTAAACACAAATACATTTGCTTTCAAGGAAAACATAATTTGTCTTGATATTACAGGGGGGGATCCTTACCTGTGAAAGCATTTGTGGCCTGAAAGCCAGCTTCCTGCATACTGCTCTCCCAGAAAAGTTTGTGATTCCAGTCTTAACCTGTCCTTTCCAGAGACAGCTTCCAGAGTTGAAGCTATCAAGTCACTTCCATCTTTGCTTGTCAGTGTCCATTTCTTCCCTGCAAGCTGGTATTTGGCATCATCCAATTCCCACCTGTTCCCAGGTCCCTTGAGCCCTTCAGTAAAAAGGATGTGCGTCAAATTCAAATGGTAAGTGCAGATCACATGCCTCAACCGTCCTGCCAAAGAATTTTGGCCACTGTGTCCATGTAAACGAAAGCAGTCATTCCACACATTGTTTTTTTAAAATTCTCTTTCAAACTTTAGTTCTAGTCCTCTGCTCAGAAAACATCACTGGGTTTGCTTGCTTACTTTCCTTAGGATTCAGCCAGATGTGGTCTTCATTTGTCTTCTGTGTTCTCTTTGAGCTTCACCTCCCCCTCAGGCAAGCTGAGAAATTAAAAAGGAAAAAGATGTTTCCTGATGACTTACAGCAAGATTCACAACATTCAGGGAATAAGACCATGTGCGTCTGTGCACACGCAAACACCCCATTTAGTAGGGAGTGATTGCCCACATAAAAGTAGATCCTTAGACGGAAAATACTGCAATTTTGCTGAAATGCAAAATGTGACCACACAACTCTTTGAAATGCAAAGAGAAGCAGTGCTGAAGATGTCAATATGCATCTCTGAACATGATACGATTTACATTTCAAAAGCCATATTTAGTAAGGATGGGGGAGAGAAGTACAATAACAAAACTGGAGTTAAAAGGGAAAAGTAAAAACACTCAAGGCCCTCAAGCCTATTCTATAAATTAATCAGGTCTCACCATTACCATTTTCTAAAACTCTCTTATAAAATATGACACTATGTACCACCTATTTTTGCCCTTTTGAGGTAAAACCTCAGAGAAAGCGCATATAGCAGGCTAGGAACAACTTCTGTTTTTCTTAAAACCCAAGTTGCTGAAATTATTGTTCAGCAAAAAAATTACCTTGCATTTGTGTTGGTTTTTTAAACGTTATATTTTAACCGGGGGCTGTGTCCCTGCTCGCCATGCCCACCAACCTCTGCCATTCTCCCCCTTGCATACGGGTCACTCCCATTTCCATGTCTTCTCCTTTCTCCTGTGGTGCAGCCCCCACTGGGTGTGCACAAACAGGTATTCCCACCCCTTTTCCTTTATAGTTTTAAACGCAGCTAGTTATTTTGCCAAAAGGGACGCGGGTGTCGCTGTGGGTAAAACCTCAGTGCCTAGGACTTGCCGATCGCATGGTCGGCGGTTCGAATCCCCGCAGCGGGGTGCGCTCCCGTCGTTCGGTCCCAGCGCCTGCCAACCTAGCAGTTCGAAAGCACCCCCGGATGCAAGTAGATAAATAGGGACCGCTTACCAGCGGGAAGGTAAACGGCGTTCCGTGTGCTGCGCTGGCTCGCCAGATGCAGCTTGTCACGCTGGCCACGTGACCCGGAAGTGTCTGCGGACAGCGCTGGCTCCCAGCCTATAGAGTGAGATGAGCGCACAACCCTAGAGTCTGTCAAGACTGGCCCGTACGGGCAGGGGTACCTTTACCTTTACCTTTTTAGTTATTTGCCATTTAGGACTCAATGGTAGTCATCTCCTTATCTTGGAGATGTAAGCAGGTTGCAATGGGGATCCAGCTGAGGTGGGCCCCAAACCAGTCTCTACCTTAATCAGGGGAAACTGATCCCCCCACCCCACCCCCCGGCCTTCAAAATATTAAAGGTAAAGGTACCCCTGCCCGTACGGGCCAGTCTAGGTACCCCTGCCCGTACGGGCCAGTCTTGACAGACTCTAGGGTTGTGCGCCCATCTCACTCAAGAGGCCGGGGGCCAGCGCTGCTCACAATTTGAGTCTGAAGCTAGGGATAGTCTATTTCCAGAAAGGGAAAAGTACTTAAGGACAAGAGGCCTTCCTATGTCGGAAGACAAGCTGCACAGGCCTCTTTTCCAGAAGCCACCAATTGCGTTCTGTCTCGTATTACATAGTGGCATAGAAGCACTCTTGAATGTGGGCTGGATCCACCCACTTTTGCTGTTGATTTAAAAGGCTGATGACGGTGACACAGCTTCAGAGCTCATGGTCTAAAGGTTTTTATGACCCGGTCAGATTCAGTTGTGTTTTTTTAAGTGGCATTCCAGGGTGTTGCTGGCTGTGTGTTATTTATTTCCCTTTCATTATTTGTAAAACCAAAGTCTGATTTCAACTCTTGATTCCTGGAATGTCCCAAAGCATCTTTGGCAGGACTTCTGCGAATCAGTATGTTCCACACACCAATTACAACAGCAAGTGAATTTGCTATTTGAAGGAGGCATCTTATTTTAACCAGGTAGAAAAATATTGTGTTATGAGTCCTGGGAAAGTGTGACATCCTTACAAAAAATAGGTGTACTACTCTGAGAGAATATGTGCAGACTGTGCGTAACAAATAAGAAACATGTTTAAATGCATTATGCAGAAAACTGCAAATACCTTCCCCAAGGCACTATACTTTAACTCCATTGTTTGCTCACCCCCAGTCTGAAAGGGCTATCATGTTTACAAAGAACCATCACCAGCCTGGTGTACACATGTGGTGGATCTGGTGCCGGCTGAGGAGATATGGAATCCCAACAACATCTGGGGCAACAGATGTTCCCCATCTCAGATTTAGGGGCAACCATATCTCTAATAGTGAAAACAAAAAAAATTCCTTCCAGTAGCACCTTAAAGACCAACTAAGTTAGTTCTTGGTATGAGCTTTTGTGTGCATGCACACTTCTTCTTCTTTTGGTCTTTAAGGTGCTACTGGAAGGAATTTTTTTTGTTTTGACTATGGCAGACCAACACGGCTACCCATCTGTATCTAATAGTGAAGAATGTGAAGAAACTGGAAGCAGAAAGCAAGAGCTTCAAACACAGCAGGCATCGCTCTGTCAACTAGGTATTATCACCTCTTTGACTGGCAAGCAGTATATGAAGCCCATGGACTGACTATATGTAATATAAATATGAGGAACCTGTCTTTGTGTTATTTCCTGGTCAGTATAGCAGACAGGATCCTCCTTCCTGCATTTCCCCATTTTCTAGCTTCTGGACTCACAGACGTCCATGAAGGCACAGGTCAACTCTGTATCCAGGGTGGCTGTTTACCAGTTCCATCTGGTACGCCAGCTGAGATCTTGCCTTTCTGCCCACTGTCTCACTAGAATGGTACATCATCTGGTTATCTGCCATTTGGATTACTGCAATGCGCTTTACATGGGACTACTTTTGAAGGTGACTCAGAAACAACTAATCCAGAATGTGGCTGCTAGACTGGTGACTGGGAGCAGCCGCTGGGGCCATACAGTGGTACCTCAGGTTAATAACTTAATTCATTCCGGAGGTCCGGTCTTAATCTGTAACTGTTCTTAACCTGAGATACCACTTTAGCTAATGGGGCCTCCCGCTGCTGCCACTGTGCGATTTCTGTTCTCATCCTGAAGCAAAGTTCTTAACCCGAGGTACTATTTCTGGAATCTATTAGCGGAATCTGTAACCTGAAGCGTCTGTAACCCGAGGTACCACTGTATAACACTGGTCCTAAAAGATCTGTATTGGCTCCCTGTACATTTCTGAACACAAATCTAAGTGTTCGTGTTGACCTTTAAAGCTCGAAATGGGTTCGGCACTGTATACCTGCAGGAGCTTCTCCATCCCCATCACTGAGGTCCAGCGCTGAGGGCCTTCTGGCAGTTCCCTCATTGTGAGAAATGAAGTTACAGGAAACCAGGCAGAGGGCCTTCTCAGTAACTGCACCCACCCAACTGCACTCAGTTACTGCACCCACCTAGGGACATCCCATCAGATGTCAAAGAGTTGAACAATTATAAGACCTTTCGTAGACACCTGAAGGCAGCCCTGTTTCAGGAAGCTTTCAGTGTTATGTTTTGTCCCTTTATATTTTGCTGGAAGCTGCCCAGAGTGGCAGGGGCAACCCCGTCAGATATAATAATAATTATATTCTCTGGGCCTAAAATCAGGTGTGGCTGGCCACCTACAGACCTACTGAAATAGGTATTCTTTTCTACCTGCATATTCAGGTCAAGACATCACAGCAACAATATTTTAGAGGGCTTTGAGGCTTGAACACACCATGTGGTTCCTGGTTCTAGCCACAGAATACTGACATAGAGAAGTAAGCTGGCTTTTTATGTCAGTTCAACACCAAATTAGTTCGATAGAATATTGCAAGCACTGATGAAGTCAACAAAATCATAGAAACAAGTGCACATCAGCATGTAGCTTTCCTAAAGTCTGCCACTCCAGAAGATATTTTTACCATCTGAGCACAGTTGAGCTCTTGCAAAAAAATAGAACTCATTTATAAAATGCTTAATCATTCACAGAACAGCTTAATGAGCAGACCATGACTGCAAATGTATTGAGGAAATGCTCATAGAAATTCACATCTTCCTGGAAGGTTAGATCAGCTAGTGCTGCAAAAGTCCATCTGCTGTGGCCAGCAGCTGCTCAGGAGCCAAAAGAATCTAGGGAGAAAGCCCCTACACTGTCATATACATTACTGGGCAAAGCGAGTTCTGGTTTGCTCCTGCAAATCAAACCATGCTGCAAGAATTAATTTGATTTATTTACACTGTCCCAGTAGTCAACATCTTCCGTCTGGGCGCTAAATAAAGAAGTGCAAATGTAGAACATTATCCAGACAAGCAAACAGAGTTGAAAGAACTGTAGACGCAATCGGCTGCAGGGTGTTCCTGGCACCAAGGCTCACAGAACTGAGACAGACAATGCTTTTTTTTACAATTTGGAATTGGCAATCTCCAAAACAAGACTGATATATGCAAGACTCTTCCACTGAAGAGAATGGAAAATGCATTCAATCATTGTCACAGGCAGTCACCTACTGCATTAATCTTTGTTATATAACAGAAATTATATGTGTACTTTCTATCTATAAACATGTGTATGTATTTCCTCCCCAACTGTACAATCTGATGCATGTTGATTCAGAAATAAATCCTACTAAGTACAAAAGGACTTCAACTGAGATTTTCTTTAACCAACTAAGCCTGCATCCATCTCTAATATCCTTCACAAAAACACACTTAACCTGGAAAGTGCTCCACCAGGGGGGGAAAATCCTTCCATGATAATGATGCTTTTAAAAAGTAAGCTCTTAAGCAAGCATGAGTAAACTGAATTCAGTTTCTAGGTAGCCTGAAGGCTCAGACAAAGGTATACTTCTTCCATTTTGACTTAGTTGTATGATAAAATCCACAAAAATGCACTGAACACTCCATAATGCCAAAAAAAAATCACCATATTTAGGGCTGAAGGAAACTTTCAGTCACAGGAAAAATAATAACTCCCAATATGAAAGCTTTAACAGCCTAATGAAGAAAGCAATAAGTCAGCTGCAATTTTTCTAGATAACAGTCAAGAAATATACTCTAGCCTGAAACTTTTCCAAAATTCACTTTGTTTCATAACATCTTAGCATGGAGACTAAATATCTTTCCTAACACAAAGAAGACTATGGACGTATAATTCTATCCCACATGAATATAATTTGCTATTAATAATAATACCCCTCCATGTGTAATTTACCGTATTTATACACTCTAGAATAGTTAGCTTTGGGGCTAAGTATAAAAAAAGGAAAGGACCCATAACACTTACAATTTTAGCAACTAGAGAGACGTGGTGTATAGTCATATACAATTTGACCCATATGCTTATGCCAAATAAACTTTATGGGGTTGTCAAGATCTGAAGGTAAGAGAGGCAGGGTTTTTTTGTGGAAGAAATGGGTCTATTGTGGGATTTAGATGTTAGATCAGCTGATAAGTTCAGATGAAGAGTTCTTGTCGTTTTCCATATTGTGGTTTAAATATCATTTACCAGTGAGTGCAGAATGGCAACATCTGCAAATACAACACATGTTGGAGTCTGTTTATGCACTGTCTACATCGAGTGCTTTGGCATTTCCTAAATTATTGGAGGGAATAAATGAATCTTCTCGGAAAGCTAAATCCACAACTGCTGCCTATAAAGGCCTATGGGACTTTTGGAAAGTTGATGTTCAATAACTTAAAAGAGTTGTAGAACAGGGAATTAGAATGTGCCATACAACCTAAACAATGGAAAATTGCTTTAGAATCTATAAGGAATGTTTTATATTTGAAACTTATCCTACAAAAAATATTCTTTGGGGTATATTGGACTCGATAACATTTGTACAGGAAGGTAGTGTCAAATACACATTGATGCTGGAGATATAATGCTTGAAAGGCCTTGTTGAGAAATAAGATGTAGGCATGTCTGGTGATATAGTATTTTTAATCTGAAGTTGTTATCTGTATAAATTTTGTACTGCCCAAATTAAATACATTCGCAGATGTTCATGTACTTTTTACATTATATTCCTGTATCATGGGGGTTAAAACAAAAGGGGTGCTGCAACCCTTATGGTTGCCAAGAGACTTATATTTCAAGCCTGAAAAGGGTAAATGCTCACCATCCATTTTGCAATGGTCTGCAGACCTCACTGCCCTGGTTACATTTGTATCTATAAACACCAATTTCATGTAGGTACCTATTTGGACACCTGGATGGCTTATATTGTCCTTTATTCTTTAATTTTAGAGGAAAGTAATAATGGCTATTGTATTCACAATATGAGCCGACAGTGTGTATAGCTATTGCGTGTCTTTTTCTGTCCTTTAAAAAAAAACTGCTTTGTTAAATTTGACACTTAAAAAAGAAAAAAGAAAACCATGCACTTACCAGTGTAAAATGTGCTTATTATCTTTTCGTTGTCACGAAAGTATGCCCTGCGTTTGCATATCCCTTTAAGGTATCTGAATTCGCTCCATCATGTTCAAGCATGGAGGTCATGTCTCCCCTCCATCAACCAAGTCTGAATACACAACCCAAAGTCTGCTGTCTAGCTAAGAAGTTATATAATTTTGGCAGTAGTGAACGCTTTGACAGCCCCATCTCCCAACTTCCCAAAGGTGTTATGTTCATTTTCTTGACGTATGTTCTATAATTGGCTGGGCCTAGCAACCTGTCATTCAAAGCCACCTGGGTGCAAAAGGCAATATAGATATGGTAGCTGTAGCCCTTTGTCTCTCACCCTACAACCAACTCCAGGGGCTACTACCAACAGCAGAGGTAATGCATTTTGCAATGACAGTTTGGCTTAGTGTTTTACTTTCCTTTAGATTGCACCTATGCACTGACTTTCTCACTTCCCTAAATAAACTGGTTAATCTGATTTCTGGACTCGACTTGTTTCTGAACACTATTGTCATTTCCCCCCTGCCCTGCAATTGCTTAAAGTAAGACCACCTGGGTTATGCTACTCCTTTAATGTGCATTACTGTACATCAAATGTACTGCTTTAATGGTTGTCAATGGAACAAGGTGTTGCTATCCATCTTCCACAGAGGTTAAGGTTGGGCAAGACAAATTTGCTCAAACGTCAGTTGGTGGCATCCACATTAAAAACCAACACTCTTTTCCATAAACACTTTCCACTATTATTTTTACTAAAGAATGCCCAACAGGCTTTGACCGATAATAAATTAAAAGCTATTTAGGCGGTACTGACAGCAAGTCAGTACCGTAGTACCAAGCAACTTTAGAACCTTTCCAGAAACATTTTTAATGCAACTGTTTAGGGGAGTTTTTAATGACTGGTTTTTAATGTATTTTCAATCTTTATTGGAAGCCGACCAGCCAGATGAGGGATAATAATAATAATAATAATAATAATAATAATAATAATTACAACTTTTTTGTTGTTGTTGTTGTTGAAGGCACATTTTCTCAGTACACATCAGAAAAATACTCTGCCACTGTTTTTTCTGGTGCAGTGGATGTAATGGACAGGCAGGATGAGGAGTGGTGAGAGGCAGTGGTGGGAACCCCCAGGGGAAGAAAGTTCAGAGCCAGGGGCTATGTGGTGGAATGATGATGAGTGGTCAAATGGAGAAAAGGGAGCAGACTGGGAGGAAGAGGTGTTCAAAGCTGAAAGGGCAACAGGGTTTAGTGAGCAGGAAGAGGCTGTGGCAGAGAGAAGTCCAGAATCAAAGGCAGAAGCGAAGGCTGGAGAGGAGGAGGGGCCAAGAGGCAGAGATGAGGCAGGATCTTCTTGCTGTGACCAGCTCCCCTCCCAGGTCCCCCAGAACCTACAGAGGATCTTCAGTCCTCGCAACTGCCTCATTGAAGCAACACCTACTGCAAAGAGTTGCTGTGCTCACTAGGCTTGAGATGTTTTGTTTCTTTGAATAAAGAGTTAATCTTATTAACACTTTGTGAGTTATTACTGACCTGTTCCTGACTCCCACTTTGACAGAGCAACAGGAAGAGTGTGGAATAGCCAACATGGATTTCTACTGCCAATGGTCAGTTATTCTGATCCAAAACAATCCTCTTCCCCTGTGTCTTTCACCATTTTATTACTTTTTAAGGTATCTGTTTTATTAGTTGCTATTAATAAATTCATTTACTATTCATTATACACCTTTAAGGTAAAGGTAAAGGTACCCCTGCCCGTATGGGCCAGTCTTGCCAGACTCTAGGGTTGTGCGCCCATCTCACTCAAGAGGCCGGGGGCCAGCGCTGTCCAGAGACACTTCCAGGTCACGTGGCCAGCATGACATCGCTGCTCTGGCGAGCCAGAGCCGCACACGGAAACACCGTTTACCTTCCCGCTTGTAAGCGGTCCCTATTTATCTACTTGCACCCGGGGGTGCTTTCGAACTGCTAGGTTGGCAGGCGCTGGGACCGAATAATATAATTATAATAATAATAATAATATAATAATAATAATATACACCTTTAGGCGCCAGGCAAAAATGTTCCTTTTTAACCAGGCCTTTGGTTGACCTGATCAACATCCCATACCCTTTTAAAATGTGGCTCTTTTGGGGGAGGGGTATTATTGGGTTATTGCTTTTATTTTTATTTTATATACTGTGATCTTTTTATGTGAACCACCCTGAGGCCTCCAGGTATAGGGTGGTATATAAATTCAATAAATAAAAATAAATAAAAAACAGTCATCGGAAAAATGAAATAATTATTTATTAAAATGGTTTATTAGCTCACTTTCCAGGGTTCAAGGTGGTATGTGAATTAATAAAATACATTTAACAACGAAAGGGAAATAGGAAAATCCTGCCACCTAGCACAAACAAATCTAGCCAACTAGCTAAGCAAAAGACCTAACACCCCTTCTAAAAAATCAAAAGGGGAAATCAATGATTCTAGAGGAAAGTTCATTTAACAGCCTCTGATCAATGGGTGTAAATTGCTGCTCCTTGCCATGAAAGTCCTCAGTTCCACTGAGCTGAAACTCAGAGCTGGATCTAAGAAGTAGTGGGAGATATGAATGAAAGTGTTAAATCTCTTTCCAGTTTTATTCTTCAGAACACTAAGTAATCTCTAGTTAGAAGAAACTGTGAAGAAAACTTCCATTTCTTTTTTTTTATGATTTTTTTTATTTTATGTGATTTTTTAATAAGAAATCTTCCATTTCTGAATGAAAGATAAAACCAATATTTTCCATGCCTGTTTGCATTGATATTTCATATACCTACATCAAACAGTACCGGTTAATATTCATCATGGATTATAATGTTTTTGGTTGGCTACTGCACAACCAGAGAGGTAGTATATTTATAATTTTAGACCTGTCATTTGCAAGTTTAATACTGCTGAAGAATTTACACTTGGATTGTAATTGTGTGAATCCCAGTTTTGCAATGGTGGAAGGACATATTTATCAATTGGATATTTGAATTAGACCAAGATAACTGAAAATATAAAGGCATGTCTCTCAAGACTTTGGGGGATGGGTTAGGGCGTGGGATAGCAGTGTTTACTTGAAACCTCTGCTAGGCTCTTCTCTTTGCTGCACATTTAGAATAGTGGCACAGAGGACCAACACCATCTCCTCTTCACTTCTGTTTCAAGTACATTCCTTGATATGCTCTTTTACCTTTTCATGGGGAAGCTACCATTAAGCAAATGCAGCAATAGCGTTTTGCTTATTAATTTGTTGATTCCAGTCAAGAGGAAGGGAAACAAAGCATTTGTAGCAGCTAGAGCACTAGGCATATAATGGAAGCTATCACGCCACACATTAAGTCCCGTATCTTTATCAAAGAAAACAAAAACCAACATTGTAGCATTATTTCATGGAATTTCACAAGTTCCTTGGGTCATAAAACCTCAAATTATATCTGGTATACAACAATGAAAGGTTCTCTTTTGCACTTATCCATGTATATCCAAATATGCAGAGGCATACATTATTGTAATTAAAAATGAATTGCCCCCTACCTGAATCAAGAGTGGCTGGAAGATGAGTTCTATTGAAAATTCCAGTTTGAATAACTGACTTTAAAATCCTTTGCTTTTATGTGACTATTTCAAATCCTTTTCTGCATGTGACCTCTCTCTGTCGCTGGTTTTGAGAAGTGCCTTGAGGGGAAACTCCTCGGCTTTTTAGTTCTGCTTACGTTCCCTGGCTAGCTACTAAATCCCAAACTGCTGCTCATAAATACACAATTTTTTTTCAACGCAGAAAAAGAAGGCAATGTGCCAGATTTCTGAACATTTATAATCAGTCATTATTTTAGCTTGGCAACCACATATATTCAGAGCATGAGACTTTATTGCTGTATGCCATGTTATTCTTTTAATATGTACTCGCTTCGGGCCTGCGTTCCATTGAGTTCTATGGGACAAGCATGTAAAACTATATAATTGGATGCTTTATTATTGCTTATTTCACATAGCTATATCCCTAGGGTTTCTGCTGACCTGAACCTTGGTCAGCAACCATTTTAGCAGTTTTCAGGCTGCCAGTGTTACCTCTAGCAACCAACCAATCTTGCTGTTACTCACCAGCACTTGTTTCCCCACACCAGTACAGTGGTACCTCAGGTTAGGTACTTAATTCGTTCCGGAGGTCCGTTCTTAACCTGAAACTGTTCTTAACCTGAGGTACCACTTTAGCTAATGGGGTCTCCTGCTGCTGCCGCGCCACCGCTGCGCAATTTCTGTTCTCATCCTGAAGCAAAGTTCTTAACCTGAAGCACTATTTCTGGGTTAGCGGAGTCTGTAACCTGAAGCACATGTAACCTAAAGCGCATGTAACCTGAAGTGTATGTAACCTGAGGTACCACTGTATCCTGCTCCTGCTCCTCATGACCTTCCAGGATTGAGTATGAATAACTCCCATTCTCTCCCCTGCAGCTTTCTCCTCTTTCCCCTCCCCTTACAGGCCTCGAACATCCGATCTGGGGAGTTGGGGGACCCTCTGGAGATGATTTAGTGAGGAAAACAGGGGGAAGAGAATAAACAGAAGTGCTACTTCACCAGTGGAACTCCATGGCACTACTTAAGATATAACTCTTTGCTAGAAATGAAAGCTTTCAGGTCAGGCCCAGGATTTTGCCTTAGCACACGACACCACTGAGCATATTCTCAAGTTTCTGTCTCCTGCTTGGTGCCCTTCCTTTATCATTTTCATTAGCATTAGCATTATCATCATCATCATCATCATCATCATCATCATTTATGAAATTTGTATACTGCCTTATACCGTAAATCTCTGGGTGGCTTTTGCCTTGTGCCATTTTACAAATCTTGCTCCCTGATTCATTGACTGATGATGGACTTATTTTAGCCTGTCTGATTGTTGTTGAAGTAAAACAGCAATTTCTATTTAGCTAATAATCTTGTAACATAACTGCAATAATGGGAACTATATTCACTTTTCTTTCCCCCAACATAGTAGGCAGAGGAGGGGGCCATATCTACTTTCTGACAAGCATTTTATTTCTCATTTGGGTGTAAAATACTGAGGTCTACTCTCTGAAAGAAAATATTTCAAACTGTACATACCTCTTAAATATCTCCACCCCCTGGGCAAATACAAGAATACTATCAAAATACTGCACTAGATAGACTATAAGGTCCTTTAGCATTTCTCTTTCGACTAAGAGAAATTTATTATTTTATCAAAAATATAATCGAAAAGGCTCTGTTCCCCATAGTGCATGAGGGCTGACTCTCTTTAGCCCAGAAAGAAAATGCAGAAAGGTGCCAAACACTGGGGGGGGGGGGGGGAGGAAGGATTACTTCAGGTACACAAGCTAAAATGTCACTGAATATAACATAACTGGGAAGAGACCAGGACTGAAAATGGTTGCTAAGAGTGCCTTTGAAGAAGAACTGTTTGAATTTTCTTTTGAGCATCTGAAGGTCTCCTTCCTTCCCTATTCACCTCAACCAAAATAATAATTTGTAAATACTTATAGACAGTGCTTTTCTAGAAAAAGAGGTTCTGGAACTCACCATGACTGCCTTCCTTGTTCTCTTATAATAGCAATGGCACCCAACTGAGAGGTGTCGGAACTGAGTACAGGTGAGTTCCTGCTTAAGCACGCACAAAACACATTTCTTGACTTGAGAAGGCACACTTTTATGTACAGTGGTACCTCAGGTTAAGTACTTAATTCGTTCCGGAGGTCCGTACTTAACCTGAAACTGTTCTTAACCTGAAGCACCACTTTTAGCTAATGGGGCCTCCCGCTGCTGCCGCGCCGCCGGAGCCCAATTTCTGTTCTCATCCTGAAGCAAAGTTCTTAACCTGAAGCACTATTTCTGGGTTAGCGGAGTCTGTAACCTGAAGAGTATGTAAACTGAAGCGTATGTAACCTGAGGTACCACTGTATTAGAGTTTCTAGCTGCTTGGACAGAACCTATGATGGATCTGGATGGGAACACACCCATTTTTAAAAAAATGTTTCCGAACAGAATCTTGCCATCTTCAAAGATATAAATTCTATACTGTAACTTATCATGGGGTTATGTAAAAGAGATGTGATGATAACACAGGGAGATAAGATATGTTTTCTAGTTTCTTAACATACATGCACAAACAGGTATTTTATAAAACTTTCCAAGTTGAGAGAGGGAAAAAAATTAAAAGTTCCAGTCACCATTTGTTGCTTTCAAACTGTAATTTAGTATCCTAGATCTACTGTTTCCTGTCCCTTGTCCATCAAAGAGAGTTAACAGTAGAACCTTTATCTAGAAAAATTGTCATACTAAGTCTTTCAGATATGATTTGTCTACACCCAAATTTATTGCAGACCAGTGCCAAGTCCACTTTGGTTGAGCCTTCAGATAGATGTATCACACCAGCTATGCTGAAGCCTTCTTGGAATTGCTTCATCGATCCAAGTTGCATTTCTGCCTGAGTGAGAATGTGCGGGGGGCGGGGGGACTGTGCATTTCTCCAATGAGTTTAGAATAATGAACAAACTCTTTCACAAAGGACTCTCTCACATACACCACTGAGATAGCTGAAGAAAACCCTTCTTTAAAAACTAGAAGACAAACCTTTTGCTGTAGAACAACACATATTGCATAAACATGGAGGTGCATTTTAATTTAGCGGCAGCTGAACAAGGAGAAGATCAGATTAAAAGTCAGAGCGAGCTCTGCAAAACAACACCATACATGTTTGGGCTACAGTAAGTAGACATGCTGGTCCAGAAGGTTAATCAGATCTAGATAACAAAGAGAACTTGCTCCCTAAACATTGCTAAGCAAGACTGACAACTGTTGTCATCACTACTGATAAACATCAGCAGGTCTTACAGAAAAAGATAACATATATGTACCAGAAACTATCTGAAGTGAAAGATGAGGACCAAATTCACCCCAAATTAGTTCTCTGCCTCCCCTCCATCCCCTACAGTTAGTCTAAAATAAAATTTTTTAATGCCAAACTAATTTTAGACAGAAACACATACAACAGTTTTCAACACAAGCAGAAAATATTTAAATAAGCATTTGTCCTGACATGGTGCAGCTGCACAATGATGACTATGCATCATTCTGTCTTTATTCCTTATTCATGCTGCTAGATAAGTATCTGAAAATCTACAAAAAGTGCAGATCTGCCATCCTGGAGCTAAACTAAAAAAACAACCGCAAAAGAAACAGGATCCAAAAAGCTATGAAGCTAGTTCTGTGAGCCCAGGGGGACTTTAGACTTGTTTTTCTCTAATAGCAGCCACCCCCGCCATCACCATGCCACATGGCAAACTGTATTTTGAAGCTGAGAGGAGTTTCAAAAGTAGTTTGTGATAAGTCACAAGGCTCAGTTTTTCAGACTTTTAAAAAATAAAAATAAATGCATAGGTTAACAGGAGCCCAAGTAGTCCTTTGCATCAAGCTACCTTCATCTAGAAGCTGAACATTTCCCCAGAATCTGTACCAATAAGGGCCTCTCTGCTCCACTCTTGGTATGAAATAACCAGCCATTTCTAATTTTCACTCCATGTTCCCTCAAGATGGCATTTCTATTTGAATGTATATGGCATTCAAACCACATTTTGTAGACCTGTGGAAGTCAGTGTCCCTGCCACTATCCCATACTGTGAGGGCACAATAAAATAAATTTAAGTAACAAAATGAATATTTCATAAATGAGTAACAAAACATATATGGGTTTAACAAATAATGAAATGAAAGCAGGTTTTGATAATTAACAATGACTTAGCATCCCTGTTAAAAGGCACAAGAGACTTGCTGCAAGGAGGTGGGATACAGTACTCTTAATCTCTGTCAGTGTAATGGAGAAAGGCTAATATATATCTTGGAGTCATGTTGACTAATCATGCAGAAAGGTAGAAGACATACAGTTGATATCATCATGCAAATCAAAGAAGCCTCTGGAGATTGCTAGCCTTATTTTTCTCTCCCAGGTGGACAATTCAGTTCCACCAGGGCCACCAACGTGGAGAGACAAAAAAACACTTTACTTGGCACTGAACACAGAAGACAGAGAATGATGACAAACACTTACCGTAATGTGCAAAGCCAGAAGAGCAGAAGGAGCAGACACCATCCCATTAATGGAAGCACAGTAAAAAGCTTGAAACAGAACTACCATCAACATTGGCAACTCATGATTAGAACACAGAGTCTCAAGAGCTGGAAGGGTTCATAAATGCAATCAGGCTCCATCATTTTTAAATGCAAAACAATGTGTTCCTTCTGTAAATTCAAACAGTATTATCTATTTCCTTTCCAGCTGAAATGACCTCCCCCACAGGCTTTGCACTTCAACTACAATTCACTATCAGGCAAAAAATAAATTAAAAATGGTACCGATATGTGAAAACCTGAGGCAATCACAGTGATTTGCTCCGGGTGTGGGTGTGTGGAATACATGCACTTAAGGTAGAGAACAAGTTATGTAAAAAACCCCACAAAAAACCCTATGTTTCTTTTATGAAAAGATAAATAAAATAATGAGAAAAACACAGTGGAAGTCAAGCTTCAACAGCAAGGGAAATGGCACACAAGAAACATGGTACCTTGACCTCCATATAAAACAAAGTGCACTGTACTATTTCCTCATCTGTTTACTAGCAACAGTAGACAAATGATGGTTTAAAAATAAGCATAAGAAGCAGGCCAGTCAAATCAACCACAGTTAAAGCCCTGCCATTCACACAGCCAAAAACATTTCTCAACAAGTCCCAGAGATTCACACCCTGGATTCTGTACGCTTGTGCCAATGTCTCTGTAATGCTGACATCACATCACTCCATAGCACAGCTATTGACCTGCTTAGGACAATCCCAACAACTTAAGGTTTGGAATTGGCAAGTCTCAGAACCCTGGTCAGCAAATCATTTGTCTGGAGGGTCATGTTGAAAAAAGAAGTAAGGGTCAAAGGCCCTTTTTCATTTCTCGGTTCCTGCAGTGGCTTGTTAGTTAAATCTGTGTTCCCGCTGCTGTCCCTTTTTCTAAATCTCGTGCCCTCCTAGATTGGTGATACTTCTTCAGGTTTGACTCAGGAGCTTTCGGCTGCTGATCCATATCAGCTATCTGCACCAATGCAGGTAGTTCTATTAGGCTGAGAGAGAAGGCAATGAACGTTTGGCTAGAGATCAGGGCAAATGCACTGATCTCTGAGGCCCTGCTTCCGAACTAATGATTGTAAAACAACTTGTGAAGAATTCACGCAACTGATTTGTGTGTGATCAAGTCACTACACAGGGACTTCTCAGGAGATTTTGGCACACTGGATAAGCACCATGCTCTGTCACCAAATATAATTTTGTAAGGCATTTGAAAATTGGGTTGTGATGAGTCACTATCTCAACACATGCCAAAATATTCACAAGTCTGCTTCACCAAACTAACATTTCCAGGAAACAGTAGGATTTAGACATGGAAATACAGAAATGAGGTCAGTTACTGGGACGGTTTGCACTAAACCCCACCTCCAACCTTCTCTAGCAACTTTCTCCTGAGTAACGACTGGGAGAAGCCAGGTTTATTGCAGATTTTTGTAGAAGTTCCTTCTGAAGCTGTGTGTGTGGCAGTCAAACAGTGCTCCTCTTTGCTTTTATTCTTCACAAGCTAACAGGTATCTAACTGAAAGTCTGGTTCCTATTTGTAGGTATAATAGGGGAAGCCAATTCTCACATGGCTCCCAGATCTTATAGGTATACATGATTCAAAAGGAAATAACTAAAACAGGAACCTTAGCCCAAAGCTTTTCAAGTCCCTGAGGCCTGTTAGTTATTGCCATTCGGCAATTTATTGTTCAGCATTTCTAATGAAGGGGGTGGGTTACAAATATTATGTATTCTTGTTCACTTATTTACATTCTAAAATGCCCTGTGAGTTGTGCAAAGGACGGCATATAAATTATACCTAAATAAACAAATGTTGTCCATGACACAGGGGTGGGTCTCAAACCGTAGTCTTCAACAGCTAGTCTCCAGCAACTTACCACATGTGCCACGTAGAACAGGGACTACAGTTCCAGCCTGAAAGGACTCCTCCCATCTCTCCTAGCTTCATACCGTCAGTTAACTCCCTAAGCCAGTTGGCACACATCAGTTCCTGTAAAACCTTTGTTGCCAAGCCAGGTCATTAGTCTGAACGACTTGTTGCTAAATTGTTATGCGTTGCCTTCCTTCCTGACCATCAGCTTAGTTTTGACTACACCTTCTGCCTCTGGCACTTTCATGCTCACTGCTTATAAAAGAACCAGGTTTTTCCCACCTGTGGCTGTCCTGGTCTTCTTCTTTGGCATCACTCATAGCCGAATAAGATTGTCTTCCATGAACACAGTCTTAACAGTGAGTCTGTAAGTGACTGTGGAGACCTCTTTAATGGGGGGGGGGGAATCTACATGCATTTTCTATGGACTTTTAAAAACTGCCTGCATGGATCCAACAACAAAACATAAAATTAATGAAGTATTTAACATGCACAATTTGGGGAACAATGTTTCTTATCAGTTTGGAGGCATGGCTCCATCATCTTCATTAAAACGTAATACAGTGGTACCTCAGGTTACATACGCTTCAGGTTACATATGCTTCTAACCCAGAAATATTACCTCGGGTTAAGAACTTTGCTCCAGGATGAGAACAGAAATCAAGCTCCGGCGGCGCAGCAGCAGCAGGAGGAGGCCCCATTAGCTAAAGTGGTGCTTCAGGTTAAGAACGGACCTCCGGAACGAACTAAGTACTTAACCTGAGGCACCATTGTAATGATGAGCATGTAAAACCTTTTTTCAAAATTACTACCATGTTTATCAGGAGGATTGTAAGTTTAAATGCAGCTAATTTCAGATTAAACAAAATACAAATAAGGGAAATGCTTTGAATATGCACTAAAATTTCCATGCTTAAAAAACAACAGCAAAAAACAGTATGTGTAATTTTTTATATATATACAAAAGCACAACATCCACAACTTCAGGAACATTCTTCAAAGCAGAAAAGCAAACCTTCAAAGTCTCTAGAAGCAAATCAATACCCTCCATGAAATGGCAATGAACTCTCATCTTTACCAAGTAAACAAACAAATGATAAAAAACCCTTTATACTCTCCTAAACTCTGCCAAAACTTACAAAACAGTGGCAGAAAGTGTACTTTAGTTTTCTTTCGATGGCCAAGAATTTCTATAACAAGTCATCCTTGGACACAGTTCCAAGAAAGTAATCTGGGAACATGTCTGGCCGCTTTCAGATAATTTTGATTCGGCACATTCTATAAACAGAAGGCATGAGGAAACATGAAAACTTCACAATGCTGACAACATCAGTGAGTACTTTCAACTCTAAACTCACACTTTGTCCTTCTAAATATCTCTGAGTTGAGGGAGAACCCCCTTTTCCTTTGTTGTCTTAATGGCGCATCACCTAGGTGATCACCTCAACATAGGAAGCTAGCCTGGCCTATACAGTGGTACCTCTAGTTACAAACTTAATTCATTCTGGAGGTCCGTTCTTAACCTGAAACTGTTCTTAACTAGAGGCGTGCTTTCACTAATGGCGCCTCTTGCTGCCGCTGCACCGCAGGCACATGATTTCCATTCTCATCCTGGGGCAAAGTTCTCAACTCAAGGTAACTCTTCCAGGTTAGCGGAGTTTGTAACCTGAGGCATCTGTAACCTGAGGTGTTTGTAACTCGAGGTAATACCACTGTATTTTAACAGTTGCAGGATCTTACATATAGCCTACTTCCTCTCCGTCAAACTCTTAACAATATAAAGAATTGAAGAGCAGCCCAGGGATCAAGGAACTCTGTGGGCAGAGCTTACATGACCATAAATAAGCTTTTAAGTGAATTGTTCTGGTGAATCCACAATTCTGGTCCAGTTTCCATCTTCACATGTTCAGGCAATTACTGTCTGTAACAGCAACAGCACTCCATAACATCCAGGCCAAACCCCCTTATTTAGACTAAATAATCCAGTTTCAACACACATTATCTGCACCATTTTTCAACAAATATAGTTAAGTGTCCATTACTTTAAATTAAACCAACTATCATCACCATCACCACTATTCTGGGCACTGACCTTCTAAATCTGCTGTAACCACAACTGTTAAGCGGCAATCAATTCATTCTTCCATGGCTGCTTTCCTGAAATGAACATTTGATCAATGCAATTTCAGTCTTAGGATTCTCATGAAGTTAAACATAATAGTGAAATAAAGAAATATACAGCAGTAGGAAAACATTCTAGTTTGTTTTAGCTACAATTATTTAAAAGCATATTGTCTTCCAAATGTAATACCTGACTTCTATTCTTTTCAGCAGAACACTGTCACACTAGTTACTGCAATTCCTTGACTACTAAAATCATAATATTTAGGGAGAAATGCTTGTTAGGCATAGAGGGAAAGCTACCACAACTCAAAACTGGACTTCGCTTTTCTTCCTTCTTCTAGGAATTGACTCAAGCACAAGAGAAATATTCAGTGAAAAAAGGAAGAAATGATGACTTCATCAGAAGGCAGACTTATTAGGTAATTAAGTATCATTGGATTCAGTGGAATTTATTTTCAGCTAACAACATTTAGGATTGGGCTGTAAAAACAAACTGAACAAGCTGAAAAAGTAACACTGGCATGGTATTTATATTATTTATCAATACATATCTATCCAATATTTCTTCCGTGAGAGAGGCTGAAGAGAGTTTATGCAGGAGCTTTTAGGAGGTATCCAATCTAGATGCTTAAACAGACTGCTTATGTTCAGCAGGATAGTAGCATTATGTTCCTTCAAATCATTCCTGGGATCTGCGCTGTATGTCTAAGGTACATGCTTCTTAAAACTTGTTTATTTTCATCACACTTTTAAACAGTCTCATGAACAGACCACTTAAAGCACTCATCTGAACTCTTCCTTTTGTATGCTATGGAATAGAATTGTTCTAAATTCTTATTGTTGTTTTTGAAATAGTGTGAACAATCATCTTGAGCATTTATCAGAAAAAGCAGCAGCAATGACAAACAGTAACAATCAAGACTTCAAATACAAATTGCATCCACAAAAAAGTACAAATTCAACTGCCACTAACATATAGCATATATGGAGAAAACAACAGCTATTTCTCTCTGATATAAGCCATAATCTATGATGATGGCAAACACATACTATGAATTATAATCAAATGATGTGTCTGAAAGCCTAATTTCATAATAGTGCACATTAAAACAGGGTCAACTTGCTAAATCGAAAACAATAAAAGGGATTATGACTGTCATTGAAGGGAGGGTGAACAGCAATTAAATATGTCCATTAATATTGGTTGAATACACCTTTTGACCAGAGGCATCCATTTAAAGAAGCAATTAGATAATTATTATGAAGACCAAGCTTCATAAAAGCATTCTGTTTCTTTTTTTAAAAAAAGGTAATTGTAATGTCACACAGCTTCGCTTGTGAATAAAAAAGAAAATGAAAGACAAATAGGACAAGAATTTCCTCCATGTAAATCTTTCTTAAACCTCAGGCTCTTTATATCCTAAATAAACAGCAGCAGCAGCACCTATGATTTTAGAACGCCAGTGTGGTGTAATGGTTAGGGTGTCAGACTAGGGTAAGAGAAACCACAGTTCAAATTCTCACTCCATAATGAATTTCACTGGGTGACCAGGGCCTGTCGCTCAGCCTAAACTACATCACAGGGTTGTTGTGAGGATAGCCAAGCAATTCTGAACATATCATATCATATATTTATTTATATTTTATCTAGAAAACACATTTAAATCACCATACTAAACAAAAACTGTTCCATGTTCCCCATCTGGTTCATTCACTCCTGCTAAAATCTGCACTAGTAAGGACAGTCTGGTCTTTTAAATCTGCCTATAGAATAAGGTAAGGTAAAAAAGATAAAGGACCCCTGAACGGTTAAGTCCAGTCAAAGGCAACAATGGGGTTGCGGCGCTCATCTCACTTTCAGGCTGAGGGAGCCGACCTTTGTCCACAGATAGCTTTCTGGGTCATGTGGCCAACATGACTAAACCGCTTCTGGAGCAATGGGACACTGTGACAGAAGCCAGAGCGCACGGAAACGCCATTTACCTTCCTGCCGCAGTGGTACCTATTTATCTACTTGCATTGGCATGCTTTCAAACTGCTAGGCTGGCAGGAGCTGGGACAGAACAACGGGAGCTCACTCCATCGCAGGGATTCGAACCGCCGACCTTCTGATCGGCAAGCCCAAGAGGCTCAGTGGTTTAGACCACAGTGCCACCTACAGAATATATCAACTCCGTTGCAAGACTAAGTTCAAAATGAATGTTTCCGCAAGCACGCAATGAGATGACTCAACAGCTTCCTGCACTTTGGAACCCTGCAAGCAACCAGAAAGACCAGTTGTATCCTGATGCAAATGCACCAGCAGATAAAAAGTGAAATATGCCATACTTTATTTTACAATATTTAAACATGCCCATCCTCTCAAAGTGAGCAACTAGCAGCTTCTCATGACAAATATTTATTCAGTAATTTTGACTGCCACTGAAGAAATATTTTTCAATTTAAAGGTTATACCCAACAAAGGATTGAAACTGTTCTAACTAGTTTCTTTAACCTGAATCATAGTGCATCTCAATATATCTTTATGTTTCAGTAGAGCTGAATCTAATCCAAACAACATTTTAAAATTATTCAATTATTCTCTCCAATTACATGATAGTAAGGATGGCAAAGGATGATGAAAAAGGGGGAGGGGGGGAAGGGTACAAATGGCTTTTAGGGGTCATTAAGCTTTTCAAAGTCTTAAAGCTCTTTTAAAGCTCCGGCACATCAAACCTACTAATTAAGTAACAGTGCTAACTCGTGAAAAACATGCTCACAATCAGCCAACTCTAAACTGTAATGTTTGCTTTTCTGCAATTATGTACAAGTAGGAGACACTTTTTCCAACTATATTGATTTTTCCTATTCGTCCCTGACTTTTCCAATTAGAAAATCCCGCCCCCCGCAAAACAAAGCAAAAAAATCTCTTTAAAAGCGAGAATATCATTCTCCCCCACAGAGTGTACAAGCTAACTTCAGCAGACACGACCTTTAGAAAGCACTAATAATGTTCACCCTGTGCTTGGAGGCACTTTGACACATTAGCACTTGGAAAGATCTCCAGGCAGTAGTTTATCAGCAGGGCCCATCCAGGCATGATGAGCACTTTCACAGTGCATTAGCATATATCTAGAGAAAGAATGCTCTGGTCTGAAAGGGCTTTTTATTGCTGGAGCGACCTTAAAGTAAAAAGGGAAAGAGTCCCACTCAAGTTCTCCCTAATATCCAGAAGTGTTTGCCGTGTGACCCACAACTCCATTTATTTATTTGTTATCAAATGCTTCATGCCATGAGCCTCTAGACCAGGGGTAGGTAAACAAAGGCCCAGGGGCCGGATGCGGCCCATTCGCCTTCTCAATCCGGCCCGCAGATGGTCCGGGAATCAGCGTGTTTTTACATGAGTAGAATGTGTCCTTTTATTTAAATTGCATGTCTGGGTTATTTGTGCGGCCTGCCTAGTGTTTTTACATGAGTAGAATGTGTCCTTTTATTTAAATGTATCTCTGGGTTATTTGTGGGGCATAGGAATTTGTTCATTCCCCCCCCCCCAAAAAAAAATATAGTCCTGCCCACCACATGGTCTGAGGGATGGTGGACCAGCGCACGGCTGAAAAAGGCTGCTGACCCCTGCTCTAGACCCAGTACTGTTAAAGAGCACAGGATCTCGAAAGATTTACAGAAGGTAACAGAAGGTTTGTTTTACGTTTAGACCCCTCTGTAGGGATGGGCAGTATCTGGTTTTCAACATCACAATATAGCACCAGCTAAATATAATGATATATCACGATATATATCTGCGGTGGTGGGGGGCCTTGCTGGGTATTCAGTGATATGGTGGTTTATTGCACAGCCCTACCCCTCAGTCAACCTAGCAGTTCGAAAGCATTCAGTGCAAGTAGATAAATAGGTACCACTCCGGCGGGAAGGTAAACGGCGTTTCTGTGCACTACTCTGGTTTGCCAGAAGTGGCTTAGTCATGCTGGCCACACGACCCGGAAGCTGTACGCCGGCTCCCTCGGCCACTAAAGCGAGATGAGCACCGCAACCCCAAAGTCGGCCGCAACTGGACCTAACGGTCAGGGGTCCCTTTACCTTTACCTTACCCCTCAGTCATCAAAACTGAGTTCAAATGGTTTGCTACATTTCTAGGATTCCATGTTAAACAGCAGTGCTAAAACCACACAACAGCAGAGGCCAAAGGGCAGTTGACAGTACAAGTGTTTATGTGTTTTACTTTCTACTTGATTTTAAAAACCAGTCAGGGGCTGGAACCTTCTCCAATGCAGACTGCAGGTACTCCTGTATATAGCGTACGTATTGTATGTTTCTCTGCACAACCAACTGCAGTGCTCTAAAGAGTAGACTCAATCCTGAGATGGTAGACAGGGTTGCAAACTAACCTGCTGCCCCTTCTCTCTATGCCCTCTATTGTGCCCCATTTTTCCATGCATCTTGAAGATGGACCATCTGTCTGCAGCTGCCGCTGCAAAGCTTCCAGGTAATCATAGCTCAGTGGTAGACCACATTCAGATGGTCCCGGCTTCAATTGCTGGCAGCTCTAGCTAAGCACATCAAGAAATAGGTGGTGTGAAATAACTTTACCTAGAGAGCAGCTGACAGTCAGAGAAGAGAATACTGCACTTACATGCACTAATAGTCTGACCTGGAGAATGGCAGCTTCCTATGTGATGAGTTGGATTAATTCAGCTTATAACACTTTATCCTACCTTAACACACATGGTACTTAGATCAGAAAAAGTGCTAGTTTCTCTACATTCATAAGCAAAGGTTATATGAATTTGAAGTCACAACTGACAGAAAACAAAGCAATAATATTTGGATGATTCAAAGAGAGAATATCAAAATGGTTGAACAATAAGAACATTTCCAGAATCTCCTGATATCGTCTTCATTCAGCAAGGCCTACAGGATATTATCAAAGTCCTATTAAATATTATATAAACTCACACTGATTCACTTCCCAAACAGAACTGAGTCACAAAGTTGATGATCTCCCTAGTGTAAACTCGGCTAACTTCAATGAAACAACCCCAGGGAGTACAAGTGCTACAGATTCTCACCCACACTGCTTCACATCAAGGTAACTTGCAATTTAAATTTACTACCTACAGCTAAGCCAAAATAAAGAATTTGCTGTGATTCAAACCTACTGGCATTTACAAGTATACAGACATGTGCAGTGACAGTGCTGTGCTAGAAAGAACTTCAGAAAACCTTTCCTAATTATCTAGAAAGCAGTGCGAAAGAGGTGGAGGTTGGAATGGTGAGACATATGCACATGCTTTTAAGACACATTCGTCATTTCAATCAAAGAAAACCTCTCTCCTTCGTCCCAAGTTTTTATCTTAAGACTCTAAAAGGCAAAAGGGTGAGACACTTTATGACACATCAGTAAGAATCATATATCCTCTTACATAAGATATCAACAAAGGGGATACAGGTCACTGATCCAAAAAATTGAATGCATCTCATGTACAAACCACTCTGTCAGCCCAGGCTAACAGGCATCCTGTGGAAAGGACACAAGCAAAAACAACTGTAAATTCAACTTGCAAAAAAAAAAAGAGAGAAACTTAAAACAAAAAAAGAAGCCTCACTTCAAAAGGACCAGGTGAAATCTAGATGCCAGGGATTATGAGATTTAACTAGCATGAAGGCCTTTATAGGCAAACTATTGCAGGGCTGAGAATCTGTGACCTCTTGATGCTGCTGGACTCCCATTTACCTCATTCAAGCATGGCCAATGGTCAAGTATGATAGAATTTGGGGTCCAATAGCCTCTGGAAGGCCACTCTATTGCCTTGACCCTTCCACAAGGAAGGGGTTTTTGGTTCAGAGAATAAGGGTGAGGTGCTGGGAGAGTGTTGCCCCAATTAGTGTCCGGCCTCAAAGAGGAAGTAGATCCAAGCTGAATGTGGCTACTCTGTTCAAGTAGTGTGTACGTTTCTGAGACCCCTTATCTAAACAATCATCCTTGGGACATTCATTTCCACAGAGGGAAATAATGTCTTCTGAGCTGTTGTAGCTGGTCATTGATGAAATAGCCCCATTCTTAAATACATAGCTTGGAAACAATGGCCCCACTCTTTAAAATGTTGATATTGTGGAACAAGTCCTGCTGTGTTCTACTCCGACTCGCTCCCAACTAACTGCGAAGGATTGCAGCCTAAAAGACATTAACTATTCCTACAACAATACTGTCATATAAAATAACAAATTAAGTGATTTCATAACAGCTCAGTGCAATATAGTAATGCCAAACTATGCATTTGATGGTTCTCAACCCACTGCTATGAGACAACACAAGGATCTTCAAGGATTTTGAAGGGTAAAAACAAGAATATTTGATTTATTTTATGTAGCCTTAATAAAGGATGGTCTGTGTTTTGGAACATAGGTAGTCAAAGTGACAGCAGCTGGAATGCTAGCAGAGACTAGCAGCAGAGATGGAAATATCTGTCAATCTGGCTTTCTCAGTTTCTCAATTTTTCTGCATCTTAAGTCAGCACATTTTGCTTTTTTTAAAATCCTCATGAAAATTCATCAGCATTTTAGTGTGATTTTTTCCCCTAATAAACACATTTTAAATGCAGTTTTGACTAATGTTCACATTTTTTTGCATGCAGTTTTTCCCAATATAATGCATGTATGCATTTTTTACCAATATCTCCATTCCTTTGCACAATATCCCCTAATATCTGCATTTTTATAAACTATTGTTTGGATAAAAGAATTGCAAAATTGCAGAAAAGTGAAAAATTCAAAGGATAGCTATGTTTTGGTTTTCATGTTCTTTTGGAAGTTGTGAGTTTGATAGATTTGGCTTTAAATGCACACCAAACAAAATTTCTCCTCCATTCCTAGCCAGCAGAAAAAGGATAAGAGTTGGTTAGGCAGGCCTTGGGACAGATCCACATGGAAGTCTGATGCAGAGTCAATCAAACTGAAAAAATCTATTCAAAGGGGTGGGCTAGGCAAATTGAAAGACCTTCATTATTCAAACCTTGTGTCAAAACTCATGCTGTTTGACGTCAGTGCTTGACTTCCATGGCCATTCCCTTCAATGTGTCATTGGCAAAACAATACTCCCTTCAAATATTTCTTACTTCTAGCTATCCTTATGTTTTTGCCATTGTAATGTTAAAATCCAAAGTTCCTGTCAAAACAAAATGCAGCACTTCAAACTGTGCTGGGCAGAACTGACATTTCTGGTTATCAGATATGAAATCAACAGCTCATAATGTAAAAGTTACTATTCCATTGAATTCTTTTACAAGAAACTGAAGAAACTGCAGCAACTTTGCCTGTTTGAAGAAAACTCAAAACTATAATGAGAAATAGAACAGTCTGAAAGCCAATACTTGATCCAGGAAAAGGAGGAAAAAAATTTAAAGGTGCATTACAAAATAATATGCTAACCAGAAACATATGACAGAATTGCTCGTTCATGCTTGCTTTCCTTATATGTGGCATCATCAGACTCTGCAACAGTTGGAAGATTTTTGGACAGTGAGGAAAGTCATTCTTAATGCTACTACACAATTCTAAAAAAGAAGGTTTTTGAGAAGATAAATGGGAGAAGAAGGATGCCTTTGCATGTGCATGTTTTGTTGCTATTAACCTCCATGGTTTCCATGGAGCGGCATACAATTCCAGCCTATATGAGTTACAATGAACTAATGAAAACATATTTAAACATATTTTTGGGCAGGGGGTATTGGATGATCACTGTTTTTCTTTGCAAAGTCCAGTAATATAATAATTTGACTCTTGACTTCCTTTTGCCAGATCTTGGTGGTATGATTTATATGGTACACTCCTTCCGAATACCACCAAATGGTGCACATATGGGTTACTAATCCAGATCATGGCGAGACCTGCACCAGCTTAGTTTCAGGAACGGAATGCTATCACAGACCTTTACTCAATTCTCTGGACCAAATTTTCCCATTTTGCTGACAGGAAATTGACTGTAAGGGATAGTTGCTTGTCCAAAGTTTCCCATTAAGGATTCAAAATGCAATTCTCTTACCTCCAACAACTGTCCACTGATCTCTGCCCATTGGATCTTACTGTATTTTGAAGATCTGTTGATCCAATTACAACTGATGCAGGGTGGGGCAGGATACCTCTAAACAAAGGCATATTAATTCTCTATTAAGATTTTCTCTGGTGCAAAAAAGAATTTAAAGCTTAAGATGGGGGGAAAACAAGTACCTAAATAATAAGAATTTTTAGAATACAAACAATGGTACATTCCAACACTCAAGACAGAAGGAAACCCTTGCCACAGAGCACCTCTGACTGATGAACTCTATCATCTGGTTCACAAGAGTCTCACTATGTGTGTGGCCTCTTTACAACTTTAAATAGTTGCAGGATATGTTTGTGTAAGCAAACACAGGAAATGGAGGGCTTCTACCAGACAAAATATGTACATATCCTGTAGTTCTTTCTCTTTGTTGATGATCCTGGAAGAGCAAGTATTGACAACAGCACAATATAAGAAGTTACAGGCTTATTTCATTTCTAATTCAGAGGCTGAGTTCATGGAGACAAATTTTCTGTTGATAGTGATCGAATTGGTGATTTTAAAAATTAAATTAAATTTAAAAGATCATAATATACAGTGGTACCTCAGGTTATAGATGCTTCAGGTTACAGACTCCGCTAACCCAGAAATAGTACCTCAGGTTAAGAACTTTGCTTCAGGATGAGAACAGAAATTGCGCGGAGGCAGCGGGAGGCCCCATTAGCTAAAGTGGTACCTCAGGTTAAGAACAGTTTCAAGTTAAGTACGGACCTCCAGAACGAATTAAGTTCTTAACCCGAGGTACCACTGTATAAATATGATATGAACCTTATACACATATGATAGGAGCCTTATACTTGCAGCCAGTGCTTTTTTCTTAAATAAATATTCAGGGGTACTCTCATTTTCCTACTCATATTGAAAAACTGCCCCTCAATGAGGCCAAACTTAGATTCACAAAATGTTTAGGGGGTATGCGTCTCCCTGCATCCCCCCAGAAAAAAGCACTGCTTACAGCACCATAAAATACATTATCCCACATCCTCCATCCACGACTCTTAAGAATTCTACATACTAATTTTTACAGGAGTAGAATATTGGGGAAATTACAATATTAGTAAACCAGACATTGTACATACCAGAAATAAATTAAGGAGAAATTCCATTGGGAAAGCTTCTTGGTTATTTTTTCTTCACTGCAACAGGTTTTAGTGGCCTGTGAAGGTGCTACTATAAATTAATTGTCCCTTTTGTACCCACTTCCCAGAAAGGGAGGCTGGGTTCCTGGGCAGGGTGTGTGTCTGTGTATTGGTAGCAATTCTTCCCCTCCAGCCTATCACAACGCACTGCATCCCAGCATAGATGCACCTTGGCACCATTTTGAAAGAGGCAGTCATCTCCCTGTGTTACCAGTGACAATTGCATTTGTAGAGCCATGGGTATATAGCGCTTCCCAGTTTACCCAGGGAAGAAATAAGGAAATAGTGTACTTGTTAAATTCTAATTCCAGATGTCTTTTTGCTTTACAAAACGGAACTACTTAGGGTGCAATTCGAAGCAGGAGAGAGACTTCTTAACCCCTTGAAAATTCACATTTCCTGTTGCTTTTACTGCCACTGTACAAAAGATACAAATAACAGAGATGTGTGTGTCCCCCCCCCCTCTAATTTTCAGTAATCGCCACAGGTACAGTGAAAAGGGTTGACATATTTTAAAAAGGAAAAATCCAGAGCTTTTTTTTGCAAAATCCCCCCCCCCCAAAAAAAAGAGAGATTATGAGCTATTTTTAATAAAACTTGTGAAAATCTACACTGCCAACATGGGCCCGGATGCTGTTTACGAGGGCTGAATACCGGCTAAGTCGAGGAAATTCCGAACATATGGCTACCCTAGCAGTGAACGTCAGTTTCCTCTGGATTCACCAAAGTTATTTATCCATGCCATAACCCCAAGGTTCCCATAGCAGCACCTTAACAGCTGCTGCCAAACTTGGCTTTGCACAGGTTACAAATTGTCATTGCATGGCCAGCGCCTGCAATCATACCTCCCATTAGCTCCCACCCTCTGTTCATCCAGGCACTGAAGCTTGCTGGAGGCAAATATGCCAATGTGGTGCTCTCCATGCATTGTTGACTCTGAGTGCCATGTGCCCCAGCCAGCATGTCCAATGGCCGGGCTTGATAGTTCAACAACATCTTCAAAACATTGTGCTGGCTACTTCTGCCATAGGGTCTCTCAGGAGTCAGCTATACAGCTGCAAATAAAACGTTTTAAGTGTGGTTTAAGTGCAATATACAATGTGACACTAGATGGCGATGGTGAGCCTTATGGAAAATTAAATGTATTTATTAAAACGCTTTTTTAAAAAAAGCATTTTCAAAGCTGTTTTATATGTGTGTCTGGATTCCACCTCAGTAACTGGTCAGGACTCCAAATAACAGGGTGAGCCTATGTGTGTGTAGCAGGCTTCCCTTTGCAGATGTTTCCCAAACCCAGGGATGGTGGGGCAGGGGGACTGCTGAGGGAGTTCCGTGTGGGTGTCCCAGGTCTCCCACTCCACATGACTGCAAATATGTGGAGGAGTGTGACCATTCGTATCCAGTTAAAATGTAGCTGGGTGTTAAAGGGGAGAATTTTCCCTACCAGCTAATATCAAAACAGACACCTAGATATTTTATTCCTTCTCAAATACTTTACTTTTCTCCTTGTTTTATTGCTAGAAATTATGAACTGGCATTCCAACCCACCCCCACTGGCATTTGTGTGGAGAAATACATAGAACATGAAACAGCTGTGGTGCGCTTAGCTGCACCAGAGCTCTTTCAGTCACCGAGCAAAGAGAAAATACTTGGGGTTAATAGAAACTCTACTTGGCTAAGTAAAAAATAAATAAATAAAATAAAAATCACCTCTGTGAAAGCAGATTTATTAACTGGAACATCTGTCTAGAGAGACAAAAATAGGAAGCTAAAGCTAGAAACAGATAAGAAAAGTGCAAGATCCTTTAATGAAACAAGAGTCTTTGCTCCTTAATCACCTTCTCCCCCAACACCATATCAGTCGTTCCTGCTCTAGGTGATAGCACATCCTTCTTTGAAATGAAGTATCATTAAGCTCCAGTCTATCAAGCCGCAGCTTTGCTCCAAAGAGCACCCTACTTAAAATCAACAATTGCAATGGAAATACCAGGTCTGTTGAACTTTTGCTGGGAAAGCGATTAATCTCACAGTGACATTTTGGAGGTCTTGACAAAGCCACATTTCCAAACAAGATAAACCCCGTCTCCCAACACTCTGTATTGGAATAAGGAACCAAGCACAGTGCTCAAGACAGCAGGGAATTACCAATGGCATGCTAATTACCAGCCTGGTCCAGAAATAGCTGGATGCCACAGCCTTGTTTTGGCATGCTTTGCTTTCTGCAGTGCCGTATTGAATGCCCCTGAAAAGCAAAAATACTGGAACCACTGGGTTGAAGGGTTCAACGTCAACAGAATTGTGCATCCATTCACTTGTAGTGGTTAGAAGGTGGGACTAGGACTTGGGAGGCCAGGATTCAAATCCCTATTTAGCCTATTTAGCCATGAAGTTTACTGGGTAGCCTTGAGCCAGTCACTGTTTCTCAGCCTAGCCTACCTCACAGGGTTGTTGTGAGGTTAAAATGGGGAAGGGATAACCATGTTTCTACCTTGAGCTCCTTGTAGTAAAGCTGGGATATAAATGTAATAATAATAACAATTAACCATGATGAATGATGATGGCAGTTGTAGACCAAAAGATTTATGTAATTCTTAACCTGAAACTGTTCTTAACCTAAAGCACTATTTCTGGGTTAGCGGAGTCTGTAACCTGAAGCATCTGTAACCTGAAGCGTATGTAACCTGAGGTACCACTGTAATTAATTTCACAAATTACATTATGTTGTCATGTTATTCCACCTCATTTGTTTCTATGCAGAGGAAATACAAGACAAATGGAGGGAAATGTAATCAATTTTGTATCACTTGCAGACTGAAAGAAGCAGCGACAGCAAATATGAGCAGGTTGATTTTTGTTTGTGAGATGGGATGAACAAGTGAACACCAACAATTTCTGTTCCTTTTTCTGTTTTCATCGAAATTCTCCAGCATCTTCTCTTTCCATACTATTTCTGAAATTCCTGATGTCAGATTTATGTCCATTTATCCTTTGGCGTAGGAATCACAAGACAGAGAAACCAGTAGGAGAACACATCAATCTCCCAGGACATTCTATACAAGATTTCAAAGTAGCTGCCATATTACAAAACTGTTGAAGTCTTCCAGGGCCATTTGAAATTGCTTGGTGGCCACCCCTTTCCTAGAATCCAGCTAATAGAAAGCAGGAAAGAGATGCGGATCAAAATCAGAATGGAACAGGTATAGAGAAATGTTCGACTACATGAATCTTGGTCTAATACAGCATGACACTTTTTATGTTCTTCCAACAATAAAAAGGTAAAAGACCCCTGGACGGTTAAGTCCAGTCAAAGGCAACTATGCGGTTGCAGCGCTCATCTCGCTTTCAGGCCGAGGGAGCCGGCGTTTGTCCACAAAAGCATTCCAGGTCATGTGGCCAACATGACTAAACCGCTTCTGGCGCAATGGGACACCGTGATGGAAACCAGAGCACATGGAAACACTGTTTATCTTCCTGCCGCAGTGGTACCTATTTATCTACTTGCATTGCTGTGCTTTCGAACTGCTAGGTTGGCAGGAGCTGGGACAGAGCAATGGGAGCTCACTCCATCATGGGGATTCAAACCATCAACCTTCCGACCGGCAAGCCCAAGAGGCTCAGTGGTTTAGACCACAGCGCCATCCGAGGCATGAGTTACATTTAAGAAAACTAATAGCACCCTTTCCCCAATATATCATATTTCTCCATAAGCTCAACCAATCTGCTTGTAAGTACAGTTTCTATTAATTTGCCTAGGATGGCAGTCAGAGTCTGGTCCAGATCCAACACAGCATATTGCATCCATGGGATGGCTTTTGGAATGATTACAAAGAACCCACACAAATGAAAACATTTTGTCCTAATGTGTTACCTGTGCAATTTGTTCGAAGACAATTCTGGGAACATGATGCCAGATACCTATTCAAGCAAGCTAGAATGTTCATATCTGAACAAGTTGCAAGAATCATAAGTGGACCATTTAGATATGCTATTGTTACATATAGAAGGATAATGAATCTACATAATGAATGTTATTCAACCCAATGAACTAAAATGAGAGGATGCAATTTGGCCAAGATCCAAAGAACCACATAACTAGTTACACTTGTCTAAAGAAGCTTTGCGATTCTGTTTTTCAAACAGCAGTTCATCCAAAGTCACACACAAACCCCTTTTGAAGAAAAAAAAGGGGGGGTCTTTCAAAAGCAGTTTGTGATATGGCAGGAGGCTCTCATTCATTTATTCATTCATTTGGGGGGGGGGGGTAATGTCCAAACTCCTGACTCTTTTAGCCAAGCTGGAAGTTCATTATTTTAAAATAGACACAAATATATGCAGTTTATGATAAACACTATGTGTGATAGGTGAAAATTTCAAGGAAGCAGATTTTGGCTCAACGTTAGCAGAACATTTGCTTGCTGACCATAGAACAGACTGTCCTGGGTAGTAGATGACTCTCCTTCGCTGGAGAAATTTATGCAAAGACTGGAGAGTTATCTGCCTAGGATTTCCTACATGGAGCAGGGTGGTAGTGGTCAGACTACATTACCACCAAAGTACCTTCCCATTCAAAAATTTTATTATGCTAACATATGTGCAGAATTGTGGTCTGAACACCAAAATTTTCAGGAAAGTTTATTTTACATAAAATGCATCTACAGTCACTGATGGTCTTATAAAGTATGTTTTGTGAATTACAGATGTTCTTCTACAACTTTGATAAACATTAGCCATTTACTGCTGCTGTTTGGAAGCTGGAGGAAGGTCATAACGCCTACAAGAATGCTCACTATGTTATGTGTCATCAATTCAATCTGCTGTAGTCCTTTATTTTGATTAAGCACGCATGTATAAGATGGACAAAGTGACCATGTTCTTAAACAACCTCACAATCCTACAACTTTGTGTTCCTGCATTCAATACCAATTCCAGCGCCGAGGGCCTTCTGGCGGTTCCCTCGCTGCAAGAAGCTAAATTACAGGGAACCAGGTAGAGGGCCTTCTTGGTAGTGGCACCCGCCCTGTGGAACGCCCTCCCACCAGATGTCAAAGAGAAAAACAACTACCAGACTTTTAGAAGACATCTGAAGGCAGCCCTATTTAGGGAAGCTTTTAATGTTTAACAGACTATTGTATTTTAATATTTTGTTGGAAGCCGCCCAGAGTGCCTGGGGAAACCCAGCCAGATGGGTGGGGTATAAATAAATTATTATTATTATTATTATTATTATTATTATTATTATTATTATTACTACAATGGTACCTCGGGTTACATACGCTTCAGGTTACATACGCTTCAGGTTACAGACTCTCCTAACCCACAAATAGTACCTGGGGTTAAGAACTTTGCTTCAGGATGAAAACAGAAATCACGCGGCGGCAGCAGGAGGCCCCATTAGCTAAAGTGGTGTTTCAGGTTAAGAACAGTTTCAGGTTAAGAACGGACCTCCAGAACAAATTACGTACATAACCAGAGGTACCACTGTATTTTATTTATTTATTTATTTATTTATTTATTTATTTATTTATTTATTTCGTTGTTGAGAGATAAACAGTTTATCTTTATGGAACATTCCTTCCCACCCACCTTTCATTGGAAGCATTGAAAAATATGATTTTTTTCTTAGTATTGCATATTCTGTCATTATTATAATATATATACAAACTGATCTTTGGTAGGAAATGCTTCCTTTTCCAATCTGATCTTGTTTTATTTTAATTTGTATTTGTATTCCACATTTCCAATAGGAATACTGAGCTGAAAGCAGCTAGCAGCAGCAGCAGCATTAAAAATTAACATTACAATCAATATAATTATATCAGTAAAACTATAATCATATCAGTAACAGTTTGAGCAAATAGCACAGTCAACACATTCTGGTAAATAAAATTCACAGGTATTCCAGAAATCTGGGCACTGGCAATCCCAAAGACTGGTTACTGTAATGTACCGTGTGTGAGGCTACCCTTGAGACTGGTCCAGAAGCTGCAGCTAGGGCACAATGCAGCAGCCAGGCTACCGACTGAATCTTATTGTCAGCCTATGTCCCTTGTTGAAAGAACTGTACAGGCTCCCATTATGGTACTCGCCCAGGCTGAAGGTAAAACTGATAGTATATAAAGCTATAAACAAGCTGGGAACAAGCTATTTGAGAAACTGCCTTATTCCACATGTACCCCTTACTCACGGCAGTCTTTCGGAGATGCTCTTCTGACTGTGCCATATGTCACTAAGATCTACCTCATGGCCACCCAGAGCAGCAGTTTTAGCACTATTGCACCTATTTTATGGAATTCCTTCCCTTTGGACACGTGGCAGGCATCTATGGTGCTATGCTTTAGACACTTGTTAAAAACTTTCTTACTCATGCAGGCTTTCCCTTTAGTGTGACCCACCCATGTTGACCACACTACTGAAGGCACTTTACTTTTTGTGTTTTTGTTGTTTGTCTTTTACTTTGCATATACAGTGGTACCTCGGGTTACATACGCTTCAGGTTACATACGCTTCAGGTTACAGACTCCGCTAACCCAGAAATAGTGCTTCAGGTTAAGAACTTTGCTTCAGGGTGAGAACAGAAATCATAGTCGTGCGGCGCGGCAGCAGCAGGAGGCCCCATTAGCTAAAGTGGTGCTTCAGGTTAAGAACAGTTTCAGGTTAAGTACGGACCTCCGGAACAAATTAAGTACTTAACCTGAGGTACCACTGTACTTTCAAGTCTCAAAATATACACCCTTTTGTAGCTGAGCATGGCATTCAGGACAGAGTACATTCTAGAGTTTCAGCAATCTGACATGTGAATTACTTTAAAATTCTCAGATCCATGTTGCAGAATAATTGAAGTCAATAAAACAAAAAGCTAGATGAACATTTGGCTCTCGTGAGTTCTCGCTGTTTATTCTACCAATCTGTTCTAAAACTTTTTCCATTGACATTTCAGGTTGTGACAAAAATGGCACACTGCTGGTTGTCTTTCCAAAAGCTTTTCTACTGACAACGGAAATTAAACTTCCATCACTTAAGGTCTTTCCAGAAAAAATCTGTCACCGTTAGCATTCCTTTTACAGTTCAGTGGGGCAATGGCCCTAACTTTGGTCAGCTTCCATTTTCCTCTGCATTTCAAATGTCTGTTAACTCTCTGGTTTAACAATTGCTTGACCCTCTTCAAGGAAAGTGTCTGGAATTAAAAGGTACAGTCCTACTTAAATTCAAGTGGTCACCTCCAGACGTGTTTTTAATGATCCACTTCATTTTAAGAGTCTCCATGCTCTCATATGTTATTCACCCCAATCTGCCAGTATTTGCACTCAATTTCCAACCTCTATTTCCTTGCCTGATAAACAACCAAGTGAAATTTCATGCGTTACAATTGCTGTGAGAAACACTTTAGCTGTGAGGTCCTGCAAGATTCCATCTTATCCCTCCTGCTCTTTAACATCTGTGTAAAATTGCTGAGCAAGATCATCTGAGGGTTCAGAGGAAGGTGTCATTAGTATGCTAAGGACACTCAACTTCACTTCTCTCCATCACTGGAAGGAGGTGAGGCTATGCAGGTGATAAATTTGTCTGTGCATTCTGTAATGGCCTTGATGAGTCCCAATAATTTGAAAATGAATCTCAGCAAGAGGGAAAAACTATGGTTCTTTGGTTTTGGAAATTGGCATCTATTGTGCTTGGTAGATAAAGTTACCCTCATGGGCACTATTTAATAGATGGCCACGACATTTACATCTACTGCAACTACACAGGTGGAGGCCCAGGGCAACTATGTCACTTAACACGGCCATTTCTAAGTAGTGTACAGTGATGTCACAAAAGAAACACAGAAGATAAAATTAACCATAAAATTTTAAAAAAAGCTTACTGGAAAATGCCAGTTTTTAAAAAAGGGTTTTCACTTTTCACCAGGGAATGGTTCTGCCTATGGGCAAAAACACCTTTACCAGAGCACATCTCAGCTTTTTAAAAATCTCTAACATGCGCCCAGTACAGATGGTTCTAGAATCTCCTGGAGGCTTGAGGAGGAGGAGGAGGAGGAGGAAAAAAAGGAGGGACATCAACTCATATTCCAAAAGTATTCCTTCATCAGTATCATTGGAGTCAGGGGGAATGAAAAGTAAACATTTATGGCAGAGGTGGTTTTATGTGACTGAAATATTAAGTAGTTCTTAAAAATACACTACTGATTTAAGACTGGAGATTAAGTGAAGATCATTCACTTAAAACACATTTTCAGCATAACCCCCCCCACCCCCTCCAAAAAAAGAATTCTGGAAGTTTACTGTAGTTTACTTTTGAGAGTTACTATTTCCAGCACCCTTAACAAACTATAGTTTCCAAGATTCTTTGGGAGGGGAAATGTACTTTAAAGTATGGTGTTTGCACAGCCCACGGTGGAGGACCACCTCTCCAATGAATGCCAAAGTACAATGACCAGGACTACAGCAGGGCAACTGTCCCTGTTCCATCTCCGTGATAATAATGAATCAGACATGTCAATGTTGCTGTCTCGATATTGTACCACAGTGTGAAAGCAACACAGAACATTAGCAGATGCTATATATTGTTGAAAAGAGTAATTCATGCATCTGGTAAGGGGGGGGGGAACGGGTGAATCAAAATGTTGTAGAAATTACCACTTTTGAGGACAAGGCAGACTATTGTGTTGGTATCTCAATTGCTTCTCAGTAATCTGTTCTCATCATGTATTAACAATATATACATGAACAGCTTGCTTCTAAGATTCATCCTCCTACACTCTTAAGACCACTCATTAAAGTTTATAATCTATGGAGAAAAGTATGAAGTCTTAAAAAGAAGTTACTAACAGAAATTCTCTCTCTCCCAAATGACTGAGGAATGGGAATTAGTGAAACCACGTTATAGCTGAAGAGAAAGGCAGAAAGGCAGCATAGAAAATTTAAATAAGCATGATTTGTTTGCATATACTAAGGCATCCACTTAAGGATCAATACTTTGCCAGTAGGAAGGCAACTTGACTTACTAATTGGTTATACCTATTGTTCCAACTTCCAGAACCTTTTTTGTCCTGCGTCATAATCCTGAACACATTAAGTTGGAAGCAAGCAGTGGTGATTACAATTTGGAACTATGTGGTTGAAATCAGCCAATTTGCATGGGTGGAGAGCTTCAAGAATTGAAACACGGCTTTGGTCTGCTTTGATCCAGCTGGGGAAAATTTGAATGTGGAAGCAAGCTTCCAGTGTATATCCTTAGCTGAATTGGGTATTGTACATGTAAATAGGCACTGCACACAGGTTTCCCTAATCCTGCAGCCAGGGTTGCATATGCAAAAGCTCTTCTTAAAATGCCTAAAATCAGCATGTAGGAGGGCAAGTGAGTTCAGTCTCTGCCGCTTCCCTGCTAAAAAGCTAATTTTCACTCATTTAGGTGCCCAATAATTTTATTATTTATTTATTTTGAATGGGTATATCCTGCCTATGCACCACTCAGAGTGGCTAGCAAGAATTCAAAGCAACCATAAAATACAATGGTATATATAAAGTGCAGCAGTGAGTCTATAAGAAAAGCATTGGATAAAAACCTGCCTAGCTGATAACACATCTGCCTAAACTAAAAGGTTTTTGTTATATAGTAAAACACCACTAAAAGGGACGCGGGTGGTGCTGTGGGTAAAAGCCTCAGCGCCTAGGGCTTGCCGATCGAAAGGTCGGTGGTTCGAATCCCCGCGGCGGGGTGCGCTCCTGTTGCTCGGTCCCAGCGCCTGCCAACCTAGCAGTTCGAAAGCACCCCCAGGTGCAAGTAGATAAATAGGGACTGCTTACCAGCGGGAAGGTAAACGGCGTTCCGTGTGCGGCTCTGGCTTGCCAGATGCAGCTTTGTCATGCTGGCCACGTGACCCGGAAGTGTCTCCGGACAGCGCTGGCCCCTGGCCTCTTGAGTGAGATGGGCGCACAACCCCAGAGTCTGTCAAGACTGGCCCGTACGGGCAGGGGTACCTTTACCTTTTTAAAACACCACTGGGGAATCAAAGAGTTCTGTAAATTGGGTGACGCCACAAAGGAGGTCTTATCAGCCTAGCTCTTATCAGCCAAGGGTGCACCATCAAGAAGACAAAGAGACAAACTTCTGTCAAATCTTTTGGAACAGGAAGGCTGGTAGGAAGAAGGCAGCCCGTGAGGTTTCCTGGACCAATGCTATTTATAAAGGTCATCCTCAGTGCTTTGAACTGGGCCTGGAGACAAACGGGTAATCTCTGAATGCCCCAATTAAATCGGGACATCCTATTTTGGGGGGCTGTGTTCTCCAGAGCACGGTGCCCAAAATGTGTGTGTTTTGGGCACCACGGCCTGCAAGATGTTTTGGGGCACAATCTCGCATGGGTCACATCACATGACTTGTGCAGGAGTATGTCCCAAAAGATGTGTGTCTAAGTTTTCTGGGCAACATGTTGGAGGGTATGCAAACCAGCCTGCGTCTTGGACACTGGGATAACTAAGTTGTTCATAATCTTAAATAATATTTCTAAGAAACAAACGTGCATCTGAAGAATATACTAAAGTGGGTTTTTTACTTTTTTACTTGTTTTTTACTTATAAGATACCTTTTACAGTTGAAAACTGTAAAAGGTATCTTACAAGTTACCACATGGCAGTCTAAATTCTGGAGGTTGTGCCTCCGGCACAGTGCCTGTCAGTTTATCTGCCCTAGGTCATCAATGTCCCTGAAAAACATTGTTTCTGGCTTGACAAACTGTGCAGTTCAAAGCCTCAAGCCATTGTATATGCAAGTTGAAAAGCACACACAGAAAATGTGTGCCTTTTGCATCAGGGGTTGTGATAAAGTTCTCCATCAAGTTCTTAATTAGTGGCAACTGAGCGCATGTTGCAGTGCAAAAGACACCATCATAGTGCACAGTATTCATAGTTGCAGCAAAAAGTTTAAACTGGGACCGCAACGAATGCATTTTAAAATTACGTTATAAAAGGTCTTTTTTTTTTTAATCATACATATTGTTTTTGAATTTGTTATTACTGGTAACAATGCACAGTGAGGAATAGAAAGAAGCTTGGTTAGTTGTTTTGCACACTCCTTGAGAGGTATATTTTAAAAGCAGCCACTCTTGTTTTTCTGTTTAAAAATATATAGTTATTTCGTATAGCGCTTTTTGATACGTATTTCCAGGAAAACTGACATAAAAATTAAATTGAAATAAAATTGGGCATCCAGAGGTTTAGTCTATATTTGTGCATATACTGTACCTCTGAAATTTCTGAAAATTGTGATAATCCTTTTGCCTTCCTTTTATTCATATTGTTCTCTCTCTCTCTCTCTCTCTCTCTCTCTCTCTCACACACACACACACACACACACACACAGACACACACACGGAGTCAAACAGCACTGAAGTGTAAAATGTGCTTTCGCCAAGGTCAGTTTCTTGTGATTACTTGCCTGTGGCAACTGATGCCAGTCGCAACAGACTGAGTCTCAGCAGTCCCCAAAGTCACATTGGTGCTTATACAGAGGACATCTAGTAGGTTATAGCCACTGTTGTCAGAAGAATCTGCAGTGCTGCTAAATTTCAGCATGCATATTTAACTCTTTGTAACTTAAAAAACAATTTGAAATCAATCCACCCAAGATAAGAGTTTCTGATTTGTTTATGGAGGAAGTATGTTTTATGCAATTACTTTCAATACCCAGTTTTGTTTTGTTTTTGTTTTTTAAAGTTATCTGGGTGGTTTGCAAGTAAAATATTAAAACCACCTAATACAAAAATTACATGAAATAAAAAGGTAAAACTTGCATACAAAGCTAAAGCGCAGGTAATGTGTTCATGTAAATAAATATACTGAATATAACTAAATATCTGCCTATAATTGGTTTGAATGTATTTTTAAAAACACAGGCATTAAGTAATTCCACAGTAAATTAAGTATCTGGAAATAATTCTGACAAACTCTATTTCTCTGCTCCATGAGGTAAATTGCTGCAAAGGGAGCTGCAATAAAAATGAACGGACTACCAAACTTATTTTGCTGTTTTAAATGTTACCCATATCAAACCCAGATAAATTAATCAAGCCTCCTCCTGACATTAAGAAAACACCTCCACATTAAGGCCAAATGAAGGTAGAAGCTATTAGATTACTAGATTTACAACATTTGTCATATTTGGGTCGACAATGAGCAGGACACTCTTGCTGGGTGAAAGAGAAAACTTGAATCATGGCAACATTCTGCATTCCCTAGAAACCTTTTCAGCCAGAGGACCATATTGCCCCACTGTAACCTCAAAAGACTACAATGTACAGTGAGTATGGTCAAAATATGGCTGTTGCCAAAGTTGTCGCGGACAATCTCTCCCCCCCCCCCTTTCTTTCTCTCTCTCTCACACAAATTCACAACACACAAAGAGGTTTGCACGATCATGTAGATCGTGTATATAGCAGGCACATTCAACTGCAGGCAGCTTCCCTTGCCTTTTACCTTTCCTGATGGCAGGAATGAGGGAAGGCCTTGGGAACTGCTGCCTCAGGGCCCTTTGAAGTAGCAGCTTCCAGCAAAGTCAATTTTTCTTGCCTGGCATATTGCTTCAAGGTGGTCCATGGGGTTCTCCTGTGGTTACCAATAGAAGCTCTGCTTCCATAGAATTTATCACTGGTACTCAGGTTATCATCAGAAACCTCCAATGATACCCGAGTGCTGCTGATCATCGCTGAGTGATCTGGAAGCAGCAGCTCCATTGGAACTGTATGAAAAGCCCCATTGAATGTCTTGAAACAAGGCAAGGTGAGGATGATCTTATTCACCTGCTGCTCTAACGCACTGTATACACAAAGTGGACCGATACATTAAAAATAAAAAAGTGCACCACTGTCACCAAACTGTTGAAGTCTTCCAGGGCCATTTGAAATTGCTTGGTGGCCACCCCTTTCCTAGAATCCAGTTAATAGAAAGCAGGAAAGAGATATGGACGAGTGCCAAAACACACAGAAACGCCATTTACCTTCCCATCACAGCGGTACCTAGTTATCTATTTGCACTGGCATGCTTTTGAACTGCTAGGTTGGCAGGAGCTGGGACAGAGCAACAGGAGCTCACCCCGTCATGGGGATTTGAACCAATCAGCAAGCCCAAGAGGCTCAGTGGTTTAGACCACAGCACCACCCGCAATACTACATATTCAGGATCAGGAGTGCCAGCTTGGCCCCACAACTGTGGGTGCCTGGGGCCATGGGTGACATGCAGCGTTCATGGCCATGGCACCAAAATTTGTGAGTGCCCAGCCCCTTTATGGGGAATTTTGTGGGTTTCAAGCACCCAGGGTCCCAGGGAGTTCACACCTATGTTCAGGATAACTTACATTGTGACTTAACTGAGAACAGTCCAGATATTCCTATTCCCTGCTTCCTTTTCTTAATCAGTTATTGACTCATAGGAAGAGCTATCATCCCATGTCTGCCAAGTCTACTCAAGAGCCTTTGATGAGAGGGACTTTATCAAATGCTTTTTGAAAGCCTTAGTTCAAACAAAATTTATTTTGATTTGTGGAGACCCACTATTGTCCTTTGCCTTGTATAGTTTGCAGACTATGAAGTTTGCTTTGCTTATACACACTTCCAAATTGTGGCATAGGAAATGCTAGCAGAATGTCCTGGTTGTTGTCTAGGTTTGCTATATTTTATTAAATGAAATCATTAGTTGCAAATGAGTAAGCCTGCAAAGTTACTAACTGCTGTTCAGCATAATCACAAAAAAAGTTTGAGATTCATCTTATTAAGCAACAAAGCCCCAGACAGTTCAGTACTGAATTCCTGTTAAATTGTTTTGGAAGTACCCAATGTAACTGCATTGTGGTACACACATAACACACATATTGCAGGAGCAAAATTAAAGTGGCATCCATACTGGTCATTAATTTATCCCCTGACTATAGGTAGATTAAGCTTTTGTGACAGGTCTCCCTGTTTTATAGGATATTGGTCGACTTTTTCATCCCTACCAGCAATTATTTATGAATCATACTCTTACATGCCCCCCTCATTGCAGCACTTACAGCATATCATGACTCATCAGCATTTTTCCCCTGGCATGATTTGAGGGGCGGGAAGAAAATGCCAACCTGCCATTAAACTACACCAGATAGTCTTTCAAGCATGACTTCTAATTATTATTTTCCCCTTCTTCTTTGATGACTTGAGGAATGGCTTACTCATCCACATTAAGGCAACTTTTCATTCTTCATTAAAACATTATGAAAATTGAGATTTCAGTTGAATGCTATCAGAAGTGGAGAAGTTAGCTGCTTGTCTGAAGTGTGCACTGCATGTGTGTAACACTCGAGAACTTCATTTACTGATCTGTTGAGTCGCATGATGAACTTTCAGCTTCTTGAAGCGATAAATGACACCTCTCCAAGAAAAACCAAAAGCAGATTTTAAAAGGGCATGTTGTTGAGATCTCTGCGCAAGCACAATAAGAGGTAGCAAAAGGTAAAGCAGGACTGAACTGTGCTTTAGAAAAGGGTGTCTTCCTAACTTGAACTTTTTTATTTTCTTATGTGGACAATAATTTCTTGCGGATACACATGCTGGCACAAACACAGGCCTGGTATGGATGTAATACAAAGCTATAGTTTAGGTTGGTAATACCTAATGCTTGTGTGCTACCACTGCTTTAAAATGTAGAGTACAGATGGGGGTCACAGTTTAGTGCTACATCTGTAGTATGCCACAGAGTCACCTCCACTTATCCTATGGGGAATACATTTCCATTATTCAGCACAATCAGCATACTATTATGCCACTTGCTTGCTATGTGAAATGGAAACAGCTACCAGATACTAAAACTCAGCAGGGGTAAGAATGGAAAAGTATCCTACTGTAGCAGAGGAGCCAATTGGACTTGGACCCCAACTTTATAAACATAATTAGCACAATGATCACTATCAACATATATAAATGCAATGAGGTTTTTTTAAAAAAAAAACAACCAACCACTATTCTTTTATAGTCAAAAAGTACTTGCCTACTAAGGCATACTGAATATGAAAAAAAATATGACAGATATGGAATGGATATAAACTACCCACATTTAATTTTGCAGGTTGTGCTTGAAACTCGTTTCATCTCCTGTACGAAGTATGTACAATGGCCCATACAGGGATCTTGGCATTATTAGCGCCACGCTCTAACCAACTGTGCTAACCAGCCCCTTAGTCTACTGTAGAAGTAGCATTTTTAAGAGTGTATGTTGCACTGCCTTGGCCTTTAACTTCCACAGCACATGTTAGCCATTGACAAATTATCAGACCAGATATTTGTATCAAAATTGGATGCAGCATGAATTTTACTCAGAGGGGTGAGGAAAATATAGATGAGATAACGTTTTATTTATGTGGCTAACCAAATAATTTACTAGACAGCCATTCCCAAATATTTAACTAAAGAGACCTACAGATTTCTGATGATGTTTAGAAAGCTATGTATCTTCCCCCCTCTTCTTTCATTAGTCCCTTGTGTTGCTTTGATTGACTCCCAATAATCCTATTATTTGCCACATGGGAAACATTTTTCTAATATAAAAATGAAAGGAAGCTAGCATTTGCTATGGTGTGGTTACTTTCGCATTCAACGGCATGCTGCTATCTTGGGTAGCAATCATTTTTAAATAAAACTAAAACAAACGCTGTATCTCGTTCTTTCTCCTGCTCAAATCCCTCATTTCCACTCTGTTGAGATCATCCGACTATGCTCATAGTGATCTAATCTGTTACATAACCAAAACACACAGAGGCAAAGTCTGCAGTCCACTCAGCGCTGGAAGCTATTGGGACTTCAAAGGGAGGATCTGTATGCAAGACAGCTGCAGAACCAAGCTTTTAATAATGAAAGGATATGCTAAGAAAAATAACAGTAAGATGCTGGTTCTTAGGAAGAACTGCCCAAAAGCTTAAAGTGTTATTTTTTAACAAAATTAAGGACGTTCAGAGACAGAAGAGATGATGTATTTTCAAGAAATATGTTGGAAACATCCCTAGAGTTTATTCTCCCCAACCCATCCTTTGAAATGAGTAGAATATTGTCTGCTTTATTGAAAATGGGGTTTGCCTCAAAACATTTGATTTGGTTTTTCTGTTTTAAGTTGGAGACCGTGGGTTGTATTCAGCTAAGTGCTTCTCAGAGTAAACCCACTGAAATTAATGAATCTAAGTTAGTCATGTTTATTAGCTTTAATGGGTCTACTCTGAGTAGGACTAACACTGAATACCACCCAGGATCCTTGGGAAACTGCTATTATTAAGATTAATATATATTGGATTATAAGACTGTTTGGGAGGGAACACATTATCTTGACCCATTTCAGTCAATTCAGGCCTGGGTTTGGGACAGAATCAGCCTCGGTATGAAGAGGGGTTGCAGTGTGAGCGGCAATCACTGCCCCTGCATGAATAGCAGAGCAACCTGGGATCCAAGCCAGTGGCAGCATGTGCTTGCCAGGAAAGGACTGTGGGCTGCACTGGAATCTTCTCTCCCCCAAATTAGGACTGGGATCAGGATAAGGAAATTATTTTCAGTCCTGTAGTGCCAGTGCAACTCTGCAGTTCAGGGATCCTAGTTCAAGAATGTGACACGGGGCTTGATTTACTTTTCCTGGATGACCTCTTCGGTGGTTCTGTGGTTCTCAGAATTCTTGTGCGCTCAGTACCAAATTTAGTGCTTCTTCTGTGTTCCCTATACCATACTGGCTCTGCCATTGATTGAGAGAGCACTGGAGGCTTATGGTGCCTTCCTAATATCTACTTTACTTATAAAAGCAGAGCAAAAGAAGGAGAAGATACTTCTGCAAGCAGACAGCACAACCTGCATCAGATTCTACAGTGCAACTTCTGCAGTTCCACAACCTTGCACCCTAATTTCCAGCTAAACCTGAAGTAGAAAACTCTCAGCTCTCTCATTGTCTCCAAATCTGAATGGTAAAATATCTTTTATCTGTTTTTCTCTAATTTCTAGCAAAGCTTGAGGGTGTTGCACGATGTTACCTTCCCCAAGCTCTGACTGCATCACATTCCAAGAGAGAGAGAGAGAGAGAGAGAGAGAGAGAGAGAGAGAGACAGACAGACAGACAGACAGACAGACAGACAGACTGACTCCTGGGTACCAGGGTAGCATTTCCCATTGTTAGCTCCCTTTGATAAAACATCAACAGATCATCCTGGACTATTAGCCAGGAATCAACCTGCAAAAGAGATGGTCAGCCAGCAACCCTCACACAATATGGCAGCAGTGGAGAACCCAGGCCTGCTGGGCCATTTAGGCCAAATCACACTCACCTGCCTTATTATGACAACAGATAGTGGTCAGGTAGTGCTGTGCTTAGCAATCTGCAAGCACAACCAATCAGCTGAAGATCAGCCAACTGTCAATGCTTTGTGGGCTGTGTCTTCACCCACATGGTTTCATTTCAGAAAGTGTGGGTAAAGATAGGTCGCCTGGTGTGAGGTAAGCGGACCTTCCCATTGGTCAGATTTCACCCACAGTGGTTGGGAAAGATCTGGCCAGCTACCCAGAACAAGTTACCCTCCCCTGCTATGTAGCATAGATAAAAATAACATGAGACAGGCAATACCCCCAACAATCCCCCCTGCTTTATGACAGCAGTGGAGAACCTTTGGCCATTCAGATGTTGTTGAACTACAATGCCCATCTGCCCTAGCAAGCACAGAGAATTGCCAGGGGTGATGGGAGCTGCAGTTCAGCAACATCTGGAAAGCCAAAGTTTTCCCACACCTGCTTTATGGAGAAGATTATATGAACTTGTATTGAAAGGACAAATAGTTCCACATGCCTATGGCCACCTTTTGGACTTTATTTAGCATATAAAAATGTATGGTTTGACTTGTGTTCCCATTGTCCTTAGCTGATGTTGGGGGTGAGTAGGAATCATTGGTGATACGTATGTTTGATATAGACTTCGCTGTTTCAGCAGAAATGTCTGAGAAAACACAATTGTGTCAGTTTTTCTAGGAGCCATGAAACTTTTTCTCTCTTTTGTAGGCAGAGAAGACATTTCTGCAAACAGCTGGCTCCTCTCCTAAGTGCTGCACCTCTTAGTTATTTGTATCCAGAGGAATGCAGGCAAGGAAATATATGCCTTTTTTGAAACACAATCTCTAAGGGGAGGCTGTGACCAGCAAAGTGTCTAGCCTGTCTACAAAATGAAAACCTTTTCTATTGCCTACCAAATGAAAGCGGCAGCATGAGCATATCGATCGGTCACTTTAATTTTTAATTTCAGTCTTCATTGTAAGAAAGACTATCTTTATTATCATTCTAATAGCCACATTTTAAAATCTTTGCAAACCCTTTCAAACTATTGATCTTGAGGTGTTTGGGGAGAACTGACATCTGTCTGGTGTCCACCAACCTTCCCCTACAGCTGTTTTGGGGTATTACATCTATCAGCCCCAGTCAGCATAGTAGTCCAAAACATTTGGATGGCACCGAGTTGGGTAAGAGTGTTGGAGAAGATGGGGAAAACAATCAAGAATGACAGGGCTACTCAAAACAAAACTTAAGAGTTTCTGTATCAGGTGGGAGGTGGGCTGTGGAGACACCACACACAGCTCTACTTACCAAGGCAGACATTGGAGAATCACAGTATCCCTTTGAAACCAGTTCAAGTGGATATGAGCACTCTGGAACCAAGCATGTGATGGCAAATATTCTGAGAAGGAAACACAGAGAAGAAACGTCAGCCACGAATATTTCCAAACTCTTGATCAACTATTGCAGTGATCAGAAGAGTAATTATTATGCATTTTCAAGACAACTCAGAAGCTGGACATCCTTTAGAAGGACTTTCTACACAGGAGGACTCTGCTCTATAAAATATCGCTCCAATAATCATAAAAAGGTTAACACTTTCTCACTATTGGTGGGGTTTTTAAGGATGGAATTCAGCATCCTGCTCATACAATCATTCCATCAGCATTTATGCTTCCCAGATGGAACAATGTGCCTCACCTCCACGTGCTGTTCTGGAACTTCTCCCAACCCCCAAGAGATGATTTGGAGGAGGGCATGAGAGGCAGAGAGGAAGGAAAGTGCTGTTGCACTAGCAGGAGTCCTTGTGTTGGCTCCTGCCAGTACAACGATTTAGTTGAATTGAAACCTAAATATTAGGTTATATGACTTTAAAAATTACATTTAAAAAAACCCAACTTATTAGTATTTTTTTAAAAAAACTGGCTTTTTAATGGATTACCACTGTTTAGTCATTGGCTTTGTTGGTCTCCATTGTTAGCCAGCAAAATATTGTATTTCACCATTTTCTTTGTATGTATTATGCAAATAAATGCAATACACATGTGGTTGTGGGTGTTTATAAACCTGATGGTTTGTGACAGAGAAAATGAGACCTGAATACTTCCCTTTTAAAATGTAATCAGAATCCTGAAGAGAAGCAGGTACCTCTCCTAAGCAAAGTTTCAACCAAGTGAACAAGTCAAATCATCAGTGGCTTTTCAAATATGCCATTTTAATTTTAGTTGAAAGAACAAGTGCTGACTTTGCTCGATGTTCTTTAGTCTATGATGTTGCTCAAAACAACCAGAACTCGTATGTTCACAAATCCTTGTGTACAACCATATCAGTTCAACTCTACGGCAGTCTCAGTCCTAGGCAATTTGTAAGTGAACTCATCACATCTTTGCTTCAGATTCCATTAGGGTTGTGTGTCTGTCTCTCTTTACACTCAGGCCTTGCCAGTATGTAGGATTAAACGACTTTCCAAGGTTGAATAAGCCACCATCTGTCTGTTTTGCATGGTGCTGTTTGCCATCCGGGAGGCTTGTCCCTCAGAGCGTGTTCCTACCATATGTCACCCTCAAGTGATCAGCCATGCCAAGACATTTGAGGGGGGGGAATGACTAAGTCTAGCTGGAAAACCCTCTCTAGAATTCCAGAGGAGGTTCTCCGAGGCTGTGTTTGTCAAACTGTTCAATCCTTCCTAACCTCCTGCGATAGCCATCTGCCAGGAACTTTAGAGATATGTTGTCCAAAAGCAGAAACCCATTCTGTTTGGGTGATGTAACAATACGCCATTTGCTAGCGACAGCTCATGCAACTTTAGCTGTTTTAAAAGGCAAAATCCAGCAAATGCAAAACTGAACAGAGTTTAGAATGCCATATTCATCCTCCTATCTAACCAACCACACTAATATGAAGTATAAAACCTGTTATGCCTTGACGAATCAACAAAGGAAAACTAATGAAACACCAATTTTTCAGTATTGCGAAACAATTCCAAACAATTCCAAACAAATAATCAGTGAGTGGTAACCAATGATCTCTGTCCACCAACAGAAGGAATCAACCAGCGTAATGGGGGAAGCACACAATTTTTAGGAATTCCGCTACCCTGCAGCCCCTCATGCATACACACACACACACACACACACACACACACACAAAATAAATATTCTCTGGAGAATTGGTGCCTTCTCTTACAATAATCAAACAAAGGATACAAAAACTGATCTCCAAACTTTTAAAGATAGACTTTCCCTGGGAAGAAGTTTCCCAGCTAGACTGAATGATTTAGGGATAATCTGTCAGCAACAACAAAAATATGGCTCATCATACTACTCAACACACAGAAAGCTCATCGTGAATAATTGCTCTTAGTTTTAACTCCCTCATTTATGTTGTACATAAGTTGCTGCTTGAACATGTAGCATGAAGTTTCTACACCTCAGTGATAAGCAGTCATATTTCTAAATCAGAGATTTATCCTAGTGATAATGAAATCAGTACCAAAAAGGGCGTTCAATGGTAACTTCCCTGGCTAACACTTTAGATTTCCTCCCCCTCTCCAAACCTATAATAACAATAATGTCTCAAAAATTAATCGGACAGTTATGATGAGAGTGCATGTCGGATCTCGTCTTCAGTTTTCCTTTTTCTGTGAACCGTCCCTTGGAGCTCTCCGGGCCCCAAGCTGTTATTTGGCTCTGCTCAATGACCCTCCCTTGCATCGTGGTGTTCACCTTCTGTTGTCGGATATCCCGGTCTTTATGCCTCTGTGCTTTTATGTTTGTACATACTTTATGGGCTAATAGCCGTAAATAAATAAATAAATATAAATAAATAAATAATGTCATATTAGATGGGGAACTGTGTATTCCCAAAGTGTTTTACAGTAAGACAATTTTGCTCAATCTGGAATCTATTCTCATCAATATAATAGTCAACTAGTGCTCCCTACCTTTATAGGTCAATTTTGCATTTCACCATTTATCAAAGCATCTATCTTACAGTATGGCATTTATAAGAATATCGAGAGACGTAATACTAAAGTGTCTGGGCTCAAAATGAAATGGATGAATACTGACAGTATGTTTTTAGAATAGTGAGTCCAATTTAGAAGTATTCTTGCGGCACTTGGTCCAAATCTGGATGCTTCTCCAGGCTCAACTTATTGGCACTTTGTGTTACCTAATCCTTTTTGCTTACAAGCTGCTGTAGTTGCTTCTAAAGCTGTGGTGCCTTTTTCCAGCAAGCACTGGAAGAGTGGGCCTGTGAAGGCCAGGCTTTCTCTTTTTTCCATTTGCAGAGCAGCATGTGAAGGGTGCAGTCTCTCACTACCCAGATTCCCCTGAAGCACAGCAGAAGCACACCTCATGTGCTTTCTCCTTTGGTGTGCCTTGTCAACATGAAATCACCTTCCAAGGCCGAGTCAATATAGTTTAGACAGCTTTGTTGTTGATGGCCGTCTTGTGGTCCCTGTTGAAAAGGCAAAACCTCATCTGTTGAGTCTTCCTTTGCCTTCTACCATATTTCCCAGCTGTTCCTTTTTAAAATCTGCCTATATATACTCCTTCAGGATTGTTCTTGTGGAATAATTTCCATGGAGCAGTTCCATCCTATGCGATGTTTACCGTAAATCTTCCTTGCAGCCAGCGGATTTCTGTACAAACTTGCCTGGGGGTAGCCTTGTCCTATTTTCCTCTTAGATGGCTTTGGCATTTACAAAGCTTGAGAGATCATGCTTCTGAATTTTCCAGTCTGAAGAGCTCAAGCCAAAACAGCAGGGAGGACAGCAAACCTGCTCTTTGTTTGGCTTAAGGCAGCTGGTTCTGCTTTTCCTTTGACCTGGAGCGATGGCATCATTCCTGAGATTTGATGTGAAAGTAGTAGAGGCAAAAGAGAAGGCACACTTTTCAGCAGAGGAGTGTAATCTTGGTTGCTTTGAAAGTACAGCATCAAACCTCAAAAATGCTGGTCTTTGTGCTTGCCCTCATCTCTGGTACAAATTCATATTTGGTTTAAAGTTTTAAAGACTGTATTGGGGTTTTTATTTAAAAAAAAAAGACATATGTGTATCCTACTAGTTGGTGATATGGGTTATTTTATTCTAATTTTTCGTAACAGCAAGGTTTTCCATAGAGTTTTAGAGAATAGTTAATGATCTTGCTGCTGCATAAAATTTATATTGCAGTACAGTTGTATGAAACTTTGTATGCATTTGATTCCATGTTGAAATGCCCATCTTGACACCCTGCTAAGTCAACTTGCCTGTCTACATCTCTGCTGAGTAATATGATGGCCACCAGACAACAACTCAGCTAATCTGTAAGCCAACCTGAAAACTGGTGCTTCTCCACAAAGTCCAACTAGAAAACTGTTAGGCATATTTGAATAACATAAACATTTTAATAAATATAAGGCGTGACCTGTGGAGCACAACTTTTCCTAGAAATTTAAATTAGTGCTTCAAACCAAGTTTGAATAAGAGTTGCAAACCTTGATAAAAGTGTTAACCACTGTGCAGATATAACTAGACCAGAGTTAAAATTAAAAAAAGGAGAGTGAGGGAATCCATGGGAATCCATGATGCACTCCCAATCTACTTAAGCATGGTTAAGAGAGCAGAGACTTCTTCTCTGAGCCAAAGCTTACCTTACAAATGTATAGTTCTAAACATGAGAGCCACTCTAACATGAATCAGTTCATGAGCTTGGATGTTGTTGGATCACAACTCTCATCATCCCTCACCATTTTTAAAAATGTATTTTTTAAAATTAAATTTAAAACATTCCTTACCTACTCTTCATTGAACAACCATTTTAGAGTAAGTTACAATTAAAAACACTTCAGATTCACAATGCTGTTACAAAAAGCAAGTCAAAAGCAGTGAAATAAAAATGTAAGTATTTCCACTAGAAGCCTGGGCTAATAACCAGATCTTCTGCTGGGATCTAAAAGGGTAGGTACTAGCTGTACCACAGTCACAACTGGTCATGCTGGCTGGGACAAAGGTCCAACAATGTCAGGAGTGCCATGGTTTCCCCATCCCTGTTTTAAGCCAAACTACATTTGAGGAGGCTCTGTTCAGTGGAGCACCCCTAACATCTATTGCATCCATGCAATTAGTTGTTCCAGTTTCCTTGCCAGCTCCAATTTCACACTCCACACTGAAACCTGTTTCTTTCACCATCACATCTAGACAGTGGGCCTTGGGTTGCAAGGCAGAGGGAGGTATGCTTAGAATCCAGATGGTCTATAACTATGCCTCCATTCCCAAATGCATGAGGCTATCTTGATGATTCAGTCATCTGAGGAAAAGTACTCTCTACTGGTAGGAAGCTGCCTTATACAGGGTCAGACTATTAATCCACCTATATCAGTGTTGTCTACACTGAGTGGCCAAGGTTCTCCAGTTCTAGACAGGAGTCTTTCCAACCACTAGCTGGAGATGCGAGGGGATGAACTGATGACCTCCTGGATACAAATCATGTGTTTTCCCCACTGTGGTCTCAAGTTAGACTACTCCCAAGTCAACCTGCATGTGTTGCGAAGTACTAATGTGTCAAAGAAACAATTCAGGGCCCAATACTGTCTTCTGCAATTCTGGAGTATAATGTTGGCCAATGCTAGACTACAGAGAACAATTTTGCTTGCTACTGTTTTAGCTGTGGAAGCTATCCAATTCCATGCCTTTTATCAGCCTGAATAACTAAGGTGAAGACTGGCCTGTAAGGCAAGAATATATTCTTATTAATATATTCCTGGAGGTCAAGAAGAGTAATATCAGTAGAAGATTATAGAAGAGGCTAGAAGATCTTTGATATTATGGGAAAGTAGAATTGCATATCTGTTGAAAAGGATAATTTATGGACTAATACTCATATAGCAGAGGTGGAGAAACAATGAAAGCTGCACAGGAAAGAGAAAATTTAGAGGTTAGGCAGAATTCTACTTCAAGATAGAATGGAGATGTGAGACAGCACAGCTAGATAAGACCAGGGAAAGGTTACATGCACAGTGAGAAACAGAAGGGAACCACAGAGAAGATGGATCGGTAAAAAGCAATAGACCTTTCATGTTACAGCACTGAATCCACACAAGTACATCATCACTAATGAAGATGAGCCAAGAGACCACCATGGGGCTATTTTAAAATTCTTGGCAAGCCCTACAGAGGAGGGTCATCTAAAGAGCTTGGCTCCAGGTTCTTTCATTGTTGTGTAAAGAGAACCGCAAGTCTGAATTGCAACTGACGGAGTGGCATGAAATAGGCTGTCAAAACAATACCTGTTTTGTTGGTAAAAAGAAATATTTTAACACACTTTTTTGCAGTCAGTGAGGAATGAATGCTGCAGTGACGAGCATGTGCAATAGTGCACCTACGACATCAAACCAGACACAAGCCAAAACAAGAACTGAGACATCTTTCTCCCCATGTAGCTCCAATCTGTAATGGCAAGCAGCTAAACAACATGCTCTCCAGCCAGATGGCTTAAATAAAAAGAACACTTTTTGTTAATTAGGAAATAAATGAATCTGCTGTTAATACAACATGTTACCAATGCAGGAGATCAGTTTAGATCTGGGGGCACTTGGTCTTTCCAAGCAAGAGCACCGGCAACAGCTTCCACGGGGCAGTAGCTGGCTTTTGTAAAACGACATCAACCTCTGCCAGTACCCACTGAAACACTATTTTCTAACAGAAAAACAAAATAAAAGCACGGTGAATATTGTGTAGTTGCATGGAATGGAAATCACCCATGTGGACTCATTTAGCCTGGCAAATATGCACATCACATTCTGTTTTAAGTATTTTATTTTCATGTGATCTTTATGTCTGCAACAAGATCTATGGACTACAATCCAAATCCAATCCAAATCCTCAGGCTAATTATCTCCCACTTCCTTTGCACGTGGCCTTTCCCTTTTTTTTCCTCCAAGAAGAGGAACACACGAGTAGCCACTTAGCCATCTAAATATAATTTAGGGTAACATGGCAACCACACAGTCAGAAACCAAGGATTCTTAATAGCCAACTTCCATATAGTTAGAAGTTCATCTAGCCCAACCCTTTGCAGATGCAGGAAGTTGGACCTGTTTCCTATGCATTAGAATAGCTGTGTGCAATAATACCGTGTTTTAAAAGGCAATACTGTTGTGTTTTTGGGACGCGGGTGGCGCTGTGGGTAAAACCACAGTGCCTAGGACTTGCTGATCGTATGGTCGGCGGTTCGAATCCCCGCAGCGGGGTGAGCTCCCGTCATTCGGTCCCAGCTCCTGCCCACCTGGCAGTTCGAAAGTACTCCTAAGTGCAAGTAGATAAATAGGTACCGCTTTATAGCAGGAAGGTAAACGGCATTCCGTGTGCTGCACTGGCTCGCCAGAGCAGCGATGTCACACTGGCCATGTGACCCGGAAGTGTCTGCGGACGGCGCCGGCTCCCGGCCTCTAGAGTGAGGTGAGCGCACAACCCTAGAGTCTGGCCCGTATGGGCAGGGGTACCTTTACCTTTACGTTTACTGTTGTGTTTATAAATAACAGGAAGAGGTTAAATGGGGCCATAACTGTATGAAGCTATAGAGACATCAAAACTAGGCCTGTTACCTTATACAGTACAGTAGACTATAGGGTTCAAAAGGTGAAGCTTTGGAGCCCATTTAAGAATGTTCAATTTGCCCCCATTAGTTTAGAAAGGCCAATGAGCAGGCAGATCTAGAGGTATATAAGGGAAACCACAGCCCTTTCCAGGGGTGGTATGGTCTAGTGCTAGGAAAGAGATGAAGAGGTGAATATTAACTTATACCACTTAAGGCAAGAGGCGCAAGTTATGAGAAGACTTCAGAGGTGGTTATCCAGTTTCTGGTCAGTGTGGCAGTATTATGCAGTTGGCCTTAAGAAGGACATCAGAGGAGGACACCATGACTCCTTCTTAGTGTGTCCTGGTCCACAGGTCCCTAATCAAAAGGAAGACTTCAAGGGAAGCTGAAGCAAGCTTTCCAGAGAAAAAAGCATCCATCACAAGAAGCTGATGGTGAGTAACAGCTAAGAAACTCCATTCAACTCTGTTTACTTCCAGTGAGTCCTTGACCATAGTACTTAACCAGATTGAGAGCAGGGGTGAAGTTAGGAAAATGATGAGTTTTAAGTAGGGAAATGAACTTATTTGAGGATCTAACAGTTTCCTTAAAGAGACACTACACAATTCAAGGAACTATTGAAACGCTGATAATGTCTAATGATATAAATTATAAGTAGGCTTTATCGATATCTATCTCTATATCTCTAAATCCATATATATGTTCATCCCATGTCTAAAGCCCACTACTGTAATATTAATTGTGCACAAAGGAGAAGAATTTATTAACAAGTTTTAAAGCCAGCAGTGTAATTTAAAGAACAAAACATTCAAGTTTATTTATAATACTATCTGAGGAAGGATTGGTAGCCAGATCTGCCATAGTTTGGGGTGTCAACTGGTGGGAAATACAACCAACAACTGGTGGGAAATAAAACCATGGTGGTCCTGTGCTGGGATAAGAAAAGTATTGCTCCATGTTTTTTAGGTAGAGCATCATTTTTCCCACAGGCTGCAACTGACTTTGCAATTAAGGACAGTGCTGGACATAAAGTACACTATGTGACAAAGGACACGGTTAGTGAAGTGTCAGCAGGTATAACCAACTAATTTTTCTGCTGAAGTGGAACAGGAAGGTCACTTGGGGACTCTAGCCAATCAGAACTCATATTCTGGTGCCCCCCTCCCCAAGGAAAGGTGCAGATATTTCCCTGGAAAAGTACATTTAGACTTAATTCAGCTACTGGTAGAAGCCGCTTGCTGGAGGAAGCCTCATTGTTACTTTCCCAGAGTTAATGAATAGCTAAATAAGGAAGTGCACTTGCATTTGATATGGTAAAAGTTCCAGGGAATTATCATTTTTTGCACTTAGTGGGGTCCATATATGAAGGTTGTTGCTATGGTCGGAAGTTTGGCTTAAACCAGGCATAGGCAAACTCTGGCCTTCCAGATGTTTGGGACTACAATTCCCATCATCCCTAGCTAACAGGACCAGTTGTCAGGGATGATGGGAACTGTAGTCCCAACCATCTGGAGGGCCGGAGTTTACCTATGCCTGGCTTAAACCATTCCAGCTCCAAACTGAGCTTAAACCATTGTTGTTTTCTCCAGTTTCCTTGGCGATAGTGCCGTGTTCATTGCCTGAAGCAAAGCCAAAAGAGAACATATTTCTGGGGCACATGCTGAGTTCCAATTAAACCAAGCTTTTTGTTAAAGACGACAACTGGCTGACCACATCTTCATACAGCTATTAATTCCCATTCTGACTAGCTGCCACTGCAAGGAATAGCTGCCTCAGCAACCGTCAGACCAAACATTAGCAGTGTGAGCATCCAAATCTGAAACTCTCACGCAGGCCTGTCTAATGCTCACTGGATGGCCTTGGGCAAATCACAAGTCTAAACAACGTTAGGAGTGTTATGACAATAATTAAATAAGATTTGTAAAACACTTCGTACCCTGGAAATACTATAGATATGCCAACTTGTCATCTCATTTCATGAGGGGGAAAGCTATCTTCCTTCTATCCCAAAGAGCTTTAATTTTAAAACATAAAAATTCCATCTTCCCCTGGTTAATTCCAGATCTGGCTTTATTGCAACACAGTTATGGAAACCAAGAATGAAGGGAAACTCTAAACAGGTATGCTTGACTGAGTACTTCCACACTCCATCCTGAACACTCATTTTTATTTTATTGGCATGTATGAATTTGAAACTATTACATTTATTCATTAGACCTACTAAGGATGTCCAGCTTATTAGCAATTCAAGACATGAAAATGTAGCTTTCAGATTTTTTTTCTTCTTTCACACACTTATATAAATGTTACAGGCATAAGAGTTTGGTGGCCAATGCTTCAAGAATTATTAATCCATCATTCACAGGTAGCTCATACACAGCAGTAGTCTGAGAATTATCCCACTGATAATCATCATTTATAAAAAAATTCATTTTTCTCATGATTTTGGGTAGGGGGGTGCCTGGAGTAAAATGAATTTTTAAAAGGTCAATTAGGGATGTGGTTTGGCATGCATCATTTTTTGGTCTCCCAGCTAAAAACAGACAGCTTTTGTGCCTTGCAAAATAATAAATATGGATCCCCATCCCACCCCTCAAAATTATTTTACTCTGTGGGTGACTCTTTCCTTTTGAAGGTATTTGGATGCAAAAAAATGTGTGTAGAGAACAGTCAGAATAAATGTTCTGTACCCAAAAACTGGGGCAGCAGTTGGGTACATAAACTGGAAAAAAACAACTGTTCAGTAAGAAAAAAATCACAGAAATGTTTCATGTTATTTTAAAGCTTTCATTCATGAAATAATATTCTCTTGCTACATCTAAATAGCAAAAACTATAGCATTGTTTTGGAAAAATAAACCTATAAACAGCACAAAAAAGAAGTTACTTTTTGGAAACTTTTTTTCCAAGAGAGAAAAGGAAAAATACACAAAATGTAAACAAACAAACTATTGCAATTATGCTCCGTACTGCTAGTTACAGTTATTCATTATACAAGTCTTTCTCATTTAAGAGTCTTTCATGGCTCCAATGGAAAAACTACATTAATGTCAACCCAGCATTTTTATAAAGGAAATTTCTCCATATCTTGATTGCAAATTATTTTAGACTATAGTGCAATGAATTCCACCTTGTAAAGTGGGGGGTGGGGAGGGAATGGGCAAAGTTCCCAGAATAATTTATTCTGCAGTCTAATTTTTTAACCCAATGTTGTACATTTTGTCAACATACTCATGATCTTTAGAAATGTATTATTTGGGTGTGTAGCACAAAAGAATGTGACATCAAAACAATAAAAAAGGGTGTCTGTCACTGTGGTTAGTAGTTACTGCAAATATGCCCCAGAAGTGTGCATTTTATTATGGAATAAAACATCATCTGCTGACTGTGGCTACAGGCACACAACAAATTATTCACGGATACCGTTGGTCAATTCTTTCGCTTTCTTCTGCCGGAGGTCAGTCTACAAAGATCCACATATCAGAGCTAACAGTATAGCTACAGATCCAGTGTTGCCAAATTTTGCCATTACAGGGCCACTTATGGGAGACAGGAAAAAACCATTAGCAAGGCGACTTAGACAGATGGCTCCCTCTAGAGGTCATTGAATTCTTCTAGGGGGGAAACAAGCCTTTATTTTATGTGGCAGACAAAGCATTCAAACTATGCATGCAAGTGATTTTCATTCTATGGTTCGGGACAGAAATCATGGCTATGACATATCAGGAGCAAGTTGGGCACAGTTATTTTATTCACATTCCCAGCAACACAGCAAGAAAATTCTTACGCTGACATAGCTAACGGGCAGGAAACTAATACAAAAGGGAAAATTCTGCAAAATGTCACTGCCCCATTAAAACAGCTCTTTATTTGATGCTTTGCAGCATTTTCCTCCCTCTGGTTGCTTTCGTTATATTAAGAAGCAGAGTGTTCTGTAAACAGATTTGCTTAGCAAATTTCCGTTTTGCGGAACCAATTTCAATCAAGGGAAGAAGAAAAAATACAAGGAAAAGACCAAATCCCTTGTCCCATTCCAACATTCATTCTGCACAATAAATTTCTTATTCAAAACAAAGGGCAACACGCTGGCAGCAAAGAAGTTCAGTCATTGGGAATAAAATCCAAGCGTTAAAAATAAAAATTAAGGCCACCCCAAGAAAGGCCCACTGATTAAGGTGGAGAAACTGTTCTCAAACTTTGGCTGCCGGTTCAATGCTCCTAATAACAGGAGCTCACAGTTATTTTTTAAAATTAATTTGCTTTTCGTAACCTTTTCGCTTAAGTCCTCGTGAAAATACTTCCAAGCCACAAACTTGGCTCCTGAATTGCTTAATAAGTAAAAACTGCTCAAATGCTGGACACAGCCTCCAAGTATCCTGTAGTAATTTTGGATGATGCCAGAAGCAGAGAGAAATGTCTGTCTAGAGTGGGGGGGAGGGGGAACCAGCGGCCCTCCATACATTGCTGGACTCCAATTTCCATTGGTCAGGGATGATGGGAGCTGCGAGTCACAATCACAGTGATCATAGAATTGTAGAGCTGAAAGGAACCACGAGGGTCATCTAGAACAACTCCCTGCAATGCAGGAAACTTTTGCCCATCATGGGGTTCAAACCCACGACCCTGAGATTAAGAGTCTCGTGTGCTGCCAACTGAGCTATCCCAGGGGCCCAGAAACATCTGGGAGGGCAACATGTTCCCCACCCCTACTCCAGTTAGAGACCCCTAACAACTGAAGTGGCATGAGGAAAGAAAGACCTTATAAGATCTTACTGAAGCTGTGGAGCAATGCCTTTGCAGGGCATTGTATATTAAGTTACACATCATACCCTTCAACATTTTGGGAGGGCAAGGCGGGACACACACACCCTCACCATCCCACCCGCCCACCCAATCTCCTTGTCCCACCCCCTGCCCGATCTCCATGCTCTTTCCACGAGCTTACTTTCAGAACAAATGCTATATATTTTTCAACATGCAATATACCTATGCATAATATATGTGGACAGATTTTTATATATTATGGTAATTTCCTTTATGCGTGTATTAATATATCATGATCCATGCAGATTAACAGAAATAAAAATTCAAACAGACTAGTACATTAGAAAACCTGACTGCATGGAGGATGCTTCATCTTTCAAAAAACGAAACACTTATTTGCTTGTGTTAAAAAACAACCCAGTAATGAAAAGAACAGCTAATCTTTTAGAAAGAGAGAGAGAAATTATATTTGAATTGTTAATATTCTAATTAACACCTAAGATTAGTTCAGCTGTTTTGTTCTCTGTCTCTACCAGGCAATTTCCTCCCATTTTTTCCAACAGCCTTTCATCCACCAAAATATGAGAGAGAAAATAATTGTACTAATTCGTTTAGTTAAAAACCCAAAAAATAACAGAAGGGCTTGACCTACCAATGTATAAAGGTGCTTAGAATTCCTTACTGACAACTAGCTAAATCATGCTTCTTGAAACATCCCATAATTCCTAGCTGTTTTGATAATGGAAGGTTGAAAGGAGGAAAGAGACCACCTGAATGAGAGAAATGGAAAAGGGCATATGTAACATGTTAAACACTAAGATACAGCAGGCAGTAGCTTGATAACTTGGTTCAAAATGAACATTAGTTTGTATGTCATAGCAGAACAGGAGAAATTCACCAAGAAATGAGCCATACTAAACAACTTGCCAAGTCTTTATGGTTAATGAGAAAACACTTCTATGCACGGAAGTTCCAGCTAGCTAGGATATGTAGAGCACCAAAGCACACAGAGAGCTCTGTCTCGAAGCATAAGGACGATGGAAGAAATCTACTGGCCTTGCATGCATGCTGTCATACTGAATTACAGACAAGATGACAAGCTAAAGACCCGGCCCGCGGTCTCATCACTCAGTCATCTATCCAATCCCATCAATTGAGCAAGACAGCAACACATGTCCCCTCTAGCTTAAATGACAGCAAAACCGTGGGTTGTAATCATAGGTCATCTTAAAAGGACACTTGTCATTAAAGATAGCTTAGTTTGGAAACATTATATTTATCAAGAATATAACTCCCCTCTGCTCAATTTTAGCTAAATTCAGTAATCCGAAGACATTAAGCATTAGAAGTCAAAAGGCAGTAGTGAGAATGCAGAATTGGTTAAGGACAGCCTCTCATATTCCATATTCATAAAAGTAGGAGCTTTCAAACAAGTGGTCTGCAAACATACGGTCTGAGGATGCAGACTCATGTAAGGACATTCCATGCAATAGAGCTAAGCAACTTGAGTTCCTGCCCAGTGGGCAGCAGTATAGAGCAGTGTTTCCCAAACTTTTGCTCCCATGGACCACTTGGAAATTGCTGGTTTTTCTGCCTGTTATAGCAATTGCAATGCACTATGCTAGATGCTGTATGTGTGACTTTTAATTGTATTTTTACTGCTTCTTTTATTTCTTATATTGTATAATTCTAACATGCTGTGGACCAGCTGAATGAAGCTCAAGGACCACAGTTTGGCATAGAGTGTACAGGAAACAGTTATATAGTTCTCTTGGAAGTCACAAGGTACTCAGTATGGAACAGGTTCACCACCCATCACAAATCCTGTTTCCTCATCAGAATCCTGCCAGAGGGTAAGCTGTCTCACAGATGCACTGTGCACCAAAGATGACTTCAGGGGATAGCAAAGATTTTCTCACCTCCACTCAATTTTCCTGCTACCTCATTTGCTCTTCCAGATTTCAGTCACAGTTTATTAAAGTCCAAGAAAATATAGATTAAATCCTTGCTTCCTGTGAGCTGTGCTTGGCAGAAGTGGGTGGAGTCAGTAGATGCCATAGATAAAGGGAAGGGAAGAAAAGGATGGAGGGACGTATCCTGCACAACGCAATTTTCACTCATGCAATGGGAATTCCTCTTGTCCTCCCTCATTCGGCTCCACTCCCAAATCTGCTCCAAAGGCTCCCCCAACCCTCTGAAGCAGATGTTGAGGATACACAATGGGAGGGTCACAGGCATCAGGAGAAGAAAGGGAAGTTCTGTTGCACACCTGGAAGGTTGTTGGGCAAACATGTGCAGCAGTTGCTGTGACCCCAAGTGTTTGAAACTGAGCAAGAAGCTGAGGTGGTTTCATGAGACAGAAGCACCAAAAGAGAAGGGGAAGTGCCTGAAATGAACAAAACAAAAAGAGGAACAGGCTTCAGTGCTCACAAATGCAAAACTTTACTGACGCTCAACACATTTTGGAGTAAAACAAAAACCTTCCTGTTCCCGACCTTGAAAAACTTGAAAGTTCTTAAGTTCAAAAGCACCCTACCTGAAAGCTGACCAACTCAAAAACCAATTTGAAAAAGTAAAGCAAAACGTTCTGTTCACTCCCTGCCCATCTGTGCTGAACCTCTGCATTTGCATCAAGTAGCATCAGAGCCCATTCTCCCTTTTTCCTTTCCCTTTCTTTTTTACACCAGTGTTGGAGCCAGCTGGACCCAAGGACAGAGCTGGAGACTAGGTGGGCAGAGGCTGCTGCAGCTGCATCTTGGCCAGGGAAGCCACAGAGAAAGCAATGAGACAAGCGGCAACATATACAGTCCCATATTGCAAAGTACCTCTGGAGAAGCCACAGCTCAGAGCCTTGAAGAAGAGAAAATGGGGTAAGCAAAGGGCAGGTGGAACTAACCTGGCTCAGCCCCTGCTTATCAGAATAAATTCCTGAATCATGTCCATCCTTCTGTATAATTCGAGGATGCAGGAGGGAAGATTTCAGCCTCTATGATGATGAACTCCCACCCCCCACTAGCCCAGACACTGTGGCACTCCCCAATAATGGTCTCAGCCACCTGTTCACTCTTCAGACTGGAGGTGCCACTGTTTTGTGCCTGGAATATGTTTTTTAAGAGGTTTGGGAAGCTAAAGCTGAAGCCTTCCTGTGACACAAAAGCTGCTAGTTCTGGGTTTGTACATGGTTGCACATTAGATTCAGCTCTAAATCACCCTAGCATAGTCGTTTCTCAAACACATTCCAGGCACCCCTTCATGACAGCTGCATCTCCAAAAAGAACTAGACTTGCATGACAATATGTTAGCACAGCACTCAAAATAAACTAATGTCAGAAAATGTGTTTCAAAATTTTCACTGAAATAATTCCTACATGTACAATTTTCCCATCATTCTGACAGAGGAATGCTTTTGCTCAACTCAGGGCTTTTAAACATATAAATGTTTTCCAAATAATTGCACCTTCAGAGAGAGATAGCTATTTCAATGTAACAACCTTAATATTTTCATCTAACAGATGCTATGCATGATTATGCATTTACAGCAAAGTGCAGTTCTGGAATTACATTTTTTGTATTGATCCTTTCCACCCAATTTATTCTTCATGTTGAACATCCCTCTTTAACACAGATCTACATGAAACAGCTGCTCTTTTGCCTTATGCAAAAGGGAGTCTCAAAACAAATTATCTGCATTGCTCTTCCAACGTAGGAACTTTATCAAGTAACATAACACCAATCAAAACCACATATTTGTAATGATAGTAAACAAGTATCCACATATATTTATAGAAGTTAATGCTAAGGATCCAATCCTGCGAACTAATGCAATGAATTAGCAGCTTAGAGGATCAGGCAAAATTGTTAAAAGCTCCAGTATGACTGCAAATGATGCTAGAGCAACTTTTAATCAAGTTGTCGAAACGCCCCTGGACAATCCTGGCAGCTAATGATCATGCTACTTTGCACCTGTATTTTATGCAGTAACATCAAACTTGGTGCAAATGAATATAGATGGTTTGCATCTGCTGCCATGGCAGAAACCACTTTTGGCACTGGAGCAGCTAAATTTACAGGGTCAAGCTGCTGTTTAAATGGATCACTAGTGCACAGAAATAAAGGGAAGACAAATTGAAGAATTATGTAGGATCCAGCTCATCACAAATTTGGAATATCAGGATTAAAATAATTGCACAATTATTTATCTGCATCCAAGAGGTAACACATGACAAACTGCTTTTGAAATGTCCCTGAAGTCTCACAAGTGATTTTGTGATATGTTCTCCAAAAAAAAGACAATAAATATAAATATGCACAAAATCCAAATGGTTTACCTAAAAGCAGCCATTTGAATTCTAGCTACAGTATTCCACATGAAGCAAAGGGAAACTTACACCGACAGTTGTTTATATAAAAGTGATTTAAAGCAAATACAAAGCACAAAAAACAGGTGTCAAATTATCTCATGATTTATGCACATGTACTTATTTATGATACATGTGAAACAATAATCCAGAATAGTAGGAAAATACCAGAGGTAGATTCCAGCAAGAAGTTGAGTACAGTTAAGGTTATAATTCTACACTTCCATGTAAATGTGTAAGTCCCATCAATGGGATCTTTACTTCTAAGTAAACACTATAAGATTACATTGTAAGCCCCACTGAGTTCCATGTGCTTTCATCTCACCCACTGAAATCAATGGAAACTGAAAGAATACTTAGAAAAGAAGTAAAATGCACTGCTGCGTGAAGGACTGATTTGGCTAGTCAGATACAATTTTTACATCAGGCCTAACTCTCAAACTCAAGCTATTAAGCTAATTTGCATTATATGTGTGAGAGAAAGATGCACACACACACACAAAAAATTATATCACGGGCTGGAATGTCAAAGAAGACTGCAGGAAAAACAACAATACGTTGCTCCTGTCTAAAACACTAAGTACAAACCAACGTGTTTCCTGATAAAAAATTCTGCATTTAAAAAGGAATCCCTTTTCTGAATGAAGGACTCAAAAATGAAAGCTTGCAGAACTAGTGCAGACGCGAAGGAGGGCCCTGTATCATGAGGCAAAGAGCTATCATCAAAGAAGTGAGCAAAACAGGAGATGACTCTTCAGTGGGTGTCCGTGATATTTCCCCCCTGATGGCAAAGAGACAGTCTCCTTACAAGCTCTGTCAAGTTCAGCATGTTATGTGCATTACTTCTCAGGTTCCTTCATGTTTTCCTTCCTATCACCAAAAATCAGTCTCCCTAGCAGTTGCACAGAGCAGTTGTTCCTGAGAACAAGCTGGTGAAATGACAGCAAAAAGTCACAAGGACATCTTAAGGCTGCAATCCTATGCACACTTAGAATGAAATACATTTCATTTCACAACGCTGGGGTTTTACTTCCAGTACATTTGCAGAGGGTTGTGCCATTGGTTGTGTATCGTGAACATGCTTTTATGACATTGCATCCATTCATCGCAGTCATCTTTTATTTCTCTTCATAGCAACAAGGTTTTTGTCAGCAACTTTTTTTAGCATGATACAATTTCTGGAGTTTTACCTTACACAAATGCTTTTCTGAACTTACTACTTCTCTATTTTTTAAATTCATGTACGCTATGCATTCACTCCTTCCATCCCACCTCCACCCCAATTCAAAGGCTTCGTCAGTGCCTGGTGCTATGCTACCCTTCTTTGCTATTCTAGCTTCATTGCTGCATAATACAAATGACAGTGAATAGTCCCCAATCTCTGAAGCGCCAACAGAAAACACTGGGAGAGGTGGATTTCAGTCAATTTTACTGTATTGCTAGTATAGACCACTGAACAAAACAGTAGGGAGCTCAGAAACAGTGGGAAGGAATGGAAACACACTGAGATAAACAGAATGACAAGTACCTACCTTGCACTCAATACGAACGCACAGGCCACGCAACTCAAAACATTCATGTCTTACACAATTTGTCATATAATGCTGTGCATGAATGGAAGTCCCAGTGCCTGCTGTTAAAAAGAAAAACTTAGACTGCTGAATGCATTAGGGTGGAAACAATATACTTAAAATGTAGGTAGCATAGCAAGCAGAGCCAATGGATAAAATTGCATCAAGAATAAAGGAAGCCTGGAGCAAATAGATTCGTAAAATACTTCAAAAGCAAGACTAAAAATAAAACTGATTTATTTGCAGGACTGGGGAAATGTGAAAATTCTCATCAAACGGAGTTGGTAGACCATGTGTACTGTTTGAAGAGGGTTATGCACACCCTTGCGTGATGCTGGATGCATCATGCAAAACAATGAACAAATTCAAGGAGACTCAATGGGAATCAGAGAGCTTGTTTACAAGTTTGCTGTATGAATCCTTAACTTGCTTTAGGCTCTGATTTCTTTACTCAGAGGTTAACCAAAAAAATCTACAGAAAGCAGTGAAAATAATGCTAACAATCAGAGTTTAAGTACTGACTAGCCAAGTTCAGATGAAATCCAAGTCTGATGCCGCAATGCAAAACTCACACTTGTATATGCTTAATTTAGATTTTAAATCATGTTTGAAATATCCAGACCACACTCTCAGGACAGGGTTAAGTTTGGAACCCAGGGCCAATAGGTCTGTGCAGAGCTCAGAGCCAAAACAACATTCCTAGTTTGCTACCACAGGAATACTTCAAACAGTGATCTCCGAAGAGAGCACAACACAACATGATCTAGATACATCTATGTTACCAAGAATCCTACTTCCTATCTCCCAAGGGGACTTTTTCATGTCCTAATGTAGCCTTTCAGGATACAGGCTTATGCAGCCAAGTGAAAAAAGAAGCATTTTCCTTAGCAAAATAGTTATATTAAACTAAGACTGCTTATATAAACACAGATCACGTGCAGGAGTAGTTTTGAAGACCTTTACACTGAAAGGATTCCAACATATCTTGTGGAATCTCCAGAAAAGTGGACACACACATAACAAGAGTTTGGCTGTTGCAGTTGCTGTGCAATTGAATAGAGTTAAAGATGACTGCCAACACCTAGTACTTAGATCAGGGGTTGACAACCTAAGTTAACCGGCCCATGGAACCCTGCCGCCTGCTCAGGAACCCCCACTGCCCGCTCGATTGGCTCCCGTGTGCCACACTAAACTGGCACGGAGTAGAGCAGGGACCGCCTTCCACGACGCTGGCTGGCTTCCCATTGGCTGCAGGAAGCTCCTGCAGCCAATGGGAAGCTGCACACACCTCCTCCGCGCCGGAAGGAGTGCCGGAAATAGCGTTTGTGCATGCGCGTGCACTCCGGCCCACCGTGGCGTCTGCGGGACTGTGAACCAGCCCAAGCCACAAAAGCTTTGCCGGCCGCTAATTTAGATACATGACACTGAGTGTTGAGGCCAACACTTCCTGAAATCCCCTGCCTGTATTACAAGGATATTGGCCCACTACATAACATAAAATTCCTGCCCTAATGTACCATAGTTTAAGCCAGGAACAAGCTCTTCTCTTGCCTCCACATTTTGTGTGTAGACTTTGGCACTTCAAAAGTTGGTCTGCTTCAGCTACAGTTCCCTGTTAAATGCAAAACAGAGAACCGTGGTTTACTAAATCAGGATCCAACTGAAAACTGTAACTAAATCACAGTTCTCTGCTTTGGCATAACAGGCAACTGTAGATAGAAAAGAACAGTGCCAAAGTCGGTGCATGAAACAAGGTGGTGAGGCGACGGACAAGTGGGAGCTTGTGAGCCAGTAATGATTCCCAGCTGCAATAGACTAAACTGGCTATGCCTCTGAAAATTGGAGCGAGGGGGAAAGTTCCTATTCAAGTATCAGTAGTTAAATATATGCATTAATTAGCCTTTGTTGTAATGAGATGAGATTCAATATTACTGCTGGGACACAGTTGAGTAATGACCGCTATCCAGTGTATGTGTTAATGTCAGCAGCAATGGGCCACAGTTCAGTGGCAGAATATCTGCTTTGCAAGCAAACAATTCCAGTTCAATTCCCAACATCTCCAAGTAGGTCTGGGGAAAGAACCCTGCCTGAAACTATGGAGAATGCTGCCAATCACTGTAGGCAACACTAAGCTAAATGGACCAATGGCAGCTTTCTATGCTCCTATGTTTCTAATGGCAACAGCTAGGATATTGGTGATGGTTCCAGATACTGTGCATGCATTATTCACATTGTGTAGAGAACACTCTAGAATTTCTATATATTATAAATAGTTTCTGCCTTTCCATTTCTCTTTTTGTTAATGTACAATTTTTAAAGTAGAATACGGTCATCTCTACAGTTTCTACGTCTAGACCATCTGGAAGGATAAGACATAAACAGGGGGCGAAATAATGCTGTAGCCTTCATGCTGCTAAAGGGTGTGTATAATTCTGAAATATATAATGCCTTCAGAACTATTATCGTCATTATATTTAGTAACATAAGTCAAAGATGTCCAGGTGATTGCAGTTATGAACAATTCCCTACAGTGTCTGATTAGTGATTCACTTACCCACTGGCATAATTCTTTTAAAATCACATTGCAGCTACATCTAAAAGTGCCCTTTGCAACATTAAATTGTGTTTTATTGTCTGCTTTTTAAAAAAGATGTAGAGCTTTCAGATTTCCTTTATCCTTTCCATAATAACTAGAAAGGAACACAGTAGTAACTTCACTGAAGCATGTTTAAGGAGGGGTTCTATTCACATTATTTGGAAACTATTCAAGTTTTAAGTATTTTGTATATGAAATGCATGATTTCTAACAGGTTTAGAGTTTAGCAACCAAATTCTAAATATAATACGACAAGCTTCAGAAAGAGTCTCAGATATCAACACATGCCAAAGAAAGTACCTCTGTGATTTTACCATTTCAAGTGACATATTATTCAGAATTACCAATCATAAAATTATAGTGTTATGGAACAATCCTTTACTCACATTGCATAAGAAGCACAGTAGAAGCTCCACTTCACTGGCAGCACACTAGATGTGTGGTCACCATGAGCAGAGGCGTACCTAGGAGTTGGTGATACTGGCCCCCACCAGGGATGCAGGCACAGGGGATAGGGGTGCAAAAAAGAGCTATCAGGCTACACACCACCACTATTGTGGTGAGATCAAATGTGGGTGAAGCTTTGTACCACAGCACAAAGGCATGCAATCTTTTCCACCCTTCTTCCTCACCTCACCTCCCTCCTGGTGCTTCAACTACTTGGGTCACATAAAATGTAGCAATTTCTAATGTGGCTACTGCTGTACAGTGATTGGGGGGGCGCATATACTAGATTCATTTCAACTGGGGGTTAGGCCTGGTTTTGGCACAGAAACTGCTTTGTTTGCCCAGTATGACCTCTGTCAGGAGAGAAGAGGGGAAATGTGCCCCTGTTCATTTTTCATGACCTCTCAGAAGTCTCCTCGACAATGGTATCCTTCTAGAGCAGCTGTCCAATTTAGGAGTGGGTGGCATCACTTTGCAGTGGTTCTGGTCCTACTTGGACGGATATTTCCAGAGGATGGAGCTTGGGGAGTGTTCTTTGGCCCCGTGGAGCCTTTAATGTGCGGTTCCTCAGCATTTGATTTTATCTCCTATACTGTTTAACATCTAAATCAGTGATGGCCAAACTTGGCCCTCCAGCTATTTTTGGGACTTCAATTCCTATCATCCCTGACCACTGGTCCTGTTAGCTAGGGATGATGGGAGTTGTAGTCCCAAAACAGCTGGAGGGCCAAGTTTGGCTATCACTGATCTAAATGAAACCACTGACTGGGTTTATCTGGATGTTTGGAGTATGCTGTCAGCTCTACTTCTCCTTTAAATCTGCAGGTGAGGCAGTGGATGTGCTGTTACCTTCCCTTAGGACTCCAGACACAAAGGCCAATCTCTGTTCCAAGTATTGAGATCCCAATACTTGAAACATGGAATCTCACAATGACAGGATTTCCTGGTATCATGAGATTTGGAGCTGGACAGTCCTCCCTCTTACCTTTCTCCCTGTCACAGATGATGCAGTGCTGATATTGGTGGACCCTGGGGATAAATGGACTGACAAACCCAGGACCAGGAGGAAGGGACGCTGGATGAAGATTTTTTCTTTTTCATTTTGTTACTAGGACTGTCTTACATAACTGATGAATGTTAGAAGGATGTTTGAAATGAAATTGCTTGGCTTTAGTATAAAAGTTTAAAGGATTAGGAAAGAATATAATGGTTATGAGAAGTTATTAAAAATAAGATTTAGGTTTTGAATTATAAGGTTTTTTATAAGACAATGAGGAAAATAGAGTAAGGTAATGTAATGAAAGATTAGAATAAATAAAGTGGGGAAGGATTTGCTGAATCAACAAACTGAATTGGTATACAGGAAAGGGAGGGGTGAGGAAGTCCAGGAAATAAGCAAATGAAGGTTAAGTAAAGGAAGATGGAATTGTTTTTAACTATTTTTAATTTGTTTTTTTGTTTTTTTTGTTTTTTGCATTTTGTAATATTTTGAAACTTTCAATAAATATCTATGGGGAAAAAAAGATATTGGTGGACCCTGTCAGATGGGTGGATTACTATTATTATTATTATTATTATTATTATTATTATTATTATTATTATTATTATTACTGCTGCTACTACTAACTACTGGTACTACTACCCAATGGTCCATCTCCTCACCTCTCCAGTCTAATGCTGCTTGTACCAGCAGAGACTAACAGTAGGCTCCAGCAGTTGCATTTAACACCAGCAGTGAGAATCAGAAGACTGCCAACCAAAGTCTAGATAGAGGAGAGCCCTCATAAAGGTACTCAGGGAGCAGTGGAAAGCAGTGGAAAGCGTTAATTATGAGTTTTTTCCCCCAGGATGCAAGATTCACCTGTCAGCAACTTATGAGCTTAGGAAAGAGAAGTGGGAGACTCAGAAGAATTAGAGACTGCAGAGGAAATCGAATGCAGCTCAGGAATGCTGAGAAAGAAAAAGACCAAGACAGAGAAGGGTTCCAGGCAGTTACAGACTTTGTCACTGAAGACTTTACAGACGAAGAGGCATGGTTCAGGAAGGTGCAAGAAAAAGAAATAAGGAATTTGTAGGTGAGTATGGGATTTTCCTGTACAATGCTTTGCCTTTGGAGGATGTGGAGACTTTAATTATATTGGAAGCAGGTGGAGATAGGGTGTTACTATTTTCCATATGTCTCACACCTGCTGAACTGAAGGTGGGGGCATTTCTTTTGTCCATACCTAGATAGCAGGGACAGGGAAAATGTACAGCCCTCCAAATGTTACAGGACTACAACTCTCATTATCCCTGACAATGGGCAGGTAGGAGATGGAACCAACAACATCTGGAGAACCACAGTTTTCCTATGCCACCAGGGTCTGTTTGCCCTTCGACCAGCCCTGTGCTAGCTTACCTTCTCAGGCAAAACAGATACTTTTTGAGTCAAGAAAAACTCAGTTTGGCTCTTCTGGAAATAGAACAGCAGACATGTCATTTGCAATTCTGCATCATCCACTGTATGCTTTTAAAAAATGTGTTCAACCCTCGCACACTTGTGCAATACCAACGTAATAATGGCACACAGGATTAATCATAATGTTTTCCAAAATAACTTTTAAAGCTTTTAAAGCCCCTTTCACATGAGTTTTTGGAAAGGGGGGGGGTCTTTGTTGTTACATGGGAAACAAGAAAGATTGTTCATTTTCTCTGCAGATCACATATGCATACTATTTAAGTTTCAAAGCAAACACTAGTAGTGCTAATTGGAGAAGATGAAACACTTATCCTGGCTGAGGAGACAAATCAAACTGCACCTTCAACAAACAAACAAAATGGCAAGATATTAGTTTCCACTGCTATAGTGCAACAAGGAAAGAATTTAAGTGTAAATAAGTGTGTTTTATTTTAAGGACCATTCTCAGCCCATATTGAAAGAGAATTTTTTTCTTCTCTTGTTGTTTGCTTGAGCATATGCCAACTTTATCAGATTTGCACATATCCAGAAATCTTATTTAAAGCTTCTCCAGAGGCAGAATGCAAAGGGAAATGACATGGCTGGTTTATAAGTGGGTCACTCATTTTTCATTAATGGTGAGGGCTGGCTCATAACAGAATTATTTTACATATTAATGCAGGCTAGACAAAATGCTTCTGGGCAAAGCGAAACACAGGGCAGATCCCCTGCACAATTTTTTAGGAGCATTTAGCAATACCTTCTTACTGGGTATTAAATACGGTAAATAAATCGCTGGGTGTTTTTAAAAAGAAGTCTCTCTCACAGGCCTTAACAAAATTATTCTGAACAAAACGCCTGAATTACAACCAGTATTTGAAGTGGGATGGGATGTTATCCCATCTATTTTCAAGAGGATCTAAAATCACCCAAGTTGTTTTCAATAGAGATAATTGAACCTGGCCTCATTTGAAATGAAACCATCCTATTTCCGGCTCCCCCACTTTCCGCTTCAAGCACTGGTTGCAACTATAAGCTTCCCTCTCTACAAGCACCCAGGCATCAAACACCATCATATACTGTAAGCAACAGTGTTCCTCAGACAGTGACTTTTAGTCAATTCTTTTAAGTGTCGCTTAGTAAACTGATCATCTTGCTACAATGGCAAAACAACAACAACAACAACAACAACAACCACAAAAGATTCCTTCCAAAATGTCTAACAAGCTCTAATGGTTCACCTTTTCAGGTATCTTTTGTTTTGACAATTATTTTATATGTTGTTTTACCACATTCAGTCAGAAGCACCACTATATGTAACTTAGCAACAGAACTTACCCATGATTATTTTTGAAGTATAGTACAGCCACTGTCAGGACTAAATAATAATAATAGTAATAGTAATAAAGACACAGAACTGTTCAGGGTTTTTAAATAGTATTATGTTGACTTTGAACACATACAGTAATAACATTGTTCTTTCTGGGTTTTCCTTTTCAAATTAAGAGAAAGAGAAATATCCAAAACTTCACTACATAGTGGTATAACTGAACAGTGACACCTAGTGTGAGCTGGAATTTGCTGGGTGGTTCTATCCACCAATAACTGTAACCGATTTATCATCAGGAAGTAAGGAAAAAGCCATCTCATTGAGTACCTCCTGGAAAGGAGGTCACTCTTCCAGGATGTGACGTATATGTATGGTAGAACCATTTCTAAGGTCTTATCAAAATTTAAAAGGAATTGCCAGGAACTTGGTAGGCTTAGCTATTGCTTTCTTCAGCCGTTATCATGCTCTCTAGCTCCCTGCGTTATTAGCTAAATTTTGATCAACAACATGTGTGCTTATATATTGTGACTAGACTACATGCAGTTTATCTAATATCACTAAAAAAAAAATGGTTACTATTTTTAATTAATAGAAGATGACAATGGTCTCCTTCATGCCTGTTTTCACACACCGCCAAATAAAGATGGGAGAGTCCTAAAGTGGTAAAATCAGTTGCACAATGTTAAACTACAGGTGGAAGATACCACTTTTGTATCTCTCCTGTGATAAAAATTCCCTGAAATAGAAAACTAGTGTAAGAGGATTAAGTCTTACTTATACTTTGCCCCTAAATGTACTGGTTTTCTATTTGCAAGGTTTTATCAGGGGCAGGGCTAACATGGGGTGCATTGAAAAGTGGTATCCTCCTCAGGATTGCACCCAGTGTAAACCTGGAAGTTTCATCAGTTAATTACCGGTAGATCTCCATCAGAAAAGAATGAGTATTTACCACAATAGATATTTAGGACGGGATTAACCAAATGAACCTTGGAAGTGGAAGCTCTGCACAATGACTTCTGCTTGCAAAACAAGGCTTCCCCACCCTTCTCCTCTCTATTATTGTATTGGCCTGAATATAAGTTGCACCCAAATATAAGCCACACCTTTAAAATTCAAGTGGAAAGGGGGGGAAAGACAATACCCAAATATAAGCCGCTCTCTTAAAATTTTGCAGGCACTCTCACACCTGTTCCGTTTTACAATATGTCTGTTTCAGCAGCGATACTGTAAAAGCCAATTTTGTAAGGTGGCAAATTTAAGCCACACTTTAGCTTTTCACGGTCAGAATTTGGAGGAAAAAAAGTGAGGCTTATATTCAGGCCAATACGTTACTACTACTACTACTACTACTACTACTACTACTACTACTACTAGCCTTTATTGACATGTTAAAACAGTAAAATCATAAAATCATACAGTTATCCAGATACATTGATACTCCAAACATATACAATATATAAAAGACTAGATAGCCACCACTGAATAAATCAGGCAACTTTAGATTTAGCTTTAAAGATCTCGGCTAGGTACCCCGAAACAATATTGGTAGTTTCAGGAGTATCATCCCTCAACAAATATTTTATTACAGACTCTTTGTAAATCAACATGTTGATCACTAGGAGATCTCTGCGATGGGTGTTGGTTTAGGATAATTTGTGATTACTAGTTTTTGTGGAATCATCACCAAATTCCACCTTTTTTCCTGATTAAAGTCACATTGGGCCTCTGGGTAATGGGTTATTGGATCAAGTTCAATCTTGTGGATAGTATCCTCTCTGTTTCCCTTGTGCTTTCCCTCCTGGAGTCAGAGCAGCAACCTAAACTGAGGCATCTGTTTTATTTTCCTTCTCTACTGTTTGTTGTGGTTTAGCAACATTTGCTGCTGTCCTCTTCCTTTTCCCTTTTTTCCTATGGGCTTCGAATGTAGGCTTATTTGTGTCCAGAGTGGAATCCGTTGGTATCAACTTGTAAAGCTTCTGTAATTGACTACCGGCTGGATTTGTCTAGATGTCCTTTCAATATCTTTCGACTCTAAAGCTCTCTCTTGAATTGTAAAATTTTCCACTAATGTTGTAAGCAGCCCATTGCTTTCTGTAAGGAAGGTTTTGATGAGAAATAATTCTGAGCAAACCATATAAAGCTGATCCTGGAGTTGAGTGTCTCTCTCCTCTGTGTGCATTTAGAAATGGCTTGTTGTCTGGGTGGGCTTTTACTGAGCTCAAAAGACGACCTCTGAATGAGCTTGTCGGTTTGCCCCAATTTATTTCTCAAATTGGCCTTGTTTATGTCCTTTGCCAAGGCCAATTCTAGGACCAAATTTATTGAAGGAACTTTCTTATATTCCTAGGTTCTTGTATGTTCCCTTTAAGATTTATTGACCACTCCAAAGCAGGAAATATAGGGGATACTTCATCTTGTATCAGCTTGCTTGACTCTTTTTTGCTCTCCTGAAGGAAAAACTGTGATTTTACTTTGTCTTCTCTGAGGTTCAGGAGAGCTACTTGCAAAGTTTGGCATAATTCCTAGGGTTTTAAATGCCTTCCTTGCATACACCATATTGGTCAACCACTCGGGAAGGTAACGGAGCAAAGCATTAAGCCAAGCTTGCACAGAGTCCCACAAAAAGTTATATCCAACAAAGTGGAGAGGGGTAAATTATTTCGTTTCTTTTCCTCCTCACCTGATCAGTAAAACACTGACTCACCCTGTGTTTCTCTCAGCCCAGCACTTCTCCTATCCCAGCAGTTTTCTTGACAGTTTTTCAGCTGGGTTTTCTCATCTGGTAAGTTGCAGTTAGTGCGAATACATTAGACCAGCGAGATAACAAGGAAGTAAAACAATAAAATAGAACAATAAAATAGGGCAATAAAACAGTAATACAGTGAGAGCAGCTGCCTCATCCTGCCTGAGAGGTCACGGCCATTTTGATCACCTCCTCTCAAAATTGGCTTGGGGGGCCAAGAACCCCCAAAATGGGGTGGGTGGGTGGAAAAAGAAGGGATCATTCCATCTGGTAAGCTAAAAGGCTTGCGCAGACAGAAGGTTTGTCATAGCACAAAACTGAATTCCACCCTTAAATTTTAATGTAAGTGAATTCAATTCCAGTTCTTAATCCCAAAAGCATCCTGTTGGAATTGGGGGTTTCTCGTTCTACAATACATCACAGAATCAATTATAGCATAAACATAAAATTCCAAGAATTGATTTGATACTGTGAAAATTTAGGTTTAAAATAAGTAGTGTATGGAATCAAATGAACAAGCACACAACATGATCTGACTTTTGAAATCTGCACTCAAATTCCAGAACAAGCCTGAACCAACTTAGATGAAATTATAGCAAATTTGGGCTTTTAATTTCAGTTCCTATTCTTAGCTGGAGTTTGGTTGTCAAGACAACGCCTTCCACTTCAAAAAAATCCTCTTTATCTGTAAGCAATGTGTCATGAAGTCAATATCAAAAGTTTGTTAGAATGGCCTTGTCTACAACCAAACAATAGCTTGTGTTTCACTTAAATCAACACAAAACAAAAATGTAATAACATTTCCAAAATGTGTACAGAATATATTTACCAGAAACAATTCAGAGCCCTGATTTGTCCAAATCAGTACCAACTGAACTTGAGATAGTATTCCAAGGCATTCACAGCTTTTATATGGCAACTACTACCTATTTGCATCTTAGGCCTAATAGCATCTTACAATATTCTATAGACCTATTTTCCCAACATGAGACAGTTGGATTGAAATTTACATGCCAATCTTAGAATGGTTTGTTCAAGTACTTTAGGCTACAATCCTATACTCAAGATCTGCTGGCTGAGATGCTTTAGGACAGAAATGGGGAACCTGGTGCCCTCCAGATGTTACTGAACTCCAATTCTCATCAGTCCCAGCCAGCATGGCCAATGGTTGGGGATGATTACAGCTGCAGGATAGCAACATCTGGAAGGCCACATGTTTGTCATTCCTGCTTTTAGAAAGCAGCAGAGGGCTGCCTACAGTGGCATAAGTTTATATTAACTGCCAGCATGACAGACAGGTCAGTAGGACTTCCCAGATAGGTCATTGCGAAGCAGACAAAAACATAGTGGAGTCATAGGCAGCACAAAGGAAGAACAGACTCATGCCAAAGCCTGCAGTCACTCAAAACTTGGCCATGCCCCCACCAACAACACTTTACACTATACCTAGGTGGAAGTAGTTTCCAATCCCATCATCCTGCTTCAGGGATATTAGCATCACATATGGTGTAACTGAATAACAAATAGCAGCACACCACAACTGGTATACACCAATGAAAGTATAAATCAGACACAGTCAAACCTCTGCTCCCGAACACCTCCATTTTGGAATGTTTCGGCTCCCGGACGCTGAAAACCCGGAAGTAAATGCTCCAGTTTTCAAACGTTTTTTGGAAGCCAAACAGCTGATGTGGCTTCCGCTTGAGTGCAGGAAGCTCCTGCAGCCAATCAGAAGCCATGCCTCAGTTGTCGAACATTTCAGAAGCCAAACAGGCTTCCGGAATGGATTACATTCAACAACCAAGGTTTGACTGTAGTAGGAAAGTATAGGGCTATACGTCTGACCTCATGCAACCATAGAGCCCAGAAGAGAAAGCTCCAGAAGGTGAATCAACGGCCCACGTGGAAACTGGAGCACACAGCTAACATGCCTCCTCCTAGAACTGTAACACAGCGGTTGTCAAAGGGTGTGACGCGCCAGAGTGGTGTGGCAGGAGAGGATGGCAAGTGTCACGGGAAGATTCAAGGACAATCAATACTGTATTTTTCGAATACAATACTCTACCAGCGGCTCTTCCATGCCCACTTTCATACAGATCATGGGGAGCCCCACCCCATGGTCAGTGGCAATGACCAGGACGCTCCTGGCAATTCTTCTATGGGGTTCTTAACTAACTTGTTCCAGGCAGGCTCCTGCTCCCTTGCAAACTCCATAACAGACCACCGTACAACAGGTTAAGGTGTTCCTAGCATGCAGCTGGCACCACTGTCCTAGAGCACTGCTGGAAAGGCTAGATGGCAACCCCACATGCGTCTTTTCCTTTTAGGATCTCCTGCATCCCAGAAGTTATTCAATCAAAGCTTTCACTTTGCCACATAGGTTGCTTCTTTGTTGCCTGGGTGTGGCATTTACTTAAATAAATTACCCTGCTTTTTTACATTTAGGTTTTAAGGCAGCTTACAAAAAATTGAAACGTGCAATGTGCAAAATTCAAAACATCAGCAATTAAAACAACAGAACAGCTTCCATGGTGCAAAGGTTTCCTGAAATGAAAGCATTTAAACCAAACACCTGAAACCTGACAGAGACAGTGGGGGGCTATGGTAGAGCTTCTCAGGAGCCTGTGACTACTCCACTATGTTGCATTTTCTTTGGGGTATTTTCCCCTCCTCTCCCAGGCTGAGTAGGCATAGGACTTAGTGGTCTTTCTGCAGGCATTCTAGCAGCATATCTCCAGATATGTGTAAGGCAGGAAACAGCTAGTGGTTCAGATCCAGACCTCCCCCAACCTCCACAGCTCATTTTCACAGGTGGTGTCAAAATGATATTTGGTGACTCAAAGGTGGTTGCCCCCCCCCCCTCTTTTGCAGCTGCAGTTCAAGCTATGCCTGCAGAGAAACATTCTTTGCACTGCTGGCTTGAATTCAAAGCAAAGGAATATTGCACTTGTATGTCGTTCTTTGGACAGGGATCAGCAGAGCTATGGCGTTTCCATTCAGGAACTCTGTAGCTCAGCCAATCCCACCAATCAGCTGAGAGCAAGCATAATTGCCAAAGAGCAATTGGGAGAGTGCTTTAAGGAGCCCATTTGTTTCTTTATTCTTACCTGCCCCACACCTGACTTTGCATGATATCAGGTATGGAGCAGTTAGGTGCAGCTTGAGAAAAACAGCCACTTGGCCTAAATTGGCCTGCAGGTCAAAGGTTCCCCACCCCTGGTGTAAAGTAAGTATAAGATTGTTCACCCTGTCAGCTACCTTTTAGCTACCTGAAGTGGGAGGAACTTACTTATCATGAAATGTGCTTCTGACAAGCCAGCCACTTGCCACATTTTCTACGTTAAGGTGGTGGGGGCTGGCTGTGCATAGCACCTTCTAACGTTAAATGGATACTGGCTCTTAGCTCAGAATCAGAAAAAGAGCACAGATTTGAATGCACGCTCATGTTTACACTAAGAAGATACTGGCTTCTCTGACTGCAGAGGAAACCATTCAGGACCATAGAGTCAGGCAGGGCATGGAAAGAGAACATAAAATGGGGGGGGGGGGTGGAGAGAAAGTAGGGACAATCAGTCACCTTGAAGAATAACTTGCAACATTCATTTTTGTGGTGCCAGTAACCCACCTCAGATTAAGAGATAGTCCAACTTCTTGCAACGAAGGATAGCAACTATAGCATCCATGACAGATGAATTTACATTTTCAGCTCAAGGTTGCTGTCAGGGGTGCACTTTTGTTACAGGGAGGGTGGCCACATTTGCCCAGAACACAGCTTAATATGTTAAGTCTCCGAAGGAAAAAAGAAGAAATCATATCCAAGAGCACATTTATTGCTATTCAATCTGTAATGTAGAATTCCTAAAACACATAATAGATATTTTCAGTGGTGAAGTAAGTGGTGAACTCTACAAGCTCGCTGCACCTTTTGGGGAAGGCTTTTGTTTCTATCATCATTCGTTTTTAACTTCTCTTTGGAGTCAATGTGCTTCTCAGCTATACAGTGTTCATTCAGCAATATTTTGAGACAAAAGACCACTATGCCCCAGTGACCTGATATTTTGTGACTCAAGCAGTGAAATAATGTTGTTGTTTAGTCGTTTAGTCGTGTCCGACTCTTCATGACCCCATGGACCAGAGCACGCCAGGCACTCCTATCTTACACTGCCTCCCGCAGTTTGGTCAAACTCATGCTGGTAGCTTCGAGAACACTGTCCAACCATCTCGTCCTCTGTCGTCCCCTTCTCCTTGTGCCCTCAATCTTTCCCAACATCAGGGTCTTTTCCAGGGAGTCTTCTCTTCTCATGAGGTATCCAAAGTATTGGAGCCTCAGCTTCAGGATCTGTCCTTCCAGTGAGCACTCAGGGCTGGTTTCCTTAAGAATGGATAGGTTTGATCTTCTTGCAGTCCATGGGACTCTCAAGAGTCTCCTCCAGCATCATAATTCAAAAGCATCAATTCTTCGGCGATCAGCCTTTTTTATGGTCCAGCTCTCACTTTCATACATCACTACTGGGAAAACCATAACTTTAACTATACGGACCTTTGTTGGCAAGGTGATGTCTCTGCTTTTTAGATCATTGCTATTGGGCAGATGTGATAGATAATAGCAGTTTTAATTTCTAATTATGCTCTTCTTGTATACCTGTATTTTAAATTGTTGTTACCTGTCTCAAGATCATTTATGATGAGAGCAGGATAGTTTTTTTAAAAAAAAGGTTTTTTAGGTTGTTTTTTGTCATTTTTTCATCTTCAAAACTCTGAATCACCTGATCCCCCATTCTTGTGTTCAGAGTGCATGTTATTATGGCTTGAGTAGTGAATTAATGTCCAAAGTGCATTAATGTCCAAAGCGGGGTTCACATCAGGGTGCTGGTGCTGGCAGGTTGGCAACCCAAAGACAACAAATAAGGTCAGTAGAAAGCAGCTCATCTTGCACTAGACTAGAGCTAGGTAGAACACTAATTGACATCTTGTGTCACCCAACCGCTGCTTTCTCTTTATTCCATATACTGCCCTCAGACCATCTGCACTGCTGGTGGTGCCCAAGAGAAAACAAGCCAGTAGCTTCCTCCTCTGGAAAGAAAAAAGTCACACTAGCACAGAACAGCCTGTGAAATTATTGTGCAAAGCCTGAGAAGTAATAGCAATGGACACTTTACTTCACTGTGCATCAGGATTCTGTGAAAAGGGGGAGGATCCAGAATTATTGTAACCCCTATTTGGGCATAATTGTCCATGAAATCTTAAAAACATTAAGAGATGGAGCATAGGGGGCGTGGGCGGTGGCTTCTGGTCCCAATCTAGCATAGGGTTCTAACATCACAGAGAGCCTACAAGCATAGAGCAAACCCCGCCTGTTCTGTAGCCCTCCCCAGCAATGCATGTATGGTGATGTTGGAGCTATCTAGCACTTCCCTCCACATGATTAAAATTGCATGGAGGAAAATGCCCACATAAGGCTCCAATTACAGCATATTCCCTTGCTGAGCCATTCTGCAAACTGCGGGACTCAAGTAACAGTGTCCAAGAGGTGAGATCTCCTCCGGAGAGGTGACACTCTGTTCAATCAGAGCCAAGGAAATAAATTCTTAATGACTTCCTCCCAGCCCCCACTTTCCTGTCCTTGGTCAATCGTTTCAGGTAAGTGTTGAGCCCAGACCAGCAACATTCTCAAGCCCAACATTCTTGTTGTCCCCCCGGCAGGGTAATATAGTGGGAGCAGATAAAATTGACAAGCACAGTTCTGTGTCCTGTCGAGGAAGAAAGGCTGGTTCTTGAATTCAAGATCTGAGTTAAGGCTAGTTTACAATTCAGCACAAATAACAGGAAAGAAAAGACACACTTAATTTTTTAAGTGCCTTTTGAGCTGGGTGCACGCAGCAATACTGGCATCCTATGCTGTAGCAACAGGGTAAAAAAGAAACATGTTTACAGAAATTAGGTCAAGGTTTGTACTGTGAGAAAGAGTGCTAGTGTACAATAGATGTCCTTCTCCTTTTGAGTGCATGATGCTTGCATTCTAGTAATAAACCTCATGCTACATGAGGCACGCACAAGATATATGTATAATTCAGAACTTCAGAATCTAGCCATGAGGCACCAGAACTTGAAAGCCTGCCAACAGCAGTTTTCCCTATTCTGCAGCCCACCCAGAAGACTAGAATCCACTTCTTTCCTTAACTATGCCCTATTTCAGCTTCCCTTCATTAAAGGAACAGGGAGGATTGAGAGGGTAGAGAAACACTTTTTAAAAGTAAAATGAAGTCCTGATCAGACTATTTAATGTCATTCAGCTTGATCTGGCAGCTGAAGACCCACTTGGGTAACCACTGCTTTTAGTGTAGGAAAGACTGTCGAGTCAATAATACCTGTAATTCACTGTGACTCATAAAAATTCTTACTACTTAATTCATTCACTAATTAGAATTTAAAAGGGCACTGTTCCCATTCAGACAATTTCATTTACGTTCTACTGAGCATCTCATACAAGTTAGGAGGTGAAAGCGGACAGCCAATTCTGCTTAAACTTCAAGAGCCTCTCCCTACCATCAATATCCTTTTGTACCATTTAACACCCTCAAGCAGAGTATATCAATGTCACTGGATAAGTACATTGCATTTCCCAAGCTTTAAGGGCAAAATAGATCTGGAACTGACAGACAGACCCCCAGGTGCACAGGCAGAGGAAAGTGCATTCTCTCAAAGATATCCCTAACCAGCCAGAGAAATAAACTATTGAACAAAAATGGGTGAGCAATTCACAGTATACATTTTTCTTCTTCTTCAAAGAGGCAGTCACACTAACTTATTCAAAGGCGTGCTTACATAGACAAATGTTATACGTGAATTGGGCAGAGATACGGTTGCTTTGGTTGTAATTTCCAGGATCATATTAGTAACTTTTCAAGCCATCATAATCATGAAAATGGCTGCAAGCTATGTGTATGATTGTCTAGTTATGCCCATTATGTTTGCCTATATGAATGCCCATTTGGGAGCAATCAGAGTTGCTCAGATGGATAAAAGTGTTGTATTTCAAAAGATCATAAGAAGGTATTCGTGAATCACTTATCATAGATTAGCTAACCCTTAGGTAACTTTATCTCTAATTTTGCTCACAGAATGGAATTTAGATTTTCAAATCTTTCAGTCATTCTCCTAAGCACTCAGCTCCTGCTCCAGGCTGGCAAGAGCCTCTGTTCCATCAAAGTATCTAATCCAGTGGATGCCAGAAGCCATGTCAATCCATGCTGACATTAGAGAAAACCAGCCAATCACATTGAGGAAAGCAAACTGCGTGAAAAGGTCAGAGGTCGAGGAGATGTTTGTCAGAGCACAGAACGTAAGATGCTACTTTATCCCAGGTTCTCCAGGGTTTCAAGCTTTTTCAAGCCCCACCACGGGCTGGACCTGGGACCTTCTACATGCAAGACAGATGCTCTGCCTCAGAGGAAGGAACTCAGATATCAGGAGGTGCAAAAACATAAGAAGAGTCTGCTAGGTCAGGCCAATGGCCCATCTAGTTCAGCATCCTATTCTCAAAATAGCCAGGACCCAAACACAACAGCACATTCCCCTCCTCTTTCCATCAATTAGTATTCAGAAGCATACTGCCTCCAACCACAGAGAAAGAGCATAGCCATCATGGCTAAAGGTAAAGGGACCCCTGACCATTAGGTCTAGTCGTGACCGACTCTGGGGATGTGGCGCTCATCTCGCTTTATTGGCCGGGGGAGCTGGCGTACAGCTTCCGGGTCATGTGGCCAGCATGACTAAGCCGCCTCTGGTGAACCAGAGCAGTGCACGGAAACGCCGTTTACCTTCCCGCCAGAGTGGTACCTATTTATCTACTTGCACTTTGACATGCTTTCGAACTGCTAGGTTGGCAGGAGCAGGGACCGAGCAACGGGAGCTCACCCCGTTGTGGGGATTCGAACCGCTGACCTTCTGATCGGCAAGTCCTAGGCTCTGTGGTTTAACCCACAGCGCCACCCGCGTCCCGCCATCATGGCTAGTAGCTAATAATAGTCTCATCTTCCATAAATCTGTCAAATCCCGTTTTAAAGCCGTCCAAGTTGGTGGCTATCACAGCCTCTTGTGGAAGTGAGTTCCAGACATTAACTACGTGCTGGGTAAAGAAGTGCTTACATTTTATTTGTTCTTAAGCTTTCAGCATTCAGCTTCATTGGATGTCCATGCATTCTAGTGTTATAAGAGAAGAAAACCCTTTCCCCGTCCACTTTCTCTATGGCATGCATCATTTTATAAATTTCTATCATGTCACTTCTTATGTTTCCTCCAAATCCCAAACACTGTAGCCTTTCTTTATATGGGAGATGATCCATCCCCTTGATCATTTTGGTTGCCATTTTCAGAAACTACAATATCCTTTTTGAGGTGAGGTGATCAGAACTGTACACTATATTCCTACTGTGACCACATTTGGAATGCAGCGTACAGTGTCTGGGACGGCTTAGGGAGTTCAGTTCCTTTCCTAATGATGCCCAGCATAGAATCTGCCTTTTCCACAGCTGCCACACACTGGAGCAATATCTTCAGCAAACTAGCCACTATAACCACAAGATCTTGTTCCTGGTTAGTTACCACAAATTCAGACACCATGAGTGTATATGTGAAAGTAAGAATTTATTTGCCCTGACATGTGTCATTTTATAGTTGTTTGCATTGAATTGCATTTGCCACTTACTGCCTAGTCCTTTCAGAGCTCTTCACAATTTCTTTTTGTTTTAACCCTGACTAATATAGTATCATCAGCAAACCTGGCCACCTACTGCTCACCCCCAACACTAAAGCACATCCACCACAACACACCAGTTCCTTTATGTGCATTATAGCCTTAAGCCCATTATATCCCACACATTAGCCCTATTACCAGGGCTGAGGTGCAACGGGGGAATATCTGTTACACACATCTTTTCTGGGTTGAAAGTCCCCTCTCCTTTTTGAGATTTTTCTACAATTGATGTGAAACGACAGCAAAAGTTTTTGATTTTTAGAGTAATCCCTGATTGGCTAAGATCACCCGTGTTAGGAAGCCTTGCCCTTGCTTGAAATGAGTTGTCATGAGTGAGACAGGACACGGCCAAATATGATTGGCTAGACCATGTCCAGTGGTGATGGCATAATTTCCTTCTCCCTCATTTTATTCTTTATAGTTGATTCCAGTCAAAACAGCAAAGAGGGAAGGGAACCATGGTTATTAACATTTGCAAAAGCACAAGAAAGAAAGTATGATTAAGTTGTAGGGTGGTATTAAACACACATCCCAATTGACAAAGCACTATTTCCATTTTGTCAATGGGCAACTAAGAGAGAACAATTTGTTAACAGAAATCCAACTTATTCATGGCTGACTCGAGATTGAACAGGGACCACTCATTGAGTCATAGCACCTCTCTGAACCTGTATATAAGATTTCTGATATATAATAAGCTTGGCATTTTTAGACTGGAATCCTAGATTCATGTACCTGGGAGTAAGCCCCATGAATTCAGTGGGGCTTACTTCTGAGTAGACATGTACAGGCTTCCACTGTTAGCCTCTTTTATCATGGTGAGGAAACATAGTTTGGAACCTAAAAACATTTTAAGCTGTTACTTAGCTTCAACCTTGCAAGGAAAAGGGTATTAAATGCTAACAAATCAGCACAGTTTATTTCAAAACTTCAAAACATACTTCAAGATGATGTTGTGGGTAACCATTTAATTTTAACCATTACAGTCCCCATAATTAAAAAAGAGGCTCTTTTAAAGAAAAACTTCACATCTGTACCCATTTCCCCTCCATACAAAGAGAATGTAAGTATAGTGAATACTGTTAACCATCCAATTAAATGCATTTTAAATACATGCTATTAAGAAGTCTAACAGTATGAGAAGAATACGTTTGTGGCACCTTAGAACAAAACTTATTACAGAGGAAATTTTACAATTGCATATACCAGTGCAGCCTTAATCAAATCCTAATTAATCTGCTGATTTTATATTCTGACATAATCTTGCTGAAAAGAGGCATAGTTAATTAAAACATGACTTGTTTATCCAGCTACCTAGGGTTTCAACTCAGAAAGTGGTGTTCAGAAAACAAGTGCATTCTGTAGCATGTCATTTACTTTATTTTTCTTAAAAAAAAAAAACTTGGAACCAAAATTATGCAATGTCAGCAAGCAGACTTCTAAAGAGATATTTTGAAAGGTGAAATAATTGTTCCAGAGGAATCACGCTGACAATAATTTCATTTAAACATGCATTTTTCTATTATGTGCCCTACATTTAAGAAGTTCAGAACTCTTTAGCAGCCATTCATTACTACAAAGCATTTTCATTCAGTTGTTTTTTTTAGCAATGGAATCATTTGTATAAACATACAGAGACATTTACAAATTTATGGGACTGACCCACTTTTGCTCCGAGTGGAGGGTGAGTACTCCCATATAAAGCAGCCTTTCTACCCCATTTGGGAGTAACACCAATGGACTCTGAAAGATCCTTTTATGTTGTTGTTGTTGTTGTTGTTGTTGTTGTTGTTGTTGTTGTTGTTTTGAATATTTTATTAGTTGAATATAAGAACAAGATATAATCAAATACAAGCAATCAAATACAGTTTTCCCCTAAACCGCCCCCCAAACAGCCCCAACTACGTCCAGGTAATTACATTAGTAATATAATCAGATAACAAATTATTTCTACAGTTGCTGGTTTAAAAAATATCATTCCACATGATCCCATGTGTCTTAGGTGGTTCAAATGCATGTTCTTTCTTTGATGCATATGTAATAAAGGAGGACCACGTTATTGCAAAAGTTATGTAGTTTCTCACGTTGTTTTCTTTCACGTACCCTTTCTGTTAAATGTTGTTGTTTTTTAAATATCTTGCATACAGAATGTAAAGCAATATTATAACAATATAACAAAAACAGAAATAAAAATTGTAATCAAAGATCATGCTTAGTAACATTAAGATTACAGTCTTATGGCAAGAAATGCCAGAACGAGAAGGTTAGGATCCAGCGGATTCCTGGCTCATAGATACATCCACCCCAACTCACCCCAACTCAACAGGGGTTCAGCTGAGGTCAAAAAAGGGGAGTTCTGGGGGCATGGTGGGGGCAGGAGCAGAGAGGACTCAGGCTGGATCCTAAGTCTGCTCATCTCGGTCATGTGGCCAGCAGCAGCCCTGATACTGAGTAAGGATTGTATCTGGTGTAACTTTTCATCGGACTTACGGTAACTTACACCAGCATGCCTAGTGACACAACCATGAGACAAGGAGTCCTAAAAAGCATATTCAAACACAAATAATTGGGAGAAAGATCCGACTTGACCATTCATTGGCAAGAATTGTGCCACATCTGGACCACTTTGATCAAAGCTCTCTGTAAATTCCAGTAGCCATTTCAGTCTCAGCTATGATCAGTACACATATTTTGGGACTGTTGCTGCAAGACGTTACAAGATGCTTTCAGCCAAAAATGAGGTCTCAGCTGGAAATTTTAAGTAAAAGGCGTTGGTAAGAGAGCCAGTGAGTTGTTCATTCTAATACAAGAGTTTACTTTTAGGGCAAGTTCACATATAGTGGTTTTATCCATCTCCTTGAGTAGAAGGAAACCTTATGCAGTTTTCCCCAAGATCTCACATCTAAGAAGTCAGAATGAAAATTTTGTTCAATTAATGCACATACTGCAACACCTCTTACCCCAAGCTCACTGGTAAAAGAAAGGTGTCAGAGATGTTGTTCTGTAATAGCTTTCCTGTCTCTAAGTCACAGAGCTTCCCCGTGGGTAAGGGGAAAAACACAAACAATTCCCTAGTGAGAAACCAAAAGTGTACAGTGTCAGCACGACTATACCATAAAAATAGGCTTTTCTAACATATTTTTGAGAAGGCTAAGGTGGGATTTCTGTTACAGAAATAAAAAGGTGTAGCTACAACAAACAGTAATGATAGAAGCTGAAAAAGAGTAAAGACATGCTACAGATAAAATGGATATTTGGGCAACCAGGACACCATGAGTCTTCCTATTCACCCATGGAAGCCTTGTGATAATTATATTTAAAATTCATATGTATTCTATGTGACAAAACAACACTGTGTCCCATTATAGATTCCATTAAGCACTGGAAAAAATGGACTACAAAGCTGCTACTCCCTCTGCAGTGGAAGATGTCAGAACTTTGGGATGGGGTGGGGGGATTTTCACCTGTACCACAGTGTAGAGGTAAGAGTTTAACTCACACACACATCACAGACACATGCTGTATGCCACAGATGCAGTCCCAATCCTCACGAAGCCCCCAGATCTGGCTGTTATTTTGTTTAAATAAAAAAATAAAATAAAACGAATGCATTCTCACATTTAATAATACAAGTAGTTTGGTTCTAGGGCAACCACATATTATTGTTTTAAACTACAATGGCCTTGCAAGCTGCTGAATAAAGTTTGGAGTATCCCAACAATAATATCATATATAGTACCCCCAAACAGAAGGGCATCCAATTCGTCAGCTTCCTATGTTCCTACCCTTGAAGAAAGACCTCCTGATCCTCTTGCAGATTTTTTATTTTTTTGCCCACCAGTGGTGGGGGGAGAGGATTCACATTAGCACTTTAGCAATGGTCTACAGTTAGCACTTCCACTGGGAAAGTCTATAGCAATTGTCACATTTGCCCCTCACCAGCGACCTATACAGATGTGACAGAAGAGAACAGTGCTCAAGTTACCATGGGAGCAGAACCTGGAAGAATAAGAACAGCCATGAAGGCTACCTGACATGCTGCGTCCTTCCACACATTCCCAAAGACAATTCAGATTGCCTTACGGCACCACTCTCCATTCATCAAAAACGATACTCTGGCTCTGGACTCTGCTCTCCAGCAGGTTTGCCAAATTTCAAAACTAAGCATCTCCTCATAGTGATGTAAGATTTCTTAAGGTTATTGAATTGGTTAGATGTAAGCAGCATTATCGCTTTAGCAATCGTTCTAAAAATTGCTGCATTAAAAAACACGTGTTCATCTATTTTATAAAATCTCGCTTATAAGTATCACCAGCGCTTTTGGGGATAGGGTAGGTTATCAAACCATAAATTAATAAAAAGGTGCTGATGTTACCTGACCCTGTTACAATCTGAGATGCCAGCAGATCTCTGTAGGGACACATCACAGGTTTGCACCAAATGCGAGTGCGTTTCTGTCTCAGACACTGTAATTTATTTATCCCGGCATGTAACATTAACAGACTGTCTGGATCTTGGCAAGCACAGACTTGCACTGTCATATAAACAGTCTGACAAAACCTACCGTTTCTTAAATGCATAAGTGAATAAAAAGATTTCATCAAACTCACTGCAACCCATAGCTGTGACTGGGTATACTTGGCATGGGATGTTGCAGTGGTGGGGGGGGGGGGCGTCGGCACTAAGGAAAACCTGGCAAGCTATTCTCTCTCAGCTTCAGCCACGCATCCGTAAAATGGAAATAGTACTGACTTGCTGGTGGGGTTGAGCTCATTGTTATGCTTTTCAACTCCGAGGTAGCAATTTCAGGGTGCAGGGGGAGCCCCTCCACTACCTCACTGCTACTTTCAAGGGTTGGGGGAGAAGCAAAACAATGAAAAGTTTCAGCTCGGCCCTACTTGTGACTCAAATCAGAAGTCTTTCCCAGTATTATTTAAGAACATAGGAAGCTGCCTTATACCAAGTCAGGTCATTGGTCCACCTTGCTCAGTATTGTCTACACTGACTGACAGGATTTCAGGCAGGTGTCTCTCCCCACTGTACCTGGAGATGCCAAGGAATGAACCTGGGACCTTCTGACTGAGATTCCTGCAACTTAGAGACAGTATGCAGATTTTTAAAAATCAGAGTATATTTCGCTTAATTGCTGCTTATTTCAAAGGGCAAAGAGTGTATGCAGGATACAAAAGTCGTATCTGAACACTGTTCAGCCAGCCCACCACACCCACATCTAATATTTTAGCAGGCTCCACCCTTTTTTTAAAAAAAGAATTTCTTTGCGGCATTAAGGGCTAGAACTTACTTGCTGTTGTTTTTAAAGGAAAGCTCAGGATACGGCATTAAGCTAGTCATGATGACTAATTTGATTCCATTGGGTCTGCTCTAAGCATGTCTAACAGCATCATCTTAACCAGGTCTATGCAGCAGTAAGTCCTACTGAATGCGGTGGTGCTTACTCACAGGTAATCAGGGTTAGGAGTGCAGCCTAAGTCTGAATCTAGCCCATTGTTCTGTGCGCGTGCACGCACACTGTGATTGTGGGCTTGGAGAACACATCCAGCTCTGATTCCACTTCCCCACAAACAATATAAATGAGGCAAAAACAGAAAGACACAAAATGTTGTGTATGCAACGCTCAATCTAATTGGAAAGACTTCCATCTATCTTAAGTGCAAAAGTATAGTAATTAAAAATTAATCGTAGACAGAGATATGCAACTTACACTCACAAACTCCCTTTTCTGAAATTCTTTTGTGTTTATGCAGATTTGTGCCAGACATTCTGCATCCTCATTAAGTGGTATCTGGCAACCTGCCCAAGTTTTAGTGGGTTCTGGGAATGCCAATATATTAACCAGAGTACTTTTCACATAACCTTTGGAGTTTTTTCCTTCTAGAAAAGTCAACCATTTGGCACAGCGTAACCATACTTCATCTAAAAAAGCTCTCCATTGCCAATCAACACAGAAATTACCCTTCAGTTCTTCATCCTTTCCAAACCTGTAAGAACAACAAGTTCAGCAAGAGATTTACTCAAGTTGTACTTTCAAATGGGGGACAACATGTCATGTTGCATAGGTTTTGCAAAAGAAAAGGAATGAGACATAAGTACTGGCATATACTCAAAAGGGATGGTTTTCATTTTCTTATATATGTGCTGGCAGATATATTACAATATAAGATGCATCTTTTAAAAATTAGACAGTTTTACTACTGACATCAGTTTCTTCTATGGATTACCCATGACACCCACCCTGCCATTCACACATCTCCCCACCCAACACAGGTAATTGAGCAGATGGTGAATGATGCCATCTCAAGCAACTATTTTAGCTGTAGAACCAGGTTGCCCTACTAGGTCTAGTTCGGTTAGAAACTTCAGATACTCCTACAAGAATTTTAAGCAATTTAGCAATGCCTGTTAAGCAACACTCCAAACCATTTCCCTCTGAAAAGAAGAATTTGGACCAGATCCATAGGTATCTCCAGCACTTGGCATGATTAAGCTCTACCAGCTCCTCAAGTAACCAAAATACTAAAAGCCTTACAGCAGGGCTGGACCTAGGTGTCATATACAACCCTTCAGGCATCTCTAGCTGGCCCCCCAGGGTCTCTCTGCAAGCCATACATCCTCCATGGGCCAAACTTCACTGACCCTGCTCCACAACTCCCTCCATTTCTCCTCACCAGCTAGATGAGTCCTTGAACTGCAATAGTGCCTTGTGCTTGCCTGGATGAAGGGATGGAGATGATTGCAAGCTGGATGTTAGGCTACTGTACTAAAGCAGCAGTCACATCCATTGCCTTAGCCACTGCTCCTTGCAAAGTACTCACTAGGGGATGGGACCTGTAGGCTGAAAAATGTACCCCACTCCTGCCTTACAGGGACACTGTATGTTACAAAAAAAATTCTGTGTATCTGAATAAGTGTGCATGCACACGAAAGCTCATACCAAGAACTAACTTAGTTGGTCTTTAAGGTGCTACTGGAAGGAATTTTTTTTTGTTTTGACTATGGCAGACCAACACGGCTACCTATCTGTAACTGTATGATACATATGGATTATTTAGGTTGGGTCTCCGAACCGTAATAAAGATTGATTGATTGATTGATTGATTGATTGATTGACTGATAATTTAGGAAACAGAGGTAAAATATAAAGTACACCTGTGGCAATCATAGGCTGTTAAGCAATAGAATCAAAACTTTTATTCAGCTGTACGCAACTACAGCTATCTTCATAGCACAGTGGAGACCCAAAAGAAAATGGTATGTGAAGCAGTGGCACCATTTGTAAGAGATACCATAAACAATAAGGCAAGTACTGCACAGACACAATCCTTTCTTTATTAAATTCTTTTTAAAAATTGTAAATAAACATGATAACATCTTCTCTTCGGCTTTAGTACAATTAAATCAATGGCATTAATGCTTTAGATGAACTCATACATCCCAAGCATCTCTTAACAAAATATTCATGCAGCTGGATTTATAATGCAGACGCAACTACCAACTTCTGCGGAAAGCCTAGAAAATTGCCTTGATTAATTGTTAGGGGGCATTTCAGAACTAGGGAACAAGGATGATATCAGAGGTAAGATGGCCTGTACGCATTATCTCCTCTTCCTTCTATTGTGAAATCTGACCTTCTTATCCTTTCCCTCTTTTTCAGTGAATGTGTGAAACACAAGATGTTGGATGTGCCATCTGTTGATAATGTTCCCTTTTTTATTAATAATAGCACAAAATGTTGCAAGCCAATTCCACATGTATCATACAAACATTACATTTAACAAGCACGAATACAGATACATAAAAGGTAAAGGTACCCCTGCCCGTACGGGCCAGTCTTGCCAGACTCTGGGGTTGTGCGCCCATCTCACTTAAGAGGCCAGGGGCCAGCGCTGTCCGGAGACACTTCCGGGTCACGTGGCCAGCGTGACAAAGCTGCATCTGGCGAGCCAGAGCCGCACACAGAAACGCCGTTTACCTTCCCGCTAGTAAGTGGTCCCTATTTATCTACTTGCACTTTGACGTGCTTTCGAACTGCTAGGTTGGCAGGAGCAGGGACCAAGCAACGGGAGCTCACCCCGCCACAGGGATTCGAACCGCCGACCATACGATCGGCAAGTCCTAGGCGCTGAGGTTTTACCCACAGCGCCACCCGCGTCCCCATACAGATACATAAATATGTATAAAATAGTTTATGTTTTAGCATCACCCTAATTATTCCCTCTTACTTGAGTGCACAAAACCTACAAGGATCTTGAATTCAAGAACAGAGGATTGTGTTCTTTCTTGTGTTGTTTATTACGAACAAGACAAAGGTGCATCTATGTTAGAAATCTGTTACCTGGTCAATCTCCAAGGCAAACAGGCTATTCTTAGAAACAGCAATTATTTGGGGGGAAAGGAGGGGAAATGCGTATAAGAACTTTTAGACAAGACAGGTTGGATTCTTAACAGCGGATGCACCAGTGCACTGGCATCAGGTCATTTAATAAACAGCTGATGTTGGCTGGGTGCCACAGGCAAATTCAACAGTTATATAGACCAAGCCTGGAATAATTGCCTGAAAACCTTTCAAAATGTGTTGTCTCCCTCGTGGATAATAACACACACGAATGATGCTACTCCCGAACCATAGGCCTTTCAAGTATAGTACTCACCCACCAAGAAGCAAATGCTATAGAAGAGGTTATGCGTTATGTCAAGTGCAAATATTCCCATTGAATTATTTTCCTTAATCTTGAATTAACACTAAAATAAAACCAATGTTAGGAAATCCTAACTGAGAACAAGAACCCACCAACAGCATACGAATGGTTTTATATACTTCTACATATGGTGCACAGTTCCAATAATAATTACACGGAAGTCAGAATGTAGATTTTAAAGAGCCAGGACACACAAAAATCAGGTAGGAAAAAAATGATAAAGCACAGACACACCTCAAGTACCTCCAAGCACCGCGCTCAAAAGTTTAACTTTTCCAGGAATGCTACAAATCAGTCTCGAGAGAGAATATTAGAAAACCATTACTGTAATATGCCTTGGTAGTGAAAACACACAGCATCTGGATAAGCTGCTATGATGACTCAAAAAAGCCATCGAGAAAACTAGCCTATCCTAGACATAAAGATGCCAGCTCCTTTGAAAGTCATCAAGTGGTTGGTTTGGATGGGATCAAAAGTCCACATCTGCCTTAGAGATGGAAGCAGCTAGAATGGACATCTGCAAGAAGACCAACGACAGGAAAACTAAGCCTCATGAGACAGAGAAGCTAAGGGGCAAAGTTTCCAAAGGCAAAGCAGAAAAACAAAAAGAAGACGACTGAGAAATGGGACTCTGATAGAAAAATCTTACAATAGAATTTGTCGTCTCAGCAATAACTAATGACAGAGAGCCCCTGTCACAATGCTGGCCCTGAAACTCTAAGGGTGAACAAGATCCAGAAGGCAGTGGGAAGGTGTCTGCATTCCACATATTGGCTTGAACTGACAAGCAGATCTGCTGTAGAGAGTTAAGGCAAGTGCTGGGCTGGGGTCGGGATGCTCTGGGCATGTTCCCTCAGCAGGGCAAGAGAGCAGCAGGGCAGCTGTGGCAGCACGGGCACTAGCCTTCACATCGCTTCATCTCATGCTCTTTAAAGTTTTGGTAGCTCAGTTTTCACAGAGGCACAAATCCTGACCCTGCGGAGAAAGGGCAGGAGAGCTGAACACAGAGCCAGGCTAGGCCACCTCCCTCAGGAAAGAAACAAACCTGCCAACTAAATACACAATGCGGGAAAAGGACGTCAACAGCTAAAAGGAAAGTTAGAAAGGTAAAGGGACCCCTGACCGTTAGGTCCAGTTGAGGACGAGTCTGGGATTGAGGCACTCATCTCGCTTTATCGGCGGAGGGAGCCAGCGTACAGCTTCCGGGTCATGTGGCCAGCATGACTAAGCCGCTTCTGACGAACCAGAGCAGCGCACGGAAACGTCGTTTACCTTCCCGCCGGAGCGGTACCTATTTATCTACTTGAACTTCATGCTTTCGAACTGCTAGGTTGGCAGGAGCAGGGACCGAGCAACGGGAGCTCACCCCGTCAAGGGGATTTGAACCGCCAACTTTCTGATCGGCAAGCCCTAGGCTCTGTGGTTTAGACCACAGTGCCACCCACGTCCCCTAAAAGCAAAGTTATCCACAGTGTAAATCTAATCAATGCCAATGTTATTGCCCTTGGAGGTCTGCCCCCCAACTTTATATTGAACTCTATATTATCAGAAGCATATAGCACCTGATCAAAGACAGAGAGGGAAAGGGGAAAAGGAAATGCCTACAAATCCACTGACCTGGAAGTCACAACAGAATACACTGCGAAGCATCAAATTTCCAGAGATATGTCTTCATATATACAAGCATATAGGATACGTTGCAGTTGAGATTTTGATACTACAGAATCTTGTGGCACACTCACAGTCAGTAACTCAATACTTTGTGCTGAAAACACCAGTACAGATATAGACGTGCAGAACATTTTGTCACTATTTCATCTGGCAACTAAGTAGGGACATTCACTAGTTTTAATATATGCTGTCTCCCATAATGTCCTGCCCAATAAACTGTCCACTGTATTTCAAGCAACAGGGTAACGGCAGTGTTTACACGCTTCCAAGTACCTGCAAAACAATTGTACCATCTGCAAACAAATATAATTAGCAACGGCGCTAACTGGAATATAAACCTTCTGTTAAATAGACAGGCTGCAATTCTATACCACTTGCCTTGAGAATAAATCCCACTGGGCTCACTTACTTCTGAGTAGACATGTATAGGATTGTACTGTGATAATCACTTTGAAATGTTACCCTAGCAATCAGAAATAGGAAAAAGTTGAAACCGTGCCCATTTAGAACCCTTCTCCCAAAAGCCTGTCTCTTCACTACATTAATCTATAGTTACAAGTAATCATATTCTTAGGGTTGCACTCAAAGCTACTACTATTCAAAATAAAAAAATGTTAGTGTTCTGTTAATTTCAATGGGTCTACTTTGAGTAGAATTTAGTTGACTGTAACCCTATAGATTGCAACCCTATGCACCTTACCTGGGAGTAAGTCCCATTTAATACAGTGGGACTTACCACTGAGTAAACATATGTAGGACTGTCAGATACTTAAATGCAAAATTAGTTCTTTGACATTATCATTCTTATACTCATCTGCTTGGGTTGCCCATCTGCTCGGGTTGCTGCAGCCACTCTGGGCAGCTTCCAGCAGATATAAAAACTGCCTGAGATACTTTCTATGCCTTTATTTTTCAGGAGGCTTGCAATTAAATTATTAATTCATATTAACGCACACTAAAAGCAAGCAAAGGTGATACTACCCATTCTAAAGTACCGTAGTAACATTTCACAACACCTGAAGAACCTTTTCATACCACATTAAGGATGCAATCCTATACCCACTGACCTGTGACTAAGCTCCAGTTAAGCAATGTATGAGTTTGAGTAGACATGAATAGAACTGTACTGGAAATTGCTCAGTAAATAATTGCACCACGGGCACCACTAACTCCAAGGGACTCGTGGTCCCTCATCTCCCACCAGCCCCAGTAAGAACTGCCAATGGCAAAGGATGGTGTGAGTTAAAGTTCAACAACATACCATGTCCCCCGTCCCTGATTTACACACTGGAAGATGCACTCTGAAAAACTTTCAAGAATTAAAGGTCAAAAGTTGAAAGTAACACACATAAGACTGTTGGCTTTGGTATTAATATAACCCCACACAACACTCCATTAAAATCATTCCACTGACATAGGAAATTCATCTACCTAGACACATAAAAATCTACACCAAAGAACAGAACTCACTTTCCCAGCTCATCCCATCAGCATATGCTCTACCAAAAGGTAAAGCCAAGGTAAGAACCCCCATAAAAGAAATGTGGGGGAAAGCACAAGCCAATTCTGCAAGTACTGACATTCCCTAAGTACAGACTTCTCAGTGGATGCTTATCGTCTGAGTCTCTCTTTTAAAAAGTTGCATGCATAATTCCTTTGATAGTTTACAGCAGGCAGCCACTTCTATAACAATCTCTTGGGACATCTCTGGACCACATAACTATTTGATGCATCCAGATTTTTACTGTCTGACGTGCAAAATTAACCATTCCCAACAACAACAACATGCACAGTTTAAAAAATGTTTCCAAGAATTAGCTTTAAAACAATTCCTCAACCTGCCTCATCTCTCTATTACGTTTCATAGATATTAAGTGGTCCCGCAATAAAAAGCTTTGCTTTGCAGTGACATGAGACGTTGCGGCACCAGCTTAAACTGTATCTAGATTTCCAAAGCAGCTCCTTCAAAACCACAGGCGCAAATCAGGAAATGCATATGAACCACTTTCCAGCTTTATCCTCAGCTGGGAAGATTCCCCAACAAAACAATGTACAGTACGTAGGTGAAACCTTAATGCACAGACAACCATCCAAAAAGCCCTGTCAGGGAAGACAAAAAGAATCACTTGATTTTAAAAGAAAGAAAGAAAGAAAGAAAGAAAGAAAGAAAGAAAGAAAGAAAGAAAGAAAGAAAGAAGAGTGATGCCAGGGTGGTTAACTACATGTCACAGCTTGTAACCAAACCCCTGGCTGACAAGGTAAGAGGAATACCAACGGATGGGAGGGAAGCCCTGATAGAATTTCGTTCCCAGTTTGCTACTTTCATTTCAGCTCCGGCAAGACAGATGCCTCCTTCCTCCTGGATGGATATTACGCCAATCCGGGAAAGGACCCACTGGAATGTGCAGTCCGGATATGGATGTGTGTGCGTGCGCGCGTGCCATATTAACAACCCCAACGTCTCGGCTGTGTGCGTGTGCGGGCAGTCCCCGTCTAACGTGTGTGCTTCTGTTCACATGAGGCGTGCGGTACATGCATCCAGCCAACACACTCGCCGCTCCTGCACGCACTTTGCCTTGCTGCCAAAGACACAAAGGAGAGGGAGAGAGCGAGAGAAGCGAAGCACCTTCTGTTCTGGGGCAACCCCCGAGAAGAGTGCCCGTGTCCCTTTAAGAGCCGCAGACCTTCAACTTGGGCCTCTCCTCACTTTGTCAGACACTTTCTGGCTGTCTAGGTGGTGCTGGAGGAACTCCTTCAAGCGCGGGGACTCCCCCTTTCCCTGCGCGCGCGCGGCGGCGGCGGCGGCGGCATCTCCGCTTGCCCAGCCAAGGACGGGAGAGCCCGGCAGGTTGTCCGCGCACACTCACCTTTCCTGCAAGCCCTACATCTCGCCCCTGAGGCGCCGGGAGGGGGGCTTTCCTTATGCAGAGCAGGAGAGGTCCTTTTTATCCTGCCCCCTCCCCGCTCTGTCTGTCTCCGGCAGGGCAGATCTGCGCGCTGAGGCTGCGTCTGCTTCCAACTCATTCCCAGTCTCTCCTCCTCCTCCTCCTCCTTTCCCCTCCTCCTCCTCCTCCTCCCCCCTCCTCTGGCTGCTGCCTGTCTGCAGCTAGTCTGGCTCTTAGTGACAGCAGGCAAAGAACGGGGGAGACGGGGAAGGAAGGGAGACGGGGGCGCGCGGCCGGGCGCGAGCACGCGCGCGGGCGCCGGAGAGGGGGAGGGGAAGGAGAAGCTTCCTGCCCAGCCCCGAGCGCGGCGATTCACAGGCTATACTGACACCTGCCGGGCCGGATGTGTCAACGGCAGGCTAGGCAAAAAGTTGCATTAGCTGAACTCCCAAACTCAACGAGAAAATCGTTTCTTTCTTCCCCCCACCCACCCACTTTTGTTTGCACCACCAGTTTCCCGTTTTCTTGATTTATCATAAATGGTGGTGGTGGTTATATTTATATGCCACCCATCTGACTGGGTTGCCCCCATGGGCGTAGCCAAGGGGGGCAGGGGGCAGCTTCCTCCCCCCCCCAAAAAATATCAATAAAAATCTGAGGTTCTGCCCCCTCCCCTAACAAAAGTCCTGGATGGCTTCTAACAAAGTAAAACACCACACACAGTAAAATATCCAACATTAAAAAAATTCCCAATACAGGGCTACCTTCAGATGTCATATAAGAGTCAGTTGTTTATCTCCTTGACACTTTCCACAAGGCAGGTGCCACTGCCAAGAAGGTCCTCTGTCCGGTTCCCTATAACTTAGCTTCTTGCAACAAGGGAATCACCAGAAGGTCCAGGGCTGAAGGATGTGGGTGGATATGCCCCCTTCAGGTTCTTGATCTTTACAGACCTCAAGCTTTTTTTATTTGGGGTTGTGTGTTTTTTGGCTTACTTATTGCCCACCCTTCACTCTAAAGCCCCAGGGCAGGTTACAGCCTTAAGAGCAATACTGAGAACAATTAAAAACAACCAGGAAAGCAAGGCAGGCCCTCAAAGCGTGCACCTCAAGTGTTGAAGTCCAGGGGGAAGAGGCGGCAGCTGTGCAATGAAGGCGCCAGGATGGAGTCCCAAGGCTTAGGCTTCACCATGGAGAAGGCCATCTCCCACTGAGCTGCCAAAGCCACCACCCAGAGTCCATAGAGAAGGAGGCAGTGTGTCAGATATTTGTGGCCTGAGCTATTTTGGACTTTCCAGCAAAATAGTTTACCTGAGCTATTTTGGAGAGCCAGTGTGGTGTAGTGGTTAGGAGCTGTAGACTCGTAATCTGGTGAACCGGGTTCACGTCTCCGCTCCTCCACATGCAGCTGCTGGGTGACCTTGGGCTAGTCACACTTCCCTGAAGTCTCTCAGCCCCACTCACCTCACAGCGTGTTTGTCGTGGGGGAGGAAGGGAAAGGAGAATGTTAGCCGCTTTGAGACTCCTTCAGGTAGTGATAAAGCGGAATATCAAATCCAAACTTTTCTTTCAGCACCAACATGAGCACCCTGAATTGGGCCTGGAAACGAACTGGCATTTCTATGCCTCTTTCTTTTCTGTCAAGGACAGTGCTGCGTTACTCACTGGGCAGGCTAAGCCAGCACTTCAGGCACTGGCGAAGCAGGGGCACACACACACAAAAATAGATTTTAAAAAAATGATTTGACATTTGATATTTCAAAGAAAGCAACCAAGTAGTCATTGTGGGGAAAATAAGACCTTTGTTAGAGTCTCTCCATTTTTCTGTACTCTTTTGTATTATGGTACTTATCTCACCCAAACCAAGGGCTGTCCTCCTAACCTGGATCAATATAATGTGATCTTAATCGTGTGCTACAATAAATCTGTTTTATTTTAACATTTTATTTTCTGGTTTAGTATTCAGTACTTAGAGCCTCTATAGGTCTTAATCCTATATAGGAACCCAAGGTGGTTCATCCCCCCCCCCCCGCCGCCCCCATATTATGCTCACAACAACTCTCTGAGGTAGTCAAAACAAAATAAAAAAAATCCTTCCAGTAGCACCTTAGAGACCAACAAAGTTTGTTCTTGGGATGAGCATTCGTGTGCATGCACACTTCTTCAGATACACTGAAACAGAAGTCACCAGGCATATATAGTGGGAGGGTGGGGTGGGGTTTTTCTCAGAAGGGTGGTGGGAATGGGTGTGGTAAACTTGTTGACGACTGTTAACGACTGCAATTGGTCTTACAGGAAAAAGCAAGGGATGAGATGGCTGAAAATAGCTTTATCATGTATAATGAGATAAGAATCCAGTGTCTCTATTCAGACCAGGTCTCTCCATGGTTTTAAGTTTGGTAATAAGTTGCAATTCAGCAACTTCTCTTTCCAGTCTATTTTTGAAATTCTTTTGTAATAAGACAGCTACTTTGAGATCTTGTATAGAATGTCCTGGGAGATTGAAGTGTTCTCCTACTGGTTTCTCTGTCTTGTGATTCCTGATATCAGATTTATGTCCATTTATCCTTTGGCGTAGGGTTTGGCCTACCTCTGAGGTAGGTTAGGCTGAGAGACAACGATTGGCTCAAGGCGAACTTTTTGGCTGAGTCATAATTTGAACTCTGTTCTCCAAAGTTCCTAGTCCAATACTCTACCATTACGCTACACTGGTGTGTCGGCATAATAGAGCTTGACAGAAAACACTAAAGTTCCCAAACAGCTTTTTAACAAACTGTAAGGGAATAGCCAGTAACAATCTCAAAAGGACTGAGTAGGTATATTTTGATTCACAAAAGTAATACTAGGGTGCCAAATAAAATAAAGAGAGTCCTGTTTAGCAGGTTAATGAGAAAATCTTTCACAAGGGTTAGCTTGAATTCTTTTTTCACCTGTCGGCCGTCTCCAGATAGCAACAACATGCCACTTTCAGAAAATTCTGCCAAGGCTTCATTTACCACTAACTGAAAACCATATCCCTCTAAGAAGCATGTTCACATTCTGCATGCCAGAGTATGACTATGTGGTTATCATATAAATATTACCTCATAATTATGTATTTTCACTACATTAAAGTTTATTTTAATGTATGATGATTTAGATGAGAATATTCAGTGTACATTAGAACATAATTTGGAATATGACTTCTGCCACTTGTTTGTGTGTATGTTTATAATACAAGGGTGGGGAATCACTTTATACAGTTATAGAAACTACTGACCGCTACACACGTTTGCTCTACCATTCTCCCAAAGTGTACAGAATTGCACAATCCACTGTATGCAGCAAATCCCTATGACATAATTGCATTTGTAATTGCATATAATTTCTCAAGGTCTTTGGGGAGATGTAATTTTATTTTTATTTTTTGGTCCCTACTGCCATTTGATTTGACAGTTGGATATGATTTATGGGCTTTGTGGGGAGGGTTTATATATTACTTATTGAAATTTTAAAATGTTTGCTATACACCACCCTGGAATCCTTGGATGAAGGAAAGTTATAAAAAATTGAAATAAATAAATAAATAAATATCTTCCAGTCCTTGAGACAGTTTCCTTTCAGGGCTTACATCAGATATTCTTAAAGTTACAGTACTCACTTGGGAAAAGGAAGAAACAGATCAACAAAGCCAGACAGGTTCCCAGGAGTCAACTATTACAGAAAAGAGAAAATAACAGAAGTCTACTCTTGTTACCTATATATGTAAACTAAGACCCCTCAGCACATCTTCAAGCATCCATAGCACATCCTAGAAACCATACAAAACGACTACAAAATGTTGTGCAGTGTTGGATTTCTGGGTGATACCTATGACACCCCCCTATTTGAGTATCAGTTTGGGGGCCCCTACAACATTATTATTTATTATTATTTATTAAATTTGTATACAGCCCTATACCGAGGGTCTCATAGCGGTTCACAGGATAAAATCACGAAATAAAAACACAGAACATGATCAAAATAAAAACAATAACAACCCAGTTGCTTTACAAATTAAATGCAAAATTTGCATATTCAAATATTAAGCGTATTTATAAAATGCAGGGTTCGTGCTACCAAGCCATAGAAAACAACTACAAAACCTTGGCACCAGTTTGGAAGGGACTCAAAATTTCAAGGTTTGTAGTCAATGATTTCTATAGCTTCTCGTTGTTTATCCCACCCAAACCATGCATTATCAATCAGTTTCAGAGGAGCCCTACAGGAGGAAAAAGGAGTCACACTGGTGATTGTTTGAGGTAGGCTTAAAATATGCAGGCATGAAGGGAGCCACTTCAGAAAGGTGAGCTAATGGCTTGGTAGACTAAGAAAGTTTTCATCTTCTTCTTCATCATCATCATCCTCTTATACTTGACCAGCCTTTCCTTATCATCTCCAGCTGAGGGCACATTTGCCTTTGCTGAGACCATTGGCTTTCGTTTGTTGTCATTCACTGCAGTCAGCTTGAATTGGAGCATCCTAAAATTGCAAGCTGAATCTCCTGGCAATTTGGTTCTTCTGGCGCAACCTTATATTGCTGCCGAGTGCTCCATTTCAAAATGGTTACGGGGCTACTGAGAGAATTCAGATAATCCAGAAGTGTGGGTGGCTGAGTTATGTATAATTAGAGCTATACTGTTATACTCAAATAATAATAAAATATAGAAAAGGATGTTTGGCCACAATTCCCAATTTCAGTTCTAGGTGGCCTTCTCAGTTTCTTCCTCCTTTTTAAAAAAAAATACCCAGCATGAACTACATTACTACTCAATTGCCATTGCTTCTTTTACATTCATAACTGTGTCTGTTAAAATAAATGATTTTTTTAAAATTTAAAAACTGCATTAGCAAGATTCCGGTTGCCCTTTGCTTTCATTTGCATGTGTGTGTGCATATACATATATTTCTAGTTGTTGCACCATGAGAAATTATCTATCCATCCATCCATCTATCTATCTATCTATCTATCTATCAATCATCTATCTATCTATCTATCTATCTATCTCATGATGCAACAACTAGAGCTGAAGTGCAAATCACTCCTTTAACTAAGACTTGTGAGAAAATTAGAAGTTGGCTGGTACAACATAGATCACTACCATCCTTGCATACATTCTCATACACTTGTCACTGTGGTTGTCACCTGACAATAATACACTATTGAATACATACTGTAGGGGAGGTTCAATGTTTACCTTGAATTGTTAGCTCATGTCATTCCAAATGTTTCCATTCCTGCCGTTCACTGCAAGTTCTCCGTAACTAAGAATTACCGTAGTGCCCCAGTTTGTTTTTTCCTGCTCCCTCTCAGTCCCTTTTCCTTTTGTGTTGTGTCTCTTCAGTTGTGAGCCTGAGGGCAGAGACTGTCTCATTAATATTGGTATGCTGTTCTGGGACTCTTTTTTTGGCTGAAGAGCAGGATTAAAATGCCAATAATAATTCCTTTATAGATACAGAATCTGAGCATTATTGTCCCATTATACTGCTTTCATTAAATATATTTCAAGTCTCTAATAATTCTTTTCCTTGTTTGCCAGATAAACTAAAACAATTCAATTTCATTTATAGTTTTGGATACACAAGAGTATTATTTATACAAAATGATAATGTGGAGCTATATGAGAATCATTAATTCAGGGAATCAGGAAATACTCTGCTTTTTAAAATTAGATTTCACTATTGCCTTCAAATCAAAAAGAAAGAATTGATTTAAATGTAAACTAAGCAAAAGTATAATCTTTCCCACAAAACCTTCTTCCAAATCTTTTCAAACGGCAATAGAAAAATGTACAGTGTTTTAATAGCTCTTACGCATTGAAAATGTAACATGTTTATTTAGTAATGTTGAAAGAATTTTGAAATAGCAGACAGAGGGGGCACAGGGTTATTTATAATCCCTTTGCAATTCTGCGAGAATATATGAATATGTTTCTTTTTAAACAAAGGATCATAAATATATAAATAAAATGAGCTATTTAATGGCTTCCCTCTTTCAATGATATGAAATTCACTAATGTAGGTTGGTTCTTTTACCATGTTCTCTTTTCTTTTCTTTTTTGCTGACATAATATTCTGGATTATAATGGTAATTATTGCTATTTAAAGTTTACTTATATTCCGACGTATTCTTGTAAACTGTGCAATTATGGTTTGGCTGTAACAGGAAAAATAAAAAGAATAAAAAGCTATATATTTATTCTGTGAAATTGCACTCAGGGATAAGTTCCTTGTTTGTATTCACACCATCGAACATACATTCTAAACTACACTGTTCCTTTGCCAATTACACCCACACATCTGCAGACCTCCCCACTGATGCCAGTTTCTGCTTTAGTTAGTAATATATATTAGATGTGTTGGAGATTTCTTGTTAGAGCAGAATGCAACCAAAACATTTTTTTAAAACTATGATTACAAATAAAATGCTATCTAGTAGAAGAAGCAGGATATGAAGGGTTTTAAAAAACAATAGGTAAAAATCCAGTACTGGGTTCAGATGTATAATATACATTTGGATCCTGATTGAGATTTCTAGCAGTTACAAAAACCTTCCATGTATTTCTGAATAATTTGCTGCTTAAAAACTTTCCTGGACCTCCCAACCACGAAGCAAGCAGGAACAAGGCAGAAATTTATTGCTGTTAAAATCACTACCACCACCCTCCCAAGAACTCTCAATACATATTACTTAATTATTCAAATAGAGGTTAACAAACAATCTAACTTTATTCTGTAGTTATCAGCAATGAAATTGGTCTATAAAAGGAAAGTCTTATTCATACACATGAAAGAAGGATGCTGAAGTTTATCGATCATCGATTATAGTCTCAACTACATAGGGTTCATTAAACCAAGAATGTCTTCAGCCCTTCCAGCCATCAGTTGTAGAATATAAAATGTAGCAATGTTTTTACAAACCATACTGAGGTATGTTTCTGGCTAGGTGAAGCACATAATGAATCTCTGTCAGGGAAACTAACATTTCATATAAAGCAAAAGCTTTCTTGGAAGAAGTGCTGATGAGTTCATAGATAAATTCCTCCTTTTTAAAAATAAAAGTTTTTAGTAACAGCAAACACAATACTTGCAGTACAAGCAAGCAAAACTTCACAGATGGCAAGTTGCTTGCCATCTCTCTCATAATTTAAGCATTTGGGGGCCATCAAATGATGCTGAATGTTAGAAGATTCAGGACAGGCAAAAAAAATACACTTTTATACAGAGCATATTTAAACAAACAGCAGCATTCACACCCACCCAAAATAGTGATGACCATCAACTTGGATGTAGTTGGTCAAGGGAGCCATGGACTCAAAAAGGTTGAAAACCTCTGGATTAGACAAATGCATGGAGAAAGCTATCAACAGCTACAACCCACAATGATGACATTTTTCCTCCACTACTGGAGTCAGTATCCCCATGAATCCCAGTTGCTGGGGATCAGAAGTGAGCAGTGCTGCTTTCATTATACAACACCAACCAAAACACAATGGTGATTCAAAGTCCTCTAACACTAGTTGGTCTTCAAGCTGGTGGGTCAGATCCTACAACCAGGATGTAGTTCAATCTATTATGGGTCACAACAGCAGCACTACCACCATACGAATATAAGGTAAAAAAAAAAAGGAAATGGGTCATGGGTCTGAGAAAGCTGAAGAAGAAGAAGAAGAAGAAGAAGAAGAAGAAGAAGAAGAAGAAGAAGAAGAAGAAGAAGAATAGTAGTAGTAGTAGTAGTAGTAGTTTGGATTTGATATCCCGCTTTATCACTACCCTAAGGAGTCTCAAAGCGGCTAACATTCTCCTTTCCCTTCTTCCCCCACAACAAACACTCTGTGAGGTGAGTGGGGCTGAGAGACTTCAAAGAAATGTGACTGGCCCAAGGTCACCCAGCAGCTGCATGTGGAGGAGCGGGGAATCAAACCCGGTTCACCAGATTCCGAGTCCACTGCTCTTAACCACTACACCACACTGGCTCCCACAACAAAGGCTTCTTCTTGATTCAGGTCCTACAAGAACTAAGGTCTGAAATTTGGCAAAAGATGTGCAAATTTGGTAGCCCAGGTGAACAACAAAACAACTATTTATTCAGAAAAAAAATGCGAGCATATTAAAAGCACACTATATCGTCTACTTACTGTTGTTCAAGTTCTGCATAGCAGGGATGGGAAACCTGTGGCTCTGCAGAGGTTGTGGGACTCCAGCTTCTATCAACTCCAGCCAGCATGGCCCATGGTCAGAGATGATGAAAGTTGTGGTCTCACTGATACTGGTTGGCCAGTTGGGGACTTGTAAGATGGAATGGTAGGTTTAGCTGCACAGATTCCATGTGTCCATTCCAGGAAACAGGAAAATCTTGGACTTCTATCTACCACTCTGCCTCTGCCAGCCATCCAATTCCATCTGTTGAAGCAGAAACTAACCACAGGACAGTGGTACCTCGGGTTACAGACGCTTCAGGTTATAGACGCTTCAGGTTACAGACTCCACTAACCCAGAAATAGTACTTCGGGTTAAGATCTTTGCTTCAGGATGAGAACAGAAATCACGCGGCAGCAGCAGCGGGAGACCCCACTAGCTAAAGTGGTACCTCAGATTAAGAACAGTTTCAGGTTAAGAACAGACCTCCAGAACGAATTAAGTTCTTAACCCGAGGTACCACTGTATAGGATACCCAAGCCATAGCAACATTGCCTAAAAATAACTAATCTGTCAAGGGTGCGGCCCTTAATATAAGGTTACCAGATGTCCCCGTTTCCTGGGGACAGTCCCCGGATTTACAAATCAGTCCCCATACAAAATCCATTGAAGTTGAAAAGTGTTCCCGGATTCATTGAAAAAAATCTAGCAACCTTACCTTAATAGCTTGAATTAGCATTTTGGAACTTGAGTAAACAGGAAAAGCCCTCAATACAACATGTTAAAACCTAATTGAATTATCTATTTAAGTTTTCTGAATTTAAGAAGTTGTGTAGGAAATAAAGGAGTGTGGCAGCAGCATTTCCAGGGTAATCAAAATCTGCACTATATATTTAATGCACATTTAAAACACTTGTCTCCCTTCAAATAATCCTCACAGAGCTATAATTCCCAGCACCCTTAACAAATCTCAATTCCTATGATTATTTGGGGGAAGCAATGTGTTTTAAATATGCTTTGAATGCATGGTGTGGCTATAACTACCATCTTGTCTACAGGCTGCAGTTGATCTACTGGTTGCCAGCCGAGTTCTTAGGATTCTTCAAATCCTAAATTTCTTACTGTGTAATTGACAAGCATTTGTCAAACATGCTTTGAGAGGCTGAAGGATTTGGATTATTTTTCTCCGTATGATTCATGTCATCAAAATGCTGGATTTTGGTTTGGGTAAAGTAGCTCCATTGTGTAGCTCTATAACTGTAAGGCAAGAATTAGCAGTAGGGTCTGTTTCTTCCCTGTTCCCATGTGAGTCATTTGCTAACATGGCATCTTAGACTGGCCTGAGGCATTTTGGAAGTGGAGAGCAAACAAAATGGGTTTTAATGCACTTGTAAGAGGGCACTTCAGTTTAAAACTTTTTTTCTCCCCCCCTTTGTCTTTTAGCTATTAGGTGGCTAAATGGGAACTCCTGTGGGCTTTTGTCTGCAAACCATATGAGAGCATAAAAGCTTGGAAAACTTGGAGGAATTTTGAAGCGGGTTCACACTGCTTCATTGAAAGCGTGGGTGGTTTTGAAGTTCAAATGGCTCTCGTCACCAGGAGCTAAAAACGGGGGGGGGGGGGGTAGCCAATTTGAAACAACAACAAAGGCAGCTTTAAAAGCCTAATAATGCATTGTGGTGAAATATATGAAATTGAAGCCTGACACATGAAATTTCTCCAAAAGTTCTGTACGGAATCAATAGTGAAAAAGAGGTGGATTTGCTATTTATTATTGAGTCCCAAAGGTATGCTGGATCCTAGTTTGCCCACATGTGTGTTTTTCCAATCATATCGGGCTAATATATTTCACAATACACTTCAGAAAAGGAGGAAAACCACTGGGGGGAAAATAGCATGAATTTTAATTCACATCAAGTGGTGCCAAGCCAAGAAATGATGCCTCGCTGGTCTTAGAAACCTTCACAGACTTTACAATGAGACGTCAATTTTTGCCTTTGAGAAAGCTAATGCAGTGCCCACCAGGACCAGCTCTACAACATTCCGGCTGCCAATCATTACAATAACCAAAGAGAGCTGTGTGTGAAATCCTGCCATTGATTTTTACATTAATCGCTGGCACACTCTGCTCTTGTGTTTCGCTCTGATGACTGCAAGCCTAATGGGTAGAGGGGGTAAGAATGAAAAGGTGCTGATCTGCAGAGGTCGGCTGGAACGGAGGACTTAGTTTATACTGCTTGTGAATCCAGGGCCTGAGAAGTATGAAACTACCTATGAAATTATGAACCAGATTACAAGTAAATCATATCCTCCACCACCACTCAAGGGAAATTCCTTGAATGCCTCAAATACAATGTAGTACACTTGGGCTAATGTTTTCCAATGCATTTAGCTCAGAAACAAGGCTTCCACCCACCACCTTAACGTTCCTCATCGTCTTGGTTTAGATATGCCGCTGGGGTTAACTGCCTCGCCATCCCCCACCTTCAGGAGGATGCAGCACTGTCTTGTGTTGACAAGCTCTGACAGAGGAAGAAACACAGGTGAGAAGCTAAACAGGAGGCAGCAGTGACTGAACAGCAGCCTGCACAGGAGGGTGCATTCTTATAATATAGAACTAGGTGCCGCCTTAACAGAAGGATACGGACCCAGCTGCCCAGACAGCACACATTTGCAATTACGATCATCGCACAAGGTGCAAGAATCCCATGCAGGGCTGGCCCAATACATTTTGGCACTTGAAGCAAACCACAAAATGATGCCTCCCGCCTCCCCCTGCTGGGGCCAGGGAAACTTTACATCAGAAACAAGGGGGTGGGGAAGACCAACAGCACCTTCTATTTGCCAAGAGGCCACTGTAGAAATGGCACAGGGGTAGGGCCTGCCAAGGAGACACCACCACAGCTATTGCTGCCACCATTCCTGCGAAGCCCAATCTGCTGCCCTTGCGTGGCGGTGGAGGGTCCTATTTACTTGGAATCTGGTTCATAATTTCATAGGTGGTTTCATACCTCTCAGGCCCTGGTTGCCTCAGCTTGCCTCATGGGTGGGTCGGTCCTGGTCCCACAATTGACTGCACCACACCTCATCTTTAAAAACTCCCGAGTACTGAGTCTGTTGCCAAGACTTTACCATTAATAGCCCGTGCAAATAGATTTGTCTAAGGTTACACAAGAACTAACAGTTTCTGTTAGTTGTTATGTGTGGCTCCATCTTACAGCTGTCTGGTATGCATAGTTGCACTTTAAGCATTTTCCCAACAACCTGTGAGCCACTTACCTGTATGCTTATCCCACAATACTGCGGGGGGGGGGGCAGAACTGAAGAGCCCAACCACGTGGGAAATTCTGATTAAATGGGTCTGTTATTAATATAGAGTGTCAACTGCATCAGCATTTGCAATGTATACCATGCACATTTGACTGACAGGCTAAACCAGGTGAGATGTGTCTTCAATCCTTGGTGAGTTAGGGCCTTCCCCGGCTTGTGAAGCTCTGGCAGATTCAGATGAGACCAATAGTGGGTCAAATGGTCAAGAAAGCAGTTTCTGCATGTGCTGAGTGTAGAGGGAAGTGAGGGGCGAGTGGGGCCTGTCAACCTGGGAAGATAGCCCAACTATGAGAAGGAAAACTCTGATCTTAAACTTCCACTGCCTTGCAGAATATCATGGGAGAAGAAAAGGCTAAGGAGTAAACCTACACAAATCCAGAGAGAAGTCCCTAAGATGGTTGGATGGCGCCTTGTACACCTCCTTCTGGCAACTCCTGCAGCCAAGCTGGTGCCAAACTTTCCTTTGGACCACATCAGTGAGGCTGAGAGGGGGCACTTGTTGTCTGGGCAACCCGGAATCTCCATATACACCGCCTAGGCTTACGCCCCAGGGAAGTCACTTAGGTGTTGCTATCGCAGTAGTTTGACTTCACCCCCAGAGGCGAACTCCATTGTCTTGAGACAAGTGGATGCCAACAATGGTTACACCCACAGCATACGTTTTGACATACACACACCCCAAATCCTGGTAACTGTATTTTGTTAAGGGTACTGGAATTTGTAAACTACAGTTCCCAATATTATTTGGGGGGAGCCATGCGCTTTAAATGTGTGCTAACTGTGCTTTAAATGTACAGTGTGGATGTGACTTCAGGTTCAACCACCAGTTGCGTGTGATTCACTTATGTGTAAGTTGCTCTGACATGACTGAAAGTAATGTTTAAAGAAAACAAGAGGATACCTGGAAGGGAGTGCGGAAAGTATCCACTGCTGCTAAACTCCCTAGAATAGAGAGAGTATAGCATCTGCTTGCTTTATTAGTACTGGCAAAAGAAAATGGTTTGAGTTCATCTGCATTATGCATTGCAATGCCTTTCCAGTTAAGTTCGTGGGAATTTTCAACAGAAAAGTCGGCATCGGTTGTTCCTTCATCCAATACCAGGAATCCAAAGGTAGTGAACTAAATCCTTTATCAAACTGCATACAAGCAAATGGAATATTTCCTTCTGGTAAATGGAGTGACGGGTGATTAGCTGCTAAACTACAAAGGAAAACTTGATAGGCTCTGCACAGTGACAAGGCCTTAATAATTCCATTCTGTGTATGCAGTGTTCCTAACCCCACAAGGCATCCTGTTTGGTCAGAGGAAACAGTGCTGAGAATTTGACCCAACTGAATTTGCTACTAGATATTTCTCACTGCAGAGCCATTTAAGGCTTGAATGGATTTTCCAAGGAAACTTTTGTGAAAACGTATTTTTGCGACTCCATTTAGCACAAATATTCCTTGTGGGCTTATAAAACTGTTCCTAACATTTCCTGGCAGTAGATTTTAAATGTTCTGAAAAGAATTGTATTTCACTTTGAATGGGTTATCTGGCACTCGCAACACAAAATAAGCATTTGAATATTTATTGCAAGTATGCAGCATTTTGCAGAGAACACCCAAAGATCTCCACAATTATCTTGTTCCAGCTGTAATATATTAGCAGTAACCTCCTGAACAGACCTTTTGATAAAACAGTTTCTTTAACTTTTCCCCCCCTCCTGAACGCAATTTACTCCCTCATTCACAGCTCTTTGTAGCCATCTAATCTCTCTGTTTATGTCTCTGACACAGCCACAATACTACATGACTGACATACCTGACAGCTCTGACTAGTGACAGAATGCTCACAATGAAACAGAACTCTATGCAGGATGAGTATTACCTACCGCTAGTCTGGTGGAAATTGGAAATGAAGGTAAGAAAAGAAAGGGACTAGTTTAACCCCCTGCTGTTTTTTCTGCATTGGAGAGGACTATTTTATTATAATTACTTACCTAATGAACCAATTGTTTATTGAAGACACAGTGCGCTCCTTAGCATTTCAATTTGGATTTTTTAAAAAACGAACACAATAAAGTTTGAAGACTTGTTTCAAAAGCATATTCTGAAGAACAATTTTCTCCTTTCTTTGGCTTTCCAGCCACCTTACAGTTTTTGCCAAATGGAGATCAGGTTTACACAGGTGGCAAAGGACCTTTCCAGAACTGATTGAGGAGAGGGCCAACTTCAGGCTTAATAATTATACTTTGTTTTTGACTTGAACCTTGCGACCCACCAACCAGAGCCAGACACAGAATGATGGCACTGTGACAGCAGGGTGGGGGTGGGGGGGGGACGGACTTCTGTAGACTTAGAATTAAGAACCATCTTTGATGCTTGCACCAGGAATTTGTTTTTAGGAACAGAACGGATCTCTTAGTCACTGCCTGCATAAATACACACTTAATTTTCCTCCAAGCTTTCTTTGTTTCAGCAGCCTAATCTTTTTTCTCTCTTTTTTGAGGACGTGTCTTTTTTATTGCTGCTACTGAAAACCACTCCAAGATCTACCAGTAGATCCTGATTTATCTTCTGGCCATCCCTGGATTGGGACGTCAGAAAACAGCACAGGTCTGTAACCTGAAGGAAAGCCACTAATAGCCATCCAGTTCCATCCATAACGGTAATTAAAACAGGCTCCCATCCAGATGAAAAGCAGAGAGCCCAGTATTCTGACCACTGTTTTAGCTGTGAATCTCTGGAACACAAACAGCACCGGTAAAACAACTCGGATCCCTAAAAGTGTTACATATACAGTGGTAACTCAGGTTACATACGCTTCAGGTTACAGACTCTGCTAACCCAGAAATAATACCTCGGGTTAAGAACTTTGCTTCAGGATGAGAACAGAAATTGTGTGGCGGCGGCGCAGCAGCAGCAGCAGTGGGAGGCCCCATTAGCTAAAGTGGTGCTTCAGGTTAAGAACAATTTCAGGTTAAGTACGGACCTCCGGAACGAATTAAGTACTTAACCTGAGGTAGCACTGTATACATTGATAGCAAGACATATTCCAAATACTATGAAAGTGTTCTGCAGACAATAAGCTATGTGGCACATCTATGTTTTTTGTGTTTTATATAAGAAGGCAGATTCTGACAGTCATTTCTAACCTATATTACTATACATAACTATACTAACAACAGCATGCTAGTGTCTACCTGGACATGTATACCCTGCTTACAGCCTTCATAAAGCACAGAATTGCTCCAGCTTTTTATGCAAGCTATGCTGAGGGGTCTTCAACTGCCTACCTCCATAACCACTTGTATGGGCTGAAAATGACTGAAGCCAACCACAAAATAGTGGTGCAGGAGTGGAACAAGTAACAAAATGGGAGTGGACGGAGGTGGAGTTTAGCAAAACAACTTGGCAATGGCTGACTTAATTCTCTCTTATCAAGTCCTTCTTTTGGCCCAGTGATTTCCTTGTCACATGTAAATTTGTGAACAGTTCCATATTGCTTCTTTATTATGAGCTGCATTGAGGTTATCGCTTTTAAGCATTTGTGTTGCATGGTTGCTACGCTGTTTATTATCCCGCACACCACTTGGTGGCCTTCTGGTGTAGGGTGGTCTATACAGTTCTTCATCTGATCTGTTCATCCCATAGCCTAAACCCAGCTGCTGTGCGCTAATGGGTGAATAAAGGAACATTTATTTAGAACGCAATGGCAGCAGCAGAGATGAAAGCAACTGAAAAAGCAGATACCTTCAACATGTAAGGGTCAGAGACAACCAAAGGGCCCCACTAACAAAAGCCTCTGCAAGGGAGCTGTGCCTGTGTGTGTTTGCAAATGCACATGATTGAACATACTTACAATTCTCCTCACAGTCAACATTCCTTGATAACACAGGGTTTCTGATCTCTTCCTCCTTCAGAGCTTCTTGTTCAGTGAATGAGAGTTGGAAGTGTTGTGAGCATACATGCACCCAACTCCTCTTTCCCAGTTTAGGTCCTCATGAAATTTTTTTCAATGCCTTAATAGGGCTAGTGACTAAACTGTCATCATTTCCTGGTTTGCTTGTCATAGTTGCTTGGAGCAGTTTTCAGTTTCTATTGCCTGATAGTGGCAATAGAATGCCCAGAGAAGTGTAAATTACTGCACTTTTGACCCCCTATGCAAACACTACTAGCAAAAACTAGCTCGAGAATATGGCCCTGGACCTGAGAGCTATTATAAATAAATAGCTTGCTACAAAGTGATTATTTTCTGTTGCTCTGAAGGAGGTGTTATAGCTGAAAGCATTCATGGGATCTTGAAAAACTGTTCATTTCAAGCATGCAGTTATTGGCCAAATTAACAAGAGGTTGCTTACCATTCATAGAATCATAGAGTTGGCAGGGACCCCAAGGGTTATCTAGTCCAACCTTCTGCAATGCAGGAATCCTAACTAAATCATCCATGACATATGATCATCTAACCTCTGTTTATGAGTTGTATTTCTTAGCTCAATTCCTATTAGGCTGAAGTCACAATGTGTTTCCTGAACTCAGTAGGCAAACCAGAAACTATACCTCAGTAGTTTTTGAGCTCTAAGCAGTTTTAAATAATATTCATCATAACAAACCTAGTGCAAATTTATTAAAGCACACCAGGATTCACTTTTGAGCTACGCAATAGAGGAAGGGATTTGCAGAAAATTGTAGCTCTTTTTCTACTGGAATATAGAGCTGGATAGAAACAGGTAAGCCACATGGAGTTTAGTGATAGGTGCTGTAAAGCGGACAAGAATTTAGTGGAGAACTTTATTTTTTTTTAAAAAAAACATGTTTAAAAACACAGTGTCATTTGTAAAGTCATAATCAATACAAAAATAAGACACAATGATGCTTTCAACAGCCAAAGTGCAGTAGTGTAAGTTGCATGATAACATACAAAATTACTTTATTTAAAATTACAAGCACCTCCATTTCCTACAAAATAGTTTGTCTACAACAACAAAAAAGAACCTGTCATTCAATAATTTAGTTGTGAATTCATCGCGTACTGAAAACAGTAGCTCTTTAAACTACTATTCCGCCAAACCCACACCAATGAGCTGAATGGTAAGAGTGCCACTTTTGTCTGTCTCTACCATCAATAAGCCTTTGAAAGTGCCTGGTGATACTGGCTTGAACTGTACTGGTAAGTTGCAGTAGTGGTGGCATCTGCAAGAGACAAGTTTACAACAGTTAGACAATTCCTTAACAGGCTGCTTCAGTTTGAGATTTCTAGAGAAAAGTATGTTAAGTACTGTAGCTCTTTACCATCTTTTTGGGAGCTCTGTAGGTCTGCAAGAGCCAGCAGAAAGTTCATTTGCTAACTGGCCAGAATACTGCAGTCAGTGGCATAATATTGTGTGGAGTTCAAACTGGTTTATCAATCATTATGGATTATTAACTGTTATCAGTAATTACATTTCTATCCCATCGGGACGCGGGTGGCGCTGTGGGTTAAAGCCTCAGCGCCTAGGACTTGCCGATCGAAAGGTTGGCGGTTCGAATCCCCGCGGTGGGGTGCGCTCCCGTCGTTCGGTCCCAGCGCCTGCCAACCTAGCAGTTCGAAAGCACCCCCGGGTGCAAGTAGATAAATAGGGACCGCTTACCAGCGGGAAGGTAAACGGCGTTCCGTGTGCTGCACTGGCTCGCCAGATGCAGCTTGTCACGCTGGCCACGTGACCCGGAAGTGTCTGCGGACAGCGCTGGCTCCCGGCCTATAGAGTGAGATGAGCGCACAACCCTAGAGTCTGGCAAGACTGGCCCGTACGGGCAGGGGTACCTTTACCTTTTACCTTACATTTCTATCCCACTTACCTCCCAAAGGAGGCCAGGGCAGCAAATAACAAAGCAGCAAAACAATACAACTAAATAAAAAATATTTAAGTATTTACAAACCTTTTGAATATGTAAGAACATTTAAAAGTCTCTTTGTGTCTTTGATCTTTGACAACAGCATAACCAAGAAACGTAAGCCATTCGAGAAAATGTGCATACAGGACATAACACAGGCATTTACTTTGAGTGTCTCCAGTGCCACAACCGCATGGGCTATGCAGGGGTATCAAGACAAATGTTCTAGAGCAGCCTTTCTCAACCTGTAGGCCCCCAGATGTTGTTGAACTACAACTCCCATCACCCCTAGCTAGCAAGGCCATAGCTCAGGGATGATGGGAGTTGTAGTCCAACAACATCTGGGGACCCACAGGCTGAGAACCGCTGTTCTAGAGACAGTCAACATGGTGCTCCCCAGATGTTGTTTAATGACAACTCCCATTCACACCAGCACGGCCAATACACATCCTCCTAATCCAGGTAAAAGTTGAAGCTTTAGAACATTTGAGTTCACTTACCTCAAAGTATAATGGGAATGTTTGATGTAAAACGGCTCTCTGGGACATCTGAACTTCAGCTGCAATTTAACAAGAAATGGTTAAGACAATTCAGGTTACTATAATTATTAAAAACTAAGCACACAGTTCCCCAGAGTTCAGCAATAATGTAAAAGATATATTGGGATGCAGGTTTAACAAAAAAAAGTCTGCATCCAAAACAGTTAAGCTTGCTTAAACCTACTCCCAACTTTGTTGGATTTAGACCAGAAAAGGGTTGTAGTGTTTAAGCTTTTAATATTTGGTCAACAATCAATCCACAGCACAGGTTCCAAGATTGGGATTTACATTCAATATAGTGTACAATTTTAAAATGAAAGGTAATTGGTGTTCAGCTGAAAATGAGATGAATGCTGGGAAGTGAATGACCAGAAAACAAACATTGGTAGAAAGAAATTTAGCCCGAGAACTACTATCAGGAATTAGATGCTAAGGAGTAAGAGTTATTATATAAACACATCTTGAAACAATACTATTAATTCTATATATACCTTGTTTGAAAAGGAAGAATAATTCCTCACAGTAATTTTCAGTGTACTGGATTCACCAATTCTAGTTGGAGGAAATTTATAAATGTCTTCCTGGGCATGTACCCCCTTCCTGTTTTTGAGAAATGTAAAAATACAGTCGAACAATCATGTCTATTATTATATCTGTGTTAGTAATATTCTTGTAATGTATTTTGAAAGCAAAGAATCAACATTTGGCACATTGTTGGAACCGCAACTGGATAGTATCTTTCCAAGAGAGTCCCACCAAACCCACTTTACTGTTTAGTTTTAGGAATCCTATGAAAATGCATTTTGCAAACATTCTGTAATACTGTTGGGTGTGGGTTCTTTGATAACCCTTTGTTGATATAATTTTTTGTCTGAAGCTATTAACTGTAAAAATAAGCGAACCATCTGCTAGCCATCTAAGCCAGCTGGAGTTCCTTGGAAGAGGGTGGGATAAAAAGGAAATAAAATGGATTTCACTTCAGCATAGGAAAGAATATCACTCTCAGTTCCTCCTTTGAAGCTGAATCACCTTATGTCACGTAAGCAACAATGATCAAGTTTTACTTTGTTGATGATGAAGGAGTAGACACATGGCTTATAAAAAAAATCATTTTCACATACCACATTTTGTGTTCAGAGCTATTAGGGTAATCTCTTCTTAGGGTCACATCTCGAACGCTGACTTTTACTAAAGCAGCTGTGGAATCTTCATTTTTTAAATCTTCATTTCCTAAGATACCCTGATGCGAGAAACATCTGAAGTTATACATTAGTATTAGCTCCCTGAACTAGGCTGAACATTTTTACATGGATGTGAAAAATTAAATTCATTACTTTGAGAAGGACTACTTTTGTTGTCAAAAACAATTTTAGTATTGAGGCAGATACACTACCAAGTGAGGATTTCACTTACTACATATGTCACTTGTAGGCTGACAGTATTACAAAACTCTTCAGGCCATTGTACTGAGTAGGAAAAATGTACCACTGAAGAATCATGAGTGCAGAAGCAGGTTCAAAGTAGCACAGTTCAGCACTTGTTATCTTGTTGTTTTGCCTTCTCTGTCTGACTTGTAAGGGAGGACTTGCTCAAACAGAATGGAAGCAGCAGAATAAAGAACAGGAACCTGTGACCATTCGCTAACTAGGCATAAGCAAGACTGGCTTCTAGGAGGTATTTTCTAACTCAACATCTAGCTGAATCATCTGATGCAGAGGAGGAGGAGGAGAAAGCTGACATCCTCCAGATGTTACATTTCAACTATCATCAACTACTGGATGGGGATGAGGTCATCCAACAACATTTGAAGGACCACAGATTCTCCAATCCTGTTCTTGGGCCTGCCCATAAAAAGCAAGTCTATAGTGAGACTAGGGTGTTGTCCACTGTTTCGAGAACTCTTCTCATGAAACTTTTGCGGGTGAACTGAGAGTTTGTTTGGACCCTGGGTGAGAAGCTAAGGGGAGGGTGTGTCAGAAGGAAAATGTGCATAGACAGACAGATAAAACTTCATATTAATGTAACATTTTAATATGTAACTGTATTTTGGTAATATTTGCTTAAGATGTCTGTTGTTACTTCTTAATATATTAAGTGATACAGAAATTAAATAATCAATCTAATCTAACCTAGTGGCTGGAGACAAAAGCACCTAGTGCTTTGGGACCTTTTTGCTATGTGTATGTCCTCTCAGAGATACCTTGTCTGGAAACAGGTACAAAGTATCTAGCATAAAGCTACAAAAGTTGTTTAAATCCTGTATGCTTTAAGCATTTAGATTAGACAAGAATATTATTATTATGAGGCTTCTTTTGTATGGAGGAGGCTAGACAAATGATGAGACTACACAAATGATGAAATGACAATGTTTCACATTACAGCTCAACAAGGAATGAAACCTTGTTGAGTATTAATCTCTGATAAATAAAATAATGATCTCATTCATATACTCACCATTCCACAAAACTGAAGTCTGTGTTTGTCTTTCAAGTGAGATTCGTGAAGTGGGTGACACTCGAGATCCCAGAACTGAGAATAGTGTCCTCTGTCTCTAGGTAAAAAGGTGACTACAACCTATGAAGAAAGTAAGTTAGAGAATAAATTATTTTCCAAATTTGACTGAATTGACAGCCATTTCTTTTGTGTCTGTCAGAGTTGGCGAAAGTGCTATGTAATGTCACTGACACTACCTGGACTGCTGATACAAGACCAACCCCAGGGGCCAATATTAACAAGGTATAAGTTCCTTATCCAATTTATGTAAGTTCCCCAATGATCCTGAATGATTAGTTCTACCCATGGGCCTCCAGAAGGAGGGCAGTTGCTCCCTCCAGAGGAAACATAATTCCTGGATTTCTATTACTATCAGCTTTCATATTGAAAAATACAGTTTCTAGAATTTGTAAAGCCTGATATACGATTTTTTTCCTAATTTTTGTGAGAAACTAGCCTGCACCCGTCTTTCAATATTTCACTTTGTGCCCTGTCACCCTGCCCCCTTCCACAAATCCTGAGGATGCCCATGGTTGTACCCATTTAACCATAACCCTTTTGATTATGTATGACCACTTAGGTAATATCTGGTGCAGCACAACATCTGGGAAATGGGAGGTCTTTACTAAAATTCCCAAACATGAATTCCTGTTAAGGAGGGCAGAAGGAAGATACTATCCTTCAGCAGATACCAGCCCATGAGCTCAGAGGAATAACTAGTAGATTCCTCCTTCAATTTCTAGGGAAGCTGGAAGATGAACCTTCATTAAGACAGCTCTATCAGTGTTCAGCCCTGCCTCTAGGTTCATGTGACGAGATTTTCTGAAGCACAGTGACTGTCCTCACTCAGAGAAAAGAAGTTTGCCATGTGAAATATAGGGGGAGAATCGAGGGACAATTTATCCTTCACCTTTCCATTAAAAAAATTCCAAATTAAGGATAACAATAAGATCAGATAACACATGAGACAAAAGTTGATTAAAATGTCAGCTAGTTACAAACATCAATTAGAAATGCATATTAAAACACAGAACAGCTGAGCAAAACAATTCAGCCCAGCATGCCAATTGCCTGTTTAAATAAAAAGGCGTTTGCCTGTTGATGGCAGGCCATCAACCAGTGTGGGGAGGGAAAAGGCAGACAAGCGTTCTTAGTAGTGTTTTATGAATGATTTTCAAGGTACAAAGAGAGAGAATATTTAATGTTAACTCTTCCTTTGTAAACAAGCAGCTGTTTTGTTTTGTTTTATTTCACTGTATTTAGTAACTGGTTCATCAGGTAAGGCAAGAAATAATGTGAGAGACACCATGTTCTTGGCATGCCAGCAATGGGGGGCAGGGGGTGAGGGAGAGCAAAGGCAATGGGATATCAACACAAAGTAAAGTAAAAATTTGATTGCTCAGAGGATCAACTTTCTATTCAGCAAATGCCTTGAGATTACAGCTATAGGACAATGCAGCCTTCAACATCCCTCTGACAACCATTCTTGTTACTGGAGTTTGTAGTTTACCTGCTTTCGCAATCATCCCCACAAGCAGTATGAGTCACTAGTATGTCCTTTTTTCCTATGAAAAGTGTCACTTTCTAGCTCAGGAAGTAATTCACAATTGTGAGGGGAGTGTGGAAGAGATGCTCTATGCCACATGAGGATCCTGAATGATCTGATAAGCCCCCCTCCTGCCTTGTATGACTACAAATTCAAATGAAGTAGGTCTACAAATTTATGTCATGTGACACTGCACATGCAGAGTAGGTGAACTCAACCCATATCTCAAAGTTAATTCTTCACAGTATACTCTGAGAAAAGCAAGTTTCTTCACGCAGAACTGAACAGTATTGTGTAATCTTGATGCTACTTTTACAATTTCTTTAGATTTTTCAAGATGGATTCTTGAGTAGAAGCCTGACTTCATTTCACAAAAATGCTGTTGTTATAGCCTAGAACTTTTGAAGCATTAACTGATTTTTCTTTGATGGAAGACAAACAGAAGTGCAGTGTATTAAGATGAAAACACAGTCGATGTGACTTACCTTTTCTTCCCCATGAGCTTTGAGAATACCAGAAAGCAGTGAACATCGAAAAGCAGTATATGTGGCCCTGTAAACCTCTCCACTGTCATCTAAGCCCTGAAAGGAAATTATTAAACAGAAACACTAGTTTTACAAAGCAGCCTCGGAACATGTGCAAGTGAAGTGGGTTTTGACTGGAAATTGGGTGGTGTTCAATTAGGTTTTTCTCAGAGTAGACCCATTTGAATTAATGATCATGACTCAGTTAGGTCCCTTAGCTTAGCAGGGCTACTCCAAGTAAAACTTAGATGAATACCACCCATTAACATGGAAGTTGTTAATTTCAGTATCTAATGATTTCATAAAAATGATTTTCCAGTTTGTTCTCCAACACCTCCATTGTGAATCTACAGTTGAGATCACTCGAAATTTAAAGTGTTTACCTATGTCCAGCACTTGTCTATCTATATGATCTGAATAAAAACCAGAGTATGCACATTTGTCTATCTACTACAAGTTGAGGGTAAGCAACCAGATCAGAAAGAGATTAATTTTTTAAAAATGTTTGAATTTTCAGTGTTGCTTTTGAAACCTATTTTCCAATATTTTTCTTCCGTCAGAAGAGCTCTATTTGAATGTTCATGTCAGGCCAGGTCTGTTTAGATGCAAAGATTACAGAATATATAACCTGATCTTTTAAAGACAGTGTGTGTTTGTTTTTTGAGATTTTCTACTCACCTTGATATAAGGCGGTGCAAAAGATGACAATAGCCACTTCACATTTGCATCTCCATTATTTTCAATCTCTATGTACTTTTCTGGAAGAAGAAGTGCAGGCAAGTAATGTAAGTAACAGTTATCCATCATCATCATCAAACCTTTTATTGGCATCACATACAAACATCCATAGCAAGTAACAGTTATTCTTATAAGGGCCTGTGAAGGATTTGGACCTTGTTTTCATGGACTGTGAGATAGTATATGGGAATGATTATCTTCCTTGTCTATTCATTTGGGGGTTACAGAATTAACTTGTGAAGCCTGGCACTGCCCGGGGGCTTAGCTAGGAAGAGAGAATTTCTTTACAGACAAGGAGTGTGGCAGGTCTCTTGGCTGAGAGGTTCCATGAGGTCCTATAGCCTTGACTGGAAGAAGCTGTGACTGGTAGTCAGGCTAGAGGTTTCTTAGATCAAGGGGATCTCTGTGTGACGAGGCAAAGACTTTTCAACCTGGGAAAGACATGCTACTCAAGAGTAACATTCTTCTGAGAGCCCAGTGAGTTGAGGAGCTTCTTAAGTTCAGTGACAGTAGAAGACATATTAATCTACTTTATTTTGCTCCAAAAGGAACATACTAATTAGCAATTACTTATAACATTTGGTCAGGAGTGATCATATTTATAGTCTTCTATAAAAAGGGCTTTAAAGTGCTGCAAGATTGAGATGAATTACATGGAAAATAATGAAATTAATACAACCTCCGTTTGGAAACCTGCACACTTTCCAATTTGTTCTTGGCTTAGTGTTATGTGTGAACTGTGTGAATGTGAATTTCAAGACTGTGAGTAGCTGCCATGCATGGCCAGTCATGCTTGTCTCACTGAAGTAATACATGTTTCGTTTTCACCGTTAGAAAACATTTTACTCAAAAAGATACTAGTCATACGCAAGACCGACCTTACCTGACCTTTCCCCAGACTTTGTTTCAGGAAAAAACACAGTCCGATTCTTTACTTCAAGTTTTGTCGAAGATGGCTTTTGAAGTGGCCTTATGTGCATAATAGGAAGCTCAGGCTGTTGGTGATGAACACCTACTTTGGCAACTGGTGAAACCGTTTCAGATTGCTTCTCAGAGATATTTTCCCGAATTTGGACCCTAACAAGCTATGCACAAGAAAGAAACGAAATCATAGTATTTTGCAGCTACTGGTCTCAAGTTAATCCTATAGTTATCTCCCAGACTGGCTGGCCAGTGCATATGCTCAAACCTGCTTTGCAACCAAGGACCCAAAAGCAAGGTGAAAATATTCAATGTAACAAAGAAAATACAACACATACATCTCTTAAACTTTTAAAACAACTTCCATACAAGAGCATAAGTTGTCCAACACTTGAAGAAATGCATTTCCCACTTTTCAAAGCATTTCCAAGACAACTTACAATTATTAAACAGAAATATTAGCACACACAATTTAAAAAAGCAAGTGACCAGAGATAAAATAAATATTTAACTGGACACGCCTTCAACAGAAACTACTAATGGATTTGAGTTCTGCTGGCAAATATAGTTGGGACACATACAGTAAGGGAGCAGGCTACTATTATATTAAGGTATTTTGCTATTTTATGCAATTAAAAAATAAGAAATAAAAATTAACCAACCAATCAACAAAAGAGAAAGATGGAACACACACTTATGCCTGCTTAATATCATGTATGGGAGGCACAAAGAGAAAACCCTCTGAGGCCAGGCACAATCCTATAGAAGCAGGTTATTCCTCAGATAAACTGACCCCAAGCAATTGTTCATTTACTCCCATAACTGCAAACTTCATCTAGGAAATGCAAACTACTCCCTTTAAAGCAATAGATGAAAGCTTAACTGACAACATGAAATTAAGTTTTCTAAAACCAAGGCATTTGGCATAATTTTCATAACCATAGACACTTATTTAAGCCACTTACTTTTTGTCCATTATCACAATGTACATAAATAAGGCCACTCCATGGAAAGATGGATTTCTTTTCTGCGAGTGATGGATTTGGACTCACATAAATTGAAATGTTGCTTCTAGAAATAAGACATCCAGTGCATTAATTTTAATATGCTAAATGAAATCAATGTTTCATTATTAGATCTGGTTACTGTTCTTCTTGACTTTTTTGTACACAATAGATGAAATTTTAGTATTCTATTAATTTAATCTGAGGAATTGCAAACCCATGCCTATCTACAAGTCTAGCTTCATAAGGACAAGGGAAAACTCACATAGTGATGTTTCAATCACCAGTGCACCTGCCATGTACACAGGGCTAGAATTATTAGGTCTATGATACAACACTATCAGAAGCAAAATATCAAGTGGGGTGACAATATCCTTGCCAACTGTATAATTATTATTGTGGTAGGTGCAATATATCAGCTTCAGATCATATGGCTGCAGCATTTTTCAAAGAAGACTATGAAGTCATGTGTGAGAGAGGCTCTAACTTTAAGTTATTTAAATGTATCATAGTATAGTCCGCTCATAAAAAAACTGAAATGCACTGCTAACTCAATCTGAATCATATATCTTGTACAGTATTATTTTTTTCTGTGCTAACCACAAATACTTTAGGTTATCCTTAAGAATTAAAGGTTTTTCTCAGCATAAATAAAAACAAGGCTGTTTATTCTTTTAGGAAAGAAAAGCTTGACACTATGGACATAGCCAGAAGCTCTTTTCACAACTGTACAAAGATTCCTTCCCTTTCACCTTCATGCTATCTCAAGAGCTGGGTGTAATCAGACTGACAGTGCAATCCTATACAATGGCACTGAGATGTAAGTCCCATTGAATTCTACAGAAACTAGTCGTGCATAAGTGGATATAGGATTGCAACCTTAGTTACTGCAAAGCACAGTTTTCAAATATATGGAGTCATGTGGAAAAGTAATAAACAATGGAAGTACTTACTCTGGTTCAATAGTTCCATGCTGAGGTGTTACTGTCAGACAGTGAGCAGGCCACGATAGCTCAAATGTCAATGACCTGTTTGAGTTGTTACTTATTTGTGCATGTTTAGTAATCGCAGCGCCACCTTTTGAGATAAGAATTGCATGAATTCTCAGTTATCTTATAATACATTTAAGTGCTATTTACAAAGCATTAACAACCGTATCAATTATGCAAATGATACTTCCAAATTTACACATGCAGTAATGAATCAAAGGCTTTTACATAATACAACTATAGGAAAAAAGCATGTATTACTTTACTGATATCTAAATAGTGGGTTGGGAGTTACTTTGGAAAGTGGAAACTTTACAACCACTGACTAGACTGCCAGCAACTGATTTGTTACCAACATTGAAACAAGGAATCTTTTACTTCCTTGTAACAAATTAGAACTACAGCCGTACCTTGGTTCTTGAACGGAATCGGTTCCAGAATTCCGATCAACTTCTGAAAACATTCCAAAAACCAAGACGCGGCTTCTGATTGGCTGCAGGAGCTTCCTGCACTCAATCAGAAGCCGCGTTGGACGTTTGGCTTCCCAAAAATGTTCACAAACCGGAATACTCACTTCCGGGTTTGTGGCATTCAGGAACCAAAACGTTCAAGTCACAAGGCGTTCCAGAACCAAGGTATGACTGTAACAAGGAGATCTGTAAAACACAGAAAATCCCACTGAAAGTTTCTAGGTAAGCTTTTGAAGTCATCTCTACTACAGAAATAAATTTTCTTAATTCCAGAATTTATGCATCATGATCAATTCATCAACAGAGTTCTATATACATGGAGAAATATTCCCAATCCCAAACAAATTCAGTTTATTATTGTGCCTCACAGTAATACTATCTATCACATAACAATCCTAAGAAATGTATAGGTTACAAATATCATGGTGAATATTTTTAACAGTTCTTGAAATGTGTGAAAATAACATACTTTGAGAAGGAGCAGTGAGAATTAGAAATTCAGGCTGAAGAGTCCAGTTTTCCTTGGAAACAAGCTTCTTTTCATCAATGCTATCAGCATTTGATGACAATGCACAACCATGAGGTCCTTTAACAGGTAGTACATCCAAAGTCATATTGGATTTCTCAGGAACACCAGGTCTATGAAAGAGAGAAAGAGCAGTTCAACACCCAATACTGGGAAACGAGACAAGAGAAGCAAATATCAGAGTATAAAACTTGCCTTCTAAAAGAAAAGAAAAAACCCTTGCCTTACTTAGCCTTAGCCAGAGTTTCAGACAGATAAAAACTGATAAAAAGCAACTAAACGTTAGCAGATGAATTTAGTATTCTGAAAATGATTTTCAGTTCCAACATAACCTTTCCCCTATGTATTACTCCACAGGAATCATATCAACACCCACAACCACCAAGAAAGATTATATACAGTCACTGAAGTAGTCCAGTCAGGTAACTACACATTATGACCTAATTTCAGAGTCTTTTAATTCTTGTTTTTGTTGGAATATTCAAAGTTTACCAAGGTAGAGGAACTGCTTACCAGTATTTCAGAAAATACTAAAAAATGACAAATAAAATTACCTCTCTAGTGCTACACGATGCACTGAAGATGGCTTGATATCGAAAGCAGAACTACTGAAGGCATTAACCGCTGAAACAATAATCCTTCTCATGTTCATGAAAAAGTACTGGATATCAAACGAATGTTGCGGAAGATCATATACTAGAGAAGACATTTAAAAATCAAAAGCAAAGCTGGATTAATGAAACAAACTGCAGTATTTACTGAAGATTGGTGACTAATGACAGACTAATCAACTGGGTTATTACCGTCTTTACATACAGTAATTGCATTCCTGGACCTTTGCAAATTCTTTAGAAGTTAAAAGAGAAAATGGACATAGTCCATCACCAGCCTCCCAGCAGATACACAAGGTAAGTAATTCCCACTGATTTCAAATGGAACTTCCAAATATGTACATTTCGCATAAAAGCTAATGTTGTAAAGGTGACATGAATGATGCAAGCTTCAGAAAAGTATTTAAAAGTTATAGCTAGAATTAGAGCAAGATCAAGCAACTACTGCTGCCAAAGGCAGATGAAAAGGGAATCCTAAATAGCATTGGAGGAATGACAATGGGAGTTGGGAGGGAGGAGAGATTTGCTATGGCTGCATAGTTGATTTCTCAACCAGTATTGGACAGTGAGATGGGCTGCTCACTTGACTTCCAGCAGGTCACATAGGTGTTGCTTCCTGGGAGGGTAAGGAGGCTGTGAGGTCTGGGGATGTAAACAGCAGCAACGTGATGGACCAAAGGTCAGGTGAGAAGCACTGCCCCACCACAATATCCCCTACTATCAACCATGTTAAAAACAACCCAGCTCCACTAGCACCTGCATGATGATAACCAGATTGCAAGAATATAATCATAGGAATAAGGGAAAGTGGTAAAGGTAAAGGGACCCCTGACCATTAGGTCCAGTTGCGGACAACTCTGGGGTTGCAGCGCTCATCTCGCTTTATTGGCCAAGGAAGCCGGCGTACAGTTTCCAGGTCATGTGGCCAGCATGACTAAGCCGCTTCTGGCGAACCAGAGCAGCGCACGGAAACGCCATTTAGCTTCCCGCCAGAGCGGTACCTATTTATCTACTTGCACTTCATGCTTTCAAACTGCTAGGTTGGCAGGAGCAGGGACCGAGGAACGAGAGCTCACCCCATCACGGGGATTCGAACCGCCAACCTTCTGATTGGCAGGGAAAGTGGTAGTGAAAGCTAAATTTGAAATACATGTAAAGAATGGCAAGAAATCAAATATACAAACAAGCAGATATTCTCAGGGTGGTCAAGCTTACCTTCAGTCACCAGCTCTTCCCCAGGGAATTCTTCATCAAACTTTACATTTATCACAGGATTATTAGCAGGAAGCAGTTTTTGCACTTGCTCTGGATTTTGCTGTACGGCTCTGAGTAGACAATTGAGAGTTTTCAGGTCTCAATGTTATGAAGAAGCATTTAACAAAGACACTAAAATACTCTGTAAAGCATTCAATCCAATTACCCCATTTTAAAAGCATTTATGCACTGCAGTGTGCTTAGCAACTACATCTGATCAGCTTCTTATTCCCAATGATAAACGTAACAATTTGTCAGGACTCAATCATCCTTCCACAAATGTGTCCAAAAGTTTCCTTCCAGCAATCATCTGCCCCAAATGTCCAGTATGCTGGTTAAAGAACCACACAGAGTTAGAACTCTGGAAGTAGAATCTTGCCTTCCACTGGTCTGTGGAGAGTCCAACTACTACTGATTTGTCTGCACATAATAGAGGACAAAGGGGAGGGGAGAAGCAGCACTGACAATGACCACATATAATGGCCTGCTACTAATGACAGAGAAAGTTTATGGGCCCACAAAGATTGTGCCCAGCAAGCCCAAATTAGGCGAGATAATAGGAACTACTTTGGTTATGTTGCAGGGAAGAGAGAAATACCTACATATTTTTGTTTCCTAGATGTACTGCTCTTACATGTTCATTGTGGGATTGTTGGAAGTTAGCAGCTTGTTACGAAGAATTTGACTACCATGCACAAGGGGGGAGGGAGCAGGACTAAAAACAAAGGCATTCTAACACCCTCAAGTGCTAACCTGCCATAGCCAGAAAATGAAGCAAATCTGAGTGCTGAATACAGCTGCATATTCCAGTCTTTCCCAAACCTTTTACAAACAATGTATTTTACAATAGGGGATTTTATAATCGAAAAAAGTGAACTTGTTCCTGTTCTTGATACCAGTGACTGTTGATCTTTGAACACAGACAGAGTTGGCTATGTTATTTACCCTATTTTTCGCTCTAGAAGACGCACCCGACCATAAGACCATAAGACCATAGTTTTAGAGGAGAATAAGAAAAAAAATGTTCTCTCCCTCTCTGCTCAGCGCCTCTCCAGCAAAGCGGGAGGAGAAACAGAAGGGGGTCCGTTTCTCCTCCCGCTTCACTGAAGGGGCGCTGCACGGCTTTCCCTCTCTGCGCAGTGCCCCTTCAGCAAAGTGGCAGGATAAGCGGAGCCCCTCCCATTTCTCCTCCCACTTTGCTGAAGGGGCGCTGCGCAGAGAGGGAAAGCTGTGCAGCGGCTCTCCTGACTTCAGCGAAAGCTACGCAGCCTGCATTTGGTCCATAAGACGCACACATTTCCCCTTACTTTTTAGGAGGGGAAAAGTGTGTCATATAGAGCGAAAAATGCGGTAATAACCACTAATACAGAGTTTTCCAAACTTTTCATGTTGGTGACACCCATTTTAGACATGCATCCTTTCACGACACAGTAAATCATTAGCAACTGGAGGTTAAATTAACCCCTTTCCAACCCCAGGAGGAGTGTGGGGAGCATTTGCGTGACACAGCCGACACACCAATGTGTCACAACACACAGTTTGAAAAGCTAGAGGAGTTCGGAGAGGTGGCAGGGTTCAAATTAAATAAGAGTAAAACAAAAATAATAAGCAAAAACCTGGATCAGAAATTAATGGAAATAATTCAACAGCAAACACAAATAGAGGTAGTCAAAAAAGTGAAATACCTCGGTATTTGGATAACACCTAAGAACATAGACCTATTCAAAAATAATTATGAACCGACGTGGAGGGAAATAAAAAAAGACCTGGAAATCTGGGGAAGGTTGAGACTGTCATTTTGGGGGAGGATTAACACAATCAAGATGAATGTTCTACCCAGGTTGATGTTTTTGTTTCAAACTATCCCTATAATTAAAGGAAGTCGAATTTTTAAAGAGTGGCAACGAGTGCTTTCGAGATACATCTGGCAGGGAAAGAAACCTAGGACTCAGTTTAAATTATTAACAGATATAAAAGAAAGGGGAGGTTTCGCCTTGCCGGATGTGAAGTTATACTATGAGGCGGTCTGTCTATGTTGGGTTAAGGATTGGGTAAAGTTAGAGAATAGGGAGCTACTGGATTTGGAGGGTTACAACAATAACTTTGGCTGGCATGCCTATTTGTGGCGGGATAAATGGAGGATTCACAGGGGATTTGGAAACCATATTTTTAGAGGACCATTAATTGAAATCTGGGAAAAATATAAAAATTTGCTAGAACCAAAAACGCCACATTGGCTATCACCTCTGGAAGTAATGTGTGTAAAGAATATAAATATGAGAAGTAACTGGGTAAGATATAATCAACTAATAATTAAAGAAGAGGGTAAATGGAAGGTCCGACCATACGAGCAGGTTAAAGAGTATGTCTACGACTGGTTACACCATCTCCAGGTGAACCAGATGTTTAGAAAAGATCTTAAAGAAAGAGGTTATGAAGAGAGGGAATCCAAGTTTCAGACAGAGATTATAAACAAAGAAGAGAAAATTGTTTCGAAAATGTATAGGATACTGTTAGACTGGAGTCTAGGAGACGAGGAGGTCAAATGTGTGATGATTCGCTGGGCACAAGACGTAGGGCACAGTATACTATTTGAAGACTGGGAGAGACTTTGGAAAGAAGGATTAAATTTCACGGCATGTACAATGATAAAGGAGAACGTATTGAAGATGTTCTATAGATGGTATTTAACACCTATGAAACTATCAAAGATGTACAAGGTGGATAACAAGTGCTGGAAATGTAGGGTTAGTGAGGGCTCTTTCCATCATATGTGGTGGGAGTGCGGAAAAGTGAAGCAGTTCTGGGAGAAAATTTATATAGAATTAAAGAAGATCTTAAAATATACGTTCTCAAAGAAGGCAGAACTCTTCTTATTAGGTATGTTAGGTCATGAGATAAAAAAAGAAGATTGTAAACTAGTGTACTATGCAGTTACAGCAGCAAGAGTAATGCTGGCCCAGATGTGGAAAAGACAGGAAACACCAACGGTAGAGGAGTGGAGATTTAAACTACTAGATTATATGGAAATGGACAGACTTACAGGCAAAGTAAGATACACAAGAGCCCAAAAATTTACCAAGGACTGGGGTAAATATGTAGATTATCTGGAACTTATCAGTCAAAGGAAAATAACGCTAAAGGGATTTAGAGATGCACTGTAATAGAGTATGGGTTATTGTTTGAACTTAATGGGAGTACAAACAAGGTATAAGAACGGTATATATCAGGAAATATATACAAAAAAGCATAATGACAATATATACTAGGAAATGTGTAACTCAAAGTATCACTTCGAATGATTGTCGGGAAAGCTAAAGGAAGTCCGGAAAGCGATAATCCAACAAGGAGTAAATGTGAAAATTAAGTTTCTGTATATATACTTTCTATTTTTATTTTTGCTTTCTTTATTGGTGTATGATTGTGTAGTCTTATGTTTATGTGTTTATGTGTGTGTATATATGTTTTCTGGCTATTGTTCTTTTTGAAGTAAGTAATAAAAATTAAATGGGGGGGGGGGAAATAGAGAGTGAAAAATGTGGTAATAACCACTAATACAGAGTTTTCCAAACTTTTCATGTTGGTGACACCCATTTTAGACATGCATCCTTTCACGACACAGTAAATCATTAGCAACTGGAGGTTAAATTAACCCCTTTCCAACCCCAGGAGGAGTGTGGGGAGCATTTGCGTGACACAGCCGACACACCAATGTGTCACAACACACAGTTTGAAAAGCTCTGTACTAATATTTAACAGCCAATATCAAAACAAACTTTTATTCTTTAAATATCCATTCTAACCATCTGCTTCTTATTTCTTAAGAATAGATAATAATGAATATACTTGTTATTTCTCAAAAAACATTTAGCCTTACCTGCGATACTGCTGTCTCAAAATTTCATCTCCATAGACAAAACAAATTGTAGACAACACTGGTGAATTACTTTGATCTTCAGTTGAATTAAATGTTACTGTAACTTTCTGAGAGGAAACAGTCAAATTTTGGTAAATTAATTTGTGGCACAATGTTTGAATTATATGTAAAATCACAAAGCAAGATTTTATGGCACATTTTTGGGTGGTGGGGGGATGTTAACAGCTTACACATTTTATAGGTCTTGCGTAATATATATATTGTGGCTTTCACATTACCTGCTGTGAACTTTCCTGAAGAACAAACTTTTCTGGGGAAACTCTCATCACATTTGGATCCATAACAATTATTTCACTCGAGTTCTTAAAGCACAGTGCTTTCACATACGCAGCCCGACTCCCCGTGTTTTGTACAGAAAAAGAAGCCTGTCTTGTTTTACCATTCAGCCCCGCTATATCATTCAGCCCCACTATGTATCTATTACAGTGTTTTTTAACATCTTCTAATCTCAGATTGCTATTTCCTCCATATCCATACAATGGTATCTGAAAGAAAGAAAAACGTACATTTAGAAAAATCAGAATTGAAATAACCTTGCTCCCAATTTCATTATCCCCAACTTTAATATTCAAAACAATCAAAGAATTCTAAAATTCTTTAAAATGTTCATATGTAGCACACCCTAAAGACCAAATGATGGAAAAGCAGGGTAAAAGTAGCTTAAGTAAGCAGAATAATGACTGGTTTCTGATGTGTACGAATAACAGGATCTTTACAGGCAGGAAGATGCAAGTTGAAGGAAGTTGGCTGTGTTGGGAAGAGCTATTTCATGGTGCCCTGAAATGGTTCTTCACAAAGGCGTCCCTCACCTTCACCACTGAGAAAAGTGAGGAAAGCAAGCTTCTTTGGGAGCTACTGAAATGCTTTTGAACTGCTAGGTTGGCAGGAGCTGGGATAGAGCAACGGGAGCTCACTCCATCACGGGGATTCCAACTGCTGACCTTCTGATCGGCAAGCCCAAGAGGCTCAATGGTTTAGACCACAGCGCCACCCGCAGAGTACAACAAAATCGGGGGGGGGGCAGCAGGTTGGTTACCCCTGACTTAAGACATTGAAAGGCCCAGAACACGAAGAAAAAGATATCCAAAGTGCAAGGCAAAGGAGTTACTGCGATGTGGAGAGACTCTGTACCACTCTTAATATCAAGAAAACTACTGGAATACAAAAAATAAAATCCAAGGAGGTTATAGTGGTCCTAATGAAATAGGATCAGTGTAAAAAGTAACTTACAGTGAACTTGATTCCTAGTTGAGATAGAAGACCAAGCTGTTTCATTTCAAGCTTTGCACACATACAAGTTAATCGAGTTGGTGTAAACATTAGGCAGACAGAATAATCATGTTTTGGACGGATCTTAATTTCACAATTATTGTACACATGTTCTCCAAGTTTCAACTGCAAATACACAAGAAAATCCACACAGCAAATTACTTTAATTCAGAAAATTAATTTAGAAGAGTTAAGTTAACCCTAGTAATAGGGTTGTCAAATTTGCAGATGACACAACCGTGATTGGGCTCATCCCTGAAAGGGAGGGTGAAACGGATTATAGAGATGAGGTAGAGCGGCTGACAGAGTGGTGCAGAGCTAACAACTTGCTCATAAATACAAGGAAGACAAAGGAGCTTGTGGTGGACTTCATGAGACAGAAGAGCAATGTCCAGCCACTTTTGATTGATGGGGTCTGTGTGGAGAGGGTAACAACGTTCAGATTTTTGGGCATTGAATTACAAGAGGATCTGTCCTGGAGTGTCAACACAAGGGGGCTTGTGAAGAAGGCGCAGCAGAGACTGTAGTTTTTGAGAATTCTAAGGAAAAACCATCTTCCGCAGAAACTGCTGCTTGCCTTCTATCACTGTGCCATTGAGAGCGTGCTCACTTATGGCTTATGTGTGTGGTACGGAAGCTGTACTACCCAGGACAGGATGGGGTTGTGCAGAGTTGTTAAGGCAGCAGAGAGCATTGTTGGCTGCCCACTCTCCACCTTAGAGCAGATTTATGCCACAAGGTGCCATAGGAAGGCACTGGACATAGTAAAAGATCCATCGCATCCTGGTCACTGTCTCTTCGAGCTCCTGCCGTCGGGATGGAGATACAGGACGATGAAGACAAGAACGAGCCGTCTTAAGAACAGCTTCTTCTCCAGAGCGATCTCGGCCCTGAATGGGAAGCCTGGACTTTGAAAGTCATCTAATCTTCCTTGCTGTACTATACTGTATTGTTTTAATTAGTGTTTTTATGGAGCAGTCAAGTAATTTCGTTATCCCCGAGAGGGGGTAATGACAATAAAGATTTATTATTATTATTATTTTAATGAACAGTTTAAACCCAAATAATTTGCTCCCATAATTCTGTGACCTCAGAGGTATGCCATTCTATGGAAATGCTGACATAGTAAGAATAAGAGTTTTTTATTTTATACTATTTTATTTTATTTATATACTACTTTATTTTATTTATACTATTTTGCAACGTTTTCCATGCACAGAGATAAATCTCAGTACAGGAAGAATGTGTAAATGGCTGAACTGATGGCTCCATTCAATTTGGCACCCTCTTTAACTTTCTTTGCACTTCCTTCTCTCCCTTTCGGATCCCCCACCCACTCACATGAAATTAGGATGATGGCCTCATCCTGTTCTCCATCCCTAGTTATAAGAATCTTAAGTTTGGTTATTTTGTTTCAAATTTGTGGTTTTAAAAGCCGTTGAATATTTTCTACTATAACATTGCTCTGTGAAATGCAGAGTATGTTAAAGAAAAATTCAAGATTCTTAAGTCTGATACAACAAAACTAGCAGCAAGCACTGCTGTAAGGGGGACACTGGCATAACAAAACCAACATTTCAGAAATTTAAAATTTGAAATCATATCCACTGTACTCTCCTGTATGTGCTGATAAAGTCCAACTGAATTGGATGAGATTTACTCTGAGGTAACTGTGTACAGGATGGCAGACTAAGAATATACCATTTGAAGGCTTATTTCAGTAAGAAGATTAAAATAAAACCTAGCTTCAGTTTCAAATACCAAGTATATTTGAATCTGAATTTATATAAACAGTTTCAGATTTGCATTACTTACTTGAAAACAGTCCTGATCTTGACCCCTTATCAGCAATCTTAACTGCTGGGTAATAGATGGAGAGTTATTTCTCAGGATCAGTTTCTGCTGGCTGAAAAAATATAGAAATCTTTAACGTTTCATAGTAATTTGCTTATATTTATGAACAGTTGCCATGATAATCCACCAAGAATTACCGCATGGTAAATCCAAGGTGATTTAGTGTAGAATTAGTTGGTCTAGCTGTACACCTGTGATTTTACTCAGTTATAAAAGTGTTATTTTCCATAATAATACATAATAATACCTTATCAACAGTCTAAAGTTTTGGCTATTTATGTACAGCATGTGCTTGCTTCTAAGTGTACAGCAAAGGTGCAATGCTGAGAAGGCAGGCATATCCAACAGTAAATTTTGTGTGCCATTCAGGGGTCGCTTTTTTTCTTTCTTTTAAAAAGGGTTGCCAGCTGCCAGGTATTTTATCTATTTACAGTGGTACTTGCCCACAGGAATGTACTGGATGAAGACCAATATACTGAAGCTCGGTAAGGACAAGACAGTGACACTGTAGTCTCCCACACATCCCTAAATGCTGCTTCTGATGGTCATTTGGAATAGTAAGGGATATCAGCAAACCTGACTGTGGACATGGCAAAGACAGTTCTGCTTATGCAGGAACTCCCTGGATCTGAGCATCACCATGTTTGAACAATGCATTGCTGGCAACCCTGATTTGAATGGGGGTTGCATTCTAGGTCATCGAGTATGTTGGCAGAGTGTGCATAAGAGCACCCCGCGCTCTTCCGGGTCTGAAAATGGTGCGTGCTTTCAATGCACGCAAAATGGGAGTTGCCTGTTTTTTTATAATCCTGAATGAAAATTGATTCACGCTTTATGTACCACCAGCAATCATGACCTGCATATCTTTTTTTTCTTGGTACTTACACTGTTCTGCCAAGCTGTATACCTCCCCATGTCAGAAACTGCTTGTTAGCTAGGATGGGGGGAACGTCTGAACTGGGGTATTTCTGTACCAAAGGTTTGCTCTCCACCGCAGTCACTTCGCCTTTTACAGTCACTTTATATTCTGGCCCAGATGGCAGTACCAAGATTTTTAAAACACTATTAAAATAAAGCATCAAGTTAGAAGTTCTGTAAAAAGAATTTCTACTTAATATCATTGGGCCAATTAGGTCGCATTACCTTTCAGCATTTTTATAGTCCTTTGGAGAAAACACAACAGTCACTTCTTGTTCTTCCCCAGGTATAAGAACCAGGTCCTCTGGATTGACAGAAATGCCGCTATCTGGCTCAAGTGCCTGGAAATGAATAGTGTTACTTCAAGATGTCATCCTTTGATCCTCAGGTGACAATGGTAGCCAGGTAGCTCTTCGTCTCCACTGGTTGCTACGCAAGATATATTTCCTAGAGAAGCTGAATTTTGCCCCATACAATAATGCCCTAGTTGTATCCAAATTACAACACATAAGCTACCCTTCACGGAGCTGCCTTTGAAGAAAATTTAGAAGCTCCAAGTGGTGCAAATGTGAATTACAGTGTTGTAACCGAAGTCCTTAGTTAGATCAAATTATATGTCAATTATTCTGTCTGAACAGTTATAGTTTCTGAGCTCAATTCAAAATGCTGACTCTAAACCACTTCATAGACATCAGTTAAGATACATGCATAGTTACCATGATTTCCTAAGCTGTAACTCACAGGGAGGATCTTAGCAGGAATGCTGAGATTCTCACCAGGATGTGCCAAGGGTTATGTAGCATCCACATAGTGCAAGAGCTTCCTAGTGGCCAACCATGTGGCTTTAGAAATAAAATCACATTACTAACCCAGCCCCCTACACACATAAGTAGATGGTGCTATGCCAGAACTACTTGAGCAACTGTCTTCCTTCTGCCCAGCATAGCAGCAACATGTAAACGGTGTCTACTATTTCTCTTGTCTCAGAAGCAGGCACCAGGGGATTAGGCCCTGTACTCCACTTTCCACTGTGGGTGAGTCCAGTTGACTAAGTCCAGCTGACAAAACCAAGATGGAAACAATGACCCCCTCTGAAATTGTGGGTAAGAGTGCAATATCGATTTGCACTTTAAAAATTTTGCCAGGAAAGAGTGAATTGGACTCTTTTTCTATTATGTACTGATTAAGTTAGGCTGATTTGGTTGACAGTAATTTCAGAACTATTCCTTGGAAAAGTAAGGTAACCTACCAGGATTTTCAAGTCAACTTTAATATTCCCAGCGTTCTTTAATGGCAACTGCTGCCTTGTTGATAATCCCATCCTCGCAGACATATATAAAGTCTAGAAAAAATAGGTTTCAAGTGATAGTTAGAAGTGAAATATAGAAAGAAATAAGCTGTATCACAAAAGATGGTTTTGGGAAATGTACCTGTAGGCCTTTTGGAGCATATATCCTAGGAGTTCCAGATCTTGCATGCAGAGGTATACTTAAAATTTTAGCAGGCTCTGGACAATCAACCTCCACATCAATTCTTGCAAAATACTCATCTGCAGGGCCCAAAGAATCTGAATAAAGTAAGTGCAAAGAATAGGACTGATCAAGTGTAAAATGTTATGATTTGTTCTAAAATGAGCTTTGACACCAAGTATTATCAACATTTAACCACCCAACTCAAATTAGAATGTTTCTGGTGCTATGGTAGTATTTTACATCAATATTGGTCTGTTTAAGCAAAGCTCTCCATTTCAAAATGCTACAACTGGCCTTCAAAGCAGCAAATGAATAGAAACAGCAATAATGAAGTACATCCTAAAATATATGTTGAAGCAGGGCTTCTGCATACCTCAAAGGTGTTTCAGCATGCAGAGTACATCGTACAACTGGTTGAAGTGATACATTTTTGGCTTCCAGCCTCAACAAAAGATAGTGACTCAAGGTAACATGGACCAGCTTTTGTGCAAAGTTTTGTGCATGCTTGACATGCCTCACATTAAAAGGCATGCATTACAATGAATGCAAGGGACAGAACAGCTTATGGCACATGCTTATATACATTTCGTAAGTGCTTGCCCATTACTGCCTGGCCCAGAATGTCCATGAAACTTGAAATCCTAGCACATTGCCTTCTTTAACCTAGGTATGACACGAGTCAGCACTTGCAGACCTAAGCATGAAAATCTGCAAACAGGGATTTGGTATGTTAACGTTTATGCAAAGGTTCAAACATTTTAATGATTCTTGAATATCTAATGTGAGAGCTATTCATCACATGGCATGATATCAAATATCACAGACCTTAATTTGCTAAGCAGGTGTAATTTGCTAAGCAGGTGTTACTAAAAGCAAACTTTCAGCTAAGCATTTAATGATAAATACTATTTTGGCACTTTTCTGCTTGGGTCTCCAAACACATGAGCCTTATTCACATGATACTTTGTTCATTTAAATCTAAAAAAAATTCTAACTGTGAAGAGGATTGAAAGTTCTGAGTAGCAAAAGCTCTGCATACTAGATTTTGAATATTGGTTGGACTCATGAATATTATTTCAATTCTGGTCTGCTGGACTAACACAGATTCCTAATACAGTGGTACCTTGGTTGTCAAATGGCTTGGCTCCCGAACAAATCGGCTCCCGAATGCCACAAACCCAAAAGAAAGTGTTCTGGTTTGTGAACATTTTTTGGAAGCCGAACTTCCGACGGAGCTTCCGCAGCATCCGATTGAGTGCAGGAATCTCCTGCAGCCAATTGGAAGCCGCACCTTGGTTTTCGAACGGTTCCAGGAGTCGAATGGACTCCCGGAACAGATTAAGTTTGACAACCAAGGTACCACTGTACATCGATTTCTTAAGATAGCAGATTTATACCTGAAGTGATGCATTTGCTCGGTGCATGGAACTGAACCCACACTACTAGAACATCAGGATCCTGGAAAGAAAGACATTTGTGTAGAATGAAACATTTTTAACTTTAAGAATTGATTATGGTTGAAACATTGATCAGCTACAATCTTCACACAGAATCATATTTTAAAAGACCATGGCTTTAAGTCTTTACTACCCTAAACTACCAATACAGTAGGAAGAGAGAAGGGCTCTTCTGTGATGTGAATAGTTCTGTGCTCACCTGAACACAACCGATCATGACTGGCAAAGAAAAGCACACCATCAATTTAAGTGAAAGACGGATGTCCCCAGTACTTGGGCTGCCATATATCCGGATTTTCCCAGAAACTGGCGGGATTCCAAAGGCAGAATTGACGTACGGGGGAATTTTTGAAAGGTGGTGCTTTGTCCTAGATCTTAGGCAAACACTTCCCAAATAAAAACTCTGTTATTAAAAGCAAACTTTCAGCTAAGCATTTAAGGATAAATACTATTTTGGTTAATTCAACTATATTCCTTTGGTTTATAGTGACTTACTTGCCCATCACTTCTTGCATTCATTACATGGGATATCACCGATGGAGCTGCTCGCTGGGAAATGTCACAAGTAGGGAGCAAACTAACAGAAGCGTTTACTGGTTCCTTAGAAAATGTGAAACACCGCCATGCTACAGCATTCTGTAATAAAGATGTTTTTTACATTTTAAAAGCAGAACATGACTGCCATCCCCTAGCATTTCAGGTTATTGACTGTTGTCAGGATATGCTAAATAGAGCCCTGCTGTTTTGCCAACTGAATACAATTTTCAAGCAAGAGGTGGTACCACATGGGTCCTGGGAGAGCATTCCAAGCATATGGGGCGCTGAGCAGAAGAGATGCCTTTTAGACGCCAGATTAAATAAACCTTTGACTGAAAGAAGGGCTGTAGCTCAGTAACAGAGAACGTGTTTTGCATGCAAAAACTCCTAATTTCAGTCCCTGGAATCTCAAGGAAAAGCTGGGAAAAGACTCCTGTCGGTAACCCCGAATTGTTGCTGCCATTATAGGCAATCCTAAATGGATCCTATGGACTTGATATATGGATGCCTCCAGTGTTCCAAGTTGAGTGAGCAAGAAAGAGATCTTTGAAACAGCTAAAGATAGTGGAACATGCCACAAATGCACTGAGCTACAAGTAGTGGATAATTAGAGGGGGTGCAGCTGTGTAAGGCAGCAACGAGGAGTTTGTGCTGCATCCAGGAGTTGATAGGATCCCGATGTAAGAGTTGAGGGAGAGGTGCTATGCAGTCCAAGGGGCCATAAACTATTTTGTTAGCCAAGTTCTGGAAAGCTGGGGGTTGGGGGGAACTGCAAGGCAGAAAAAGAAAAGGCTGCAATAATGGTGGGTGGCAACTGGAGTTTACATTAAGGGGCAGAAAATAAGCGCGCTGTATTTAGCAAAGTTAGACAAGGGGTAGCAACATGACATGGAGATGAAGAGTAGAAAGAGGAATCCAAGAAAGTCAAGACTTTCCTTGATCAAGAAGGTAAATAACTATGTTACATTATGTACATACACTTAAGACAGCCAGGAGGAAGGGAGGATGAATATAGTAGGGAACCAAAAATAGATAATTGAGGGTGCTGATCTGGGAGAAGTATTGGAAAAGTTTTCCTTGCCAGAAACATTGAATGAGTGATTGATTGATTGATTGATTGATTGATCAGGTAGGAAGAAAGTGACCTGGTCAACGGTTTCACAGGCAGAAGAGACAAGGGCAGAAGTGATTATTTCAACCTCTTTAATGAAACATTTGCAGTTGAAGTAGACCTCCAGAAATAGAGCGAGGATCTACTTTACTAAATCAATGGAAGTCAAAACTACAGTGCAGTCAGCCTCACAACTGTATTGCCATGCAATAAGGTTCATCAGCTGCAATCCCTCTGCTTCAGCTTCTTAGAACATCTGCTTCTGACAGCTGTTGTGGGAATAGCATACTGAAATCCTGCTACACAACCAACATTTCCATTGTAGAGAAACATGTCAGGATTCAAAGAAAATATCTCAAGTGATATCAACACACTGCAACAAGGGTAATCCATTACCATTGGCGCTCTGCTTATCTGGGAGTAAAACCAAACTGCTGGTTACCCATAGTGTGGAACCAATGTAGCAGTCACTTACAAGTTGTTGCTTCTCAAGAGATCACTATACAAGTTGCTATACTGGGAGGGGGTTGTTGGTTTGTGCATATTTTTTTTGTTCTTGTTTTTGTGATGTATTTTGTGTTGCAAACTATGGATAAAAGCTCGTATACAAGTTTAAATAAATGAATGAATACTTACTGCATAAATAACAAGTCTGACTGGCACTCTAGCACATGTCTTGTTTGTTAGTTTCAGTGGAAGAGCTTTCCAGCTGCCAGATGGCATATCACCAAAGTCAAGATGGTTTGTCGTTCCTGCTTCCACCTAATATTTGAAAAGGGTGGATGGAAATAATACCTTTAAGAATTGAGGCACACAAAGTCCTATTTATTTGTATGAAGAAGCAAACAGGTGTCACTAAAGGATAACTAGACAAGAGATTCTAGCTGTGCCCCCTCCTGGAGAAGCATTCTGACCACAACCTCTGACTGTTACTATTACAGATTAGCCAAAACGAAGAAACAAAAAAGTTTCACCAACATCTGAAGTTATTAAAAATTGCTCATCGTGTACATCGGGATGGGGAAAACTTGGACCTAGGTGCCAAATGTGGCCCCCACCTCTCTCTGTCTGGCTCTCAGGACTCTCCCAAAGTCACATCTCCTCTTTGGCCCAACTTTATACCCATCTTAAATATTTTTCCCTGGCTGGAATGTGCTCTTGAACTCTGATAATGCCTCTTGCTTGCCTGGATGGAGAATATAAAGCAGTGTGTGACTGTGGACAGAAATGTACCTACTGTACAGAGGTCCATCCATACTTTGGCCTCTGGAAGACTGAAGCCCTCAGGATAAACATGTACATCCTGATATACATGGGTAACTAACAAAGTTTGGTAGATTTGGAGAGATCATTTATCGTATATTAAAATTATTGAAAATCTGACTATTTTTTATAGTGTAGTGAAATAATGCGCAAGTTTCAAGATTCAATATTGTCAATAGGAATTCAGGAAACGATTTGCAGAATGATACAGCTGATAACATAGCAGTGGGGGGCCCAGTTAGGGGCCCCCAGTTACAGAACACCATCTGCAGGGATATTTATTTGGTGCAAACTTTATACTGTAGGTGACTGGCAAAAACGTTTACTGAACCAGGCACTGAGTATTTACAACTCTGCTGTGCTTTTATTTCCTGCTTATTTTTGTATTTTGTGTTTTTAATTTTTGGAAACAATTAAACCTTTTGGATATTGCAGTGGCGCCCCACTTATGGATTGCCCTCCCTCAGGGAGTGTGCCTAGCATGGAATATGTTGACAATCTGGAATCTAATTTGGTTAAGACTCCTGTTTTCCCAGGCGTCTTCAGGTTGCTAGCATTAGTTTCTGTATGCTGCTGTAAGGAGATGTGCTGGCTCTGTAAGAACTTTTAAAATTATTTGTCTTCAGTTGATTTAAGGTACCTTTTTACCTGCTCTGTCTTTTTTGGATTGTTTGTACTTTGCTTTAAAGGTAAAGCGTAAAGGGACCCTTGACCATTAGGTCCAGTCGTGACTGGGGTTGCGGCGCTCATCTCGCTTTACTGGCCGAGGGAGCTGGTGTACAGCTTCCGGGTCATGTGGCCAGCATGACTAAGCCGCTTCTGGCGAACCAGAGCAGCGCACAGAAACGCCGTTTACCTTCCTGCCGGAGCGGTACCTATTTATCTACTAGCACTTTGATGTGCTTTCAAACTGCTAGGTTGGCAGGAAGTACTTTGCTTTATTTGTAGCTTATTATGAGATTGTAAGATGAATGGGGGGATAAATGTACCAAATACATTAATAAAAGCGAGCTAGGATACCTTATAGCATGTCAATTAGCTTATCTAGCTCAGTACTGTTCACAATGACTGGCAATGGCACTCTAGGGTTTCAGATAGGGAGCTCCTCAGCCCTGCCTGGGCTACACCCCTTCCCTCACTATGTATTTATCAGAAGTATGCATTATGCACTCATCTGGATTTTTACCTCAATATCGGGAATCTCAGCAACTGCGTTCACAATCACTCTAGCTGCTAAGGCCTGTGCCTGGACTATTGTATCTGCATCTGCAGTAAATGGCCAAGAGGCAATACTAAGCACACACTGAAAGACTCCTGCTTGACAGGGTAGGAACAGCATTTTTAGATCTTCTGTAGTACGAGGTCCTATGACAGTTTTGTTTTTAAACAGGAAGCACCTGTGCTTCAGAGGGTCCATCTACAAAAAAAGAAGCACACACACAATCAGAGGTTCAGGACAAAGCCAGCAATTCTCGATAGAGAGGTGTAAAATAGATGCAAAGAATTAGGATGGCATTTAAAGGTTCTGCGTTGACCGTATCCAAATCATTTCTACTGCTGTGCTGCCCCCCCCTTCCCCATGGTACATTGGTGAATACTTTTGAAATGGAACATAGGTATGAAAGTTTCATCACAATGACTTTTGTGTTTGACAAACAGGGATTGCTATCAATAGGAGGAAGAGTGTTGAAGTCCATCATAGTTTATGGACAAATTATATTAAAAAGTACAGAGCTTCAACCAAATTTCAAGTTAATAATTTTCTAGCCCTTTTGGGGGGGGGGGCTGGCAAGCAGGCCACCCTCTCTAGTTTAAAACACGGTTTACTTCACTAGAGAAAAAAAGCAAAATATTAAAAGATGCATAATACATATCAAGATTTGGTACATACCTTTTCGCCATCAAGCATAATACTAAGAAGGCCGATGCTGACCTGGAGCCACCGTTCAGATGGGTTAAGAATACTAAGGACTGTGTGTGATGTCAGCCCCACACAACAAGCATTAGGGAATGTTACTTCTTCTGGGACTTTTACACGTTCTAGGAAAGAGAAAATAACCAATAAATTGTTTCAGCTGCAAATTTTGGACAACATAAAACAGGGCTAAAATGTATTTTATCCAACAGCCTGCAGGCAGAGTTCTGCTCATGCAACAGGATTTCTCCCTTCAAATCTGCTCTGAAGGGTTCATCAACCTCTTGGAGCAGACAAAGGGAGCAGGAGAAAAAAATGTTCACTGGCTGCTTTACATATAATGAAGAACAAATAAAGATGGTAAATGATGCTCATTGAAATTTTAAATATATAAAAGGATGACGAAGAGTCCAAGTAAATGTCTTCCTGACCACAAAGGGCATTAGATAAGGTTGCTGGAAGAAAAACAAATAACTTACCAAGTCCAAATGGCACAGATTCCTCCAGCTGTCTAGGTCCACCAGCATCAGCTACTGTATGTGTACTGCTACTAAAGACATTCTGGCTGGATATGAAGTTGCACTGTGGAGCTGCACCCAACATTCCAGATCCAGCTTCTGAACCTGGTGTCATTCCAGCAGTGAGTGAGCTTGGAACATGACCCACAGAGATGGTAGAATAAATCAGTCCTGGTGGAACACCAAAAACTGGAGGACATCCAACTTGATACTGAGGCAAAGCCATATTTGTTTGAGATGGCAAGCTTCTCAGATACTGTTGGGCAAATGGTGTTGTTCTAAGGGAACACCCTGTTAGCAGTGTTGGAACTTGAGAAGATATGGCTGGAATTTCTGAAACAGGAACATGTGATTTAAAGTTTGCTATATTTTGATTTAATGAAATACAGTTACCTAAACCGTCATGAGCAGGCACATATTTTTGAGAGTCTAAGCCTGGTCCATGTGCTGCGTTTGTACACCCATGCTCTGTTACTGGTACTGCAACATTTCCCAGTTCGTTACTATTTGAACATTTCTGTGCAGATTGATCTTTGCTCTTTGATGGTTGCTCTCCAGTTGATTTCTGGTGCTCTGGTAGGCTGGAAGCATCTGCAGATTTGTTTATTTCTAGCTTCTTATTATGGTTTCTCACACTAGTGCTTGCACTGCTTAGTGATGGATGCTTGTTATTTTGCAAATCAATGGTTTTTTTAGTTTCTTCTTCCAATGCTGAAGTTGGGCTGGTCCAAACTATTGTTGTGCCCCAGCCACTAGCACGATTATTCTGAATAGAAGATATTAAAATTTTGATTAGTATTTATAATTTGTAATAAGCTTATGATTAGTACATATTACAAGCTTCTACACAGAGAGAGCCTACTAAACTTGCCTACCAAGTAGACAAAACACCACAATTAATTCACAAAATAAATTAATATTATTGCCTAAACTGATCCTTCTTCAATGGGAAAAGAAAGGCTTTTAAATGCAGAAACAATACTTACTGGCCCTGTTTGCATGTTATACTAAACCACAGTTAGAAACAAACTATGGCTCACTGTGAATGAACAGCGTGCTCCTCAGATTGCACCTATTCTGCTCCTCCATTTCCTGAGCCAGTGAAAGCTTAGCATGATGTGCAAGGCTCAATGTGTGGTTTCTCTCCAGGCAGGTGCAGTTTGAGCAGCATTCATCAGCACACCATAGCATAGGGCTTAACGTGATGTGTGAAACAGGCAACTATGTTAAATAAATTCATCATAGCTAATTTTTAAAAGCCACACAACTCTGGTACAAGGTGAGTATTTACTGCAAGCTTTTCATATAAAGTCAGCAATCTCATGATGCTTCCAGGAGGCTGTTTCCCCAGGAATGAAGCAAAAAGTAATTCTTAAGAAGTATTAAGGTGTATTGAGCAAGTGTGTATATGCAACTAAAGGTCAGGTGCAATATTTGCCGTGTCACCAGTACTAGCCCTGCTGGTACAGCATAGTAGTTGGCATGAGGCAGGGCAGGGATGGGGAACATTTTTGACCCAGCAGAGCAGATCTTTATCTTCTTCCATTCCCCACAGGTCAACTTTGATAGGTGGGGCCACCTACCTGTCACTCACCTGATGTCATAATGATGTCAGGTGTCTGGCAGGTGGCTTGTCCCACCCACCTGCCACATTGGTCCATGGACATGGGAAAAACAGCCCAAGCAGGACAGAACTCCTTGTGTATCAGTGTTCAACCCTACTTTTTGGAGGTTTGGGGTGTGCTAGACAATTCCCTGTGGGAACTTGCTGGCATGTGTAAATTAGGATTAGAGCTAATGTGTGGAGGATCAGTCCTGCTTCCTCCATCCTTGTCTAAGCCTGCCCCACACCTGACATCACAGACTATGCCAGTTTGGGGCAGGTGGGCATACCTTTGGGAAAAACATTCTGGCATGCCACATGGGGAGGCCTAGCAGGTCAAGTTTGATCCACAGGCCAGAGGTTCTCCTCTCCTATGGCACTGCACAAATGAGTTTTAATAGTCCACTGTGTTATTAATTCATATTAGTTCACGTTCACAAGTGTCCTAAGAATATTTGCTATGATTTTGACATTTTGTTTTTCATATCACTGATCTGAATTCCAGAGCAGCAGGTTCATGAACATGGTAAGTTTACAATGTGGCGGTGGGGGAGGTTAACTCTACCACTTACAGTGCATTTTGACCAGAACATTAAATTAGTTCTCCTTACTCATCCAATCCCTTGTATGTATGTTCCACTGTACTTAAGGGGACAAGAAACATTAGCGAAAGAGCACCTCAGGATAAGAGCGGTTTCAGCTTAAGAACGGACCTCCGGAACAAATTAAGTTCATAACCAGAGGTTATGTACAGAGTAAGTCAGAGTCCTGGCTAAAGTGTTTCAGCTTGGGTAATACAAGTCAAAATCTAGTACACCGTCCACTATACTACACTGATCCTTGACTAATATTTTATACTTCTGGTAAGATAGTTCTTCATAAAATGTACCTAAGATCAAACTACAACTTGAAACTTGGCATATAAAAATATTTTGCATCTAACAAGCTACTTACCTGACATCTCTCTGGACTAGACAGAGTTAGATTCTGAAGGGTTTTTTCAGTGGCAGAGACAAAGGTCAATCGTCCTAAGCTATGATCAGTATACAGCACCTGAGGTAAGCTATCATTACAATATGATTCCTTAGAATTTGATGTTGTATCAGGACAGTCAGCATCAGCCCTAAAACACAAAGAAAGCTTTTAAAAAATGTACCCATATACAAACTGCCTACATAACCATTTAATAATATCTGGTTTTTTACTCCATCAGTAATGTGATTTGCCCCTCATCTGTTTCCCTGGTAAGAGTAGTGGTTGCCACCAGACCAGCCCTGTGTTTCCAACATTCCACCTCCCACCTGGTCTTTAGTGTGACCTAGCAGATCCATCGCTGCTACCAGCTTAGTGCTACTAGCCTTTAACAGAAGCCACATCTGAGCCAATCCTTTAAAAAGTGTTTCTAGATCTCAGTTGCATGAAGCAAAATGACATAGTAACTGCTAAAACTACATGATCCAGTAAGAGGCTAGATGCAGCTTTTGAGTTTGCTTTTGCTCATTTCACACAGCCTTGGCTTAATAATCAAGTGATTGAACACTCATGGTTTTTCACCTTTCTTTTATTATCCAATTGCTCTGCCTCCCCACTTTATCACCTTAGCTGTCCTTCAGTGTCATGTCTGACCATGCTAAATCTCAAAAAACATAGTTCGGGGGTAGCCTCCTGATGCTGGTAAGACTAACGTTCCCATCATCCATGACACTGGTTAGTGCTGGCTTAAGCTAATGGAAATGTAGTCTAAAAACATCTGGAGGGCACCATGTTGGCTACTTGTTCAAGAGTCGGTGAACTTGGATTTAGGAGCACCATGGTTAATTTATTTGTGTAGCATGAGGCTTGCATGAGGCTTGCCTTTCATTTTTCCTGTATCACCACAGTATTTCATAAACAAATGTATACCGCTTAATAAAAATAAGCAGTTTACATAAATAATGGAATATTGATAATAACGTTTAACAAAATCCCTAAAAGTGAAGAGAAACAATAACACAAAGTGATGCACCACAGGTAACATTGAGCAGCATACTAAACAGATAATTAAAAATTAAGACCCAGAGTCCAGGAAAGCTTGGGTAAAAGTATGTTTTAAGAGGCATTACCCAAGAGGATGGGTTACAATGCAGGAAGCAGGCCTTCTTGGAGATGTCACAAAGTGACAATTGTCTGGTTGTGGAACGGCCAGCAGTGTCTCTGTGGAAGATCTTAAAGATCAGGTTTGGATCCTGGTGCCAGGTTGTGTAGGGTTTAAATTCCAGCAACGAAAGCCTGAACGTAGCTCAGTAGCTAATAGGCAGCTGCATTAATTTCTGGAGTATCCTTACTACTTGAGTGAGTCACATAATTTAGAAGAATAAATTAAGGATGCTGGCTCTTTGATTTGACACTGAATACTGCAATATTGTTCACTTGGCAAGAATGCTAAGCAGCAGCAGTGTCCTCATTTCTAGTTCACACTTAAATATGTAAAATTGACTGCCATTTTATATTATGACAACTGTCTTGAAGAGGTTTATATTGATTGAAGAGTGTTTAAAAATTAGGGCCTCATGTACAGAGGTCAAAAGTAATATTTGCCAATGATTAGTTAATGTGCATATTCAACTGAGAGATTATCTCTCAAAGACAGAGAGCATGCTTTGCACAAAGGAAATCCCAGGAATCTCATTTTAAAAAGGGCTGTCAGGTGGTGGGGAAGACCGACTGTGACCTGAGAGAGCTGTACCAATACAGCAGGCAATAATGGATTGTATGGCTCAGACCATGCAATCTAACCATCTAACCATATTCAACTACTAACTCCCACCCACATTTGGGCTTTTCATGTTCCCACACAATAATTACCCTAAAAGAGCAGTTCCAGAAGCTTCATTTGGAGATGAATGAATAAGTGGAGACGTTGAAGGTCTGAAACTGTATTGTTCATCATCTGAAATCTGTATACAAGGCATAGGAGTTGTAGGTGTCTGTTCCGTTGCTACAACAGCATTACCTGAATATTTTAAAAAGGAGATGTTGAAATTAATCCTCCTAGCCATGGAAAGAATGACTTCAGATTATCAGTGACTATCCACCTCAGGAGGCAGTACTTCTCAACAGAAATTTGCAATGCCTACGTTTAGGGATTTCATATTTAGCTATGAAATACCTAGACATAAAAATGGTAAAACAGTGAAGTATATGATAGAAGGATATCCTTGAGATGTAGCATTCTGACTGTGCACAGCCCCACCTTTTTACTATACATAAAATGCAGGTGTCAGCCCAGATGCCAACCTCTTAATGATCAGAAAGAACTACTGCAGTTTACGTCCCATGTTTGTCATGTGATGACATCCTATAAAGATATATTTAGCAACTGTGCTCAAATTCTTCAGATGGGCAGTTCTTCAACAGTGAAGCGGTTGCTGAAGCTTGCCTCCTTTCAAGTGCCAGTAGAAAGGGCAGAATGTATAATAAATAATAAATTATTATTAATAATAAATTATTTATTTAGAATAAATAATAAATTATTATTATTAGCCCTGTTTAGGAAAGTTTTTAATATTTAATGCTGTATTGTTTTTAACACTCAATTGGCGGCAGTCGCCCAGAGTGGTTGGGGAGACCCAGCCAGATGGGCAGGGTATAAATAATAAATTATTATTATTATATAAATTATAGAATGGGGCAACCAAAATCACTTGGATTCTTTCCAGGCATTGCTTTCAAAACAATGCCAAATGGGAGAAATACATAGCAGAGGTGTCTTGGCTTCTAACAAACCAAGTTGTGACCAACTCAAAATCTGTCCCCTTTGTCTGAAACAATCACTTCCTTATCCCAGGGGAAATTTGTAGAGTTTTCTGGCCATGCCTGAAATACCTTTACGTGATTCTGGACAACTCAATTCAATGAATCTGTCAAAAACTGCAGGAAATGAGAATGTTTATAAACGGAAGGTCTAGCCCTGAAGCTAGTCACGCTAATACCCTTCTGCTTAGACTTAGTTATCAAAAGAACACGTTTTTAACCACAATACTTAGAGAGTCTTACTCAGAGGGACAAAATATTCTGTGTGAATCAATCCATGGCTGCTTGAAAACAGCTATGCACCAAAGGCTACCATGGCCACTTTACTGCATGGCCACTATTAGAATGATGCTCCATGAGCCACAAGTTATGAGAACTAGGTGAAAAGAATAAAGTCATACAGAATACCCATGAGGCTAGTACTTCCAAGTAATAAGGGCCAGTGAACATTTGGGTAAGATTTCTGCAGAGCTTGAAAATGTTAGACAGCAACTCAATAAGACACCTGTATTTTGCCACATTTTAGTCCAGATTGAAATTGCTTCTGCTGAAAATCACACGCAAACAGTACAATAAATTGGGAAAAATTATGGTTTCAAATATTGCTATCAACAAATGTAAGAGTTGATGGGGAGAAGTGTGCTCCTTTTGTCCTTTACAATTACATTTAAATCCAGGGGGTATAGATCTTAACAAAATTTTTGGGCAAGCCAACATAATCTTGAACTAGGTCCTGGTCTGTTAGAATAAGTGAGATCATTTCAGAAATCCAAGTAATGGCAGCTGGGTGCACTTAGTACCTGGTTACAGGCCTAGAAAAAGGACAAGTAACCTAGATTCCTGTCAACAATTTGGAGACATAATACCTCTTCTTGCCTTGTCCTGAAGACTAGGATTCTCTGCCCAGAAGCCCAAAACCAAGCCCACCTAACTAAACTAAAACTAAGGAAGAAATGTTCTGTAAAAGCAACCATGCCTCAGAGGAAAGCAGCTCTCCTTCAATGGAGGCCAAGAAACAGCCTCCAGAAGTAGATGAGAGCAGTTATCAAGCACAGGAATGAAAAATAAACTTCATAAACATATAAATAACAAACTATTTCAGCTTACTTTCAAAGCAGGCTTCGGCAGAAATCAATATACCTATGCTCTAACTCACCAACATTTTTCTGGTTATCAGCAGATATATTTTCAAAAGCTATACATTTTTCATTGTTGCAGGCAGCATTCTCTTCCATTATCTTCTCATCTTGTTTCTCTTGGTATTTAATATTGGATATAGTTTTTTCCTTATTAGGGTGTACAGGAAGAGGGGAAAGCAATATTGGAACAGATTTTAAACTGAGGGACAGAGTGTTCTTGCTGGTTCTTCCTTCTGATTCAGAGTAAGCTGGATAAAGAAAAAAGTGTTCACAATCCAATTATACATTTTTGACTTTACACCAGAGATGCAGGGCTTTCCACTCTTATAAATGCGTTGCAAACTTCCTCCCACACAGACCAATAGAAATTACTTATGATCTTGGCAGACCACATAATTATTTTTCTGCCTATTGTAGCATTTACAACACACTGTGATAGAAGCTGTATGAATGTTAATTGTATTCTTATTGCATCTTTAATAGCTTATATTGAATTTAATGTACCATAATTTGCATCCCATAGCATTCAAACCGTAATGCAACATAAAACAATGTAATATGTGTGAATGCAGACATACTGTAGACCACCTGAATGCAGCTCACAGACCAGAGTTTGGGAACCTTGTTGTATTCAAAAGAAATAATTTAGATAAACATATATGGGCATCAAAAGCTGATATGTGAGCTTTCTGGCTGCACATGCAGTACCTTCATGCAAGCCAGCAAACAAACAAACAAACAAACAAACAAACCACAAACTCTTCCATTAATTAGAGTTTGCATTTCATCTAAACTGGAAAATTATGGTTAGCAGCTTTCAAACACACCAGGGTATTATGGCATGGCTGGAAGTTGGATTTGTATCCTGATTTGTTCTGAAACTATTAAGCACAGCTGCCCAACGCAAACAAAAATAAGAAACCACAGTGCAGATTTCCTGGATTGTTTGCAGGCCCACGTGAACAAAGGGCTATGTGTGTGGTCAAAAGATCTATTCCACTGCAAAAGGGCATTTCTCTCATTACAAGCCATACTGTCCCAAAGTTTTCATTAAGCTGCATTGAAATAAATGCCATTTTGTGAATGTCAGTTGTAAATGTTCTTTTTAAAATTGCACAGCTACCAAACAGTTTAGAAGACATGTTAAAGACTTACCGGGAAGTGTTTTTCCACTATCCTCCAAAGATATGGTAGTAGTTTCTGATGGTCTCTTTTCTGAATCTGGTACAGAAGTCAGGTTTTTTGGAAGAAAGTCTTCACCTCTGTTAGATGCTGCTTTTAAACATTCCATTTCCTTTTTTTCAAAACTTGTTTTACAAGATGAGTCTCTGTAACTGTTTTCCTCATGTATTATGCTTAGATTAAGCTTCTCTTCTCCATGCCTGATAGACAAATTACTTTTGGACAAGTCTCTTGGAGAAGGCATTTCAGATTCCTGTTTGTACAAAACTGTACGCAAGTCCCTGGCAGTTGCTTCATCTTTAATTATGCTTTCGGGTTCACCGTCATTCTCAACCTCATCAGTTTTTCTGAGATATTTCTCTATGTCAAATGTGCTATTTTCTACATTGTTGACATATGACTGACTTGCGGCAGAAAAGTCTGTCGGTTTGACACCTCCAGGGATGCTTGTTACTTCTCTATTTTTATTTGAGGCTTTCGTCATCAAAGCAGCGAGTTGTGCTGGATCAGTACTAACAGAAGCATTTGCAATAGCAGATGCAATTGTGCTTATACTTAATATAGATGGCTCATGCTGCTTACATTCAACTTTTCGGTCTTCGCATTTCTCCTAGAAGTTGGAAAAGAAGTTGACATTTTTAACATCCTGTAGCAAAGCTGAACTCATGTGTCATAATGGTTATATTGCCTCCAATATCAGAGGCAGTATAGTTCTGAATACCAGTTATTGAGCATTTTAAACAGGAACTGCATCATCGCACTCATGTCCTGCTTGTGTGAGCCAGTGTGGTGGTTAAGAGCGGTAGTCTGCTAATCTGGGGAACCGGGTTCGCGTCTCCGCTCCTCCACTTGCAGCTGCTGGGTGACCTTGGGCCAGTCACACTTCCTTGAAGTCTCTCAGCCTCACTCACCTCACAGAGTGTTTGTTGTGGGGGAGGAAGGGAAAGGAGAATGTTAGCCGCTTTGAGACTCCTTAAAGGGAGTGAAAGGCGGGATATCAAATTCAAACTCTTCTTCTTCTTGTGGGCTTCCCATTGTCATTTTGGCTGGCTACTGAGAATAGAATGTGGGACTAGACAGACCTTTGGTCTGATCCAGCAGTAGTTCTGCCACTCAGACAATTTATTCAGAAAAACTGACCAAGTTTTCCACTCATGAGATAGTATGTTTTAGCTTCCAGCTTCAGGTTTAACTGTACCATATTTTTCCATGTATAAGACAATGCTTTTTGCTAAAAAAAAAATAAGGGAAAAATTGGGTGTCGTCTTATACACAGATAGTGAATATAGAGGGGGGATATATGATTAATGGCAGCAGCAAGCAGGAGATTGGCAGCAGCGATTGGGCAAGTGATTGGTGGCTGTAGCAAGGCCTGCTGGCGATTGGCTGCGGCTGCAGCAATTGGGCAGGTGACTGGCGCTGTGGCGAGGCGGGCAGGTGACTGGCGGCTGCGGCAAATAGGTGGGTGGGCTGTTGGTGGCAGCAAGCGGGCAGACAATTGGTGGCTGGGGCGGGGTGTGTGTGATCAGCAATGGCTGTAGCAAGCAATCAGCAGTGGCAGGCAGGCGAGTGAGCGATTGGTGGAAGTGACCTCCCCCGCCCCCCAAAAAGCTAAACAAATTAATTTCTTAATTTTGGGTAAAAAAAAATAGGGGTCGTCTTATACATGGGAACATCTTATACATGGGAAAATACGGTATGTTAGACACACTGAAATATTTGTTTCAGAATTCTTATAAGAAATGAAATACTTTTAAACAGATATCTATTTTGCTTTTGATATCTAAATACTTACCCTTCCTCTCTCTCTGTCTTTTGCACTCACTTCACAAAGGGTAAATGTAGCAGATGCAATGTGGGAGTCTTCCTTAATGCTTTCTTCTACATCCCCTAAGACAAGAAAAGTTAGCTTGTGTTCACTGGAATACTGTTTACAATAAGCCAATGAAAGAAATGTATATTGCAAAGAACAAATTGCAAAGGTTAATGTTGCACCTAGCCATATTCAGATCATTATCCATGTTTTCATGCTGCTGTTCCTCCTCTTTCTGTTGTATACTTGCTTTGGCACAGATATTTCTGTTAACCTGATTTTTTAACTCACATTAATGTAGAGTTCCCTGGCTTGGATGCAATGGGGAATTCTGGATTAACGCAAGGCAGGAGATCCAAGTCATTGGCCAATGTGAAAAGGGGAGAGAAATGTGTTTTATGACACTATGAATGATTGTCTGAACATGGCCATTTTAAGTGTAAACACCACACAAATGTAATTAAACACACATCTAAGATCTATTTGGAATAACGAAAATCCTTTGTAAAAGCAATTTAATTCTATCTGTACTCTAACTGCTTATTTTCATACCAAGCGCAGTGTGTGAGGATAATACTAAGCTGCATAAGGAAACATGATTTCTAAGCCATCCTTCATGAAAATACTCCAGGGTAATTTACAGATCTGTACCATTAAATAGGTAAAGGGACCCCTGACCATTAGGTCCAGTCGTGGCTGACTCTGGGGTTGCGGCGCTCATCTCGCTTTATTGGCCGAGGGAGCCGGCGTACAGCTTCTGGGTCATGTGGCCAGCATGACTAAGCCACTCTGGCGAACCAGAGCAGCGCACGGAAACACCGTTTACCTTCCCGCCGGAGTGGTACCTATTTATCTACTTGCACTTTTGTGCTTTTGAACTGCTAGATTGGCAGGAGCAGGGACCGAGCAACGGGAGCTCACCCCGTCGCGGGGATTCGAACCGCCGACCTTCTGATCGGCAAGCCCTAGGCTCTGTGGTTTAACCCACAGCGCCACCAGCATCCCTGTACCATTAAATACCACACATAATAAAGCACCAAAACCAAAATTTTAAAATCTGTTAAAAAAACTCTTGGCCTGCATATAGCCCCAACACGGTTTTTGACACCCCCCCAAATGACTTTTAAAAGTTCCTATGCAGCACTAGTGTTACGATACGAAAAGGTTTTTGTGATACCCATGTGTCTTTTTTTTTTTTTTTAAGAAATTTAAAATTAGCTATCCTCACTTTCAGACTTCAGCCATGCCCACTTTGACATGTTACCCCTGGAGGGGTTGGCCATGAGTCAATCCTTCCCTCTGCATGAAAAATATGAGCTGCTCCTTACATTAATATGAAACAGCATGAAACCCTGCAGGACCCTGCAGCATAGTTGCCAGGGGGCAGAGAAGTCCTCTAATGCCATTCTGGAATATGCTCAATATAAAACACAGGCCCCATTTTCTTGCCCTCACTTACACTATGTTGGCAGGCTAGCAGCTTAGTCTGCAGCTGTATGCTATATAGTGTTATCAGACTTGGCCCAATACATAAGCAGATTTTGGAAATGAAGTGAACAACCGGCTAACATCATGCGTGGCCAGCGTGGTGCCCTTCAGGTGTTGTGAACAGTCCATTAGCCATGCTGGTGGGAAGTATGAGGAACTGTAGTTCACAATCTTTGGAGGCCACTAGGTTGGCTTCGCCTGATAAACAGCTACTTGCACAGAATTCTTAGGTTTACGAGAAATTATTAGGTTTACAAGAAATTACCTTGAAGAGTAGATGTCTGAGAATTCTGATCATCAGAGTTTGTTCTAGATACATCAGATTGCCTCCACAAAGGAAGAGGTTGTCTCTTTTCCGGTGAAGTAATGTGATAACCAAAAGATGGCTGTAAGAGGAAATAACGTTCGTGATAAACCCTTTGAGAAACATGTAGTAATAGAAGCTGGCCAACACAGCGTCTAGATCTGGAAGATGTCAAACTTGCCTTCAAAAAATTGCTTCTTTGCCCTGTGTTTCACAGTCCATTGTAGAAAATAACTCAACAGGTGTTTACAGGGACATGAGACTACCTCATGGACAAGTCAGTAATGGGCTACATAAAATGCAGTAGTTCTCCGGGGTCTCAGGCATATATCTCTTTCAGTCCTTTATCAGAGATATTTTAATGAATTTGGAAGGCACTAAACCTGCATTTTCTGTATGCAAAGCATATGCTCTATTACTCAGCTATGAGCCTGCTCATTTACTTATTTCTATTTTGTAGTCTGAGAGGAATCTTGTCAAAAACCAAGTTTGTACATATAGTGGTAAAAGTATGTGGACAAGACAGCTACGTACCCGTTTCACATCACCTCCTCCTCCGAGGCAACCAAGAGCCTCAGACCTCTGACCAAAGAACTCTCCTAGAGAGAGCCGTAGGTAACTAGCATCTTTGCTGAAGTCGGTTTGTGAACCTCTAAGTGGGTTGCCGTTATTAACACATTTCCATGAAGAGTCCTCTAATCCAGAGGTATTTTGCAGTTCCATTTTCTCTTCCTGAAAATGTAGCAAACAAAAACGTCAAGAATTATCATTACCTATAGACAAAAGGATCAGAATAGCCTCTTTACGATGTTTCCTACCTGAATAAATCTGTGTTCCCTTTCAAATTCTTCTTGATCTTGGTCAATCACAGCAATTGCTTCAGCTTTTCAAAGAGTAAGAGGAAGGGAAACGATTAATCTCTTAACATATCCCACATTCCCTAGGCAGAATGGATGAATGAGTGAAAGGTAAAGTAAACATGAAGTAAAAATTACATTAAAAATTAGGCATATTTTATGTACTGAGCTGTTTCCTGTAAGGCCATGTAATGTTAATATGCAATTTGTTTAGCTCCATCAGCTGAATGTTTTAAGTCGGCTAAAAGCATATCTGCTTACTCAGGCTTCTTGAGATGTTTAAGGTGGTTATTCTGTTCAGCTACTGGCTGTGATGTTTTTAATTGATGGATTTTTAAAAATAATTTAGTTATTGTTTTCTGATTTCTATTTGTAATTTCATGATATTTCTAGCTACTTAAAGAGATTTTTTCCTAAAAATGTCACCAGTATATAAATCCAAATAAATAAATAAAATTTAAAAGTTTTGTGTAATTTTATGATATTATGGTAATACCAACTGTAAGAAAAGACAGATATTTACCATTCAAGGAGAACCACTTTGAATAAAAACAAGCTCTTGTATCATCTGAAGCCCTGGTATTCTGTGCTGCTGTCTTTGTAAGGAGCAGAGCTATCAGCTAGGAAATCTGAAAGCCATGCCAGCCATTTTCCTCTACCATTATTTAATTTCAGCAGTTTTGTAAGTAATACTACAATTGAAGTCTATCACAACTAATATCCTAAGTTTAAAGAAGTCAGGTTACTTATGCTATTAATTGTCAATTGCTTTAACACTGAAGTTTCAGTTACCCAAAGAAGTATTTTTGTTTCACTGTCATCCAATTGGCATCTGCATTACATTACCTACGAATATGTGGAGAATCTTGGTGACCCATGTCCTAACATATAATTAATCTTGTAGTACAAACTTACTCAAGCCAGGTCAAAGGAAAGCTTTGCAAGACCCCTGCTATGTTTCCTACTTATCTTTGTGGAAAGGAGTAATTTAAAACCGAAGTAAAAAAAATAATTTCGAGAAATCAAGGGAGCTCCGACAAAACTCCTTCTGATACTGACATATTTTGTAAATGTAGGTGTCTGTTCTTTTAAGATTAGGAAGTGAAATGCAACCAAGACATTTCCAAAGATTTAAAGGTATAGTAAGGCTTACATCCAGCTACGAAGTCTCCACTTAAGTTTGAGAAATTGGATACTTCTTCTTTATTAAATGACGTGTAGTAAGCAAGATCTGTCACCCATCTACCATCTTCATTTTGATACACAACATCATGTGGTGGGTCCTCTAAAAAAGGAATCACATATTGTCTTTAGCTTCCTCCACTTTCAGTCATGACACACATGTACATGAATGAGTACATTACAATACAGCACAAATAAGGTTCCTATCCAAAGGATGTTACTACCTAGACTTTGACAATTGGGGGAAGGAAAGGAAAGCTAACAATGAGTTGATTTAACAAAACAACAACAACAAGCAATACATGCATGCTTTAACTTAGTGGTTAAATCAAAACTGAACCGGGATATTCAAAAGCTACTTTTGTTCCACTCTCATTTTCAAGTAAGCTACAGTATTTCATCAGTAAGGCCATGTGCTGTTTACTTCAGGCATAACACAAAAGCATTCACAGCAGCCACCCACCAACTCACCAACATCTCAAAATCAATCTAGAAGCTGAAAGCACACAGGAGCTAGCATTTAACTAACCTTCTGCTGTACATTCATATTGCTCTGAACCTTTGTAAGCACTTGGCGACAGGTATGCATCAGCCAGAGGAACATAATTTTCATTAGCAAGCTGCGACAGATCAGGAAATTGGGTTTGCTGTTCTGTGTGCCATATCTCAGAAGCAGCATTACTGTCAGCAATGCATTTAAAGTAGAGAGAATCTAGCTTTAATTCACAGTTGGTTACGTTTGTGGCATCCTTTTATAAAAAACAAAAGGAAAGAGAGAGAGTTACTTTATTAACTGGACAAAAATGTTCATTTTCTTTTTAATGTCAATTAAGAGATACCGTATTTTTCGCTCTATAACACGCACCAGACCATAACACGCACATAGTTTTTAGAGGAGGAAAACAAGGAAAAAATATTCTAAACGAAACAGTGGATGTATGATTTTTATGGTTCATGCTGTGGCCACAGACATGTGATCTGACAGTGAGTTTGGGGTAGCCCAATGCAAAAATCCTGAGGATCCATGTGGATCCATGCTTTGTAACCACGTTTTTGCGCCATTGCGCCCCCATGAAACAGTGGGTGCGTGTGTGTTTTTTGGTGCAGGCTATAGCCATGGAAATGCTATGTGATCTGATGGTGAATTTGGGGTGACCCAGTGCAAAAATCCTGAGGATCCATGTGGATCCGTGCTTTGTAACCACGTTTTAAGTGGGGAGGGAAGGAAAAGAACTCAAGGGACAAGGAGCACGTGTGGGGGGTGTAGAGAAGGAGCTTTCCTGCGAGCTGAGCGGGGAGGAGGGAGGGAAAGAGCACTGTTGCTTTAAAGGTATACTTAAGGTATTTGCCCTGTGCCTGGGTTTTTTCCATTTAACAGTTTGCAGCCTTTTCCGTCCGCTCCTTGTTTTGAGGCAGAATAGATTTGAGCAAGTGAGGAGGGCTTGGATTGCAGGGGATTCGCCATTAGCTGTGTAAAAGCGCTCCTCCTTGCAGCCTGAATGATAAGCAGCCACCAGCAGCAATAGAATGGAGCACAAAAAAGAGATAGGGGCACTAGGACCCAGCCAATGCTCAAATCTATCCTGCCTGAAAACAAGCTGCTCCGTCCCAGCTGAGATGCGGGGATTTGCGAAGTTTTCCCCTCTCCCTCATCCCTCCCCAGCCTTTTTTTTTACTTCCTGGTTTTCACTGCGCTGGCTCAGAGCTCGAGGTTGGTTTTATTTTGCTGCTGGTTACTTAAATTTTATCTTTCCTGCCCTCCCTCTGCAGCCTCATTGCTCTGTTTAGAGAGCGCACAGACTTTTGCTAGCGTCTGTCCCTCCTCCCTTGTAAGCGGCTGCTGCCGGCTTTGCTGCCATGGCTCTCCTTCCCTCCCTCCTCCCCGGCTCCAGGTCGCTTTAAAGCAAGCAAAGTCAGAGCCTCGTAGAGCCTGTAAGTGGCTCCCGCTTTGCTTGACTGACGGCAGCCATGGCTCCGATCCGTGCATTCGCTCCATAACACGCACAGGCATTTTCCCTTACTTTCTAGGAGCAAAAAAGTGCGTGTTTTGGAGCGAAAATTACGGTACTTTCCCAGACCAATTTTAAATAACCTCATGTAGTAAGGTTTTCTATAATTGCTCAAGGACTTTCATTGAGTATGGTTTTAGCAAGCAATTTAAAGTGTTTATTGCTGTTAAGTAGTGTATGCCATTTGGGCAATTTTACCGGGAAAGCTCCCTCCAGCTTGCAAATAGGATCATCAGCTAGGTACTGTTAACTATAGTGCTCATTGTGGTGATGGGGAGAGGAGGAAGGGACAAAAGGAACAAGTTAATGTTGCCGACTCAAGGTCTTGGCGTGAGACAGATGACTACTGGTTGGAAAAAAATAATAGGGATTTGCATGTGTGATTGATTCATAAACTCTTGAGAAGCTTTGGAAATTCAGACTACTCAGAGTGTTTTCCTTAAAAAACAGAAACAAAAAGTATCCCCAACACTTGCTCAAAAAGAAGTCTGATTTATTTTTAAAAGAGATGATCCCCTGTTAAAAGAAACTGGTGATATCCAACTCATAGAGTAGACCCATGAACAAGTTACTTAAGATTATTTATTTCAATGGGTCTACTCTAGGAGATACCCAACATTAGGTCAAACTCAGTATCTTGAGCCAGAATACATGGATTCTGATTTTCAGTCCTCTACTTACATTTCTGCTGCTGCTGACTGTTTTCGTCTTTACAGATATTCCATCTTCCTCACTACAGTCATAACAACCTGCAGTGATACAGTTATTTAGCATTGATTTTAAATGAAATGAAAGAAATGTTGTAATAGAAAAAAACATTTAATAGGTAACACATCTTGGCATCAACATGTTATTCCCACAGTACTTTGGGCATCATTACTATACCGTATTTTCCTCATTATATTCATTTTTACTCAATATGCATTTTTTAAAAGATGCTTAAAATTTGTCATGACACGATTGTGCCTTTTAAGGAGACACAGAATAAACTATAAGTTGTACCAAACTTATATGCACATTCAGTACATTAAAATGTCACCATCAATAACAGAGCTGCTACCTAGGGCATCTGAAGAAACGTGTTGATAATCTGTTGTTCTACTGCATACTTCAGATGTGTAAACTACCATTTCAGCAGGAAACTTTTCAGAACTATCTCTGTGTCCGGAGTTTAGACTAGGTTTACTGCATTCTACCTGTTGCAAATAAAAAAGAAAAGATAAGCAAATGCGTTGCAAATTTAAAATAAAATTAAATTAAAATGTATTTGAGTATAGGCAACCCACGTTCAGCAACCCCCAAACTATATTGGTTAAAGGTTTGTGTCTTCTCTAGAAATTTAGCCAAGCTTAATTATGACGCACCTCTTGCCTTGCTGTCATGGGCAACAAAAATTGCTCGTCTTTTTCATTCTGCCCAGCTTTCTTAAAATCATACAGTTCTTCGTCGCTAGCAACAGGAGAATCAGTTCTTGCTGCCTGGTAAACGTTAGGTATCTGGAACTTTTCCTGAAGAATTTTAAGTGTTAGTTTTCAGCCAAAATGCCTTCAATGTGCTCTAGAGTTGGGGAGGCCTGTGGCTTTGCAAGGAGCATCATACAATGTGTCAGGATGAGCCCTGCTCACCTCTACAGCTTCAAAAGGCGAAAGATTTATACGATCTGAAGAGAAACCAGAGTATCACCTCTACAGCTTCAAAGCTGGGAGGCTGGCTAGCTGCTCCTCACGCTCAGAGCAGGTGAAGCTCAAGTACCCAAGAACTCTTGAGCAACGACAGAAGATTATTTATGTAGTCTGTTAGAGCATGATCCACTTGCACCACAAGTGTAGTGCTTATGAAGCATCCCAGAAAGTCTGAACAGAACCATTTCTTTTCACCAACCAATAAGGGCGTACGAGCACAAGTACACAACATTAGGGAGAATGCCTAGTCTCTGTGTGCTGCCTTATCTCCATCTATTGCTCATTCTCTATTCTTTTGTAGTTCTTGTGTAGAAGGTGGGGAGAGAAAAGGGAAATTATTGCTATTAGGATCCTCTGCAGGAGATGCAGTTTTGGGGCAAGTGAACTGTGCCTCATTTCAGCTCCCTTAAGTTACCAACATTATCTACCCAACAACCACCTTTTACAAAATTGTTCATGCAGACTAACAATGTCATAGTGTGCCTACAAACCCCCAATACTAGAATAACTGAATCTTCACTTACACTTTTCCTATTTGAAGGCAGTTCCATGGCTTTAACATGTTCTCCAAATTCATGTTCTTCAACATCTTCCATCTGCATTTCTGGTAGTACCAGCTGCTCAAAATAGGTCTCCAGTTGGCCATCACAGAACTCTTCATCTCCAATTTCATATTCTAATTCAGCAAAAAGCAGCTTGCCATTAGTTCAAATATTAAGTATGAACCATGTGCATTCTTCCACAGTTCCCCAGATATATGCACACAGGTGTTTTAAGGATATATGTATATGATCTACACTTCACATGTTCACTGCAGGAAGAATATGCATTGCATGAAACATCAGTGCACAAATAATCTGGCTTGCTGCTGGCAGTGTGGAGCCATCCTTAGCAAAAATAAACTGGAAGTATACCAAACAATTCGAATTTTAAAGCAATACCTGTAGAATTTCCTTCTAAACTTGCAAAGCTCAGTGGTTGTTCATTTTCTATAAATCTGGAAAAGCCGATCCTAGCGTTGTTGTCTATTTCATTTGTTATTCTCTTCTGACCATGTTCTAATGAAACAGCCTACAAACCAAAGCCAATACAGGAATTTGAATTACTTATTGTTGAGTCTCCTCCATAACTTCACTTTTCACTGGCTGGATCAATCAAAGTCTCTAGTGTTCATCAAATGCCCCCAAGGAAAGCAGAACATGATGTTATATTATCCCATGCTTAAGTCGCATAAGTTTTTTAAAATAGAAGGGATTCAAGAAATTACAGACAATTTAATGTTTGTTCCAGTTAAATTGGTGGAAAGCTTTAAAGATAAAATGGTAAAGTATAAAAGAGAAGAAGTCTTGCTGATGAAACAACAGCATGGCTTCTGCAAAGATAAAGCCTGCCTCAGTACTACTTTGGATTCTTTGAGAGTGTGGCCAAGCATGTGGAGAGTGATGCTTCAGAAGACATTATTTACTTAAGACTTTTTGCTAGAAAAAAGTACATTAGTTCTTTGTAAAGTCTACATCGATCATACTGCAGAAAAGTTACCTTGTAGTCTTCATTGTCTTTTTCAAATGAAGCAAATATTCTAGCTGTCAAATCTGAAAGTAAAAAACAACAGGTTTTTTTTCTACTGCATTAGCAGTTCTCTTTACAAAGACAGAGCAAAGAATTTGCCAGGAATTTCTTAACTACAGTGGTACATGGATTATATTGCTTGAAAAATATATGCAAATGCTCTTGCTCTGCAAATATCATTAGTTTATTTGGGAGGGGCACTGTCTCCCACTTAGCACTGTGCATAAAAATTGAACACTATCAAGAACCTTTAGCAAATGTAACCTAATAAAGTATGGAATCATTCAAGAATATTATTTTTTTAATTAATTGCACCCTTCCAAGTACATTCACATATGTGCTCAGGTGCAGAGAAATGTGGGTTTGGTTTGCCCAAAATTACTTTAAACCACTTTGAGGTTTTTTACAATCAAGTGGTGTATAAATTTTATGAAATAAAAGTAAAGAAATAAAATTGTCTGGCAGGCCTAATTAGGTCTGTAGATCAACAGCTCCCCACTCCTGCTCTACTCCATTCTCCCCCATCACCAAATCAGCCCTCAAATTATGTAGATGCCAGCTACTACCTTATTTTTGGTAGCTCCAGTTCATTTCCAAACTGATGGGAAACTCAAGTGGGTGACTATTAGCGGGAAAGCTATATTACACTTGAGGTATCACAAATGAGGATACCACACTTAGCAGAACTTCAGAATACATTGTAGAATGCTTAATAGTATTCCTACAGACACTGTGAAAACTGCCTACCTTCCAAGTGTTGAAGTGAAAGCCTCTCATGCAAAGAATGCCACTGGTTCCCAGAGCATTCATTAGAAAAATGCTGGTGCTTTTGCTGCAAAACATTAGATTCTTCCTGGCTTGACTCCAACTGATTGTCTGCAGCTTTATTACAGCATTCCCTGAGAAAGTTAAAATGAAGGTTTTAATCTTAATTTTACAACTACTTAGTAGTTTTATATACTTAATGTCAGACAGCTCCACCTGCATTGTTTAGCTGAACCACACTAAGCTTCCAGAATAATTTCCCTAGTGGTATCTTGTAGATTGGATTACACCCTGGATATTGTAGGAAGGAAGCTGCAACCTGCTGCATTTTATTTAAAAATATAATATTTATAATAAAATGCATGTTTATAAAACATATACAGTCACTGTCAATTCTTAATAAGTTTCCAACTCAAATTTAATTTGTGTTTAACATGTATAAATATTTTTATAGTTAAGTTTGCATATTAGCCTATAGCTTGTTATTCCAAAATTTTACAAACTAAGTACATCTTTCCATAAACCTATTCTCATGTGTTTTCCTTCTAGCTCCAACGTAGTAGGTATGTTTGAAAAAAGTTTTATTTCCCAGGATCATTCTGAGATGGGAGGCGAGTTTAGCTTTCCAGCAACATATAAAGATTTTCTAGTGCTTCTCAACTGGTAATATCAATATTAGACTAACTTAAATGAAAAAGTTAACTAAGGCTAAAATCTGAAAAATATATTAGGATCTTACAGGTACTTTTTAACAAGCTAAGCCAGGAAGTAGTTTACCTACTTCAACACTTAAAAAAAACAACCACACCCAAGCTAGGTTTATTAGCAGCATCTACCTAAACATTTTTAACAGGAAACTTATGTTCCCTGAACAGGTCATTATTTTGGAAAAAATGATATACACCATGCAAGCAAAAGATAGAACTTAATAGGGAGTACATAAGATTTGCTTCTAGAGTCATAAGTGGCCTTGAGTGGGTGAGTTTGCTAGATACAATCTGACCACAGGATCTCTTGTGAGACAACTCCACATGCCACAGAAATTAGTCTAAGGAACAACCGAGTTGGGCTTTCATTACTATCCATAGATTAATCTTAACATACATTTTAGGATTTAAAACATAAGGAGTATATTTCATGGTCTTAGCAGTCTAGAACAGGAATGAACCTCTGGACCTTCAGATGTTGGACTGCAACTCTCATCAGCAAGACCAACAGTCAGGATTATGAAAGCCTAGGTCCAACATTCAAGGGACTATAGTATTATTAATTACTAGTATTATTATTAAATTTATATACCGCTTTTCATCTGAGGATCACAGGGCAGTTTACAGTATAAAAGCACAAAAATACATAACAAATAACAAACAAAACAATGAAAAACGGAGTTTAAAAGACCATAGGTTCTTTAATTAGCTGAAGGCTGGAAGTAGAGGAACTTTTTTTTTCTGTTGCCAAAAGATATAAAATGAAATTACACCCCCATCTCTGCTGTTAATAGTGATAAGACATGCAGCAACATTTAAATCAGGCATTCATGAAGCCTATTTGTCAGAGAATATCTCTTGAAAGTTATTTTTAAGTTGGATCAAAAAGTTCTAATCTAAAAGCAGAAGGGAGTCTTCTGTGAGCAGAAATGCATCTTTGGATTCAACACAAGATGTAATATTAAATTATGTAATCTACTTCTTACACAGTATCCTGAAAGTTAAGATTCTTTCTTGGATCAGAATCAGATTCACCACTACAGGAAGATGCTAATGGAGCAGGGAATCTATTGTCCATGTAAGACACTTCATCATATTGTCTGCAATACAAAGAAAACAAAACCATTATTTTGCAAGTTCTCAGCTCTGCTGTTTAGAAGACCATTTCGGTTATCAGGAATGTCTTATGAAGTGGCACTACCTCCTCACATTAACCACATGATAAATTTGTTGCCAGTAGTAATCCAAGGTAAAATCAAATGAGGAAGGTACTCCAATCCTTAGTGTCTCATAGTTAGAACAGTCTTTTTCTTCTTCTTCTTTTGAAAAAGGAACATACTCGCTTCCCCTCTCCCCCCCATGGTCTTCAGCTTTGAGCATCTTGCCTAATAATAGCAGCTTATGAGGTGGCTCACTAAATGATACTGCTGATGTCAATGGCCATTGCTAGGAACAACTACTAGTCTTCATAGTGATAAGCCAGCAGCCCCCAAGCTGCTTCACAACTCCACCCGGAAAGGGTACTGGAGTCTCCATCCCCATAAAGCAGTGGTCAGCAGCAGTTACTAGTAGCCTCCACCTAACTGCCTCAAGAGCAGCTACTGTTACTCAACCCTGTATGTTACAGCTACTAGCAAAAATGGCTTTAATATCTAGGGATTCAGGTATTCAACTCTACGCACAAGAGGGTGACTGAGATAATATGCTAATATGTCTAGGACCTGCTCCAGATCTCACTACTTGGGAGGAGAGGAGGTAGTCTTCAAACAGCCCCTTGCCAGTACCTGCTTTACTTGCCTCCAAGTTACTACACAATGTCTGACAGTTCAGCACATAATGATGAGCGTGCTGAATTCCGTTTCAACAAATTTTATGTAAGATTTCCAATTATCTAGATTCTATTTTTATCATGAATCATACACTGATGGAAGTAGAAAGTCATGCCTGGAAACAGTTTTAGATTTAGAAATTACCAGCCATGAGCAATCCTTCAGTCAACACATTCTTCCCTACACTCACCTATGAATTTCTAGTCATGAACTAACAAATGTCTTACCCGCCATGAGAGCCAGTTTTCCGTCTGGCTTCAGTTGAAGCAGCAACTGGTATGCCAAGAGTTGATGAAATTGTGATATTGTCAAAAATGTCACTGGTGCAGCCAGTTACAGAGTTGAGCAAAACACTTGGAAACGTCTCATCTGCAATACATTTGAAGTCTTCCATTATACTGTCTTCTCATAGCTGCCCTAAAGGGTAAAAGAGAGAGGTTACACATAAGCAGCAATATAATATTCAAGAAATGTTCTATTTTATCAGTACTTTTAAATCACATTGTCTAGTCTTTGTTTCCTAGACAGTAAGTGAACAGTCAGAGACTGTTTGACCTGTCATAAAGCTCCTAAATTGCTACAGGAGCTCAATAACTGAGAAACAAAACTGAAAAGCTGTGCAGTTGTTTGACTTTGCTATGACTGCCAACACAAGCATAGCACAGTATCCCTAGATCTTCTACAAAGACGGACACTGAGTAAAATCTTTCACAATGAGCTCTAGAAATTCCAAACGCAAAAGGAACACACATTTGAAGGACTGGAGCAGGTACAAGCTCTTTGAAAGCAAAATGCCAGAGCAGTCCAAGATTAGAGTTACATCAATCACAATTGCAAAACGCAAATTTTACTGTGTTTTTATTTTCAAAATCAAGTTATACAAAGCACCAAAACACACTTGCAGGTCGTCAATCCTTTAACAAAATAAATTCTTTTCAGGAACACAGCTCATTAGATTGCTGACTACACACAGTGCAGGTGCTATATTTAGCTGTTTAAGCAGATTGGCATGAGTTTATTGCTGTTTCTAGAGGCTGCCAGCACCTGAAGTGGGGTACAGCAGAGAGAATGGTATACGTACTCAATTTTTCATTAATGCTCTTTCAACCAAAACCTTTACTATGGGAGTGGGGGAATGTACAAAATAATTCTGAATCACAACTAAGTTTTGGTCAGCTCCAAATATATTTTTTCACACCAAGGCAAGTACTTTACAAATCTGCAAGATAAATTAAGCCTATTTCTTTTGCGACAAAAGTAGCAATTAACTGCCCTGTTGAATTTACAGGAATTACTTTTTAAAAGAAAAGGGCTCTTTTCTGCAACTGTTCCGGAGCCATATGGGTCAGCGTTGCTAGCTTCAAAGTAGTCTTCCATAGCACATTATTAGCTCAGAAGGACCAGCAGGGCACGGTGCCGGAGCAGCCCTCTACACATGCTCAGAAACACTCCCTGACACCAGTACCGTCTAGCAAAGCATTCATTCACAGTTTGCTGCGGAGCCGAGATGTGGCTCAGCTTTGTCCCCGTTATCGACCTTCTTATGGGCAACTTATAGGAAAGGAGTGTGGACACTTCCAAGGCACACAGAGCAGGAGGAGGAAAGGAAGAGGAACTCTGTCCCCACCGCGGAATATAAATAACTGCGCCAGGCACACGTGGAGGGCGCCGATTTCTAGCGTTTTTCCTGCTAAGGACGGCGCTGGGCTGAAGCGAAGCGCCGCGAGGGAAGCAAAGGGGCGCGCCTTTTTTTTCCGGTTCCCCTTGAAATGGGCTCCCGCCCCTCCGTCCTCTCTTCTCGGGACACCCGCCAAAAAAAGCTTCCCCGACACTCGCTTTAGGCGCCGACACAGGAGGGAGGGGAACCGGGAAGCAAGAGAGAATGGAAACCGCCCTTAAAACCACCTAAAACGGCCGCTTCCGAGTGAGGAAAAACATGCCCCCCCTCAAAAAAACAACAACCCAACCCCCTCCCCCCCCCCCAAACCGCTCACCCAAAGCAAAAGCGAGAGCTGGAACGGCAGCTCTCGGGCGCCTCCGGGCACGCGCATTGATGCGCGAGGACACCGTTCGGAAACGTCACGGCAACCCCAACAAGCGTCGAACTCTGGAAGAGGGAGGGAGGGAGGGGGAAAGAGAGAGAAACGCCCCCCTCCTCTATTTTCTTGTAAGTGCGCACGCGCACGCCCCTTACCTGGCGCCTAGGAAACTCGCTTTTGGATTTCGGCGGGCGGGGCGGGGCGGGGGGAGGCGGAGGGCGGGATCGGGGAGGAAACACATGCGAATTCTATTGGTTTACGAGAACGGAACGAGGGAAAGTGTAGCGCTTCTCTGATTGGACGAAAGGGCGGTGACACGCTACTTTCAAACAGTCCGGGAAAGAGAGCTGGTGGGGTTTGCGGAGGTGACCGATAACGATCTCGCTGCGAGTCTGCTTACTTGTTATTTTATTTACAAAAGCACCTAAGAGTTTCCCGGTGCTGTAGTTATTTTTATACACTATATTATATACATAAGGTCACAAAGCGTAAAATCAAAGGCGACAGACTCTCAATTTATCCTGCCAATAGGAAGGGGGGTATTTATTTGCTGTTTTGTTTTATCCTTTATTTTATTCTGTCAGCGGCCCTGAGATCTTATGAAGGGTGGTATATAAATCTAATAAATAAAAATATAAGGTGATGCTGAGAATTATTTGTTCAAGACCACCCGCTGAAATGTCTCCTGCAGTTCCGTTCTGAATTACAGTAATTGGAATAGTTCAGTAAGGATTGCTGTAAATCAGCCTCATGACAGAAAGTGTGGCATGGGAACAGAATCAGCTGCTTAAACTAATTATTTTTATAAAAAATCACTGAGGTCATATGAAGCCTTTTGGGAATACTCAAGACAGCTCTTTGGACACACCCACCCTATCCAAGAAAGAGGGCAGAGGTTTTAAGGCAATTACATGTATACTGGATGTTCTTTGATGACCATGGTATTGGAAGCATAATTTTATGCAGATTTATGCAGAAATCAAACAACATTCTGCCTACAGCACACAGTGGGACTTTTGAGTCGCTGATGGACTCACTATTAAGACCGTGTTCATGAAAGACAATCTTACCTTATCAGCTTCGAGTGATCACCAAAACAACAGCAGCAGCAGCAGCAGCATCATAGGATTTTGCCATGTTAATACAGTATTACTGCTTAGCTGCATCCAAAGCTGCAATCCTTACCCTTTACCTCAGACTTACTTATGGGCAGACATTGTGAAGACTGCAGGACGAGTTGTATTTTTGCACCAAGGCAAACTGGGTAATTCTTTCATATTTCTACTTTACCTGAAAACATTTCTATAAGAAAAATTCAATATCAGCCTAGAGAAAAGTCTGTAGTGCACTATTGTTGTTTACTGCCCAATGTAGGGTAACCCATGACCCTGATATTAAGAGTCTCATGCTCTTATGATATTATTTCAGATGCCACATGCTATACCCGAGGTGGCTAAGGCTAGAAACAGAACAGGTCAAGGTGCACAGCATAAACCTATGGTCATAGGTCAAGTCTGACAGCTCCCTCTCCCCAATATTCACTTTTATACATTTAGAAATAAGTACAACTTAAATAAAACCACCACACGACATAATTTTCAATTTTTTTATTAACCTACAATTATAAAAACAACGTAGTGTAAATATTTTTATGCAAGAAAGTGAAAATGTTTGCAAGTGACTAAACACACTACCAATTCTATATTGCTGCAGAATGCACAAATACTGCATTTTTACTTTAGCATTCCATTTCAGTACCAATGTCCAGGGCTGGAAAAAGCCTCAAGAATCTGGTCACTTAGAAGTTTGATGCTGGAGATTAAGATTCCCCCCCTCCCCTCTCCACATAGTAGAACAGTTTTATTCAAGTTCTATTTAGTTTTAAGGACACATTTCCAAAAACAATGCGGGATACAAACAAGATCTATTAAAATGAAAATAGCACAGTAGATTGAATACAAAAAAAATAAAAAAAAAAAAAATGGTGGAACAAGCACTTTGAACTTATCTGTTGTGTATGACCCACACCTAATACTGCTTATTTGTTTCATCATGGTTGAAAATGGATTGGATAGCAGAGCTAGCATTTGGTGGATAAGCGCTAGCACAGTGAATTCTGGAGGGAGAAAGTATGCAAAATAATAATAAGCAGACAGAAACGCAAGCATTTTACAAGCATCTGATTGAGGCCCTTAATACAGTTTTAAATGTGCATTAAACCCCTTCATGTTCCCGTAAAAGGTTAAGAGGTCGAGAGATATATCGTCTGCGAGGGTGAGGATACTGGAGATTGGCAGTGGCAGCATCGCAAGAGTGCTCTATCAGAGGAGCAGGAGGTAGGAGCTGGGCATAACTGGACCATCTTGATCCAGCCCGTGGGGAATCCAGAGGGGGAAAGAAATACCTGAAAACAATGAAGACAGGAACACCAAAAAAGAAAAAAGGAAAAACAAGAAAAAAGAGAATAGTAGTAAATATGAGGAGAACCAAAGGGGAAGAGAAAAGACATGCTGGGGGGAGGAGGTGAAGGCTTTAGTAAATCCATGCCAAAAATAAAATATAATGGCCAAAATCATGTTCGCAATCAAAACAAAAATGGTTATGGCAGTCTGGAAACTATTTGGTTCGAATACAATATCTCTACATTAAGATATGCCTTATGTGCATTTTGAAAAATAATAAATTATCTGTAAATTAAATGAGTTCCTAACTATCAACACGTTTGCTCTCTCCTTAAAACCATGTACTGTAACTCAATGTTTTTAGTAAACACTTGCAGAAAAACAGGCACACATTAATTATGCAGACATATTTATGCTGTATTTGCATCCACATTAACTTTAATGCAGATTTTATAGGACAGATGTGAAAAAAACCTGTTTTTACAGTGCTTAGATTTCCACAATATACAATAAGTGACTCCTTTTCCACTGAAATACAGTCTGGGTGCATATATACATAATTCTGGAGAAAATGGAGGATAAAACCAAATACATCTGGTAAATTAAAGGCTTAAAGAACTATTACATGTCACTTTTTATGACTTACCCGTAATATTAAAGACACCACTTTGTAATCTTTACAATCTTTGGAAATGTAGACAAATTTACAGAACAGAATGGCAAAGTTAGTAGAATCTGGAGACAGGACATATTTAGAGCTACATTGACATGCCGCTATATAAAACAAGGCATTTTCTTGCCATGTCCTGATGAATGTTTGCAATAGGACACTGCTTCAGTCTGTTCCAGAGCAGTAACTCAATTGCACAGAAGCAGTGTGTGTCCTCACTATGTAATGCATGAAGCATCTTGAAGGCAATGGACAATAATTCCAGAGCAACTTGTCAATGCCACATGACAAACATTCATATGGATATGGTTCTCCACTACAATATTGTGACCAAAGGAAGTCTTGCTAATTATTCCATGGAATCATGCCACAGGAACATGCAACTATCAGGTAAGATCATTCTCACTAAAAGTATGACATTAATTAGTGTGGGGGCTTCTGGTGATTTTGTTTGTTTGTTTACTCTGAAATAGTATTTAATTAATTGTGAAGCAATTCCAAATTAAGATACTAACTGTACAACTGTCAAGGTACAACAATGCTTAGTTAAGTTTGCACATTGCAAATCCATTAACAAAAATGTAATGGTTAAGACTCATCTGAACAAAATGTAGAACAAAATCAATTATTCAAAGCAATTTAAATGAAAACCAACTGATTACCAAGGCTTCACACTAATACTTTCCCTGCCCAACACCTCAAATATAAAGGACGGTAATCCTTGTTACTTGGGTGAACTTCCCCCACTCTGATTTATATAAAAAAAATCTTTTTCTGAAGAGAAAGAGGAGAAGTGTCTCCACAAGAAAACTCTCCCTGTTACTGTTTTTTCCCCCACAGGTTCCAACAAGGTCATACTGTGCTGGCTAGCAAAGTACGCATACAGTGTTTTTTAATAGAGCCTTTTGATTTGCTTTTAGTAGTAGGCAGACTGCTGGTGTCTTGGGAAGAGGTCAAACGGCGCTGGGGAGGGGGAAAAGGAGTTCGCTTTCCATTCCTGTGTGCATGCAACAAGCAGCAAAACAGCAAAGTTACTCCAGTTAGCTTGGGTTCAGCTGTGCTTTCTGTTAAAAAGGACATAATACAAATGGAGAAGGGAAAATGCATCACAATTTTAGACACATATGGTTATAAGCACAATAAGAATACTGTGGAACAGTATTTGGTAGGTTTATTAAATTTTAATCTTTTCAATCACCTCTCAAAACAATTTTAATTATTTCCTTGTTAAGCATAGGCTGTTGGTGACGTTGATCTCCAAAAGTGTTAGTAGGGTTACTAGTAGTGTTACTAACAAAAGTACCAGAATGCTGAGCCGTAATAACAATATTCTATTGTATCAGCCTGCTTCTAAAACTCAGCATTTACATTTCTGTTTATATAGAATCATCAGGGCAATACAATATGTCTGAGTTCAGCCCCATTTTCAAATATGATATGCTTCAAAAGGGTTTTTCCACCCCACAACAGCAAGTATATCTCATTATTAAAGCTTTACTATTTCTGACTCCAAAGTTGTGCCCTGGAATACAAAATTTTCCTCTGAAATGTAACTCTGAGATTATAAGGGAGAAATGGAAACACAAGAACCCCATTTAACTGAACAGATTTGAAGACATGACCACTTTAATTTTATAGATTGCTGTCTTTCTAGCACTCGTATTTGCGGGCACAAGTGTGGAAAACATAAATCTACAGCATATAGTCTGAATTGTGTCCATCAAATGGTTGCGGCTGTATGAAGCTGCCCGAGGCAATCCTATACAAAAAGTTGATCCCTCAACAATGGTCCCTTTCAGAATCAAGTTTGTGAGTACAGGCCAAAAGTAGACTCTTGTGTTGAAAGCTAATTTTAAAAAGTGGTTGCCTAGAGCTACTGCAGAACAGGATTGGAAGAGGGTCATGTTCCCAAGGAGTCTCAGGAAGTAGGAGAGCAGCACAGGAGGCTGAAGTCAAAGAGACCTTAGTTGAGAGACAGTAGGATAATGAGTGGTCAAGGTATTATAGGGCAACAAAAGGCATACACAGTACTGCAAGTAGGAAAATAAAAGAGCTAATGGCATGGTCTTCAAAATACTCGGGTGAACTCAGCATTTGAAGTATGTGAACTGTAACTAGAAGAAAGTTTTTCTTTATAATATTTTATCTGTTGCATACAGGACACTGCAGATAAGACTAGGACAACTGAATCTGCAAGCTATTGATATAAAAGTTACTAATAATGATGCATATGAAAGCCAAAATGATGCTTAAGATTTTAGGGAGATTAATGGTGGGTGTTGACAAAACAAAGAGTTTTTAAATTGCAGAATTTACATACGAAGTGGCATACCTGCCAGCAGATGTTCCGTTTACTGAATTCTGGAGGCTTGAATTGGCTGTGCCCAAAGGAGCATTAAAAACTCCCTGCTGAGTGGAACTAGCATTGACTGGACTCCCATTACCTTTCAAAATTCCAGTACACTTCCAGTTGTCCATGTAGTTAGCTGCAGGGTGGGAACGAACAAAAAAAAAATATGCAATTGTGACTTGAGAAAGATTTTTATGACAGTTAAAATAGTATAACTAATGATATAGCTCCTAAAACACATTATATTTTTAAAAATCTAACTCTAGCCACTCCTAAGCAGGTTAATACTATGTATGCTTAAGACTGAAGCCATAGTCTTCTAATAATTCAACATTTAATCACACAGAGAATTCTGAAGGAACGCTTACCTTTCCAAAGCCTTACACACCCATCGTCTCCTGAAGATGCAAGCACTGTGCCTGTAATGTTCCAACTTACACGCCAGACCTGAGAATTGTGGTTATCAAACTGAGCCACTAACTGGACCTCAAATTTTGTCAGGCCTGATGAAGAAGTCAGTTCCTTTCTGTTGAAAGCAAAATTGTATATTGGAGTTTGATCTGCTTAAAATACATCCATTCTTTTAATTACAGAAAGTAAACAATGTTTTCCCACTTTTTGTGTGCTGCTTTAAAAAAAGGATTACTGTACTGAATATTGAATAAGCTTACAAGGTTCTTAACCATGAGGACAATTAGTTCCATAGTTGAGAGAAAGAAAATACCAAATATCTGCTTCCACATTATAGGATATGTATGTCAAAAACTCACCTTAGTGGTTTTAATGTGAAAATTCGCACATCTTTGGTAGCTACAGCCAATATATGGAAGGACCTTCCCAGGTTTGGAGCAAATGCAATATCATGCACAGGGTCTGTGACTGTCATAAGTGTTTCTGCTTTTGCATACTTCCTGAAAAGTGAGACAGACAGTGTATTAATTTCTAAACATAGAAACATATTAAAGCCGCCGCCCCAAACTGTTTTTATAACAACATTATCGGTAAATTCTCCCATGAAAGTATTTTTTAAAAAGTGTTCTCTAGATAACAGTCCTTTTTTTCTAGAATGTATGTGAACTATAATTTTTACTATTTGATGTCTGGGATGTACAATTTGCTACAAAATTATTGCCATGTTACGAAGCGTTCAAGTGACAACTGATTGTTGTTATGAAAAACAAGAGGATGGGACCAGGTCACTCAACAATGACACTGACTTGAATCAGAAACATTAAATACACAAGTTGTCTTTTTACTTCAATGAATTTAATAGGCAGTGCTATGGAAATTCTTTCTGAGGTACTGAAGTTCAGAATGGCAAGTCTGTTGATTCATAGCAGAAAAAAACAGACTGTACTCTTAGATTCCAAAAAAATTAAAACCATAGGAAGGGGGAAACTTTCCACAGATCATATGTTTCTCATTACTTCAACATCACTCACTATTCCCAATTAGTCAAATCAAGCTTATTATAGAGAGTTTGGATCTTTGAGTAGAAAAAGCTGCTTTGTTTTGGCAACAGACTCTATATTTGGAAGAAAATACACAGGATAGGATTTTTATGGTTGGCATTCATTAATTAAATGTAGTCTTGCAAAACCTTTAAGGAAAATAATAGCATATTATTAGGAAAGCTAAAATATTCAGTATTCTCTACAGATTGTTGTTCAAGCCCAACTTGAGCCAGTGTGGTGTAGTGGTTAAGAGCGGTAGTCTCGTAATCTGGGGAACCGGGTTCGTGTCTCCGCTCCTCCACATGCAGCTGCTGGGTGACCTTGGGCCAGTCACATTTCTTTGAAGTCTCTCAGCCCCACTCACCTCACAGAGTGTTTGTTGTGGGGGAGGAAGGGAAAGGAGAATGTTAGCCGCTTTGAGACTCCTTAAAGGGAGTGAAAGGCGGGATATCAAATCCAAATCCAACCTCTGTCATGAAATTATCATGGAGCATTGGCAAGTTACTTCTCCCTCAGCCTCAACTTGAACATTAGCTATACAGCAGAAGTGGGGAACCTCCTGCAGCAAGAAGGTCATGTCCCCTTGCAGCCAACTTTCTGAAGGTCAAATGCCTGCCGTGGCAGAACCAGAACAGAACTGGGTGTGGCCAGAACAGGCAGAGAGCAAATGCACACATACAGACACCACCCACAGAGAGAGGCGGGGAATACTCAGCCTCACCCACTACCAGAATCAGGCTTGGAAAAATGTTAGGGTTTTTCTTTCCTAGCCACAATGCTAAGGAAGGGGAGATCTTACAGAACGCAAGTAGGTTAAAATCTTCTTTCCCTGCTGTGATTTCCCCCTCCCATGCACTCCCAGCATGACATTAAGGCTTGAAATAAGCCTGCCATCGGTTTATAGCAGGAACGGAGAACCACTTTCAGCCTAAGGGTCAGATTCAAACGTGGTCAACATTCTGGAGACCACATGCCAATAGTATGTGTGGGTCAGAAACAGGCGGGATCTTTAACTGTATTTCACATATACTTTGGAGGGAACTTTAGTAAAAGCAGCAAGGCAGATTAGAATGAGGACAGGTGACAGTAAATAGCATCATATGATTGGCAGGTGGTTGGAATTTGCTATAAATGGTCACACATGCCATTTGGAGGGACCACTGGTGATCCATAGTATAAACTTAAAATCAGTACCAAATTATGGTTTCAGCGAACCATTTTAACATGTTCAAGTCTCAGAAGAACAAATGATGTTGTGAAGCAATATTATGACGTGTTTTAAAATGAAAGTTGCTTTGTTTTCTTCCTCTTACCTGGTATTTTCATTGTATTCATAAATCTGAACTTTTGCCAGTACATTTGGGCTGCTGTCATCACTTCCTACAGCTATCATAGGTGCATGAGCGCGAGAGCTGCAAATACAAAATGGAATGTTCTTACAGAGGATTTCTGATGATGAAAATAAATTCTTCAATACCTTTTCTCTTAAAAAACAACATGCACAGTGGACACCTGATGGTAGGATCTCAGGATCTCAGACAGAAAGGTTTTTTGCATCACCTAGTCTAACTATTCAACAGTCTCGATTTCCTTTTAGACCCAGCACCACTATTTTACAGTCAAGAATTTAAATAAATATTACACAAGGAGGAAACAAGCCAATTACCCTTAGGGTTTCCCTCCCTCTTTACTTTCTGATTAGCCTGTCAAGGGAATTGATAGCTTACCTTGAAGGATTCCAAGAAATACAACTGCAGCTTAGTTTACATGAGATTTCATGCTGAAGTGACCACTGACTGAGATTCATAACATCTGGTGCTTCATATATCCTAACAACTCCATCTGCTGAACATGTTGCCAGCATGAGGCCCATATGCTTAGGAGCAAACTTTACATCTGTAACTGATGTCCTACTGTCAACCAGAGTAGTCCTCTTCACCTAAAGATAATCAATGGAGCAGTCATTAGAAGAAGGAAAACAGAATTTTAGATGCACCATCATTTATTTATTTAAGTAAATAAACTTTAGAATAGAGAGCTAAATTTTTATCTGTAAACAGGTAAGATACTACACATTTGATAAATTTTATGAAAAACATAACCATGAAACATAACTGTATTAGAAATCTTACAAGCTCCAAAGTTAAGGAGAGCAAGTATGTTCATTTGATATTATGAAAAATTCAATTGAAATACATTCTAGCTGTAAGCATAAAGAATGCTCTTGTATACTGCGATGGGCAGATCATTGTTAATACTAAAGGTAAGAGCCAAGCAAATAGTAGAAGCTAATCAGAATTAAAACTAATAGATACTTGAATTTGAGTAAGACAATTCATTTCTTGCCAGGTCAGATTGGCTAGTAGTGTCAAAGGGCTGCATTAGGCAGTCTCTGCTCTAGGGTCCAGGTCTAGGGGTGCCCCCAACCTTGGAGGAGGGCTTTTCAGGAGGCAGTAAATGCAGCTGCTGGAAGGAGAGAGCTAAAATGTTTCTGTGCGTACGCAGAAGACTGTCAGTGGTATTTGAATCATGGCCTTTGCCCTCCCATACTCTTCAACCCCAACCTCACCCCAATCATGTGGATTAACAGGATAATCAACATCCCACCAGAGCTACAGCTTGGATCTTAACTTTTATTACACAAAAGGAATGGAGTTCTGTTCACATAATGGGGCTTTGTCACCTCCTCTCTGCAACTCCCTACACCTCCCAAAAATCTGCTCCTGAGAGTTGAGGAACTCTTGAGATTGGTGTAGGATATGCGATGTGGGACTGCAGATGCAGAGAAGTTGGTAGAAATCACACATCTCCTTGTCTGAATAGAAGAAAAATGTAGGGTCCAAGCTTATGATTCGTCAAAAGCCACGTATAGTAAACAAATCAAACTAAATATATCTATATATATTCAAATATGTAGCTTTGTGAATATATAACATTTCTTTAAAAACATTTATAATAAATCTCTTAACTGTGAAATTTAGCAAAGTAAATCCTCGAGGCAGCAACAATGTTATAAATTATATGTGAGAAATGAGTGCATTAGAACTGTCACTCTTCAAACCTTACCCAATGACTTTGCCCTCGAAGTTTATCATTTGATTCTCCTACTATTTCTTCCCATACAGCAGCTGTTCTGTCAAAAGAGCAGGAAGCCAAGACCTGTCCAAACTCTGGATGTGCCCATGTAACACGCCACACAGATCCACTATGTGTCTGGAAAGGTAAGAAGAACTGGAACTTGAAAACCAAAGACTAAAATTGAAAATGTTTTAACGTATGCACCTTTGCAGGCTGGGAGGAAAAATAATAACAGCAATATAAATTAAGTATCAAACATCAAAGTCCCTTTACAGTCCTCCCCTTGACTGATCCATTTCCAAAACACAAACTAAAATGTATGGGACAACTGAATATTCCTGTATTGCAGGGGAGTTGGATTAGATGATCCTCAGGGTCCCTTCCAACCCTACAATTCCAGGATTCCATGCTTCTATGTTGTATACCACCTACCCAGTTAACTGAGGTAATAGGGTCAAAGTTCATGCACCCATAATATTTCAAGTGGACCCTGGAGGCAATTTTCCACATGGATACATTATGGCCACATTTGAATGCCACACAAAACCATGGTTTGAAGCAGGCAAACCATGTGCTCCTTTTGCCTGCTCCACAGTTTTGTGTCACAAGAGATACAATATTTTTCCGTTTATAAGACAATGTTTCTTCTTTAGAAACAATAGGCAAAAATTGTGGTCATCTTATACACGGATAGCGGGGGGGGGGGGGTGTGTGATTGGTGGCAGCAGCCAGCAGGAGATTGGCAGCGGCGATTGGGTGTGTGATCGGTTGCTGAGGCAAGGCCTGCTGACAATTGGCTGCGGCTGCAGCAATTGGGCCGCCGATTCATGGCAGTGCAATCGGCTGCGGTTGTACCGAGTGGGCAGGTGGGCTTTTGGCAGTGAGCGTGCAGATGTTTGGTGGTCGTGGTGATGTGTGCGATTTGCAGTGGTGGGCAGGCTGTAAAGGGATTGGTGGCCGGTGACCCCCCCCCCAAAAAAAGCTCAACAACTCTTGGCAATCTCCCCCACAAAAAGCTCAAGAACTTTGGGCAATTCCTCCTCCCCTCCCCCAATTTCTGTTGCAGTCCCAAAAAATAGGGGTCGTCTTATACATGTGAGTGTCTTATACACGGAAAAATATGGTACTTCCCAAGTGGCATATACAAAAGGACTTGATGAGATGGACGTAAGGAATAACTCATACGACACTGAGCTTTGGGATAGGTAGGAGTTTCTACCATATCCAAAAGTCAGCACAACATGAGAGACCTCCATCAAATTTATTTTAATAAGAAGAGGGATGTTTTTGTGATTCATATACTGCTAGCCATCTCGGAAAAGGACCTGCATATTGAAGAAACAGACTGGAAATATGGAAAGTGTGAATGGAAAATTCAAGGAAAACATTTTTGCAAATCTGAACAGAAACATGAACATCTGTATACATGAGCATCTTTATAGTTTCAACAGAGAGGAAACTGCAAATTCCATCCCAGGAGTTTTGTGTAGTTAAACATTCATAGGGACTGACTTAGCAGTTAAAAGTAAAGTAATTTACACCAAATTATAGCTGCAGACTATTATTGGGTTACACATTCAGGCTACAATCCTTAAGAAACTACAAGGGAGTAAGCCCCATTGAACAAACAAAAATTTACTGCTGAGTGAACATGCATAGCTACACTGTGGCTTCTTATGCCACAAACTGTTGCATGCAACTGATTTTTCCAGGTTTCAACCCTTACCTTCCAGCTGGCAGTACAGTGCCATTCTCCATTTTCACCTTTGTCCCAAACCTATTAAGAAAACCAAACAATATCTAAATAGTTTATTCAAAAGTTAGAGAAGGTACAGTGATCCCACAAACAAGTCCATAGATCAAGGTTTGTGGAGAGTCCCAGAAGGATGTTAAACCACAAATGCTCTTCTATAATATCAACTCATACGTGAGTCAAATAAGAATTGTGCATAGATTTCTCTATAAAAAGGACAGTGAGTGTGTGTGCTATTCCAATTTGGAATTGCCTCTGTTCACTAGAACCACAAGAGTATCTGGCCCCAACATTGGACCACTTGGAATCCTTGAGGCTACTTATACCATTTTCTGACACAGATATAATTTCTGTGCAGGATTCGAAATCAGCAGGGTGCCAAGCACATTTTGTGCTTAAAGATTCTCCATTTGTGAGCACTCTCAAGGGTTACTGAAATGTATGTGCTTTGAAGCCTCAAAGTACAAGTTAAGTATAGACAATTAACAATTAAAAGTAGAGTGTTTTGAAAACTGAAGTATGGTACCAGTATTTTTAATATAAACACCAAATAAAACATGTATTAACAATTTCTGCTAAAAATGTGGTATTAACAATGTGCCACTTATGTGAATTGCATATTAGTTCATGCTTATCAAAATAAAAAATGCTGCTGAACCCCCCCCCCATGGCGACTAGACATTGTTTTGGTGCCCTCAACCCCGGTCTCAGAAGCCATTTGGCTCCTAGCTTTTCTTTCCCAGTTTCTAACACTGCTTCTGTGTATGAAAAGGTTATATGGCATAGCCCATAAGTATTTGCTGAATATACGGTACATTGGGAAGTTACAGCTAATCATAGCATCCCACTACATGCAGATATCTACATGTGCAGGATGACACGGTGCATATAAATTTCTACATGGGAACAATATTTATGCAGGGAAATTGCCATGTGCAAAATGGGTCTTAGAAGTAATGGTTAGTCTTTCCAATATATTGTCCTATATAAAGCAAGATACATCAATTTTATCATTAAAACTCTGCATTTTTACCTGGGAATTAAATTCATTTACCACAGTGGGAGTTACTTCCAAGTGAACACATAATTACTGACCTGCAAACTTTACATGTCAGCTAGACATGAGCCATTATATTATAATTCTTATATAGAGAATATACATACACACCCCTAATGAACATTACTCTGAATTGCATCCAACAGTAGTCCCACTGAAACAACTGAGATCCATTAATTTTAGTATGTTTACTCTAGGTAAAAGTCAGCACAATACACACCTCTAGTCTGTGTCCTTTCTCAGCTGCAAAACTAGTACTGTATCCTTACTTGAAAGTCCCATTGAGCTCAGTTCAACTTACTTCTGAGTAAACAGAGGATCAATCTATATCTCAGCTAGTACACACTTACACAGCATTCTGACTATGTCTACTCAAAAGTTTTAATTCAATGGGGTTTACTCCCAGGTTAAGAGGGGTGAACACTGAAGAATGATTTACAATCCTAACCCACCTACTTGGGAGTAAACTCCATTAAATTCAATAGGACTGGCTTCTGAGTAAACATGGTTAGGATTGCAGCCTAAATCGTTATTAATCCCAAATCACTAATTCCCATTAAGGAAAATAAATCCAAATTGTCTACACCTATTGCAAACCTGTACTGCAAAACTCTGTCTGGAAACTAATCTCAAACCACTTTTTAAAAGCAAACAACTTATTATGTACATGTTACAAGGCCACACAAATCTTCTGATGGACCTATGGGTATTAACACAAAACAAAAATCAGAAAAATTAGTCGCACTAATTGCATGTTTACTGAAAAAGCCTCTGAACATGTCCATCATCCCCCATTATTACTTTCTTTCTCCATTAATAAGTTGTGACTCTTCCATCTACCATGACTTGCCCAACATTGCCTTTGAGAACCCTTTAAGTATAATTGCATTGCACTGGTCCAAAATACAGAAAGATGATTAAAGACAGAGGCGTATGCACCCTTGCTATCTGGAAGTAAGCCCCATCGAATTCCGTGGAACTTTTGCCAGAGGGCAGGAGACAAGACACGCTGCTAGAGAAGTACTTAACCACTTCTTTCATACCACATGCATCCTGCCTTTTTTATTATTAGTTCAAGTACTGTAACTTGAAGTTGCCACCCAAATCAGTCCATAGGCCTGTTTTGGGTTTGTTGGGTTTTCTCCCGCGCTACAAAAACAAAACAGGGACTTTCTCATGTCCTACAATTTGTTATTTCTTCCGTTGTAAAAAGGCTGCTATAAAACGTGGTCCTCCTACAAGCCCCCCCCCCATGACCACCTGTTACCCAGCGCGGGCAGAAGTGCCCAAGCCACTGCAGTAGCCCGCCCTCCTTGAGGCCTGGCCGAAGGAGCCGGCCAGCCACCAGCGGAGGGGCAGCGCGTGGTCCCCGAGAGAGAAAGAGGCAGGGCGAGCAAGGGCGCCGGCCGGAGGAGCATGGGCGTCAACGGGCCCCGCGCGGGTCTAGCCCGATTCACGAGGGGAGACAGGCCGGGGCCCGCGGCCTTCGCGCGCTCTCCGCATCCCCGCACCTTGACACTCTGGTCGCTGGAGCAGGTCGCCATGCGCCGCCCGTGGAAGTCGAAGGAAACGTCGTGGATGAGGTCGCGGTGGTCGGCCGCGATGCTGCGCGCCACGAACATCTCGGCGGCCTCGCTCCGTCAGCCGAACTCGCTGCTGCTGCTGCTGCTGCTGCTGCTACGATTAAAGCAGCGGAGGAGGCGAAGCAGCGGCTTCCCCTGACCAGCAGCTGCACTGACGGCGCGAGCAAACTCTTTCCCCTTCTGTCTCTCTCTCGCCTCGAAAAGGCGCGCCTGGCTCAGTCTAATTGCGTGGAGCGCCGGGCCTTAGCAGGGAGGAGGCGGCCAATGGAGCCTCTCTCCGGCGCTTGCGCTTTTGCGCCTTTCCCTCAGGCAGAAGGCGAGGCAGCACCGGCAGGGGAGGAGGGGAGGAAATCGACGAGCCGCCCCATTGTCCTTCTCGAGCGAGGAAGGATTTGTCGATTTCCCAACCCAACAGGCGGAAGCTTTAAGAGTTGCCCACAACCCGCCCTGAACATGCTTGGGTTGGGGTTTTTTGCAGAGACGCACGCCGAGGAGTCCGCTTAATCAATTTCGCCTCTGGCAAGAAACACCGGCTGGGGACGAAACAATTTGGGATCCGGTGGCTTTGCTCTGCCCTAGTAAACGCCCTGTTTGGGGCCCTGAGCTTGATTCCACTGGCGGAACCACCGCTGGCAAAATAAACTGCTGCAGAGCACGCCCTTCCCCAGGTCAGGAAATGTCCCCCGCCAGCATATCCTAACCTCCATCAGCAAAGATGGGGCGGGGGGCGATGATGGTTGAGAATGCCGCTGTTAGACTCCAGTCCTTTACATACTTACCTGGATATAAGTTTCATTTGAATCAATGCGACTTCTAAAATAGTTGCATTTATGCAAGACATTTGTCAACATTGCTGCAATTCTAGTTTATACTAAAACACTGAGTTTAACATGGGAAAGGGATTTTGTCCCATTAACATTAAATTGGTCCAATCTAAGTACTTTCTCTTAAATCAGGAGTGGCTAACCTTTGGCCCAAAGGTAAACAATCAGACAGGGATGCCAGTGATGAATGTGGTCAAAAGCTGGTTATGGCCACACAAACTTGCATGTAAACATTTACCACAACATACACCCCAGCATTGTGTTTATTTTTTTCCTTTGCCACCACCCAAGTTGGTGTGGTGGAAGCAGAGAAATTGCTTTGGTGGACAGATCACTCTTGCTTTTTGGACTGAATCCTTATACAGTAGACAGCTTTCACTGTAACAATAACCAGCAATACATGCTATAGAACAGGGGCTGTCTCCACAGTGCCTGTAGGCACCAGTGTGCTCACCAGTACTTGTTAGGAAAGGCTTCAAAAATCCACAATGCACACAATACTGTTTGATCTTCTTGCTCCATTCCCTTTTACACTGGTTTGGCATCTTGAACAACTAACACCATTAAACATGCCCGCATTTCATTGGATACCAAGGTCATATACACCAACCGTCTTCAATTCTGAAAGTGTGAAGTTTCCCTCTGTAAGTGTGGTGGTGACAATTTTGTGCTATACAATACACCAGAAGTTCCCATTAGCTAAATACTGTGGACCCATATTGTTCAAAAGCACTATTTTTGAAAAATTTGATATCTCTATGGTAGTTTTTGTTATGTGAATGATGTCATGGACTCCCTGGGTGGGTTATGAGAACCTGGATGGTTAAGTCCAGTCAAAGGTGACTATGGGGTACGGCGCTCATCTTGCTTCAGGCCAAGGGAGCCAGCGTTTGTCCACAGACAGCTTTCCAGGTCATGTGGCCAGCATGACTAAACAGCTTCTGGTGCAATGGAACACCATGACGGAAACCAGAGCACATAGAAATACCATTTAGCTTCCCACCACAGTGGTACCTATTTATCTACTTGCACTGGTGTTGCTTTTGAACTGCTAGGTTGGCAGAAGCTGGGACAGAGCAATGGGAGCTCACCCTGTTGCTCAAATTTGAACTGCTGACCTTCCAACCAGCAAGCCCAAGAGGGTCAGTGGTTCAGACCACAGCACCACCCACTCCCTTGAACCACTGCAATACACCCATTGCAGTCATTTTGTGACTGGTGTTTGCAGCACTTTTGTCAAAATTCAAAATGTACCCACTGCCCAAAAACGTTGGTAACTTCTGCACTGGTACAATCTAGTTGTATGGCTTTTGTGCATTTTAGTTTTTCATTATTTACCTTTGACAGAAAGTTAGCAAATGTGTAAGTAAGTAAACGCTAGTGACTACAGCTGGGATCCTTTGCGTGTAAAGTATCTGTTCTATAGCTGAACTATGTTCCTCTCAGCATTCCTTCTTTGTGACCAAGAAACAGAACAAGTGTGGGACTAAGCAGATGAGGCACAGGGCCTGAGCAGGTAGGAACAAACTTGATTGCTCATTACTGAACTCAACACTGGAAGGAGCAGGCTGAACACAACATTGATGCCAAGTTTGCCCCTTTATTTTCTTCTATGTAAATAAAGCAAAAAGAAAATGCTGCACGCAGGCAGCTTCCGCGTTAACAGCCAAACTGGATTTCTTCCATTTTCCTGACACTGAGTAATCGGCCTCACTGACAGGTACAGTATCAAACTTCCTTTACAATCGTGTCCTTTACATGCTTTTTTCAGGACCCTTCAGCTTGACGGGCATTTTGCAAGTATACATAGGGAACTCCCTCGGGATCTTGAGAAGCACCCGCTTCCCGCAATCCTCCAGCGCCTGAACACGAGGAAAGAAAATAACCCCACTTCCTCCACCTGCCGAGCCCCCTCACGAAACTCGATCCACTCCCTTCCCGCCCAAAGGGAACAGCGGAGTGATCCCCCCCCCCGCCCACCTTCCTTCGCGGCCAATGGGCGGAGCTTCCGCAATTCTGGGTAGGCGGTCATGGTGGCCTGCCGCGCATGCGCCTGCCGAGAATGCCGCCGAAGAGCCGCTGAGGCTGCGTGCGCGGTGTGGAAGGTAGTCGAGGGTAACACGGCCGGTGAAGTGGACGGGTTGTCGTCCGCGCCCTGTCAAGTAGCGCGGAGTAGGTGATGAACTTGTCGGCTCCCAGCGGCCTTCCTTCCTCCGGCTGTCGCCGCCATTATGTCCGTCACCGCCACTATAGAACAGGAGTTCCAGGAGATCGACGCTGCTAACGGCTGGCAGCCCCGGTACCTGGTGAGTGAGGGAGGGAAGGAGGGGGCGGCGTGTAGCGGGGAGAGAGAATTGGGGGCCGACGCGGGTGGTGAGGGTGCAGGAAGTCGTCGGGCCACGACCAGCTTCCCCCCCTCCCCCAGGTAACCATTGAGGTTGGGCGAAGTAATGCGCATGTTCCAGTTTTAAGAAGGGGCGGTGATGAGCGAGAAGGAATAATAAAAGAGGGCTGAGGGGAAAACGCATGCGCCTCGGGGGTCGGGCAAGAGGAGAAGGGGGCATTTGGGCAGGTTAGTGCTGCGCATGCTCCGGTGGGGGTAGGTTTAAGTTGCTTCGCACGGGTGGTGACGGGAGGGTTAAGTTCGTCAAGCGAAGTGTCGCAAGTTCCAGCCTCCGTCTCTCCGGGTTCCTGTCTCACACTTCTGTGTTTGCTCCGCGCGTAGCTGTCGTGCTGTGGTGTTCAGGCTGTCGCAAGTCGCCGTTTCGCTCGTGTAGGTTGACTTGAGCCGAATATTCCTGCGGAGTGAAATGTCCTGTCGACGTACAGGGAAAAGAGCTGCCCTTACTGTACCAAGCGGGGCCACTCTTCCTCGTTAATGCGCGTTGTGTGTTACAACGTCACTCTACGCGTATGTGCGCTGCTGGCAGTCGCCCTGCAGAATTAATAACTTCCTAGCTACAGTTTAAACATAGTGTCATGGTGCCAGGAACAAAGGAAATCCCGGGTTCTGCTGGAAACTCTTGGGAATGCCTCACACATTATTACAGTTCTCTCTAAATGTGATACAAGCACAGGAGCAGTACCATGGAACCATAGTTTGTTGTGGCTCCCTGATGTGTGTTTGCTTGGTGGCAAATCCAGGTCTGTTGGCACATAATGTGTGAACTGGCCCTTAGTTGAGAACTGGAGATAATTAAAACTTTTCCAAAGTTTATAGGTGGGAAAGACTCATTTGAGCTAGTTGTATTTACACACAAAAGGTTTTAGAGTTCAGTCTGGATCTTGATAGAATGTGGCCTATAAGTGTTGGTTCAGTCTTGAGCCATTTAGTTTCTTATGTAATTTTTTTGAATCATCATTTTGGAGTCCATTAAAAAGCATATGAATACACATGCTTAATACTCAAAACAATGCTAAGTCTCTTTAGATTTAGCGTGACCTAAAGTGATGGTGGTTTTAAAAGCCCAAGCTCATTACATTACTGTTGCTTTGTTACTTGTGTATGTCTATAAGAGCTGTTTGGCATATATATTTCAGGGCAGGTTACAATACAATACAACTGTAAAACCACACTACAGTGAAGCCAACTTATCACTGCTTATAAAACATAGCTTATCCTTAAAATGCCCAGGCAGGCACAACCCTGGAACCTCACTTTCAGCAGTGACAGAATTCATAATAACCCCCCCCCCCAAAAAAAAGCTGTGAAAATAGATGGATTTTCACCTGGCACTGAATTGTCAAAAGTGTTGTTACCTGTCATGCTTCTAGGGAAGAGAGTATAGGTGGGGCACCACTACCACAGAAGAGGCCTTATTCTGTGTCACAAGAATGGCTTTCTCTCAGATCTAATAGCATAGGCAGACTGATACAGAAGAACTGTTCATTTGGGTATTAGAGCTTAAAGTTGTTTAGGGTTTTACAGATCAGCACTAGCACCATGAATTCTGCTCACAAGCATATAGATAGCCAGTATTGGCTTTTCAGGTCAGTGGCTGTGTGCTTCCAGCTAGATACACTGGTTATAATTCCCATCCCACATTCTGAACTATTTATGGCTTCTTGACTGCCTTCAAGGGCAGCCCAACATTGCAGTAGTCCAACCGAGAATTTACCAGAGCATGAGCAACTCTCACCAGGCTTTCCTGGTCCCGGAACAGATCTAGCTGATAAACCAGAATATAAGAAAAGTCCTGCTGGATCAGGCCAAGGCTCATGTGGTTCAGCATGCTGTTCTCACAATGGCCAACCAGATATTTTAGGAAGGACCTGAGTGCAATAGCACTCTCCCTACATGAGTTTCCCTGCAGTTTCCCCAGTTCAGTCTTCCTGCAATTGGTATTCAGAGGCATGTTGCTTCCAACAGTGGCAGTAGTACATAGTCATTGTGGTTGTTAGTCATTGATAGCCCTATTCTCTGTGAACTGGTCAAAGACACTGCCCCACTGAAGTTACCTGAACCTTAAGTGACAATTCTGAATCAAAGAGTACCTGAGACTACACACAAGCATCTTCAGTGGGAGTGGAACCCTGCCCAGAATAAATTATCAGACCAATTCCAAGACCCTCAGGGCCTTCACCTGTCAGGATTGTCTCTGTTTATTGACTCTTATACATCTACACTGATTATTAGAATTATAGAGCCAGAAGGGACCCTGCAGGTCATCTAGTCCAATCCCCTGCAATGCAGGAATCCTTCCCACAGCCATCCCTGGGTGGGCTTGAACCACCAACCTTGATTAACAGCCAGATGCACTGACCAATTGTGCCACAAGAGAACTCCCAGGATTAGCAATAAACATGTCCATAGTGCGTTTCAAATGCCCTTAAATTGGGAGGCATCTAACCTTTGTGATGGCTGCTATCCACATAGTGTTTGGGAATGGGCTGCAAGTACATGGAATGTCAGCCATGTCTCCTCAGAAGTAAGTCATTACTCCCAGGTAATTATCACAGCCTTAGTGTTCTTTTGCATGCTGCCCTGAATCTTTTTGCTCCAATCTGCTTCTTGTATTGGTATATTAGATTAGAGCCCATGACAAATCAATAAGATTGAAACCAATTCACAAATATCTCTTTGTTACAAGGAAGCAGTAAGGTTATTGAGCAGGGGTCAGCAAGGTTTATCTTGCCTGGGCCGGATCGGTCCTGTGGAGATCCCTCTGTGAGCTGGATCACAAGTGCACATGCCCACGATTTTTGGTGTCTTCACAGATGAGATTGTTGGCGTCTGCGCAGACACGATTTCTGATGGTGCGGAAGTGAGTCATCCCTGTGTTGCGCTGGTTTAGTGCAGTGCGCGAGCGGGCAACTCGGTTCAGGGGCGGCTAATGGGCCAGTCAAACGACCCTCTGTGGGCTGCTTCTGGCCCATGGGCCTTAGGTTGCAGACCCTTGTTATTGAGGGTAGAAGTAGGTGTTCGACGTGGTACTTGTTTGCCCTGATGAGGCAGTTCAGTGATTGAGTAAATTTCTCCATCAGAAGAGCAGTGGGTAGCCAATATATTCATAATATCAATATTTCTTGTTGTCACAGTAGGGTTTGCCTGTGATGTGGCTTTCCTGGTTTCCATTTACTTTGGGCCTTTGAATCCCTAGACTTCTTGTCACACTGATGGTATCTTCTAATTTTTGCAACCACTGTCAGAGCACATGTTGCCACGTGCTTAAGCATAGTGGTGTGGTTAACTCCATCAGTAATTTCTCACATGACTGTATTGCTGCTGGATACTTTGTGAATAATGGGTTCCTCTCTGCAGGGTGGTGGTTGATCTGGTGATACGATGCTATGGGCTTATAAAGTCCCTTCTGTCCTTGTCTGCTGGCTGCGTTTCCCTAGTATTTTCTGAGCTGCGTATTAGGGACTCTGTTTCTTTTCCTAACTTTGTGTGGAATATGTTGACTGTTGGTAGGCTTCATTTATTTTTTGAGTTTGGGCTATTTTTTTCTGTAAGTTTTGTACTGGGTAGTGAACATTTGTGTATTTCCACTGACACAAGGGCCAATGATCTGTTTTCTGATGGTGGTATTTTCTTTGTCGAAAGAGGGAAAATTTTAATACATTGCTCAAAGTGATTATTTTCGGTAATCCTTACTTGCTTATTGTAAGGTGGACCAGTGTTGTATAAAAGAGGTAAGGCTGCTGAACCTGAGAGTAGTTTTGCTAATACTTCAGAGTGAGCCCATGGTTAAAGTGAGATATCAGACTAAGAAACTGGTGGCTCACAGTTGACACTCCTAGCTGCCATGTTAAATGACACTGTACCCTCTGTACCCAGGATAGGATGTGACTAACATTTCCATTTCTTTGTTGTTCTTGTGCTACATCCTTCTCTGGCCCCTTGAGAGATGCAGAGTCTGTGCAGCATACTCAGTTTTCTTTTGTTGGGCCAGCTATCTGTAGGAGGGAGAGATTTGTCCTAACTAGTATCCAATTTGCGTATTTTCTCTGTGGGTCCTTGAGTTGTTTCCTGCTATGTGATGTGCTCACTACTGAAGCTCAGACTAAATGAAGGATTTTGCAATACTTACTTAATAGCCTTGTTCAGCTTAAGTGAAAAAGCCTTGGGCTCGTTGTCGTCGTCCCCCCCCCCCCTTGCTTCCAGTGTGGCTGTAAGGCGGTGTTTAAAATAATTCACTGCCATTTTAAAATAACTGCTGTTTGGCCAAACTTTCAAATCCAGACAAACTGGTTAGTCTTACCTTTGGTTTAGGGAAACAAGCCAGTTTGAAATCATGATTAAAATTAATCAATTTTAGAGTCAGGCATAATGATAAACTGAAGTTAATTGAAAACAGAATCAGACCTTAAAATCCCCTCACTGCTATGTCAGGGAAGGAAGATGTACATAGGCTAAAGTTCAATGATATAATGTTAAACCATAGTTTGACATTATATCTGAACTAGGTCAGTGACTAGGACATTGGTGGTCAACCTGTGGTCCTGTAGATGTTGCTGGACTCCAACCTGCATCAGGCCCATCCAACATGGCTAATAGTCTGGAATGATGGGAGTTGTAGTCCAACAACATCTAGAGGGCCCCAGGTTCCACCCCCTGCACTGACTGATAGAAACTGAGTTTTCAGTAAGCTCTATATCCCAGTAGTGGTACTTAATACCACCCTGGTGGATTTCTGTTTTATTTTATTTTGCTTCAGATGCAAGTTTAAGCTTACGCTAAGTCCACAAGGAATGTTGCAAAAATGACTTTAAAAATAAATTAAAATATATCTTAACATTTGCCTCATAAGCACAATAATGGGGCTGTCATACTGGATGTAGTAGAGCACTTGGCCATGAAGTTCTTTCTCCAAATCTTACTAGCAAGCTGTACCAACTAAGTTACTTTTAAACTCCTTAAAGTATCAGGATACAAATTGTTCCCAACAGAAGTTACATAAATGGAAATTTTGAAAGCATGTTGGCATTCTAGAACCTCAGTCCTGAACATTTTGTTACACAAATAAATACATACTTTCACTATAATGCAATTAATGCCATGTGTGTATTAATATATATATTCCATTTTTAAAAGCCCCATTAGGGTCTTGAAGCAGTGGAGCAATTGTGGTGTGGAGTGGTGATGGAACTAGTTTATTTGGTATTAACAGCCAGTCCAGACACCCCCAGTGTGCATCTGCCATTCTGTTAGCTAGTTTACAGTTTGTAGTAAGAGGTTCTCTAAATATCTGATCACTGACTTGGATTAACACCATTGCCCAAACTTGTTATTGCATATCCAGGTTGGTTCTCTTCAGAACTTCCTTTCAGTTAATAGATAGACCAAGGCTATCTCTGTTTTACAGCTGTTAAATTTGACAGAAGTTTGCTACATGAATGCACTCTACTAATTTAGAAACTTGGGTTGTAATAATTTTAATCACTGCATAAAATACTGTCCTTGTTGAATTGTGATCACAGTAGTCATTGAATTTTCAGTTGACAAAGAAATAAGGATTACAGCAAATTGAGTAAGATAAATTTCTACTGTGCCTTTAAATATAGTATTTGTTTTTATTTTTTCAGTATCTTTTGTTTGTACTGCCAGGAAGTAATCATAACATAATCAACTATCTTTGTTTCTTCCAGGATATTCGGCACCAGTCCAGTGATTATTCACATAGAGTTGCAAAGTATGCAGAAAATCGAAATCGTAATAGGTACAGAGATGTTAGCCCATGTAAGTAAACTTTTTTTTTTTTTTTTTTTTTTGTAATCTAGTGCATGACAAAGTAGGTTTGACATTACCAATGCTAATACTTTAAATAGTTTTGGGCTAGTGTTGTAGAGTTTGATATGTGAAGCTCCACTGCAGTCATTGAGATGAAAGTGCATACAATCAATGAAGTCATGTAGAAATTATTGTACTTTATATAGAGAGGCTTCTATATAAGCCTTCTATCCATGCAGTATTATATTTATATCTCACTTTTCTTCTGTGGAACTCAAAGTAGTGTATAGAGGCCTCCCAGGCAGTCCTCTAGTCAGGTGCCAGAACTGGCTAACCAGAACTACACATGCACAACTTCTGCAAGGTTGCTGTGCCTTCAGGATAATCATTATTATCCAGACTTCTAAAAAATTGTTAAGACTGATGTTGCAGTAAGTATGTGTCACTTAAGAAGCTCCTTCATTTTTCTCTTATGCGGTTTCAGATAAAGATAGGTCATCTGAACTCGACTTTGTTATGCTGTTGAAATAAAAGATGTGACAGTTCTGGTATCTTTCAGAAGGAATACTACTTATGGTAAATATGTACCAGACATGGTTTGGGACAATTCCATGTCACTCAGTTAACCATCAGGCTGTAGACAGTACCGTATTTGGAAGAGAAAAGCTGAGCAACTGCAAATTTATTGTGATAAGCATATTCAGACAGTCAGAATGGGAACATTGTTTGTTTCAAGATTCCACTCCCATAAACTAGCAAATTTTGTCAAATATATTTAATGTAGATTCTTTTAAAATGTTGGTTTTGCAGAAGTGGTAATTTGTATGAATTCCACACAGTCTGTGTTGTTTTGTTATTCAATTCCATGGCAATTGTCAATTTAAAAGATTAAATGAGTGCTTTATAAGAAGCAAGGTAGAATTATTCTCAACTTTTGCTGGATTACTGAACTGCTGTGGAAAAGTGAAGATTCCAGGTCACAGTGACCTCCAGGAATTACTTTGCTGGCAGTAGAGTAATTTCTGTCTTGAGCATTTCCAGCAAACTAGGCTTATATAAACATGCCTGAAAAGTCTTTTAAAAATTCTATTGATGTCTGTGGGACTCTTCCAAGATAAATGGCTTATTGACTGGAGTTCTTGTCTGCCAGATTATGAGCTATTATATTCAGTACTGTACTTTATTTCAATCACATTTAGAAGGGCATGTTGAAAATTTGAATAAGTCTTAATTTTCCATACTTGTCACCACCAGTGGTCCAGAATACTGGGATACTCTACTCTATCCACTAAGAGGCAGACTTTTAAAAAGCCCTCTACTTTTGTCTTAAGGCAGGGGTGGGTAACAGTTAAAAGTGGGCTGGATCCAGCCTGCAGAATCTTTTTATCTGGCCTATGGCCTCTCCTCAGACCTACCTTGTCCTCCAGTTGGGTGACACTGAACAGAGGCACCTCTGACCAGAGTCATACAACACCCCCTCCTCACTAGCATTTCCCAGAAATGTAGCAGTGTCTTATTATTCAGTGGTATACTTAAAATAAGTAAATCTGCAGTCTCTACAAGTAAACACTGCAGAGATGTGGGTTGTTCAACAAGTTCAGAGTCCATTTATCCCTTCATAATCTGCATAGAGCCATTTTGCTCTTTTTGATGAAATTAGAGCTGAATAATAATTTGAAAAACTAGACCAAATGCTTGCTCTTTGTCATTGATGGACTGAAGCACAGAAGTGGGGTAAGACTGTTGTCTTCTGTATGAAATTCAACAGCACAGCTTGGTGATTCAGTGGTTAAAATAGTACTTGCTGACATCATCTTTCCGAGAACACTAGCACCAGTATGTGTGATTTACTATAACAAGATCTTAAGTTTTTCCTGTTGGCAAATGGTACGTAGTATTTACAAAGGTTTTGGTTTCTGTCCAGCAGAAACATTTGAGTTCCAATAAATTGATAATGAAAAAAGAAACTTAACGCTTTCATTTCCAAGCAAGGTAAACAGTTCCCCTTCAAGGAAACAATATTTGAAGCATTTGTATAGTATAGATAGATAGATTGGTTCAGACTCTGTAGATTTTAAATCCTGTCTGGAAAATATGTGTACCAAAAGTGATTGCGCTTGGTATCATATTTTTTGGAAAACAGCATCTATCTCTGAGTCCAAGCTTTCATTTACTTTTTAAGGCTTGGAAAAACATGCTTGTTTCATTCATTTTGAACAGTCATATATTGTTAAAACTTTTGTACGCTTGAAGTAAATGTTTTTCTCTACAGTCCTCTTGCGTGGTGCTGGTTTGTGCTTGCCTCTTTATTGTGCAATTAGATTTATTTTCAGTCTGACAGGGACTCAAGGTTGTAGGTCTTCATTCTTAATTTCCAGCCACACATATTTTGGTTGTATCTTTAGATGGTGTCAGAGATCCCTCCCCAACCCCTATACGTTCAGTATCGATCGCATATCTCTAGGTGCTCCATGAGTGTACAAACCCTGGCTGTAATTTAAATTAGATGTTTACACACATAAAGTGTGCACAGCCAGGACACTATCCACATATTTGCTTCTTCATCTCCAACATGTAGCAAGGCAAGCCACTGTGCAGATTGAAAAGTGGGTTGCATCTGTTATTCAGCTACTGATCACAAAACAGTAAGTTGCGCCATACACAGTTTATTGGCTTGTAGCCCCAGATCTTCATCAAGCATAATAGAATATTTGTGTTTGCTTTCCATCTCAGTGGAACACTTCATGTATGCAGTTTGCAATCCCTAGCCTTTCACCTAGAAATGATGAAGAAACATTATTACAGATGATTGCCATGGGCAAGATACATGTTGGTGGGAGTTGTAAGAAGCCCAGTCTTGGGGGAAATTCTAATTACAAACATTTAAGAGGAGAGCTGGTGCAGTGACATGGCTTCAGGTATATGCTGGGAAGTCTGGTTAGAATTGGAGGCCTTAATCAGGCCAATGCTATATCCTCCTTACCTCCATTCTGTGATTTAAAGATTATAATGCTGGTCTATATTATATAAATTACTGAGATATTGAGTGAAACACTTAATTCAAGTACAGCTGTATTAATGTTACAACTAAAGGTTTAAATGCTACCCATAGAGAATGCCAGGATTCTTCACCCCTGAAGAATCTGACACCTATTGTATATGCCAAATGGGTGCAGGTGTAGGTGTAAAAATATCTAAAGTACATATGATAGATAATCTGGTGATGGAATTGTTTCCTGAAGTGGTGATGCTTGTGTCCTGAAGCAATCCGGCAGTAACTTCAGTAATCTACTTGCTAGACAGAGTTTTTATGCCCAGGTGGATACAAGGTGTCCTACCCATGTTTAGAGTGCTTCATGGTCTAGAGAGCAAGACTGGAAACCTCTGGCTGCCAGGCCAGTCTTGGCCTCCAGAGTGTCTAATTTGGCCTCTAAGGGCACCTTTCTCAAACCTAGGGTTGTCATATTTTGAAGAGCAAAAAAGAGGACACATATTTTCCAACTTCTACATTTAACTACGGATTGGACTTTTAACCCCACATAGGGCAACCCTAGTATGTGTCTGTATTTGTGCATGTATATGCACTCATATCAAGGGGGGGAGGGGGTGCATGGATGTGGGTGTAGAAGAAATAATAGAATGAAAGGAAGATTAAAAGAAAAAGGAAGGGGGAAAGGGAGGATTAAATGATTGAATGAGGGTAAAGAGTGCAAGAGTAGGAGTAGGGGTTTGGGGATAAAAGTCAGCGTTCAAGACAAGGAATCAAGTTTAAAATGGGAGGTGAAGTTTAAAAATCAAAATGTAAAGACTTCCACTGTCTTTCTTTGGGTTAAAAATGCAAAATCAAAATGGAGATGTAAAGGAATAAACCAAAAATTGACAGTTTTAAAAGGTTAAAATTTTTGGAGGTAGAATTTAACTAGCTGGTGTGAGGTTCTCACTAGCTCTTGAGTCCTGGTATACTCAGCTGAGAGTTAATGCAGCTCTCTCCCACCTTCTTGAATTGACTGGGAGGAAGAGAGGGGCCAGAATTTAGATAAAATAAAATGATAACAAAGCAAAAATAAAAGAGGGGGTAGTAAAAAAAATAAATTGAAATGTGTGTGTGGGGGAATTCCCTTTAAAAAAGAGAAAGAAGAAGGAAGGAGGAGGAAAAAAAATATATAATGGGGGAGAGGGGGAGAACAAAAATTATAAGTCTCTCTCTTAACATGGAGCACACTGACCTGGAGGTGGCCTGGGAGCACGTGGGGCTGCAGAGTCAGGGTGGGCAGGTGTCCTCAGGGGGAAGTTGCTATCATTTTGGGTTTCCTGACTGGGCGCTGCCATTTTCTGCCCTCCTCTGCTTATCCCTTGTCAAGCCCACACCCGCCACCAGCACCCCTCTGCTGGCAGGAGAAGGGCCCCCACAGTGTCTGCCTCACCACCAAGTGCGCCTTGCCACACAGTCCCCCAGGGGCTCACGCATTCTTCCTCAGCCGGTTGGTCCCAGGATTGAGCCTATTCCGGGTAGCGCGCCTCCATGTGGCTTCCTCCGCCTTTCCGATTCCTCTCGACCTCTCTTTTGCAAAGGTGGCAGTAGCAGCAGCTCGGGCCACTCAGCACAAGGGAGAGGCTCCCGCGGTGCCTGTCCTGCCACATGGTTCCTCTGGGCCATTGGGCAGGTTGGTCTCCATCCCGGGGCAAGAGGCCTTTCTTCATGACCTCTCCTATTCTCTTACCCATTGGGAGTAGGAGAGGGGAAATCAGGAGTCCAGTCCGGAGGGAGGCACTGCCCCAGTCCCGGGCCTTGCCTTGCTTCGCTCCCCTTCGCTGAGTCTGTACCCTGCCCAGCCTAGCCCCAGCTGCCGCAGTCACTGCCAGCCCCTCGCTTCCCAGCAAGCGGCTCCAGCAGAGGAGGAGACAGGGTGGAGGAAAGTGCTGGGAAGCAGAAGATGTGGAGTCAGAGAGAGAGGCAAGGCAGGCAGGCCAGACAAAGTGGGAGCTTCACCTCCTCACATTCACGGCAACCGGAGCACAAGGAGGGGGGGGGGGCAAGACCGAACAAAAAACCCCAGACATTTTGGCGAATTGAACAAATCCACCCAGACAGAATTTTTAAGTCTGAAAAAGAAGATGTCTCTGGGAAAATCTGGACGTATGGCAACCCTTCCACATTCACCCACCCACCCACCAGCTGATGTCACTGGGAATGTCAGCTGATGTGCAGGAGGACAGCATTTAATCTTGCACTGGCCGTGTGCCCTCTTTACAGCAGGGAACCGGATTGCTCAACAATGGCAGCAGGATGTGAAGCCTTCTCAAAAGTGCTCCTGTGCATCTGCAGGCGAGCAACAGCAGGGAAACACTTCTTCCCCACCAGACTTCTGCTGCTACCGCCACTTGCACAAAAAGTGTACAAGTTTTGATCTTAAATTGGAGGGAGCTTACAAATGCCTTTGTGAGCCTCCCTCCTAAACATCAGCACCTGTCAGATTTGACCTATGAGGCAGATCCTGATATGGATCCTGTTAAGGATCTGGCCCTTGGAGCCAAGAAGTTTACACATCCCTGGTATAGAGAATGGCCAGTAAGAAGATTTAAAAAGATCCAACTCCAATAAATCTTTTCTGGCTAAAGGCGGTTTAGCTACAACATTAAATAATTGATGTTTTGAAAATGCTTAGTATGAGGATTGAAAGTCTATTGCTCTTCAACTGATGCTTGTCTTATAAGACTTCTTCAAGGGAAGTTTCTGCTTCCTAGTATTTCTTCCCCACCCCAAATGCATATACTTAATTTATTTCCAAATTGCTTTGGGAAGTGGGGTGTGAAAAAGTGTATGGTTTTGTATTAGACTATTTAGTCATAATATATATAGAGAGAGAGAGCTATATACAAAATGTTTAAAAGTAGATCATAAATAGTTTAAATAACATAGCTTGTACCACAATATCTTGGCTTTAAGTTTAGTGCATTGAGCAAAGTTATCCATAAAAATCTTAATACTTGATACTTAACACTCTACTAATTATATTTATTTCAAGATGATCACAGTCGTGTAATACTCCAGAATACGGACAATGATTACATCAATGCAAGCTTGGTGGTTAATGAAGAAGCTCAGAGAAATTATATATTAACACAGGTGAGTAGTATCCGACTTTTAGGTTTTATATGCTTAGTGACTTAATTCTAATATTTGGGGGGGGGGGGCTCTTCAGATGACTATTCTAGGTTTAAGTGCTTCTCCTTTGCTCCATCCCACCCTACTTCCTACCACACATTGGCTTGTTCTCTTGGTTTGTTAACAAACGTTAAGTCAGAGTTTCCCCAGTTAGGATATAACAAGAAATTCTGGCTTAATGTACGTTAGGGTATTTGTGCTTAAGCCAGCATGCAATAGGAAAGGAGAGTGCTCATATATAATGTTCAGTCCTGATTTGGTAAACCAGGCCACAATCACAGTTGCATCCATGTCACAATAAAATGCTGTAGGGCAGGTTTTCAACCTTTTTGAGTCCACAGCAACCTTGACCAGCTACATTCTTTCTGCGGCATCCCTGTGGAACTCAGGAGCCCAGCTATGTCACCCCTTCCCTGCAGAGCTGGCAACCTCTCACCCTTTGTCATACAACTTTCCTTGTGGAGTGTTCCCTCAGCCTCATCTTCTCTCCCCTCTCCTTGGGAGTCCTCCAGGCAGCCGCAGCTGCCGCCCTGGTCTCTGAGCTGCCACCCCTGCCCCAAAGAGAGGTGCCTCCTCACACTGCCCCACAGGGGCCTGGGAAGCACCTCCAGGCCGGCCCCAGAGGCACTGTTCACTTGAGGCGCTTGTGGCCAGGGCTGCTGCAACAAACAGCTGTGCAAGCCTTTGGGAGGCAGAGACACAAGAGGCCAATGTTGCCCGCAGCACCTCTTACCATCATTCAAGGGTGCCACGGCACACTGGTTGAAAACCACTGGTGTAGAGAGATTGTGCTTTCCTTGGATGTCTAACCTTATGGTGGGCTTGGTAAAGTGAAGCTATTCTTCTGCAGCAAAGGCAAGGCAATGCACTTGGCTTTTGCTGATAGCTGTATAGTGGGGACAGATACTCACAGCCCAACCTCTGCGTGGGAATCCAAATGGGATTACTGCTATCATCATAAGGATTAGAACAAGATAGGTGATGTGGAAATAACCTTGCCTGAGGCAAATACTGCTCCATGCCTGAGGCAAATAAAAAAAAAATCTTATGAAACTCCAACCTGGAACTTCAGATTTGGAGCAAGTTTTCAACTCAAATCCCTGCTTGGAACATTGGCCCTGCAGTGTTTATGTGGGAATAAATTGTCACAGTAGCTTTTTTATTTCATGAACAACCTTTGTTCTGTCTTACCCACCTAATGGAGATCCAGTTAAGTACAACAACTCAGTAATGCTGGTTATTGAAAAGGGGACTTACATGGTTTATTTTGTTATCTTATATGTTCTGTGACTTGAGGCATGTCGGGGAAAACAGACTTTGCTGGAAGAACACTAGTAAGCCATTATGGGCCAAGTGCTGCTGTTAAGAGTTAATTTTGGCTTTTTAGAAAATGTGTCTGGCCAAATTGAACATGAAAACTGTTACTGAAACAAGCCAGCTGCTTTCCGGTGTGTTATTTACCCTAAAGATGTCAGTTATTTCCTCTTTTTGGCGGAGAAGAGAGGTCATGATTGCCTTTTTGAAAAATGCCACACAAGCATGTCCAAAGCAGCTGTTTATTTTTTTGTTTTAAGCAACTGAGATCTGAATATCTACTTGGATTTTGAAAAGTATTTTAAAATCCACGTAGATATGGACAGATTGACTAATAAAAAGAATCTGCTGGATCAGGCCAGCTTGTCATCTAGTCCAGCATCCTGTTCTCACTGTGGCCAAATAGATGTCTGTAGGAAACTTGCAAGCAGCACAAGAGCACTTGTCCATTCCTGTGGTTTCCAGCAGCTGGAATTCAGAATACTGCCTCTGACAGTGGACATAGAACATAAGAACATAGCCACCAGGGGTAGTAGGCTTGTGGGCCAGCAATTCTTACAACATCATTTGGAAGGCTGGGCTAGACCTATTCATATTTCCAAAAATGAGGTGCACGTCTGACCATTAAACCATGTTAATGGAAGGGACTGTCGTTGAGTGGTAGAAGACCTACAGAAGATTCTAGGTTCAAGCCCCAGGATCTTTTGGTAAAGCTGGGAACGATCCTTATAGGAACCCCTTGCTGCTAGTCAATGTGGACATTGTGGACTAGTGGTCTGGCTTACTATAAGGCAGCTTCCTGTGTTTTTAATTTACAACTAGATTATTGGGTGATAGTCAACTTTGCTTCCAAGATTTAGGTTCTGAGTTATGTTGGACTGCTGACTGAATGCCTCCTTTCCCTTATTTTTACAGGGTCCACTTCCTAATACATGTTGCCATTTCTGGCTAATGGTATGGCAACAAAAGACCAAAGCTGTTGTCATGCTAAACAGAATTGTTGAGAAAGATTCGGTGAGTTGCCATAACTGCATTAAAATTGGTTTTATTGAGATCAACATGCAATTAGTGAAGTGTATATGGTTTATTTTCTACTTGCGCTCTGTTATGTGGAATTTTTTAATCTTATAACTTAGGTGAAATGTGCACAGTACTGGCCAACAAGAGAGGAGGAACAAATGATGTTTGAAGAAACAGGATTTTGTGTCAGGTTAAAATCTGAAGATGTCAAATCCTACTATACAGTACGCCAACTTCAACTAGAAAACCTCGATGTAAGTTTTCATCAAAACCTGTCTCCAAAACCCTTGTGAAAAGTATATGTCATTGTTGCCATGGCATATTTCATGTGACAAGTTATCTGCAGGTGCAGGAGCATGTTTGTCCTTTGGTGCACAGAGAACTGCTGATTATAACAATTAGCAGCTAGGCACAGGCTTAAGCCCTGTTCACACTTAACTGCCATTTGCTACTCAATATACTTGACTTCAGCAGCCTTGGCCTTCAGGGTTGGGGAAGAGTTCATTTTGAGAGCGAAACATTATTTGAATGAGAGTATATCTTAAGGGTACACAGAATAAAGAAAAATAAATGTTTGCCTTTTAATGAAACATGATAGTCAAACAACAGCTGATACAGAGCAAACCTTTGCATTGAACAGGAACCATTCTCTATGTTGTGCCAACACACACACACACACACACTTCCAGGAAGCTTTTAGGTGCGGACCATTCAAACTTACAACCAAGGGATTCAGTTTGGAATTATTTTCATAATAATGAATTGTTACATCTGGATCAGCCATCTTACTGCATGCTGTTTTGCCTGGATGCAAAACAAATTTATTCCAATAAGTTGCTCTTAAACCCATTTCTTTTTGTTAGACTCATGAGACCAGGATGATATTCCATTTTCATTATACTACATGGCCAGACTTCGGAGTTCCTGAATCCCCGGCTTCATTCCTCAACTTCTTGTTTAAAGTCAGAGAGTCTGGATCCCTGAGTCCTGAACATGGGCCGGCAGTCATTCACTGTAGTGCTGGAATTGGGCGCTCCGGTACATTTTCATTGGTAGACACATGCCTTATCTTGGTAAGTTTGTCTTAAATGCTCCTCTAAGTACTGCTGCTAAGTTTCTTTGTGGTGGTATGGAAAAAATCCTAATTTACAATGCCTGAATAACAATTGAAAAACTGAATTCTGCCATTAAATGAAAAATAGTGTTTGCTCTGACAATTTAGACCAGGGGTAGTCAACCTTTTGATACCCACTGCCCACTAATGCATCTTTCTTGAGATGGGCGGTAGGGGGTTCTACGACACAAGCTGAATCGTCCTTCCATCGAGCACTGGTGGGCGGTAAAGAAATTTTACCATCAAAAAAGATGCATTAGTGGGCATCTACCGCCCACCTAGAATCCTGAAACGCCCACTAGTGGGCAGTAGGGACCAGGTTGACAACCCCTGATTTAGACCAAACATCTTGAACAAGCAAAATAAATACATCTGGTTTGTTAAATTACTTTCTTGAGATGTATGAACTGAGTAGTCTTGTGGTTTGTAGTTTGAGCAGGACTGGTTTGAGCAGTCTTTAGAAAGCAGGACTGAAAACTAATTTGATTGTGATTTGCAGAGATCACTCAAACTGTGATTTCCCAGTTAAGACATTAAAGAAGCTGGTTTAACAAATGAAGCTGGATGTGCAAGGAGAAAGGAAGTTATTTGCTTGTTCTCATTCCAGCAAGCCATGGTTTAGACAGAATGTAATGTCTTAAACAGGTTTAAGTCTTCCTCTGATTTCCATGACAGAAAGTAAGAAGAACTGTGGTCAGGGATGCAGTTGAGGTGGGAGCAAGACCTACAATATGCATTACAGTGGTACCTCGGGTTACATACGCTTCAGGTTACATATGCTTCAGGTTACAGACTCTGCTAACCCAGAAATAGTACCTCGGGTTAAGAACTTTGTTTCAGGATGAGAACAGAAATCGCGCTGCAGCAGCGGGAGGCCCCATTAGCTAAAGTGGTGCTTCAGGTTAAGAACAGTTTCAGGTTAAGAACAGACCTCCAGAACGAATTAAGTACGTAACCAGAGGTACCACTGTACTGCAATTTTTATATACCCTTGTGCCTAGCCTCTTGACAAATTTAGGCATGTTAAGACAGTAAGGGCAGAACTCCCATGTTCAGTATTTTCTCTTTCTGCACAGGCTACTGTTGTCAAGCAAACAACGTGTTACATTTCAAGGGGGTGGGGAGAGAGATACCAAAATGAGACTTCAGCTTTCTGTTTCCTTTGGTAATACTTCTGTTTTTTATCTTCAAATGAAAAGGCAAGTCAGTGAGTGAGTTGAAGTGTCTTATAGAATATCAGCATTCTGATAACATGTGCACTCTCTTTGGGTGATAATTTTTATGCCTTGGAAATCTGCTGTAGAGGCTTAAGGGGCCCTCTGGTGCAATTTAGGGTTCTGCAGGGGATAGGAGAGGAAAGCTATGTGCTTTAGTATCTGCTGGTGCAAAGTTGGAGCGCTCTCCTTATCTTGTTGCAGAGAGCAGTAATACTTGCATGAAAATCATTTTATTTTAAAACAGCTTTCACCCTGTTCCTGAACTGCCATAGTGCCACTAAAACTAGTTGCTATTTTTTCTTACACAGATGGAAAAAAGAGAAGACCCACTTTCTGTAGACATAAAGCAAGTTTTATTGAATATGAGAAAATATCGAATGGGACTTATTCAGACTCCAGATCAGCTAAGATTTTCATACATGGCTGTAATAGAAGGAGCAAAATACATAATGGGTGATTCTACTATACAGGTAAGCGTTTAGCATAAATTGACTGCTTTTTAAATCATTCGCTCAAGAGTTTGTAATGAAATTATTAATAATGCCAGATCCAGCTGTTCAGGGTTTATGTCACTTGTGGGCAACCTCCTTCCTGTGGTCCAGTTTTGGCCCATGAGACCATTTCCCCCAGACCTGTGAGGTGCAGTTGCAAGCTATATCAACTGATGGATGTCTGTTGCTGGCAGGAAGCAAGGGTGATTGACCAAATCAGCAGGATTAATCATGTGCTCATTACATTGACTCCCCTGCTAAAATGAAGGGGGAAACCTTAGTTTTTGTAGCCTCTTGCACCTGATGTCATTGTGGTGTTGGTCAAATTTAGCCCATAAGCCTGATCCTGATAAGGATCTGGCCTGTAGATCCAAAAAAGGTTCTGAATAAAATTTATATAGTGTTTTGATGAATATAGCAATTTTGTAAAACAGCCTTATATGCTGAAATTTAATTATTTTGTGATTTACTTTATTTATAAATATACAGCTGTAACATAAAATATTACAGTTTATAGCAATATAAAACCATAAAAACCATGCAGTAAAATCATAAAAAGTTAAAAGCAAGTTAAAACCAAAGGAATTAAAAACAGACATCAGTAGACAATTGTTGGGGTGTACTTTTAATTGCCTGCACAGGCCTGGTGAAACAGAAAAGTTTTCAAGTGTTTAAAAGTTAGATCCAAGGAACAAGAAACAGACAGCCACTAGCAGTGGGGGGTTTTCATCCAGAACTCACCAGAGCTCAGTTCTGGCACCTCTTAGGTGGGCGCAACTGCCATTATAAGAGAACAAGGGAGGAGTTCATGATTAGTTCAGGCACCTCTTTTTCTAGAGAAATAGCACTGGCCAGTAGTACTATCCCACAAACAGTAGAGGAAATATATACCATATTTTTCTGTGTATAAGACTAAGTTTTTGGCTTTAAAATAACGTCAAAAATTAGGAGGCGTCTTATACACGGATACATTTCCCCTAATTTTCTTAAATCTGAGTCCCCAAAAATGGGGACATCTTATAGACGGGAAAATACGGTAAGTATGTTTCATAGCAGTTTTCGTGTTTTTTCAAGCACAGTGTCTTTGGATTTTGTTTTCTTTTTGTTGTGGAGTGTTATAGTGCAAGCTTTAAAACAGTCCTGTAATTGTATGTATGACATAGTATTTCACATATGGAAAGGAACCATTGAACCCAACTTGCCGTTCTTATCCAAGGATGTTGTAGCTCACCTTTGAAAATAACTGTACCTGTGACTTTTCAGGTAGTTAAAAAAAAAACTTCAAAACTCTAACAAGCTGTCCTCCATTCAGAATCGGTGGAAGGAACTCTCAAAAGAGGACCTGGCACCAAGTTCTGAACGCTCCCCTCCACACCCAACCAGACTAACTACAGGGAGGCACAATGGGAACAGAGTGGGATTAGAAAACCAGGAGCAAAGTGAGAACATTATAAATACTGACATGTCTTCTTCAATACAAAATACTGCAGATCCAAGTGCTGACACGTAAGTATCATTTTTATATAATAGCTTGAAAAGAGGCCACTAGCAAAGGCCATTTTTAAAAACCAATGCCATATGGTTACAAAATCCATACTATTGATTGTAATTCATGTCACTTAATCTTGATGTTATATTCTTGTTCTGAACTCTGGAAAGTGTTTGAAAGCTGAATGTGGTGGTATGTATATGGATTGAGACCACAATGGAGCTAGTAGATCTTTGTTATATAAATCCAACACTTGTTTCAGGATCTGCATCTTGTTTTGTTCTGTTTGTGCACCCATTGGAATATCATTGAAGAGCTCTATAAACCTAGTCATAATAAAGAATTTGAACTACTATTTAAAAAGGAAGCTTATAACCCTTAAAGCTCCAGTGTTTTGAAAATATTCAGGAAGTGTTAAAACACTTGCTGTGTTGTTGTATGCTGATGCAAACATGCTCAGTAGTAATTGCAATGAATTGGGTCCAAACTTCACCTAACAGAAGTCAACTCTGGATTCAATTCAGTAACTTCTAGATCTTAATCATGATCTGATGTGTGTAGTAGTGCAATCTGAAACCATGACAGTGTTTGTCAAGTTAAGCCCTTGCTCCAGATCGCATGTACAGAAGAAGCAAGCAAAGAAGTGGGAAGGGTACCTTGACTGTGTTCTGCTTGGTGCAGATGGAACACTAAGCAATGGAGTATATGCATATATACATCGCATTCCTTCCTCCTTAAGGAGTGTAGAAAGTGGGCATACATATATATAAAGGACACCACCTGTTTCATGGTGTTAGTGATGTACATGTCCCAATGCATCTATTCACCAGCTATGTGAATTAGTATGAAAGCATAAAGGCTTGCATCCTTAACATTCCTTCTTTGAATATCAGGTTAATGGAGAAGGCCTGCCCATCTCCTTTTCCCTCTGCAATCCCTTCCGTGTCTTGATAATCTGTCCATCATGATTGGTGGACCCTTGGAATAAGTTACGACAGGGAGCCACAAATGGAAGGAGGAATTGGTAGAGATCACGTTGCATGCAGAAGAAATACTAGATCCATATTATCTACGTGCAGAACATAGTACTTATGCAACTGGAGTATATTACCTTGAATATCAAAACCCAGCTCAACAGTTCAAAATGCATTTTCTCTCTTTCTCCCTCTCCCTCTCCACCTTAGTAGCATAACTTGTTACATAAACTGATTTTTTTCCCTCCCATAGTTTACTGTCAGTCACTGGGGGCACTTTCTATTTTCTATACAGTACTGGGTTTCATTTCCAGATAAATTCAAGAAACAGGATTCAACCTGTACACTAGATCAACAGCTGCAGTGATCAACCCTTTAGGGGCTGAAGCATAAAAGTGGGCATAAGCTCTTTTTTTATTTTAAAAAATGACAGATTTGGAGGTTTCTTCAGAAGCTTGGCCATTTATCTTTTGGAATGCTTCCTCAACAGTGGACACCCTTTAGAAGTGCCCCATCTTTAAATCATATATTTTACTTGTAAATGATGCACACAGGTAGCAATGGAGGGTGGGAATCATACATTTGTTCAGTATGTGTGTGCATGTGTAATGTACCTACATCTTGGATGGGTTTCCTCTTGCCCACTTACAGAACTCTTCCCTTGGAAGCTTGTCAGCCTGATGATCTTCCAAGAAGACCTTCTTAATAGGATTAGATATTTGTGGCCAGGTTTAAGCTGCCGTAGTTCAATTTTGTATTTAACAAACATAAGCAATACTGATTCTTCTGGGGTTTTTTAATTGATGTGTTTTAAATGTTGCTACCTGTCATGCACTCTTAAATCAAAGCGGATTAAAAATCTGCGACTATACCTGATCATTTTTTGTTTTCCTTTCTAGAGCTGTTCGGAAACGGCTAAGAGACGACAGGAAAGCTAACACAGCACAGATGGTGCAGCAGATGAAGCATAAGCTGAGTGAGGCTGAACGAAAAAGGAAAAGGTGGTTATATTGGAAACCTATTCTCACTAAGATTGGGTTTGGTTCAGCCATTTTCATTGGAGTTTATTCTTGCTGGAAATTGTACTTCCAAGGTGCTCTCATGTAAGTGAGTGCTTCTGCAATCGTGCATCTAGTAATATAAAGCTTAAATCGGTCCCACTGATTTGAGGGGAACATAGCAACTATTTCTAGGTGCAAGACTGCTGCTGCAGTTGACAGAACAAGTGAGAATATAACTGCAATCGATGCAGTCATCTTGTAATGCATAACACATGAAGTAACCTGATCACTAGTCACTGTGGCTGGACTCTTTGCTTTAGGTACTTATGGAACCAAATTGCTGCCTGACATAAATTTTATTTATTTATTTATTGGATTTCTTACCTGCCCTTTACCTTAAGACCCCGCAGTGGGGTGGGTTACATCAACAAAATACGCAAATATAAAACAAAGCAGTTACAACTGTAAAATAAGAAAAACAGTTCCATAGTAAATGCAACTCCTTATATAAAACAATGCCCACATTTTAAAACAATTTGATATATAAAATAGTGAGAAATAGTACTCAGAGGCAGACTGGGAAAAGGTCTCCACTTAAAAGGCTTGTTGAAAGAGACCAGGGGAAGGGGGGCGGGTTCAATAGGGGCTAAAAGACAGGATAGCACCTGTCTAATAGGGAATTCCGAAGGGTGTCACCATCCTAAAGACCCAATTTGTATATTGTATGTAAAAAACCTCCTGGAAGAGGTGGTTTCTGCAACAGGCTCTTTTACAGTGCTTGACTGGGTATATAAGGAGTTAGACGATCCTTTAGGCATCCTGGTCCCAAGCTGCGTAGGGCTTTGCACACCAGTACCAGTGCCTTCAACTTAGCCTGGTACCTAATTTGTAGCCATTGCAGTTTTCAGCAGTGGCATGAATAGGATAGTCTGCACCAGAAAGCCGTCAAGCTGCCACATTTTGCACTTCCTGCAGCTTCCGGGCGAGCGTCATGTAATCCAGTCAGGAGGTTAGCAGCTCATTGATGAGAGTGGTCAGATTATCCCAATCTAGAAACAGCCATAAATGTCTTACCAGCCAAAGCTGATAAAAGGCACTCCTAGCCACTGAAGTCACCTAGGTCTTTAGTGACCAAAATGGATCCAGGAGAAACCTGCTTCTTCAGGGAGGGTGTGGCTGCGCCTGAAGTAGGCATTTGGACAATTATTCTGAGTCCAGAGCCACACCTATCCACACTCATGAGGCAAACTAATGCATACTTTCAGCAACCATGTATATATTGCATAAAATGATAGTCCACTAGATGTAGTAGACTCAATTGCCAAGGCTTTATCAACTCTCATAACTGGATAGAAGCAATAAACAGTGTGGTGTCATACTCTGAATACAAAACAGTTACATTTGTGTGTGTGTGTGTGTATAATATACCATCAACCATTTATACTATCCAGACCTAGAATAAATTTTGTAACTCTATTTAATCTTTTTTTGTAGATAACTGTATTTTTAAAAAACTACATTTGTACAAACTTCTCTGACAGAAAGGGTATGCATTAGTTATCGGTCATCCATCCCCAACATTTCAAGAGTGGTTTGGAAATTTACTGATATCACCACCCCAACTTAGTGATTTAGTGAATTGCCCTTTTGAGGTATTTGGTGTTAAGCAAATAGGGGCTGCTTCTCGGTTTCTACTCTGTAAGTTGCATTCATGTATTTATGCTTGTAGTTACCTTTTATTTAAAACTTGAAAATGTTTAATTTTTATAAGACTACTGGGAGCTTCAATATCTCAAACAGACTCTTTTTGAAGGGAAGTTTGTGTTAAGACTGCAGCTACTGTTGGAAGCCATAGCTTGTGTTTAAAGTTCAAACATTCCATTAAATGTGAAAACGTTTTTGTGTGTCTCACTTGATTTGACTCCTATTCCTTGAAATATTTTAGTATCTTTTATAGTGGTTGTAAACAGCATGTGACAAATATCATCATATTTTCTGAAAAGAAAAAATGTAGGCCATATTAAGTGTTGCAGCTGGAAACAAATAAATAGCCCATAATATGAATGTTTTCTCCAAGAAAGGAAATGAAAATACTATTTTGCTAATATGTTGGCCTATGGATAGTGGGTATATGAGATAGTGGAATAACAGTAGAGCTACTTTTTGACAGTGAAATGGCATCTTTATGAATCTCAGCACCAACAGAATACTTAAAACAATTGAACTACAATACTCTGATATGGACACAATATTATCAAACATTTTTACAGTTTAGGACTCAGGATTTTAAGGAAATGCCAAGCTTATTCCGCCCACCATTCTCATAGATGTATTAGAGACATAAATCAGGGCCAAAAAAAATACAAAACTCTTAATCCCAGGTCTTTTGTTTTTCATTGTGGGGAGAGGAATTATGCAATTTTAGGATTACTGAGTTACTATAAGTGTTCTAAGGATCTTATAAATTCTAATCCTGAACAAATGGGTGGCACCATATGTTTGGAGAGTTTTGAAGTGTAGTAAGCTTTTTGAACCAGTACAGCATAAAAGGAAACTCAAGATTAAACAAAATCAAACTCAAGGTGGAACTAAATCAAGGAACTCTTTAAATATATTTTTCTCAATTCTTACTGTTATTTCCCTTATGGATTATTTAAATGTTAATAGAGGGAGTATTTTGGAATTGTGAAGCTTGAACATCAAAAAGGTACTGATCAGAATGTCAGGATTTCTATATAAATGGACTTTTCCAAGAAACCAAATGCACAATAGAAGATGGAAATGTATTTCATTTCTAGATTAAATTGCCAGTTTCAAACTCACATTTAGGCACTCTTGAAAGCTTGTGTGCATGTAAAGAATGGTGGTACTTTTTCCATCTTACTGTTCAATACATACCCAGGTCTTATAGGCATCTGGCTCAGTGAGTCAAATTATTGGTCTATCCAGCTTAGTAGTACTATTGGAGTTTGGGACATAAGTCTTTCCAAGCCCTACCTGGAGATGCCAAGGAGATGTCTGTTACAACACTTATATTAAACTACTGAGCTGTGCCCTCCCTTTCCCGCAGAAGTAACTTCATTTTTTGCTCTTGGCAGCATTTTATGGAGCATATTATATTGTCCTTGCTCCTTAATATTTTCACCATATTCATTTATAAGCAATTTTATTCATGATCAAAATAGTTGTTGCAACTGGTTCTATCAGATTTTAATAAATATTTGAGAATATTTTCTGTGCAGTTTTCATTATAGATGAATACATGCAAATCCATACACATACTATATATATAAAAAACTACAGTGGTGCCTCGCAAGACGAAATTAATCCGTTCCGCGAGTCTCTTCGTCTTGCGGTTTTTTCGTCTTGCAAAGCACGGCTATTAGTGGCTTAGCGGCTATTAACGGCTTAGCGGCTATTAACGTTTCGTCTTGCGAAGCAAGCCCATAGGGAAATTCGTCTTGCGGAACGACTCAAAAAACGGAAAACCCTTTCGTCTAGCGAGTTTTTTGTCTTGCGAGGCATTCGTCTTGCGGGGCACCACTGTATTCATATATATAACTTTATCTATATATCTACATATATCCAGTGCTTTTTTTTTCTAAAAAAAAAAGTTTAGGGATACTCTCATTTTCCTACTCATATTGAAATACTGCCCCTCAATGAGGCCAAACTTAGACTCACAAAATGTTTAAGGGTATGTGTACCCCTGCGTACCCCCAGGAAAAAAAGCATTGCATATATCTATACTAAGTTACAGTGGTTTGTGTGGAGAAAATGAGCAAAGCCTTAAAAGTGAGTACCACACAAGTCACTTTTGTAGTTGATATGTGTCGGGTTATAATAGAGAAAGACAATATATTATTCAGGAAAGAGTAAGCCTGACTAATATTTGGGAGGGTGGCCACCTTGCTGGAGAGGGAAAGGATGTCGGTTCTTTCTTGATATGGGAAGCAACCCAACAAAACTGGAATTCCTGACTCACTTGCCCCCTTTCCTGTGTTTTTTGGGTTTGTGTCTTCCACTGCTTTTTCAGTTCGTACCCGAGTTGTCCTGGGTCTGTCTCAATACCACTTTGGTGCAATCATCTTTGATGTTCATCTGCCCAAACATTTGTTTTACATTGTTGGCAGTTCCCATATGATAAAAGGACTGAGAACCTTGTGCAAATAGAAAGCTAGATTTTGGGTTAACTTTTTTGCCCATCAAACCGATTATTAGACACATAATGGAAGGTTTGCATTTCTAACTAAAGCAAGCTTGTTCAAAATACTCTAAAAGCCTTTGTCAATTCATAGTTTATCCAACATATTAAAACTTTTTTCAAAAATATTGCACTCAATTGAAATGCAGTGGTTACCATCTTGATTCTCCATGTTTTCTCTTGTATCCTCACTTAACATTAGTTTTAAGCTTTTCGTTTTAGTTCTAAAGGTAGTGAAATTTTCAGGAGAGTCAAATGCAACAAAATTGTACACATCGTACAATGTACTTTCCTTTTAATCAAAGTGCATTTTTGTATTTTCCCCCTCCTAATTCAAAAGGTCCTTAATTGGAGCATGAATGTTCCTAGTGCCTTTCTCATAACTAGTTCAAACACATTTTATCCATGATAGGAAGGGTACACCTGTTGCAATAACCACTCAATGTTAAATAAGGCCTTCAGGACTTTCAAAAAATATTTCAACTTACAATTGCAGTAAAACTGTAATACCTCTTAGCAGTATACTTCTGTTTGTACTGAATCTGTGACTCTTTTACGTTGTGTGTCTTTAGGCCGAGAGTGACCGACACCTAGATCTCCAAGACTTGTGAATATTCTGCAGCTAAAAATTATATACTTTTGGCATGCAAAGCAGGACATGACCCCTCTTCAGGAACAAAACTGAGGTCTGAGCAATACACAAGTGGCCTCATAACTATCTGTTTACAACGTAAACAACCAGGGAATGAAGTACATCACCAGCAAAAGACTTTGCAAAATGAAATTTGTCTTAAGTGTTTTATGCTTGTATTAACTGTAGAGAGATGTAAGAGATCACATTAGAAAATACTTTGTACTGCCATTCTTATTGTATTTTTTATACTTTTGGCAGCATTAAATATTTTTTTTAATTGACATACTGTTGTGTGTGTATTATTCCTCATCCCACAAAAGGGCTATTTCATTTCACAGAAATTCAAGTGTCATCCCTAATTTTTATCACCTTCAGCTACCATTATGGCCGCCTGAAATATTAATCAGAATATGTATATAGAAAAGCTAAGGAAGCTATGTTGAGCCCTTAAAAAACTCCCAAAATCCAGTTGGGCAATACTTTTATGTGACTAACCTGGCTTCTGTTTTTCATTAGGCAAGAAGTTATTAAAAGGGGGTGAGAAAATAAACTAATATGTCAGCTGTACATACATACGATTCTGGAATAAAGAAGCAATGGTTGCTCCTGGATGAGGGAGAAACATGGCAGTCTTTAGCCATTTAAATTTTTGATTAAATTCCTTGTGTGATACCTCGCCTGACGAGAACATTTGGAAGTTTCACACTTTTGTGATACTTAAGCTGGTCCCCAATAAAGGTATTTTATCTTCATTTTTAAAACTCGAGTTCATTTTATACACCTACAATTTTGGTAACTAATCTATGTTACTTTTGTCAACATACTATTAAGAGTTTTTTAAAAAGCAAAAGAATAGTGAAAGGTAAAGGTACCCCTGCCCGTACGGGCCAGTCTTGACAGACTCTAGGGTTGTGCGCCCATCTCACTCAAGAGGCCGGGGGCCAGCGCTGTCCGGAGACACTTCCGGGTCACGTGGCCAGCGTGACATCGCTGCTCTGGCGAGCCAGAGCCACACACGGAAACGCCGTTTACCTTCCCGCTAGTAAGCGGTCCCTATTTATCTACTTGCACCCGGGAGTGCTTTCGAACTGCTAGGTTGGCAGGCGCTGGGACCGAGCAACGGGAGCGCACCCCGCCGCGGGCATTCGAACCGCCGACCTTTCGATCGGCAAGCCCTAGGCGCTGAGGCTTTTACCCACAGCGCCACCCGCAAAAGAATACCACCCACCAATAACAATAGCAAAATGAAAAAAAATAAGTAATGGAGGTTTTTAAGCAGATGTTGGATGGCCATCTGCCACGGATGCTTTAGCTGAGATTCCTGCATCACAGAGGGTTGCACTAGATGACCCTCAGAATCCCTTCCACCTCTACAATTCTGATTCTATGAAAAGGTTGATGAGCCCACGCACAAGTTCTTGTAAAGAACTAGTTTCTTAAAATTTGTTTCTAATGGAACTTAATCGCATTGTGATACACTTTTCAAAAGGAAGATGGTAAATTTAAATAGTATGGTCTGCAGGGGAAATCTGCACTAAGCTGGGCTTCATTAGAAAGCAAACTGAGTTCAATGGGTCTACTCTTGAATATGACCAATATTGGCTATTGCACAACATAAGCAAGTTAGTATGACTGGCTAAAAATGATGCAGTTCTGAACACAAGGTAGTATCTTGATATGTCATTAAGAAACGAAATTGCACTGAAGGCTTCCCTTCAGTTGTTTCTTGGGCTGCCCACAGAGTCCATGGCCCAGCTAATGGGTTTATTTGGGGGTTTTTTGCTGAAGAAGTGCCTGACATGTGGCTGCAGACTTCCCTTAGACAAGATCTCTGCCTATTTTGTTTGAGCCCATTTTGGGTTTCTTGTATTTGAGGCAGATCTACACATAAACTATCAGTAATAACACATCTATAGGCACAGTGGAAACTGGTTTCCTACACAGATTTGTTTTTAAGGTTAGAGTATTCTGAAAATAAAGCATGCTTACGGAAAACAAACTGAAAATTGGTATCAGTATTAACCCTATCCTTATTATACCCCACCTTCCAAAGACTGGGTAAAATGTCTACCCTTCAACAAAGGGAACATATTCACACTTTAATATACAAATGGAACTGAAGCATCACGCTCAGTCTTGAGCTGTTTTTCTGTTTCCCAGTTAACTTTTAAAAACAAAAATTGCTTGTTTCTGTAAGCCTTGGATTTTCCCTAGCCTACCTTTCTCTTGCATGTGGGTGGCACTGTTTTGCTACATAAGGCATGGTACTTACCTCTGAAAGCTGGAAATAGAAGGAATAACAACTTTGGTCTAAGACTGAAAAATACAGTCTTGTTGATCATCATCTGCATAATGTAGTAAGAACTAAATATTCATTGAAGTTACTGTTCTTCTGAAGACTTTAAGGCAGGCTCCCTCAACCTCGGCCTTCCAGATGTTTTTGGCTACAGCTCCCATGATCCCTAGCTAGCAGGACCAGTGGTCAGGGATGATGGGAATTGTAGTCTCAAAACATCTGGAGGGCTGAGGTTGAGGAAACCTGCCTTAAGGTGTCAAAAGCAGCTAGCTTTGGGAATATAAATGCTGGATATTAGACATACATGTTATGTCATTGCAGATCTCTGAGCATTTCCACAGTTTTAGGCTGCTCAGCATTGTACCTCTAAGGGTTGTGTGTGTGTGAATGTGTACATATGTTTTCATTCAAAAGATTCATATTTCAAATCTCAATTCAGCAGGATTGATTTTTGTATCGAAGTTGAATATGGTAAGTTGTGATCTTTTCAAATATGCACTAGTACTTTGTGCCAGAATTCTTGACAGTCTTTACAAGATGACCACACAAAGTTTGATGCCTCTCACCACCTCTATTTCCAACAAGCCCATCATCCTTTTTGGGTGTGTTACATATCACTTGGAATATGTTTTCAGACTCTGTTTGCATATCAACTACCTGGATTTTTCCTAACTGCATGAATTAAGGCAGAAGTAATTAAGCATCTGAATAAGAATGAGAAAAGGCCTGGAATGTTTCAAAAGTTAAGCTAAACTAAAAGCTTACAGGTAATGAATTTATTATGGGGAAAGTATTTTCATTCTGTATAGTTGTATGTTACACTTTTCTTTAGGTAGCCTCAGCATTTTAAAATATCTCTGGCAAGAAGATCTGCTCATTCGCACAAGGTTATGCACAGCTATTAATCATATTAGAATCCAAAGTGTAAAACTTAAATTTTAAATAAGTGGTCCATAAACAAAAGAAGAAGAGAATTTAAAACAACGCAGGTGGAAGTCCACTGCCATAGAGTAATTTCCAGGAACTTGGTATTTTCCATCTGGAAGATTTAGCTGGAGAACTGCAGCTTTCCTAATTTCAGAAAACAAAAGTCACAACACAGTTTTATTCTCAAGTAGCAAAAGCAGATTGTCTCAAACACTTGTATTTATATACACTCTAGCATTCAATTATATGGCTTTTAAGTAAAAGTGTTCCAATGCATCCTGCAGCCCCCAGTCTATGTCAACAATTTCAAACCATTCTAAGGAAATGGTCTGAATGAAGGAACTTCCTTGAATTTTTCTTCCAGATCTGCAGCCATGATGTGTCCCCAAGCATACAAATTGTTTCAAGGCACCCCCATGACAAATGCCAGATGAGAACAAAGCATGCAACCTATAATATGCCTCAGGGCAGGGGCTCTGAGGCAATTTTTTGTCAATTCCTCCATCCTCCCATAGCCCTGTGAAAAGCTGATCCAAAGGTTGCAGAAGGAGCCCTTCTGTTCACTGAACAGCAACTTTGGATCTAGCCCATTGCCCCTGAAGACAAAAGGGCAAAGGTTACAGTACAACAATATTCATATGTTGCAACAGTATTCGTAATTTCACTTTAGAAGCACCTTTCTAAGCGTTAGAATTCCAAAACTAAAAGACCTACCATGTTTACCGTGGGCTGGCATACTTTTACTTGGTTTGCAGTTAGCTGGAGCCATTCATTAAGGTAGTCAGCAAGAGCCAGGGCATCAGGGATATTGTCTCCCTCTGAGCAAAACTTCAGCAAAACTATCATTGGAATACCTTTTGAACAACTGGAATAAAAGCAAAAGCAATTAAATAACTGGACAGAAAAATTCTCTGCTGGCACTCTTGCTCATGTTTGGGTTGTAAGCCTGGAATGGATTAATGTGGACCTCCAGATGTTGAACTACAACTCCCACTGTCTCTAGCTATTGGCAAGCCTGCTGGGAGTTGTAGTCTTGGAACATCCGGAGGCCACAGGTTCCCTCTCCCTCCTATAAGCCATAGAATCACACACACATAAACACTAAGTAAACAAGTAAAACAATCCAGCTAATCCAGCATTCTTCTTCCTTAAAGCAAGCTGAGGTGACATAAAAACCAAGCTTAATCAAGCAAGGATTCCATGCTGTTTGCTACAGCACAATGACTGTCTGAGAACCACCAAGATACGCCCTGAAATTTTAAGACCTTAAAAGGACCAAAAGGAATGGAGTGGAGAACAGTAGGACAGGTACATTAACAACAGAGCTCTGCTTTGACCTTGAATAAGTGTGAACTAAGGGATTGGCTCTTCTTGACAGAATCCAGGAGGGATTAATTAGACACAACTAAATAGAAACACCAACTTTCCCCCTTGGTATCCACTCTTGAGAACAGAGAATTTTAGAGCTAGTTATCTGACCAAGCTCTCACCAGTTTCCTTCATAAATGGTTTATTGAACTGTATTTCCAAGTGATTCCCACTACAGTCTTGGATGGCTGTTACTACAAGGTCCCATATGCAGATAGACTTGGTATTTGTGGTCAACCTCAGGTGGAAGATCCAAGAGATTTCCTTCTGAAACCTTTGTTCACACAAGCAAGCGGGCACAGCCCAGCATAAATGGTTCAGTTTCTTCTACTTAAAAATAATAGCTTTATAAAAGAGAGTAGCCCTCTATGCACGAGCTGCACAAAAAAGTAGGAAAAAGCAATTACAGTGGTACCTCGGGTTAAGTACTTAATTCGTTCTGGAGGTCCGTTCTTAACCTGAAACTGTTCTTAACCTGAAGCACCACTTTAGCTAATGGGGCCTCCTGCTGCTGCTGTGCCACTGCCGCCACGCAATTTCTGTTTTCATCCTGAAGCGAAGTTCTTAACCCGATGTACTATTTCTGGGTTAGCGGAGTCTGTAACCTGAAGCATATGTAACCTGAAGCGTATGTAACCCGAGGTACCACTCTAGATAAAATCACTCTAAACTGTGATGGTGGCTTAATGGTCATTAGTTTCTTAAATTATCCTTTGATTAGAATTTCATCATATTTTTTCTGCAAAAGTTTCCGTTGATAACATGTTGTACTCCAACTTCAGAGTAATTTGAGGTGATAATTTTAACTTTGGTGCTACTTGATAAGGTACTCATTTGTGTCCTCTTCCAGTGCCAAGTGCCTTTCATTCGCACTTTAGAATGGTAATTTTCAATATTATTTTTTTTACTGCCTCACCAACCTTTCAGTGAACAATAGTTTTGTGATACCACCTCCTGGAATGTGGAACACTTTCTCATCTGTTACTCCAGGGAAAGCGGCTGTTTGCTCCAGTTCTCTCCTGTTCAGTCTCTGCATTTGATCTCCAACTGCTTTCTCAACAGCAGACGAAAGCAAATATCGCAGTGAGGTACTGTCAATAAACCATGAGATATACGCATAAGCTGCCACAAATTACATGTGGGAACTTTGAAAAAGCAGGTTAATTTGATTTGTAATGCATGCTGAATTACACCTTTGTCATGAAAGACATTTTTGCATATGCACATGAAAAAGGAAAAAATTACTCTAGCCTGCTAGAATAACAAGACTTTGTGGATGACAAAAATGTTGTAGGTAACTTTAGATCAGTGTTTCCCAACCGGTGTTCCGCGGCACACTAGTGTGCCGCGAGACGTTGCCTGGTGTGCCGCGAGATGTTGCCTGGAGGGAGGCGGGCGAGTCGGGCGGCGAGAGGCGGGGCGGCGGCGGCGAGGAGAGGCTGCCCAGCGTGGGGCTCTCGCCGTCTGCCTGCCTGCCTGCCTGCGTGGCGCTGACGTCACGGGGCTGTAACGTGCCCCACATAGGCACACGCGGGGCGGTGAGCGAGCTCCCTCCCACATCCCATCGCCGCTCGCTTCGGCCGGCCTACTGGGCTGTCGCAGGCGGAAGGCCTGCGCATGCGCGAGGTTTTCGCGCCTTCGGGATTCCCTTCACGCCTTCCTCCTCCCGGGTCCTTGAGAGCGCGGGAAGCGGCAGCGCGAGACCGGCGTTGAGCCTGGTAGGTATTGCGCTTGCCAAGGCAGTCATTTGGGAAATGAAAACTTGCAAAGCAAGCAACCAGTTCAATCTGAAGTACGTGTATGCTTAATATCCTGTATCTGAAACCTGTTCTGCCCCCTCCCCCACACTTTGTGCCATTTTCATCTACACATGCAGCAGAGTAAGTTGACCCAGAATAGTACCAATTCAGATGGCAGATGGGAGAATGACAGTGCTGAATGCTTTCCCATGTAGAACAGTCCCTGCAAATAAAAACCTAGCATATTTGGAAGAGGGATGCTAGCCTAACCATTACCTTCTATGCTGTTACTATTTTTTTTTTTTTTTTTACATAAGTAAAAAGTGACCTTTCCCCATCTGGCATGGTGGTGTGCCTCGAGATTTTTTTCATGAAACAAGTGTGCCTTTGCCCAAAAAAGGTTGGGAAACACTGCTTTAGATCAAAGACGGAAAATATGAAAAGGAAGTTTTTATTGGGCATGGTTAACTGGAGTGTGATGAGGCTGGAGCTGGTTTAAAACAGTATTTACAACCTGTCCTTCTCAAGTACCTAATGATTCCTAGTATAAGAGGAGATATTAAAATATAACACTAAAACACACCTTTGATCCAACACCAGCCCAAATAAAGATATTCTCACGTTGCCTCTGTTTCTCTGCTTTTACAGTTTTATGAGTTATTTATTTTCTAACATGCTTCTTATGTCAAGCAGATCAGAAAATTTCTAAATAAATAAAAATTGGGCAGTATCCAACACATCTGTTCCATTAGCACAAGGATTTTCACAACAGAATTCCCCCCACATCCCAATGCATATCTTGCAACCTCCTCAGATCAGCTCTGGAGAGCCAGGGATGCAGGGAAAGAAGGAGGGGCAGCCCTTTTGAGCAGCCAAAAGTCCTTGCGTTAATGGAATAAGTGCACTGAATACCAACTGTCATCTCTGAAAAACACTCAGGCCTGAGACTGACCTATCTTAAGGAGTTCATGTAGCTACTGATAGAAAGACTGAATATGTATTTATGACACACTGCACTTATGGCTTCTTTCGGGGTACTGAAAGATGCTCTGGGAAGCTAAGGTGAGTGTAGATCAAAGCACAAAATTCAATTAAAACATCAGGTTGTATTCAAAGCTGTCTGGGCACCAAAAAGACCTGCTCACAGAAGCATTCATGCAGCCCCCACACCCAAAGCTGTCCCAAGTGGACCTGCAACCCTTCAGAGCAGATTTTGAGGGTGGATGGGGCAGTGCTGCGGGAAGCAGGGGAAGGTAAATTTCAGCTACATGAATAGAACTCCACTCATACAACGATGGATCCCGCCCTTAAAAAAACATTTCTAACAGTTGGCACAGACATACCCATGAAGCTGTTGGTCATTACGCTGGTAAGCATGGCTGCTGGACAGAAGAACAATTTTGGCAAAACCGCAACTTTTCACCCAGGATAGTAGCGTCTGACAAAAGGACCTATATTTATTCTTTACATCAAGGGGGGTGGGGAGAGAGAAGAGGTTAGAAAGTTGTTTCAAATTATCATGTTAAGTCTTCAGGACTTCAAACGTTTTTGAATTGTTAATTATGCAATGGTATGTTTTCTTAGCTGTTGGTTTCTTGTGACCTTTAAAAAGTAAGACTATCTTGACTGGCATAGTTGTATTTTAGAGCCGTAACAACATATAACAGCTCAAAGGATTTATTGGAAAGCCATATACTGAAATGATGCCAATTTACCACCTATTTTGCCATTTCCAATGAATAATTACCCTACTGAATTCAGCAACTGATGACTGATTATTTGTTAACTTACATCTTAAACATCTGTCAGATACTTGCTGATTTAAAAAAAAAAATTCATCCTCTGTTGTTTAAATGTATTTGGCACCTTTCTAGAAATGGATTTGAATTAGAAGGTGCCTTCCACAAGCAGGAAAAATTATTTCTATTTCTACATCCTGTAATTGGATGGCCAATTCCCTCATAGAGTCTGGAGTGGCTTGGGATTCTGTCAGTGAACTCCAGCGGACAGGAGCCAGGACAACTGCATTACTTTACCCAAGTTTCACTCCACATCAAACCCACAATTAATTATACATCTCATAGGACAGTTTTAATTACTGTCAGGACTTGAACATTTTTCATTATTTGTTTTCACTTTTGAAGTCTTATAACATGACTACTTGCAATGGACACACATACCTTTATGAACAGTGATCTGATTTGTAGAACAGCCAACTGTTTAGAAGGCGCTGCATACACTACAGGGAGAAGTAGCATAAACAATCTATCAAGACCCACATTAAATTACATTTAGTTCCCCTCTCCTTCTGCCCTGTGCTGGTTTTAGGGTTCTCTCAACCCTCTGAAACAGATCTGGAGGAGGAGAGGGGTCAATGTCCCTTTGTGATAGCAGAAATTTTTTTTGCAATTTAGTTAAGTAAGCCCCAATGAAATGAACCTGTTTCAGAACTTACAAGCAATACACATTAGAACAAAAGGCAATATTACTTTATATGCTTTCACATAGCTATCAAGATTTCTGAACCCGTCCCAATTTCATTTATGATATTGAACCTTTAGAATCATTCATATCAGGGATCTCGTAGCAATTCTTTAGAAGATTATTTTTTGGGGGGTGGGGACACACATATGTCCCAGCAAACAAGTAACTGTCTTGATTAAGTACGTTTGCAAGAGACTGAAAACACATAAACATAAGAACAATTAACCGTTATTTATACATAACCCACTTGTCAGCTGGGCTGACTATCAATTTAGATGCTAGAGTGATAACTACAACAAGCTTCCCACATGCGAAAACTTCAGTGCTCACACTCTAAAAGCAAAGTAAGATGTTTGAAACTGTCGTCACATGGAATAGTTTGAGCAGTCTCATGATGCAGCTACCTAAGTACATCCCTAGTTGCGTGTGCTGCTTCTGGTGGCAATTTGAAAGTGTAATATGAACAAAAACTTCAGTGCTCATCTCATATGACTTGCTGCTAGAAGGCAGCAACTACAAGCTATGAAGTCTTCTGATGGGGCACATTTGATGGTCCTACATGCACCTGAGGTTCATCTGGCCTTTCCCAGGGACCAAGCCTTTAGTGTGGCAGGCCTTGCCCTGTGGAATTCCTTGCCAACAAGGGTTAGGCAGGAGCCACCCCTGCTCATTTTAGGTGCTTTCTAAAAATGGTATTATTCAAACAGGCCTTTCAAACCTGAGATTATTTACCAATCAGCTCTTACTGATGCATTACTATTTACTGTTTTTAGTTTGAATACCACCTTGAGATATTTTCTATGAAAAGTATGTATAAATAAATAAAGCAAGCAAACTCCAAGTCAGAAGCTCTCTCCCTCTCATTGCTTTGCACAGATTTTCAAATGCCTGAACTGATCCTAAGGACTGAAGGAAGTGTGGTCGCTTTCTAGGGTGTCTTGACAAGATTTGTGTTTATAGCACATACCTTCAGCATTTGTACAAAGTTCTGTTGCATTCTCTTCTGTCGTTGCATATGGATTATTTCCAACCATCGGCACAAGACAATCAGTATAAAAGTAACCAACTTTGGACATGCCAACTGTGGAAATGACTAAATCTACAGCTAGCTGGCCAACATTTCCCACTGATACCGCTGGCTGAAATGGAAAAAAATGCAGATGAAATGAAATGATGGACACATATGAGCTACATAATCCATAACAGCTTACTGTTTCTAGTTTTGTTTTGTTTTTTAAGAGTGATCAGCTTTAACTATCAAGATGTCCACACTGACAATTAGTTGATCAGATGTGCAAAGCATCATCCTAGGATTTGGCGTTGTGAAAAGTGTGGTCGGAGGGACATGAAATGCAGCAAAAGGACAGACACAGAGAATATCTGTACAGTGGTACCTCTGGTTAAGCACTTAATTTGTTCCTGAGGTCTGTTCTTAACCTGAAACTGTTCTTAACCTGAAGCACCATTTTAGCTAATGGGGCATCCTGCTGCCGCCGGGCCGCCGGAGCACGATTTCCGTTCTCATCCTGAAGCAAAGTTCTGTTCTCATCCTGTTCTCATCCTGAAGCGAAGTTCTTAACCTGAAGCACTATTTCTGAGTCTGTAACCTGAAGCGTATGTAACCCAAGGTACCACTGTACAGTGCTTAGAAAATTTATTAGTTTAACAGGAATTTAGTTTTGTACAGTCAGTTTTGCAGTTGTAGGGATTACCATTCTCAGATTAACATCCTTCACGTGAGAGGCTTTTTTTGGGGGGGGGCTCCTTCTTCAGGAGATCCACTCTGTTCCTTCTATGCCCTCCTCGTCCCTTTTATATATAGTGCAACCTCCATCAAAGGCCCAGTGGCCCCGCGATTCTTGTCTGGCGGGTGCCCCAATCTCCCCCCTCCTTTTAATGCCCGCTCTCCCTCCAGCCCACCGAGGCTGTGAAGAAGGAGGAGGCGGAACCTCTCTCAATGACTCCCCGCTTCGCGACTGACTGACAGCCGCCCGGTTGCCAGGGCAGCAACAGCAGCGCGCGCGCGCAACCCCAGAGAAGGGATCTCCGTTACCATAAGGAGCATGAAGCCTTTGAAGTCCGGGCACGCGGAGCCATCGCAGGAAACGAACATCTTGTCAACGGGAAGACAGAAGCAAACGTGTAGGCGGGGGTGGGGGGGCGTGATTTCTTTCCCCTTGAGGGGGCCTTTATCTCTCAGCGGCACGGCGTGCTGTTTAACCTAGTGCCTGTCACAATCTCCCCTTCCCACGCCGCGGCCTTATCCAAAGCCAGCTACTGCGCCGGGATAGCAACCTCGAGAAAAGCCCGAGCTGTGTTTGCAGTGGTGGGGTTTAGAAGGGAGCCCGGGAGTAAAGGCTCCGTTTAGCCAGCAGGCGATTGCCGAGGCCAGCCTCTGAGGCGGGCTGTTTCGAAAGGCGGTTGAGCTAGAAGGCCCCGTTCCCGGCTGCGGGTGAGGCTTCCGTTTCTGGTTGGCTGAAGACTGAGCCAATGGGGGCTCTGCAAAAGCTGGTCTGGACACAGGCGGGCGAGTGCGCGGGAGGGTTCGCGTCTCCCTGGTGTCAAAGCCGCTCGCTCCTTTTCGGGAGATCCCCTTAAAGTTAACGCCCAGCTCGTTTTTGTTTCCCTCCCCAAGAAATTGTAGCAGCTGCCCAGCCATGGCTCTGCCTCCGGAGAAAGCCTCGGAGCTCAAACAGATTATTCACCAGCAGTTAACTAAGGTAAGGGCTCTCCCCGTTGAAAGCACTGCTGGGAAAGAAGGAGGAACCTATCTTTAAATATCCTCCAAAGCGGTTTTCCCATATGTTATCTGAGGCTTGTAGCAGAGGAAGCCTGTATCTATATCTATCTGTCTATATCCCACTGATTTTAATAGGGCTTCCTTCCAGGTAAGTGTTGATATTGCAACCTGAAGATTGAGATTGCGGCTGCAACCTTAAAAAGCAGTTGTGATAACTCTTTTTTTTTTTTATATGATGAAAGGACCTTCATTTATTCAGTAAGCATACAAAAGAACTGGCTTGATTTCTAAGAAGTCTATTAATGATACAATGAATGACAAACAGGTTTCCTAGGTTGCTTTCTGATAAGTCGAACAAAACCAGAACATGTCCAAAATGTGCACATATAACTAAGAGAACATGCATCAGAGTGCTACGAGAGCATTAAAAACCGTTCTCTTTCTTGGAATTACCTTTTAAAATTATATGAAGGTTGTATTGAATTTCATTCAGAGCCTGTATCACATGTTAACAGAAATGTTTCTGTTTAGATGGATGTTCACAGCAGGATTCGAGAAGTGCTTGCTGAGACCATACGTGAAGAACTGCCACCTCAACATCAGCAGCTATCCCAAGAAGATCTAATGAAAGCCCTCACACGACGAGGAATCATTGATGATGTTATGAAAGAACTAAATTTTGTAACAGTGAGTATAATTTGAAGAAAAACTCTCCTGCTGTGATACAAGAAGTGCATGGCATAGTTAAATACAGCTATATTTATACAAAATCACTTTTGAATGATTTCAGTGTGATGCAGTTAAAAAGGAGGTTGTGTGATTGTAGTCCTTTATGAGTAAGTTTAATATATTTTTCATTGCATGGCTTGGAAGTACTGGATGTATTGAGAGCCTATAAACTACAGAAACCCTATGAGTCACTTCATTGTTTTTAATGAGCTCCTGCAATTTTCTAGCTAAAAAAAAGTGATATTTACAAACCTGTATTTTGATGCAAGTGAGCCTTATCCAGAGCTCCTAACTGTATGTAGCTCCCTGTGATGTGTCTCCTAATATCTTTGGATTTGTGTCATGTGAAGTGTCCCCTGGATGAATATTTTGGTAGAGCATGATGTATTTCTGCGGTTTTTAATTATGTTGGAAGGATTGTAGGAGACTGACTTGAAGGTGTCCTTAATGATATCTTTATGTACTTCTAGGATATAAATGACAAAGAAATTACTTCAACTCCAAAACCCTCTACTCATTTTGTTGACCGACAGGCAACCATGCTGAAGAAAAGTATGTTCTATATTACCTTGAGTATTTGATGTACTGATTTTGTATTTTAAATGTATGTTTTAAAGCTAGTATTGTAAGGCTTTTGGGGTGGAATCAAATGTTGTTCAAGTGGACTTCCACTCATGCAGTGGAGCTTCAGCTTCCTCTTCTGCCCCAAGCAGCTCCTGCCACCCCCCAGCCCCCATATCTGCTTCAGAGGGTTTCCCATAACTTTCATAGCAGATTTTTGGAATGGGTGGGCTGAAAGGGGGAAGGAGAGGAAAGTGAGGTCACATTGTGCAAGCAGAATCCTGCTCAGTTCACAAGGAGCCATATTAGCTATAAAGGCTGGGTTGTATTCAACTTAATTATGATCAGGTTGGTATGTACATATACTGTACATGTTACCAAGTATCTGCTAAGACTAGTTTAATGTAGCAAATTAGAAAATGTAGATGTATGAGAACAATATGATCATAAGTCAGGAAGGAATTTTGGAGAATAATTCTCAGATAAGTGACCAGGCAGGATTATTTTGGACTATCCCTAGATAACCTTCTTGGTAGGGGAATTACAAGATACACTTGGGGCACTCTGTGGATGAATGGATTGTGGTTGTTTGCCATGATTGTTGTTGTAACGCTACGTCTTGGCTAACTAGTTTTTTAAACCTACTTTCTAGTGTTTCCTATTTATGTTAAATACATTTTTTATGAACTGCTTGCAACACTTTTATATTTATTGTTACACTTCGCAGCAAATATTGACCCAACACGAAGGTATCTTTATCTTCAGGTTTTGGGTGGAAAAGCTTTTCTGGAACATCTGCAGGAACCAGAACCTTTACCTGGTCAAATTTGTTCTACTTTGACACTTTGCTTGCATTTCCGAAACCAACGTTTCCGCTCTAAACCTGTCCCGTGCGCCTGTGAACCAGATTTCAGTGATGGTTTTCTACTTGAAGTATATAAGGAAAGCTTAGGTAAGGAAGCCTGCAGTCTAAAAATGAATAATGTGTTGGGTTGCGCTTCAGAAATAGTCCAAGAGTAGTTGTTCCATAAACAGTAATATAGCCTGCATTCTTTTTTTAACATGCAGAATTTCATTGAGGCCCCACAATTCCAAACATTTGCCTTTATGTTCCTTTTCCCACTTGTTTTGAAACAAAGGAACAAAGAAACAGAGTTCACTTTTAAGGATCCTGATCTTCCCTTTGCAGCTACATCTTTGCCTGTCTCATACCTGTCATATGTTAGATAGGCAGTGGCAGTGGCGTAGCGTGGGTTGTCAGCACCCGGGGCAAGGCAAGTAATTTGCACCCCCTAACCCGTGGATTTGCGCCCCCTAACCCGTGGATTTGCGCCCCCTAACCTGTGGATTTGCCCTAACCCCAGATGTTGCGCCCGGTGCGGCCCACCCCCCCTGCACCCCCCACGCTACACCACTGGGCAGTGGGTATACTTTTGGAGGAACTGCCTTGTCAGGCTAGATGTTCACCACTGCTGTTATTCCTTGGCTTCTTCTAGTTCTCTTTCATATCTTGATAATTTATATATATATGAAAATGTTTTAAAATTCTATTAGATCTTATACTCAATTATCTGCTCTAATGAGAAAGTTGGCAAGCTTGAGTGAGTTGATATTACAATTTCACTTCAAGTGCCTTGGTAATAGCTTTCTAAGTAATAACCAGCAATCAAAACTCATTATGCTATTCTATATTGGGAAACCTCTGGCCCTCCAAATGATCATCTACTCAAACGCTCAGCAGCCCCAGCCAGCATGACCAATGACCTGGGATTTATGTGAGTTGGAGTCCAGCATCCTCTGGAAGACACAAGTTCCCCACCCTCATTCTGCGTATTTTTACACAGGTCAATTGCGTTCTGCTGTCATATGCAATGCTCCAGAATGCAATCCCCGCAAATCAGGGGTTGCCTGTGTGGATGGGAAATGCTTTTAACAGAAATGTGTTCTTAACTTCATTTTGCTGTGCTGTTGACAGGTGAAGCAAGTAAAATGGCAGATGCAACCACTATGCTATCAATTTGTGATCCAGTGCATATTGTCTTGATCAAAACAGACACATCTGCTGAGACCACATTAGTAGCATCCTATTTCTTAGAGTGGCGGTCTGTCCTTTGTGCAGAGAACAGGATTACAAATGTCGCTGTTGAACTTCTGGGTGTAGGTAAGTTTTAAGACTACTTCAACAATGGAAAACAATATTGTCTGAGAGTGACAGACTACTCAAAATGAGACAGGAGCAGTAAGGGTTTAATTTAGTTGACAAAAGTAGATTACCATAAGTACTTGTGTTGTGTAGTATAATTTAGTGGCATATCACCTAATGAGCTTAAATCTCATAAACACTTTTTTTTTTTGCTATTTGAATACCTGCTCTTTTAACATATATATATTTGTTTTCGTTAACAAAGAAAGAAAATGTGATACTTACCCAGTCTGGTAAATGAACCTTAGCCATTTGGTATAACATTTCACTCAACAGGGAGCAAAAGCCTTCTGCTGGATTAAGTGGCAATGGGATGTAGGTGATATAATTTATAGTGATGAATAGAATTGGATATATAAACATATTTAAAATGTGATGTTAATAACAATGGAAAAAACCCATTGCAAAATGCAGTACAGATGGTATCTGACACCACCTGTTAAAAAAGAATTTATACCCTCCAGCAAGATACATGTTAGAGATGTCAGAACCTGATATGCACATTTTGGAATTGTTTGCAAAGAAGGCCCTTTCGATAGAAATTATTTTATGTAATTACATATATAATTGGGGGTGATGTGGCTTTGAATCCCAAGTATATGCTCCTTGGTTACATAAAAACGAGTTATACTTAGAATTTTATAAATATTGTTAATAGCAACAAAGCAAGTAATACCAGGAAATGCAAAAACCTCAACTGCACCAAATATAATGAAATGCCACACACAAAATCAGGAATATAGTTGTTGTTTTAACAAAGTTACTTTATAAGCTGTAAAAAAGGTCAAGCTGATAAATTTAACCAAAATATGTATTTAGGAATTGAAATCTGACATTTCAAGGTAAAATTCAAGCATATATTTTGTTCAACTTAATTTGAAGTTGTTTAAAGTGTTGATAAATTAGGCTGCAAGTCTAGCCATCTATACTCAGAAGTAAGCCCCATTGAATTCAAAGTGGCTTACTCCCAGGTAAGGGGGTTTAGAATTGCAGTCTTATTGATTCCCTCCATTACTACTTTAGAACAAATATATAGCACTTTAATTGTCAGTATTGTTTGATGACTTTTTAATGTACACTGTAGAGTTGCTGTTCATTAAAATTGTTTTTTTTTAAAAAATTGTTTTCTTATCAAGCCATGTATTTTGGTCCAAAGGTACAGAATCAAAAGTTTCTGTTGGAGTACTTAATATCAGACTTGAAATGTATCCAAAGCTAAATAAGACACTTTCTCAGGAAATAGTTACTACTCAGGTAAGTCTGAACTTGTATAAGCACCCTTTTAAGCATTATTATTTTAATGCAATTCAGATTGATGTAATGTTATTCTAAATAAAGGAACTCTGAATATATGTTTCATTGCAATCAGTCACAAATGTTCTGCAGATGTCCCTCTCCTGATTAATCAAGACTGATGTCATGTTACAAACTTAAATCTTTATTACTTCTGCAGTACAATAAAGAGTAAAACACAATTTAATATCAAATTCAAGCAAACTAACAGCATAATCTATTACAAAATTCAATAACTTTTGCTATCGTAATAAAACTATAACACTCATTACTGGGGAAAAACACCCTCTAGTATCCTACTCATTTACAGATTAAGCATTTTAACAAGAGAGTTGAAAGTCTCCAGCCATTTGACAACTTTCATATGCCTTCATTATTCTAAATCAGGCATAGGCAAACTCGGCCCTCCAGATGTTTTGGGACTACAACTCCCATCCTCCCTAGCTAACAGGACCAGTGGTCAGGGATGATGGGAATTGTAGTCTCAAAACACCTGGAGGGCCAAGTTTGCCTTTGCCTGTAATCTACATCATGCTGTCAAATTTAGCCCATTTCTTTTCAACAGACATGTCATATTACAATTAATATTAAACACAGAATAAAAAGGCAATCCTGTGGTTATGGATCTGTTTGCCTTGGGCTTGGAGAATTAGCAAAGCAAGCTTACATACAGTATTCTTAAAAGAGATTTTTTTTGCTCATATTTCCTCCCATTTTTTTGTTCTGACCATCAAGACTGACACAAGAGGGCACTGTCCATCAGCTGTTTTATATATATCCACTAGTTAAACCAGATAGCATTAATTTATTACAGTGGTACCTCGGGTTACATACGCTTCAGGTTACAGACTCCGCTAACCCAGAAATAGTACCTTGGGTTAAGAACTTTGCTTCAGGATGGGAACAGAAATCGTACTCCGGCGGCGTGGCAGCAGCAGGAGGCCCCATTAGCTAAAGTGGTGCTTCAGGTTAAGAACATTTTCAGATTAAGAACGGACCTCCGGAACAAATTAAGTACTTAACCCGAGGTACCACTGTACTGTAGTTTGCCCAAACAACCACTTTTCTGTTTTTTCTACATATTCATGTACATCAGACTGGGCAGTAAATTTCTCCCTTCTCCTTAGTAGCATGGTTTACTGATGTTCCCTAGAATTATTTCTTCAGTTTACTTTATCTGCTTCTGATCTTTGTAGCGCACAAGCCCTGCAGGTAAAGAAGTCCTCACGTGATTACTAGAGAATTGGGTTGTTCTGCTGGTTCCACTCCCAAGGTTGTGTGGCTTGCCTCATCTGCAACATCTACGTCTTAGGCTTTTCCTCTGCAAATGTAAACTTATGTGCATAGATATGTGTGCTCTGCAAAAATCCACACCTAATATATAGATACTGATGTGGGAAGCCGGGAATCCCCACTCTCCAGTAATTCTTTGAGGATCCCTTCATCTGTATGAAGGAGCCCAGAGTATTCTGGATTAAACAGATTAACCCTTGTGTATCTGGTGGAAACTACATTTGAGTAATGTGGAACTTGATAAATCATCTCTTGATGTGTATCAACAATGTACATAGAAAACAAATCATAGTTCCTTGTCCTAGGTGCTTGAAATCAATGTACATTCTTTTTATAACAATGTCCAGGGTGAATTCTATGATTCTATGACTCCTACATATTATTGCTTCAAAGCAAGTTTTGGAATACTCTGCTAGGAGAAAAAATGTCCAAACCTATTTCTATTTCCTTTATTGACATTTTATTCAAAGCCAATGACAGCATTAGAATAGGCACAACAAGTCTATATATGTTCTTCTGAAAAGCAGCAGTCAGAATCCAAGGCACTTTTGTACATGTTCTGGGATGGGAAATAGGGCTAAAAATGTATGTGTATACATATATCACATAGTGTTCATTTCTGAATTTCAGTTTTCTTTAGAACGCCAGAAAACAGCAGAAAAAGAACGCCTGTTTCTTGTTTATGCTAAGCAGTGGTGGAGAGAATATCTGCAAATTAGGACTTCACACAACACAAGACTGGTGAAAATTTTTGCACAGGTCTGTCAACTTATTTTCCCCCTGATTCTTGCTACAGGTCCAAATTTACTGGTTTTTCCAGTACAACCCTGTATTGTATTCATTGTTGAGAACTGGAATATTTAACAGTTAACTTGTCAGAGTGTAAACTATTCTACCCCACAAGTCTTGGCTGCATTATGTTTTACTGTTTCCAGACACTTGTTTTCCTGCAGTAGAGGAAGAGATCCTTGGACTGGTTGTCCCTTCCACTCATTCCACTAGACAGGCCTATGCAATTAAATAAGTTTATCTCAGAGTGGCAAGGCATCCCCCTCTCATTTCCTTCCTGCTTAGCTCTCAGTGCAGGTTGTTGATGGAACTGCTCATGCACCTTGCCAGGAGCAGGATTTTGAAAGTAAGATGACAATCTTTGCCTTCTCATTACCCTTGGACTCTAATGAGAATGAAACATATGTAGCTCTTTTATAGAAGTAACCTTGAAATGGAGTAAAGCAGGACATTGTGTAACTATAACCGCAAAACCTGCTATCTTCCAAACTACCATTAAAACCTAAGTGTTCTGGCTTTCGTTGAAGGCACAAATTGGAAAGGAAGTTCTAGAGCAGTTGTGGTAGAGAATCCCATTTTTGATATGGAAGACAATTGTTTCCATACTGTGGTACCTTGGGTTAAGTACTTAATTCATTCCGGAGGTCCGTACTTAACCTGAAACTGTTCTTAACCTGAAGCACCACTTTATCTATTGGGGCCTCATGCTGATGCTGCGCCGCCGGAGCACAATTTCTGTTCTCATCCTGAAGCAAAGTTCTTAACCTGAAGCACTATTTCTGGGTTAACGGAATCTGTAACCTGAAGCGTATGTAACCTGAAGCGTATGTAACCCGAGGTACCACTGTATTTTCTTTCAGTTAAACGTCATTTGATAGCCTTTTGTATATTTTTATATGCAGGATGAAAATGGGATAAACAGGCCAGTCTGTTCATACGTCAAGCCTCTTCGAGCAGGCAGACTTCTAGACACACCCAGGCAAGCGGCAAGATTTGTCAGTGTGCTTGGTTATGAAAGAGCCCCTATCATCGGTGGAGGAAATAGTAAACAAGAACAGTGGTGTACTCTTCTGGCTTTTCTATGTAGAAATAAGGTACCTGACACTCCTTAAGATATTATAATTCAAAATTTTATTGTGTAGTATCAATTCATGGTGTAAATCTCTTTTAAGTTGTGGCTTCTTCCAACTCTATAGTTCTATGATTCTTTGAATCTATCCAGAAATCTTGCACTTTGGTATTCATGCAAACTTTTGTTCCATCTTCCACCCATATTGCATGCTGTGTTTCCTAATGTTCTGCAGCAGCAGGCCTGAAGCAAGGAGAGTGAAATGGCCAGTAAACACACCCACATGCACATGCATTGCAATACTGTTCAGTACTTCTGTTGCAGACAGTTTTCCATATTTTATTTCATAAACTTGGCTAGATGAACTTAGTATGAGCTTATTTATTTAAAAGCATTTATAAACCACTTAATATTTAAAAACCCACATGGTAGATGTGTTACAGCAGCATTTGGAAGATTAAGAATGTTTAATTGCTTATTGAATTTCTTCTGTAAGTATGCAGAAAGTGTTGCACATATAATGTCTGGACTACAGTGGATGCTACACCACTCTAGTATGACCAGCTAGAAAGTACACAGTTTCATTGACAACAGTTGTGGGTGTTCCAATACACATCCTTCTATGAAAGCTGTGGGCATGATCAGAGAAGGAAGCTTACCCCCAGTAGCAGCTAGCATGATGGGGGTGGAGCTGCACTCCTGGGTGGGGGCAGGGCAGGGCAAGGTAGTGGTGAGGTTGTGGCTCTGCACATCCACTGGTGGAGCCAATCTGTCACTCCTGTTGATGTGTCCTAGTAACCCTAACCTTGCCATTGCTCTTCCCCATCCTGGTAAGCTGCAGTGACATCCATGTTAGGAAGGCCCCTTGGTGTCTCTGTCCCATCATGCTGGCTGCTACAGTATTGTTAAACTATAGAAGCTAATTATACTTTCCAGAATGTTGCTCAAGTAGAACTTGGTGTATGGCTTTCTCTAGTAGTGCTAGTAAGACCAGGAGTAAGTCCTAGTGTACAGTTTCTGTATAAGGCTGTGAAATACTTGATTCTAGGTTAATGATTGTCTGTACTCTTAATCTTGCATATACTAACTGTGGGTTGTATTGAATTAAATTTTACTCAGTGTAGATACATTGAAATTAATGGACCTAAGCAATGTTCCTTCATTTAATCAGGCCGCATCTGAGTAGGACTAGCATTGGAGTCAACCCTTTCTTTCAATAACATCTATGTTAACATGATGGTAACATTTTTGTCACTAACCTAAGCAAAGCAATTCACTCTTCTTTGCTTTTATTTTTAATCTGTAAATCTCGAATTCTTGCCATTATCTGCTAAATTTTCATTAGATGCCAATTTAAGACACCTTACTTTTTTTTGTATGAACTCATGTTACACATTTTAATATATCCCCCCCCTTCAGGGAGACTGTGAGGATCATTCTAACCTTTTGTGCAGTCTTCTACTGGGATTTGGACTAGAAGCCTTTGTCTGTGTAGGAACAAAGGCCAAAGGAGCTCCTCACACTTGGGTAATGACTTACGGGATTGATGGAATAATCACTTTCTGGGAGAGTTTAACAGGACATAGGTAAGTAAGTGGTTTATGCTGTAAAATTGAAGGCAGATTCAAGGAATCTTCAGACATAATACCAATCCACAGTTTAGTGTTTCATCTGAACATTCTGCATGTGTGTCATTTGCTAATGAAATTTTATTAACCAACTCCCAGTTATGGCTAATGTGCTTCTTTTTAGGGACTTCTTCATTTGCTTGTTTTATTTCAGGAACATGTCTGGCATCCTGAATGCATGGCTCCACTAAAATGGCAAATACTGGGCATGCTGGAAAATATTCTGTGCTCAATCTGTAGCTACTCAGGAACATATAAATAACACTACAAGACTAAAAGAACATGGCACCACTTGGAGTCAGCTGGGCTGTGACTTTGAAAAAACTAATTGAAGCTCTTCTCTCAGTCAGCTCTCCTAGCAATTACATAATGATGGCATTAATCATGGGCAGCAATGTCACAATAGCCAGACTGACCACACTTAACCTATTCCTTCTCTAGAATATGGCTAGGGAGTATTTCAGGCAGGGGGAAGACTTGACAGATAGCCCAGTAGGGAGAAATGCCACAATAAGAAGTGGACAATACATACAAAACTTGTGTATTTTCTTTCAACTCTTGTCTGCAATCAATATTTTTAATAATGCCCAATCATTACATTTAAGTGTAGCTGTACAATAGAAGATACCTCGTTTGGAATAGAAAGGTACAGCGACACAAGAACTGAGAGGAGCAGCTACAAGAGTGAGGGCAAAGTGTGTAGCCTCTACTCTGATGAAGTGTTGCATTAAGAAATGTGGAACATGGATTCAAATTTTGGTTTTGGACATGCACTGTTAGGCCTGGGTGAATGGGGTTCATGCTTTAAAGGGGAGTGTACATTCCTGAGATTCGCTCCCAACTTCTTAAACATAGCTGATCAATAAAAACAGACAGTATTTTCTGTGCACCAGCCAAATGTCTATGTAAACTGAGAAGTACTTTGGGACTTCCTACTTCTGGCTTTAAATTCCTTTACTTTGTAGGTTAACTTATTAAATCATACCTATTAATTTTCAGATATATCCACAATCCTATAAAACCTGATGATCCTCCAATTGTTGAACAACCCAAGCCACTGTATCCTTACCGAACAATAGGATGTGTCTTCAATCATCACAAGTTTTTGGCAAACTGCCAGCCTACTGATGCCGTAGAAGTCTGTTCCTTTGACTTGCATGATGAATCCAAATGGAAACCAATGAGTGGCGAAGCAATCAAATCTGTATGTTCTCCAGGAGCCACAACTGCACTTCCTCCTTTTCCTCCTCTCTGTGCTTCGTCAGTAGATGCTGCAGTGACAAGCAATGAACTGGAGTTGCAACTGAGAATGTTAGTGGTAGAACACAGGAAGGTACATGCCATTGTTTGTGTGCAAAATGGTGTTTGGCTGCTTCTGCATTTCAGTAGGTTAAAGTTATTTTCAAAATGTATTTGAGTCAACACAGTTCCTTTCTTACATTTGATACTCATGGTATGAAGATGGCTTTATCCCAACATATGTAGGAAGCAAGTATAGGCACTATCCACACCTTGCGGAAATTCTGGATTTATGTAGATGCATCTGTGCATAAACTGAAAGCAATTTGCTTTTACTCCATCTGGTTTACCAGTAAAACAATTTACTTTATGTAAAATATGTTTAGCAAATATGTTTGAAGCTTGTTTTAAAGGAACATAGGAAGCAGCCCTCTAGTAAGTCATATCATTGGTATAGCTAGCTCACTATTGTTAACACTGACTTCAGTTTTTCTCAGCCCTATCTGGAGACGCATGGCATTTCAGCTAGGACCTTTTGCATGCAAATTCAAATCCCCGCAACTGGGTGAGCTCCTGTTGTTCAGTCCCAGCTCCTGCCCACCCTTTGCCCTGCTCTGGTTTGCCAGAAGCGGCTTAGTCATGCTGCCCACATGACCCAGAAGCTGTACGCCGGCTCCCTCGGCCAGTAAAGCAAACTGAGCACCGCAACCCCAGAGTCATTTGCGACTGGACTTCTTATTATTGCTAACTAAATATGCTCTTGGACCTTTTAACCTGAGGTGGGCAACCTCTGGCCCGCAGGCCTCATTAGGCCTGCCATTATATGCCAGGTATGGGACAGGTAAAAGCCTGGCTCAGCCAAAAGGGCAGTGCCTGCAAAGCCCCGTTTAAAGTGCTGCACAATACAGTATAGCATTTTGAAAGGGACTTCTGAAGACCTGTGGACAAAAACATATCAGCTGACATCACAATAACATCTCCCCCCATAAATTGGTCTGAAAGTGGTGGGAGGGAAAACATTCTGGACCACTGAGCTAAAAAAAGGTTCCCCTACTCCTATTTTCCTCTATTAAGTAGGTGAACTAAGCATTGTTATGTACCAACTAGTCCTAATTCCCTTTATTTGATTCAACATACAGGACCTTGGTTTTTCAACAGTTTGGGACGACCAACTTTCCTACCTCTTGTCACCAGCCTTGGCAGCCTATGAACTTGAACGTACCACAGGTGTTTCTTCAGGTAATGAAGAATTTCAAGATGCCATCAGGAGAGCAGTACCCGATGGACACACATTCAAAGGATTTCCCATTCATTTTGTACACAGAAATGCAAGGAGAGCATTTGCTGCGTGCCTTCGGTAAACTTCCTTCTGCTCTTTTTACGTTGTAGTGTTGCATACAATCAGTGCTTTTTTTGTTGAAAAAATAAGGTGCCAATATTGGTATCTTGATAAAAATGTTGTGGGTGCAAGCACTAGACGGCTGCCATGGGTAGCATAGATAGAGGTGACCGTACAGGTGAGGACCATTACAACAAGAGTGTTGCATAACATAATCAGAATATAATATCAGATACCAGCATTTATAGCTAATCGTATAAGGCTGAACATATAAGATTCAATATTAGTTACAATAAAACAGAAAAAAGTTAAAATTACTGACCTACAAAAGAAAAATAATCTGACATAACAAAAGGGAATAAGATATATATTCATGTAAGTTGAGAAAATGGAAACAAAGGAGATATAATTTAATAATATCTTGCATGAAAAATTGAGGCTAAATTTTAATAATTCTCATATGAACCTTGAAGTATACAACTGGTTATTTTATACATGTAGCTAGGTAAAGGTAAAGGGACCCCTGACTGTTAAGTCATTGCGGACAACTCTGGGGTTGCGGTGCTCATCTCGCTTTACTGGTAGAGGGAGCCAGCGTTTGTCTGCAGACAGCTTCCAGGTCATATGGCCAGCATGATTAAGCCATTTCTGATGAACCAGAGCAGCGCACAGAAATGCCGTTTACCCTCCCACCGGAGCGGTACCTATTTATCTACTTGCACTTTGATGTGCTTTCGAACTGCTAGGTTGGCAGGAGCAGGGACTGAACAACGGGAGCTCACCCCGTCACTGGGATTCGAGCCGCCGACCTTCTGATCGGCAAGCCCTAGGCTCTGTGTTTTAGACCACTACATCCTATACATGTAGCTAGAGATGAACAAATATTGGTTGTGTAGTCCTGCTCACTCATATTTTAGTTTTATATTCATTTCTGGTCACCTGTTAAGTGTTCTGGATGAAGATGGGTCATCTGTTAGTCAACATTTGTGACAAAATGTATCAGTCAGCATGATATCATTCAGGCTATAGAAATAACTTGTGGAGTAAGCTATGCTTGGTATGGCTAAATTCATAGCAAAGGCTTTGTACAATTGGATGGTTAATTGCTATGTCAAACTTCTGGTATGCAGATTTGCAGATTAAGACAATGGCTGCAGTTAACCACTTCTGTAATGGTTACTATCCTTACAATTTAAAAAAATGTCTCAAATTCAACAGTTGAGTGACTGGTTTTTGTGTTCTCCTTTCCTGAAATAGGTCTCCTTTTTGTGACGAAATACTGTGCTGTAGAGGGGACCAAGTGCGACTTGCAGTTCGTGTCAGAGTTTTCACATATCCTGAATCTGCATGTGCCGTATGGATCATGTTTGCTTGCAAATACCGTTGCGTACTCTAAGAACCACTTGCACTTTGAACTGAGATCCTCCGCAGTTATGTCAAAGTCCAATTGAGGTCAAATACTTCTCACTATTAAGGATGTCAGGCTTGCATTCTGATCCTAAACACACTTACTTGGAAGTAAATCCCATTGGTTTGTACTCAGCACTGCTGTTCCAGTTGCTCAGACTTTGACTTGCGCAACTGAACTTCCCCATCCTCTCATCCACCCTGCACCCCCTGTGCACTCTTAAAGTCTGCTCCAGTGGGTTGGAGGACCCTCCAGAGCAGATTTTGAGGGCGTGTATGGAAGGAGGTGAAGAAGGAAAAGTCCCACTGTGCAACTAGAACTCTACTCACTCAGTGTTGGATACAACCCACTGATTTCAGTGCAACATTTATCTAAGTGTGCTTAGGATCACAGCCTTGAAGAGACAAGATTGAATTATTGTATTTAATGGTATGCCTTTAGTAAAGGCTTCTGCCACAATATAATGTTATGAGTTTTGGCTGTGTGATTGTGTTCAGAGTATCATGACAGAAAATCTTTGTACAAAGTGTAATTAAAATGTACATTTTTATGTAATAAAAGTTATATTTCTTAACAAAAGGGAAGACTGCACTAATTGTCAGTCGGTGTCCAAATATTCTGTAGTTCACCTCTCTATACTGGATCTTTGTGTGTATCCTGTTTAATTGCAGTGAAATTATAAAGCTGAAAGACCAATGCATTTTGCTTTCACTTGGAACACACCATAACATAACGGAAAAAAGAGAATGTTGATTGATTGTGTGTGTGTGTGGTCATAATCTAAGAAAGTGTCGCTAAGGGAGGAATCCTGTGCACAAGAAGTTGGCATAAGGCAAGCTGATGTCAAGTTATACAAGATCTAAACCCAATTCAGCAGTGGGGCTGCTTCTGTACCTAAGCCTGGCAGAGGGAAAACAAGCCTTTAAAATACTGTTGTATGCTGGGCTGGCATGTGACTGCACAGGCTTAGGATCCAGTCTAAGTCTCCCCTCTCTGGACCCACCCCTAGAACAGAAGGAATGGTAAAGGCCATGCTTTGAGCCAATGTGGATTCATCTACCCTGCTTGGGTCTTTGTCACAAGCAGGAAGAAGAAGAAGAAGAGGAGGAGGAGGAGTTTGGATTTGATATCCCACTTTATCACTACTCGAAGGAGTCTCAAAGCGGCTAACATTCTCCTTTCCCTTCCTCCCCCACAACAAACACTCTGTGAGGTGAGTGGGGCTGAGAGACTTCAGAGAAGTGTGACTGGCCCAAGGTCACCCAGCAGCTGCATGTGGAGGAGCGAGGACGAGAACCCTGTTCCCCAGATTACGAGTCTTAACCACTACACACAGGTGACCATCTTGCATACAAAACTTGTCCTGCACCCCTGAGCAAAGGGTCCGTTTCTCCCAAATTAATTCTGAAATACCACTCCGGAATTCACGGGTTTAGCTGGGAGGAGGAATGGCAGGCTCCTTATTCATTTAGTACTGAAGCACTGCGGCCAAGTTAGTCATATCCTGACGCTTGGCAAATCCCCATGCGGAAGGCTTTGGCGCCTAATTAATTTTCTTCCCTGGGGGAGGCCGGGCCCTCGTGGCTGGCTCTATTCCTCCCAACCCAGACACATGATATACCGGTATGTACACTTCTCCCCCTGGTTCATTCCCCCCGCTTCTTGCTGTCCTTGCTTCCCGCAGGCAGGCGGCAGTGTAACCCAGCAGAGCCCGAGGCGAGGAGGAGGAGGAGGAGGAGGAGGAGGAGGGACGCCATTGCGTTGCTATGAGGTGACTCCCGCCCTCCATACTCTCCTCCCCCTCCAGCCACGGACTGACTCGCTCTGTGGTGGCGGTGGCGGCGCTGCTGCTGCCTGCCTGCCTTCCTCGCCGGTGACTGGGGCGGCTCACGCGCTTTCTTATTTATTGAGGGAAGCGGGGGGAGGGGTGCGGGGAGAAGAACATGAAGGCGGCGGGCAACGGGCAGCCGCGGCGGCAGCAGCAGCAGCAGCTGAAGTGAAGCGAAGCGAGGCGGCGAAGGCAGAGGGCGAAGAGGGCAGCGAGCGCGGCCGGTCATCTCCTTTTCGTTATTATTATTATCATTCGGCTCCCCGCAGAGGGAATGGCTCACGGCGGGGCCGCGGGAAGCGACGAGCCCTTGCCGGGCACCTCCGGCCGCAGAGACGGCGGCGGCGACGACGAAGGCCGGTCTCTGGCGGCGGCGCTGGCGATGCGGGACGCGCTGTCTCTGGAGGAGATCCTGCGGCTCTACAACCAGCCCATCAACGAGGAGCAGGCGTGGGCCGTCTGCTACCAGTGCTGCGGCTCCCTCCGCTCCCGAGGCCGCCGCGGAGAGTCTCCCAGCCGCAGGGTGGAGAGCCCCGCCGACATCCGCATCTGGAAGGACGGAGCCGTCACGCTGGGCGACGGCGCTCGGAGCCCGCCGGCAGCAGGTAAAGCTCCGGGGCGAGGGCCGCCGCTGAGCCCCGCCGTCTCCGGGCTCTTGAGGCTCCGCTTGGGCCCCAGAAGGGTACAGGGGGTGCCCTTTGCGCGCTGTTTTCCGCCTTGTTTTCTTTCTGTGGGGGTGAATTTTTTCCCCTAGCAACGCTTTCCCACCTTCCGTCGTCTCCCGCTCCCGGGAGGCTGCATACATCCCCCAGTAATGCAATTGCACGGCGAGGATTTCCTCCACCATTTCTCCATCACTTAGCACTGCTTCTTCCCCATGGATTTCAGGGCTGCCTCCTCCTCCTCCTCTTAGCTGCCTCAGGTCGGCGACATTCTCGCGCGCGCTCCTCCTGCACCCACAGCAACAAAAACGCCTCTGTTTCGTCTTGTTTATACAACTGCCCCATCTTCCCCAGAAACGACGGCGTTTGTCTGAAGAGCTTGCTAGTTACCATTTTCTGATAATCCCTTCCCTCCCCCCCCCGCCCCTCCCGCTTCGCTGCGAATGTTTTTCTTCTCTCTGTTGTGCTGAAATCTAGAGTTCTTATATGATCAGTAATATTTTCTGTCCTTTAAATGCTGCATTATGGCTGGTGTATAGGCAAGCAGTTGGGAGACTGCAGGGTAGCTTAATTGTACCTGAAAGGATGCCTTGGTTTGGGTATGAGACGTTTCGGTTTTGGATAGAGCACCTAACAAAAACATCCTTCCCGTTCCATTGCCCTTGTTAGGCACTGCAGCATGGGTGACTTTATTAGATACTGATACACGGTTTCTGAAATACCGAGGCTGTATGCCTGTTTATTTACTAGAGCTCCTCCAGCACCTTTTTTCCTTTGCTCCTGCTTGGAGAAAGCCTGTGGAAAATAAAATGATGCAAAGCTACTCATGTAGGTCAGCATGAGGGATTGGGGGAGGGCACTGCAAAGCAAAACAAAGAAAGCAGCTGTCAGAACCTAGGCATGTTGCTACCAGGAGGTTTAATGTCTGTTGGCTTTGTGCCTTTGTTTTGTGTTCCTTTTTAATTCCAAAACAAGGCTGCAGTCTTATGCTAACTTCTTTGGGAGTAAATTCCAGTGATATCAGTGTGTTCTATATACATCCACGTGAAAAATGTATAGGAAACAAGCAAGTGGTAATACATACTTTTTATAACATTGGTTTGATGTTCCCGTTTACTGAAGACTGCAACTAATCAATCATATGATTAACACAGGAAATAAAATGTGACGTTATGAATTCCTCTTATGTACTTAGGAAAAATATGTTAAACAGATTAAGCAGTTATATATAATACACACTTTATGTCCATGACTAATGTAACACCATATTATCTTTGCCTTACATGTCTTAGCACGTGCCTTCAAAATCTCTGATTATACTAGTTACTTCAAACATACTTAAAAAAAACCAAATTAACACAGTAAACCACTTTTCAAAGTCAGCTCCATAAACTCATTCTAGCAGCAAACAGATTGTACCTGTCATTTGACTGTGCAGTCAAAGAAACAATACATATGAAAAGTGACACATAGCATGCATTGTAAAGATCCTGCATTTGCTGTGTATTGTTTAGTGAACATAATAAAACAAGAGTTGAAGTAATAAGACTGGAAATGGTGGTAATTTGATTTTAAAAATAGGACATCATATGAAATTTGTTTATTTCGTTGTTGCAAGAAGAACAATAGGATAACCTATTGTAGAGTTTAATGTTGGCATGACGCTCATTGTTTAGTCCTCCATAATCTCCTTCAGAACACAGTAATGAATTCTTGAATTCTACAGCAAATACTAGACAGACTTTTTATACTGGCTGGGGAATAGGAAACCTTTATGTGCAGAATTATTTTATGTCACTGTCAAAGGATATTTTGTATTCCCACATGCCAGGAACCAGAGTTAGTTCCATGTCAGAATGCAGTTCCTAGACAGGTTTTAACCTCAACATAACAAACAACAAGCATGAGTGGTATTTTGCAAAATGGTTTTTTGTTTGTTTGTATTTGAACACTGGCTATGATTTGTGAAATAAAGATAATGGATGAAATCCAATGCTAGTAATACTCAGAGTAAACTCATTTAAACTAATGGATGAGTAAATTAATTTCAGTGGGTTTACTCTTGAGTATTATTACTATTATTATATTTATATTCATCCTGCCTTTTTCCCTGACAGAGACTCAAGGCAGTTTACAGCTAAAACAGAAACAGCTAAAAATGGGGGAAAGCAATAATTAAAAAAACATTTAAATGTTAATATATTTATCTATATATGATCTATTAAAGATACAGTTCATAATGAAAACACCACAGTACCAGCCCTTCCCCTAAAACAGGGGTCTGCAACCCGCGGCTCCGGAGCCGCATGTGGCTCTTTTACACCTTTGCCGCGGCTCCGGGGCAGATACTAGCTAGGGGAGGAGGCGCATTGTGCGCCCCGACACTCCCCACTGTGGCGGTCGCTGTACTGGCTGTGACGTTGCATGGGGGCAGTGTGTGCGTTAGTCACGCACCATCCTGATGTCACCTTCCCACCCACTGTCAGATCGGAGGGCAGCGGCGCGCATGCTTTAAATGTCGCAATGGTTTTGCGGCTCCCAGGTTTTTTTTTCTTCAGAAACGGGTCCAAGTGGCTCTTTTTGTCTTAAAGGTTGCAGACCCCTGCCCTAAAAGGAGTCAGTTCCCAAATACTATTGGAACAAGAAAGTCTTCACCTGGCTGCAATAAGAAGGGAGTTCCAAAGTCTGGGAGCAACCACTGAAAAGGCCCTTGGCTATGACTTCGTTAGATATCACTCAATGTCTTTTACCTCTTTGTCCCTTTATCTTACATTATTTTAACACTTCTTATTCCCCAAAGGAGGGCAAGGGCACAACATATGACATACTCTCAGCTGAATATTAGGTTTTGTACTTGCAAATAGCATAGCTTTTTCATACTGCTGTAGGGAGGAAGGGTTTATAATAACAGAGATGTGGTATGTTTAGGTTTTCAGCTGAGACTGTCAGCGCAGCCACCTGCTCTGAGTCCACACACAGCAACATGACTCATCTGTCATGGCATTGTTAAGTTGACTTTTACTGTTTATTGTAGCATTTCCTACTTTTGGGTTCCTAAGACGGTTGTGAGAAGGGTTCCAAAAGAGGTGACAAGAAGCATATAGAAATGAGGAGTGCAGAACCTTCCCTTGCCAGCTGCCTATCTTCAGGAAAACATAAACTACTTTCTGGAACAACATAAGTGGTCTTAGTGCCATACTTTGTTGTCAGCCCTCATCACACACTGTGTCTGCCCAATGGTGTAGCATGTACAGGGCTGCTGCCACCATGAAGTGGCTTGGGCTAATTATCTGGATAATAACCTCTCAGTTGATGTGGGGCAAAACAATAGCCATGTTTGCACTTACAGAGCATGTTGGCTGTCATAATTTATCTCTTGGAAACATTCCAATGTTGCTGAGAGGAAAAAACCTCTCTGATGGTTTCCTTTGATCTGTTAATCCCACATATTTTAGACTATGACAGATTATTTTTAAGTGCATGAGTAAGAGTTAACACTGACAGGTAGATCATTTAACATTATACCTTATATCCATTAGAATAAACATCTCTAAGGTCCATATTTCAGTACATATATGTTTTCATTTGTTAAACTAACCTTAGAAATGTATCATGATCTTGTAAAGGAGATCTATGTGCAGAAGCAAGTGCATATTCATACCATGCTGATTATCTGGGCCTCATCAAACTGCATCTTTTTTTCTCCACTGGAGATGTACAACCCTGTCAAGGGACAGTAGTTGCCTGTAACTGCAACTTGATCATGGCCTTTGTTAACAAGAAAGGAAGCAGACAGAAACTCTTGAGTATTAACTCTTTTATGAGAATTTGACAACTTTTGGTAGGGAAAGTTCAAGTTTTGTTTAAGACTGTGAAAGAGGATACTGTACAATCTGCCATTATGTCATCTAAGCTAAGGAAACAGCAAATGCAATAGACTTTGATTTAGGTTGCATTCCTGTGCTCACTTTCCTGTATGAATAAGCTCAACTGAATACAATGGTACTTACTTTTGAGTAAGCATATGTAAGACAGCTCTTATATGGATGTCTAACTGCCATGACTGGGCTCATTTGGTAGAGTATGAGACCCTTAATCTCAGGGTTGTGAGTTTGAGCCCTGTGTTGGGCAAAAGATACCTGCAATGCAGAGGGTTGGACTAGATGACCCTTGTGGTCCCTTCCAACTCTACAATTCTATGGTTTTGCTTAACTTGATGAAAAAGTGGAGCATGTTATTACTGGAAGGAATTTGAAGATCAGATAGATTTAATCTTCTTTAGTGAATGGTTATCAGTTGGGTCATACCATTCCGCAAACAAAGTGGGTGGATGAAGGCAAACACTATTAAGTAAATAAACTAAATGCAGCTAATTCATACAAGCAAGCTATGCCATAATGCAAACTGCAAGATAATGTAATAAAACTCAGAATTATTAGAAACTGTGATCTGGAATAACATTTCCCTTCCAATATGGTAAAGAAATTGGACCCAATTTGCTTCTCTTTCTCATGTTTACTTGTCTTTATCATGCCTACCCTGCTTAAAAGCTTATATCTAGTTCCAATTATCTTTGAACCTCCAAGGGAAGGAATTTCTCCATCTCATCTTTCAAACCTATGTTTGCAAGTGTATATAAAATTCATTACTCTAGTAAACTACCAACGAGGTCCAAATCAAAATGTGCTAGATTAAGTTATGCTAAAATACAAATCAGTTAACTAATAATAAAGTGCAAACCTCAGTCTTCTTCACTGCCTCTAACAGAAATTGAATGGAAAGCGCTGACAGGCTTGGAGCCATTGAGAAAGAGATGAAACATACCTGGAGGAACCCTGAGGTTTGCAGAAGAAAAGTACTGAAGGAGACAACCCTCCAAAGTAGACCAATGAGAACTGAGCATTCTCAGTAGCTGCAGGACATTGAGTGTCAGTTAGAAAAGAAGAATGAGAAACTGGGGGTGGAATGTAATGCGCTGCAAGCCCCCTGTTAGCAGCTTCTTGGAGGTTAGGGCATGATTGGTTGGAAGGACTCTTTATTTAATAAGAACACTTTTGATAGGAAAGGGTGGGCTAGATACATTCTCCAGGCTGATGGCCACATTGCTTCTTGGGCAGCTTGCCAGGGGCCACATGGCTGTGATCGACCAGAGTTACAAAGTGGATAGGGAATTGGATGTGCTACTTACTTTCATATAGTAAGCTACACTCTAGAAATGCAAAGTCAGAAGTTCCTATACATACCCTTCTCTATCCATGCAAGCAAGAGTCACTAGCACAATTAAAAAACTCATTCGAGACAGACAATAGCACTTGAAGAGGGTGTGGAGCCTTGACAGATGTGGCTGGGGAAAATCCTAGAAGGCCTCATTTAGCTCTCCTTGTTGTGCAGCTCCACACCTTGTATGAGGGAGTCTACCCGTTCCCCACAACAGTGAATTCAGGTGGTGACTGCTGATAGGACTGGTGCCAAAAAGGGATACTGAGAAATGAGGGTGTTCTCAACATGCTCCAAGAAACAAGGGGTATGCAGAAGTACAGAAGGATTAAAATGTTCAGGTACACATTGTTTGGTAATCTCCAGGAGCCACAGAATGAGTAGCAAAGAAAAATGGAAAATCAGGTTGAGTGAATTGGCCTACTTGAATGCTTTAGTACAGAGGATAATATGCCTGGGTGACACTCCTGTTAGGAGCTTCAGATACATTGAAAATATTTGTTTAAAGTTGTTTGTGTTCATAGAATAAAAGAATTGAAACTTCCCAAGGTAACATTAATGACATCCCCCTGCCCTATATATGGGGAAACCCAGACAGATGGGTGAGGTATAAATAATAAAATTATTATTATTATTATTAATCATATAAATATACCTGAAGAGCAGAATTGTTCCAGTGACTTGAGTTAGAGTGTTAGTGCAGTTGTAAATAATGACCTTGCATTAAATACTAAAGTCTAAAAATAATGTGGATAAAACTGCAGTGTCTCAAGATGGAGAATGGACCTATTGTTTGCTTTAAAGTAATTATACAGGAAAATAAACTAGCATTTTAAAGACTGTTTGACATGCTAGTTTTTCTATAAATATTATTAAACATTTGATACCTTAATACATTTTAAAAAAAAATCTACAACTCATAACAATTATGTGGATGAAATTACAACTTGATAGTTCTTACAGTGTGTTTAGAAGCAATTATCATTTAGTAAATGAAGGCTTTTTATAGAGCAATCTTATATTTGTTTATTCAGCAGTAAGCTCAATATAGATTTCATAAGACTTCTGATGTGTAAGGGATTGCAGCTTTAATTGAGTGGTACTTCTCTAAGTCACTAGATTTGTTTTAAGGAGGCATGGGCTTCTCAGTGACATTTATTGGCTCAGTTTCTATCTTGACTGGCACAGAACTGGAACACTGATTCAATATGGTGTATATGATTAAGTGACTATGTGCTTGTATTTTGCTGCTGGATAGTGCTTTTTTCTGGAGAAACCTCAAGCGTGTCATGAGGCATGTATGTGTAGTCCTTCCCTTTTTATTGAATCTACTTATGTCTGTTATTGGTTCAAGAGTGAGGTACAAAGTCTTCTAGATTAGTTGGCTGAATGAAGCAGAATGTGCTATGTAACCTACTAGGCTTAAGATGAAGTTCAAGAACTCTTGCTCTAAACTTAATAACAATTAAAATCAGAGTGGAACAAATACCAGTCAAAACTTTTCCTTTCACTTACTTCTATGAAGGCTGATCTTATGCCTGTTGTTTTGGGCACTAGAAACGTGTAGTTTTATAGTCAACACAAAAGCTGGCATTTCCATAATTCTTTTTTACATGATCTCTTTTTTCAGTTGAGATCAGATTCTTAAAGCAGCCAAAATGCTTTCCTTCTCCAACTACGACTTTCAAGATAAATTTTTTGCTAGGATAAGAGGAGCACCTGTATATGAGGCTACGTGTTGTGACTTTTCAAGGGCTTAATACTGTATTGCTTATTCTCTTGAAAGTTTAGAAAATACATTAGAGACAGAAATCAAGAAATTTCAGGGTTCTAAGGTTTACTAATTTAGTAGGGGTTTTATTCCTTTACTGAACGTTTGATGGAAAAGTTCTAAGATTAACAGCGGCTGTCATTCATATGTGATACACCCTATAGTTCATTGTTCAAATATAATAATTATTTTATTGTTAATATATTAGGGCACAGTGAGAACATATTATGCAGTCTTCTTACAGGGAAAATATATGTGCAAGGCTGGTTTCTCTTAATTCTTTCTTCTAGCCTGCTTTCCTATCTGTCATTAATGAGCAAAAAGCCATCTATTGTAGAGTTTTGTTTATATTGAAATATGATTTTATTTCCTTAACAAGATACACACCCAGTTGAGCACTGAGATGTAAGTGATTTTTTGGGTTGATTTAACATTACTTTGAATATTAGCCCTAGTTCTCACTGAGGTGGCAAAGGTGTGCCAGGGTTTTACTGCTTTAGGTTTCAGTGGGAGGCTCACAGGATTGAACATTCCCCCATATAATTTATATATATATATATATATATATATATATATATATATATATATATATCCATGTAGTCAGGTAGCATGTCAGGCTACAGCCTTTACTCCTGAAATCTAGTTTTCTGTGTGCAGAGAATTTGTATGAAGGAGCAATCAGTCATGTGAGTTACCATCCACAGGCTGAAGTACCACTGTTCAGATAGAGTTTTACAAACTCAGTGAGTGCTAGACTTCAATTGTTGAGTCTCTTTTTATGTAATGGAGTTTGAAAGGGTAGACTGCAGCACTCTCAGATAACATTACAGAGCTAAATCTAAAGCCCGTAATTATAACTAAAAGCTGGCCAGAGCTTCTGGAGCTACAGTCTGAATGTTTTTTATTGCTTCAGGGTGCTTTGGGGGGGGGGGGGGAGGCAATGATAACTGAGTTTTATGTCTTAGGTTTTATCCTGGTATTTTGTGTATTTTTATTTTAGCTAGAACACTGTAACAAATTTGGAGTAGATGACCTCTTTTCTAAAACAGCAAAGAGTATTGTGACACCTTAACATCTAACAAATTCATGTTTCAAACTTTGGTTAATTCAAACCTACTTCATCAGATTCATGAAGTGTAATCCTCAATTGGCAGCTGAGGGTTATACATGTATTTATTAAATTTATATCCTGCCTTTCCAGAGGAGTCCGGGGCAACAAACACACAAGTGATAAAACATCTTTAAAATATCTTTGAAACAATTTCTTTTCAAACATCTTTAAATGCATTTGGTAAAATGGACTTTGGCCTATGAAAGCTTATGCCATAATAAATTGGTTAGTATTTAATGTGCCACAGGAACCTTTGAATAGAAAAGGAGTCGAAGGTCTAAAGGAGGATAAGGAGATTGTTCCAAGCATGGCTAGAATTGCCTGGTCAATCCAGAGGGCTTGCTAATACCATTTCTCTACCCTCAGATAAATTACAGCAGCTCTTAAGTGCTTCCCTGCTTGACAATAAAAAGGGAAGTGGTGGCAGTTTAATGAATATAAGAGGAATGCACCTCATACCCTGTTTATCTCATAAGGGAGATGTGGGAGTGATTGCCCCATGGTTAAAGAAATCAGTGAATGTGTTGTTCCAGTTAATGCATGTTTTCAGTATATAGAGAGGAGCCTTGGAAAGTGTGAATGAGGAAGGAAAATGGGAGAGGCCAGTGTCTGTATTCTTTACAAGAACTTCTGTTGAAATTGAGTCATAGATTTGTATGACTCAGTTAAGTGTCAAGTCTTCAAAGTGAGCAGGGCAAAATGTTAGACATATACTGTCATAACTTCCTGAAAAGTGGGGAAAATAAAAGCATGGCTAGAATTGCAGCACGCTGAAGAACTTGACAAGCCAGACTTTAAAGTTGTATTTTAAAAACATTTTTTTAATATCTGGATTTAATGAAGTCTGCAAATCTGTTCATCATGAAGATAGCCCCTTCTTGTGCACAAAGTGCACCTAAGTCGATCTTTGTGACTCCTAATTTGTCATCCTCCTTTTAGACCAGCAGCTGGTGCTGAACATATGAACCTCCTCCCTTCACAGTTCCTTTCAGCCTTGATAATCTTATCGCATGAGGTGTTGCTGTCATCCACCACTGCATCCCATCCCAACATGGATAGAGTTGTGAACCTTGACAAGCTCTCTGACTTCTGGCAAATCATTTCTTAGCCTAACCTACTTCACATGGTTTTGTGCAAATACACTGTCCATCTTCAGATTGTATAAATCTTTAATCTTTTAATAAAAATATCCAAGGAGAATAACATTTAGAATATTTTAGTATGTACTTTTTTGTGAGAATAAAAGAAGGAATCATTCACACATGGCATCCTGAATGCATTGCAGGAAGAGATATGACTAAAAGTTTCATAGTCAATAAAAGGGGGGAGGTGGCTATTGCAGAGACAGGCAGAAGAAGAAGCAATGAGACCCTAACCTAGCTTCAACTTGGGGATGACAGTGGGAGTTTATGATCTTACATATGGTACAACACCTCAGAGACTGGTTTGTAGCATGATATAGCCGTACTTCTCAGCATGGAGCTGCGGAGGCTGTGAGGCGAAGGTGTTCCTAGTTTTGTGCTAAGCTTTGGAGATCCTTGCTTCAGACGTTCAGCATGGCATCAGATACCAGACTCTGCCCCTCTGAGGCCAGGGCCAGCATGTATTTTAGCTGGCTACTAAGGCCAATCAAAATTTGCCTATCCCTTTTTTAAGGCTGGTTTTTTTTGGTAACAATTTTGTTAATATTTATTTATTCAAAAGCAGAATAAAATGAAGGTTGTGAAATATTGGCTAACTTGTCAATCAAATTGTGCACAGCTTATTACTTCCATGGTTATTTGCTTGTGCCAGGTTAAGTTATGCATGTGCAGGATGGAGGAGGTATAAACATGCATCACATTATCTGATTCAGTGGAAGACATTTTCATAATGTTATTTTCTCTCCCAATGAGTTTGTGAGAACATTTTTTACTGAGTTACTGGGAAACTCAGACAATCAGAGATGAACACTTTTGTTGTTTGTTAAGATGCTTATCTTAAGAAAGAGAAACTTTCTTGGGGGAGAGTATTGTATATATTTAATGGAACAGACAAATACTTGTTCAGATTTCACTGAGTGGCATATTTAAGATTTTAAAAATGTATATAGCAGTGCACCAGTAGCAACTAAGCCTCACCATGAACAGTGCATGTACAACCAGGGCCCAGATCCTTGCTCCATCTTCCTCCAGCAGTGGATTAGAAGACGAAAGTGCTTTACAGAAACGTAAAATGATCAATTCACAAAGGCCATCTGAGAAAGGAAGAGTCCTGGAGACTCAACTATACAGCTGCAAATAAAACATTTTAAGTGTGTTTTAAATGCAGTATACAATGTGATACTAGATGGCGATGGTGAGCGTTTTTATATGTGTGTAGATGTGTATGTTTTTAATATGTGTGTACATTCCACCCCAGTGCCTTTTCTTCGCTTCCATGTAGCACCTGTATGGAGTGAAAGGAATAGTATTCCCATTTACCACCATCCCTGAAGATTTTTGCTTTGCACAGGGTTCTCAGGAAGAAAGAAGCAACACACCTTCTTCTCTTCCTAAGTACCTGTACAAAGTGAAAGGATCATCTCCTTCTCTGGTCATCTGCAATATGCAATGAACAGGGAAATGTAATAGTCCATGGATGATGGGAGTTGTAGTCTACATGGGGAAAGAGGATGCATCAGATTTTTTTCTAATCTTTTCTAATCTTGTTTTTGGAATTGATTGATTGCTTATTTTTAAAAGGTGAAAATAACTCTTTTTTATTTTTAATTTCAGGTAAATCAGAACATTTACGCTGTCCAGAAACAGAGGTAAGAACTTGTAAAAGTGATTGTTCTGTTTGATACACTAGTGCAATGAATCTTAGGGCATTTATATATAGCTCTCCCGGGTATCTGTACTGATATGCTGAGAGAGCACTGCCCCAGGGGAGAGAAATGTGTGCAGTCTGTCAGCTCACAACCCCTCTGAATACAGAAGAAAGCTTCAAGCGGTGGAGCTTTCAAAATGCAAATGCTAAGCAGGGAAAGGACTTCTTTTGGCTAGGCAGATGCTGCGATGGAGGGAGGAGCAAAAGGATCAAGCAGTACACAATCAGAGCAGCCCCTTCCTCTTTTTCAGCTTTCCCAACTTTTCCAGCTTTTTGCTGTCCTTGACCAGCACCACCAACTGTCTCTGTGATGGCCTATGCGAAAGCCCCATGCAAGCAGCTTCACGCTAGTGTTAGAAACTGAGATGTGAAAGCTAGGAGCTAAATGGCACCTTAAACCTAGATTATGGGCGCAACAACGGAATGTCTAGGTGTGCTTTTTATATAACTAGAATACAAAGCTGAAAATGAATGAACTGCAGCTAAAATATTATGTTCATTTTTCACATGGTATAGTCCTTCCCCTGCCCACTCTCCTAATGTTCTTAAGAGGGTCTCTTCTCCAGTCTTCAGAAAGTAGCTAGAAGTGGGGAACCAGTAAAAGGTCCTCCTTTCCTTCCACTCTGTAGTTTTAATCTGAAATGTTAGGTGCAGTACTGCGCCCACAGCTCAGAAACTGCTCACATTAATGAAATTCCATGTTGCAAAATGCGTTTAGAACAATGGGAGTTTCGAAGAGTGCTTCACTGCTCCTTACACCCCCAAAAACTAAGGGTTCAACAAGCAGCATTTCAAAACGTTTCCCACTGCTCCTGAAAGCTCTGAAAGTCAGGTTTAATTCACACATGCTGATTTCACAGCTCTGTCGGTTATTTTCTCATAGGAAAAACTTGAGCTCTTCAAAGAATATGAGGGCTGTGTTTGACCCATATTTATTTCTTTTTGGCCCTGAGAGAAATCTGTATGATTCCGCTTAGTGTCTTAACAGCTGTACCCAATGCTAGGGAAATTTCCCAGGAGCACTTACATATTATTTGATGCAGTTGTATCCTGCCCTTCATAGAGCTTAAAGTGGTATTTTAGCCTCAAAATACCGCTGGAAGAGAGGTTGGCTGAGTGATGGTAACTCACTCAAACAATGTAGTTAGTTTTGCAAGAATTTGGACATAGGATTTCCACCACATTAAAAACCATTCTAGCCACTGTGTCATAATTGTCAGGGAATATAAAGTTTCTATAAAGAACAAGATCCAACCTCTTTCCAGGTAGAGTTTTTGTAGCTTTTGCCCTCACCTGTCGGTCAGGGTAAACTGGGAGTCTTGTGTGGCTGATCTGTATCTCTACCACCTTGCCTCAAGGGCTCTCTCACATGATAATGCTACTGTTGACTGAGTTCTCTCTTTTGGTGAAAAGGGTATTTGATAGTAATCAGTTTTCATTGGAGGCATTGATTTGGCTACTGAGTTTCCAGGATTTAGGGACTTGGATAGTTATTGTTTCTGACTCATATGCTGGCTTCTGTATCTCGATGGCCTTGTGCTTGCTATGCTGCTGCTGAGATTTAATATGCAACTGCCCCCTGGTTTTTGTCACTATTTTTAATACACTAGAAATACACTGAATTACTAATAGTGGTGGGAAGATCTCTGTACTTTCTGGAGATAAAGATCAGCTGTGTTTTACCAGAGCTTGGAAAAGATAGAAAATCATTCATTGTGACCTTAAACCACACTATTCACTGCTGCAGCTCCTGTCATATGACATCATGCATAAAATTCAAGATAGTTCTTATTTAGAAACAAAATAAAGCTTGCCATGTGAGTGGAATAGAAATACTCCCCCCCCCCTTAGAAATAGAAATAGCATGATGTGGAAAAAGTGGGTATAGATGTTTTTCTCCCTCTCTCATAACAGTAGGATTCAGGGACATCCAATGAAACTGAGTCTTGGAAGATTCAGGATAGACAAAATACGTGCTACTTGACACTACGGAATTAACTATGGAATTCTCTCCCACAAGATGTGGCTACCAACTTAGGTGGCTTTGGAAGATTAGATTAATTTATGAAAGATAAGGCTATTGCCATGATGGGTATGTGCCAGGGACTGACTAGAAACTGAGGAGTGGTGGCTGGATTTGGGTGAGTGGGCACCGGAAGAAGACTGACTTGGAGGAAGCAATCAGTGATCTGGGGGAGCCTGTAACAGCCCGGAGATGAGAGGCAGGAGAAGCTGCGGGATTGGAGAGTGAAGAACATGTGCAGGAGGAGAGAGAAATAGGTCAGGCTGGTGTAAAGGGCTTCCACTCCTCCTCCTTCTGCCCCCACCTCCTGTTCCACTGTCTCCCAGGACCAGAAGAGGATTGAAGCAGGAAGAGCAAAAGGTTACATGCAGGTGGAGTCATTGTCTGCTTTCACGCAGCTTGGGGGGGGGGGGCGAGAACGACATAAATGGAGGTTGAGGGCAGGGCCTCTTTGTTCAGCAACTCCCTCATTGGGTGCACACCTGGAAGTAGCTGAGACACGTAGGCCTGATAGACATGCCTTTTGCTAACTTGTAAGTGTACTTTTGACAATAAAGTGTTAGCTGTTTACTCAGGATGTCCATTCCTTTACCTGACAGCACTGTGACAGTATGTTGTACCTCCACTGTCAGAAGCAGTATGGCTCTGAACACCAGTTTCTGGGAATTGTGGGTTGTGTCCATGTTCTGTTTGCATGCTTCTCATAGGTGTTTGGGTGGCCACTATGAGAATATTGTGCTGGACTAGGTGGCCCTTTGTCCTGATCCATCAAGGTTTTCTTATATTCTTATATCATGCTCAAAAGCAAAATAGGTATAGTCTGTCAATGACACCTGCAGCCAATGTTTTGAATAGTTATTTCAAATTACTATGTTATATTCTTCCTTCTGGCTTCTTTGTCTGTCTGTTATCACTCCGGACCGCTCTTGACTTCTGCTAGCCTTTTCAGAACTTTGCCTGCCATTTTGTGGGCTTCAGCTTCCGTCCTTTGCCCACTGTCTGTCCTGCACCTTTTTAAGATCAGATAAATGCAGCTTAGTATTTGTGGGTGGCAGCAATTATTATTATTATTATTATTATTATTATTATTATTATTATTATTATTAACAAAAATATTGTAGGCTTAATAGATACAGTTATTAATCATCATCTATGGTCTGTACAATGTAATAGTAAAATAGAACAATTCTGTTTTGAGATTTTTTTTTCTTGGGAGTTTGCAAACAATGCTTGGGCTTGCCTCGGGTTCCTTATTTCAAGGAATACTTCGCTATTTTAGACCAGTAACATACATTAAATTAAAGATTCAGTTTAATAAAATGGCAGTGTACAATACAAGTTTTTGTTCTTTTCTTCAGCATTTATAGCACAAACATTCTGCTTGGCCTTTGAAAATATGTACAGTAGTACAAAATGTGACAAATAACTGAGGTAGCCCAGCCAAAGTACTTTCATGGTTCAGTTGGAAAGGCAGCTCTAGTACTCTCAAGGGCAAAGAGAACCTTCAATCATTATTTCCATTTTCCAAAACTGTCTGAGAAATCTTAATACAAAAGCTGTTTACTATGCAATATGACTAGGGTAGTATTTTTATCATCATATGCAGGACTGAAGCTAGTAAGTGGTAAAGTTTATAAAAGGTTATGTACATAATTATAGGCTAAAACCAGAAAATATTTTATGAACTACAGTGTAGGGTAAAAAAAAGGCTTGCATAAGAATTGTTCTGGGTCCCTAAATAATGGGTGTAGAAACCTATAATGTGCACTATTTGGGATAATACAATTTTGTGTATATTCATGAACTTTGTGTTTAAAAAGTTGGTTGCAGCATAGTTTGGTGGACACAATTCAGAGACAATGATGAGAGCTGCAGTGGCAGCTACAGAAGGTACTTCTTTCCCTCTTCTTTCCCTGTCAGAGGCGGAATGCTCCTGAATACTAGTTGCTGGCAATCACAAATGAGGTGTGTGTCTGGTTGGTCATTGTGATAAAAGAACGCTGGATTAGATGGACCTTTGGCCTGAATTAGCAAGGGTCTTCTTACAGCTCAGCAGCCCATTTGTCCCTGAACCCACTTGACTTGACCTACTCCATGCTTATTAAATAACATATATTAAGTTCTCGTGTAGTTAGATAAACAAACCCAAGTGTGGAGTACTTATCTGTTCCGTCAAGTGTGGACGTGTATAGAGAGAGATGTATCCTTCAAAATAAAATCCTAAATTGAACAAGTTAATATATTTTCCCCCACCTTTGCTGAAGGACAATTATTTGCTTTAAAAGTTTGAATAATTGAAATTGGATAATATAAATTGTAGGCATGATCCAATCCGTTGCTTAAGAAGCAGGCATTCTGTGATAGAAGTGGGAGTTGCTGGCATTTAATTGTGCTTGCGTACTGACACAGTAGATTACTAAATTTCATATTTAACCAGCTTTAGCATCTCCACTATTTTTTATGTACAATCAGATGTAACTTTTGCAAAAGTTGAAATTAAAAGAGGGAAAGCTTCCCAAGTTCAACATGTTTATTTGATGCATGAACTTCCACAGTTACATGGTGAAAGACATTACGTTTATATGAAAGCATTTTGGAGATGAAGAAGCTTGAAGATGATTTGGGTGGGGATGGGGGCCTCATGGCAGAAGAGAGGAAGGGGAAGTTCCATTTGCTTGGGCAGAAATCCATTATACCGGCAGGCTGACATTATTAGAGGTGACCCTATATTATATATGCATTACTGTATTTCTTTTAGTTTCGTTTGGAAATGAACTAGTAAGGGTGTTGGGCAGGAGGGCATTCTCCCCTGTTAGCTGAATGCTGTTGGATTCATGTGGCAACCAGCCTAAAAGACATATGAGCTTGACAGATCAAAATCCTGAAGAACAGGTGTAGATCTCCTGAGATTGTATCTCATAGGCTAGCCATTGTGCATTAATTACAATTGGCTATTTGTACAGCAGACTTTTACTTCAGTGCTGCACTTTTAGCTATGTCTGTGGTAGAGTGCTCTTTCTCATTGTTTGCCAAAGCATTTCTGTATGGTGCAAATGCTGCTGATGTGTCAGAAGTATGCTTTATCTGAGATCTTAAAAAGTATGTGCTTTGTGACTGCAAATGCTATTTTAATTAGTTTTTGTAACTACTTATAATTAGCTGTGCCATGCATTGGATTTTAAAAATACTATTTTCATTCATCACTACTGGATTTTCAATTATAAGGAATAATTTTATTTGTTTCAAGTATGATTCTTTGCACAAATGACTATTGTTTATTTTATTTACTTAAAACTATGAGGCTGCTAATTTGTTTCTGAATAAAACACAGGTTTGTCCATAAATCAAAGACTATTTTCTTTGCAGGCCACAAGCAAACCTTCTGTTTTAGCAGGCATTTTTAGTAGTTTTCTTTTTGTATGATTTTATTGTTTTATCCACTGTATGCTTTTTGAAATATTATTGCATGTGGCTTAGAAACGTTGTTGATTCAGTAATATATAAATAGCTGAAATAAATAATAAATAAGGCGTTCGGGTATATTATAATCTTCATGCCTAGACTGACAAAGAGCTGACAGTTTCAAGTGAATTGTTCAAACATTCAACACCAGTGATTCAGAAATGGTGTTTTCTTGTGAAAAAGGCATGGGGAACTTCTTTTCTCTAACCATCTAATATCCAATTGCAAGGGCTGCAAAGGCAATAGAGCGTATTATCTAGTGCCTCCTTCCATTATTCTTCAATTTAATTAGGGCAGTCAGCTGCTTATCTTTAGCAATCATGAAGTGTTGCACTTTCAGCTTCATCCTGCAAGGAGATTATTCATCCATCTGACTTGTTAGGCACCCATTCATCCTGTTTACTAGGCACCCATTCATCCTTATGCCTCCAGTGACTACTTTGCTTACTATTCAGATACTATCATTCCTCGGGATGTTGGGGATAAAGTGAAAGACTGGATTAATGCTGGGAACAGACAACTGCTGTTTAAAATCCATGATTATACTGTTAAAATAGAATTGATGGCTACTCTGATCAGGGGTTTTTTTCTATGACCTTGAATACCCTTCAGCTGGCCATCCATTCAAGCTGTAAGGGTGAAAGTTTACATCTCACTAAACATCCTACTACCAATATTTAATAGTCAAAACTGTTTCACAGAAAATTCAAATCTTACATGGAACTCTTATGATGCGTTTCATTAAAAACTCACACAAAACCATGGGGATTACTTTGTTTGAAATGCTGTATATAAAAGGCTTCCTTTATATTTTTTTACTTGCAATAATCCACTTGCCCAACATAAGAAGTAATTCATTTAGGGCCTTTTCAGATGTGAGAGACTTGTTCACTTTATGCACTTAGTTCAGATCCAGCACCAGTAGGCTGCAAAGTACTGGTAACCTATATGGGGAATAGCAATGGTGATATAATGCTTTCTTCCAAGAGACTGAGAACATGACATTACATCACATTTATAATATAGTCATAATTTATAATGTAATTATAAGCTTCAATATTTGTTGTGGCTTTGGATGCCATTCATGATATGACAGAAATAAAATATTCTGTTCTAATAATTTTTCAAGATTCAGGGTCGTTTCATATGTTCTTGGATATAGCTGACACTGTGAACTTTTCTAATGTTTACACAGTTCAATTTTAATTAGCTTTTTACATCACTAACATATTTTAGGAAAAACAAACTCCCACTAGATTTTTTACATTGTTGTAGTGGGGAAAGTTTCAGGAAATTATCCAACTCTTATGCAATACTTAGCAACTATGAGATTTAAAATGAAACTACTGCAGTGGCCTGATACTAGAAATGATGTGTCACATCCTATCTAGTTACAGTGAATAGCATAACAGTGTATTAAGTATCCAGTCGCTAATGTAAAATTGATAATGCAAAACATACCCTTAGTAGTTGAATGTTTAGTGTTGTAATGATAAAATTAATTGTTAATGTTGTTTGTAAGCAACAAAGTGTTGGCTATGATTGCACAAACCAAGAAATAATAATCTGGTTCTCTGAATTATCTGAAATTACAACTTGATCCCCTACTTGATTTAGAACAGTTAAGTAATATAACATCATGTCATAGCATTAAGCAGATTCCCTAGCAGCATTAAGGATTTTCCAGGGTTTTTTTATCAGCACAGAGCAAAATCCTCATTCAGTTAAATTATGTAATGTATTATAAATACAGTATTATTAATGAATGCCATGCAGATGATGGAAGCTACTTGGGACAGCCTTTTTTAATGAAAGTTCATTTTGCTCTCTATTTTGAACATTATTACATAGGACGCATTATCTATAGCTAGTGTTCACTGCAGTGACCAATCAGGTGCCAATGGCAAGTCCTCAAATAGGACCTGAATGGTGCTCTCCCGACTTGTAATTCCCAGCATCTGCTCATAGCTGTCAACTTTTTCCTTTTTTAAAGGGAAATTCCCTTATTCCAAATATGATTCCTTGCAAGAAAAGGGAAAAGTTGACAGCTATGCCTCTGCTTCAGCAAGACTTGTACTTCTGCATGCTTGGTAGTTCTGTATCTAGCAATGCTTTGAGCCAGTTCCCCCAGAACAGATGTTAAGCAAACAAGCCTGTAATTTCAATGATCTCCCCTGGATATCTTTTTGAAAATCTGTGTTTGTGTGGCCTCCTCAGTCCTCTGGTATGGAGGCTAATCTTAAGGACATATTACATAATTTTGTTAGAAGAATAGCAATTTCACATTTGAATTCTTTAAATACTCTCAGGTGGATGCTATCCAGACCGTATGGTTTGTCTGTTTTTATTTTGTTAGTAAGACCTAAAATTGCATCTTTTGTCGCCACTATTTGCCTTTTTTCCTGTGAAAGTCAGTTCAGGCACTGGGAGCTGCCCTATATATTCTGCTGTGAAGACTGCATCTTCATTCAGTTTCTTTGCCATCTCTTTTCCTCTGTTAGCACACCTCTGCCTCACTTGTCATACAAAGATCCTACCACATCCCTGCAGGACTCCCTAAAATTTTATAGTTTTAACTGTGTGCTCCTTAAATTATTTTTCTAGCACCCCTATTGTCTGATTGAATTTGTTTGCCAGCATTTGTATTACTTTTTTCCCTCCTCGTTTGAACAATACTTCCATTTTCTAAAGGGAGCCTTCTTGTCCTTAATAGCTTCTTTGACTCTGCTCATTAACTAACCACACAGGCAGCTTCTTGACTCAGGTGGTACCTTTTCTGATCTGTGGTTTACATTCTGGCTGAGCTTCTAATATTATGGTTTTAAACAACTTCTAAGCATTTTGGAGAGATTTGATCCTCTTAACTTTGCCTTTCAGCTTCCTTTTTACCAATCCTCTCAATTTGGGGAAGTTTCCTCTTTTGAAGTGAAACGAGACTGTTGGATATTCTTGGCAATTGACCATGTGTATATATATTAAATTTGATAGAACTATGGTCACTGCCTTCAATCAGTACAGCAACTTACACCTCTCTCCTTAAGGAACTTGCTTCATGCTACTACTTCTGCCAGGAGGTTTACTAGCCTCACCTTAAATCTCTTTATATTTGTTTTAAAATACCGTATTGTGCTTGTTGCCTTATTTATTTCTTTTACACTGCCTCTCACTGTAGTTGTGCAGGGAGGTATTCTTAATTCTATTCATACTCAACAAAGGGATGTCTCTTATCCTAGCTGGCTAACTAAAAAAAGGAAGGGAAAATCTGTTCTAGAAAGACCAAATAAATTTTATTTTAAGCTTATCATTTATTTACTATTTCAGAGCCATTACTAGATTTCAGTCAAAGTCATCCCCAAAATGGAAGTAATGGAGTGTTGTGTGTTCATCTCTAAATTCAGGGTAATTCTAGCTTCAGTGAATGCAGATAATTCCATGGAATGTTTTGTCATAGCTTTTTGCAGAATACAGCTAAGCATACTGACTAGTATTTTATGTGAATGTTCGTAATTGGCCAAGGAGCAATTCTCAAGTGAATATGTCCAGCAGGTGGATTATTAGACATTACAATGTTATTTTGATTTCAGTTCAACCTTAGCAGTAACCTATTTTTGTAAAATAGAAATCGTGACTTGTCTAACAAAATTCTTAAGAAGGTGAGTGATATATTGATAAAATGATGTGGCCTGATATATTAGGCATTCAGTGAGTTGGTGCATAGAGACAAACATTTCTCAAGAATAGAAGCAGAGAACAGAGAGCAAGAAAAGCAGCCATTTTGAGGAGTACACACAGTGTTAAATACAATTTCCCCACATTTTGGTCTGTTATGGCATCATTTACAGAGCTTGTACTAGGACCACATTACAGGAGCAATAAGTTGGAAGTAGAGCATCTGTTTTATATTCACAAGTTTTAGATTTAATCCTAGCACTGCCAGTTAGCGGATCTCTGGTTGAGAAAGACCTCTGCCTGAGAACTAAAAATTGTGAAGTCGTACTACTGGATTATTCTGCAGTCACTTTTAGACCACCACAATGGAAGACAGCTCCTTATCATCTTAAAAAATAATTCACACAGAAGGATTAGTGAAATGAAATGAAACAAAAAACCCCCACAAAAAACTGTTGTGTGTTCTATAATTCAGGAGCTGGAATTATTCATTGATATTTAAAATATCAAAAGAGTTGAAGCCCCAGAGGCAGCTTAGTTAATTGACTTGTTTTGACATCCTTTGGTGCTTTCATATTAATTGATGTTTCTTTTTTAAGAAGTTTGTTTTTTGTAGTCCTTACTATTTATATGACATTCAATGAAAGCTGCCTCTCTTCTATCTAGTGCCCAGTTCTGCTGGTCTTTATATGACTTTTGTGTTCTGCTGGTCTTTATATGACTTTACATGACTTTACGCTGCTTAATGGCTGCTACTTTTTATGATCTCTCATTGTACCATTTTAAATAACAAGATGTGTACTTTTAATTTTAAATAAAAGGATTAGCTCTTTCTGCTAGCACACCATAAAGGAGATTAAGTAGAGTTGTAAAGTTCACTAGGAAGTTGTGAGGAGAAATTTGGATGCAAGGTAGGTTTAAGTCTGCTAGTTAGGTGTAACTGTTCAACAAATACCTGCTGTGCATACCAGAAGCTGTGTGCCTTCTGCTTGATATTCCCATTTACTTTCTCATTCCTGTATCACTTCATCACTTTCCCAAGTAGACAGATCATTTTTAAAAACTCTTTTGGACTTAAAATTGCTTGTTGTTCAGCAGAACAAGGAGCAAATTTATGTTCTGCCTTACTACCGAATAAGATCTTATCCCATCACTTGTGGATTTTTAGGAGACATTGAAGTGGTATATTTGCAACTACATATCTACTAATCTGCTTTTAAAAACTGTAAAGGTTGTATTTCCTGGAGACAAGATTATGCCAGTGTCCACATTCTTCATTGCCTGATAAAGGATACAGACACACTAGTTTATGAATAATGTGACTTTGTGTATTTGAGTGTAAATAGCACTGGTAGAATCACTACTTTTTTGTAATGCGGTACAGATAGATTCCTGTGCCTGTCAACAATCTGAATATCCTAGTTTGGTTGTACCACAGCTTGTTGCATTTGCTCAGCTAATCCATGATATGATGACCGATATGTCAGCTCATTGCACTCAGTTTGGACTAACTCACAGTAATACTAGGAATTTTAATCACTGCAGACATACCTTAAAAAGAGGTACAAGATATGTTTATCTCCCAAAATGTTCGCTTTCTGTCGTAGTTAGTGTTAGCATAGATATATGTTGCACAGAAACTGAAAAAATATGTCAATGAACTTTGCACTAGATGAAACACTCTAATTATCTGACTGCATTAAACAGGTAGTAAGATTAAACAGGTAATAAACCAAGAAAGTAATGCACTTTAAATATTTTCATAACTCCTCCTTTCTAATAAAACTTGTTTCTTGATTTACTGAGGGAGTTCACATGAGTACTTTCCAAACAGAAAGATTAACAGTCCTCCAGCCGAAGAGTTTAAACAAAGATTAATTCCCCCTGTGCATACTGTTCTCAAGGATGTTGAAGAAAAGTGATGTGCCAACAAAGAGAATAATGTCTGTGCTACTGGAATTGCTGTTTTGATTATTTTGGCTTTGGAATAAACTAAATGTATTTATTTTATTTATTTATTATATTTCTCTACCGCCCTTTATCCAAGGATCACAGGGCAGTTTACAATATAGAAATACAAAAATACAAAAATACATAGCATAGTAACAAACAGAAACAATGCTCCCCCCCCCCCAAATACATAAACACTTTTAAAAGGCCATAGATTGTTTAATTAGCCCAAGGTATGGGATAAGAAGAATGTTTTTGCCTGGTACCTAACAGTATGTAACAAAGGTGTCAGTTGAGTTTTCCCAGGGAGAATATTCCACAAATGGGGAGCCAGTGCAGAAAAGGCCCCTTCTCATTTTGCCGCCCTCTGGACCCCTCATGGAGGAGGCACATGAAGAAGGGCCTCAAATGATGATCTCAGGGTCCGGTTCAGTTCATATGGGGAGAGGTAAATTGTTATCTCAGTGATGCATTAAATTAGTCTTTTAATATAGAATCATAGAATTGTAAAGTTGGAAGGAACCCCAAGGGTCATCTAGACCAACCCCTTGCATTACAGGAATCTCAATGCAGTCTCCCATCCAATTTGAAATTGTACCGGCTTGGCTTAGCTTTGCAAATACGCTAGCAGTTTTATTGATGCACCACTGCTTAGCAATGTCATGGACATTCAAAATGACATTGTAATCCTATACATATCTGCTCTACTTCTAAATAGACATATATAGGATTACATTGTCAATTAGCCCCATTGAATTCAGTGGGACTAACTCTCAAGTACATAGGACCACAACCTGAAAAATCTGACTCTTTAGATTGTGTGACTTGCTCCTCTGTAGTGTTTTATCACACCTGTGAATGCATGAAAACACTCCTAAATGGAAGTTAATTCTGTTGTTAAACAACAACAATTCATCTGTAGGGCTGCTGTGTTACATTATCAATGTTAGGACAATACCCTTATTAGGCCATCCAAAACACCACAAAATAATGTGCAACCTTTCAAGTTCTCCAGTACGTACTCTCATTTCTGATAGTCTGCTGAATGCACAAACATAGTATGTGGGACTGGCCTGCCTGCTACCTCCTTTGACGTGTATAACAGATAAATGGATGGCTAGGCAGAAGAATGATTTGATTGGTTTTAATAGAATGTTTGTGACTGCTTTTGCTGTGGTATAATTTTTCTGCAACTTAGAAAATTTAAGCAGTGTGCACACCATACATTAACCACCACCACCCCATCATAAGAAGTGTAGTTTACCCCTCACAGAGCTATAATTCCCAGCACCCTTAACAAACTACAGTTCCTTTTATTCCTTTGGGTGTGATGTGCTTATATGTATGGCACGTACACAGCCTTAGTTTTCAAACAACGTAAGAATCAAGCGTAGCAGAACTTGGCAGGTCCTTTAACACAGCAGGGTGAAGGGTACTTGGAATTATAGATGATATCCCACTCCTTAGAAACTTATACAAAAATATTTGGAGCTACTCTGACTCTTCTTGACCGCAGACTTATTTGGGCCTCAGACTTATAAAGAGATTACCAGCTCCAAGGAAAAGTCAGATAATTACAAGTGTGGCAGAAAAACAGCCTTTTTAATGTTTATAAGTACAGCTATGCCTTGGAGCTTTGTCACTTTAATTATGAACATGGACAAGCTCAGGAAGAGGGCAAGCACACAAACAATGCCCTATTATATGTAATAAGTGTGGGAGAATGGCATGCATTATAAACATTAACACATGTTTCAAAATGACTGAAAAATAAAAATAGTTTTTAAAAGTTCATTTTAGAAAACATATACTGTCTGTGATATGACTGGCAATCACATAAATGCATCAGCTATAGGGTGGCACTGTTTGCACTAGTGGCAAGAAAAATAAGGGCAACCTTTCTGGATAGTGCAAGTGCCAAACCCCTAGAATGCTGACTAGAAGGAATGTTTTTAAATTTTGGATATTGTAGAATTTGTCCTGGTCTGGTGCATGAAATGTCTTTTGTTTTATAGTTGTGTGATTTGTGCTCATGCTGTATTGTGATGGCCATTGGCTATAAACAATAACATTTACTGGAACAGACTGACAAAAAGTAAAAGTTCTCAGGAGAATTAAATCAGCAATATTACTCATATTCTTCTTCTAAAAATAATTCATTTAGTCCATGACCTTTATTAAACCAAACAGAAAAATGTGCCAACTAGATGTTTCCAGACCAAGCCCGCCATTAAGCACGTCAGTTGTAGCAAAAGAAGGGGTGGTTTGGGGCACGTCCATCCCTCAGCTGGAAGAATGCAACTGAAGCAGAGAGAGTGAAATATCAGTGCCAGCTGTCCATAAAATAGTGGTTACAGAGGAATCAAGCACAATCTCTCTTCTTGGCTTGAACAGAGGGGCTGCAATGGCAGATATTCAGCACCTGCAATGATTTTGTTTAAACCTTGAAGCCATTGCAGGTGTTTGTCTTGGGCTCAGGAGAGGGTCCTAGGAAGCCATGTTCATAGCTGAGATCAAGTTGCTCAAGTCTGGAACATGTGGGCTTGTTCACCCCTTCAGCCCATGATGCCATTTTCTATTATGGGAGGAAAACTGGACTTGGAAGATGTTCAACTGAGAGTACATGTCTTCCAAATCCAATTCGTAACGACCCCATCACTTTCAGATCCTAGCTGGAGAACAGGAAGTAAGAGCAATCATGTTCTTCTTTAACAATCATGTTCTTTCTTTAACTATTGCTAAAAAGCTTGCTTCTGCATGCTACTTTCTGGTACCCATGTTTGTTTCCTGACCACGCCTTAATCCTGTAGGTTTGGGGCAGTGTGCTTTTGCAAGTGAGTCTGGAATTCTAATAATAATGGTAATAAACAGTGTTTTTTATGTATGCCTCTGGGTGTCCCCACTTGCCTGTAGGGACCCATTCTAGAACTTTCCCCTCTTCCGTTTGGGGCGCACAGGTTCAGGGCCGGCCTAATACATCTTGGCACCTGAGACGAACCACAAAATGGTGCCCCCCTTCCCACCAGAGTGGAAGGGGTGAGCAAACATCTACATCAGGAACAAGAAGAAGAATAAAGCTCTAGATTGGGATCTGGTGCCCCTGTGGATTCTGCGACCTGAGGCGGTCACCACACCTTGCCTCATGAGTGGGCTGGCCCTGCACAGGGGAAATCCCATAGAAAGAGTGCTGCTGAAATGGCACAAAGGCTGTTACTCCAGTAAAAGTCATACTACATTTTAATATTAAAGTATGTTTGCTGAACATGCTATATAAAAAAGTAACCATTTGTTTTCTGTGAATTATAGTGTACATCTTATTTCTTATTACCTTAATAAGCTCAACATCGTTACGTTGTCTTAGTGTTCAAGGTGTAAACATTAAATGCATACACTAACATACCTCATTCTTTTCTTGTGTTTTCAAAACAACCCTTACAAGGAGCAGGATTTAGAGAGTTTGAATATTGGCATCTCATTAATACTGATATTTCCATTTTTGTGCTTTATTTGGTATCTTCCTATTTAACAGTGATATAATAGAAAATGTATTTCATGGTTGATATTGTAGCAGTTAATAGTAGCAAAATATTAGTACCAATATATCTAAAATGATGTAATCCTTCTTTTCAGGTAATAGAATCATTGGGAATTATTATTTATAAAGCACTGGACTATGGCTTGAAAGAGAATGAAGAGCGAGAGCTAAGCCCCCCCTTGGAACAGCTTATTGATCATATGACCAACACAGTAGAAGCAGATGGGAGCAAAGATGAAGGTTATGAGGCTCTGGATGAAGGAGTAGAAGAAGAAAATGACAAGGGAGACGTTGAAGTTATACAATCTTATCGAGATGTCATGAAGGTACAGACTGGTTATCTGATATTGTTATTTATATTGTTTAGTGCCTTTTAACTGCAATACTGTCAGTTGTAGTCACACTGGTCACATTATCTCCAACACACATAATGTTTGCTTAACGCTTTTGATTTCAACAGACTTCAGTTCATACTTTAGTACTTCATTGGGTTGTAGCTGCCTTGCATATATTTATTTCTCACATGAAATTTGCTGATAATTCTAGACTTTTGCAGATATTAAAACTGTATAATGACACAGTATAGATTCCTATGACATACTATGGTGGTATTACGGATCATCATCAGAGGCCCTTCTTCGTGTGTCTCCTCTGTGACTTGAAAACAGGCCTTTCCTGCAGTGGCTCCCCACTTGTGGAGGGAGACTTGCTTGGTGCCATGGTTACATGTTTTTGCCTGGCACCTGAATATATGTACTTATGTATTTTTGTGGGGTTTTTTAACTGATTGTGCCAGTTCCCTATGGAACAGGAATGAAGTACAGTGGTACCCCGCAAGACGAACGCCTCGTGAGACGAAAAACTCGCAAAACGAAAGGTTTTTTCGTTTTCGAGTTGCCTCGCAAGACGAATTTCCCTATGGGCTGCTCCGAAGCGGGGTGGGGGGGCGGGAACACCTGCCCCAGCCGCCGGGCTTCGTAGCGCTGCTGCGAAGCCGGGCGGGGGGCGGGAACACCTGCCCCAGCCACCCCACTTCGGAACGCTGCTCCGAAGCGGGGTGGGGGGGTGGGAACACCTGCCCCAGCCGCCGGGCTTCGTAGCGCTGCTGCGAAGCCGGGCGGGGGGCGGGAACACCTGCCCCAGCCACCCCGCTTCAGAACGCTGCTCCGAAGCGGGGTGGGGGGGCGGGAACACCTGCCCCAGCCGCCGGGCTTCGTAGCACTGCTGCGAAGCCGGGCGGGGGGCGGGAACACCTGCCCCAGCCACCCCGCTTCGGAACGCTGCTCCGAAGCGGGGTGGGGGGGCGGGAACACCTGCCCCAGCCGCCGGGCTTCGTAGCGCTGCTGCGAAGCCGGGCGGGGGGCGGGAACACCTGCCCCAGCCACCCCGCTTCGGAACGCTGCTCCGAAGCGGGGTGGGGGGGCGGGAACACCTGCCCCAGCCGCCGGGCTTCGTAGCGCTGCTGCGAAGCCGAGGGGGGCGGGAACACCTGCCCCAGCCACCCCGCTTCGGAACGCTGCTCCGAAGCGGGGTGGGGGGGCGGGAACACCTGCCCCAGCCGCCGGGCTTCGTAGCGCTGCTGCGAAGCCGGGTGGGGGCGGGAACACCTGCCCCAGCCGCCGGGCTTCGTAGCGCTGCTGCGAAGCCGGGTGGGGGGCGGGAACACCTGCCCCAGCCGCCGGGCTTCGTAGCGCTGCTGCGAAGCCGGGCGGGGGGCGGGAACACCTGCCCCAGCCACCCCGCTTCGGAACGCTGCTCCGAAGCGGGGTGGGGGGGCGGGAACACCTGCCCCAGCCGCCGGGCTTCGTAGCGCTGCTGCGAAGCCGGGTGGGGGGCGGGAACACCTGCCCCAGCCGCCGGGCTTCGTAGCGCTGCTGCGAAGCCGGGGGGGCGGGAACACCTGCCCCAGCCGCCGGGCTTCGTAGCGCTGCTGCGAAGCCGGGGGGGAGGGGCGGGAACACCTTCTGAAGGCGGGCGGGGGGCGAAAGTCTTTGTCCCCCCTGCCTGCCTTCCCAGGGGCTTTTAAATCGCCCCGGACAGCGGAGAAGTCCTCCGCTGTCCCGGGGCGATTTTAAAATGCCGCCCGCCAGCATTTTAAGATCGCCCGGACAGCGGAGAAGTCCTCCGCTGTCCCAGGGTTTTTTAAAATGCTGGGGGTGGGAAGAAAAGCCCTTGTCCCCCCCCCCCCAGCCTTCAGAAGAGGTCCGGGGAAAGTCTGTCCCCGGACCTGGTCTGAAGGCGGTTTCCCTAGGAACGCATTAATTGATTTTCAATGCATTCCTATGGGAAACCGTGCATCGCAAGATGAAAAAACCGCAAGACGAAGAGACTTGCGGAACGAATTAATTTCGTCTTGCGAGGCACCACTGTAGGTGGCTTAAAATGCAAAAGGAGCATATGAAAGGAGGTTGAGGAACCAGTTCTCTTTAACTCACTGGTGAGAGTTTCTTCCAGTCTCAAAGTGCTTCCAGACTGTCGCTATATTCAGGTGTGATTCAGTGACTTAGTGGCAAATTCAGTCCATGCATTTAAAGTTGATTTGGAGAATTTTTAAAGCATACCCAATTCCTTCAAAATTGGACTTTTTACCACAAGGGAAAGTGATGGGGAGATACACTGTAAAATGTGGGGAAGTATTTGCTTGATGCAACATTGTCTAATCTCCCTTCAAACAACTGCTTTGAGATTTTATCTACAGTCAAGCAAGGGAAAGTGAGGGAAAGTGTTCAGCAACCTCTTCTTACCTGTGCCTTCTGCTCTTTGAATTTCCCCCAGTCAGACTTCTCACTTTTATAGGGATTTGACTGCAACCGAGTTTTAATTTGTGGGTCTGTTACTAGTGTGTCTTGTTTGAACTTTATTGGCCTTCAGGCATTTTATTGATATTTGTAGTATATTTGAGTGCATTGCTAATGCTGCACATAAAAAGACAATTTGTCCACAGTTTTTTCATACAATTAGATCTGTGGAATTAGTTTTGTGGTATTATTTTTGCTATACCCTTTATAGGGATAGTGTGCTGCTAAAGCATATTTATAGCTGGTTATAGATTATGTAACAGTGACACGAGTGGCTTAGGGCAGGCCAATCAGAGCCTAGGGCTTGCCGATCAGAAGGTCAGCGGTTCGAATCCCCGCAACGGGGTAAGCTCCCGTTGCTTGGTGCCTGCTCCTGCCAACCTAGCAGTTCGAAAGCACGTCAAAGTGCAAGTAGATAAATAGGTACCACTCCTGTGGGGAGGTAAACGGTGTTTCTGTGTGCTGCTCTGGTTTGCCAGAAGCAGCTTAGTCATGCTGGCCACATGACCCGGAAGCTGTATGCCGGCTCCCTCGGCCAGTAAAGCGAGATGAGCGCTGCAACCCCAGAGTCGTCCACGACTGGACCTAACGGTCAGGGGTCCCTTTACCTTTTATAGATTATGTACCTGTGACACGCTCTCTTAGGGAGTAGTCCTAAATATGGGAAGCCAGTGTAATTAAGCCACTTTAAATTAAGTCAGCATAAAGTACACCAGATCCAAACTCCATCCAGAAGCCTGGCAAAGGGAAAACAAGCCTTTAAAATAGCATCTGACTTGCACCCCTCTTTTTTGCTCTGGTGGGTTGCCAGGTCACATAACCAAGCTGAACGGCGTTAGGATCCAGCATAAGTCTTCCCTTGCCTGGTCTTGCCCTTGCTACTCACCTGGAATGCCCATTTTTCAGGGCGTGTGCTGGCATAAGTTCAGCCAGTCTCAGGTCAGTCGGCTTAGCCCCAGCTGGACTATAATGAGAAAGTTATACTGGAGTATCTCTGTCTGAGCCAGGATTGGTTACTTATGCCAGCGTAGTATGGCAGAGCTGTGAACCTGCTGGCTGAGCTGGAGATCTACTATATCTTAACTCAGTCTTCCCAGTGAATCTATTGTTAGTCTTGCACCCTTACTCATAGCAGATCATTCTCATTTGCTGGTAGAAGTTCCATAAGCTATTTGCTTGCTGATTTGAACCTACCATTCTTCAAATATTTGTCTTTAAAGGGACAGAGAATGTTATTTTGGCTCTGTTCTGTTTTTTATTCAGCAGCTTGCCTAGAGTACAGATGCGATAACTGCAATGCAAATCCTCTTAGGAATTTCACCACTGCATTGATGTCATTTTCTCCCCAACCCACACACCTTCATCACATTCCACTTTCCTACAAACTCCTAACAGAGAAGTCTGCATGTCTGAACCAGATTAACATCTTAATGCATGTATTGTGTAGCAACAATTGAGTAGCACTATGCAGCATTGCACTGTAATAGTATCTGATGGCATTTTTTGTGTTGTGATATTTGTGTCAGTTCTATTTTATTAACACATTCATTACTAAGGATGTATGCAACAAATTTAGTACCACTGTAAGGAAGATAGTTGGAGGCATGTGGGCTACTTTACTGCCCTTTCACTCATCCATGCCCTTTTCTCTCTTTCTCTTTTTTAGTTCTAGATAGCCTCTTTACAGTCAGTCTCAGGAAGGAGTAAAGCTTACCACATATGTATGGGCTATGAACTGTGAGTGAGCTGTAGTAGTGGGGAAGAGAGTTGGCTCTTTAGTCCTGAACTCAGACCAATCTTCTTTATCACCAAAATATGTTGATACTACATATTTTAGCTATGACAGATTCAATCGAAGCAAGATACAGAACAGTTGAAGAGGGAGTAGCAGCTTTGTGGATATGAATTGTTCTACTGTATTTATTTAGTGTTGTCAGTTTACCTTCTCTCAGTCAGGCATGGATAATTCCTTCAGTGATGGGGGGAAAAGATTAATACATCAATCTGTATGTTCATGTTAGCATTTACTTTGCATTAAAGAAATGCATGTGGCTATATGTACTTTTCTAACAGGTTCATATGGGTGATAGCTACTGAAATACGCCAGTTACCTATACCTTTCCCAGTTGTGCAGATAACCATGGATCTGCCCTAGAACTGGGCCTCTGAGGATGGCCTCATGTCTGGGATATATGATGAAGCAAAGAATAACATGAGCATATGTGCAATGCCATGTTATGAGTAACCATAAAAAGCTCCACCTGAAGGTGAAGAGATCTTGGTAACCTTGAGTATCTGCAATTCCTGCATGACAAATTCAGCACGACTATGGTGGTAGTGTGATGGATTAAGCTTTGACTATCTTTTCTGATTCTGGATATGTAGTATACATCCACAGTGTTTGATGTAAAACTTCAGATACTTAAAACCTCAATACAAATTTATGTGATACTCTTTACACAGACTTTTAGAACTGAAAGTATTCAGGTCATCCATGAATTTGAATTATATTTCTAGTCCTGCTAATCTAACTCAAACCTCTTGACACATTGATCTTAAAGCTTTACAGTATTGCAGTATAAATCTTCAGTAGTCTGAAGAAGTTGCTGTATATTTATTTAACAATTTCCAGACCCCACTTTCCCCCTGCTGATATTCAAAAGTGCTTTCAGAATCTGTTGCTAACAGAAGCAAGTGTTTTATGAAAGTTTGAGTGCATTACTGTTCTTTGATGTCAAAAAAGGATTCATTTCTCATTAAAAAATGCATTTCCTAAGCCTTTGGGTACTTGGAACATATAACCTTGTCATATCCTAAACATGGTTTCACTTTAATGAACCATAATGGGTACTATGCATTGTTATGTTAAGAAAACTCCTGAAATTATGCTATGCAATTTTCTTGCTTCATTGTTCAAAGGGGAAATTCTGTGTTCTCTATCAACTGTGTCAAACTGCAGTTTCTGTGGCCCACCATTAGTTTTGGTTGTTAACTGTTAACTTTAAGAGATATATTTCGTAAAGCAAGGTCAGGTTGAAAGTTAGATGGCTCATAAATTTTAAAAGAGTTCAAGCTCATAGGTGATATTTTCAATGGATACGAGTTGAGAGGAAATACTATTCCTTATGGAATTTCTAACTTTATATTAGATTTTATCATTCTTGTTTAATAACAATGTTTATTTTTCGTGTGTCTGTATGTGTAGGGTTATAGCTAATTAAATCATACTCAGAGTAGACCATTGGAATCAATGCACTTGGTTGACTTTCCCATTGATTTTGCTTTGTCTATACCAAATAAGACTTGATTAGCTACCATCCCACGAGCTTGTATTCTGTCCACTTTGTTCAGAACACAGGGCCAGTACAAGACATTTTGCTGCCTGAGGCAAAGGACAAAGTAGTGCCCTCCCCCAAGGCACATAAGAAGCCAATTGGATTGGAAGTTGAATCTTGATGCAATATTGGTGAAAGGACAGTGTCCTGAACTTCGCTTGAGGACAGCAGACTAGCATAGGGAGTACAGAGTAGGTCACGTGGCACTCATAGCTCTGGTCACTCCCTGCATCTCAGCATCTGCTGCCAGAGGCAGCTTCCTCATACTGCCTCATCTTAGGGCTGGCCCTGTCAGAACAGTGCAGATTCATGGGTTTTGTTGATTTAGATAATTTCTCAAAACATGTTTCTTATACTGGGAAATTTTGCAGGTAGCATTTTAGATACATCAGGGAAAGATGTTTAATAACTACCAAATCATACATGTTAATTAAAAAAATAACTGACTACAGATGCAAATCAAAGAGGCCTGTTCAGTCACTTTGTACCACTGCAGCTACAGCAGCTGATATGGCAAATTTGCTTTACAAACTGAAATGCAGTGTAGCTCCTTTGAGAGTTTGAGTTGCCAAATTGGATATTCAAGCTTACTTTCTCAAGTTTTTGTTTGGCAGGACATTAACTAGTAGCTCTGCACTGCTGTCTTGCTGCCAGCATGCTTTTCACGCAGATACTGACAGAGAAGAAGCAAGTTGCAGCATAAATCCTTGGGTTGAAAATATGCACTGAATTTTGGGGTTGTTTGAGGGGAGAAATCTCGGTCAGCCTCTCATTAAGAGAAATTGAGGGCAGGAACTCAATAAAAAGTATTTTAGAGAACTGAGGGCTAAATTAGATTTGGCTGCAACACCTTCTCTGTTTATATCTCAAACAATATATGGAGAACTAAACCACCTCTCCTTCCTGATTTTAAAGTAAAAAGAGATATTCTGCTGAGAGTTATGTAGCTAGTACTGAAAAATATGAGGGAATTGATTGCTATTGCAAAATTATTCTAACATCTGAACACTTGTTTGTTTGTTTCTTTGTTTGTTTGTTTATCCCTTCCTCCCAAAGGTGCCTAGGGTGGCAATAAAACATCCCAATCTCAAGATTGTTTAAAAACCTAAGAGTCCAACTGGATCGGGTCAAGATGCCATCCAGTCTAGTACTGTTCTCACAGTGGCCAACCAGATGCCTATGGGAGGCCCACAAAAAGGCCCTGAGCAACTGGTATTAAGAGGCATATTTCCTATGACAGCAGAGGAAGAACATAACCATTATGGCTAGTAGTCACTGATAGCCCTTATTCTCTTTGAATTTGTCTTATCCCCTTTTAAAGCCATCCATGTTGGAGGCCATCTTGTGGGAGCAATTTCCATGTGCATTGTGTGAGGAAATACTTTCTTATACCTGTCCTGAATCTTCCAGCATTCAGCTTTCTTGGTTGTGAAGTAGATATGAGCATTTATCTATGATGTATTTGAAAGGCATTGAGATTGGGAACTAATATTTGCAGTTGTCTTTTTATGATGTGCTGATACGTTCCTGTGCAGGGAGATGGCAGCTTTTTTAAATAGAGGGGGAAGTTAAGCCTCCACACCACTGTTTTTAATGTAAAAAAAGTGAGAGGTGACATCAGATAGACCTCATTGTTTTACCTAGTTTGGCCCTTAGTGACATAGCAGTGTTATAGCCACTTGTCAAAACAAACCTAATTGCTAAAGCAGAATGAAGTGTCTGACTTTCAGGCAGACAAGTTGTACTGATCGGTTCCAAAGCTGATCTGATCTGTCTGTGAGTTCATCTCATGGTACAAACACCTTTGCTGTCCAGACTTTAACACTGATAAGTACCGGTACACTGCGGAGTGGGTTGCATCTTTCAGTTTCACTATCAGCATGATGGTGTTAAATCCACCCAGGCAAATTGGATAAGACAGCAAATAATCTGAACTGAGGATCAGCAAGTCAATCTCTTCTTTTCATCCCTGAGCATAGACTTTACTGTCCTTAAAGTTTTAGCTGTGCTGATTAAAGAGCGGCTCTAGAGAAAATCACAGAAATTGGAAAAGTAACACAATTAATAGTCTTCTGATGTTCACCACTATGCGATGAACATTTTATTTGAAATAGGTCTATTAATTTTCCTATTTCAGTAAATAAGGACAAAATACATTATTCAGCTGCACTTGAAAAGCTTGTGTTATGCAAAGTCATAGCTGCTGTATACATTACAGTAAAAACAGTTAGCAGCAAAGAATGACAAAGCAAACAGAAATTTATAAATCCATCAGCAATACATTATCAACCATAATGTCAGCAGGAGCATGGCAGTGTTATGGAACTTCTACTTTTCACACTTTCAGTTGGAAAGTCTCCAGAAGCCAGGCATGATGTTCAGATAATATGGGAATAAAATACACTGTACATTCTTGTGAAAGTAATGATTGATCATGAAATATTGACTTTGGATCATAAGTAACTCTCCATCACAGAATGGCCAACAATTATTGTCCATGGAAATGTCATCCATGGAAATGTCAACCATCTTGTTTCTGGCTTAAATCTTTAGGTATGCTTTAAATTTAAATTTCACTGGAAGCATAGCATCTCATATGCTTTCACAATTGTTAGTAACCACAGAAAGAAAACTTATCAAAATAAGCTGTTCAGACTTATTTTCAGAATTTACTTCACCTTTTGGGTATTACTTTTGCTGACTGTGTAGTCTGGGGGTTTTTTGGATTGGAAACTATAGTTGTGTGTTTTGTGGAAAGGAAATATTGTACACCAGATATTGTTTTTGAAGCACATTATAGCATTAGTTACCTTTGAATTATGATTTTGAGACTTGGAACTGGCAAGTTCTTGTTCTAGTTCTTGTTCTAAATTCTAGTTCTTGTTGTTCACACCACTTTCCACCCTGCATTTTGTTGATGGATTCATATTATGTGCTTGATAGTTTAAATCTTGATTTCTGTTTATAATGGCATTCTATGCAAACATGACTTTGAATCACTGTGCTGTAGAAGTACATAGAAAACTGTACCTCTTAGCATAGAGTTTGTGTTCTAGTGCTCTTTGTTCCTTTGGTTACAGTAGACAACAGTCCAATTGATTCTGCTATAGCTCTGAGGTTGGAGATCCAAGTTTTCATTCACATTGTGGAAAGTTCCACATATTAGTCTGCCAGTGCAAACCTGTTTTGCTTCTGTTATCCTTATTTCTTAAGTAAATTTGAGAAGAATGGAGCCCTAATGATTCCAGTTAATACCTCAGAATCCTTGCAGTATTAAGCTCATCTCTGCTGAGGACACATGCCTTATTGTCTAAAAAATTTAGGGGGAACTAAGCATGACATTAAATGCATATTGTTTCTTGGAAGCTGCTCTTTCCTTTGGGAGGAAATCCCCATTTGGTGCTAACAGGAATAATAATTTCAGAGGAAGGATTTTCTTCAGACTGCAGTAAAAGAGGAAAAGGCTACATTCTCCTTTGTAGGTTAGAGGGATATGCTGGGGGAAAGCAGTTTACAGTGGTATTGCAGTGTAGTCTACTGTTAATATTGCAGGTTGGAGATGAAGCTAAGGCTGCTTTGGATTCACAGTAAAAATGTCCTTGTGTTCCAGCAAAAATCAATCTACTAAAATTGCTCCTTCAGACATTCTCCAAGGCCAAGTCAAGTACACAATTGCATGCAGAAGCTTCATGCTCCATTTACTTGGATGCAGACTGACTGCAGTATTAAATGTTCAGAAACCTTTTTTAAAAACAGAAAAAATGGGCACCACATAGATTCATAGAGTTGGAAGTGACCCAATAACACACAAATTACAGCAGTGGCATGCTGATTTGGGGTTTGTTCTTTTAGCCCCTCAGGCTCACATAACACATGCATACTTACATGCCCTGGTTTTAAGGTGTAAAAATGTCGTCAGGGGGGAATATTGCTGAATTGGCAAAATGTCATGGAAAACCCAGGTGAATGGCAACTCTAAAAGCACTATTTTTGGTTTGTTCCAAAGAAAAAGAAAGAAACAGCTTAGGCTCTTCCTAAAAAAAGCCTAAACAACTTTTACTTTTTGGCAACCCTAATAAATGTCGTTGTGACTTTGCTTAATTTTTAACCTTGAAATCTTTGCCTTTCAGATCAAATTTTAACAATAAACCATATTATTCATTCATTTCATTTCATTTATTATTTGCTTCCTGTGAAGCAATTAACAATAAAACACCCATAAAAACACCCACAACATAACAGGTAACAGTTTCATAGGGCTGGATCCAAAGTTTACTGCCTGTGAGCAGAAGGGGTCATTATCCATCAGTGGTTTCCTCACCAATGGTGTGAGGATGCAAGCTTTATTGATTCTTCCTTGTCCTTGCAGTGCCTCACACTATTCCACTTCCTGTCCTCCCTCCTCCAGCACAAGCAGAACTCAGCTGAATGCAAGTCTGAATCCAGCACTTAGGACTCATCCACACTTCTTTTCTGCTGTACTTTCTAGTCACAGGTCTGAGATTTTTAGGTCCCTGTCTGAACAGTTTTGTTTTGTATTTTTGTCCCACCACGTTATCAGAGAAAACCCACTGTTCCTTCTGATTCAACAGTAAACAGCTGGCTTTCCTGGGAAAAGCAGCAGGACAAAAAAAACACAACACACACACAAAAACTTGGACACAGAAATCCAAGTCCTGTGCCTAGAAAGTGTGGGTGCGCCCTTAGTGTCTCTTTTTTTTTGGGGGGGGGGTTCCCTAGGACTTTCCAAACCTTCTCAGACTCAAAGCTTCTCGTTTAACCCATGCTGTGCTTTTAGTTGTAGTAGTAGATGACTTATAGGAAATGATTATCAGTATGTTTATGCACAGTAATGCAATCAGAGACTTCAGTGTAATAGGACCATGTTAGTTCTTGGATCAAGTTAGTAATCTCAGCCCCTAACCACAGTGTTACTGTACATTTCCTACCATTGCAGTTTCTACGCAACTGTGTCCTTGAGGTAATGCTAGGCTCGGCTTCTTTTGGATCCTCTTAAGAGGGTCCATACACCATCTGCTATCTCCCAGGTGGTTACAGTAATCCCTTCCCCCACACAGAGAATGCATTAACCCTGCAAAGTGCTACACTGAGCTACAATCTGAAACAAAATGTCATGTTATTTGATTCCACTGTTCTATACCTTTTCTCCAGGACCGATTTTGTTTTAGTCACTGTTTAAAGTGACTAAATCTCAAGGGAAGTTTGGACTAAATCAAAGGGCACTGAATCTCAAGGGAAGTTTGGAGATTTCATGTCATTCCTGGACAATACATTGTCTATAAGTACCAACACAGTATTAATTATGGTTACAATATGGGAAGCCAATAACCAGATTCCACACACACCCCCTTGAAGTTTCCTCCCCAAAACTTTGGTATTTTCTTCTAGACCCTATTAATTGAATCAGAGGGAATAAATTAACCCCCGAGACAAAAGGTTTACAAGTAAGGCGTTATCCCATGCATACACAAGTAGATGTCCGTTGTTCTGATGTCTTATAAAAAGCAAACTAACAACTTGCATCTGGTCATGCAATTCAAAATCTGTCTTTTGGCTGAGAAAACAATCTAACGAAGGACAAAACATGTCCTACATACTGAGCAGCATTTTAATGCCTTACATAAGGATACATAAACTGCAGGTCTGAATTCTAAAACAATAGAATATAGCTGCACATTTTGCTTGCTTAATATTATGTTGGTAGATTCATTTTATATGGCATTCTAATAATAGCCACCTTGCTCTGAAAATAGGCCTCTTCTCTAGAGTAAATTATTGTATATTTATTTATGACATTTGTGGGAGTTTTGGAAGTATATTTTTATCCTGCTCTTATTCTTTACCAAGTATGAAACATATGCAGCCAGAAGATATGCCTCTTTAAAAACAAAGAGTACATGTTAGATTCAATAGTGTGTAGTAATAATATATGTTTAAAATAATTTTTCATATAGGTTCTTGCAAGACTTGTTCCTTTTGATTATATTGAAAAAACCTTTTAAAATAGAAAAGAAAATGACGGCTCATGTGATTTTATTTTAATTTTAAAACACTCATATACATTACTTCTTTTCTAGTTTAAAATGTAAAGAGTTATGCAAAAATGATCACTTTTAAAACGTTTTTCATATTGAATTTTAAATTCCTGTAACACGCCCCCCCTTGGGATCTTATGGTGAAGGGTGGTAAAAAATCAAAAAATAAGAAGAATGACAATAATTCAGACTCCGCATGTATACTATAACTAGGTGCCACAAGGTACCTGTATATTTTCCCTTGTGGGGCAAAACACAGCTTTTTGTGGTAGGCAATTTAGACTGGCGCGCGCACACACCCCACCCTGTGCCATGGCCCCAATTTAAGCTGGTAGCTGTTTTTAAATTATTATTATTATTATTATTATTATTATTATTAATTGATTAATCTTCTATTCAAGCATCTCAAGGTGATGCACAATAACAAAACCACCAAAAAGTAGATTTTAAAAAAACCAAAACAAAAGCCAATGCCTGTGGCAGAGTTTCCTTCATTCAGCTGAGAAGAACAAAAGTGTCTTCAGTTGTTTCCAGAAAGTGCAGATAGTGGACACCTGTCATATCTCAACAAGAATGCTGCTCCTTAGGTGGGCAAACACACCAAAAGTCCTGCTCTGAGTCATCGTGGAGCAGGCTTCGGGTATTTTTGGAGTTTGCAGCAGAAGCTCTCCCACATACTGCAGTGACCTGCTGGGTATATAAGGCATAAAACAGTTTCTCAAATATATATATATTTAATTACAGGAGATCAGTGATGGTTCTCCTGTCTAGTTTGGCCCTAAGGCTGTCTAACAACATTTCTGGAGACCAGGTTATTCTTCCCCACCACACTGCTGCCTTCACGCACACAGAGGAAGCACAGAAGTTGTTTCAAGCAGTGCTTTTGAGAAGCGCTTTAATTACTGCTCATCAGCTAATGAGTCGAGATTAAATCCTACTGCTTGGAACAGGGCATGCAGCCAATTCAGGATTAAACCCTCTCCTCTCACTCATCAGCTGATATCACCAGTGACCTCAGCTGATGGGCGAGCATACATGGCTTGGAGAAAGTTGCCTTGTGGGCTAAATTGGACCTCCTGGCAGGCCAAAGTTGGCCTGGAGCCAGAGATTCCCCACCCCTGATGTAGAAGGAGAGAAATGACTTAGGGACAGCTGCCTGGTTTTCTTATCACAAATGCCTGTGTGGCTGAAAGGATGTGAAGATGGCAGGTATTAGTATCAGAGAGGAAAGGCAAGAACCAGTAAATAGATTTTGACTGTGTGAATAAAAATACACAGCATGGAGAGTGTATGTTATGTTTCCATCTCCCAGGGTTGAAGTGAGGGGCTCACATAAGGCCTTTGCTTTGTCTCTGAAATGAAGATTTGGTGAAATGTGTTTTATCTTTCAGTTCTACAGCAAATGCATGACATTATTCAGGCTATATTTTTGCTGCTTAATCAGAGAATTGTCATTAGTTGGTCTTTTTGGTCCCATGGGAAAGAATTTTTTTCACTCTCTAGAGAAAAGAGAACAGTAATACAGCTCTTTTCAAATGATGATTAGAAGTGGAAGCAAGCGTGTATCTTTTGAACTCTGATCCCAGACAGACTGAGTTGTTGTGGTGCAGATTTCAAGGCTTTATCTGAAAATGCTTATATAGAAGCCAAGTGAGCTCTGAGAAGTCAGTCAGTTGTGAATATTTTGTTGTAATTTGGTTTCACTCTTGATGAAGTACATTCAAATGGAGCCAGAAGTTTTGTTTGATCTTTCCTGATAGTTGTGATTTCTGTTAGCACCAGGCTGGCTGGGAGAGTTGTGCTCCCTACTCAAATGAGAATGAACCCAGAGAGAGAAGCTGGCAAGACTCCCCTGTTTACATAATGTGACCTCTGAATGTAGATGGAAATGCTCTAATCTTCTTAGTGATCTAAGCAAAAACTGAATACCGCAACCCAGTTTCTAGGCATCCCAGAAGCTGTTTGAAAATAAAAGCTTCCCATAGAAATTTAGTTAAGCAGCACTTCCACTTCTATTTTTGCTCCTGTTGTAATGTAGTCTAGCTTATGCACAGACCTTATCGCATTCCAGTCTTATTCCATGTCTACCAAGTGATAGAATAATCAAAATAAGCATGCACTATAGTACAAATGGTGGGTGGGTGCGTGCATTTGTATATTTGATAATATTTTAAGTGCAGGCATTTTAGGTTCTCTTTCTAAATGCCTCAGGACCACAATACCTCAAGGACCACGCATGAACCAACCTGGGCCCTGCAATCATAATCTGAGGCCCTTCTTTGTGTGCCCATTCCACCAGAGCCCCAGAGGTCAGCAACAGAAGAACAAGCCTTTTCTGTGGTGGTTCCCTATTTGTGGAATGCTCTCCCCAGGGAGGGTTGCCTGGCTCCTTATTATATATCTTCAGACACCCGGCAAAAACATTTCTCCGTATCTATGCCTTTGGCTGATTGAACATTCTATAGCCCTTAAATGCGTTTGTAGGAAGGGCATTATTGGTTTGTTTTTGTTTTTTGCTTTGTTATGTATTTTTTGATCTTTGTGATCTTTAGATGAAGGGCTGTACAGTATACAAATATAACTATAATGATAATGATAATAATAATGATAATAATAATAATAATAATAAAGCAAGAACAATGATGCTTATATGCATTAAAACATTTGTTCCCCCCTAGCTCTGTGCTGCTCATCTGCCAACTCGATCAGAGGCACCAAATCACTATCAAGCAGTGTGCCGGGCACTATTTGCAGAAACAATGGAGCTGTACACATTCTTGGCCAGAATTAAAAGTGCAAGAGAGGTAAGCATGGTAAAAGTAATGAGTGTTTGCTTTACTCATTTTTGAGACTTGTTTCGTTCTTCTGTACACTAATATGTACACATACTATGTCAAAAAAGCTAATTTTTGCCAGAATAGGTTGGAGGACATTCTGTTTTAAGGATGATGCTTCCCACTGGACTTGATAGGTAGGATTTTTAGACCCTTTCCTCGTCCTCTTCCAGACCTACCCTGCCTATGGCTTTTACTCTCTCTGGAAATATTCCTATATTTGAACCTTTCTAGTGATATGAAAGGTTCATATAGTGATATGTACCTTGACAGTGACTTGCAGTACAATCCTAACCTTATTTACTCAGAAGTAAGTCCTACTGAATTCAGTGGGGCTTACTTCCAGGTAAATGAAGTTAATATTGCAGCTTTTAGCATTTCTCTTATAGGTGGTATATTAAAAACATTGATAGACTTAAATTTGTGGTGACCAGAAAGCTCTTAAAATAACTGCTCTCTGGAGAGGTTTAGAGTGTGCACTCTGATTTAATGCTGCAGTGACCTTTGGTTCAATAAAGAATGAGCCATTTCCTGTCAATTCAACAAATCTCATTTGAGGATTCGACTTCTGTTCAATGTCATCCACAGGGTCTATTTTTTCATGCTGATATGATAAAACTAGAATGTGTACAGATGTATATAATTTGTGTGGTGAGCCTGCTCTGGAAGTGCACTCATTGCATTTTGTTCAGAATTACAGCCTTTCCCCCAGATTGAGTTCAATAGAAACTTGTTCTGCATAATTTTTGCAAAAGCTGACTGTGCACATGACTAATTTGCTGGAAGTAGTGATGTCATTAAACCTCTTGCCATGAAACTTACTGCCCTAATGTTCATTTTCATTAGTTTTTCATCATAATAAAGCAGTCAGGGTGAATTGGTTTTACAAGTCTGTAATACAAACAACAACAACAACAGCAACAACATGCTTACTCAATAAAGTTTACACATCAAGCATCCAAACTGTCTATTATCTGTCTTTTTGTATAGAAAGCAGTAACACTTGTTCTTTAAAATAAAGAAGGAAATACAATCTCCCTCAATGGCTCAAGCTTTCAAATGATCTCTCAGGGGAGATTTCCCTGTATTATCTTTCCCAACAGATGTCAACCTTTTCTGGGATCTTTAAATTTTCAGCAGCTTTTTACAACATGTTCTTAGCAAAAAGTTAGTTTAGTTACCCGAAACAACAATAAGTGAAATTCAGGTTTCAGTTAGGTGAAATTATAATGGAATGCGTCACATTATTTATACAAAACTTTCAATTGGCAGTGGTGCAGAGATTTCTAGTGTTAAGCAGAGCAGTGTATAATCAAATCTCCTTGGTGGAAAAATTTATATACAGATGCAGGAAATAATAAGAAAACAATAGAAGGGAAACATATACACATGGCTTCAGCTGACACAAACTGTGACAAATATGACACTATTACATCAAGTTAAATAAAGTACCTTTAAAAAGGCCAGGTCTAGAAATCTAGCAATAAGCCAATTTAAACAACAGATGATCATATTTCATTCCTTATATTACAAGTTTATAAGGTTGATTATAAGGTTGTTGTAAATATTACAACTAGTTAATGTATGTGAAGTGCTTTTAACACCTGAAAATGTTATACAAATGTCAGCTATTTATTATTATTATTATTATTATTATTAGTGGTGGTGGTGGTGGTAGTACGGTGAATAGCTTGGAGATAGGGCAGGAAGTTCAAATACTGTACATTTCATATTAGGTATATGGGTACCCCACCATATACAACAGAAACCAATGCATCCACTCACAGATATTAATAGGCCCCCAGTGTTAGACCATATAGACCTTCTAAAGGTAATAATCTGCAAATCTAACTGCCTAGAAGCAGCTAGCCAGTAGCACATGCTTCAAGGCTGATACCGCCCTCTTATATCTCAGGTCAGCAGTGTCATTCTGAATCAAGTCATGGATAACAACTTTTTTTAGCAACCACTGATCCAACACTGATAAGCCAGAGTCCATTCTTGAAGTCCTGCATTGACATCAAACCCAGAGTAACAAGGGTTGAAGGGAGAACTGAAACAACTGGAACCCCTTTCATTAACCTTGTGTTGTTTTCTTGCCTGTGCCCCTCCTTTCTCTGTCTCTACCATTTTGATTCTGGGCCCCACTTGATCCCCACTCTATTCATCATCTGTTGCCCACATTGCAAATATATTGGCTGAGATTCAAAGATGCCGTTCCACTAGTGTAAAGCCTCTTTTGGTTATGAAAGGGCTGGTTCTGATCTATTCTGACCATACTGCTGCTGTTTCATTGCAACATATCTACCTTTTATTTTAACCTGCAGAATTTGAAGAAGATGCAGGAAATGGACAGAGAAGGAACTGATGACTCCAGCGCTGATCTTGATGATTTAAAAACTGCTGATTGGGTAATACTGCCTTGTAAATAATACACTAAATATTGTGGCCAAATATAGTGTACGATTGTGGAGTGTTTTTTGGGTTTTTTTACTGTTCATGTGTTTTTATTTATTGATAAGCATATTTCCAAACCTCCAACTCTTTAAACATATTGTGGTAGTGTACAATAAAAGCATCAGAATATCATAAATTTATAAACATTATCTATACAATTTATATAATACCTATAAAAGCTTATAAAATTATATATTTAGAACCATAACTAAGAAAAAGTTATAAAAGTTAATTTAAACTAGTGATCATTATGTTTTGGATCAGCTTAGTTATTTTTCTTAGTGGGCTAACATTTGATTATGGATTCTGAAAAATATTAATGTTCTTGATTCTTCAGGCTCAGTTTTGGGTGCAGGTCATGCGAGACTTGCGAGATGGTGTGAAACTGAAGAAAGTTAAAGAACGTCAGTTCAATCCTCTTCCCATAGAGTATCAGCTCACTCCGTATGAGATGCTGATGGATGATATTCGATCCAAACGCTATACTTTAAGGAAAGTTATGGTAAGCTGTGACAACAAAGTTAAAAAAGAAATGACCACCTTTCACTGTGTCTTTTGGTGAAAGTCAGGTTTATGATTCCACACATATCCATAGAATAGTGGTGGAAACCCTGCAGCTTGTATAGATGGCATTATGCAGACCTCTGGACATTGCAGGCCCGCTCTTGTTCTGTAGACCACTCTGGAAATTGCTTCCTCTTCCATGGTGTGTGCAGAGGCAGTTTTAAAGGCTGTGCGACTGGTTTGTCCACACTGGGTCCTGGTGCCACAAGGGATGCTTCAACAATGGTGTAGAACAGAGCACGAGAGGCAGGGGGTGCTGAATTTTAGCATTGCATGGGGCACCGCTGAAATTTGAGAGCCGAGAGAGAGAGAGAGAGAGAGAGAGAGAGAGAGAGAGAGAATGTGTGTGTGTGTGTGTGTGTGTGTGTGTGTGTGTGTAAGTAAGTAAGTAAGTAAGTAAGTAAAAGAGAGAAAGAAACAGACAGAGGGAGACACAGAGAGAGGGCCCACGCAGAAAAAGCCTTATAGGGCGTATAACAGCTTTGTTGCTGGGAATCACAAGTGAGGAAAGTGCTCTTGCATTCATATTCTGTTTGTGGCCTTCAGGCCTATGTGAGAATAGAATGCTGGACCAGCAGCTGCTGTTATGATCATTTTGGCAATTTGGGTGGGTGGGTGAAATGCAGGCAATATGTAGGTGGAAGTTGCCAATGGCTGCAGCAAGCAGAATTCGTCCCATTGTGCCTTGCTTCTTTTTGGCTGTTGTGATAGTTCTGGATTTTTGGTCTGATTCATCAAAGATAATTCTTAATGTCAAACAACGTGCTATTATCTTCAGCACCCCTTAGCTGATTGAAGACTGTTGATGCGTTTCAGTGATTATGATGGTTTTAGGATGCATTGCCCTGTTTCCATTTTCAAATTACCAGATGATACAGATATGCAGATAAAACATTAGTTTTCTCTCTTTCAGGTCAATGGGGATATCCCTCCACGATTAAAAAAGAGTGCTCATGATATTATCTTGGACTTTATCCGATCTCGACCTCCATTAAATCCAGTATGTAATCTGATATGTGCCTTTTCCTAGTTAAGATGTAGCTTTTAAATATATTTTGTTTGCAATAATTGTTTTTATTGATGCTCCTACCACTTCTCACCTGAAAAATGCTGTAGAATAGAAAACACAAACATTTTCCATATAATCTATCCCCTTTCAGCTTTATAATGCTTGCATAGAAAGTTAAAACAAGTAACAGGAATTCTTTTAAAATAAAACTCTCTGGTATTTTCACTTTCCTTCTAATCAGAATTCCCTGCTCACAGTATATTGCTCTCAGTAGGTTTTCTCAGCTTGAGTCTTGTACTCTTCCTCCCTTCTGTGGCCAATTCCTGCCCATACATTGCCTCTCTTAATTTCTCACACACTTGTTGGGCCATTTAACCAGGGACAGGTATGCCCAAATGCACTTCCTCCTCTTGGTTATGCTATCTTTTCCCCTTGGTATTTAACATACATAGGATTCAGAAAAGCACTAACTTTATTGCTGCCAGACTCCCTGTTGAATTAATACGCATTCCTTACAAACCTATTTCAGCTAGCCTTGTTGTTTGCTTGCTGGGTTTTTTCATTCCTGACTCTGTCCACACATTTTCCAATATCAATTTTTATTTGCACCTGTATTTCTTGATTCAAGGAAGGAGAGGTTTTAATTCACTATAAATCATATTTCCCAATTAACTTGTAGCCTCCTAGTTGTTGTTTTTTACCCTGTCATGCCCAGTTCCTGATGAATATACCCTTTTTATTTAAAAAGGGATGGGGGAATACTTTAATTTCTAAATGGGGCAAGTACAATTACTACCAAAAAAATTAGCTGCCTTTGCATTGAGCACTGAGGAGAAACAACATGAAGAAACAAAGTCTATCAGACCTGCTATCTTGAATTTGATCTAGTTAAGAATCAGTAAGGTTTATTATATAAGCCTGTCTGGATCAATGCCTGAATCCATCCCATAACCCTATGTGTGTTTTAGTTTACGAAAGACTTCACCATGATAATAATTTGCTGTACACATCTCTTGTGAAGTGTTTGGCATCAATTCTCTACTTTTATATTAATGTTCACAAGGCCTCTGCAAGAAAACTAAAACCAACCCCACCAAGACCACGTAGCCTCCATGAAAGAATACTGGAAGAAATCAAGTCTGAAAGAAAACTGAGACCCGTCTCTCCTGATGAGATCAGGCGCAGCAGGCTAGGTATTTCGATTTTGATTATATTAGTCCTGGGTGGTACTCTGCTGATGAAATTATTGCTTATTGCTAATGGCTTGTATCCAACTGGTGTCCTTCCGCTTACTGAAGGCTCATTGATGAAGCAGAGCCTTCTATCATGAGAACAGGGAATGAGACATTCTCCAGTGATTCCCCACACACCTGCACACTGTTCTGAAATGTCCTTTTGTGCTGATTTGGGGGTGTGGGGAGTAAGGGGCTAAAGAGGGAAGGAAATTGCTAAACAAAACCCAGCCTGCTAATTTTGATAGGTGGCGATTGTACCTAAGTTGCTTGATTCTTGCAGGCGTGAAAAAACCAGTATGTTCACTGAGCTCTCTTCATAAGAACAGTCATTAAAGTGAAATGGAATGCCTGCAAGCTCAGGAGTTCTGATTGCTTATTAAAAGGCACATGGGCTCTGTATTTATTAAAATAATAATAATTATCAGTGATTTAGACCAGCTATTTCAATTTTCAGTTATTTCATTTTTCTTATGTTGGTCTAGGAAAATATAATTGCCACAATGTTCTTTGCTGGACACGTGGAGTAGTTTTCCACTAATTTATTGACAAGTAGCAGTGGTTGCTTTCCTTTTGTACAAAGCAACATGTCACTTATTCTTTTGGTGTATGGGGTGTGTGTTTTTAACTTCTCTTTCAATTTCTGCACAGTAGTCCTACAAGATTCCATTTAAATGCAATAGTGTGATATCTAGCCCACATGTAACAGCTTGGAGAAGAGTGTGTGTGATACCCATACCACTTTCTACATTAATAAAAATCAAGGTAGATATATGCTGCAGCATTGGACACATGAACACACATCCTCTCAAAAACTAAATAAAAACAAGTCAATGAAATTATAGGGCATTGATGCAACTGGAGAGAGATATTTGCTGTCTGACACTTAAAAAAATGCTGAAACTCTCACATATTAAAACTTTTATTTAAAAGTCATAAAACAGCACCACCGTGAGAGGATTTGTGTATCTACTATTAATGTCACAGGCAATAAAGAAGGAAGTGCCTATAAATGGGGAGGGAACCATCTTCATCCCCATCAGGGCACTAGGCTCCACCTATACCAGCACAGTGTTACTTTAATTTTTGTTGTTTTCACTGCTGCTGCCAGAAGGCAGAAAAATTTGCTTAGGGAGGATGGATCTTTTCTTCCAAAGTGGAGTTTAGCAACCCCTAAATTATAGTGTCAGAATATTCAGTGTGAATACTATTGCTGTTCAAGTTATCTATTTACACATCCAACTTTACAGTATATAATTATGCACCAGCAGTGCAAGCCGTTGCCTATTTTCAGTTTTCATGAGCGCATATATAGTCAACTGGTTAAAAGCATGAGTTGTAACCCAATAAGGCCCTTTTCCATGTTTTAGTTCAAATGTTAGCATACTGGGCAGCTTTAGGCAGACCACCATTTTTCAATCTTAATTCCGCGTCTGTAATTTGTGGATAATACAGGCCTACATTCCATGGTTGTTGTAAGGATTACTGAGTGAAGTATGTGAAGCACTTTAAGCATTTAGAGAAAACACTATAATCACCAATAACTGCTCTTTTTACAACCAAGATGACCTTATTCTCATCAGAAGAATGGTAGATATCTTTGAAGAATAGTTATTTTGTGCATTTGGCAATTTACAGTTGGGAGTAGAGTCGGGAATTTTATGCCAGTACTGAGATTAATTGACCAAACTATTTTGAGTACCTCTGCAATTGCATGTGCCTACCTCCTTGAAATGTAGTGCCATAATGTTTGCCACCCTCCCCCACCCTCCTTATGTATTTATGCATGTATTTCTATTACAGTATAACTTTTTCAGCAGCATCTTTATGACAGGATTTTTTTTTTTTACTTTACCAGTGATCCTAAGTACATTCATAGCCACTTCTAACATGACAAATTTCCTATACCAAAATAATTTTGAAATATAAAATAGAATTTACAAAATCAAAACTGAAAAAATGCAGGTCTGTTTTTCCATGTGTGTATGCCACAGAAACCTGCTAGCAGTCAGAACTTCCTTGCAGTTAAACATGTGAAGCAAAATAAATGTGTATTTATTGTATGTGACACTGTACACAAAGATTTATATGCAATTTTCTACACTCATTTAAGTAATTTGTCATCTGTCAAGTGGCCCTTACTGGAATCGATGTGACTTCGGGCCAAATTAGAAGGTATTAATCCTGCATGCAGGCTTCAGGAAAGCCTTTACTTATGGCTATGTAATGTGAAGGCAGTGTAATGTTTAAAAGATTATCACCACATGTCCAGCCCAATTATGCATAGTATCTGTACACCAGCATCATCCCTGATGAGAATGTGCAACAATGATAGGTATATTATAGGCGTGCATATTGGGGGCTGCACATGCAGTAAAGATCTTTTAAATATCATACTCACTGTGCTCTGCATGTGGAGTTAATATTAGCTAAACTAGCCCTTCCAGGGAAATATATGTTTAGGATCCAGGTGTTAATGTATTTCCAACCTCCCATGATGCTGTTGCAGTGTTTACACTTACACCTTTACTGCTGTAAAGAAAAAGTGTCTGACTCATTTCAGATTTAGATTGGCCTGTATAATAAAATTTGAAATGTCTCTCATTTAAACTAACCTTCTGTTTTCTTTGTGTTCCCTTAAAAGCAGATTGTTTTTCTTTTGTCATTTTGATTTCTTTTCTTTTCTTTTTCCAGCAATCCGGCCTCTTAGCATGTCTTACAGTTTTGACTTGTCAGGTAAAAAGTGCTACAGCACCTGACGTGGTTATTGTGATAACTGTAAATCGTGTTCCATTCCATTTCTTTGTTTAATGTAAGAAAAACATCTGAAGGATGTTTTTCCAAATCCTAGTCTGCAGATTTTAAGATTAATTTAAATATCATCTGATATACACGCTAAAATCATTAGCATTTGTGTAAACATTTCTTTAAAAAAATACTGTAGTTATAGAAGAGTGCAGAGCTAGTATAATATATTTGAGTAAACACCCATTACTCTGACTGGGCACCCAAAGGGAAAGAGTAACTCCTCTATGAAGAAAGGTTGCGGCATTTGGGACTTTTAGTTTAGAGAAAAAGTGAGTAAGCGGTGACATGATAGACAAGTATAAAATTATGCATGGCATGGAATAAGTTTTTCAGTAAAGTTTTTCTCCCTCTCTCGTAACACTAGTACATGTGGACATTCCATGAAGCTGAATCTTGAAAGATTCAGGACAGATAAAAGAAAGTACTTTTTCATGCAGCACAAAGTTATATGGAACTCGCACCCGTGGCAGGCAGTGATGGCCACTAACTTAGACAGCTTTAAAATTGGATTAGATACAGTCACGGAGGAAAGGGCTATCAAATGATGGCTCTTATCTGCCTCCATAGTTGGAGGCAATAATGCTTCTGGATACCAGTTGCTGGAAAAACAGGGTGGGAGAATCATCTTGTGCTCAAATCCTTCTTGCAGATTTACCACAAGCATCTGGTTGTCCACTGTGATAATGGGATGCTGGACTATATGGGCCATTGGCCTGATCTAGTAGACTCTTCTTGGGTTCTTAGGAATTTATTCACAAACCATTTATAGAAGATTGGTTCTGTTGGTACCAGTGCAATGCTCCACAACAGTGTTGGTCCAGAACTCCCTTCATACATGAGCCAATGACAGGCATGATCTTCTAACCACGATTAGCAGTGGCCTCTAGGCTCATGCAGTTTTCCTCCACTTCCACATGAGAATTTTCCTTCCCTTTTATTTTCATATGGCAAGATCAGAGCTAGGTTTGAAGGAGTCCAGGAGAAAAGCCCCTCCTAGGACCTCCCATATCACCCTGGTCTTTGCATCAAGGAAGCTTAACAAGTAGCTTTGTCACTTCTTAACATGTTTTCTCAATGTGACAGGTGCACTGCAAAGTGAAGCACTTTCTGAGGGTATTGCCACCTGCCGTTTTCATTTCCCAGAATACCTCTTGGCACCAGGTCCCAGAAGCATTCTGAGGAAAAGCAGATGGTGGGTGGATGCAGCCTTGGCAGCCACTTTGCAGCATGGACACCACTTTGGTAAAAAAAATAAAAAATTAACAAAGAAAATGAAAAGTTATTTCAGAGTCTAGCATTAGCTCTGAATGGCCTTCCTGGGACCTATGAGTCCCAGCATTTACCTGACCATTGCAGGTGCTCACAGTGGACCTGAACCATAATGTAGCGTACTAGTATATACTAGTGCACATGTGTACTAGTATTTCATCGAACCATGGTAAGCACCAAATATGAGTTTGCAACTATCATTAAAAATAGCTTTCAGAACTCTGGGGAGAGCTAAGCAGAGCATAACATTAGCCATGGCTAGTTCTGAAAATCTAAGAGAGAGAGAATTCACATGGAAAAGGGGAGGAGGAAGGGAGATAAAATGAGAACTTACTATTCTTTCTTGAACTCATAACCTTATGAGGTTGTTTCAATAGATACAGTGGTACCTTGGGTTACAGACTCCGCTAACCCGGAAGTAGTACCTCGGGTTAAGAACTTTACCTCAGGATGAGAACAGAAATCATGCGCTGGCGGTGCGGCGGCAGCAGGAGGCCCCTCTAGCTAAAGTGGTACCACAGGTTAAGAACGGTTTCAGGTTAAGAACGGACCTCCAGAATGAATTAAATTCGTAACCAGAGGTACCACTGTACTCTCTTTTTTCTATTACTAAAATTATATGTGCTACATTAAACAGGGTGACATCCAGTGATATCTGCCTGCTTGCGCAACAATGCTTTGTGTTTCTCTTCTCCCCATTTCAGCCCCCCTGCATGCCCCCAAAATCTGCTCCAGAGGGGCTGCTGTGGGGAGGAAAGGGAGGTGAAATCCTCTTGCACAAATGGACACCCACTTGTAATATGTTGGATCTGGCCCATAACCTTTCACACTAATACATTAATATGCTGTAGATTTACTATTTAACATGTTACAGATTTCAACCATGCTTTGGATTTGAATATTATCTAAAGAGCTTTTGCTTTTCTGTTTCTGTTTGAAAAGTTTTATAACAGGCAGGCACGTGCATCACACAGAAATGTGATGTTGGTACTTTATCGTCTGAATTCTGAACCTTCCTCTGAGTTGTGCTTTTGGGGAGCAAATTGAGGAGTTTGTGGATAGAAGCGGGCTAGCACATGATCAGCACAAGCTTCAGTTATCATGATTTTGGATTAAGAAAGAATAGGCTGTATTGAGGAGTTTTCTTTAACTGTGTTGCTATATGTGTGTGTTTTATTCAATGGTTTAAAAATGGATATTTCCATTTCCTTCCATGTTAATTGGTGCTTTCATCATCATCAACCTCCCTGCTTGTTTTGTCTGATGACTTGATGTTTACAAATAGGGAATCCCTCAAAAAGGAGAGCAGTAGTCTTATTTGTATTATTTTTTTACAATGTTTGTCCGAATAGTTTAAGTATAGTTTTTGTTTTTGAATGAGGCTCTGTTATTTTCATCACTATCATTATTAATCGCTTATGCTGGTGGTTTTCAACCTGTGTGTCATGGCAACCTGGGGTGCCTTGAATGATAGTCAGGGGTGCATTGGGCAACACTGGTCTCTGTTCTTCTTTCCTTCCCTCCCACCTCTGATGCCCTCTCACGTTTCTGCCTCCCAAAGTCTTGCACAGCTGTTAGTTGCATCAGCCCTGGCTACAATCTCTCCAGGCAAATGGTGCCTCTGGGGCTGGCCAGGGGGTGCTTCTCAGGCCCCTGTGGGGCAGTGTGAGGAGGCATCTCTCTTTGGGGCAGGAGGGGCAGCTCAGAGACCAGTGATGGCAGCTGCAGCTGCCCAGAGGACTCCCAAGGAGAGGGGAGAAGAGAGGAGGCTGATGAACACTCCACAAGGGGGGTGTTCAAAAAGTGGTGAGTGGCTGCCAGCTTTGCAGGCAAGGGGTGACATAACAGGGCTCCTGAGCCGCATAGGGGTGCCACAGAAAGAATGTAGTTGGTCAAGGGAGCCATGGACCTCAAAAGGTTGCACACCTCTGGTTTATGCAGTACCATTGCTGTACGTGACACCTTAGAATTTCATTTGTAAAGAACAGCCAAGTCTTTACCTCCAAGGAGCTTACAGTCTTAAAACTGAGAGTGGGGGCAAGAAAGGAAGGGAAGGAAATAAAGTGCAGAATATTGGTAGAACTGGAGGAAGGGTTGTAACAGGAAACAACGGCTTAAAGTCAGAGTGGACATGTGGATGAAGAAGCATTTTGAGATGGTCTGAGCAGCAGTAGAGATTAGTATTTTGAGTAAAGAGGATGTGATAGGAGGCTGTAAGTAATGGAAGGCCTCATCTCTATCAAGAGCTGAAAAGAGTTCCAGCTGCTCTTCACAATCCTGTTGCTGAAGGTGACACCAAAGTGTGTCAACTATCAGATAGACTCTTGGGAAGATCAAGGGCATGAGAATTAATCTGCACATGCAGATGGAACAAGGACCATTGGTTTAACAAGGCCCCTGTATTATTTCTACTTCAACAGGTTGCCACAGAACCACAATTCTACATTAGTCCTTCAACATTGGACAAGCCGCTAGCCAAAAACATATGTGGCTGTATAATTTTCACAGCCCGGTTATACTTAGACTTTTATTACGACATCTCCCTTGTATAAATCGGAATGTTTTTTGGGGGGAAGCACTAAGGAGAAGGAGTCAAATCTCATGGCCCATCAAACATTCCAGTAGAAGCCTGTTCCATGAGGCTGCCTTTGTCACCAGAAAGGGGAGGCGGTGCCTGCTTTTATTGAATTTGTGTGAACTAGTGAGTGGCTGCAACAGGAGGGAAAGTGAGTCCATCCAGTTCCACCATCTGAGAGTTGTCTCCCACCCTGTAACCACTACAGTTCCCTCAGGTTTCTGACATTTACCCTCCAGGAGGGTGTTTCTTTAAGCTTTTGCTGCCATACTTGGTTTCTCCCAGAAGAACTGTTCCATCTCTTGGTGTGTGCCAATGTGTGTTAGAGGAACATAGGGAATGCCTATGGAGCCACTGACTTTAAAGTTATCAGAATATGTTACTACATTGGTCATGCTTGCTGTTCACATTTTCCTCCCCTCTTAAATTTAGACATTCCTTTTAATTGATACTTCTAGTCAGTTTTAGCAGCTGGCTAGACAGAAGTGTTGGGAGAGGAAGGTTTTTTGTTTGTTTCTGTTTTTAGCTTAAAAGTGCTGCTTTCTTATTTTAAAGATGTGCATTTCAGTGGTTTTTTGTAAAAGAGGGTGACAGGGTGTGTATTTCATGTTATATGCAATTTTATTTATGTATGTGAAGTGCTGCCCCAAACCATTTATTTTGGTTTGAATTCAGGTTCTAACTAGAAGATAGAAGAGCTGAGGTACAAGAAAGGGAGAGATGGATTGTTCCCCTAACCCAGCTATTCCTGGATTATCCGCTCCCCCAAAATGTAACTGGAAATCCACTTCCATAGAGCTTGTAAATTAAATACTTTTTAAGTCTGAAGCTGAAGCAGTTGTTCAATTGATCTTGAAATGGTTCAAATAAATTACTTGATGTTTCGACCAGCTGTGCAAAGAGGATTCAGTAATTAATAATTTAACAAAGATCCCACTAGGGAACTATTTTCAGAGGAAACGATAACTCTTATTCTCTGAACCCACTGTATACTAACAGGGAAGTTACAGAGGAAGCTGTTTATGGAAATTAAGAAGATTAGGAACAGATTCTTTAATATCAGTGCACAATTCCCGGTATTTAGCTGCTTAATTGAATCAGGAATTTTATCTTTAAATGAAAAGGCCTGAACTAAGATTTCTCCTAAGAAAGTGGATTTGATCAAAGACATAATGTTAACTAAGAAATAGATGGTCCTCCCTACTTCTGCCCTGCTCACCATCTAGTGCAGTTTATTGAAAGAGGAGACTTCTAATTTCCTTGATAATCAATTACTTGGTCATCAAGGAGAATGACAAAAGAACCAGGACAAAGGTTTTCATGACTAGGATTGTGAACATAGTTATGCCTAGGGAGACCTGTCAAACATCATTTCCACAGATTAATTTGTGTGTTTTTTATTTTGCTTTTTATTAGTTTTCTTACTTGATGAACAAACACAGACAATAAAATAACCAAAATAATAAAATGACAACATCAAACAAAAAAGGAAAAAAAGAAAAAAAATACAAAAAGCATATACGGATTTATGTCACCCTATTCTATAATCCCAATATAGGCTTCTGTCCTCCACAGATTAATTTGGTAAGGTGTAGAAGCTCTGGGCTACAACTATCCATAACATTTTCCTTTTCAAGAAGAAGGAATTCCAGCAGGTTTAGCTATACATAATGAAATTCCCTCTTCCAGAAGGGCAGGTGCCCTGTCCTCTTTTCCACCCAGCCACCCTACTGCTACTCCAGCATAGCCACACGGAGGACATCAACTCTTTTTAATTTTGTTTTTGATTAGCAGCATCGGGGGTTACATTGACGTGGTTAATCATAAATCATGGTTTATTGAAACAAGTCAAATTCATAACCCTGGCTTTGAAGCTGTCTTTTTCAAGTTATAACTAGCAACACGTTTAAGTATGGACTAGCCACACAATCATATTGAATTGGGAATGCATTTCATGTTCTTATCTAAGGGCTCATCCACAATTCCTTTTGTGCCACATTTCTAGGCACAGGTCAGCGCTTTAAAGCTCTGTGTCCAAACCTGCATTTTACCACTGAATCGGGGCAAACAACAATAGGGTTTTCTGCACACAGAGAGCTTTAACGTGCAGAGCTGTGCCTGGAAGAGGAAGTCTGGATAATCCCTAAGTCACCTTGTGATTGTGAAATCAGCATCAATTCTGAGACTTATTTTTCTGTCATCTCCAGATTGTACCCATATCTAGGCAAACAGCATATTAAAAATCCTAAGCATCTGTTCTAATTGTCTTTTCCAATGAAAGCTGCTCTTGAACACAAACAGCATATGGGTACATGATTGCTCATGTTCATATATAATTTATGTTCTCTTTGATTCATTTGGTAAGCACAGTAATCTGTACCTAGAAAGAAAAGGTGAATTCCATTTTGGTTTTGTATTATCTTGTTTTACACCTTAGTAGTAGACACTGATACCAAAAGTCATAGCATTAAGGCTCTTATGCATACCTATCTAGGAATAAGCCCCAGTGAAAACAAATGGACTTACTTCTGAGTAGACATGTATAGGATTGCACTATAAAAAGATCCAACTCAGCTGTTTTCCAAAAAGGATTGCAGCCTGTGATATTTGATAGCTATTTTTCCATCTTGGCAAGATGAGAAATGTATATTCTGCAGCCAGACTACTGCTTGTCTTGGAATTGCTGGCTAACAGCAGAAGTAACTGCTATTGCTTCCCATTTGTCTGAATAAATTAATCTGTATTGAATTAATTAATTATCATTTCAGAGTTTATACTGACAAAAAACAGCCTTTAAAAGCCCTGTATTTACAGTAATTTTGTGGTGTGTGAGAGATCTAATAGCTAGCTGTATTTTTTGCTGTAAATTTAAGTTAGTTGCCCTTTACCGTCTGTTTGAATTATTTTCAATCTGAATATTGGTTATAAGCAGTTGCTTCCAATTTTTTATTCTATTTTTTACTGGTCTGAAGACATTGTGGCCTTGATTCTCTTGAGATAACTAAAAGCTGGGAAACGGTAGGGATATATATCATATGACAGAGGGATACCAGTGTCTATTGCAGCAAAAACAATAGAGTGTTTTGTGGCACCTTAAATACCTAACAAATTCATTTTGATGTTTGTTTGTTTGTTTGTTTGTTTGTTTGTTTGTTTGTTTGTTTGTTTGTTTGATGCTCTTTGTTGGAAGCTCTCTGGGCAGTTCACAGCATTAAAATACAAAATAAAAACACAAAACACATAATAAAAACAAGAACAAGAACAAAACAGACCCATAGCAATCCCCCATAAACTAGTCCTCTTCATCAAATGTTACCTGCAGTTGTGTCTGTATGTTTATCTATACACACACACACACACACACACACATACGGTACATACACACATTTGGCAGGGAAGAGGAATGTAAAGAGTGAAGTCAAAGGAAAGCAAAGGATGGTGGAAACAGTCTAACTATCACAGTCTGCACTTACCTGCATATCATTTTCCTTGCACTTCACTGTTTAGAATCCTCCTCCCTTAGCTCCCTTCGCACATCTGTTGGCTGTTGTCCACAAAAATGTGTTAGGTGCCACAAGACTCCTAGTTTTTTAAAATATATATCTTAAGTTGCAAAATACTTACAAGTGTGACCAAAAAGTAGTCTGGTAAAATGCATTTCAATCTATCCTTGAACTTTATTCTTTTTTTCCTTTTTTTGTGTGTGTTATATTTTCTGTTTGTGTGTATGTTTCCTTGTAAATTTCCTTTGGGTTCTGCAAGGTGTAAGTAGCTGGCTGCTGATATGCTAAAACTATTTTTAGCAATATTGGATGGATGATTTGTTTATCCACAGTTTCACAAAATCAAAATAGATTTGCCTCTATAAATAGAAGCACGGATTTATATAATTGGAATAGATTATTTACAACACCCATCCAATCAGGGCCTGGGATATTCCGTAAACAGAAATCATGAACCTGACTCCCTCCCAAGCCTTCCTTGGTGCCCATGTGCACCAGGTTGGAGACTTTCAGTTTTTTAGTTTGTAATTGCAGAGCAGTTGCTGGTGCTGGAAGTCTTTTGATTTTCAAGGATTTTTGGGCAGGGGGCAGAAGTATCAGGGGTGGCTTCCCCACCTAGTAGCCAATCTTGTTTGCTTCCTTGTTGCCCTCCGGCCATGTGGAGGTGACAGTAGGCACTTGCTTCACCCCATGAAGGAACCTTGTGTGTGTGTATAACTCAGAATATGCATTTGGGCAGAGAGTGAAAAATAGGTCATAGAATCATAGAATTGGACAGGACCATGAGGGTCATATAATCCAACCCCCTGCACAGGAATCTTTTGCCCAACATTGGGCTGGAACCCACAACCCTGGAATTAAGAGTCTTGGGCTCTACTGACATAGGTACCTTTCTGCACAACTGGGGGTGGGGAACTGCTTTGTAGTCTAGTAGAGGTGCAGGAGGGTTCACATGGGCAAAAGTGCTCCCCAAGTTTTAACATTTTATTGGTTTTATTTAACTTTGAGCAAAGGGTTATCTGCTAGAAACACAAATTAGTTTATAATTTGAATGAGATCAGGTTTTTGAAAGTACATTTGTGAAAGTCACATGCTTCCTTTCCTCCTCAGATCCACTAATGCTTTTCTGTCGCATCACATCCACATTGCACTCCAGTGTCTGTAACTTTATAGAAAAAAGAGATAAATTTCACAGTTGTGAAACTTCGGTATTAATTGCGCTGTGAGAAACAAGTATAAGTGGAGTTTACTTTTCTACTGTGCCACCACAATAATTTTTCTCTTTCCCCCCCTAGATGTATCAACACCAGAGGCCTCCAAAAATCTTTCAGAAAGCTGTCAGAATGGCAGCTTTTCATCAGAAGCAAAGGTGAATGGCATTGGTGCTACTAAGTTGACAGTACAACGGAAGAGACTTTTGAAAGCTCCCACTTTGGCTGAACTGGATAGCTCAGATTCAGAGGTAAGGTGCTGGTTAGTCTGAACCTCTTTTCAGGATTTACATTTTTGTTGATTAATTTCTATTTTGTCAGAATTTTTTGTTCAAGGTATTATATATTTGTTTTTTGATTAATTTTAAATCTTACCTTAAGCCAGAAAAGGTTTGCAGAGCAATTACAGATCAATACAAGCAAGTTCCTGCCCCCAGGCTTAAAATCTAAAAAGACATGACACAAAAAGGAAAAGGACTAAGGGAGAAGGAAATAAGCAAACTTAGGTTTAAGTTACAAGTTACTCTAATAATCGTTGGGGGGGGGGGGAGAAGAAGTTCAAGAAGAGGCAGAGCCAAAGTTATTGGTCTCTCAGTTCTGCCAATGAACTGGTCTATATCCCTTCTCTTCCCTTCTGCCTTGTGGAAAGGCCGCTGTCAGATGATGATCATATGGAGGTGTCTGGCTTCTCAGCAAAGCTGGTGGCCCTGCATCCCTTGAAGGTTGGTGGCTCAGGAACTAGAGTGGAGACAAGAGAGACTTTGGGCTGTGCATGATCTTTCAATAAATTGTGTGTGATTCCTGTGCCCAGCACTGCACATTCTTTAAACTCCTGAGTGAAGAGGAGGCACTGCAATATTTGCCTGTCCATGTTTGGTTTCTTTGGGAGTGCTGGCATGGTTTTGTCTGATTGTTCTAGTCCCAGGGAACTTTATGGCCCTTCCAAATTCTGGAAGCTCAGGCTGAATAACATCACATAGCATTTCTTGTAGAACAACAGTTTCTATCATAGACTGTCACAAGTCTATCAGAGTTCAACCTTCTTTTTGCTCTTGTCTGTATTCAGTGATAGCTTACAGTTGGGTTATAGTGCTGTATTCCCTCCCCCAAATAAAACAAGTGATGAATCAGTCTTGACAAAATGTGAGGTTTTCCACATTTCCTTTTAAGATTAACAACCCAGTTCTAAAATTTAGTGAACAAAACCTAAGTAGGTTTCTGTGAACCTTTGCTAGGACTCAAGGTCAAAGCAATACTTGAACAGGTGACTTAAGGGATGTTCTATGGGGATTCAGTTTGTTTGGCTAACAAGGCAATTGCAAGGAGACACGCCATCAAGCAGGTAAACTTCCATGCACCAGTAAGCCAGGTAGCATTCCTGATGCCTATAAAAATTTTCAGGTCAGGCATGCTTGTAACAGAAGCATTCACCTCTTTCTCACCCCACCCTCAGCTACTCAGGAGTTGGAACAGACAAACTTACAATACCAGAATTTTTTTATTACAAAATGCATTGTGATAAAATCATCAAGGTTTTAACGCTGTTTATATATAATGCTAACAAGTGTCTCAGCTAAAGTTAACTCTTATTTCACTTAAACAGAAACTGAATTAATTACAGCTCTCTCCTCTAAAGTCCTGACATAGAAGTCTTGATTACAGATGGATAGATAGTTCAAATTTGGTTTATGCCAATTTCACTTAAAAAATAAAAAGTCTGTTTCAGCCCTTAGGGACAATCATGTCATCCCCACCCCCTGCCATATAATTTTCTTCAGTGACGACACATAATCACAAACTATTGTTCCGGGGGCCTTTGCAGCTCCATTTTTAATCCATGCAACAGGAGCCGTACTTTGTAGCTGCTCAGAATGGCTTGTACCATTTTTTAAAAAGTTAAAAATGAAGCTCTTGAACCACCTTGTAGTATTTGTTGTGGATCTGGATTCCAAAGAGAACCACGTTATGACCTGCACAGAAATCTTTGTTTGTGTATCAAGTGAGTTTGCTTTGGAATATGGACTTGCAAATTTCCACCATGCCATGTCATGATTTGGTGATAAAGTACTTAAACAATAGCAGCAATCAGTGAAAGGGCTTGAGTGTAATTTCTGGGCTATAGCTTATTTAACTTGAAATTCCATTTTTGAAAGAAGATGCCATAAAAGAAAAATGTGAAGCTCCTGTTACTGGCCGGGGACGGTGATTTATTCAATGCTTATAGCCAGGAGCATACAGCTTGGATTGTATATCATGTAAATAAGACCTTAGGTTGAATTTCATGTTATAATAAATTGAAAGTAAATTACCAAGACAATTTAAAGAAATAGGAAAAATGCTATATTGAGTAGAAATACCAGCTAAGTAATCATGTTATACTTTATAAGTATGTAAGCCGCAAACTCTATTCTAAATTCAAATGAATAAAAGTAATATTTGTTGAGTATATACATAAGAAAATTTATGGAAATAGAGCAAAGAGGTACATGAGCAAAGGACAACCACAAGATTTTGTAATCTGTTGTCTTCTAGCAATATTTTTATTAATGTGATCCAATGTTTATATATACTAGTGTTTTTCAGTACCTTGTGTTGATAAAGACTCTCCTCCCTGAAAGAGAGGGGAGGGGTTGTGGTCGGGGCCCGAGCTCCGGCTAGCAAGGGGCGTGGCCCCCTGCCGCCCGCTCACCTGGCTGGCGCTCACGCCCCCTCGGTGGCCATCCAACCAGGAGCTACGGAGGGGGCGTGTTCAGCAGCATTTTGCTGCAGCGCCAGCCTTCCCCGGCCTCATTCTTCCTTCGCCCATCGCGAGTCACCCACCCTCCACTCCCTTTTAGTTAGGGCTTAGGTTTTTGGCCTTGCTATGGACCTTAGGTTGGTCGCCCTGGTTGTCTGGGGGGCCTGGTAGGAGTTTTTCCATTTGGCACTAGGCTTTTTGGTTTTTTCGCCTACCTCGTAGCAATCGTCACAACTTTTGTGGTATTGGTGGGTAGGTTAGGCATTGGAATAATGTGTTGCGGTGTGTGGAAGTGCTAGGTGTGGCCATCGCCTATGCCTTCAATTTTTAGGGGTATTCCGTTAAAGGAATCTGGGGGTCGTGTATTCCGTCCGATGCCTGCTTGGCGGGAGGCCTTGGCACGACCCTCGGTGACAGCAGGGGTGAGCCTATAGTTGGATTAGCATCAACAGGCTCCACCTACTGGTGAATAACCCACTTGTTTCGATCCAATGCCTAAGCCAATACCTTTTTCAATTGCTGTAACCAATAAAGTTGTGGCCTTTCCTAGCCCATTAACCTTATATCACGTGTCCTTGTGTCTTTATTTCACTTCGCCTGGGTCGGGTCCTCGAACCACAAAAACTCTGATCTTGGCACATGAAAAGTTTGCTAATAACTAGAAAGTAGAAATGGCACATGAAAAGTTTGCTAATAACTAGAAAGTAGAAAGTAGAAATGCTAAAGCATTTCTTTTAATTGGAACTTGTTAAATAAAGTATTGTAGATGTCTGCTTTTTAAAGCAACTGATCAACAAGAACATCTAAATGACCTATTTTCTTTCTTCTAGGAGGATTATGTACGGAAATCACCCAGCAGCAGTAGTATTTCTCCCTCCCAAATGGAAGATACATTTCCAGAAACCATATCTGGGAAAAAGGGTAAGAATCTAACCTTTGAAAAAATGTGCAGTACAGTAGGAACTTCTAGAAGCAGATGACTCCAGCAAGGGACACCCAATTCACTAAGTTAAAGGAAACTTACACAGCAACATGGGTCTATCTTGGACATATCTCATAAGGAGAGCAGGAAACCGGTTGTGGAAAATTCTTTTAAGTTGAATTAATTTGGTAATGATTTGTAATAATTTGTAAAATAAATAACAATAATTGGCAAAAAAAAAAAAAGGAAAGTCCTGGTGTCCAGGGAATCTAATCTAGAACAGACTAAAGGAGAATACAGGTGTGATACTTCAGGATCTATTGACAACCTTTGCTGTGCTGTTGGGGTGGCGACGAGATCATACTGGCCTATCTATTCTGAATGTATTCTGAATGTTCTTATGTGATGCCAATAAAGGTTACTTGATTTGACTTGACAACCTTTGCATCAACCTTTAAGTCTTGAACATCTGAAATCCTCATGGCCTCCTGTGATTCTATAGATTTGTACTGGCCATATGAGGAGTGTTTGAGCAACACACTTGTGTATCACCTCTATCAAAACAGCTGTGTTGGCATATGCCCTCTTTCATTTATGGGGTAGCTACAAATGTGCTGTTTTGAGGTCAAAACGTTAAGAGTGATGTCTGTGGAGAGGGGAGGATTATGCTTTTGTAATTCCATGGTCTTTTTTTTTAAAAAAGCTCTTCACACTTTCAGATGAGGTTGTGATTACTAGGGAGCAATGCCGAATATTTCTACTCATTAGTTGTAGAATCCTGCTGTAGCAAAATCCACTGGTAGTCATGTGAATCTGTAGGGATGGGGTATAATGAAGCAAGAAATCGTTTTAGCCATATTAGAAAATACAGCTAACAGTCTGTACAATTGTACATATGTTAATTATTTGAAGCTGTATCTTTATAGCAACCACCGATGTAGTGAAGAAATGTTGCAATGTAGTGGTTTAGATGTGGATTGAGTAAGGGAGTTAAATCATTAGGTCAACTAACCTCCTGAATTGTTGGGGAAATAGTTTAGCCTCACTCTGGGTTGATTTCACACAAAGGTATGTGGTTTATAAAGAAACCTTAGCTCACATTTTTGTTATCTTCCCGTGAAGGTGTTAAAATAAATATAGAAGAATTTTATTAGATTTTGGCTTGGAAGCTGACTTGGAATCGTTTTTATAAATTTACCCCCATAATAAATACACTGAAAATTGTGTTCAACACTTGATGCAGTTCCACTTATTAAAGCATCACCACAGTCTGAGTAGAACAATAGGATTGGGTTCCTTTGATGTCATTGGTCCTGTTCTTAAAAGAAAATGTCTGATTATTAGTAAAGTAAACTGTTACTTAGAACTAATTGATGCTGATTGAATTTATAGTGCCTCCGAAATTCTTGCCAATATCATCCACACCACAGCCAGAGAGGAGACAGCCACCTCAGAGGCGACATTCCATTGAAAAGGAAACACCAACCAATGTTCGACAGTTCCTGCCACCTACAAAGCAGAGCTCCAGATCACTTGTAAGTAGCGTGGTAGATAATTTTCGACACTGGTTGATGGGTAAAGACACAACAGCTCCACAACAATGAGAGGATAATGAAATGCTGTGTTGAAACCCAGATGTAATACTACCTTGAACTGTGTGAGAATTTGAATCAGCACTTGAGCTTCATCCACTGTAAACTGATTGGAAACTCCAGGAGAAAACTCCGAACTTTCTGATTCAAGTTTTGAATGTTGTGCTTAAGCGTTGATGACATTTTTATTTAAATACGCTGACAAAATTATTATGTTTCTAAATAACAAGAAGGTTGATATTTTCCCCTCTCTCACGTTAGTTTGATTTTAAAAGCCCAGAGCAGATGTGATCGCATGCCAATATAAGAATCCATTGAGGACAATTTTTTAATTTTTTCTTGAAAACAAAGTACAACAGATTAGCCAATTGGCTTTAATTGAAAGCAGTTTTCCGACAGCACGTAAGTGTGATGGGGGAACAAAATGCCTGCTTTGGGGCTGGCACTGTGCCTTAAATAACTTGGATTTCATATGAGAGTTCCAAGTTCACTTTTTAGTCTCTTGTCCCTTGCCAGAAGGGCCCAAGAGTGTCCCTTAGAACTGAGGAAGACTGAAAGAAGTTTTTGAGAGAGCAGGGGGCACTTGCAAGCTCTTCAAGTCAATTTATTTGCATTGCTTAACTTGAAGAGAGCCCTTCTTATTCCTCCTTGGCTCAAGAGGCCATGATTTGGATGCCAACTGTTCAAGGTGCTGAGGTTAACTTGTATTAAATAATATACTTCACTAATGTAGAGGGCACAGTCTATTCCCCAAGAAGAAATCAAATGGTTTGCTGTCATATGATTCTAACTTGAGTACATCTTATGATCCTAGGTAAATGGCATTTCAGTAACCTTAAGCTTATTTGTTAGTGCAGCATGCAGAGTACAACACAAAAAGAATTGTTTTTGAAAAGTTAGCTAAAGAAAGTAATTGTTTTACACATGAGAGAGAGTTTGTTTGAAGTATGACTGAGGGAAGTAATCAACATACAGAAAATCTGGCTTTTTTATGTGGTACAAAAATGTTTGTTTCCACTGAGGCCTATCACAGCCACATATCTACACGGGGGGGGGGGGGTGTTGTTTGGGAGTATTTAATTGATTGCCGTTTCTGATTAACATTATTCTGATCCTGTACAAAATTGGAGTTTCTTTTTTGTGCTTTTGAAAAACCTCCCAGCTCATCCATCCTTTTATAAAATAATCTGAAAACTTTATTGATTGTCTTCTTTAAGTATTTTTACTATTCATTTATAGGGACCTCTTATGCTCTCTTTTTTCAATAAAAAGGCACAAAAGAATCAAATTTATGGCCTTTTTACATTACTGTCAGCTGATATTGGGTACTAGCTGGGTTTCACTTTTAGAGCTCTGTCTGTGGAAGAAAGATGTTCTTTGGCAGCTGTGTTTAGTTCTTGAGATCTAAGGTAAGATGGGAGCAAGAAATGTGAATATAATATCTGTTGATAAAATTACAGCAGATACGAAATGGATGGAGAACTTTACATCTACAAATATTTCTGAATAACAATCTAATATTTTATATCTTGTACTATCAAAAGGAGCACCCCCTATTTCTGTTCTTGTTTGGCCTTATGAGAATGAGAAGGCTTCTTGTAAGTATTCATCATTATTTTTTTATTTTAAAATTTTGTATTCCGCCTTACTTGTAAAACTACCAAAGGCGGCTACAACATACCATTAAAACAACGTAGCAAAATAAAATGAAAAATGAAAAAGCCAAAGTAGCAGAAGCAACCCCCCCCCCCCACAAAATTATCGATAAAACGTATAAATCGATAGCAATTGGCCAAATCAAAGAAAACAAAATAAAAATCCAAATTTCAGTTTAGCTCAGAATCTTATTTAGAGTGGCCTTTACCCATTTAAGTTCTTGGCTTGATGGAATTTCTTAAAAGAGAACATTTCACAGTGTGCCACAACAGAAAGCACTCTGTTCTGAGGAGTTCTGTTTGTGTGGCACAGATCTTGAAAAGAGTGCATGGAAGTGATACATACAGAGAAGGCAGTTCCTTTAGATTTGCAGAGTGTATGTCTCTGGTGCATCTGCATCCCAGTGTTTCAACCATTAACTAATCCAGAAAATGTATAGTTTACTTAATCAAACCAAAGAAGAAGTTTCAAAGAAATTCCTTGATGGAACTGGATTTGAAGTAGTACGCACAAATGTTATAAGGTTTATTCATGCCATAGAATAGTTTTCTCCTTGGTTCATCATTTTGCTGAGAGAGAATTTGAAAGTTCATGTCCATTTAATATGCCTAACATAACATAAGAATGGCTGCAATAATTTCTGTAGTATCAGAAAGCAGCACATATATTGGCAATGAAATATAGTTCTGTGTTCATACTTGTAGCCTTATGCACACATCATACATTTTTGTAAACAAATGTGGCCCAGTCATGCTATTTTAAAAGATGATGTGAGAAAAGAGATATTATTATGGTGTTTTGTTCATGATAACTGTATTTGTATTGTGTAATGGTGCCTCCTAGGGGTGATACCTGACATTTCATAACCATTTTTTCAATTAAAAAACTGTAGAAATTTAAGCAGCTACTTCAAATCATTGAAGACTTTCAGTGTTAGACTTCCTTGCCTAACTGTTAGACTTCCTTGCCTAGTTCTAACATATGGCTTTAGGGATGCAATTCCATTACAGGACAGGCTCAAAATATGAAGGAAGTGACATAAGTAAGCTCAAAATGTTACCTACTTTAAATTTAATGGCAAACTTCTTCATCCCTTCCCCCAGGATTGATGAAATTTCATGGCTTATCTTCTGCTCCAATGATGGCAGTTGGTCTCCCAAGGTGAAAGAAACCCCATCATTTCCAGTGAACAGAAAATTGCTTGTTTTTTCAGCAGGATTAGAAGGGCACTCATCCTATTTCACATACTAGCTACACTTTCATTAAACTGGCTTGCTAGTATGCTAAGGAAATTAATACTTGAGCTAGAGTTACATAATCAGAAGCACGGGTGAAATTGTTGCTTGTGTTCAGCATTCCCTTTTCTCCTTCCTGTCTGTTGTTCAGGTTCCCAGGATAACAGGTTTATTTCCAAGGATGACGCTCAAAACACTTTTCCCAGCCATACATACAGCCTCTCAGCTTAGCTCCCATCCCTTTGAAGCAGCCTTATTTGGGGTGGCAAGGACTATATATTTTCTTTGTGAGAGAGCTTTTAACAACAAGTGGACACTCTCAAAGGTTTGCCTTGCACTGCTGCCTATATACTTTCTTAGCCATCTTTTTCTCCCCTCAAAAAGGGGAGAGCTTTCAAAGCTATGGCAAGAATTAACAGCCTAGATTGTCACTGGATTCTGATTCAAGTTGATTTCAACATCTGTAGTCTTTTCTGTGCATGTGTAGATTCTCTAATCAATTTGCTGGGGAACAGAAATCACTTATGAAAGGACAGCAAACTAAAAATGCAACATCACAAGATTATTAGGGAAGGAATTGTCATAATCTTAAATCAGTGGAATTTTAAATAATAAAAATAAAAAGCAGTGGAAAGCCAGTTCAGAATAATTAAAAAATTATTTTAAAACCACTTATCTGAAACCACAGATGTCCAGTTTTGCCCAAATTCTGATATTTATACATTATTTCTCTCTTTGTGTGTGCCAACTCAGCAAGCAAATATAATCACTAACCAGTGTTTATAAATCAAGTAGGTTTAAGAAGCATATTGAATTCTGAGGATTTGTGTAAGGACATCTGAGGGAAATTTTAATATATTTGTTACAATAACATTGAATTGCAGAATATATACAATGTAGGTTTTCTTTCTCTACCAGTCTATCAATATTTACTATATTTTACCTGATTAAAGTTACTCCTTTGTTAGTTTTTGATAAGTAGCAATATAAGAGCGCAAGATATATATGGGACACTTTCAGTCCAGTCGAATGAGCCATTTCCACCATGAAAGCAGTGCTATTAGCTTCAAGGCTCCATCCTACTAATAAAACCCCAAAGCTAGTTAAATTGTTTCTGGTGCAGGAACAACTATAAACAGAATTGCACCAGCAAGTACCCTGGCCTTCTATCTCAGCCCAGTGGAGGCGAGACTAGCAGCAGCCTGTGGGTCCACTCACATTAGTGGCTTGAAACACAGCAAGTTCATTTTTCTCTGCTGTGTTTCAAGTCTTATTTGCACAGAGTTTTCCACATTAGGGAGGGGCCAGGGATGTCTTCAACCGATGCACATGGCATTTTGGGTCTCCTGCCCCTGCAACCCCCCTGGAACTCTTGTTCATGAAGCTGTCATCTGCACCTGAACAACCACTGTTAGGCTATGTTCACGTTCCTGCCTACTCAGCATCCAGTTTTCTAATCAGATTGAAGCTGGTTTGAGGAGGGAAAAGCCTCATGAAACCTCAGCAATTCTTGTCAAGAAACCACAGGATTGGTAAGGATTGTGGCTAACAACATGTGAATGTGATTTCAAAAATTAGCAGTGTGGGCGCACTGGATGCAGAGTAAGGGGTAGTATGAACGCACCCCAAATTAGAATATAGAGTGGAACTGAATGGATTTTCCTCACTTTGGATTCTAAGATACCTCTAGCAACAGCTCCATGAGGCTGGGTTATGAACCACACCCCCCCCCAAAAAATCCCTAATCTTAAAGGTGCTTCCAGATGGGTGCTTATTAGGAGATTGCAAGTTTTTTCTGCAGTGATCACACAGTGTCATAAGCATCAAAACGCCAGCCTTTGTTTTTTGCCATGTAATTAGACCCTTTCCGCAGAAAATCCAATAAATTAATTTGTAAAAAACACCCATTGCCAGTGAAGCCATATGTGAAATCTGAATGACTCATTTACAACGCTAAGCCCAGTTGGAAGCACTCTTAAACTATGCCATACTCAAACTGTTTGTCATGTTCAATAAAAAAATGGATTCAGTACATATTTAGAAACGAAAGTTAAACTCTCATAAAAACAACAGTATTATAGATATTTAATTATTTGTGGGGAAGTTTCTAGGCACAAACCAGAGAAATTTCTCCTTAGGAAAAATGAAAAGGCATAACAATGCTCAGTGCGTCTCCCATGCATTTTAATGAGGATTGCGGAAAAGGCATTACAAGTATGTTTTAGCAACTATTTTAAATACATGGTGATGAATCACAGTCACGTTTTACAGCCTGTTGGGTACAATTAACATAAGATGGAAATTAAATTGCTTGGATCTAAATAGATCTTTTGTCCATCATTCCCTGCCCCACCCCCATATCTGACCTCCCATGTCCTATCATGATTTTGAAGCTCCTTTCAGTTTCAAAAACAGTTTGCCATACAAAAAGGGGGGGGCAACTGTTGGGGCGGGGACACAAGTCCAGTAGAGTTTTTGAGATCATGGGAGTAATTCCCTTGTTGTTTGGATCCTGGCCAATATTATTAGAGACACGCAGAGTGATACAGTCAAGACATACTGAGACTCACATGATGAAAAACCTCCTTCAAGCACTAAAGACTTTGTGGTCCTTTTCAGATAAACATCAGAATTTACATAACTGACCTTCTGGTTCCCAGGTTCTGGGAATGCAGTCAGACATGCTTGTCATTTTGAACTCATGATTGCTTGTGCTTCTGCTATATCAAGTTTATTCAATATTAACATGTGTTCAAATCCAGCAAATAGTGGGTTTTCATTATTTTCATTTTTAAAATCTTAGAAATAAAAAGATATTAGACAATGTTGTACACTCATTTACATGTACTCATGATAGTGGAATGGATTTTGTATGGAACTGGAAACGCCAAATGCCTCTTTCAATAAACTTCAATTGGACTGCTCAATGACTTGCTTTCATTAAAAGGATATTAGCTGATACGTAATCTCATTGCAGCATCTCAAAATATATTCCCATAAGAACTCAGTATCTATCATTTGTTTTAATGTTGCATTGCAGTTTGGTTGTCCTTGTTTTAACTTCTTGAAAATACAAAAAAAAGCATTTAGACACAAATTATTATTTTTTTGCTCATGTCTGTAGTTGTACATAGATTATTTTTTTAATGGAAAAATATTTTCTTTATCTTCTGTAGTGGAGAACAATAGAGCATATTAAAGAAAAAATCCTTAAGAGACATAGCATAGTTCACATTTTCACTTATTAGTTGTACAAATAAAGCTATTACAGAACTCCAGTGTAGCTGGTAGTAATGGGTCCTAAGTGCTATTTTAATTGGTTGCAGTCAGTAAAGATAGCTAAGGGAAGAATTTAAGCAAATACTATTAGAATTGAAATCTTTTAAAAGGCTATGCCATGTATTACAAAGCAGAAAAGGTTGAGGTTGTGGTCTATACTGGCTTTCTAGTGAGTGAGTGAGTGTGTCTGTATGGTGCACACATTTCCAAACTTGAATTTTTCTCTTTCATTCTCTGAAATGGTATGTGTATCACTTTGGTGTAATCCTAAGTATACTTAAATGGAAGAAATTCTAGCACAATAAATAGTGTTGTGCTAATAGTAGTAAACTAGGAGACTTGGACAAAAGTCCACTTAACCCTGACACTCACTGGCTATCCTTGGACCGGGCACATGCTCTCAGCCTAAGCTGCCTTGTGATGATAAAGTGTGCGAGGGGGTGGCAGAGATAAATATAATAATGATGATATAGTATAGAAATTCTCATTGAATATGGTGGACTAGCTTTCAAAAGCCATCCAGCTCAGAGTAATGGTTCAGTTCTGCATGTCCAATTAGATTTTGGCTTTGTGTTCCTCATCCCAATGCGGCATCATGGACTGCTCTTGAAACATTGGGGTATAGTTAGTATATTGATATGGTGTTAGTCTGCTGTTAAAAGGAGGGAGATAGATATGCTCAGAAGAAATGTTCTTGGGGGTAGGGGACATAACTACTGCATGGAGGTCAACCACAGGTGGGAGGGGTTTTAGTACCGCCACGCATGCATCCCTTTTGCATTAAAAACTGAACCACTTTCCTCTACTTGATATTTTATGAATTGTATACAGTTGTGCCTCTCTGCTGATGAAAGGTGGGGAGGTGGTTTTGGCAAATTCTCCCTTTCTCCTGCTGGTCCATACACTCATCTGCCAAAAGGTATCCAAACCCTCTTGATCAGATTTGGAGGGGGCTGCAGATTGCCTACTGTTCAGCTAATGAAGTCTTTGCTGGATCAAAGTGCCTTCTGTCGCTTCTGTCAGCAGGGAGACACAACTGGATACACTATAGATTTCAGTCCTGAAAGGTTCAGTCAAGGCAATTTACAACATTGATACCAGTTAGACAATGTTATGAAAGCCAAGAGTCTTAAAACAAGTTAACAGAACAAATCCACAGGCAGGAATGAATTAAAAACTAATCAAAAGCCTTCCAAAATAAAGTAAATCTTAACCACCCACCTAACAATCATCGCTGAATAGGCTAATCAAATCTTTTTGGAGGAGGCAGTTGCACAATCCGGTACCCCAACTGAAAAGCCCTGTCACAATTGCAACAAAATGTGTCTCTCCTGGTGTTGGAACATGAAGCGAGGCCTTGGGTCAGCCTCCATCACTATTTATTTTGATAGATTCCCTGCCAATCAGATACAATGGCTTTGATCCAGAGTTCTGAAGAACAGAACTCCACTCACTTGAAGAAATGGAAATAAGTATTTTTTGTTTATTCTCCCTTAGCCCTACATCCCTCCTGGGGGGTTGAAGGCCTCAAAGGCAGTGTGGTAAGGGATTGGAAGGGGAAACAGGCAAAAGCCGCCTATTCTTGCTTGCTCTTTTTGGATTGCAATCCATTCTGTGATAGGAGGAGTCTTTCTATTCACTGAAAGCAACTCAGGATCCAACCCAAGACCTTATAATAAAATATTAAAAACCATAAATAACTAATGCATTTAAAAACTAGAAACAGAAACTCTTTAAAAACAGTATCCAAAATAAAACAGATCAATAAAAGGGTGTGTTTTTTTAATTTAAAAAGCTTGGGAAATAAAAGGTCTTTACCTAGCATTGGAAACACATTAGAAAGCATAATTGTTTTCTGAAATGTGTTGGTTATGAAACACATTTGGCTTTGCTTTGAAGCAAAGTATCCTTCAAAGCAAGCTGTATTAAATTTTGGCTCTTCAAAAAAAATGGCATCTTCAACAATACCAAGAAAGTAATGATTACAAAGGCAAATTTCACTCAGTTTATAGACCTTTGTGGGCACCTTAAGCAAGATGAAGTTTCTGTGTGTATTCCATTTCTAGATTGGTAAGACTGCAGTTTTTAAAATATATATGGTGGCTCCTAAATGCACATTTTTATCTGGTATACATCATAATTGATTTTTTTCTTCCTAAAAGACAGAAAATCTTTAGACTGTAAAATTAAATAACTTGCAGCGGATCTTAATTGCATATTTGGTTTGCAAATTGGATTTCCAAATGTGCAGTATTATGCTTCTATGCTTACGGAAATTTCCTGCCATTGTTTCTGACAGCTGATAATGTTGGACTTGGAACTAGGCTAAAGTCCTAGCTCCACACCATAGACGACTGGTTACCCTTGTACAAACCAGTAGGGTCAACATACCATGTTGCAAGACTTACTGTGCCCTGTTAGAAAGCACAACATAGTGGGATGTGCAAATAATTTCTGTCTTTTAGCTAGATTTATTTAATCAATTACAAATAATTGGGAATTGGTGTTTTATCCTGTGGTACCATCAGTGCTGAATGTGTATTCAGCTTAGCATCAATCTGCTAGGGAGTTTTAGTGTCAGAAAGCAATACTATATTTGTGTCACAAATATCACTGTATGTAACTGTATGAAGTTTAAACTGATTGTGTAACATTATACGGGAACAATATAACCTGCGTGTAATGTTAACTGTACTGGATATTTAGAATATTATGTTACCTACATATGATACCACAGAATAAAGTTTTCTTTGGGATTGGGCTACTAACCATTTCTCGGTCTGTTCTAGGCATCACAGAGTGTCAGACATTTCAGTGAAAATAAGCACCTGTGTTTTCAGTGGCAGGCAACATTATTTTGCATTTTTCTGCATCAGAACACACATCTATAATGTGAGGTTCATAATACAGTGATTGGCTTAATAAATGACAATATGGTTTTAGTGCGTATTAGGCCCCTTTGGTTGCAAATTCTAAACTCTTAGCCTTCTGGAAACATGTGATGCCTCTGGACCAGATATACACTTCTGGTTTGGGTGATGAAATCTTTTCTCTCCTCAATTTACTAATCAGGTGACTGGCTCTCTAGGTTGGTGGCTATGAAATTCTGTGAGATACATATTTAAAATAGAACCTTTTGGCTTTCAGGAGGAGTTTTGTTACCCAGTGGAATGCCTGGCTCTTACAGTGGAAGAAGTAATGCACATCCGTCAAGTGTTAGTGAAGGCCGAGCTAGAGAAGTACCAGCAGTATAAAGATGTCTATACTGCCCTCAAGAAAGGAAAGGTAAGGATGCTTATGCTGATTTCCCCAGAGAACTGGGAGTGAATGATGAAGAAGAAATTCAGCTAAATGTTATTAGAGCTCCTGAAATTAACAAATTAAGGCCTGCATCCAATGTCATGTTAAGTAATCTTCCCCCACCCTCAGCTCAAGGATTTATTATTTTGCAATAGGATTTTCTCACCTTCTTTTTCCCTTGCACATCCCCTAAATCTGGTATGGGTTTCCCCCCAACCCTCCAAAGCAGATTTGGGAAGGAAGGAAAGTCCCATTACATAAGTGTATGTTTTTAAGCTGACAGTACAGTTAGGTAAAGGTAAAGGTACCCTTGCCCATACGGGCCAGTCGTGTCTGACTCTGGGGTTGTGCGCCCATCTCACTTAAGAGGCTGGGGGCCAGCGCTGTCCGAAGACACTTCCGGGTCACGTGGCCAGCGTGACAAGCTGCATCTGGCGAGCCAGCACAGCACACGGAAACGCCGTTTACCTTCCCGCTAGTAAGCGGTCCCTATTTATCTACTTGCACCCGGGGGTGCTTTCGAACTGCTAGGTTGGCAGGCGCTGGGACTGAACGACAGGAGCGCACCCCGCCGCGGGGATTCGAACCGCCGACCTGACGATCGGCAAGTCCTAGGCGCTGAGGTTTTACCCACAGCGCCATCCACATTCCGTAACAGTACAGTTACTTAGTGCTATATTGGATCAAGTCAAGAATAGCACCATAAAACCATACATTTCTTTGAGTTGTTGAGTTGCATGTAATTCTAGTCATTTGAGAATGGTGGAAATGCTTCAGTCAGTTCTTACTGAACTCTTTGGAACTTCTTTCTGAGTAAGAATGCTTTTAGGATTGTGTTGTCAGATTTCTAATTGAGTGCTTTCTTCTAGATTAAGTAAAGGACTATGAAAACATTTCACAAATTTAATTGCACTGATTTAATTTATAAGGCGGCTGGTTAACTTTACACTTTGGATGTATTGGGTTGCAAACTACTTCTTCTCCTTGCCTGACCCCCAAATCTGTTCCAGAATCTTTCCCAACCCTCTAAAGCACATTTTGAGGTTGAACAGCTGGTTGCAAGGGAGATAAAAAGTGGGGGGAGTTGCGCTGCTCTTCATAAACTCCATAAGTCCTGTGCAAGGGCTTCTGCTTGTGCAGTTGGGTTACCCCCACTGCATGCTCCCTGAAATTGACTCTGTACGGTCAGAGATTGTTCCATTTGCCAAGCTGATATACTTGTGCAGACAGAACATTCGTAATAGTGTGACATCAATTTCTACCCTTTTTCTTTACTGATAATTTTTTTTTAGATGTTAGTAAATTGATTTTCTAGAAAGACCTACTAATGCTATGGGCTCTTCTCAATTTTTATAGCTCTGTTTTTGTTGCCGAACAAGGAGGTTTTCTTTCTTCACCTGGTCCTATACCTGTCAGTTTTGTAAAAGGTAAGCCTTTGGTTTTCATAGTAACCAATAACTAGTGAAGGCACTGGAGCAGAATTCTGTTTGTTTTATTTTTAACTTTTTGTGTTACATTTAGTATGTAATTGAAGGAGAAAAGGTGATATTTGTACTGTATTTAGGAGTAAATGAGAATTTGAACAGGGAGTTTTTGTGTTTTCCTAAATAATGATTAGGGATGATTAGCAAATGCTCATTATGGGATAGGACATAAGACAGAATAAAAGCACTTTCAGATTTAGTGTTAATATTTGAAGTTGGTAGAATGACATAAAAAGAACAAGTTGCCAAAGAAAGGAGTAGATGCTACAACAACATATCTCAAATGCCATGGTTGTGCAAGTTTATCAGAATCAATATCTTAAGAGCAGGAAATGGATGAATGATATTTAGTCCCCTTGGTGTGCACATACATGCTCACTAATACAAATTGCTTGCATGAAATTATAAGAAAACATTGACACTCAAGATTAATGTTCCTGCGAGTTTCCCGTAAGAGCCATTTAAAATTTGCCATCTAATCTTCTAGGATGTGATTAAATAAAAAGAAGAGTGCTGATGTCGAGTCTGAATGGGACTCTTGGGTTTTTCACACATTCCGTTCCTAATTTCCTGATGATGGTTAAGATCTATAGGACTGCCTATGGAAACATGCCAATTGTGGCTTGTGAGGTCCCTAAACTTCTCATCTAAGCTACAGTATGCCCTAACATTAGGCAACACTTTTGTAGCTCAGGACTGCAGTTGAAACATGAAGATGGGCAAGACCCAGGCCATGTGCTCAAGATTCTTTGGATGCCAATCCTTTGTTTTTATTTTTTTGCCTCCTCCTGAGTTCTGGTATTTAAGCTAAAGCCAGTGAAATTCAAAAATAGTTCGTAGCTCGTAAAACATTTTTACTAGGAAAGAACAATACAACTTTTGAAGAGACGTGTCCAGTGCTGTCCTGCAAAAGTATTACTACATTTAGCTGAGTAAGTCACATATTTTCTTTTTCTTTTATAGGCCTGTATGCTCACAGTGTTGCAAGAAGGTAAGTTCAGAAACCTATAAATCCTTCATCTTCTTAAAGTCTGTGGTGTGATTCATCGGGAACAGCTGCTTTACTATCTTCATAGTACAACGAAGTACAAAGTACAACAGGAAAAAAACTCAGCAGAAACCGCCGCCCCCCCAAAAAAATCAGTTTACAGCATCCCGCTTTGAATATACTTGCCATATATACACAGTAGTGTTCATGCACTCATATTTCTTTTTTTACAACATTTGCAATATATGTATTTGCAACATTTTTAAAAACTGGACTCCTGTAGAAGTCTGCAGGGAATGTATTGCGTTGGTATCTCTATAGTTCACAAATTCTAAGTCATTGCCACTGGGAATATGCTTGCGAAAGTTGTACAAGCCCACATAATGGCACTGTCTCTAGGTAGCTCAATCTATAATTGTTATTCTTTTTCCTTTGTAACAGATGCGCCTGCCATCAAAGCCATATTCTACACTTCCCATCTTTTCTCTGGGACCTTCGGCTTTACAGAAAGGAGAGAGTTTTATGAGGCCAGATAAACCTTCCACTAGCCATCACCGGTCCCTTAGGGGCATGCCAAGGTAAGTGATACTTCTGATTAAGATTAGACTGCTTATCTACTACCAGCTACTTTCATGGACTATATTCCATAGTTCATTTTATTTGTGGGCAGTGAATTGTTACATATATTTATTTCTAAGATGCTCTTGTAGATGCTTACTATTATTCTCTCTTTCTTTAAAAAAAATACAATTAAATGGGGGGAGCTGTCAAAATTTAAATAAAACACTGCAGAATTAGAATTAGGTGACATTTGCAAAATTAAACACAAAATTGTATTCTATTTCAAAAGAAAATAACCAAAGTTAAAAGTGGGAAAATAGGCAAGAATCTATATAAAATGGATTAAATAGTAATTTAACCATCCTTGCCAAACCTGACTTCAAATCAGTATAAAACAACAATATATTTTGCTCAACCATAGAGCTTTGTTCGATTCCATAAATGACTACCAATTTGTGGCAAATTTATCTTTGGATTTTCTCTTTAAATCTGACATAATGCATTAACCTGGCTATTCATTAATAGTTGATGTGGTTGCTAATCACCATTTTGCAAACAGTTCTTACTTCCAACAGATGCCATTTTCTTATGTTCTTGTCATACTAAACCACCTGTATATTTTAACAAAAAAAGCAAAAAAATAACACTGAGACCAATGGTATATTTATTTTCCTTTTCCCCCCCTTTTTCTTTTTGGTCAATGAACATTCCCACCACATGTGCAAGAAGTCACCTCTCTTTTTCTCGCACTTCCAGCAAATAGATGTATACTGCCACAAATGTACTATTACATTTTTAGAAGTGTACTATAGGTACTTGTGAAAGCTTTTGACCCTATCCTTCAACAAGTTTCAAGGCAGTGATCAAAAGGTGTTCAATCTATAGAAGCATTTCAACCTCCCTTTTCTTGTGGGAGCCCTTCAAACTCCCTGAAAAGCCACCCCCAAAGGTTGGTGAGCTTCCTGGTGTAGCTTTTGAAAAAGGAAATTGGCACACCTCCCTCCCCTAAAAAAACAACAGACGCATCATAATTTCTTTTCATCACCACCCTCCTAATTCTCCCAATCAGCTCCACATCGTCCCAATTATTTAGAGCAGATTTTGGAGGTGTACAAAGGGCTGCAAGATTATAGCAGAAGGGCAAGTTTCATTTGCCTGAACAGGATGCTGCAATCGGATATAATGTTTAGTTTTTAAGGTTTTGCTGAAAGAAAAGAACTTGCTTAGCTTTTTAAAAATTGAATTTGCAATTGTCTTTTTTCGTACTCACTAGTCATAAAATTTGTTTCATTATTTGTTAGAGAAACATAACTAGTTTTTCAACTTAAGGTTGCCGTTAAAGTTATAGAAACAATGTGCAAAATCATTTATGAATCTAATTTGCAAAGGTTTATTTTTCTCTTGCTTGTATATAACCATTTTCTAAAATCATAAAAGCCTTCATAACTGTTAGCCAAATAGCACAATTTTGCTATGATTAATCTGTGTTTTGCATTAATCATAACTGGCCACAAGAAACACCTCTCTCCCCTGACACAATATGTTAGGAAGTAAAAAGACCTGTGAGAGACAGATTTGTTATTTTAGAGTGCACAGAGTTCACCTCTCTAGTACAATTGGAAAGCTAAATAACCCTAATAAGAATAGAATTGTTGCTTTGTTTTCAGGTTATCCTCAAAGTCCAAGTCTGTAGATAAATCAGATGAAGAAGCACTATTTCCAAAAGAGCTAATGGAGGACTGGAGCACCATGGAAGTGTGTGTGGACTGCAAAAAGTTCATTTCGGAAATCATCAATTCAAGCCGCCGCAGCCTCTCCCTGGCTAACAAGCGAGCCAGATTAAAAAGGAAAACCCAGTCGTTCTACATGTCCTCCCCAGGCACCTCGGAGTATTGCCCTTCTGAGAGGACTATCAATGAGATCTGAGCTGTGTGCCTTTCTCTTTGCTTTGTATTCATGAAGTCTTGAGAGAACTCGGTGAAACCAGAATGTCTTTTTTCCTTTGTTCCACCCGACAGCTTACATTTGCATTAGATCACTGGTTTTGCCACTCCATAATTTATACACAAAGAGAAAGTAAGAAATTGGGCTATGCAGCAGGTCAGTAGATAAAACTGTTTGCACAGGAAGAAAATGTCCGTTTGAAATTGTTGCCTTTTTGTATGTGGCACAGTGTACAAAGAGCGCCTTTACTTGCATTATTTTTCCCAGTGTTCATTCCTTCGATAATTTTCAAGAAAAGAGTCAAAATATAGTTACGGAACTACACAATGGTGTTAGCACAGTTGTAATTATCGAACTATGCTGGCATTTACTACCAACTGACATTTACATTTCAGTCTTTGTGGCACACAAGCCCATGCTTGTACAGAAAATTGACGGGGGCCATGGCTCTTAATGCCTTATGGTATAGCACAAAGCTTTAAAGGATGTGCTCAGCATGGTCGATCAATCCAAACTAGATAGTTTATACTGTCTGGGTTCTAGAATAAAATATTGAATAAGCTAAGAAGCCTGGATTGGGTAACTATTTCCTGCAGCTGCTACTTGTTCCAGTATAATGATAAGTGTGTTATGTCTAAAGTAATAGCAGTTTCTTCCCTATCTTGAATGTATTCTGAATGTTAGTTGCAGTAGTTGTTAGTTGTAGCTTTTAGACATAAGCAAAATACTCTCTATGGAGGGGATGCAAGATAAGTGCAACTTTTTAATATTAATGAGTTTTTTGTAAAATTAAGAACATTCTCTGGGTGACAATCCTGAGAAAATAGATCATATGTATATTTGCATTATAGTAGAACACCTAAGTACTGCTATAATTAAGGGTCTGGAAGCATATCCATTATAAGCCCCATTTTTACAGGGGTTTGTATCTTGGCTGTAAAGAAATTTTATACCCTGCAAAAATTTGAGGCAGGAGTGTCTCAGATTGAGAGGTAGGTTTTTTTTAAGGTTTGGAGAAACACTGTCTAGCTGTTTTGAAGTTCCAGGAATATTACCAAACATCACATTTTTGCACTCTTTTATATTCTGATTTTTAAACGTAAACAAACTGGGGCTTAGTGTAGAGTGTGCAGCTAGGTTGTTTTTATATTTATAACAGCACAGTTATAAATATTTGCAAATCATCCAGTGGACAGGAACAATAATCCTTTCACGTTTTTAATGGCTAGGTCCATATTTAATATCAGCATTCAGTATATGATAGGAAGGATTCATATATTTGAATTTTCATTTTCACTTTTTAGGTTGATGAGAGACATCTCAGTTCACTTCCAAAATAAGCAGAATCTGCTTTAATGCAACCTCTATCCAGACATTTTTTTAATGAAAATACGCTGAGAAATGAATCTTATCTTCCAAGAAAACCAAAACATTAAGAGGCCAAGAAATAGAGCTACTATGTAAAGACTAAAAGCCTGATATTGCTGCTCTAATATCTGAAATTTAACTAACTGCACAAGCACAAATGTTTGGGGTCTTAGGATGCAATGGGGTCTCTGGTCCAATTATTCTTAAGCAACTCAGCCAAGACAGTGGGGCTACTCTATTTTCATTGGATAAACAAATGTAGGCCGTGTCTACACTACAGACAAAACTGGCACTGTTGGCACAATTGAGGAATTCTCACTAGCAAAATAAAACACTCTTACAGGGAAAGCCACAAGAGTTCAACCAATGGACATAACCAATGGTCAATAACAGCAGAAGTTAAATTTCACTTTGTTAATTGACATGATAAAATTGCATTGTGATGACATCAGACCGAGAAGTATTGTTAGACTATAGTCTTTTTTTCCATTAATCAGCTTGGAAAAAATGGACTGAAAGCACCTATTCCTTTTATATTTTGCTACATTTTATTAATAAATGCCACAAATTGTGTGGAAGCAAAGGGGGTCACCTCACAGCTCACAAAGGCATCAGCAATAGCTCCCAGTAAGGTGAGGCATCAGCTAGGAGATTCTCACCCTTCCAGGTTTTCTATGTCATATCTTCTCCTTCCATGTAGCTAACCTGCTCTATTTCCTCAATCTGGGGTCTTTATCAAGAACTGGTTGTCTAGCTACTTTTCTAGAGAAATAAGGTGTATTCTGATATGTGCCTGGACACACAAATACATCTCTGGATGGAAAGCCTGCTCCCAACGACCCCATCTATATCAGCCCACACGCTCAGTCTCCAGCCTTCCCCAGGTAGAGCAGGGTACCCAATCATGCATGATGCTCTACTCACGTTTAAGGGAATGCAAGTACTATGCCCTTATAGACCTATCCTGCTCAACGTGGGGAAGTTTTGGAACAAATGTGTGGGGCAGGGCTTGCATGTGTGCTATCTCCTGCCTACAGATAGAGTTCACGTGTTCAGACAAATGCCTGAATTCTCTTTGTGAAATGTGGCTGGGACTCATGTTGTCGCCTCATTCTATTAAATATTCTTTAGATTTTCTAGGCTCTTTATTAGTATTACACACATGAACTTTGGTGCTCCTATGGGTCCAGTCAAATTACAGGGAGTGAAGTGGGGATCTTTCTGGTAGAGGGCCCCTCAAATTCTAAGGTGAGGGGTTTGAGGTTGAAGTGCTGACAGTGTGAGTCACCTTGAATGCCAGCGATATAAGCGGAGGCCGCTTGTCTCAATAATTTTATCCCTGCACACAGACAACACAATTCCTTCTTTCTTTCCCTTTGACAATGCACTTACAGCCACATGCAGCATTCGATCTTAATAGCAAGCTCGATATTTTTCAGTCACCACTTTCCAAGTGCCCTTTGCCTTTCTCATTTCCTCTTTGACTCTTTCTGTCAGGATGAAGGAAATATGCCGGCCTTTAATTTGGGAGAGGAAGTTCCACAAAGTTGTTGTTTGAAGCCTGAGGGGAAACTTGGTTCCTTGAGCGTTGTGTTGTGTGACATAACATTCTTGTCACCTTGCCATTAATATTCCAACTGTGGTCCAAGTAATAAGGATATTCACTCTGTTTCTCCATATCACAGGAAGCTGCCTGTAACGTGAAGCTTTTTGGTGCCCTACTCTGTTTCAAAATAGTCATATCAACTTGTAAATATGTGTAAAATATATTAACTTCGGAGAACCACCACTCTTTGTAGTGAGAATCAACCTTCTCATGAAGAGTGAAGAGGAAATTTAAAATAAGCTAAATGAGTCAACTTCTGTGTTATCAGAAATCATACCAATGTTTAAATGAGTTTTAAAGAGGAGAAAGGCTATCTAGAACAGCAAACTTGGCACCATAAGAACTTTAAAGCATTTATTTTTCTAATTACTAATAAATCTAGGAAGTACCCCAAGTGTATTGTAGAAAACCTGCATCCAGTAAATGATTGTGTGTTTTGTACATGAAAATATTTTGTGGGAAATTCCAAGCTAGCTCCGCTCTGCAGAAGGTGGCGACAAAGCCTTTGCAATGCCTTGGTGTGCAGACAGAACTTTTATGCATCCCTGGTGACAATGTTACTCTATTATTATTTTGGTTGAAATCCTTTATTTAAATATGAAATATGAGGAAAATAAAAACACCTTTCTGTCATAGCTTTTGTCTGTGTTAATAATTTGTTATAACTCTGTACAATATTTGAAAAGAATATTTTAGTACTTGCTTGGGCTGCATGAAAGGAAGAAAATCTGTCAGATTTATCTGAAGAACAGCAATAAAGCAATTTTGATGGGCTATTTTTTTTAAAGCATTTAATTGGCACAAGATTCACAAACCGAAGTTTAAAAAACTTTCCCAAAAACATTTCTGTACCTCAAACTGCATTTCTAATTACATGTCATTTGTGCTGAATCCTTAGTCTCTGCAACTGCTACATTTACATTGTGTAAATTCTGTCAGAAAATAAATTAATTTGGCCTTTCTACCAAAGGAAACATATTCAATAACACATTAATTCAAACTTATCACCCCTCTTCCCCAACCCCTTTTGTTCTGCCTATCCCTATTAATAAAAAGTTCTTCTCCTGTGATTACTGCACGTAAAGTGAGTCAAAAGTGGTTCCCTTTTAATAACGCATGGTTTCACATTTTCATTTGTGAAATGCTGACACACCAAGCAGATATTAGGCAAGCGATGGCATCACATGTGGGTACTTGTTAGCACAATTTTGGAATTCTAACAGCACAAGTATTTTAATTGTAGACCATCTTTCCCTCCCTCACCTCCGCAATTTGATCACCTGATTTATAGTACCCATTTAAAAAGTGTATCTTGGCTTAAGCTAACACAAAGTGATATTCTGGAATGAGCATTATGTAATGCCATGCTAAGGAAAATTCTAAGCCGTGGGGAAATACCCATTATAATGTGTTACAACTTGCATGCAAATCTAGCCATCATTTGGGCAGGAGGTGAGGTCTCCACACCACCGATTCTAAAAGCACCAGCTTAAGTACTTTTCAGTTTTTAGAATACAATTGATCGGTAGGTCTTACAAAATTGGATATAAAATTCATCATGCAGACAAAAGTAGCTTGTAATTAATATTGCCACAATCTGATGGGTGCCAAAGAAGAACATACCTGGCAGTTTAGTTTACTGTTTTTAAATGACATCTTTCTGAATTATAATATGGAGAACCCATTTATCTTTTTGCTGTTAAAAAAGACAAAATAAATAAATAAATAAATAAATAAATATTGTTCAAAAGCTACTAAGAGTGCAATGACTATACAAGCACCCTTGTGGAATTCCAGCTAGATTTGCACTTACAAAGACTTAAAATGCTGAATGCTTTGTGGTGGAAAGGCTCTGTAGCAATAAGTTGCTATGGCTGACAGAATTTAGTATTGAAGTATTCTTGTGCTATGACTTTTCCCCTATTGGTTGAATTTCTGTTTCTAAACTAATATCGGAGATCATCATTCCAAACCAAGAGACATGGAATTAATGGAAAACGGGCTAACAAAGTGTGTCCATAGAAGGGTACATATTAAAGATATGTGAAGTATCTCTGCTAAAGTAATATCAAATGTCTTGACAGGCTTTTTTTAGACAGCACTATCCATCAACGGAGCACCTACAGAACAAAGTTTATACAATAAAGTTGGTGGTGGCTGCTATAATCGGTACTTTTAAATTTATTTAAAACTGCTGGTTTAAAAATCTAAGCAGCAGACAAAAAGAAACCGCAGACAACAAAAAAGTAAGTAGTATAAAGAGATAAACATAACATACTACCTCAACAATTAGTGTTTGGTTGGTTTTTACCGATCCTGGACTGCAAGTGTGAAAACAGTAGTTAAATCTAGGTCTCCTCCCTTGTTAAGGACCAATTGCCCCAGGGAAGGAAGCGGAATGCTGCTTTCAATTCCCACGCCTGTCTTCAGCTATGTTGCCAACTCCTAGTTAGCTGGCTTTAGAAAGCAAGCAGAGAACTAAGGATAGAGCTCTGCACCTGTGAGTTTATGGCAAGAAGCAGGGGTGGCAAAAGAAGGTCTACTTTATGGCCTCTAAATCAACAAGCAACACGTGTTCATTTTTGTGGTGTGTATGCGGGTAAATTAATTTACAAACATCATGTGAATTGATATTATTATTAATTAATTAAATTCGTTAGTCTCTTTACCTTCCCAAGGCAACCCAAAGCAACTTACAAGCTACCCACCAACCATAGGGAGATGCATGTTCAAATTCCTTCTCCATCATAATGTGTGACCCTGGGTACACCACTCTTAAAAAGTCTTACCTGCTTATAGCGCTGTCATCAGGATAAATTTAAGCCACCCAGCCCTGCCAGTTTAAGCTCCTTGAGAGAAGAATGGGAGTAAAGATAGTGAAAGGTAAAACTAAGCTGAAATATATTTGGCAGGAGAAATAACTCGCAGATTTGTCTCTTAAAACGTGCTCATCTTATTGCTTCATTTAATAACTAAATTCTATCAGCATACTAGGCTAAGAAAACTCAATATCCTCTGTATCCCATTTTATAACTTCCTTTAGGCATAAGTTTCCAATCTCAGCGGTGTAGCCTTATATCTTAGAAGCAAAATTCTCAGTCAAATTTGCATCCATCAAAATCCTCTTAATTATGTATAGTTGCAGGGTTGAGGAACAGCATACCTTTACGAAAAACAACTGGAAGCACAAGATAAAGTTAGTTCTTCAATTCCTCCTATGTGATGTCACTGTGCATGTTTTTGTATGGCTTCTGATGCACCAGGGTAGCCATTTGTATATGAAAAGGGCAATAGAATTCTTCTGCTTGTTTTCCTGTTATGTAATACTGATATGCAGTTTATGCATTACAATTTTTTTTAAAAAAAGTTGTACTGATGTGTTCATTGCTTCATCAGATCAATACGTTTTCCAGTATTGCAGAGAGTAAGTTGTGTGTACCACTGCATACTTTTCCGCTACAGGTAGGTAGCCGTGTTGGTCTGCCATAGTCGAAACAAAATAAAAAAATTCCTTCCAGTAGCACCTTAGAGACCAACTAAGTTTGTTATTGGTATGAGCTTTCGTGTGCATGCACACTTCTTCAGAGGACTTTTCCGCTATTTATGTAAACACATGAAAATGGGACCTCCCCCAAAGGTTAGAATTAAGTTTCATTGATTGTTTTCACAAAATTTACAATCACCACCTTGATGGCTGCACAATTAAGACGGGTCCCTCATCTTACTTTGCTAAATCGTACTTCCAGTTAGTCCATGTCTCCATGCACCAAGAACTCTTTAAGGAAACTAATGTACAAGCTCCACTTTCTCAGTAGATACATAGTACAATCCTTTGCATGTTTATGCAAAATAATACCTCTTGTATTTAGTAGGGCTTACTCATAGGTAAGTGGATTCCAACTTCTGGGAGAAAAGGAAGTGAAGACTGAGGTTTTGTTTTTTAAATGGGTACATCTTAGCAATACCGATATAACAAAGTAAGTTAAATCTTCTGTGTGCCCTAGCTGTGGCAACAACATGAAAGCATTAGATTAATAGTTCAACCACAATTAATGAGTGCCAAGGTACTCTCCCGAAACTTCTTAATTGTGATGATGGGCTGGTTAATTCCAGGGCGGCACCTACCGGCCTCCCTTGTGATATTTTTAGTGTTTGTGACTCAGTTGTGTACTGCATGATCATCCCATTTGGCAATTAACACAAAAGCAGTCTTTTGTTTTACTATATAGAAAAAAGAAAAGACAGTTTGCTATTTTTAAGTAGGTCATGTTATTTATAGCCCCAGATGTCCATAGCATTTAACATTTCAGATAAAGAGATTCTCTGCTCGGAAGAGCTTACAATCTAAATGCAGGTGGAAAAGGGCAAGAGATACAGGAAGAGAAACACTTCTGCATGCAATTATCCTTCAAGTCGCAGCTGATTAAGCATTCGCTCCCCTCCCCACAAGCACACCTTCACATTAATGGCACCTGCATGAAAGCAGTGTTAATCAAGGTTGTTTACATAATGAAAAGCAGTGGTTTTTGAACAATCAAGCTAGTTTGGATTAAACAAAGAATTGTGACCAAATGCCAAGAAAGACAGGACTACTATACTGTTTCAACAATTGCAGTTTTCTCCTCGTCTGTGCGTGACATGCTTCAGCTCCCTGTGCTACGTAACTCTTAGAAGTACAGAAGCTTTGCCTTTATTTGCACATAGGAACAAAAAGTGCAGCAGGAGACAGTGTACCACCCAGTTCTCCAAACGAGTATCAGTATTTGTTAGTGAAACTGGCTAACAGAACTTTAGGTATCAGTTAAGGTTACTGCTATCTGTTGAAAACCTACTGTCTTTCCTTTAAATAACCATGAGACAGGAAGAGATTTAGTAGCTAGAGACACTCCTTACCCTGGAATGACACATGGCATGCATGGCAATTTTCTCACTGAATGTAACAGTTGTGAGACAGAGCCTGGAAACGAGTTTTAAAATGCTCTCTTCAGAGTCCTATTCAGAAAGGTGCTGTCACTGGAAGAATAACTTCTTCCTAAAGCAAAGCAAATCCTGTCCATGCAGGGTAAAGGAAAAGGCTGAATGGGCAAAGTCCTAAATTGTTGCCCCACCATCCCTTTGTGTACTGTCCCACCCAGCCAATACTTGTGTGGGAAGCGATGCAGATTCTCTCAGCTCATGCATTTTTTATTTTATAAAGCTTCAAGGGTGGGTTATTTGGAATGTTCAGGGGCAGAAGATGGTACAGAACAAAAGAAGAACCCCCTACAGGTGAGGTTTTGGTAAGTTTCAGGAAGGTAGATAAGCTACTAGGTATAAAAAGATTTGATTTCCAGTCACCTAGAACAGAGAATGCCAGGGCCTTCAAGGACAAAGGAAAAGCATGGAGTGCTTTTACTGAAGATGTGAAGGGGCAAGAAGCAAGGGTAGTGGCAGCCATGATCGAAAGAGCGCATGCTCTATTTTCACATGCTAAGGAGTGAAAATGCAACGTATTTTTATTTTCCATGATTTTATTATTAAATTCTATCCTGCTCTTCCTCCCAAAGAAGCCCATATTCCTGTGCCATGTTAAATATCTAATAAATATGTGCTAGCCAGGAAAATGTAAGACTGTGGTCATTATTTGGTAAGTAAACAGTATAAAAGCAATAGTACCACGCTTGCCTGCCCGGGGGTTTGTGAGCTCTAAGATCCACTAGGGAACTAAGAGAACAGCCTTAAGAGACAATATCGCACCAAGCAAGACACCAAGTGACAGTCTGTGGAGCAGCAGTCATATGGGAGTTCCATCAGCCAAGATCCGTGGAAGGAACAAGAAAGAGCAAATGTAAGAAAGAGTGTGGCTAATCGCCTTTAGGAGACAGGAGTAGGACTATTAAAGGAAACTCAACCACGATTGTATAGAAGACAGAAGGAAGAAGTGCACATGAATAAACATGGACAAGTTTACCTTCACACAAAATAAAGGAAGTGGGGTGAAGGATTCCATATGAAAGCTGGTGATTTTGGTTAACTGGTCCACTTCTTGCAATGAACACACATATGGGCTAGAATGCTGAACTTCTCTGCCCCAGCCACACCAACCTCTTCCTTGACAGGCCTGATACCCTTCACAGAAGGCAGGCTCTTTGTAATCCAACTATTCTTTGTACAAAGTATATTGAAACGGAAGAAAAATGCTTTGGTCATATTAAAAAAAGCTCTTTTTCTGCCAGGGCTTAAAAATTGTTAATGCCGTGGGTTATTCAGGCTGGTGGGGGCGGGGGAGGGCAGGCAGGGAGCAAAAAAGGCTCCAATAACAATTCATCGCCATTCCACTTAGATGTGCATGCAGCTTAGCTACATCCTAAGTTTTCTTGGCATGTTGTTATGCTTCCATGTAAGAGTTCTAGTATGCTGAATTTTGGCATCTTTCTTATTCCACACCGTGCCCAGTCCCCAAGATTAAACAAATAAGATTTCAGCCTTCAGTTTTTTCTTTCAGCTTTTTGCAAAATATTCAGAAGAGATAACTGCAAGCAAAGTTTGAAGAGAGAAAGGAATTGTTTTCATTATACTGGATTGTAGGCAGACATCTTGTGTTCATGCCCAAGACATTTGCCATTCTCTGTGAATCAGGAGCTTTCCAACTTTTCCTCTTGCACAGTTTTAAACTACAGTTTTGAACTCTACAATGCTTGGAAGTGCATTAATTTATAGATGTCTGCAGCTTTCCGTTCCACGGAGATTGGCTTTCATCAATGAATGAACTGTTAACAAAACTTTGAATCACACAAAATGTAACACTATGAACTGCTTTTGAAGTTACATGGACCTGCAGGCTTCCAAAATAATTCCACTGAAAAGCCTCCTATTCATTCTTCTTTTTCTCTAATCTTCTGTGTGGAACATCTAGGGCTACTGCCATCATAACCTAGTTTTAAGCAAGTGCTCTGTCCTTACCGGCTTCAATAGAACTACTTCTAGATGTTGTACAGAAGAAAATTCCATTGAAATCAGAGGTCAGAAATGGAGGTTGAACTTGCTCAATGATGAAAGCTGTTGGCTTGGTGGGAGAGGTGGTTGTGCTTCACAACATCACATTCCCCCTACCGCTATGAAACAGTCTCCTCCCTGGAACTGCTAAACAGAGCGCTAGAAGATGGGTGTGAAATGTGGGGTGAGCCATAAATATCCTTTATGGTCTTGTATCCATTGCTAAAAGAAATGAATTACACAACTAAGTACTCCAAACATATGCCCTTTACATATAGAAAATAAGTTTCCTAGTACTTCCCACTGAGGTATCAATTGTATTCACATAATAAGTGACCAGAGGGTATATTCACATATATGGAAATAAATTAGCTACTGAAAAATCAAAACAAAAATGGACAAGAGAGGATTCAAGCCATTTTTACCACAGCAAAATGGCTGCTCTCAGTGGTTTCAGTATAAATACTAGGAGGTAACGTGCTAGAATACCTTGTTCAGAATCTGCATTTGAACAGTGCAAGGAAGAATTAATATCCACAAAGCCAAAGTCTCAGGAGGAGATCTCCAGCCTCCAACAAAGGGCACAATCCACCATCGAACTTTGTTGCACACCAACCTTCATTTCAGGGAAGGTTGTTCAGATCTTCTTTCAGGCTCCACTAAGTAAAAGGAAGGTTGTGTTGCAGAACCACATAGACGATCACATCAGGTGTCAGTCAACCTCCTGTGCCATCACATTTCACCTCCTCACTATACTTATCTAGCCTGTAGAGAGAGAGAGAGAGAGATCCCCAGTGCTTTCTGTACCTATTTGTCGTTTACAGAATAAGAACGGCAGCTGCACTTTTAAAGAAATAAATAAATAAATTTCAAGTACAAGAAAATGGTTATATAAGATGGGAAGTCTATTCTCTCAGCTCTGATCAAGGCACAGTTTGGTACTTATGTAGATGTCGATCTTCAATGTGCTCTGCCACTTCCGTTTAACTTCAGTAGGACTTAAGGTCACTATACTCTATCAAATTTGGGCACTTGTAACTAGAGGCCATGGGAAAGCAAAAAATAATAATAAATTGTTAACTTACACTGTGGACAAATAGAGGGCCCTAGAAAGGCTTAAAAATTGGGGGGGGGGGTTTGCTTCTGACCTGTAAAATTTCATTATATAAACATATATATTTCTAAATAAAAAACAATGGAATATCCATCCTGGCAAGGAGAAAATATAATGGAAAAATAAAGTTCTGTCACAGTTCCATCAGTCCTCCGCTGAAGCTGCTGCCATTGCGGACTTCATGCTCTCTCGCGTCGAAGTTAGTTCACCAATCACCCATTCCAAGGCTTCTCGACCCTGTTAAAGAAGGCACAAGAGCTAAGTGGATTGACCAGATACATTGATGTTAAACTTCTAAATCTTTCCTCTGTCAGACACCAAAAGATCTCCCAAAGCAAACTGCTTTTGTTGTCTTCTGAATTATGAATGTATCATAATGAATTGTGCCACTGAATTTGTACGACGAGATTATTTCATTCTAGTCCACCTTTGCTTCTGTAACAAGGAAAACCTTAAATTGAAGGGTGATCTGCTTAGACTATAAATTTTTCTTAGTAATAATAGGCCAACAAAGTTACAAGACTACAAGCTAGCTCTTTTGCAGAGTACAAATGTTAGATCTGTCTAGCAAGGCACAATTACAAGAGACTGTTGCACTTGGATCAGTGCTAGAGAGAGTTTTGACTACCCACTCTTTCCAAAGTGCAAAGCATCATTTGCTTCTTATCCCCAGAATGCCTCTGAACAACCTGAAATTTTTCCTATCACATTTCTGTGGCTTCCTCCATTATACCATGGTAAGATTGCAACAGAACAGACATAAGGCCTAATACTAGCCCTTCTCCCACCAATAATATTTCCCCCCTTCAATTTCTTCCGCTTCATCCTAGCAATGGAAAAGTTGTTACAAGTCCTAATGAACGTTATTAATGAACTTATAGTTTATGGTTTCTTTCCCATCCTGTTTACTCTCTATCATGAAACACTAAATTACCATCACTGATGCTCAGTACAGAGCAACGTAGGAAGCAAGAGCACCGCTTCTGCAAGAATTCAGTTTAACTGGGCCTAAAGACCAGCTACAGAAGGCAAACCTAAATAAGAAGAGCTTGAAACACATGCTGGGCAGTATTCAACTCAACAGTTGCACCAGTGCAAGCACTCTTGGCTGCACAATGGAACTGCTTTAACCTGTGCACTCTCTAAATATTTTTTGAGTTTGCCCTCAACCCTTCAGGGCAGATTTAGAGGGTGTGCAGGTAGGGTAGGTTCTTGTGAATAGTTAAAAGTGCTTGCGCTAGTGGAACTGAGGAGAAAACCTCAGTAAGCTCAAGTAGAGAAACTCAACAAAAAAGTGAGAGCCTCCATAAGTTTTCAGGCTAGGAGCCTAATCACCTGGCCACTTAGCATGTGATCAAAAGATACTTTTGCTCAAGAACTGCCTCTCCTCTTATTACCTGGACTATAGCTAATTTCTTTGAAACTGTGCACCCATCTGTATTATGAAAAGCCTGAACACAGTCTTTGCATAGAATACTAAATAGCTTAAAGCTTAACATTTCGAACCAAATTACTGTTAGTTTTAAGCCTGTACTACACCATGGCTGCTTTAACTACCAACCTAATTTTTTTATAGATGCTTATTTTAATTGCAACAGAACACTACTGGATTAAATGACAGTTACATAATCTTTCTGGATACAAATGTGCTCATTTGAAATCTGTAAACTTAACAGCTCAGGTCAACACTCCAGGAAGAGAGAGAGATGGCTATATTATTTGCATTTGTTGTTTATAAACTGTGAAGAAGCAACTAGCTTGCTCTGTCAGTGTGCAGATTTCCCACTGCACAACAGAACTAACCCCCTCTCCTTTCCCTGGCACCCCCCTAAATCTGTTCTGCTGTACCCCCAACCTTATAAAGCAGATTTGGGGAGGGTATGGGGCATGCACAGTGAAAGAAGAGGAGTGTAAGTTTCCTTCTGCAAGTGAAAATCCTTGTGCTGATGGAACAAGTTAACTGGAAGCCACCCTTAGTCTTGAAATAGAAAGTGTACTGAACCAATAGATTGAAGAAACAGCCTTTGGGCTTATCTACACTGTAACCTTATACTGGGCTTCTAAGAATATCACAACCGTGTTTTTCTCCAAACAGTTCTAGTAATTCTAGATTCAGGTAGGTAGCTGTGTTGGTCTGATGCAGTAGAAATATATATAAAAAATAAAAAATTGTCCAGTAGCAACTTAGAGAATCTGAATAAGTGTATCTGAAGAAGGGTGCATGCACACGAAAGCTCATACCAAGAGCAAACTTAGTTGGTCTCTAAGGTGCTACTAGACTATATATATATATTTCTAGTAATTGTTACTGGATGATGGTATTGCAGTGCCCAGAATTTCCTATAGAAAAGACTGTAGGGTGCATAGGACCCAAAGCACTTGGCCAGAATTATCTGAGTTTCTTCAATTATTTGTTGCTTTTGAAAACACCATTCAGTTTGAAGTGATTTCCATTCCTGGCCTCGGGTCAGAACTAACCACCTTTAACCCAATCCTTCAACTGAATGAAGTTCTGAGCATTAGAAACTGCACAAGTTGGATTTAAAAATCAAAGCATCAGATAAGAATAAAAAAGGGCCCCACTAATAACAGACATATGACATGTCAAATGAAGAAATTCACAGGATTGCTATGGGAGATAGAACAGGAATTATTGCATTGTTATAGCACCAAGTGCTTTTGATCAACAAACCTCCATGCTATAACACTAAATACAAGTGTTGGGGCTTAAAGCATAGCACACGTACACCTTAACATATTCTAAGAAATGAAATGACAGCTTGGTTTGAGTAGATTCTAAGCACATTGGTGGGGTGAACTAGGTTGCAGCTTTTTTTAAAGGAGAGGGTGGAACTCTTTGGATTTTTTAGGACCAAACTAGACATTTGCCTAATATGTAGTATGCATCTTAAATAATTACATTCACAGGGAGACAGATTCTTACTGGGAAGGCAACCAGTAGGGAGAGGAGGCTTATCTTTTCACCCACTCACCATGATCTGAATGGAAAAAGTCCCCATCAGACTTCCCCATGCCAGTAATTATTTCAGGAACAATGATATATACAGCTGCATGTGACACAATTGAGCAGATGTCAAGTTTGATCCAGTCTGGCCAGCATTCCTTGGGAGGACTGGTCATTCATTTATATAGTAACTGAGCATGTTGAATGATTTTGTTGAGTTTGAAATGACCTTAGTTAGAGCGGTCTATTGGGCTGATGACTTACTTATTTGCTTCCCATAGACATCTGGCAAGCCTTTAAAAACAAAATGCTGGACCCATAAGACCGGGGTTCTTTTTAACATGCACGGAACTAGCAAAAACAATCTGACAGAGGATTGGTTTACTGAGTTTCTGTTGTACCATAAAACAGCATATTAGTATATGACTTGAGCAAGCATATTTCCAATTAAAGCATGCACCTTTTAATATATTTACGTACATGGTGGTAGCACACTGAACATATAGAATGAGAGTTAAGAACTGGACATAATTTCAGTGGTTACTACTTAACAAACGATTGAGAGCATAAAATTTTAAACTCTGAAACATTTCACAGGCTTAATGGTAAAACTGAAAACATACAGTGAAGAGTTTACTATTATTATTATTTTTTTGTAATATATACACACACTCCAAAATTGGGAGTAGTTAAGTATTACACAACACTAAGGCATATTTGGTAACTGTATTCTGCAAATGAAAATTGAGGGTTTTAAGGGCAGGTTCAACAGTCAAATAATCTGTTTCCAAGCTTGGCAATCAAGCTCAAGGAACAAAAAAGGTGGTCACTGAAGTTCCCTGCAAGTCAAACAGATGCTAGCAATGCCTCTTAAAACAATGCATTTAGACAAAAACATCTGTTTTGTTATAGCAAAACTATTTATATATTAGTGTATGTTTAGATAAAAGCCTGGATTTTAGATGTGAAAAAACGAATCATGGTTTGTTGTTCATATATTTCCCCATGTTCCCCACTTACATGTGGAGGAAGAGAAGCTATTTCAACTTCTAGTCTGCAACAAATTGTAGTTTGCCATACCAGGATGAGAAAACAAACTGATATGTTCAATTCATCTTCCCCCTATCCTGGATTTGCAAACAAGCAAACCACAGTTGGCCATGTTGGGGCAAAACTGCAAGTGAACACTTCTAACCTCCCCTCACAAAATGCAAGGAGAAGAGAGTGAGGCTTGTGCTCATAACAAAAATATGCAGCCAAAAGGTTTTGCATGATTCCTGCCTAATTAAAATAAAGTAAGATAGGAGTGCCTGGCGTGCTCTGGTCCATGGGGTCACGAAGAGTCAGGCACGACTAAACAATGGGAGGCCCAGACACTAGAAATAATGCAAAGAAGAGAAAAAGTAGAACCCAATTCTCACAAGTGCCAACTACGGAAGTTTATGATAGTACAATGTGTTTCAGAACAGAAGTTCCTTCTTCAGGATCAATCTTGGACTTTCTGAAGCAACTTGCTGCTGCCTCTCGGGCACCATGAGGGAGGAATGACAGTTCCAAAATGTGCTGAGCGACAATAAAGCTTAATAGCTGGCACTTTTGAAAACCAGTTTCTTCTTTTTGCATTCTTTTTGCACAGATTTTAAGCTGCCTCAAAAGCAAAAACCAACAAGGACCAAGTAAACAGGTGCAAATGTTCTAATTGTGACTTCAAAAACTGCTTTCTTTTAAACGAGAACCCTTCTGTCCAAGCAGCGATGGGACTGTATTTCTACACTGATAGGCAAGAACTGCCATACTGTAGGCTAAGTCTGGCAGTAGCGTGAACTAGTTAACAACCTCAAGTATTTCACCCCAAAGCATTCCATGCATTGGATCAAGAGGACTGGTTGTACAGAGCTTCACCTACTTCCAAAATACTATGGGGCCAAGGTGCAACAGTTCTTCTAACAGTATTCCACTTACTCAAAAGAGATTTACCAAAAAACAGAAGGTGGGCCTTATTAGTGGCCCACACATGCAGGTTCATAAGAACCTTTTCCTGTGTCAAAGCATTAAACAGTACAGACATCCCCCAAATTCCAGAGTTAAAGAATAAGGGGGCTGTTCCTCTATATGCAATGTGTGTATATATACGAGGCATGCAGGCTTTCAAGTAACATGACAACAACATGCACAGATTTGCTAGAAGCTGAAATGCTGTACCAAGGTAACAAATGCTGGTATTACCACTAATTAGTACAAAATGCAGCTGTAGAAAGAGACTGCTATCTTAGAACACTGTCAGAATGTTGAATTGTCCACTCAATAGCATCCCACCCCTGGAGTAACACAGAAAAGATGTACAACTTATGACAAAAAGTTATTCCACCATCACAGTCTTGTAAATCTCAAGAGCCTACAGGAAAATCAAGCATTGTAAACTGAGAGTGATATCCAACTAAGTCCAAGTAAACCTACTGAAAGTGAATGGATGTAACAGTTATGACTAAGCCTATCTTGAGTTTGACTTAGTTGAGCACCATGCTTATCAAATATTGGTAACAAGCAATTATATCATGTAAAGGTCTAACTGAGTGCCAAAGCTGAACACACACAAATAGGCACCCCAGTAGAATAAGTTAGGTAAAAGCAAGCTGAGCATGCATGCTTCTGACAGATGCATCTCATCCTAGACTTGGGATCACTTGACGTGCTACCAGATTCCTATAGAGCAACTTCTGCCTAGAAATGTGGTAGTACGCCAGTGTGAAGTGGCCCTAAGTTGAAAAGGTAAAGAGAGAGGGATCACCTGTAAGGAAACTTAGTTAAAACAGGCTGCATTATATAGCATTAAAAGAGAACGAAGAAGAAACAGTAAAGCACCTGAATGAGACCTGTAATGTATTGGTAATCTATTGTTGTACAAGTGCAGAAGTCATGGAGGACGGAACAGAAATATTTGTTTAGGATTACAATACTTGAAATGCTCATTTCCCCCTTAATAATACTCTTTATAAGGCTGAGTTATTCATTTGCTGTTTATAGTCAAATCCCAATGTACCCACGGAAGTCCCACAGAACTTAATAAAGGGTTTATTGTGTAGCATGGTGAATTGTTGCAGGCTGAGAACAGGAATGGGCCTGTCCTACTCTATCGTAGCCCATTTCTGAGGGCCCTGTTTCAGCAGTGGGCATGGCCATCCCATGCTCTCTCTCACACCACACACAACACTCCCCCTGCCTGCCACGATTAGGTCGGAGTCACTAGGAACCTTTTTACAAACCTAACCTCAGCATGGGGAGGGTGCTTTAGAGCATGGTGATGAAACAACACATGTGGAGGCAGGGTTGACCTCCCAGCTGCATTTAGGCAAGGGGGAAAATAATCTTTACTCCAACAGGATAGTTATTTTCTAGCTGCAGGAAAGGCAAGGAGGGAGGTGAGGGCCAGAGAAAGAGGTCAGGAGTTCAGCTTCCTGTATCTTGTAATGCATGGAGTGCTTGCATATAAAATATGCTCTGGAGGGTTGAGGGAATTCCCAGAAGAGGGTAATGCTGTGAACCGCCCTGAGATCTATGCATGAAGAACAGTATACAAATTTAATTGATTGATAGATTGATTTCAGGGCACACAGGGAAAGGAATGGAAAGTTCCACTGCACAGCCAGAAGTCTGTGCACTAGCTGAACTTCTTCACCCATAGCATTTAGGGGAACAGTTCCTTTTCATCTATCCCCTATTCTGCTACTAACAGCCTATGTATGCATTTGGTTTATTGTACATCGGAAGTGGAATACGTTCCCTTTCCAACACTACAAATAGGACAACTAGAACATGTGCTCACACCCACCATTTCGTACACAGTAGAAAAGAAGAGACATCTGTACATAATAAGTGTCTGGGTAATGAGGGAAAGTTCAGATATGACATCTCCTTAGTTCTCTTCTCTGCTTTCAGCACTGAAAAGGGTAAGGAGGCGATTTGCCTGCTTCCCATATAAACCTATTTGGCTCAAGCAACCCACTGCGGAATCCAATAGCTAACCTGAGAAGGTATTCTGTGAACTGCAAGCTGAAAGACAGACTAATCTGATCACACAACCAGACACTATCACCCCTACCCCCATTCTAGCTGTAAGCTGCTGTTCTCTCTCACCGAGAGACAACAATCACTTTTCCTGACTTCATACCATACACGGTTTTAAATCTTAAAAGGAAATACATGTGGACTGAGAATATACAACTGGCTCTACAGACCATCACAAGTACAAGAAAAGTCATTATCTAACCTGAAGACTTACAGTGAATTGTGTATAACTGAAAGCACCCTGGGCTTATGGGATACCAAGGCTAGCACAATGCACTTAAACATTTGAGTTTTAGGTTTTAAATGAACCACCTTAAAGTTAGAAACTGTGATCCAGTAAAAGCGTGCCACACACCTACCTTTCTAGCATTAGAAGATATTGTGCTTGCCATTAAAGTTTCCAAGTAACTACTGAGGCTAACACCTTTTACTGTAATAATTGCTTCTTGAGTTAACAAAGTCCTAGAAGGGGAAAGACAGAAACTATCAGTACAAAAAGGATTCCCCCTCATCGTATTATCGTATTTTTTTACTGAAAGCCAAAGACATTCCAACTTACTTTTCCGGGTTCTCAGGGTGTGGCGTATATACCAACCTTTCATCAACTGATATAAGATTTGTAAGTGTTATCTTAAAGGGAAAAAGAAGTGAAGATTAATTTAACTAATCTTAGTATTATCTAGCATAATACATAATAAAAAAGACTGTCTACTTTACTTAAAGAAAGTGATAAATTGCCTTTTTAAAAACAACTAAGGCTGTATCCTAAGCAAACTTTCTAGGAATTAAAGTCACATTTTAAAGCAGGAGTAAGGAATTTCAGGCCCATAGGCCTAGTTAGGTCACAAACCATACCCACTCCCCCACATGTGTGATACCAGGTTTGGGACAGATAAATATGTGGCTGGCATTGGCTACCCTAGGGAGCGCCCCACCAGTGAATGCGATGTGCAGTTGGGTATAGCTCACTGTCAGCCCCAATCAGCTGATGGACAGAGAGAGCGAGACCCCTTGAAGTTCCAATCTCCACACTCATAAACTGAGGAACATTGAGAGAAAGCTGCTTTGAAGTTTGCTTGCAGCTGTAGTTTGGATACAAAGCATGCCATGGACACTGAGATCCAGCACCGAGGGGCTTCTGGCGGTTCCCTCATTGTGAGAAGCGAGGTTACAGGGAACCAGACAGAGGGCCTTCTCAGTAGTGGCACCCACCCTGTGGAACGCCCTCCCTTCAGATGTGAAGGAAATAAGCAGCTATCTTCTCTTTAAAAGACATATGAAGGCAGCCCTGTTTAGGGAAGTTTTTAATATTTAATGCTGTATTGTTTTTAACACTTGATTGGAAGCCGCCCAGAGTGGCTGGGGAAACTCAGCCAGATGGGCGGGGTATAAATAAATTATTATTATTATTATTATTATTATTATTATTATTATTATTATTATTCCTGAATCCATACCACAGCTGCAACCAGACTTCAAAGGGGCTCTCTCAGCACCCATCAGTTGATCAGTGCTGAGAGGGAACTCCTTTGAAGCCCTCACCTGATGACATGATGATGAGGATGGTGCCAGGTGACTGACTGGTGGGCAGCCCCACCCAGCTGCCAGAATTGACCCATGGGGAGTGAGGGAGATATGGATTTGGCCTGCTGGCCTGCTTCAATTCCCTGGCCTTGTACTACAAGCCTCAAGTAGCGTATAGCCAGCCAAATGACACACACTTATATCCAAAGCTGCCTGTGTGTGGGAAGGACTCGCCTTTCCCTGCTCTCTCCCCAGCAGCCCTCCCACCCTCAAATTTTGCTCCAGAGAGTTGGGGGCCCACTGGAGCAGACTTTGGGACTGCACATAATAATAATAATAATAATAATAATAATAATAATAATAATAATAATAATAATTTATTATTTATACCCCGCCCATCTGGCTGAGTTTCCCCAGCCACTCTGGGCGGCTCCCAATCAGTGTTAAGAACAGTACAGCGTTACATATTAAAAACTTCCCTGAACAGGGCTGCCTTAAGATGTCTTCTGAATGTCAGGTAATTATTTATCTCTTTGACATCTGATGGGAGGGCGTTCCACAGGGCAGGCGCCACTACTGAGAAGGCCCTCTGTCTGGTTCCCTGTAGCCTCACTTCTCACAATGAGGGAACCGCCAGAAGGCCCTCGGAGCTGGATCTCAGTGTCCGGGCTGAACGATGGGGGTGGAGAAGAAGGAGGAGGAGGAGGAGATGGTGAAGTCCCACTGCATGAATGGAAGTCCACTCGTGCAAAGTTGGATTATGCCCATAAAGAACTTTCAGATCCTCTAGAAATAATTTCATCAGAGAAAGTAAAGCTAGCAACCCCAGTTTCTTTAAAAAATAATAATCTAAAGTTATCTAGCATACACAGAGAATGCTAGTCTTGGTTCCTGCTATGCCCTTACAGCAAGGTTTTCCCAACATAATCAAGGACTGCCTCAAACAGGCAGTATGTTAAAAAAACATAGCCAGCAACTCCCTGGTCCTGCCAGCAAATTCAATACACAATACTTTATTACTCACATTTGTGGAGCTCAGTACCATTTTCTTTTCCACCGGATCAACTACAGAATGTTCTTTAATGTATGTCATAGTTCTACTTGTTCCCAGAATCTTTTAAAAAAAGGAAATAAAAGCAAGTACTAACACAGTAACCCAAAACGAGCAGTCAAGCAAAATATCAAAAAGGTTGATGATAAATGTATTTCTGTAAAGCATGCAGTGTTAGCCCCTGTCCAAACAAAGAGTCTCATTGAGCCAGGTTCTCTAGGTTTGTTGCAACTCTTAAGGAAATTTAGCCTGAGCATTTACTATGAGAGTCATTATGTGCAATACATTCAAGAATAGAACACGTGTTTTTATTTCATAAAAAGATTCAGCCTACCACTAGCCACCGTGGTTAAAACAAACTTACCGCTTTTACAATACTTGGTAGGCCCCATTCAGTGCTAAGTAGCCGGTGACTGTGCAACCTTCCTTGATTGTCAAGGCTTCGGTCCAAGACATCAACTCCTACCACTGAGGGGTTCATAGGATTGGGATATTTCCTCATGGCAGCTTTTATTACAGTATCCCATGGATGCCTAGGGAAAATGAAATGAAAGAGAAACAGGCAATGCATTAAGAATTCTCTGTATGCAATGCAATTTAATTAAAACTGAATATTTTGGTTTGCATTTATGGTATACAAAGCATACATTCCGAAACACAGTATTTAATATCATGTAAGAGTTGGTACCTGAATGTGCTTATTTTTCTCTTCCTCCCCTGTCACTTTCTTCATATCTGGTCTATTAGGTTGTTAACTACTGTAAACACATTGGCATAAGGGTACTATACGTATAAGGTGGTATCCAATATTGAAATTGCAAGAGCAGAACAGATTTCTGCTTGAAAAATGAGACTTCCCCTTTGTCCCCCTGCAGCAACCCTCCATCCTTAAAATCTACTCCAGAGAGTTGGGAAATCCTCCAGTGCCGACGTCTGGAGAGCAAGACCTTTGAACCATTATTATTATTATTATTATTATTATTATTATTATTATCATCATCATCATCATCATCATCATTATTATTATTTATTAAATTTATATACCACTCTTCAGCCAAAGATCTCAGGACAGTTCACAAACCCATCAACCACCTACAGTTTATGTGACACCCCCAAATGACCAGCACAATTAGTAAGTTTCAGAATATAGTGCTATATAAACTTTGGTCAGATCAGAGATTTGCCGATCTAGTCCTCTTCAAAGGCTGTTGTCCTGAAACCTCCACCAGTCCCAACCATTTTGGCCAATGGTCAGGGAAGGTGGGAGCGGCAGTCCAACAATATCTGGAGGGCACAACGTTGACTACTTCTAGTTTAGATGGCAGCTCTTTCTAGGCACAGCAGAGTGACATATATTAAAGGCAAGAAACACCACTTTCAATTTTCAGCACTTATTTAGCACAAGTTCTCCTCTGGAGAGGAAGCATTTGACACAGCAATAGGAAATCAATTCTTACAGCTGGATCCTAGCCATGCTTACTCAGAACTGGGTCCCACTGATTTCAATAGGACACTCTCAAGCATGCTTAGAGCCGTGGTATAAGTATTATGCACAATAACAAAATAAGAGAAAGAATTGTAGGTTAAATTTATAGAACACGCTTTGCATGAAAATGCTCCAAGGTTCAAGAAGCACGGGGAAAGACTCCCATCTGAAATGCTGGAGAGACACTTCCATTCAGTGTTGAAAAAGCTGAGCTAGATGAACAAATGGTCTAGCTTGGTATAAACCAACTTTCTACATTCCATGTTCCTGTGTAGCATATATCTTTCATTTCCAGAAAACATTCATTGCTTAAGTAACATTAACTCGGTGGTGAAATATTCTCAGTAAGCTAATAAGAACTTATGAAACCCAGTGACTAAGTAAAGGAAGTTAACATTGGGCTGTCCTTGTTCACAAAGATAAAGACTGAGGGAGAGAGAGAGTCATGCTTAAATTCAGAGATTATCACACTTATTCAGTATCAGCCTGCATAGCTCCACTGCTATCTCACACATTTGAGAAACACACTTTTACATTAGTTTTTGGTTTTTTTTAAAGAGTGTGGTGTTGCAATTTAAGCATTTCCTTCATTACTGGGAAAGTGTTTTATGGCACTTCAGCTATTTGCAAGTAGCTTATGCCAACAACATCATCAGTGATCTGGTATTGCACTTAACTGCTAGATAGTCTCAGGAGCCTTTCAAAGCCATACTGCTAATTCAGTATACTCATGCCATAGGGTCTCAACCCCTCTTTCTTTGGAAGAAGAATATGCCTTTTTTATGGCAATGCAAAAAACAAAACCCATTGAACACATCATAACCTACTTTCCACCCATTTAATTACAAGCTATTACAGGTAGTGTCTCAGCTTGTTTTAATGGAAAATTCCAGGAAGCCACTGTCATGATGTTATTTCCTACACATCTGTACAGAGGCAAGATGTGGCAACTTCTCCTCCCATTTTCAACCACCCTTTCCTGGAGTACTAAAGAAAATTCCCTCTTAAATTGCTAGACAGAACAATTGCACCATTGCCTCCATGTCCCTCATGTCCTACAGCTCAATTTCTTAGAAGAACAAAAAGGTACAGTTCACAGCAGTCCACAATTATGCACCCCACTAGTATTCCATCATTCCTGGAAAGAGTGACAAGAGAAGTCCCATCCTTCTGCTCCAGCTTCTAGATGAGGAGTCAGAGATCATTAATCAGAGGTCAACTGAGTTTCAGAGAACATAATAAATAAAAGAGGAAGATCCCACACCCTCATCTCTAGCTCCAAGCTGAAAAGAAAGATTGGGGCTTCCCATTTTGGTGCTCAGGTCTTTTCAGCCGCCTTAAAAAAAACATAAAGAAAACCCAGCCATTCTCTCTAGCTCCAGAGTAGGAGAGTGAAGATTGCTATTTGAGCCACTGGCAGAATTAATGTCCCAAGTGATCAGAAAACAGATTGTCCACACAGATGAGGTCTTCTGAACTTCAGCACTGTAACCACTGCAATTACTGTTATTACTGTAAGCACTGTAATAGGGACTGTAACCACACAGGGGATTGCTGATGTCCTTGTGCACAGATGCAGGGGAAGGTCAGGGACCAGCAGCCCAATCCTAACATACTGAAAGGGAGGCAAGGAGTCCTGGCAATCACCAGCTTAGCTTTGGTAACCATGACCAGCCAAAAAGTCTGAGGGCCTCTGACACTCAAAAATATTCCAAGCCCCATTAAAATGATGGAAAGCAGAACTGAAGTCTCAAGAGTAACACCTTCTGGGTAGCAGTTCTAACCCTTGAAGGAGACGAGAGTGGCAAAGGCCTACCAAGTTTCTATCCGCAACATTCATGGCAATAGCAACATACTTTAGTTACACTGAGGTATTTTTAGAAACCAGTTCTACTCAGCAGTTTATGCAGCAAAGGCGTATTACCATGACACGACCTTGAAGAAAGGAAGCTGTCACCTTTGCCCCAGATATCACAGGCGTTTGCATGGCAGCTCAGTGCATGGAGAGACACTTACTGCTTCCCTCGCTAATAAAAAGACAGCAACAGACAGAGCGCAGGGGCCAGCCGTCCCCAACCTGGAGCCCACCATTTGTTTCAAACTGCATCAACCCAACAGTCCTCGGCCCACGGTGAACCACACTCCGACACTTAAGGGACCTCAAAGGACAGCTAAGACAACATTTTTAAAGGTCTTTCATAAGGCAGGCATTTGGGAGCAAGCGCGGGGGAACCCACGACAGACCATGTTTAAAGCCCTTTAAAGTCCTTGGTGAGGGAGCAAGATCGCCGGGGCAGGATGCTACCGACGTCCTCGCCCAGTGACCAAAAAGCACGAGTTGTATACCAAGCGGAAACGGAGAAGGGAAGAAGGGAGTTTTATTCGTTTTTCCTTCCAAAGGAAGCTCCATAGCTCAGCTAGAGAAGGGCTGTAGCTCACTGCCAAAGCATCTCCTTTGCACAGGTTCAACCCCCAGCATCTCCCGATGGGACGGGGAGAGACCCCTGGAGAGCGGCTGCCAGCCAGTGTAGGCAACACTGAGCTCGGAAGAACCAGCAGTTTTTCTTTCCCTCCGCCACCGCGGGCTGCGGGCTGCTGCTGTCAAGGACGGAACGCGCGCCACTCCCGTCCTCGCCTTACCCAAACTCGTGCTCCGAGCTCCAGATCTTCATCCTGTCTGTAAAGGCAGCGGCGTTAATGGCGGCTCAATGGAAAGACCCGGCTTCTCCGCCCCAAAGGAAAGGGCGGCGCTTTTCCCCGGAGGAGGGTGGGCGATGACGTCAGCCGCCTCCCACCCGCCCTTCTTCCCCGCGCCAGCCAATCGCCGCTCCTGTCCGCTGGAAAGACACCCGCCTCGCTCCCGCCTCCCTGCACCCTTCGATGCCCGGGGAAAGGACGCGTCGAGTCCGTGTGAAGACCTTGAACCGGGGACGCCCAGCTCACATTCCTCGCCAGTGACGTCAGGGCTTCGGCTCTGGAAACGTGCCGTTTCTTGCCAATTGCGTGACTCCTCGGTGGATCTACTCGCGGGTTTGCAGATCCGTAGCGCCTCGGTACCGGCTGCATCAGGCGTGAGCCGAGCGTGGGATTCTAAGGCTGCCCTTGGCATGGGGTGTGTTTTGATTTTTGCCCGAACAGAAAGCAGAAGAGTGGCATCTTGTGTCATCGTGGCCTCTGACTTTTACTGACTTCAGTCTCACTGGGTTTAGGGTGCGAATTAAGTCAGGTCACACATTTTCACGGAATAAAATCTTCCACGTTTTCTGCAGCGCGTTCGGTCCTATGCACGCATACTTCTTCTGAAGAAGTGTGCATGCACACGAAAGCTCATACCAAGAACTAACTTAGTTGGTCTTTAAGGTGCTACTGGAAGGAATTTTTTTTGTTTTGACTATGGCAGACCAACACGGCTACCTATCTGTAACTTAAGGCAGGCATGTTACATTAGAGAAAATTAAGCAAACTGGTTTCATAACTGGCCTTGATTTCTAGGGCCATCACTAGAATACATAGCAGAGGGGGGGGACTTGCCTCTGGATTATCACAGAGTTAACATCTACCGATGTCAGTTCTTACACACACATAATTGGGGAGAAAATGTTACTGTATTCTATGCGATTAAGCCCAACTACTTGACAGTAATCAAAACAGAGTCCTCGAAAATACCGAACATAGGATTATGTAACTTTATGTAACTGTGTTCAGTTTCTATTCCCCAATAAATGTGCTTAGGCTTGCAATTTACACCGAACTGTCTCATCACAGAGTTTCTGCGCGGGTAATGTAATGAGAGATGCAATCCGAAATCAGTAGGAAGCGACCGTGGTATTCGGACAATTTAAAATCAAAGAGGATTAAAATACTTCAGATAATTGCAGCTTCCGGCACCTTTTATTGGTGAACTCTGTTCCACTTTCCTGGGTCGAGGTTATACCGGAGCCACGTGTCTCCGTCCGACTGACCTTGCAAATAAATTCCAAGGCATCACTCTTTCCCCTTCCACCTATATGTAACTAACGCCGTCGGGGCCTACGTAAGCGACCTAGACGCCATGTGATTTCGGCGCTCACGGACTCCTGATCCACTGGTGCCAACCTGCCTCAGCAGGCACAACCATCACCCTGTAGGCGCGTTTGCCTTGGGTACAAATACCAAGCAGGGGCCGTCTTTTTGCTAACATGCAAGGCTTCCATAGGGTCGTCTCGTTCTTGCACCGGGATGGCAAAAGAGGCGGGGCTTACGAAAAAAGGCGGAGCATGGCGAAGGCTGCGCGCACGCGCAGGAGGGGTCATGGGGCGCCGTGATGGCGTCACGCGCGGCGCCGGGGGCGTGGCCAAAGTCCCCCCAACCACCCGCTCGCCTGTTTGTGTAAGTGAGTGAGTGAAGAGAGCGGTGCTTTGGGGCCGCTGGTCCTGTTTCGGCGACTATGGCTCACCGCTGCCTGTGGCTGTCGCGAGGCTGCTGCCGGCGTTCCCCCGGCGGGATCCCCGGGGCCGCCCAGCGGCTGCTTTGGGGCCGAGGCCCCGCAGCGCCTTCGCGCTACCTGAGATTGGTGAGTCACGTGCGTGTCAGGCAAGGGCAGGGCGCAAGGGGAACGGGGTGCGCCTCCCGGGCACTGCCGCCCTTCCTGGCAGCGCCTGCCGGAGGTGGACCGGGGCCGCCGCCACGAGGGAGTCCCGTCCCCGTGGAGTCACTTGGCAACTGACGTTTCTTATCCCCCCGAAGGTTAAAGGAGAGAACCGGCTTGTGTCGTGGCTGTTTCAGCACCGTAATGGTGACGGTGAGAAATGCTTAGCATCTCACCTTTGCTGCCACATTTGCTAGTCACAGTCCCTTGCTCCAACAAGATCACAAAGGGCTTCGCTGGCTGACTGTCAAAGGTTCTTGACGGTTTTGAGAGAGAGAGAAAATAAAAAGCAGATCTTCACCGGTCTTGCCTGGAGATGTCAGAGAGTGAATCTGGAACTTTTTGCAGATGAAAATGGGTTCTACCACTGAACTGCGCTTCCCGTATGCAAAAGGATTTGTATAGTGCTTTTGAGTGTTCAAAGAACTTCCTGTACACTCTTGTAATTTTATAATTATTTTTATTATCTTTCAGCAACCCTGTAAAGTATATCATTATTATCCCCCTGTTGTATATCGGGTTGAGGGCAAAGTGTGAGTTTCAGAGACAGTGGTTTATTTAACCTCACCTGCTAAATTCATAACAGAAGTGATATGTGAGCTGGTTTCTAGCTCAGATGAGTTGACAGTTGCTTTTATCTGTTCTTTGTAAACTTGCTTCAGCGTCTCATTTGGAAAAGTAAGAGGAGGAATGATAGAGTAAACTGCTTTTACTCACACTGTGGAGGGAGCTTTCATTTTCTTTGATATTTGTGATATTTCATCCCCAGCCAACATTCCAGGTGTACCTATCCAGAGTACCCATTGAGAAATGAAACCAAAGGATATATTTTACATCAGGGGTGGTGCAGGAGAACCTCAGATGGTGTAAAAAAAATGTGCCAGGATATTTGTGAAACTGGGAGAGTGGCTGCTTTTAAATGAATAACCATTATTTCATATTGCAAAAACAGGCCTTCAAGTGGAACCTACTCGCATGTATGAATGTATACAACTGCAGTCTAAGGCTGCAATTCAAACAGCCTAGAAAGGTGTTTATATTGGGCAGAGATGGTGCTGTGTCCAGCCCTGTCAGCCCTGTACCCATGTCAGTTTGTATCCACTGGCACAAACATGCAGACAGATAGCCCTGAAATAGTGTGTTCTGGGGGCAGGGAAGGGCTGAGTCCTGCAGCAGTCACATAACGATATTAGTCCCATTATGGGCCTGATCACTGGCACAACTCCAGGCTTGGGCAGCTGTTTGCCTGCCATCTCCCCTGTCTGGGCTAGCATGAGCAACTGGGCTGTGGATGCCTTGGTGGTCCACTGCTCTCCAGCTAGGGTTTGGATTGCAATCTAAGGCAGCAATTGTGTGCATGCTTACTAGAAAGTAAGCCCCATTGAAATCTCTGGGATTTATTTGCAATTAAGCATGCATAGGATTGTGCTGAAAAGATGCGGAGGAACTGTCTTGGTTTTTTAGTGACAATTCTCATTTTTTCAGCTTCATGACCATGTGGCCACACAAGTTCCTACAAACAGAAGCAATGTCCTTGCAAGTGTAATTGCTGTTTACAGGAAGCTCTTCTCCCAACCTCCAAAAGGTAATTTTTTGCTGTAAAATAATAATATTATGTAGCTTATTATTATATTATTGACTACTACGCTTATTCATCTTATGTGTTTAAAGCTGCTTAGTCACAATTTTATGGGAAGCGGCATAGAAATAAACATGGTTTTTTTCCCCAATACCAGAGCTGCATCAGAATGTTTGAAGGAGCATGGCTCTGAGAATGTGCAGAGACCTATTGCCTTGCTACAGAACAATTACACCTTAATTGCATTGCTTCCTCAATCAGAATGAAAAATGTGGCCTGAGCCCCAGCACTTTACTCTTTAGAAGTTAAGCACAGCTGTCCTGCCATCTTTCCAGCATGTCAGAGAGCAATCTCCCACAAAACTCCTCTCTTGTATTGTTGCACAATGTTGGACCATCACCTTTCCTTCATGCCCACCAACCTAATGATCACACTGGTGGTTACATGAGCATGGGTTCCTGACAGGTTGATACCTGTTCCCTGAAACTCATGGTGAGGTTATTTTTGGTGAGACTTCACTGCCTCAAGCATAATATAATATACTCAATTTTTATTGCTGCTTTTTTCCTTACTAGGTTTTGAAAAATATTTCCCTGATGAAAAGAAACCTAATGAAACAAAGGGCTCAGAAGGAGAAACTAAAGGTACCAGTCTGTTTTTTCACTTGAGGCTCAAATGTAGAATAAATGTCACTTTGGTTATTATTAATTTTGACTGCTCTTATATACAAGCCCATGTTGCTGTGTCCTAGTTTTGACAATGGCCATGAAAGTGGTCACTATTTCCTACAGTTTACTTCTGTCTTGTGACTTCTGTTGTCACATTTTATGTGCCAGGTCTTCACATTGTAGAATTGATATGTTTCTGCTCCAGCATCACCATATTCAATTTCTGAATTCTCTGTTAGATGTTTTTTCCTTGAGCATTTTGATTAACAATCTACATTAACTGGGCCGGTTTATATCCCTGGTTTGTGTGCCTTTTAATGTTTGTTAAAGAATGGAGTACTTTGTATCAGTTAAGAAAGAGGGCCAAAGCTACAGTGACACGGGTACTGTATTTAAACATAATAAAGAAGGGAGCTGGAAATGAGTTGGGAAAACTGAGCTTGCACTATCATTCCACTAAAAACTGGATTCTACGGATCAAAAAGCATTATCTGGATGTATCATGATACGTTGTTTGAGACACCCCAACAATAACCAGTTTACACCAGGTTTTCTTCCTAATAGACTCTCACTGTGTTGTGAGTTCTTACATAATCATTACTGTTCCCCACCTAAACACATGTCCTGGCGTGATGCATCATAATAATCTTTATATACTGCCTTTACTGAATCCTCAGAGGACTTCATCTACATGATATAAGTAGTCTTTGTAACATCTCTGTAACTTAGTCCAGATTCTGAGTGTTAAAAACAAATTGCACATTAAATATGTGACTTCTGTTGTAAACAGCTGCCACACATTTAGGCCCACCCAACCCCCTGATGCTTTCTGGTAGAGCTTTTCTATGCTGTGACATCATGATGTTCTGTGTTCCCTGCACCATGCCATCAGCAGTCAGTGATACAGGGTGGGGAGGCGCAGAACGTTTTGCTGTCGCAGCATAAAGTAAGATCTGTTCCATGGTACGGAGTAAGGTTTGGGATTAGATGAGCGAACGCTATTTTTGTAGACAGCCGTGTGTGTGTGTTGTAACATCTAATCTAGCTGTTAATCTTGTAAGAATCAGTGTTGTGTAAAGATTACAGAAGTAACAAAACAAAGAACTACAGGGAGATAGGCTTGCTTGCTTTCTATTTTTTGTAGAAACATGCGTGTGAACTTTTTTTGTAGATGTAAAGCAAGCCAACTCCCAGCGCCCTTCCAGAACCAACAGTGGAGGAGGAGGAAGCAGTGGAGGAGGAGGGAAAAAAGGTGGCAAGAAAGAAGATACTAACTGGTGGTCCAGAATGCAGAAGGTCCCAATTCATATTTTTTGTGACAATGCTTTTATCAACCTGCTTTATTCTGTTTCGTAGTTCTGTAAAATATTATTACTTCTCTAAATGTTATTCAGATTATTTTCACCATGGGGATACTGTTGACTTATATGGTTTTTTAAACTTAGTTACTTACGTGTTTCTTAAATTTCTCTGAAAGATTATATGAATCTAAGATTTATAGTGGCCCTGACTCAAGGCCCAGTATGCAGTGCAGTAGATTTTGTGGGCTTTTGCAAAGCAAGCATTCCCATTCACCTCAGAAAAGCTCAGCACATTTCATATGTGAATCTGCCTCTCCACCAAGTTAATAGAAAAGGGTTTGTAGGTGGGAATGAAGGCATGACTGTAATTCCGGACACTTTTTCATGTTTTTATGAATAAATTATCTTTGTAGGCTAATGCACCATATTTTTTTATTCTGTAAAAAAATTCTTTTACAAATTGGTGCTTACATAGGACTGCTTTTGTGACAGCAGATCAGAAAACCCACCATTTTCACATACAAAAGTCAGTCTCAATCCAGTATTCCTTCTTCCTCTTCCCCTTTAGGGTGACTTTCCCTGGGATGACAAAGAGTTCCGTTTTTATTTCATGGGCACTGCAATTTTCTGGGCTTTTGCTACATACTACGTTTTCTTCAGGAATGCTGGGAGAGAAATCACATGGAAGGACTTTGCCAACAACTACCTTTCCAAAGGAGTGGTAAGTAGCACTGAGGCACCTTCAGCTGAAATGTACATTTCACAGAATAAGTTATCCATTGCGACTGAATGTAAACCAGGGTAGGCTATAATTTAATTGAAGCTGGAAAGGCTGAGGATGAATTTGTATTAAAGAAAGAAGAAGAAAATTACTGCATCTGGTCAGAACTTCTATTCCAGAAACAAAAGCAATTGGCAAAAAGTAGAGTTTAGCCATATTGTTAGAAAATGGCCTAAGACATTTTGAGCTCCACGGCTCTTTTTAAGGGCATACTATTTATTTGAAACTTCTCCTGCCTTTGCTTCAAAAAACTCAAGGAAAATAATTTAAAATATAAAAATAGCAAGCTAAAAAAACACAACAAGCAGCTATTAAAACTCTTGAAGAGAGTTCAAGAATAAGATTAGTGTAGTGGGCTAAAAGAGAGACCATAAGTTTGCATTTTCTTCAACAGTGAATAGGTTATTTACTTTGAGAACCTTATTTCTCAGGACTTGCTTGCTCACTGAGGCAAGACAGGGCAGAGCTCTCACTCACACTATAGTTTGGATAAGAAAAGCAACAGAAGGCTGATCTGTTTTCTTTGTGTCTGACACAAGCTGAGGGAAGGTCTCTAGCTCAGGGGGGGGGGGGAGATTATGCTTTACATGCAGAAGGTCTGTGGTTCAATCTTTGGCTTCTCCCAGGAGGAAAAAGTTATTGTCTGAAATGTATTTTGTGCTTTCACAGGTGGACAAGCTGGAAGTGGTGAACAAGCGCTTTGTTAGAGTGGTTTTTACCCCAGGGAAGTCGCCAATTGATGGGGTAAATCAATTTTTTCAATTCACCAAATGCATTAAGGGGTTGAATCATTTATGTTTGTAAACATTTCTGTATAGCGTATTAAATATGGATCTGACAGTTTGTTATTTTGATGTATCAGGGCTGTACTCTGTGCCCTTGCAAATGACAAAATGTATTGAACATGTGCAGAATCTGATGTCTAGTGCACCTTACATACTGTAGGAATCTCCACATGCTTTTTGCTTAAAGATGCAGAACATGATGTGCAAGTGTGGTTTCTCTGCACCATACCTATTAGGGATTTCACCTGTTACATAGTATTGTATAACACTATAATAGAAATACTTTTGCCATCAATGGGAGACATGGCAGAAGTCCTATACAGTGGTACCTCAGGTTAAGTACTTAATTCGTTCTGGAGGTCCGTTCTTAACCTGAAACTGTTTTTAACCTGAAGCACCACTTTAGCTAATGGGGCCTCCTGCTGCCACCGCGCCACCGGAGCACAATTTCTGTTCTCATCCTGAAGCAAAGTTCTTAACCTGAAGCACTATTTCTGGGTTAGCGGAGTCTGTAACCTGAAGCGTATGTAACCTGAAGCGTATGTAACCCGAGGTACCACTGTAAATATTTTGCCAGTCTAGCATTCAGAAATGCACATTCAGTGGAGGTGTTTTCTTCAGCAAATAGAAACGATGCAACTAAAACCAGCATATTAAATTTCTGCCTCTAGTTGATACGTATGTATTGTAACTTTTTGGATATTCAATTAAGCTGCTTCTTTATATTAAAATAAGCTTTATAATCTTGTCTCTCTCAGATTAATTTAAAATGCTAAAACCGAGACACCATGAATTATTGTATTTGTTTTTACAGCAATATGTTTGGTTTAATATTGGAAGTGTGGACACATTTGAGCGGAATTTGGAAACTGCACAGCTTGAGATGGGGATAGAAGGGGAGAGCCGGATACCTGTAGTGTATGCAGCAGAGAGTGATGGGTAAGTGTTTTAAATGATTGGAATTGTAATGGATTATATGATATTACCTTTTAGAATTGGCTTGGTGACAAGCCAGTCTCTGGTTGCGCTTGTCGGTAACCCCTGTCATCCACCACTCTCAAATGATTTGGCATATGCATGGGGGAAGAAGGAGGGTTTTCTCTCATTTGCACTAGGCTATGGGAACGTCAAAGAGAGTTGGGGCGAGAACACAGCCCTGTTTCACGCTGCTCTTTATAGGGAAGGAGTCCGAGGATGAGCTGTCATACTGGATGGTGCCATGCACGTTCTTGTGGAAGGACACTGTCATCTTGTAAAGCTTAGGTGGACATCCTACTTGTTGAGACGGGAGTCTGTTCAGCCTAGCACGTCTCCGCACCTAAACATAAGCGCAACGGGTCTTACCTGAGAGATGTTGTTTGCAGATGACACAGCATTTACAGAGCACTCAGAGGAAGCTCTACAGAGACTCGTCAACCGTTTTGCCCAAGCCTGCAAGGAGTTTGGCCTTACCATCAGCCTGACGGGGGTGAGCATCCTGAGCCATTATCAGCATTCCACACATCAGCACTGGTGACCACACACTTTGGGTGGTAGACAAGTCTACCTGGGTTCCACCATAACCAGCAATCTCTCCATCAACGCTGAGCTGGACAAGTGAATTGGCAAGGCAGCTCCAACAATGGCTTTTCACTCCAAAGGGTATGGGAGGATGTGATGCTAATACTAAGATGAAGATCTACCAGGCTTGCGTATTGAGAAGTCTGCTTCATGGTAGTGAGACGTGGGCAACTTACACCTGCCAGGAATGACACTTCAGTGCCTTCCACCTACACTGTGTCAGGAGGATTTTGGGTATCACATGGCAGGACAGAGTCTCCCAAGCCCACGTTCCCACAATGTTCAGACTCCTGTCTCTGCGACTTCTACGTAGTCTTGGTCCTGTCCACAGAATGGAAGATGGCAGAATCCCCAAGGATGTGCTCTATGGAGAGCTGGCATCGGGCCCATTTGCAGACCAACTCTGTATTACATATATGTCTGCAAACGGGACGAAGACTGGCAACATCAACCCCGCCATGTGGGAATCCCTTGCAGATGATCACAGTGGCTGGAGACAGGTAATCAGGCTATGCCTCCACAGCATTGACTAGAGGAGGAGCGACAGTTGGGAGGAAGGCAGAGAGAAGAAACACCATGGTGCATCTGCAGCAGCGCAATCAGACGCCTTCAGCTGCAGCAAAACATGTCTCTCCCGTATCGGTTTCTACAACCACAGCATGTGCTGCAACTCTCCCAAGGGTTTGACTTCATCTCCAAAAGTGCACTCCTCCATTTTCTCCTGAGATAGATGAATGCCAACTAATGGGGAATGTAAGAAAGAGGAAGAGATAAAGTTAGCCTGATCTAGGAATTCATTAGCTTTAGCGCACATTTGTGTTACGAATCAGAAAGGTCCTATGAACTGTGCATGATTTGTTGTAGCCCATCATATTTTAACTGAAATTGCACCTTGTTGAGCAAAGTTGCTCATAATGTACAAATGAAATTGCTCTAATGTGTCTCCTCCCCACCCCATATTTTGTTATGAAACAATGAATTAATAATTCCCAACTTTTATTTTTAGTTCCTTTCTTCTGAGTATGTTGCCAACGGTCCTTATAGTTGGCTTTCTGCTCTACACGTTAAGAAGAGGACCTTCTGGAATGGGCCGAACAGGACGGGGAATGGGAGGACTCTTCAGTGTGGGTGAAACAACAGCCAAAGTCTTGAAGGATGAAATAGATGTGAAGTTCAAAGATGTAGCTGGCTGTGAGGAGGCTAAATTAGAAATAATGGAGTTCGTCAACTTTCTGAAAAACCCAAAACAGTACGAGAATCTTGGAGCAAAGATCCCAAAGGTAAGGAGTTTCAACTTCATTACTTTATTGAGCTCTTTTAGCTGGAGATGAATTTTTTTTTAATTTAGTGACAATTTGCATTATTCCTATATTCTGACCCAACATCAGAATTTTAAAAATATGATCACAAGAATAAAAGCCTTTGATTAGTTTGTGGAATCATAAGAACTCATTTCACATACACTCTGAATCTTCCTTTAGTGACATGAAATTCTCTTGTTCTCTGTGCTTCCCTTTCAGTAAAATGAGGACACTGTTCTTTCTTACTCAAATTTACCTGCAAGCAAATACTATTTGTCCAACTTGATTTTTTAAAAAATCTGAATTAGCATAGGGCCAAAAATTAGTTTAGAGTATTGTTTCCTCATGGATCTTAATAAATAGTGGGTGAATCTTGTGAAGACTTCTTAAACTGACCATGATCAAATATTGGTTACTTTAGCTATAATGTGGCTTGCACTCCCATTCAAAATACATTGGTACCTCGGGTTAAGTACTTAATTCATTCCGGAGGTCCATTCTTAACCTGAAACTGTTGTTAACCTGAAGCACCACTTTAGCTAATGGGGCGTCCTGCTGCCGCTGCACTGCCGGAGCACGATTTCTGTTCTCATCCTGAACAAAGTTCTTAACCCGAGGTACTATTTCCGGGTTAGTGGAGTCTGTAACCTGAAGTGTATGTAACCCGAGGTACCACTGTACAGTTATGTGAAATTCAAATTACCTTTTCAAGGACTAGAACATTTCAGGAAAAAGAGAAAATTCTGAGTTATTTGTGGAACTAGGACACATGTTATACTTCCCTGAAACAGAGTTCTAAATATATTGACTGATATTGAAGAAAATTTAAGGTGAATATTTGCACTGCTTTTATTTCTTAGTAATGTTTACCCTTTCTCACACCTTACAGGGAGCTATTTTGACAGGACCTCCAGGCACAGGGAAAACTCTTCTAGCAAAAGCAACAGCCGGAGAGGCCAACGTCCCTTTCATTACAGTCAATGGGTCTGAGTTCTTAGAGATGTTTGTCGGCGTGGGTCCTGCTAGAGTAAGTCTTTGGCCTTGCTCTGTTATTGCAGTGTCGGTTGTTAAAAGGACGCAGTCAAGGTTGGTAGGCCAAAAGCTTGATAATTCACTAAATTTCAGTAATGCTCAAGATAGCTGTTCATCTTAAATAGCTGGCTGCAAGCTATTTTAATTAATAACTCTGATATCTCACTCAGTTTCTAGGAAATCTTATTGCCTCAGAGCTGTAGCCCTCTGACTGCATTTTGCCACTGTCGTCTCCTTTTTACTAACAGTTGATAAGGACAAGTGAATGGTATTCTAAACTTGATGGCTGTTGTAGAAAGACTAGATTTATCATCAGTGTACACAAAGGTTCTCTACGGAGTTGTGTGGGAAATTTATGCTATTTTAAGTAGTCCCGGCTCTGAGGGAAAGATGCAATTTTAACCAAGGTCTCCTTCATCCAAGTCTAGCTCCTGTACTTTGGACACTGCTGGCTCTTCCAGCATAAAGCATTTGTTTCAAGTATTTACGTAGAAATAAAAACATTGGGCGGAATTCATTGTTCACTAAGTCTCATTCTGTCAGCACAGGGATTTCTGCTTGTGCAACAGAATGTCCTCCCCCTATGGACCTCCAAATTTGTTCTAATGGTTTTCCCAATCTTCTGTAGCAGATTTGGGGCGGGCACACACGTGGGGGGGGGGGGGGAGTCCCATTGCACAAGTAGAAATCCTTGCGCTGACAGGATGTAGTAGTTGAATACCACCCATGGTTCTAAACACTTTTCCAGAGTTTGATTTCTACAGCTTTCAAATTACAGTCATACCTTGGAAGTCGAACAGAATCTGTTCTGGAAGTCTGTTCAACTTCTAAAACATTTGTAAACCAAAGTGTGGCTTCTAATTGGCTGCAGGAAGCTCCTGCATCCAATCAGAAGCCGCGGAAGCCCCGTTGGACATTTGGCTTCCAAAAATAGTTCGCAAACCGGAACAGTCACTTCCGGGTTTGTGGTGTTCGGAAGCCAAAACGTTCAAGAACTAAGCTGTTTGAAAACAAAAGTATGACTGTAAAAGCATTCAATTTATTTCATAACCTAACATGTTAGCTGCAATATAATTTCCTGATAGAGTCTAATGTTGTATACTATCACTCTGGTGTACAATGGTACCACGGGTTAAGTACTTAATTCGTTCCAGGGGTCCGTTCTTAACCTGAAACTGTTCTTAACCTGAAGCACCACTTTAGCTAATGGGGCCTCCTGCTGTTGCCGCGCCACCAGAGCACGATTTCTGTTCTTATTCTGAAGCAAAGTTCTTAACCCGAGGTACTATTTCTGGTTAGCGGAGTCTGTAACCTGAAGCATACGTAACCTGAAGCGTATGTAACCCGAGGTACCACTGTATTCTGTAGTGTTGATGGACAACTAGCTGTGTGGCATTACATGATTTTGAAAGTACCTTCTTTCTCTTTCAAAGGTTCGTGACTTATTTGTTTTGGCTCGTAAAAATGCCCCTTGCATTCTCTTCATTGACGAAATAGATGCAGTGGGAAGGAAGAGAGGACGGGGTAACTTTGGAGGGCAAAGTGAACAAGAAAACACACTGAATCAGCTGCTAGTAGAAATGGATGGTAACTATTTGGTTTCTTAAACTTTTATCATTCCTACTGCCACTTACATATAGAGTAACACTTCATTCTTAAACAAATTACCTGGACCAGCTCCTACTGGTATGGAACAAGCTGCATGAGGACACAACCAAACGTTGTTATGAAAACCTATGTCAAAAATCAACTGGCTGTTAAAAAGCAGTAGGGAATGTAGGCAAGTGCTGGTTAGAGCCAGCTTCACCAGCCTGGTGCCCTCCACAAAATACATAAAAAGGTAAAGGGACCCCTGACCGTTAGGTCCAGTCGCGGACGACTCTGGGGTTGCGGCGCTCATCTCACTTTACTGGCCAAGGGAGCCGGCATACAGCTTCCGGGTCATGTGGCCAGCATGACTAAGCCGCTTCTAGCGAACCAGAGCAGCACACAGAAACACCTTTTACCTTTCCGCCGGAGTGGTGCCTATTTATCTACTTGAACTTTGACATGCTTTTGAACTGCTAGGTTGGCAGGAGCAGGGACCGAGCAACGGGAGCTCACCCCGTCGCGGGGATTCAAACCGCTGATCTTCTGATCAGCAAGCCCTAGGCTCCGTGGTTTAACCCACAGTGCCACCCACATCCCACAGCGCCACCAAGTAATAAAACAAAAACAAACCAATAACCCCCTCAAGGGTTGGATGGCTTTATTAGTAACATATTTGAAGATGAAAATGTTGTAATTTTTGTTAGTAAGGAAAAAAAGGTAGAATAATATCTATTAGTCACAAGCTGATTATGCCCATTGAAATAAATGGATTTCACTTTTTGATCGATTTCAGTGGCCTATTCACAGTATGACTGACATTGGATATAACCTAGACTTTATAATCTTTTTTAGGAAGAGAGGGTTGTTGTTTTTTCATGATACTGAATGAACATAGCAGAAAGCATTTTTCTGTTCTTTTTGTTTTGTAACCTTATTGCTAATTGTATGGGATTGTACATGAAGGTTTGTATCCAACTCTGCCAGTGTCCAAGTGAAACAGACTTCTGTTTGCACAATGGGACCTCTCCCCACTGCAGCCCCCTTGGCACACTCAAATCTGCTCAAGATGGTTGGGGGACATAACCCATAATCTCTGTGGGTGATATCATGACTAACTTAAGCCTATTGATTTCACTTGTTCTACTCTGAGTCTAGCTTAGTTGGATACTGCTCTTTGACTTGTTTCCCATTTCATAAGCTATTGCCTGCCATATAAGGCCACCTGGAAACCAATGTCCCCACTATGGAAGGACGTGTGGATCCAGAACTGGCCTCCACAGTCACTTACAGACTCATTGTTAAAACCATATTTATGGAAGACAATCTTACTTGGCTGTGAGTGATCGCCAGAGAAGAAGTTGTAGGCTGTAGTAGCAGTGGTTCAGAATTTTGAAAGTACCTTGTCCTGTGAATTGTAAGCACTCATATTACATAGTATGCAATAGTTTTGCGTCTTTTCCTCGTTCTTTAACATGGTGTAGTTCTCTTCACCTGCTCAGTCGTTAAGTGCTTGACGGAAGGCGGAATCGCCAATACTCTGGTCACTTCAGAATTTACAAAATAGCATGCTTAAGATTCACAATAGCCTTTTGGAAAAACCATTTTCGCTACTGAATATTTAATATTTTGTTTTTTATTTTCTTCACAGGTTTTAATACCACAACAAACGTAGTTATTTTGGCAGGCACGAACAGGCCAGATATCCTGGACCCTGCACTTATGAGGCCAGGACGTTTTGATAGACAGATCTTCATTGGTAAGTTATCTTGGTAGACAACTTTGACCTCATAAAGATGTCAACTCAAAACTATGAGAACAGAGAGGAGATGTTAGCTAAAGCTGGTCAGTGGAACTATTAGAAAGCAGAAATGTTTGCAATTGTAAAGTTAATTGCTTTTTCTTTAAACTCTTCAAGGGCCGCCAGATATAAAGGGAAGAGCATCTATTTTCAAAGTTCATCTTAGGCCCTTGAAGTTGGATAGCAGCTTGAATAGAGATAATTTAGCACGAAAACTTGCATCACTTACTCCTGGATTTTCAGGTAGGTGATCTTTTACTCCTGTGCAATTGGTACGTTTCTAGAAGTATTATTTTCTCATTTTTAGGAGGAAATTGTGATAACAGATTCGAGGTGGACTGAGGTTAGCTCTATATCTACTGCAGAATTTGCATGATTCATAATAGATCAGCAAGGGTTTCTGATTCCCCATTATTTAATAATAGCAACAACAAGACTACTCTCCCCCACCCTAAAATGTGCAGCTTTGCGGGAACTTTAGTTATTGTGCTTGATTGCATATCTGGTTATCCTCATTGTGTTAAGTGATGGATGTTATGTTTGGAAACAGCTCTGTTTATTGTCTCCTCACTCTTTTCTTTTAGGTGCGGACATAGCTAATGTATGCAATGAAGCTGCCTTAATTGCTGCACGACATCTTTCAGATGCCATAAACCAAAAACACTTTGAGCAAGCAATTGAACGAGTGATAGGAGGTGAGAGGGTATCCCTTTGTGATTACATTTCTTGCAGTGTTGTGGGACAGTTCTTTTGTTCATTTCCTAATTTAATTGCTGGATACAAACAATAATCTTTCTTGATTATGGTGGGGAGGGCAGAATAATTTTAAGGAGCTAGTTCTCCAGTATATCAAACAGTAAATCTTTCTCCCTTATTTGCAATAGTCTGTTGAGTGTGAGGCCTAACTATCTCAAGTTGAGGAGAGGATGGAGGAAACCCCAAATCTGTTGGTTCTAGGGGGCTATCTTATCACCAGTTTGGAAATCTGCACCTCAGTAGTAAAGTTTTGGGTTTTTTAAATCAAAGGTTTGGAAAAGAAGACACAAGTATTGCAACCAGAGGAGAAAAAGACAGTAGCGTATCATGAAGCTGGCCACGCAGTTGCTGGGTGGTTTTTGGAACATGCTGATCCACTTTTGAAGGTATGTTGACTTGGCAAGACGCTTGCTGTACAACGATCACATTTGGATAATCAGAATTTGGCTTAGTAAGTTTAGATGTGAACGAGCCTTTTGCCTTCACACACAGACCCTTCATTCTTTGCTTTGCAGCATGAGAAATCGAGTCGCTTAACCTGAGTTTCCCATTTCATCCAAACCAGGAAGCTATGGTAACTAGCTTTGGAATAAGTCAGGATATTAAAACATTTGGTTAAATGCTGGATTTATATTAGCCTGGCTTATTCTGAAGCTGGTAACCATAGCTTCTTAGTTTGGACAAAATGCAAAATTATGGTTAATTACAAGCTTCTAGATATTAGAGGAAGTTTTTTAAAAAGTGCTTGCACTGTAACTGGGATACGCGTGCAAGCAAAAAGCTTATTAACCTGAGGCATGATTGTCTGAATTGTGTCAATTTCTTCAACTGGTAAATGTTAAAAGACTATCATTTTCAGATTAGAAAAAAATATGGGTTGGTAGCTTTAAGTGGATATTTTAGCCACTGCTCAAAGAAGATATGGTGGGATGTGTTCTGAATCATGAACCAGGAACTACAAGGGATCTGAGCCACAGTAATCTTCCTTAACTAGGGGTTCAGAAACTGGTAGGAAAATGTATTCAAGAAGAAAGGGGACATGGCACAACTACAATCAAGGATCTCTCACAAAGGCTTGCACATGGCTGCATTCCAGCTCAGTTCTTAAGAGCAAAGTATATGCAGAATTTTGTGTCTTTATCAGGCCTGCAGATGCATTACCAGGAGTCAACCTTAAATAAAGGGAATCTCAATTCTGCTTAGAGATCAGGGTACATTCTAGCATTTCAGCTTCCTTCCAGCAACTATGCTAATCATAAATAGCATAGCAATCAGAAAGGAGGAACAAAGTATATTCTATCTCACTTCCTCTCTGAGCAGCTGCTGAGGAAGCAGTAGAAAGTGTGGCAGCTTCACTCACTTCCATGCCAGTTGTTGCCACTGCTTTGAACTATGGGAAACAGTTCTGTCCTTCCTACTTATCTGTCTGGAAAAAGTAAAATTATTATTATTTATTGAATTTCCTAGCAGAGGAGTTCTGCTAGCTTCATACCCTCCCCAACCACCTCTGTGATACTTGCACATTGATGATAATTCTATGCCATCAACCTTGGCTTGATTCATGGATCATTTTGGGATCTGCTGTGACAGGAATAGTTTAGACAAACCCTTTTCCCCAGGTCAGTCAAGTTAGTGGCTGCCATTAGCTGTTTGCATGTGTTCCAGCTGGAATAAGCTGGATTGTTGTAAGTATTTCTTTTCTTCCCTTGCACAAGGTATCTATCATTCCTCGTGGCAAAGGACTGGGTTATGCTCAGTACTTGCCGAAAGAGCAGTATCTTTACACCAAAGAGCAGCTGCTGGACAGGATGTGCATGACTCTGGGTGGGCGTGTGTCAGAACAAATCTTCTTTGGAAGAATCACAACAGGGGCCCAAGATGATCTAAGGAAAGTTACTCAGAGTGCATATGCTCAGGTTTGTATGCCTCTCAACTACTCTGTATTTTTATATTAAAACTTACTGTAAAAGATTATTGTTTGTACTTTTTTGGTATTGTTTTGATATGCTTTATATACCACTCATGCCACAAAGATACTTCTGATATCTGGTATATATTAATGATTTGTTATGGAGGCTTGCTTCCCTCTCCCCCACTAAAGTCTAGCACTGTTTCTTCCTGGGGGGAAAATAATAATTTGTATGCTGGTGGTACATGTTAATATTTATATTTTTGTAGTATACAATACTTTACAATTTGTAGTGCATTTTGATGCGTGGATGCTACTATTGGTTGTCTAATATTTTATGAATACTTCAAGAGCCAGATTATTGATGCAATAGATTTCTAACAGTTTTGTAATTAGTAATGACCATACTCAAACACTAACATTAACCTTTCCCAGTAAGCGTACATGGAATATTACAGGAATAAATACGATTGCCAAGAGCTGGTTTTTACTTCAGGGTTAAAATCCTGACAGTAATGTAGAGCAGGGTTGGAGAACCTGGGCCCCTCCAAGTGTTTGACTCCATTTCAGCCACAGCCAACATAGCCAGCGGTCAAGTTTGATGGGAGTTGGAGTCCAAGAACATCTGGAGGGCCACAGATTCCTCATCTCTGGTGCAGGGTTTGGTTAGTTGCAACTGCTAATACTAAAGTATTGTAGCTAGAATAAAGACTTAATATTTTTCATAGCATTCTTGACTAAGGCACTTAAAAATGTGTGTCATTCAATCCTCAGATTGTTCAGTTTGGAATGAATGAAAAAGTTGGGCAAATTTCATTTGAGCTTCCTCGGCAAGGAGACATGGTATTAGAAAAACCATATAGTGAGGCAACTGCAAGACTGATAGATGAAGAGGTGCGAGTGCTTATTAATTCAGCTTACGAACGGACATTGTCTCTCCTAAATGAGAAGAAGGCAGAGGTGGAAAAGGTGCGTATTCATTTGCCTACAGAAATGGTTACCAGGTTCTTTGATCAATATGCTGCTAAAACATTGCTGTTTTATACACAGCATATGTGTTAGTGGGGTAGCAGGACTCTACAAGTTATATTATGCCCTTATTTGTCCTTTATCAGATTTGCACAAGAATAGCAGCTCTGCCTATTACTTGCTTAAGCAATAATGAGGTATTGGCTCAGGACCACAATACCTCAAGGACCTCCTCTCCATATGGACCTACCTGGACCCTGAGATCATCCACTGAGGCCCTTCTTTGTGTGCCTCCTTCACGAGAGGTCCAGAGGGTGGCAACACAAGAACGGGCCTTTTCTGCATTGGCTTCCCATTTGTGGCACCAGTGTGGTGTAGTGGTTAAGAGCAATAGACTCTTAATCTGGGGAACCGGGTTTGTGTCTCCGCTCCTCCACATGCAGCTGCTGGGTAACCTTGGGCTAGTCACACTTCTTTGAAGTCTCTCAGCCTCACCCACCTCACAGAGTGTTTGTTGTGGGGGAGGAAGGGAAAGGAGAATGTTAGCTGCTTTGAGACTCCTTCGGGTAGTAATAAAGCGGGATATCAAATCCAGACTCTTCTCCTTCTCCTTCTCCTTCTCCTTCTCCTTCTCCTTCTCCTTCTTCTCCTCCTTCTCCTTCTCCTTCTTCTCCTCCTTCTCCTCCTTCTCCTTCTCTTTCTCTTTCTCCTTCTCCTTCTCCTTCTCCTTCTTCTTATACACCTTTAAGTGCCAGGCGAAAATGTTCCTCTTTAACCATCCAATTCCCTTTTAAATGTATTGGGGGGGGGGTTATTGGTTCATTTTTGCTCTCATTTTATTATGTACTTTGTATTTTTTGTATTGTGGGCATAGGGACCTGCAGGTATAGGGTGGTAATAAATAATAATAATTTCCTTCTTCATGATGTGAGGATGTATACGTGGCTCTTTCCCTAACACTAAAATGATTGGGGCAACTCTGCCTCAGAGAAAGCAAAATGTGTGCATTCCTTAGGAAGTTTGGAACCAGGATGCATTGATATAATCACATCCTGTTGGTGCGTCATGGGAATACCTTGCAGTAGTGAGCTTCTTAATGGTTAGTTTTTAGAGTATGATTGACTAGACTCTAGCATTAGAAACAATGTAGAGGAGGTTATAGTAGCTATTGTTAAATATGCTACTTTTGATTCTGTTATACACAGTGAAAGGTTAAGTCCTTGGTTATTATTTTGCATGCCGTGGAAGAAAGCCAGTTTACATTCTTTACCTTCTGTACAAATTGTGTGATATGTGTGCATATTGTTTCAGGTTGCTTTACAACTCCTAGAAAAGGAGGTTTTGGATAAAAGTGATATGATTGAAATGCTTGGCCCCAGACCATTTGCTGAAAAATCTACTTACGAAGAGTTTGTTGAAGGCACAGGCAGCTTAGATGAAGACACATCACTTCCAGAAGGCCTTAAAGACTGGAACAAAGATCGTGAGAAGGAGAAAGAGGAGACGACAGATGAGCAGATTGCCAGACAGATTACAGGAGACATGCCTTTTTAGTGTTGAAATATGGTGTTGTATAAACTGGCATAGTGCATGTGTTGCACACTGAAATAAAATGAGGGAACATGTCAGAATCTAGTCTTCAAGAATCCTCAGTTGGAAAGAAGCAAGCCTGCAGCAGTGGTGGAGCCAGGAAAGGGTTTGTTGTTGTATTTGACAGAGGAGGATTCAGATTCTAGTAGGGCCTGCTTCCTAAAAATCTGCACAAAAAATGTGGAGACCTTGCAGCTTATGGATCTGGACTGAGTCCCCTTCTTTCAACTTTTTAGATCCATATCCGAGTTGTGCAACTCTTGTCCATCACCAGATACATTTAAGAGGACCTAGATTAATGTACTGTCATGGATAACGGGGGGAAATCATCTGCCTGTCTTTAAGTAGCCTCCATCAAATGCAAGTTGTTAGCACACAATAAATGCGTTGCTGGTGCTTACCAGGAGTCAAAGTAATTTATGACAATACTTCTTCTGTTCTGCAGAAACATCTACTTATCACCCAACTCTATAAATTTATTTCTGCCTTGCCATTTGTTAAACAAAGCTGTGCTGGTGTCCATCGTGAAATTTGAAGCCTGCTAAAGAGCTTTTCCAATAGAATTTGGGGTCCGAGGCTGTAATAATGTGTAAAATCTAAATTATATTATTGCTGTTTTAATAAAGGTTTCTTTTTTTACTGGCAGTTGTACAGTATTGAACATATGATTGTATTGTATTTTGTAAATACAGTTTGGAAACATTAAAGAAAATTGGCACACTGAACTTCATGAAGAAATTCTCCAGTCATGAGAGGCTATGAATAAAAGCGTTCTGTGGTAAAATTATATATTTATGTATAGATGATTCATCTATGGCTGTTGTTGGGTGGAAGGCCTAGAGGAAATAACTTTTCAGAATGTGATTGCCACACTAGTCATTGAATTTGTTATTCAGGGTGAACCTGGCATCACCACAAACCCGGAAAAAATGACACCAAGTTGTCTTGCTCTCAGCTGAAATGGAGTATTGGAGCAGAAGCCGTTCACAAGAAGGTCTGTATCCATGAAGGACATGGATACTTGTATTAACAGAGGGCAGAAGTTGAAGATTATTAGCACATATTGCTAGCACTCCTATTTGTAAGCCATTACTGTGTTCTTGAAACACAGGTGCCAGTTAAGTTTTGGGGAAAAATTTGATCTACCTCAGAGGGGAAACTAGGCAGATTATCTTTAGTGGTGACTGGGAGTGGCCACTGAGACTATATAACACCAGTCCTTAAAGACCTACATTGGCACCCAGTACGTTTCCGAGCACAATTCAAAGTGTTGGTGCTGACCTTTAAAGCCCTAAATGACCTTGGCCCTGTGTACCTGAAGGAGCGTCTCCACCCCCATCATTCAGCAGGACACTGAGGTCCAGTGCCGAGGCCTTCTGGTGGTTGCCTCACTGTGAGAAGTGAGCTTACAGGGAACCAGGCAGAGGGCCTTCTCTGTAGTAGCGCCTGCCCTGTGGAACACCTTCCATTAAGATGTCAAGAAAATAATTCTCTGACTTTTAAAACACATCTGTTTAGGGAAGTTTTTAATGTTTGATGTTTTATCGTGCTTTTAATATTCTGTTGGGAGCCACCCAGATTTATTATTTATACCCCATCCAGCCATATGGGTGGGGTATAAATAATAAATTATTATTATTAGTGTTTTCCCAATGCTGGTTGGTGCCCATTGGGACTGGTAGGGTAGAAGGCAGAGAGACCACTGTAGCTGGACCCAGAACCAGTAAAAGGCAGGAGCCACCTGACAGGTTGCTAAGTAAGAAGGCAGGCAGGTAAAAGCTGGCTGAAGGCAGGCATATTTATGAGGAAGTGTCCTATTTGCCCTTAGTGACAGGCCACCACTGTGTTTTCTGGTTCTTATATTTTCTAAAACCCAGAAGTATCTCTCTGAAGAGCAGCAGCAAATGTGTATGTAATAACCCTCAGCTGTACCAGAGCATTCTAGCCAGCTATTCAATTTACTTTTCATACTCTTCTCTGTATTACTGCAAGTTCTGAACCCTACATCTCTAGGCACTCCTGCCTGGAATAAGTCTCTATTGACCTCAGTTGGACTTTTGAGTTGACATGCATAGGATTTTGCTATGAAATTCCAGACACTGCAGGTGGGATTTTTAAGTTTCATACTATACTTCCAAGTTTTAAACATTTTCAAATTGGAGAACAAGCTCAGCAAATGGAAGGTCTGTCCATACGCTTGTTTGCTCAACTGCTGTAGTTGGGGGAAGTGGATGAGGCTTGAGAATGTTGAAGAGAAGGAAATATCCAGACATGAAATAACATGATGCTGTAATTAAATTTGAATGTTGCAAGGCATACATAAGTCTCTTAAGAGGGAAGGGGGAATTTGCATGTATATCTTGGCAACACAGTCAACGAAACAAAAATGGAGAATGAAAATGAAAGGGGAAATACTTCCTATGCAGGAAAGAATCACGTTTGTTAGCTTGTCAATATGGAGGTCTCAAGCTTTCTGTGATGATAAGTCTCTCATACAGCCCTTGCCTCTGCTGCAGAGAATTCTGGCAAGTTTTGGAAGGCTCACACTTGATTCACACAGAGCACTTGTTCAGCCTTTTGGTTCAGAATCACCCTGTGTGAACTGACAGTACTTGTGAAAGGCACAGGAGTGAGAAAAGTTATGTGTGGGCATGTGCACTTGAATGAAAGATCTAACCGTTTATGCCAACTCAATATTTTAAATGAATGGAGAAGCAGAACACCTCTGATTGATTCAACGTAGAATGTGTGATGCAGACGCAAAGCTTTTTCAACCCCAGTGAAGGACACAGATTCTATCATAAAATTGTGTGAGGTTTGACATTATCCCAGCTACTAGTAAAGAAATGATGGGGGGGGGGGGTTAGTCTTTAAATGTCCATGTTTGGGCATTCATTTATATGCATTTAATATACGAAATATTAGATTTTTTCCATTCCTTTTATTAACAGAGTTTGTTCCCAGCAACTCAATACTATATACTTAGTACAGAATAGCACTCAAAAGCCTCACTAACACTGCAAAACACATTTACTTTGATGATGCAAGTCCTGCTGGTATCAACACTCACTTTCAAGTAACTGTGCTTAAGATTGCAGCCTAAGGTGATTTTTCTGATTCACAGTTTGAGGAAAACAATATAGTCCTGAAAAATAAGTCTGTTATATTCTTTACTATCCTGGAAAAGATTAGAACTAGAGCTAGCTATTCAGACTTAATAATTTTTAGAACAGCATTTGATAGACTTCATTCATTAATTTCTTCCTCCTCGTCTTCAAAAATTTCCTCTCCATCATTTGCTGTAGCTTCTTGGTACTGCTGATACTCGGACACGAGGTCATTCATGTTGCTCTCTGCTTCTGTGAATTCCATCTCGTCCATTCCTTCTCCTGTAAACCAGTGAAGAAAAGCTTTTCTCCTGAACATGGCTGAGAATTGCTCTGAGATTCTTTTGAAGAGCTCTTGGATAGCTGTGCTGTTGCCGATGAAGGTAGAGGCCATCTTGAGGCCACGGGGTGCGATATCACAAACAGCCACTTTGACGTTATTTGGGATCCATTCCACAAAGTAGCTGCTGTTCTTGTTCTGGATGGCCAGCATCTGTTCATCAACTTCTTTCATGGACATGGGACCTCGGAAGACTGTAGCTACTGTCAAATACCGTCCATGTCTTGGGTCGCAAGCTGCCATCATATTTTTGGCATCAAACATCTGTTGCGTCAGTTCTGGGACTGTGAGAGCCCGGTATTGTTGGCTCCCTCGGGCAGTCAGTGGAGCGAATCCTGGCATAAAGAAGTGTAGGCGTGGGAATGGGACCATATTCACTGCCAGCTTACGCAGATCTGCATTTAGCTGACCAGGAAAACGCAACGATGTCGTTACCCCGCTCATTGTAGCGGACACCAAGTGGTTCAGATCTCCGTATGTTGGAGTGGTAAGCTTCAGAGTGCGGAAGCAAATATCATACAAGGCTTCGTTATCAATACAGTAGGTTTCGTCTGTATTTTCAACCAGTTGGTGGACTGAGAGTGTGGCGTTATATGGTTCCACAACAGTGTCAGAGACTTTAGGAGATGGCATGACACTGAATGTATTCATTATCCGATCAGGATATTCCTCTCGGATTTTGCTGATCAGTAGTGTTCCCATCCCAGAACCTGTTCCTCCTCCAAGAGAATGAGTGAGCTGAAATCCCTGCAAGCAATCACAGTGTTCACATTCTTTTCTTACTATATCAAGCACTGAATCTACCAGCTCTGCTCCTTCCGTATAATGTCCTTTGGCCCAGTTATTTCCAGCTCCTGTTTGTCCTGAGGTAACACAACAAAAGGGGAAGAGGTAAATAGGTTTACAACTCATGAAATAATAAGGAACTTCAAAATATTCCTATTTATCCACTGTATGCATTTAAGCATAGACTTTGTGGGAAACCTTTAAATAGAGTCACACCGAGAGCTCATTTAACTGCCAAATGTGTCCAAAATGTCCAAAACATTCCACATGTTCCTCAAGTACATAGTGGCATGATGGCACGACAGAAGTAACATAAAATGCTGCACTGTTTTGACTACAGTGGAACCTCGTGTTACGGACAGGATCCATTCCGGAGGCCCATTCGTAACACGGAACTGACGCAAGCCAAAGCGCCGTGTCTGCGCACGCACAGGGCCCAATTTAGCCTTCTGCGCATGTGCAAGCAGTGAAACCCAGAAGTAACCCATTCCAGTACTTCCAGGTTGCCGCAGGATGCAACATGAAAACACATAACCTGAAGCAGACACAACATGAGGTATGACTACATTTAAAACCAAGGTGTTGCTTTCAGCATGTCCAAAAGCACTCCATAAATCTGTAATTATTTATACAGACATTTTTAATAAAAAAATATTATTTACAAAAGAGAATACCTCATAGACCCACACTTTAACTGGACCACTTATTTTCCAATCACAGATAAACTTAGTAATAGGTTACCTGACCCAATGGGGATGAGAGACAGAAAGGCAACATAGTCTTCCCTTGCTTATTCCTTCTTAAGTCACCACCTACAGATTGTTTTCCTCAGGCTTTACTTGCTTCCTCTCCCCCCTCCCATCAGTCAGTATTAGACCTTTGTGTTAACCTCATGGCTCCATAAAGGCCATATGAGCTTGTACCCAGAATGGTTCATTTGCCAGGAGTAATAGGTTTATTTCTTCTTTCAACCAGCGGTTGAAAGAAATAAACAATTTATTTCTGCAGTTTGCTGCAATATATACTCCAAACTCCAACATAATCTACTTGATAAGTTTAGCCAGCATTTGTAACAGACAATTATATACATACCAAAGATGAAATTATCAGGCCGAAAGAGTTGTCCAAATGGACCAGACCGCACACTGTCCATGGTTCCAGGCTCCAAGTCCACCAAAATTGCTCTGGGCACATATTTCTGAGCTATAAGAAAAATGAAATGCATCTTGCTTTGGGATTTAATTTATTACAATTGCTTGCCACATCTTTATGGCATACACATACATAAATATAATTATTTATCACTGTGTTTCTAGTAGCTCAGTTTAATGTATACCTCTACTTCCCCACAAATGTTTGGGGAAATATAACATAATGTCCCTTATTGTGACCATTGGCATGACTCTTTTCCTTTATTGTCAAAGTCTTTATTACCAGCTGATCTTGTTTACATTCACCACATGAAATTTGCTTAGTTGTTTTGGTGACAGAGGATGCTCTTTACATTCTGTACAATGCAGCAACTTTACAAGCCCCTGGATCACTTTCTTCACACACACACCCCACCCGTAATCCCTTGTTTGCATATCATATTAAAGTTCTTAGCAAGTTTATAGGTACCTGAATATAACTGTACAAGCTGGTGCTATTTTTGAAACAAAACAATAGAAAACATGAGCCCACAATCTAGAGAGGAAGAAGTACACATGCAGAGGAAACATGGAGATTAGTACTGGGACAACAAATTAAAAACTGAAATGAAAGGACATGTGATAAAGGACACTGGTTGTAAACATATCCTGAGGCAGGGATGGGGATCCACTGGCCCTACAGATGTTGTGGGATTCCTACTCCAATCGGCTCAACCAGAATAGCCAATAGTCAGGGGTAACTGAAGCCATTATAAATACATTTGTTAGGAAATCAACATTAAAAGTAATTAATTTTGTTCTGCTAGGTAGAAAATTGTACATATGGGAACAGGAAAACACTATAATGTTTCCATTAGCAAAGGGCAGTACTTGGAAGTATATCCCACTGTGTTCAATGGGGCTTGTTCCCGAATATAATATGGTTGGGAGTCACACTACAGAGAAGCGATGAAGAATCAGTAGCCCTCTAGATATTGCTGGACTACAACTCCCCTTATCCCTGGCCACTGTCTATGCTTGCTAAGGCAAATAAGGAGCTATAGTTCAGTCATATCCGCGGGGCGAGGGGCGGGTCAAGGGTTTCCCTTGCCTGTATTAGCCCTTTGCTTCCCTACTTGTGTCAACCCCTAAAGTTACTCTAGCAAGCATAGCTGAGTTTCTGTGACTCTTTTAAACAATTACAGTGGTACCTCGGGTTACAGACGCTTTAGGTTATAGATGCCGCTAACCCAGAAATAGTACCTCGGGTTAAGAACTTTGCTTCAGGATGAGAACAGAAATCGCGCAGCAGCAGCGCGGCGGCAGCAGGAGGCCCCATTAGCTAAAGTGGTACCCTCAGGTTAAGAACAGTTTCAGGTTAAGAACGGACCTCTGGAACAAATTAAGTTCTTAACCCGAGGTACCACTGCAGATGTAAAGAGGAGGGATAGTCCCACTGTTATCTCTTATACCAGGCCCCACCATGACTGGAAAGTTGCTTTCTCCCTTCCTATCTGCTAACAATGCTGCGAACTGCAGGGGGATTAGAACAGATAAATATAACAGGCACTATGTAGCACTGATCAGCCAGAAATGGAAGGAGGGGAGGTGGCAGGCCTAACCCAACCAAAAGTGTTGGAAGTCTTTAGTCGAAAGAGAATGAACCACCCAGTCTGGAATGCATCCAGGACAAACGCTTAACATGCTCGTATTTGTAAAGAATGGCAGGATTTTATGCTATTGGGCTGGGACAATGGTTCCTGGCATTTAGGGAACTGCTGTTAGTGAATCACGGCTTAGCTGGTGCTGCAAACTTTGTCCTCCATGAACTTTCCTGAATCAAAAGGCAAAAGTGCTTGGAACTCGTTAAATTAAAGGTTGGAGATGAACAGGATCATTTGCTCACTATAACCCTTGTAACAAGCAGTCTTTAAATTGAGCAAGGGCTCAGATGTTCAGTACCAAGGCTTATCCTTTGGAAGGTGAAGACGATTCAAGTTCTGGTTATATACATGTGGAAAAGAACTTTCATTTTATATGAGAAGGTGCTTCCACACCAGGCATTTACTCTGGATTTTTTGCATTTCTTTTATTTCTAACCTCACTGCTGCTGTTATTTTCCTCTACAGTTCTTTGTTTCTATACCTGCCAATGGATGCATCTTACAAAATGAACTATAGTCAGTTAAGGCTTACACCATAGTAAATGCATTAGTTTTTGTTGCTTTTTACAGGGCATCTGTGTGATGTTATCATGAAATCATTGTCCTGTGTTTTCCCCATAGTTTGTCGAATTTGTCAAATATCGAAAACCTACTTTAAAAAACATAAAACCGAGCAGTACCGCAATATCTGCAGGTGTAGGTTGCCCTAGTGTTATGATTCTGTATTATTTTAAAAATAGGTCTAGGTTTGACATGTGCAGTGTGCACATATCAGGCACTTGAGCCTGATATGCATCTATGCTTTAGCACATCTTCACTATTAAGCTTTCTAGTCAGCAGCATCAGTGCTTATATGAAAGAAGTGTTTTAGTGCAAATTGAGAAGTTCATTTTTTAATATGCTGCCTTTCCCGTCAACGCCATTTTAGAAGCATGTTCTGCTAAGTTAGTTGGAGAAGTGTGCTTAAATTAAACAGTGTTACTGTATACTGAAGAATTTCACATTTTTATTTTTAAAAGCCATGCTGCTAAAATGACATGCTCAATTGAACTTTCCATTCACCTCACCCACACAAGTTATGTTATGCCCAGTAGTGTAGATGGAACACAGCTGGATAGACCACTCAGAGCACCATATCCTACACCAATGTGTAGAAAGTTGTTAGCAATTCCACATGTAGGATTCAGCAGAAGAACAGTGAACTATAGTACTAAACACCACCAGTCTGAAAGCACCTTGAGTGACTAATCACCTCATCCTTCATATCTGGGACCGCAGTGGGAAGCAAAGTGTTTTAAGTAATGGGCTCTTCTCTCATTACAAATTAACTATCGGCAGCAAGACTTAGAACCAGATAATCTACACAGGTTTCTGCGGGACAGGGAAAAGCTTTCCCATGAATGTGGAAGCTGAAGGCCTCTACAAAACAGAAGACTGCAATACTCTGAGCACAAATACAAAGCAATGAGGTCAGCCCTTCAGCATACAGCTAGCAAAGGGAGGATCATGGTGAAACTGACGTCTCCTTAAGCTGCTTGTGTTTCTACTCTGTGCAAGAAAATAAAAAGCCAGGAAATTAGCATATCTTTTAATCTACTTTTTTGGGGGAGGGGGGCAAAGTGCAGTACAGCACACTGAGACTGTCCTCCAGCCCACTAAAAATCTAGTTACCCTTTCTTCCTATTCCTTATGGGAGTCCACTCCAGTTTGCTCAAAGCACTTTCAAGTCAATCTTCGCAAATCTTCCATTTGTTTTTAAAGTTTCATTTCAAATTTTGAAATAAAATATGTTGAATTATGTGTCCAAGTACCAATTTTTTTGTGTTTCTGTGCCATGTGTGGGGAACCTCTGGCCTGCCAGATGTTAATGAATACAGTTCCAATCATCCCTGGCCATTGGCAAAGCTTGCTGGGGATGCTGGGAACTGTAGTTCACACACACTTTCTAAGTTACCTCCCTCCTATTGCCAACAAAGCAAGCAGTGAGAATAGAACTGTAACAGTTGAGGTTGAACAACACATACACACACACGCTTAATGAAGTACATGGAGGAAACTGAGCAACCTCTTTGCTTTCTTCATTGCTTCTCCTCCCATAAGGAGATCACATTATGCTTAGCCCTTGGACAACAATGGTACACTTACAGGATGATTCATTGTAGTAGACATTGATCCTCTCCAGCTGCAACGGTGAGTCACCAACGTAGCCTCCAGCTGGGTCGATACCATGTTCATCACTGATCACTTCCCAAAACTTTTGAGCGGAAAAGGAAAAGAAAAGTGAGACAAACTCTCTGAGAAGATGGTCATCATCATAGCTCTTCCCCCCCCAAAACAAAACACACACACTCTGTGTATGCATGTTTCCCTTACTCTTTATCTCTGCCACTAATTGCAAGTCATCGAAACCCACCCATCCTTGGCAGGGACAGAACAGGCCTCTGAGGCATGTGTTGAAGCAACAGCTGCTGAATTCTTGGCATGTTTGAAGGCTGCTCCTCTGAGCCCCTCCCTGCTCTAGGCTTGAACAGCAGTGAAAATATAGGGTGGGGTTGTGGGGGGGGGGGGAATAAGGTCAAAAGCTAGGCAGATTCACATCAAGATTTCAAACCACAGAGAAAACGGTTAAAATCTCCAGCAGCATTTCTAGCTTGGGTTAATTCCCCTCATCCCCACCCCGCTGCTGCCTCAGGGGTTTTTTTCTCCCTTCGTTTCTGTTTTTTTCCAGAACCTTTTATGGTCAACGTGGAAGAGATGAGCTATTTAGTTCCCGTTTTGGTGGTTTCCCACTCTGTAGCCTATGTGAGCACGCACAAAATTAGAATCCGAGTTTGCTACAGAACAAGAAACTTCTCCCCAAAACAAGTGAAACTCTTAGGAGAAAAAAATTGTTTATCACTTTCTTCCTAAATTCTTAAGGCACTAATGAATTAAACATACTTTCCCAAAAGTATCTTATTTTGCAGGTGGGTGTCTGAAGAAAGAGGGTCCCAATAGCATAAAACAGAAAGTCCTACTGTACCACGAGGATTTACAACTGGAACCACCAGGTGCTAAATACAACTTCGTAATAATAATAATTCCCCTTACCTTGGTTCCAATTTGGTTTCCACACTGGCCTGCCTGGATATGAACTATTTCCCTCATGCTGATATTTTACAAGCTCCTGATCAGTCTGCTTCTGTTTCTGCTTCTGCTTCTCTCTTTCTTTCTTTCTCTCTCTCTCTTCCTGACTCTACTTTGTAGAGTTCAGCTATGCACAATGTCCTTGCCTCAGTTAACGTTTTATTGGCTCCCGGTCTGTGATTCACCCTCCCTGCTCTGCTCACTCTGCAACTTCACAGAAGAATGAGGAGGAAGGGAAAAAATGCAGCAGCAACTGGCTCTGCCCCCCTGCCCAGCCTTCTCTGGGACTGTGTCTATATATGAATGACATTTCACTCCATTCTTTCAAAGCACTTCAACATTTTGAGCAGACTGCAAGTCTCTGTGCTTTTAAGTTGCCTCATGCATTATTATCCTCTAACTTTTGTAAGATTTATGCCAAGCCAAAGGCCACTAGTTGTATCATGCTGTCTCCAAATAATTGACAGGGCTTCATTAATGGTTCCTGAAAATCCAAACTGAGGAGGAAGAGATGAATATAAATTCAGGAATCAACATCTAAGGTCACTAGCATAAATCCTGAAAAAGGACAATTGTGAAGTCTCTCAGCCTGGATTAAGTACTTCCAAATAATCTGTAATGCATCTATTCCCCATCACCCCATTCCCTTTCTTCAGGTGCCACCACCATTCTAAGCAATATTGGTATATTTTGGGGGGGGGGGCACCTTGTTTATGAAATTGTCTCTCAAGGGACATTGCTGGAAGAACCAAAGTTAGCCTCTGGCACCCTTAGGCAACTGTTGGGCCTCAGTGCCCTGGAATAGCTCATCACTGACCTCTGCCCTAAGTCCCACTACCCCTTGGTTTAAAATTAATTTTCCAACCCAGTGCATTAAACAGTACAAGATGGCTGGGTCTAGCTGCAGTTTTCATGTCTGTCTATGTTCCTGATGTAGGTTCAAACTGGGGCATTGTGGGAAATTCAAACAGCAGCTAGACGTAGCCACTCACTGCTGTTGTTACTGCAGCCCATTGTCCCAGAGCCTGTCAAGAGAGGTGAGGGCCTATCAGAGGGCACTTTGCTCTCAGACCAGGAGCTGGCCCTAGGTGACAGATCTATTCAAAACTCTTAGCGTAGACTTTTTGGATTTAGGCTGTTGTGATATAGTTGGTGCTTGCTCTTGCTTCTATGTGTCTTTTGTGAGCAATTTTTAAAGTGTTGTTATATATAGCTAGTTTGATTACTGTATTTACTGTATTAATATTTTTTAATTTAAATTAGCCCCTTGTTGCTCCTGAAGGCGAAAAGGAAGCGTAATCAAGCAATCAAAATTTGGTAAACTTTTGCTGTGAGGGGAGAGAAACTCTGTGGTTGCCATTAGGGTTGACTTTACCTGTGTGGCCTAGTACCTTTTGTATGGAAGCTGCTGCCAGAACAACAACTGTGAAGGTTGAGAGCCTTCAGAAAGGAATTGTTTCCAAAGGAAGAGCTGGAGGGGGAGAGAAATTCTATGGCTGCCAACAGAGGGTGACTGGTTTCACCTGTGTGACCCTGCTATCCAGGCCTAAGAGCCTTTATAAGGGACTTATAAAGTCCACAGACAGAGCAGTGGGAAAATAAACAGGAGAATCAATAAAAATCAGGCAAATAGGATATTTGATAATTAATTGTTGCTGGGACTGGCTAGATGTTTGTTTCTTCTAAACACAACAACCCTATTGCTCTCTGGCGTTGTCTCTTATGGATGATGCCACTGTAAAGCAGTGAGTAGCCAAATACCTGCCTTCAGGTATTTTTGAATTCTCACCCTTGGCTGTTCTCTATGCTAGCTGGGGTTGATGGGAGTTGGAGTCTAAGAACATTTGGCTACCCCTAATAAGCAATAATTAATTAATTAATATTATTAATTAATATTATTAATACCTAATAAGGGACGCAGGTGGCGCTGTGGGTTAGGCCACGGAGCCTAGGGCTTGCTGATCAGAAGGTCGGCGGTTTGAATCCCCGCAACGGGGTGAGCTCCCGTTGCTTGGTCCCAGCTCCTGCCAACCTAGCAAGTAGATAAATAGGTACCGCTCTGGCGGGAAGGTAAACGGCGTTTCCGTGCGCTGCTCTGGTTCGCCAGAAGCAGCTTAGTCATGCTGGCCACATGACCCGGAAGCTGTACGCTGGCTTCCTCGGCCCATAGAGCGAGATGAGCGCCGCAATCCCAGAGTTGGTCACGACTGGACCTAATGGTCAGGGGTACCTTTACCTTTACCTAATAAGCCATCCTCAAGAGAGAGACCTTGTTTTCTCTTGCATGTTTAGCCCAAATTTCATTATGTCCCAAAGCACCAGGGAGTTATCGGCATAAGTGATTTTTAATGGATGTAAATCTCTGTCCTCGTCCCACCTGAGTTATTGCTACTAATGCTATAGAAATTACATAGCCAGTGATATGGGATTTTAGACTCAGTTACTAAGAAATAGCTCCTGGCTACTCTGTTTCTAGTGGACAAGTGTCCACATCATAAAAAAATTATGAGTCATGCTGCTATGTGAAATGGCCCTTACTTTATACTTTGGTATGGTCTAAGTGCAATGGACACTAATGGGCAGTTGGCTATTCCAAGCAGCTGGAATCCAAGTCATGCCCACCTGCTAGGGTGGGCCCGAAACAGCTTCGTCTAGGAGAGTATTGTGAGAAGAGCTGGAAGCAACAGTTTTGTATTTGGCTGGCAGAGAGATTACTCAAATTTGGGAGAGAGGAGATTCAATGTTGAAGTCCTACCTATTTCAAAGTGAGTTTTTAAGTCAATGAAACTTAACTTTGAATTGATTATGTCTCAGACAATCTCTACTCTAATATGAATGCCTTTTTTAAACTTCATATGATTAGGGAAGGACAAGCACTGAAAAATATACTGGTTGACACCCTTAATTTCAATAAGCTCATAGTCTTAAGAGATAAGGATGTGCACTACAGGCTTTGTAAGATGTAATTTAAACAATGAAGACCGAGGTATACATAATGAAGAAATGGAGGCAAATTGATGGTGCACTTGTACAGTACAGAAAAAAGTTCAGTGGTAAATTTGTTCAGTACCCAAGACACAGTCACCTAATTCCAAGCAGCCTATGTATGATATTAAGAAGAAGAAATGGAAAATGCTACTTACTGCTCTGGAAAAACACTACTGCAGTACTTCCCCAATTTGTTTGTCATGAGATCTGTTTTGTTAAGCCTTTTCCTGCTTTTCAGGAAATATGTTAACATTCTGTGTAGGGTTTTTCTTTGGAGCATTTATATTAGCTGGCAGAGTCTGTCACGGTCTGTCAAGAAAGAAACTTAGGTGGTGGGAAAGAGACTGGTCTAAGCAATCTCCACTAGCCCACCACAACTAATGGAGGAAATATATAAAAGGTAGCCATGCTGCTATCATTACACAGAAATCACTGAGAAGGCAGCTGCACATTTTGTCCCATTATTCTCTTTCAATGGGCTTAGAGACTTACTTAAAAAATAAAAATAATAAAGCCAAAGTCTTGCCCAAGGTCACCATGGGAAGCCTTTGTTGGGAAACTGCCAGGGAGATATTGTCCATCATGGCCCCAAGCCGGCTGCCGAACGTCCATCGATCTCCCGTAGCCAGGCAGATCCAGCAGTTAGCGACACAAAGCCTCAGAAATAGATTGCCACATTCCAGGCTTGTGCACACTGTTCTTTATCAGCAGAAACCACAGCCAGAAAGCTTGCACCGCAGAAGAGAGCATAATTTACAGACTTTATTTAGCGTTGAACAGAACAAAGAGAAAACATGACCGTTCTGTGTCAGTGTCTCTGACCGACTGAAATCGAAAGGAAACAGCAAGCATAAACATCCTCAACAGGAAATACGCAGACTCTGTGACTCACAAGCCTGCTCTCTCTTAAGGTGGAACGGAAATATCCTAACATCCTCCCCCTTTCCGTGTAACCTGTAGTACCTGTGGTTCACCCAATTGCAACCTCTGTGTGTAAACCTTAAGTTGTTCTTTGTTAACAACCTTAGACAACAGATCAGCAGGAATTTCATTTCCTGCCATGTAGGACACCCGAATCAGTCCTTTCTGAATACACTCTCTTGCATGATGTAGCTTAATCTGCAAGTACTTGGTTCTTTGCTTGCAACTCTCAGAGTTCAGCAAAGCCAAACACGATCTATTGTCTTGATACACTTGTATAGGACATTTCACAGAAACCCCGATGTCCTTAAACAGTTGCATCAACCATTCACAATCCATGAGTGAAAATGACAGAGCATTGAGTTCTGCTTCACAGGAACTTAGGCTCACTGTTGTTTGCTTCTTGCACAACCAGTCAAACAGGCAGTGGTTGTACATGTAGCACACACCAGAAGTGCTTGTACCATCCGTGGTGTCACTTCCAAAACTTGCATCTGCAAAGATTTCAAGACCTCCAGTCTTCTGACTGGTGAACCTCAGCCTGTAGTGCATAGTCCCTTTCAAATAGCGGGCTATGCGCTTCAGAGCTTTCCAATCCTGAACCGTAGGATTGTTGGCATGTCTGCTAAGCAGATTACAGCTTACAGCTATGTCAGGTCTTGAACATCTGGCAATGAAATTCAGCTTGCCTAGAACGCATCTGTATAGCGTTGTGTCAGAAAACGCTTCAGCAGTACTGTCTACCTGGTAACCTGTCACCATCGGTGTGTCTGCTGGGTTTGCATCAACCAAATTCAACCTGGTTAATACATCAGCAATTTTCTGTGTTTGGTGTACCAGAAAATTACCTGCTTGGTCCTTCTCCACCTGCAGAGAAAGATAGTTGGATACCTCACCAAGATCCTTCATGTCAAAGTGCTCCTTCAGCTGAGCTAGGGTGCTTTGATAGAAAGCCTGATTCTTCCAAAACATCAGAAGATCATCAACAAAACATAAACAATACAGTTTGTTTTGCCCCTCCTCCTTGACAAACACACATGGATCAGCTTTGCCCTGGTGAAAACCTAGAGAAAGCAACGTTTCAGTGAGTTTTGTGTTCCAACACCTAGCACTCTGCTTGAGACCATATAAGGATTTCCGCAGTTTACAGACCATTCCCTTCTGTATCTGCATCCCGTCAGGTGGAAGCATAAACAGCTCCTCATTCAAAATCCCGTACAAAAAAGCTGTATTAATGTCATGATGAGAAACATGCAGTTTCTCATCCGCAGCGATCTTGAGCATCAGCCGAATGCTCTCATATTTGACTGTGGGTGAGTAGGTCTCGTGGTAATCCTGTCCTGGTACCTGTGAAAAACCTCTGGCAACCAATCTGGCTTTGTGTCTGACAACCTTGCCATTCTGGTCTGTCTTGGCCTTGAAGACCCATTTGCTGCCAACCAGTCTCATACCTGGGACTACCGGTACCAGCTCCCAAGTTTGGTTCCTGTTCAAGGAATCAACTTCAGCCTTCATGGCATTAAGCCAAGGCTCAGCATCTTTAGAGGTTAACTCCTGAACCTCTTTGAAGCTTGAAGGTTCCCACACCTTCTCTGAGCTACTAAGAACAGCAGTTGCAGTCTTAGCAAACTCATCAGCAAATCTCTTAGGAGGTCTGCCTTTGGTCGCCCTTTCAGACCTACGTACTAGACGCAAGTCTTCTGGACTCATCTCCTCTTTCTTAGGAGAAAAGTGACCAATGGTGAACAGTGGTTCTTCCAGTTCATTGTCAGACGCATCAGATGGTCTGACTGAGGCCTTTGCACTCTTGTAGTCTGCTGTGTCATCACTCTCACTGACATCAGCAGCAGCGCCACCCACTGAACTGGAATCCGAACTCTGATCATCATCATCATCCTCATCCTCATCATCCTCAGCAGCTTCCTCAGCTTTAGCTGCTTTCTTCACATCACCTTCATCCTCCTCTGGGTAACTCTGGAAAATTCCCACATTTTCCCCCCACTTAGGATTGTACTCAACACTCCTTGTGAACTTTATGGATTTAGAGTCAGTCATCCATACCCTGTATGCACCTTTTTCGTACCCCATGAACAAACCATGTGCCCCACGCTTCCCAAGCTTGTTGGTTTGTGGGGTGCGTACCCACATGTCAGAACCAAATATTCTCATGTGTTTGGTGTTGGGTTTCTTGCCAAACATCTTCTCATAGGGGGTACAACCAATGGGTGATGACAATCTGCGATTAACGGAGTAAACCAGATTCCCCAAAGCTTCCCCCCAAAACTTATCAGGGAGATTGGCATCATGCAACAAGGTTTTCATTCCTTGCAGCAATGTTTGATTTGCTCTCTCCGCAAGCCCATTCATCCATGGCGATCTGGGGGTTGACATGTCATGCTGGATTCCCTTCTCAGTCAGGAAAGCTTCAAACTGCTGAGAAGTGAATTCCCCGCCCCGATCGGTAAAAAGACAGGAAATACGTTTACCGTGAGCATTCTCCAACCAAGCACAGAATGCCTTAAACTTCGGAAACGCTTGCGATTTCTGTTCGAGCAAAAACACATGAATGTACCTAGAAAAAGAATCAATTAGAACCATGAAGAACCTTGCTCCTCCTAAAGAGGGCGTAAGTGGCCCAACCAGGTCTGCGTGCATTAGTTGGTAGGGCTTGGAAGCCTGCCTGCTAGACTCTTTGCCTTTTGGAGCAACCTTCACCTTGTTCTCAGCACAAGATACACATTTCATGTGATATTTACAGGGTTTGATGTTCAAACCCTCAACCACCTCTGGCATCTTGGCCAGTGCCTTCCAAGAGAGGTGACCAAACCTTCGATGCGCTTCATGAATGCAACCTGCATGAAGAACTTTGTTAGTTTGTGCAACACAACAAGAATCAGCATTAGATACAACAGCAGTGTCCTCATAAGTTATATGGAACAAACCATCCATAAACTTTGCATGCAAATAGTCCTCTTTGCTTTTACTGATGACACAGACGCTCCTCTTGAAGGAAATCTGAAAACCACGTCCAGTAAGCTGCGGGACGCTCAACAAATTGCTTGCAGCTCCAGGAACATACAGTACATTACTGATGGTTGTATGCAAACTTGCAAGTTTCACAGTCCCTTCTCCTGCAATTTGCAACGTCCTTCCATCAGCCAGGTGGATCTCACCTTCCTGAGGCTTGAAGGAGATAAACAGGTGGCGATCCTTCGAAATATGGCGGCTGGCACCTGAATCGATAATAAACCTGCCTTTGGCTGTTGGAGCAGTCTTTACAGCAAGCAAACCCTTGTTTTCCACTGACTTGGGCTTTTGCAGCTTGCCCCCCTGCTGCTCCTGGCCAGCAGACGTGCCTTTAGCCTTTGGTGAAGCTGTGCCAGCAGACATAGCCTTGTCTTCCACTGGCGTGGGCTTTTGCAGCTTGCCCCCCTGCTTCTGGTCAGCAGACGTGCCTTTAGCCTTTGGTGAAGCAGTGCCAGCTAACAAAGCCTTGTTTTCCACTGGCGCGGGCTCTTCACCCCCCTTCTGCTTCGGGCCATCTGCAGACGCCTGTTTACCTTTGCCTTTCCGGCCTCTGCAAAGGCGATGACCTTGGTTCTCACGAGAAACAGAGCTCTCAGCTGCCGACTCCTTGGCTCCCTCTGGAGGCTGGAATGCTGCCTGGGATGACATCACAGTCTGCTCCCCCTGCAGCTTGCAACCGGTGCCCTCAGCATCCCTGCATTCACTCGCATTCTGGGAAACAGCCAGGACCTCCGATGCAGTCAAACTCTGGGCTGGGATGACTGACTTGTGAGCTTTCATCAAAGCATACCACATTCCACGTGCAGTGGTGTTGCCAGCCAGCGTCTTAATTTCCTCAAGAGATACGGATAAGACTATTACGTCAATCGCCTTCGAATCATCGGCTTTCCATCTCTCTGTCAGAGGAACTGGGGGGGCCTCACTCACGGTATGCCACACCCTAAACTGACGCAGCAAACTCTCACACCATTTTGCCCAGGTTTCATAATTCTGCCCATGTAACTTAAGGCATTCAGCATTTGCCTCAGAAGCTTGGAAAAACTCCATTTCCAGCTTTCTGCTTTAGCCGTGAGTCGTTTTTAACTGCAGAGACTCCTTATCTTGGCAGCCATTAATCACGATGCCTTTTGGCTCGGCTCCCAGGCCAATTAAGCCTTGCCGGAGTTCAAAGGCTCCGTCCGAGGTAAAACAGAAAAGCCTCCCTTTCTTTCGCTTTTCCCACTTCATACCTCTCAAACGCAGTCTGTTGCAGCTTTACTCTCCTGTAGGTGCTGTGAATCTGGGCCCGAAACCTTGTTGTTGGGAAACTGCCAGGGAGATATTGTCCATCATGGCCCCAAGCCGGCTGCCGAACGTCCATCGATCTCCCGTAGCCAGGCAGATCCAGCAGTTAGCGACACAAAGCCTCAGAAATAGATTGCCACATTCCAGGCTTGTGCACACTGTTCTTTATCAGCAGAAACCACAGCCAGAAAGCTTGCACCGCAGAAGAGAGCATAATTTACAGACTTTATTTAGCGTTGAACAGAACAAAGAGAAAACATGACCGTTCTGTGTCTGTGTCTCTGACCGACTGAAATCGAAAGGAAACAGCAAGCATAAACATCCTCAACAGGAAATACGCAGACTCTGTGACTCACAAGCCTGCTCTCTCTTAAGGTGGAACGGAAATATCCTAACAGCCTTCATGGGCACCATAGTGCCTGTGAGCACCAAGTTAGTGACCTATGATCTAACTAATCATCACTAGCTCATATGTATCTGGCACCATGAACAGCCCAATTCAGCCTACTACTCTGAGGCCTCTTGACGTTTTATTTGCTTAGATTCTACCCACAGAGGGAATGGTTCAATTCCGGACAATCCCAACTAGATTAAGGATAAACAGGGCAACAGAAGCTATAGCTCTACAGCTCCAGCAGCCAATTACAAAAAGAAGAAGTATATGGTATTGTAAAAACACAGTAGTAATACCCTGCCCCCACCGCACAGTCCCTCTCTCAAACAAGACTGCTCTGTGTTGACCATGTATAAACATGGCCTTTCAGCAGACGACACAAAGAGTGTGGCAAAACTTCATACAGAGTGGAATTGTCACATAGATGCATGTGATTTATTTTTGAAACTTTTTCTTCAGTGAGCAAACCATTTGTTACACACAAATTAAAACTGTTAGCTATGTTACCATACCCATGATTTAAGAACATATGAATGCTGAGAATGTAAAGAGGTCAGTATGGCCTCTGTTCATCCAGAGCCCACCCCACAGGCCGCCCACGTTGAAAAAAAATCAATCTATCTCAAGGCCCATTTGTTAAACAGTGTGTGCAAAACATGGGATTACATTACATATCATTTGCTCAACATAATGTATTGCATTGAGAAAGGAGAGTAAAGGCACTTTTGTAATCTCTGTGCTGGCAGCATTTAAAGACGTGCAGTTTGCACTGCAAAATCTCTGCTGCCCTTACTCCAGCTTCATGTGAAATTTAACATGAAAAATAAAAAAATAAGCTACATATATAACTCTGATCTTCTGCAATATAAATAAAATACTTTGTTAGGTTTTAAACACCTATTGACACTGTTAAAGGATTGAAATAAATGTTTGCTTGTAAGTTTTAGTATGTAACTGGTTGTTTTTTTGTTGTGTAGGGAAAGCAACAGGTCTCATCACCAGCTGACCATGTGAGCGAACTTGAAAACAGAGTTTATCCTTGGATCAGAAGGCAGTCAGAGCTATTGGGCCTACATAGTTTCCTCAGAGGCCAGATCAATCCTGGGTATATAGGTATGTACCAGTAACCAGTTAGGAGCAGAAGCAAATTAAGACTTCATTCTTGGGAAGCACCTGACGAACTGTTAAGGACTGCTCCTGCCATGTCTTATTGGGTAGAAAAATGCTAGGCAAATGTGAAAAATCAATGGCAAAACTATGACATCACAATATAGTATCAAGGGTCCCAGAGACAAGCATATAGAATAATGATGAAAATCCAGAGCAAGCCAGAGCAAATTCTCACACCAGCCAGAATTCATTAACAGCCTCTCTGAAGTATTGTATCAGTACTCACACATTAGAGACATCAGAACACTGCTTTCCTTGAATGGGATAACCATCCAGGGTTGTTGTTATTGTCATGCAACTATGGGTGACTGCTTTTTGGCAGTGGTCTGATTCCATAGATGTTTTTGTGTATTGTTGACATCCAAAATGCATTTAACAACAAACTGATATTATTCAAGGAAGAAAGGGTAGCAGAGTCATTCAGAAATGTTAATATTAGTAAAAAGTAAAATAATAGTTACTCATTTCAGGATTTTTTACACTGCTTAACACTCAAAATTTCTAAGCAGTGTGCATAACATGTTTCTTAAAAGTATGAAGAACAATTAAAAATTCACCATAGAAACAGAAACATACATAAAATGCCCATTGAAATAGAAAAGTCTTTGTCAAGTTCAGCAATGGGGGGTGGGGGCTATTTAATCTCAGTTGAGAGTGAGTTCCACAGGATTAGAGCCACAATACTGACTGAATGGCTTCTGGAAGTTACAAACTGTGCATCTGAACCATGTTTTATTGTGTTTTTAATATTTTGTGGGGAGTGGCCCAGAGCAGCTGGGGCAGGGTTATAAGGAATCAGGCGTACCTTAAGTTATTAGAGACCCAAGTTGTAAGGGCCTTGTTAATTAATACAAGAACCTTGAACCTAGTCTGTTAACAAATGAGTAAGCATTGCAAGCTTTTAACCACTAGTTTTAAGTGCCGGCAGTAGCCTGCCTCCATCAGCAGTCTAGCTGCAGCATTTTGCGCAGGCTGGAGCTTCTGAACCAGGCACAAAGGTTGCCTCTTACACAGAACATTGCAATAATCCAGTCTAGAGGTTACCAGTGCATGAATCAACATGGCCAGGCTGTCCCACTCCAAGAATGGCTGTAGTTGGCATACCAGCTGTAGCTGTAGAAGTGCACTCCTAGCCACAGAGGCTGCCCAAACCTCAGTGAACTATGACATCTTCAATTCCTCACCCACCCCCATGAAATGTTGCAACATGGCACAAACATCAGAGACACAGAAACTCTCCTTTACAGTCAAGGACGAAACATTTCTGCACCCTTTATTCAACACAACTATCAACGAATGGACCCTCTAATTAGTTCTGCACCATGATGAAAGGTGTAATTTTTCACAGTTGCAAACATACCCAATGTGCAATGAGCGAGGGAGGGAGGAAGAAAGAAAGAACTATGTGCAAACGAAACTAACTTAACTAGCAACGTGGCCAACTAAACTGCCTCGCTACAACCATCAAGAAACACATTTTTTAGCATGTAAAGCTAAGCAGATGCCAATAAAGCAGTTGAGAAGCACAAGGTGGCTAAAAGTGCCACTTTTTATTGGATAAAAGAGTCTGTCAGCTTTGAGGTTCCCAAAGCAGGTCTTAAGGCTGAATGAAGGAATTTTAAAGTACTATAATTTATAGCTTGCAAAAGCAGGCAAGCAAGCAGCAATCAAAATCCTATTAATAGTTTTCTTGGGCAGTTCTAACAGCTAAGCATATCCATGAGTATGCATCAATAGGTGAAAAAGGGTGCTTTCAGACAGGAGTTTATCATGGCATTGGTGCTGCTTATGCACGTGTTTTTCACAGAGTCCATATGATGTAGTTGTCATCAAAATGCCAGTCTACTTTGTTGACATGTAATCCAGATTTCTCCTTAATTCAGAAAATAACCTGCTATACCTCCACTGCCATGGCTGATGTGGAAGCACATTTTGGGGTGGGCTCGATTGTCATGGTTGTGGTGATGTTTCATGGGTGATATCTATCACCACACTCATTTCCTCTTCACCAAAGTGCAAACGAGCAATTTCGTTTCCAGCAGCCCAAATGATAGAAGTGTGCCTATTTCACATAATGGATGAACTTTGAGTCTAATCACCTTCATCCCAGTGGGGAAATGTATCCAAAGTGGACCCTCCTCTGCTCCTGCCCTCCCCCCCAATCAGTTCAAAAGTTGCTCTACTCAGTGGCGTAGCGTGGGGGGTGCAGGGGGGGCCGGCCGCACCGGGCGCAACATCTGGGGTTAGGGCAAATCCACAGGTTAGGGGGCGCAAATCCACGGGTTAGGGGGTGCAAATCCACGGGTTAGGGGGCGCAAATTACTTGCTTTGCCCCGGGTGCTGACAACCCATGCTACGCCACTGGCTCTACTACCCTTTTAGTTTTAAGCACCAATAGACTGGTTCCACCCCAGTTCAAGTAGAGCCCATTCCATTTGTACAGCCCTGACTTGTCCCAAAATGTTCCCCAGTGCCTAACAAATCCAAACCCCTCCTCTCAACACCATTGCCTTATCCAAACATTCACACACTGAAACTACAAAGCTGTCTAGTTGCTCCTGAATGTGGAACTGGTAGTATTTCAAAGAAGGCTACCATGGCTTTCAGCATTCTACCTAGCAACCTAATTGTTACTTACATTGTTGTTGTTGTTGGATAAACACTTTTAGCATTATACATGTTTCCATTCATCTTTTCAATTCTTGGAAGTTGCTTTGAGACTCTTGCAAAAAGCAACAAACACATTTAATAAATAATAATTATATGCCAATATTTCAATAACACCAAACATATAATTTGAAGAGTTAAGGGGGATAGAGACAATATATTTAGCAGAAATAGTTAAATGCAAGATCTCAATGTATACAACAACTAAAGATCTAATGCAGGGGTGTCAAACTCAAATTCATCGGGGGGCCGCATCAGCAGTTTGGTCACCCTCAAAGGGCCGGTTGTATCTGTAGGACTATGTAAAGTGGAGGTTTCCTGTGTAGAACGGCCGGCGCTGCTAGAGGGCAGACGTTCTCTGGCTTGTAGGCTGCTGCGCATGTGGTGAAGAGGCGGCTTTCTTGTGTAAAAAAAAAAAAAAGTGAGAATAAAAGGTGAAGGCTGGCGGTCGGTGGCGGCTACACGGGCCACATGACGAGGTCTGGCGGGCCGAATTCGGCCCGCGGGCCTTGTGTTTGACACCCGTGATCTAATGCATGCTTGAGATTCCTTCCACTGTTAACAAGAGACCAATTATCTGCCCCCGCCAACAGACAAGCAGCTTTTACTTACATAGCATCTTTCATCTGCATTATTTAAAAGAACTACAGAGACCTTTGCTAAGTCTCACCATAAAACTACAAGATTAGCAGTTACTGTGAAACTGAAGCTGAAACTAAAGCTTGTAGCCATTTTATTCTCACTGAAGTGGTCAAGCTGAATACATATGGGGACTCACATGAGTCCCTCCATGCAAAACATTCTCTTCATGTAGAAAAGAAGGATATTGGGGAGAAGGTTTGTAACTTAATATTATTCCTGGCATGTTCATCTTTCATGTGCAGAGAATGTGTGAGGAGCATCCATGTGAGCACTTGCCTACCATCCTAATGCAGGTTTATCCCCTCAGTGACAACTAGTCTTAGGACTACTAAGGTTTTTATAATAGTGTGACTCATTTTTATCTGTCACTTTTATCTTCCTTTAAAGAGTGCAGAGTGGCAATAATAATAATAATAATAATAATAATAATAATAATAACAACAACAACAACAACAACAACAACAACAACAACAACAACAACAACAACAACAACAACAACAACATGTAGGTCAGTCTTAGAGAGAGCTTCTCCAGTACAGAATAGGTTTGCCAAGGTCAAGTCCTATCCTATACACACTTGTCCATGAGTGAGACCCCTGAAGTTGAGGAGGCTTACTTCTGAGTAGGCATGGAGAGGATTACACTGCCCAAATCAGTTTCAAGCACACAAATGAGTGAGGTCAAATAGTCAAAAATGATTTTGAAAAGTTTATATGGCATTTATTTACCCAACTCTCTTGCACCTGATGATGTGCTAGCTGCTGTATTCCATTGTTAGCTTCCCAAGCTCCTGCATTTGCCTGCCTTTCTCTGAGTCCTCTCTCTAATCTCACACGTTTTTCTCCTCTGCAAAAAACCATGAGAATGAGACACACTGGAAACAAACTCACAGGCGAACTTGGTTCCCTGGCATTGAAACACATGTGATTAGAATTTTGCCTGCTAGGCCTCAATCTGTACATGTTTGTCTACTTTAAAATGTTGAAGAAGCCCATGCCCCACCTGTAGTCTATGTGATTTTACTGAGAAAGGACATGAAATGAAGAGACCTGAAAACAGAATAAACCTCTGTGGGACCTCTGAATAATAATTCTAGTCTGGCCCCATCACTTTGTAAAATTGAACTGTTAGCACTGAGAGTCACAGCTATATAGCTGAGGCAAAGAAAGGCCTTTATAAATATTGGACTATAAACATTGTTTCCCCAAGAGGAAAAAAATCAGTGGGGAAATCAAATCAGGAAGTAGAGGAATTTTGCATACAGAATATGAGCACTGTCTGAGTCAAACAGGAGTGAGTACTTGAGACAGAATTCCTTTTTTGGAAGCTAGACAGTCACACTGTTTCATTATCATTAGATTGGCAGTAAGTAATGCAGTCACACAAGAAATACCACTGTTGTGAATGCAAGGAAGCACTAGTTTCCACCATGAATTGATTAAAACCTGAAGCTTTCTGCTTCGACTTCAAGTTTTTAAAGAAACACTAATAGATTATTGAAGCAAAATCCAGTAGGCAGAAATGACATTCTTTTCTCCTGTCCTACTGAACTTCCTCAGGAAGACTTGGAGTCCCAGAATGTGTAAAGAAGGATTTTTTCCTGTTTAGACAAAAGCATGTGTTGTGATTTAATTAAACAGCAGATTCACACATTTTTCAGTGGTGAAAAAGGATGTCTTCAATTCCACATGAAGACTGGATAAATATGTGTGCTGCTGCTTCATATACATGATGACAGTGCACACGCTTTCAGCAAACTGCTATACTTCACATACATTCATGTATGTGGTCACAGGACACATTGGAAGGCATTTAATGGCAGGTCTGAGCTTCCGCAGTGCGTGCCCAGGTGGGAGACCACCTGGGACCCCAACTCTTGAGTTCTGTGGAAGAAAGGGTGGATATAAACATAATTGATAAATGCAGTCATGCTCTTAAAAAGCAATGTTTTTGCATCTAAACAGAGCAATATATACAGCAGGGCAGGATAATCCTTTACTATATGACTCATTTCAATGCAAACAGCATTAGAGCCATGATTTAAACATGCTGTGATTTCAGAGATGCTACATGTCTACACAAATTGTGATCCACAATTTGTGATCCACCAGTTTAAACACAGGCTGCCAACTATTATCAGGTATTGACACCTCCCACCTCCCCTTTTTATAGTCCATGCAGTTTGCATACACTCCATTTATTTTTTAATCCAATCAGTCTTGCTAAAGGATGTCCAGTTTAAAGATAAAGAGCCATAGAAAGGGGAGCAAGAGTTTTGAAGATGCCTATAAACAGGCAGCACAGTGTCACAATCTTCACCAATATGGTGAGATATATTGTGTGGTATCATATTAGTGTTCCTAATCCATAAACAGAACAAGGAGTGAGGTAATTTCAGTTATTCTCCCTCCCCACCCCACCAGCCGCTGCCAAATCTGCAGCAGAAAGTTGGAGGATCTTCTAGAACAGATTTGTGGGTGGAAGAGAGGAGGGGCAATCGCAAAAAGTGCCTCCCTCCCCATTCTGCTCATGGATACATCCAATCACATAGCACTTGCTGTCTCTCTACTACAATCACACTGATCCCCCCCCCCCCCATGAGCACAAACAATTCTTATGCAATTCTTTTCTTTTGTTGTGGTTCATTTCTTCTTTTTTAAAGCCACACATAAAGCGAATAGTAGAAAGTAGCCACCAACTACTAAAAGCCCCCAAATTTAGCTCTTTTAGATCTAAAACCAACAAAAATGCTCCCCTGGAGCTCAAATTAGGTTTCTGAAATAAAAAAAGGTAAAGGTAAAGGACCCCTGACAGTTAAGTCCAATCGCAGACAACTATGGGGTTGTGGCGCTCATCTCGCTTTACAGGCTGAGGGAGCCGGCGTTTGTTCGCAGACAGTTTTTCTGGGTCATGTGGCCAGCATGACTGAGCCGCTTCTGTGAAACCAGAGCAGTGCACGGAAACACCGTTTACCTTCCTTACCTATTTATCTACTTGCATTTTTGGTGTGCTTTCGAACTGCTAGGTTGGCAGGAGCTGGGAACGAGCAACGGGAGCTTACCCCGTTGCGGGGATTCGAACCACCTGTCCTTCCGATTGGCAAGCCCAAGAGGCTCAGTGGTTTAGACCACAGCGCCACCCGTCCCTTTCTGAAATATAGTGGTACCTCAGGTTAAGAACTTAATTCGTTCCAGAGGTCTGTTCTTAACCTGAAACTGTTCTTAACCTGAGGTACCACTTTAGCTAATGGGGCCTCCCGCTGCCGCCGTGCGATTTCTGTTCTCATCCTGAAGCAAAGTTCTTAACCCAAGGTACTATTTCTGGGTTAACGGAGTCTGTAACCTGAAGCGTCTGTAACCTGAGGTACCACTGTAAAGGAAGCCTGAAAAACTACAGGTGGATTTGTGTTGTAAATAACAGTGAAATCTAGCCCTGAGAAGCATGTTGGGATGAGCATGTGCTCAACACAGCCTTGTACTCAATTGCAAACCTGTAGAACAGGGCAGTCCAACACAGATACGGCTCCTATGGCCCTCTGGGTAAGCCTCTCACAGTGTCCTAGAGTCCTCTCCTCCTTCTCAAATCCTAGTTCGTGCTTTCCCAGTTTTGGGATGAAGCTGGGAGGGCTGTAGGACCCTTCCAGGGCCTTGCACCTCTTTCCCAAAGCCTGATACATCACTTATATGGCTTTGGGAAAGCAGCATGAGGGCGAGGAGGGCTTTAAGTTTTGCCCTCACTCCCCTCCTCTGCTGGACAAGGCAGTGTGTGGCCCACAGGTTCTGTGTTGAAGTACTTTAGTGGCCCACTTGATATGAAAAATTGGGCCACCCTGTTGTGGAAGCTTCTGGCGTCGCCATTTTGTACCTGGTTGGTAGAACTCTAGGTTCTAACAAAAATCAAAATGGTTCTTTCTGCCAAGGCTGAAGTTGACCCACCCTAGTTTTATAAAAATGCTGCACTTGATGAAGCAGGAAAACTGTTTATTCAGTTACTAATACACCCTGGGTCAACAACTAGATTTGTGAATGGAACACCAGCATGGGCAAAGATGGTGAATCAGGCTTCACCTGCAACCCACAAAATGGACTTTCTACACACAATTGTTTCTTCCACATTCTTTTTTCAATTGAGATGAAGAATAAGGGGTGGGGTGGGCAGGGCAGTTGTACTCAGTGGGCCTGGATTTAGCCTTAGGAATTTAAGCCTGTTTACCATTCGGTGGAACAATAGCAAGTCTTGCTTGGCCCCAAAACACGGTCTGAATGTACATGGTGAAACAGTCTTGCTGAAACTAAGTAGATCCATACCTGGGCAGAGCCTTGATGGAAACTTGAGTTCCATGGATAGGTGTGGCACAAAATCATGACTAAAACATGTGTTGTGTCTAGCTGGTTGTATTTTTTAAAAATCATGTTGTGCACTAAGCCAGTTCCTTTGGAAAGGTAGTATACAAACACAATATTAACTACTACCAAATGTCTTTGTAATAGTGACACCCCAGGTTTCATAATCCAGGATATATTGTCCAACAGCAGCCATAAATATTTGTCTCCCAGTGCCATGGCGACATAATAAGATTCATTTCTACATCTGTTAACATAGCAATCATCATATTTTTCCTTGGTGCAAGGTGTGAGAGAGGTCCAAGATGGGGATGCAGCAAGAATAATAGCAGCTGACCTCCCCTGAAGTCAATGCCTCCCTAAACCACTGCTTTATTTTGATGCTCTTTATTTCCCCTGTCTGATTGAACAGAGGAAGAAGGCATCTGGTGCTTTCTTCCAGCTGTAAAATTCCCCATATACAGATTTGACTTCATATCTGGCAAAGCAGTTCAAAGAAGAAAATACAGTGGTACCTCAGGTTAAGTACTTAATTCGTTCTGGAGGTCCGTTCTTAACCCGAAACTGTTCTTAACCAGAAGCACCACTTTACCTAATGGGGCCTCCTGCTGTCACGGCGCCGCCGGAGCACGATTTCTCTTCTCATCCTGAAGCAAAGTTCTTAACCCGAGGTACTATTTCTGGGTTAGCCGAGTCTGTAACCTGAAGTGTCTGTAACCTGAGGTACCACTGTAGTCGTAATTAAAAGTCTCAGTATTGAACGAAATCCCAAACAATGCTTAACCTGTTAAAAGCAGATCAATCTTTAAATTTGCCAACAATGATGGTGACAAGAGAAGCACTTGAACTATTAACATAAGGTTGTGTGGAAGCTTCAGAAAGCTTCAGATTTTAGTGAGTGTGTTGTGCTGACATCAGTCTGTCTCAGAAGACAATGGAGGAGTGAGCCTTTGGGGGTGAAGTCAAACTATTGGAAGGTTACAGCACCTGTTGTGGCTGCAAGAGACTGATACAGGAGAGACATGTTTCGTTGCGGCAGTGGCAGTGATAGATGGTATTGAGAAATGGCACAACAATGTAGTTTTGAAATACTGAAGCTTGGAAATTTATTTATAAGAAAAACAGTTTTAAGTGGTAGGCAAGATTAGTATTAAACTTCTACAAACAGTCACCACCTCCAATCAGAATTTGCTACATGGCTGTTCATATGCTGATTAACAGACACATCTCAGTTGATAAGTCACTAAATGCCTGCTTCCCATTCACACAACTCTTCATTTTTGAAGTTTATGGCACAGTAATTTCTATGAAAAACTTCTCCTTCCACTGCATTAAAAAGATTCCAATCATATTTTTACACTTATGACATCATTATCTTAATGAAAAACCTGTACATGAAAAAAGCTACTTTAGTTAAACTTTTGGTCATTAGAGTGCCGCTTGACCATTTAGTGTGTTAAGTTATAAATATATTTAAGTTAAAAATGCTTAAGTATCAGCTGCAGAACCAGCAATAAAAGGCTCTTATGCTGGTTTTAGTTAGCGCTTTCCATTTGTAAGCCGATCTTCTTCATAGTCACCCGTTAACTGTAGCACATATGTTCCAGTGTAAAGAAGGATATGTCCCGTAACTTGTGCCATATGTGACAGATATCGAAGTATACTCCTTAAAAAAAGAAACACATTAAGCTTAGACAGGTTCAAAAAAAATTGCACAAAAGGAGAAAACACATAATCACTTTTGTCCATATACAATTTACACCAGCACATGCTCTGCACTTTTTCTGAAGTTGCACTTTTCCTGAAGAAGCAAATTTAGTTTAAGGATTCTCCTGTATCCAGCTTTGTTGCTTGAAGACCAACTGGTAGCACAGAATACTTCTGGACAGGGATAGCCTAGCCAGTTACCCAAATGGAAGGTTATCAGAGCATGGCTGATGGCAGTGACATTATACTTGGAGCTGCTTTTGAAGATGGTTTAGAAGCTTCAATTAGTGCAGAATGTCTGGCAGCATTCACTTCCAAGTCCAATTCAAAGAGCCTGATGCTTACTTTTAAAGCTCTAAATGGTTTGGGCCCAGCTACCTGGAGAAAACAGACTCCCATGTCAACCTGCCTGCATTCCAAGATCTGTTGATATCCTGCACCATCAGGTGGTCAGCAAAAAAGAGACTTTTCAACTGGAGCATCCCAGTTATGGAATGTCCAATCTCACTTGACACCAACATTGTTATTTTAGCTGCTGGTAACAATCTTTAATTATCCAGGTATTTTAAAGTTTGTTAGCAATTTGGGACTACAATTCCCATCATCCCTAGCTAACAGGACCAGTGGTCAAGGGTATGGGAGTTGTAGTCCCAAACATCTGGAGGGCCGGAGTTTGCCTATGCCTGCTCCAGCCATTTTATATGAAACTTCTATGCCAATTTATTATATTGCTTTCTTTTCATGCTATTGTGAAAGGTTCTGAAATTCCTATGTTCAAATACCAAGCTGAAGTTCCTTTTGTTTTTTGCTGCCATTCTAAGTATATTTACTTTGCAATTAAGTTTAACCTGAAAGTCAGAAAGGCTAATACTTTCCTACAGGGGACTGCTAGAATTAATTCTAATATATATTCGCTTGGTTCCTAATGCTACAGCAAGCATTAAAATATACTGGATCAGACCAGTAGCCTACCTTGACAGACCCAAAGCTGTTGTTTCTGGATATTATCCCACTATCACCACTTTAATAACTTCTAGAAACATGTCAGTGCTTGCTATATTTGCAGGAGTCCTTCTGCATTTGTAACTCCCACATTTTTATAGTAAAGGTAAAGGTACCCCTGCCCGTACGGGCCAGTCTTGACAGACTCTGGGGTTGCGCGCCCATCTCACTCAAGAGGCCGGGGACCAGCGCTGTCCGCAGACACTTCCGGGTCACATGGCCAGCGTGACAAAGCTGCATCTGGCGAGCCAGCGCAGCACACGGAACGCCGTTTACCTTCCCGCTAGTAAGCGGTCCCTATTTATCTACTTGCACCCGGGGGTGCTTTCGAAGTGCTAGGTTGGCAGGCGCTGGGACAGAGCAGCGGGAGCGCACCCCGCCGCGGGGATTCGAACCGCCGACCTTTCGATCGGCAAGCCCTAAGCGCTGAGGCTTTTACCCACAGCGCCACCCGCGTCCCTACCCCACGTTTTTATAGGGAATTCCTTATCATTGCACTCCAGTTCTTGTTTCAGAAAATTTAGGCACTACCACCACCTAGTGTTTCAGAGAGTCTGATACATCAAGAACCTTCAGGTCATTTTATAAGCTTGCCAGTTCCTTGAACATTCAACTTACTCGTGCCTTTATTTAGCAGGTCACCATGTATCTAGGGAATCAGGTGCAGCTTGCTTAGCCTCCATTGCACAACACATTAAGATATCTGAACAGACAGCAGAGTTATCAATAATTTTCTTCTCTATTTGAATTTATTTTTAAGAAGACTGACATTACAGAAACAGCAGCTCTGGCATTTCAGCTCCGCTTTGAAATTTCACTTTCAGCATTTCCTTTTTATAGTCTTTATCAGTGCAACATTTGTACTGGGTACTTTAAGGATCTGCACTTGGACCAGTGATTCTTATCTTGCTCATAAGTGGACAGCCGTAGAGACTGAGCAGTTAGGTGGCAAATTTTGCCAGCAAGCTATTCATGGTGGGGCAGACAAATATCAAATCCCAAAACAGGTGTATGGACATTAAAGTGGCAAATGCGGTTCAAAGTGTAAAGTGATGCACACTCGGACAACTCTCCCTCCACACAACTTCTTGTAATGTAACTCACTGCCATGTTTCCCTTTACTTGTGCTCTCTGCCTCCCCTAGAACCCAGGTGCTTTGTTTAAGATGTGGGAAAGAAGGCTTTATTTTGTCAATGAATGGGGACAACAGCCATTGCTTTTTTATCCCAGAATCCTAGGTATGTAGCTTGATAAACAGTAGCACCTGGGAGGGAATCGCACACATGCAGTCTCCACCTTGCACTCAAATATTCATGATGGTCTCATTACTACAACACTGACCCCAACTTTTGTTGATTTTCCCTCACCCTAACAGTCACTGCTTTGCTTAACACTTTGTCCAATGAAGGATTCCAGAGGGCTTGAAAGCTTGCCCCATGTCGGACTTTTGGGTTGGTCTTAATAAGGGAGTTATTCAGCTGTGGACTTTTGGGTGTAATTTCACCTATGCATGGTTGAGTCTGAACTAGAGGCACACACTTACCTCAGTACAGCCTTTGCTCCCATGCATTGGATATCATACGTCACAGAATAGATTTCATAAAATGTAGCTTTGATATTTAGGCAGCCAATGAAGTCCTTAGGGTTCACTTTGTACAAATCAAAGGTAATATTTGCCACCCCCATTTTCTTTGGCTGCTGTACTGCTGCAAAGCAGGGTCTTGGCCCCTAATTCAGAGGAAAGAAAAACAAGTGTGTGAAATATTTCAGCTCACAACACCTATCTACACCCAAGAGCCCTGTAGGATTTTTTTTTTAAGACTAATTAACTTATTGAGAACAGAAATTAATCAATAGCCTTTGAACTATGGTTTAACCACCAAAATGGGTTTTGAATCAAGCTCTTGAGTCCCTTGGAAGTTTACAATTACCGGAATACGGTAAAGGTTGTTTGAAAAATTTGGGAACAGTTTGGGAAATATTTTTTTTACCACCACCTAGTTAAAAGGCTTAGAGAGACACTGGAGAATAACCTCAGTATCCAGATTTAACACAAGTGATATAATGTCAGATATAACATTTATTGTTTCAGGATTTCTACTGAACGGAGGGACTAGCAAATCAGAGGAGGAAGGCTCATGAGATATCATTCTCTATCTCACTAGTCATCCATGGAGGTAGTGCTGCCTTTGTCCTGTGTTTTACACCCTCCAGCTACCTAACCTCTGCAATGTGTTCAGTTATTAAATTTATGGTTTTACTTCTTGGGGTGGGGTGGGGGAATACAGAATATACGTAGAAAAAACGTAATTCTACTAACTAATTGGCACGACTATTTACTCTCATGGTGAAACACTGTTTTGTCCTGTAACTGCCACCCTCTGCTCTGGATGCTTACTTCCAAGTAAACACACATTGAGTTCTACTTTGTTCAACAGGATGTATTCCCAAAGAAGCATACCTAGTTTTATTACAATAGGCTTCACGGGCGTAACCTATCTATTAATGCTTACATCAGTACGGAGATGGAAACAATTCTGTCTTTTGTAACTAAGCAGACACAATACCAGGAACTGAATTCAAGCTGGCAATTAAAAGGTAGAAGAAGTCTGTTCCCGATTCTTCCTTTGCGTCAACAAGCTGACACTTTCAGAATCTAGCGCCCGAATCTGCATTGCTCCCGTGGGACCTGGAGTCTCCCATGCCTGAGGTCACATATGACATTAGGCATGGGAAAGAGAGGGGTAGTCTGCCCAAAACTTCCTGGTGGGCCGATCTCCAAGGTTTGGTGGGTGTAATTAGGCCTGTAATCAGAAAGACTGAAGAAGTTTTGTTTAAACTCAAAGCAAACAGGGCATATCAAGTTTATTATTTTCTGTAATAAACTATTTTCAGAACAACACTTACTGGCTTCCATTTCTGTCCTTTCTCTAGAACCATGAAATGTGTGTTGTCTCCCAGGGATTGGAAGAAGTCTTCTGTATCCACCACTGTGCCATCTTCCTCCAGAACCAGTGTTATCAGCCCAGCAGTAATCATTAAGGTATCTAAGGTCTAAAATACAGACAGAAGAGCAAAACATAGTTCCAAATGCCTTATTGGTTTAGGGCAATCCTAGTTTACTTACCCCCTACTGAAGCAAGACACATCACATGTGTGAATGTCTATTACTCAGAAACTGTACCATTAAGTTATTTGCATGCACCGTTCTGCATAGATTAAGCTGTCATAGATTGAGCTAACATGAGCCCAACTACTTTTGAATGGAGAAAATTATGGAAGAGAATCAGATCTGTGTGTGTAGCCCCAATTTATGAAGCCATGTTTCACATGGTGTTCAAGCCTCCTCCAAAATGTGCTTATTTTTATCACTGGAAAGTCAACGCTTAGGACCAAACTAGGCTTTGAATTCATTATATGAATGCAACAGAAAATAAACACACACACACATATATATAAGCAGCAGTGCTGGCTTTGTGTGTGCCTGCATGCATGCAAGCAAGAGACCTTTCTGTTTTCAATCAGGAGGAAAGCCCCCATCAGTGACAATGGAGGCCTTCTTTCCAAAACAAATTACTTCGAGAGGTTTGGTGGTTGTGGAAAGTTAAGTTCCTCCCTATTTACATTCTTTAAAAGTGAATATTGATCACATTCACAATGATGCATCTAGTTTAGCCCTGCAGATTAGAACTCAAATTGAAAATAGATTTTAAAGAAATTCTGCTGTCAAGAGAGGGCATTATTAGTGTGACTTGCAGTAGCAGTCTAGATTCCTACAGCTACAAAGCAAGTTGCCCTTTATCATCCAAATCACCTTAACCACTTTACATTTCGATTCCATTCCCACTCCCATCCTCTTTCTACAGTACTGTACACAGGATTCTCAGATGGTCTTCCATCCATGCAGCATTCCAGTGCTGGTACAGTCAAACCTCGGTTCCTGAACTGCTCCCGTTTTTTAACGCTTCGGATCCCAAACGCCAAAAACCCAGAAGTAAATGCTCCAGTTTTCGAACATTTTTTGGAAGCCGAACGCCCAACGCAGCTTCTGCTTGAGTGCAGGAAGCTCTTGCAACCAATTGGCAGCCACGCCTCAGTTGTTGAACATTTCAGAAGCCAAATGGGCTTCCAGAATGGATTACATTTGAGAACCGAGGTTTGACTGTATGAGGTAGCAATTGGTGCTGTGACTGGTTCCAGGCACAACCCAAAGCCATCTCCCCAGCCTCCTAATCTAGTCTAAGTAGGACAGCTGCAATCCACTCTACACCTCTGCATTCTACAAATCAGGTTAATGGTGGTTTGTGGGGACAATTCCCACAATTCTGCTCTACTTGTTCAGTTAAGAGATGTATTTTCCATATAAACTTTATCACAATTTTTAATCCATAAAAAGTAAAAAAGGGAAAGGAGGACATGGGTTAAGGACATGATTTAAGTGTTGTTTAATACAAGTATACTGCACTGCCAACTTAAGTTGCGCAAGGAAAGCTGGCCAAATTTTTACAAATTTCTCTTCTTGGTGCTCATGGCAATATAAATCGCCTCCTGAGATAAGGACAGGGAGTTCAAACCGCTGGTCACTGTTGCATGGAAGGCATGCACATGTAACCAGTGCTCATGGTCCAGTGGTAAACTACAAATAGTGCAAATGTAGTTTGGCAAAACATAGGATCTTTGAAACACAGTGATTAATTACATTACAAAGGCCTCATCCCAAAGGGGGCTTACAACAGGGCAGCTCCACATCATGTGCGGAGACAGCCAGCATGTTGTAGTGGTCAGAGTGCTGAACATGGACCTGGGAAACCTGGGTGAAACTCCCCAGTCAGCTATGAAGCTCAATGGGTGACCTTCAGACCAATTCACTGTGGATAAAGGACCTGATTGCTGTCCTGCTTCTCCTAACACTTAGGGACTGAGATAACTTGAGGAGGAGCCTTGGGGATATGCAATAAGGTGTTGGATTTTTGTTGGATGAGATGCATCTTCAGGTTCAATGGAGAACTTTTCTCTAGACTAGAGTGCTATGGATCACTGGCTAAGAATCGAAAAGGTATCTTGAGCATCTATTACAGCTATGACTGGAGCCAAGACAAACAGGTAGGACCAGACTTCTCCAAGAAGTTAACATCCCTGCTAGATCCAGGACTTCACAGTAGCCTTCACCAACCTGGTGCCTTTTATGTCCTGGCTGGGGCTGATGGAGGTTGTGTACACACATCACCTGTGTGTATGTGGGGCAAGAATTTTTTAACACATGTCTGAGATAATGAGGTCCTGGCATGATCATCAGGCTTGTGATTTTGACAGGAAACATACCTTGCTAATAAGCTCCTCTAGGGTGCTTGCAACAACTCCTCTCCGACTGCTTCTGTCATGGTTACAAACACGGAAGGGCCGAGCTGCAGCTGGAAGAGGTGCAAACAGGGTCTGTCTTGTTACTGACCCTAGAGATGCTCCCACTGACACCAGAGATCTAGAACAGAAAGCAGTTTGGGGTTTGTTATTTTTTTATGTACATTGTATGGTTTCAGTTTTAAGAGCAAGGAAATCATTTTTAGTACACAGTAGCACCATGGGTATAATTCAAGTCAGCCTACAGCCTAGATGCAGAGCAATTCATGCATTGCTAAATATATACCTTCTTCCAGGCTAGAAAGAGAGATATTAAGCACTTGAGGGAAGGGGCATTTTGATCCAACAGTGATTGTTTTGATCTGTGGATGTAACTATGAGCTATACAATGTCATCCCCACAGCGTCCAGTAAAACCCATCTGACTATCTTTGCAGCTGATCAGAATAGTGTGTGTTTGCCAGCTGGGCCCCCAAACATGGTCTAGTTTACCATTTCCAATATTATCATTGCATCTTTAGAAGACAGACTAGTAACTGGAGTCTTTGCTAGAATATATAATAGTGCCCATCTGCTGTAAGGAGCAAATAAATGATTGTTAGTGCCTAAATTCACTTCTTGCATGTATCTCATGATAAGCATATTAATTCCTGCTTCCTGTTCCAGTTATTGATGTGTAAGAGGACCCATCCTCTTAACTGAGGAATGTTATATTCACACTTGACTATCAAAAAACATTTGACAATGTTTACCAGACCACCTCTAAAACACTTGGACTAAACAATTCCATAAACTATAATTACAAAGGTTAAGCAGCTGTGGCTAAAAATACAACACACTACTGATAATTTTAGCTTGTTATTAATGGAAACAGTAGAAACTCAGCACAACATTTAAAAACCTGATTAGAATGGAAATGTTTTCAGAGCCCAGTTAAAGATAAAGGATCCGGTCCACAATTTCCTCAGGAGGAATTATCAAAGGTGTGAGGCCACCACTGAGAAGGTCCTGTGTCTACTGCCTGCCATTTTAATTATCTAGGGTTCCCAAAATAAATTTTATGTTGATAATATTTTTTATTAATTTTAAATTACAATTCAATAATAGCCTCATTATGGCAATACCAAATTATAATACAATTACTAATACCAATCATTCAAATACTGAATTATATAATTTAGGTGGCCCCCCCATGTGCTAGATTTGATGGGGGTTTTTATTTCTGTGTTCCAAAATCTTATTAATTTCAATTAAATTCTTGTCAAAATAATAATCCCTTATACAACAGCTGCAATATTAATAACTTCCATTTGTGTTGACACATTAAATGATTGATAGAACTACAAGCGAGGCACTCAAACTATATCCTTGCTCTTCTTGTGTGTGGCAATTATTCTGTAAGTGGTTTTTCTTCCTGTCCTTATAAAATGTTACATCTATCTTTTCCCGGTTGTTGATGTTCTCCATCATGCCTTGGGCGTAGCTGATATCCCATTGTTTCAGAAATTTCTCCATTGCTCCGTCCCGTCCTTCATTGTTTTGCAACTTTAATAACAGATGCAAAAATCACTCTGTCCCAATGACCTGTTTTCACCCTTTTTCCTCTCTGCCTGAGAAGAAGAGTGATCTGTTAAACTGCAGATGACTCAGTAATGAACCTTATCAGTTCCTTGGCAAGTTTGCAGACTTCTTTCATCCTTCCTTCCCAAGATAAATTTTAATGCCTGGCCGGGCTTGCATCCGTGTAGGCAATCCTTCAAATCACCAAGACCCAAAGGTTTAGGGCTTTGAAGGTCTAGGCCAGTACTCATTGGACCCAGAAACATATTGGCTGCTAATATGTACAATACAGTGGTGCCCCGCAAGACGAATGCCTCGCAAGACGGAAAACCCGCTAGACGAAAGGGTTTTCCGTTTGCGATGCGCTTCGCAAGACGAATTTCCCCATGGGCTTGCTTCGCAAGACGAAAATGTCTTGCGAGTCTCGCCATTTCCCCCCCGCTTTCCCCCCCTTTTTCTAAGACGCTAAGCGCCTTTTAGCAGCTAAGCCGCTAAGCCTTTAATAGCCGCTAAGCCGCTAATAGCGCTAATCCGCTTAGCCGCTAATGGGGTTGCTTCGCAAGATGAAAAAACCGCTAGATGAAGAGAATCGCGGAACGGATTCTTTTCGTCTTGGGAGGCACCACTGTACAGGTTTGCCCAAACACCTAACCCTCATCAGACATACTGACATTCTGTACCAGTTCCAAGCCATTTTTCAAGATTGCCCAACAAAGTTTATGTTAAATACAATGGTACCTTGGGTTACATACGCTTCTGGTTACAGACTCCGCTACCCCAGAAATAGTACCTCGGGTTAAGAACTTTGCTTCAGGATGAGAACAGAAATCGTGCTCCGGCAGGTGGCAGCAGTGGGAGGCCCCATTAGCTAAAGTGGTGCTTCAGGTTAAGAACAGTTTCAGGTTAAGAATGGACCTCCGGAATGAATCAAGTACTTAACCCGAGGTACCACTGTAGTCTAGTTTGATTTTAACCAGCACATGTGTGACTGAGACAAAATATGCTTCCTAAAGAAAAGGTCACAGCTGACAGCATAAGCTGGTAAAAGGCACTCCTAGCCACGAACATCACCTGTGCTTCCATAGTTGCACTCAACCCAAGAGGACCCCCTGCGAAAAGCAAAAACACTGCAGCCGACAATTAGGATGGCACTGGCTAGTCCTTTATATTGTTCAGCCATAGCATTTTCTACAGGCTGTATATAAAAGTCTCACTTCTGATTTATAAGCATTTTGCCAATCACTTTGATTGCCAATGGATACTTTTGCAGGATCTAACTTCATCTCACTGTATACCTATATCCAAGCACTTTGCTTAGGCAACCTGAAACAAGGTTAATTACAATTGAAAGATCCATATTGGATGATAGGTTAGGACACAACCTTTAAATTAGGTTATTTGTGACTCAACCACTGTTGCAGCACAGCATTAGGAGTGTCTCCTTAATGCCATGATTGCCCTATATTTAATTCTGTAATCTGGCTACAGCAGATCAATTTTTAAGGTTGCCTAATGCTTTTATATATAAAAAAAGTCAGAGCCATGCCCTCACTTAAGCAACAGCACTGTGTTGTTGGATATGCAGCCTACTCATATAAGATTACTTAGAAACAATCCCAACTTGGTTAAATCAGGTCAAAGATTGCAGTCCTATAAAACAATACTCTGCCAAGAATCCATGTTAGTTTGCAGTTGCCAATAGACATGTCATGAGTTTTGCTTAGGCAGACCTTTCCCTTGAGACAGTTATATTTCTGCTCTGTGTTCAGAAGAGTTTCACATTTATAGAGCACAACTCCAATAACTTGGCTATTTATCCAAGGCTTGCACAAGGGTCACTGTGGCTCAAGCTATACGTGGTATCTAGATTTAAGTTATTCTTGGAACCAATTCCTGTGACATTTGTCTCCAGAAAGACTCTCTTTTCCCCACTGACAGGACTTAAGTAAAAAGTAATTTTACGAACACATTAAAGGATTAACTGTGGCAAGAGCTCTACGTGGAGAAAAGCTAAACAGATGTCACCACCACAGATTAAAGCCCATATGGCACCCCAACCCAACTTGTAACTTGCATTTTACAAGCAAAGGTACAGCACAGAGGAAATCACTTCTGCTGACTTTGCTTGCAACACACGTCTTTCTTTCTCCTTTTGGGAAATGAAAAAGAAAGCAGCACAGGTCACTGGCATCATCTCGTGAAGACTGGGGGGCAGTGGTCAATGGCTGGCAGCAGCTCCTCCTCCTCCTCTCTCATGGACCAGGAGGAAAAGCCAGAGGCAGAGTGGGGTCTGGCGGTGCCCACTAACTTGGGGTGTGTGGCTCCCTCAAATATATTATTGTGGGGGCCAAAGCCCCCACTGACCCCTGGGGTTGGCACCAGTGACATAGGCAGTGCATCTATTCTTAAAGTGCTTGGCAAAAGCGCTCTTTGATGCAGCCTCCCTGTCTCCTTCAAAGGGCGCTTTGCCACTTTAAGACAACACTGTGTTAAAGCACTTGCCTCCTCTTTTAAACCTCCAACATTGGATTTAAAGACTTGCAAAGAAGACTTTGGGAAGACTTGCAAAGCTGTGCAAGGGATTTTGACAAGCAGGAACCATGATGCGCCATAATGACATCATGCAACTGACATGCAAATAGTTAAATTTGACCTCTGAGGCTGATCTGGATAAGGATCTATCCCAATGAGCAAATAAGCTTCCCCAACAGCTGCTTTACGAGATACCTGCTTCGCTGACAATATACAAACCATCTGAAACAAGCCAGCAATGCTGTAGAAATGCACAAGCTGGTTAACTCCCAAATTGTGTGATGGGGCACACTAGCATGTGGTGCAGGAGAGCAGTTAGTGTGCTGTGAAAGTTACTCAAGAGGATGTGAAGCTGACCTGCAACATTCAACATGTTCCAAGAGGCATTTCAGAAGGTGAAGCTTCTTTATCCAAGTGTACTAGTAGTCAGAGGCAAGAGACATTTCAAAGGCAAGCACCTGTGGCTTAGAACTCAACAAGGTCATTGCCACCCCCATTGTATAACGCTACTATAAACACCATAGAGGGGGAGGGGATGTCTTCGCCTGATGCACTTTCCATGACTTCATTTCCCCACTTCCCCTGAGGCTGTTATCTGCACATGCTCAAAGGATGTCTCAGATGTACAAATCTCTGCTTAAACACGGTTTATGACTTCAAATCAGATGGAAGCTGTGGAAAATGCATCCAACAGGAGTACAGGATGGACTGTGGCTTAACATCATGCACGCTCGGCTTCAAGCATCCAGTCGTGGGAGGGAGAAAAAGGTGAACGGCATCCACCTGTGGGAGCCTAACAAAAGGTATGACCTGAGTTTAAACCACAGACAGGGAGGCCCGTCTGTCTTTTCTTGCCGTGTAGCAAGTGACGTCGTTCTATGAGTAAAGGCCACTAGGTCGGAAGCTGCTTCCACAAACCCCATAAGCTGGAGTCACACAGCTCCACCCCCCCCTTGGTTTCAAGCTATTTTAGCAAGCCTCCAGTCCATTCAACCGGTGGCTAGATGATCTTGGAAGGGGGAGGCTACTTCCAAGCAACCAATTAAGAAAACACAACAGCGTGTGACCGACTGAGAGTTGCGGATCCTCCCGCCCTGCCCCTCCAAGACACAAAGAAATCCCGCCTGGATTTAAAGAGGAGCGCCGGACAAAGAGGACGCGGCAGGTGGCGGAGCCAGATGGCAGCCGGAGACCAAGGGGTGCTGCTCGGGTCAGGAGTTCAGGAGACCGATCCTGCCCAGGGAGGAAAGCGGGCAAGCGAGCAACGGGGGCAAGCAAGTAGGCGCTGACACCCCAGCTCCCCGAAAACGTAAAGGAGATAGATAGATAGATAGATAGATAGATAGATAGATAGATAGATAGATAGATAGATAGATAGATAGATATGCAACTGCATGTGTGTATATCTGGCAACAAGCGCCCAAGGAAGGTCGCCGCGGGACTTACTCCCGAGTAAACGTGCCTGGGTAGCAGGCGCCTGGGCGATCACTCACCGGAAAAAAACCGCGGCGAAATCGCGCGCGCACACCACCGCCATCCTTGCACCTTCGGCTCCCTTCCCAGCGAGCAACGCCGTCTGCGCCCCCTCCCGCCGCGGCCTTCTTATGAGCCCAGGGGCTCCAGGGAGGCGTCGCTCTTCGCAGCCCCGCCCCCGACGGGCGGAGGCGCGCAGCGAAACCGCCCCTTCGGGAGGGACGCAGTTTAGGCAAGGCCTGCGCGTGGCCGGCGCGGCAGGAGGCTCAGGCGGCAAAGCGCGGGCGGGTTGCCTGGGTGTGTGCAGGGGGCGACAAGAACCTCCACCCGCCACCCCCGTGGTAACGTGCGACAATGAGGAGGCGGCTTTGGCACACCCTGCACCAGCTAGCCTGCAACTCCCGCGGAGTTGCTTCTGAATACACGTGCATAGGGTTGCGCGATAAGGCGCCGCGGTACACAGTGAACGCCCCACTAAATTCACTTCTTGATTAGTGAAGATAGGATTGGAGCCAGAGAGAGATGAGACATCTCTTAGCGAAAGAGCAGATGTCAACAGCCGAGGCCTAGATCAGCAGGCATCGGAGCCAGCACTTAAGGGTCATTGTCCCTTTGCCCCCAGCAAAATATTTGAGGGGTCTGGACCGCCCAAAAGTTGATGGGCATTGCCATTCAAATAGTATGTCTTTTGATACAGGGCAGGGCTAACTTGTCCCCGCGCCCCCTCCACCATATTTTATTCAAGTTGGCACCCCTGCCAGCAGGATGCAGTTCTCGTGAATGTTGCCTGTTCTGCCCTAATGCTACCCAACTGATTGGCTCCAGTAAATATTAGCAGTTCTGGATGCCCCATAAATACAAAGATAATATGTACATGAGGAAACATCAGCCTTGGTCACGTGTTACTCACCTGTAGGGCAATTGTGGGAGCTTTTAAGGCTGTGCCCTTCCACCACTTTTGCACCCATTTCCCAGGACAAGCAGGGTTTGTGTGTGGTTATCTGTAAATAAAACTTATGTATAAGATCCTGCACGCGTATAGGGGTTCTGTGCTATTGGGACAGCAGTATGTAGGTGTCCGAATTAGGCAGAGACACTTTGCATTGGTAGATGCTCACATGTCAAGAATTCTTTGCACACAATCTCACATAACACAGGTGTTGCAGAATGAAGATGTGATTTCAGGGGCAGCGCTCAAAACATGGCCCTGCTCCCTTGTCACCACAGAATTGCCCTAAGTGTAAATATAACTATTATGTTTTAAGAGACATCTTCTACAGTCAAGGTCCAGTCTTCCTCACATGACAATGGGGCTTGGTTGAAATAGGTCACAGTCTTCCCTGTGCCTTGGCCAAATTATATTTTTCTCCTGCATCTGACCTGAAGCTTGCCAAAGCCCTGCCCTCCAGGCTGCTAAGCCCTCCTCCTCTTCACCCTCGAACAGACCAAGAGGAAGAAGAGTTTGGATTTGATATCCCGCCTTTCACTCCCTTTAAGGAGTCTCAAAGCAGCTAACATTCTCCTTTCCCTTCCTCCCCCACAACAAACACTCTGTGAGGTGAGTGGGGCTGAGAGACTTCAGAGAAGTTTGACTGGCCCAAGGTCACCCAGCAGCTGCATGTAGAGGAGCGGAGACGCGAACCCGGTTCCCCAGATTACGAGACTACCTCCCATTTTAACTTGGTTATAATGCAATTTAAACACAGTGATAGAAGGGCTGGAAGTGTCCATGATATAGACTGCAGAGAATCAGGATATACACACCACTCCCACTTAAGAATCCTATGTAGGTCACTGAATTAATGTACACAGGGGTTGAAGTCTGGTTTTTAGTGCCAGGGCTCAATTCTGAGAAATGTGCAACATTTTTTACCTGAACTTCAAGGCCTGAAGTTCAGGCAACAGCGCATTACCTCATTTACCTGGGGGTGGACACAATTGCTTTTGTGTAGACATGGGTAGGATTGCACTCACTGAGTTCACTGAAAAAGAGATCCTCATTATGAACTCTCTCGACTGTGGTGCCAGTCTTAATGCAAATGTGTGGAGGAGACATCCTGAGCTCCTAACACCTTGTGTAAATATCAGCACATTAATCTAGTGACCAATAAATCTAATCAACAGCTCCTGCGAAAGTATGGTTGCCACCAAGATAAAAGAAAGGTAACTTTAAGACAGGAAACAAACAAGGATAATCTGTTTAGTCATTGCTCACTAGGATTATATTCTTTCAAATTTCAAGTAGGCAGGAAATTCTAGGAAGAGAAGAGACAACAGAACAATAAAAATAATGAAATTATAGTAATTTACTCATCTCAAAGCCTCCCTCTCTTCTCCATTACAACATATTGGCTAAAATTAATACAAAAGCCCAATATTTCCAATGGTTAGTTAGCTCTCCAAGTTCCAACAAGGATCTTACTCAACATTTTCAAGGAACCAAGACATGCTTCACTTTAAGGACAGGTATACCCTTCCCCTCCATTTCTTGTCTTGCTATTAATGTGTGTTGTGTGGCAAAATTGGCACTCTTGTTTTCTGTAGGCTTTTGAGAATAGTTTTAGATTCTTTCACTCTTTAGATCAAGGCATATGTGTACTGTACCATTTTGCTGCCTGTTCAACTTGCAGTTTTGCTGTCTGAAGCAGCATTTATATACCATATTTTTTGCTCTATAAGACGCACCAGACCACAAGACGCACCTAGTTTTTGGAGGAGGAAAACAAGAAAAAAAATATTCTGAATCCCAGAAGCCAGAACAGCAAGAGCGATCACTGCACAGTGAAAGCAGCAATCCCTCTTGCTGTTCTGGCTTCTGGAATAGCTGCGCAGCCTGCATTCACTCCATAAGATGCACACACATTTCCCCTTACTTTTTAGGAGGGAAAAAGTGAGTCTTATAGAGCAAAAAATACGGTAATTCTGTCATAAACCAATATTTATTTGTGTGGGAACTTCTTGTGGGCATACGGTTAAGGGTAAACACATCTTCATAACGAACACACGTCGTAACTCCAGCAAAAGATCCTAAACCTCTTGATAGTGTGTGTATGAATACATGTAAGTGGTGGACACGCATGTGGGTTCAGACACATACACTGTAACACATCTTTCCTTTCATAACGTTATAGACCTTAGCAATAACTAATTTTATGAAGACTCCTAACTGGTTAAATCACACCACAATCCTAACAATGTCTACTCAAAAGTAAGCCCCACAGGATTCAAAGTGGGTTGCTCCCAGGGAAATGGGGTTAGGATTGCTGCCTCAAAAAGGACGAGCAAAGCAGTACCAGAGGCACAATATCTTGTTAGTAAGCAGATAGCAACACTACAGTGACTATAATGAAATCACTGCTATGAGCATGATCATTTTTAATCACCCTTTCCTGAATGCACCAAAAAGTAATTTTCACTTGAATAAAATGAACACAAGTGCTAAATAAATCATTTAATAAAAGTTGCATGAGCAGTAGACTCACAAAAACTTTCAGTGGAAACACTGGATATTAATTTAACTATTAACTTTCCCTTTGGCCCAGCAAACTAAACTTTAATTTGACCAGTTATCACAGGTTAAGTAAAGTTAAATTAACTGAATCTTTCACCCTACTCCCAAGTGCTATGTAACATGATGCAAATACATTGGAAAACAGAAGTAATAGACAGTAAAATATCATAATTTCACCTTCAAATGTATTCATCTTTTATTTGTAGAATACATTAACAGAACTCCTAGAGGACTGTTTGCACAAGTTCGCTAGAAAACCTGTCCAAACATACAGAAGTGTGCAATAATACCAACCTGAAATGTATTAAAATTTAATAATAACAATAATGTCATTTTGACTTCATTTTGAAATATTTAAGCAATGACAAGCACCCTTGTATTTATTTGTAATTTGAAAAATCCCTCTTTAAACATATTGGTGGTAAAAACAAAGTCATGACTTGATGTGACCTTTTGTCTTGCATCTCAAACCCGACTTTCCCACTACCATCACCACACAAATGCATTTGATAAATAGAATGGCCAACAAATTTAATGCCAGCTCAGTATTCTTGACCCTCTTCCATTCTGCTCACTTAAACAAACACACTAAGAATATATTGTTTGACTCAATTAAATGTACATTCCTCTTCTTTTTAAAAAGCAGAAATGATTAAAAAACAACAACCCACAAATACTGTTTCAGGGTGAGGATTAGTGATGTGACTAGTTCTAAGCTAATCAATGCTATGTTCTGCTGGCATCTGGTGTAAACACAAATAACTTGTTTTCCCCTTATGACTGAACACTTAAAATATGACATGTAGACTTCAGTGGCCTCACTGCTTAAACTTATACAAAGTCTATAGCCACTCTATGGCTGTGATCCACATCTGAATGCGTTTCATGGCTGAAGGATTCCTAGCTTTCTTTTTTGAGGAAACATTTCAGAAGGGAGCCCCTGCATGTATCTAGGCTATTTATTTCCCTTTTACAAAGAGAACAAAGGCCCCTGCACATGAAAGGCTTTGGCTTGCATTCTAAGGCTGCAATTTTGCACAGTGCTTCACAAATGAAAGTCCTATTAACTATTTGAAAGGGGCTGATCATAAATGAGCATGATGTAGACAACAGCTCTACTAAAAGCAAGTAATACTAGTAAACACCACTGGGTTCCGGGTTGTACTCTTAAGCTTTTGGTTATACTTAACACCTGCAAACAAGTTACTCATTTCAGATTTTACATATATTTGAAGAAAAACCGCTAGTAGCTTTCAACAGTTACCCCTCCTGGAATCTGTCCAATGCTCTGTTAGTCATCTTTAAGCTAACAGATAACACTACATCTTGCAGCAAGGACTTCTGTGAGTTCACTGTACATTATATGAATCAGCACTTCCTCGACCAACCCATTTAATGCACAATGTACCGTATTTTTCGTCCCATAGGACGCACCTAGTTTTTTTGGGGGGGAAATAAAGGGAATTCCCCCCCCCTTTATTTCCCCCCCAAAAGCAGGTCAGGGAAACCGAACCAGGTCAAGGAACAGCGGGATGGCGGCGCTGCGCCTCCCTGCTGCCCCCCAAGCTTGTGGGGCTGGCCGATGTCTGCCTGGCGCGAGGGGCGCCCTGCTTCAGGGCGCCCCGCCCGCCGGGCGGCAGGCTGCTATTCACAGCCTAGACATCCCTGCGGGACCTCCCGCAGGGCTGCCTAGGCTGCGGATGTGTTCCCGAAGCGCCGGGAGCTCTGCTTTCAGCGCGCCCGGCGCTCCGGGAAGCAGACTACTATCCGCAGCCTAGACAGCCTGCCTAGGCTGCGGATGTCTTCCTGAAGCCTGTGCGTACCGACCCCTCTCGCTCTCCAAGCTTCAGCGAAAGCCTGCATTCGCCCCATAGGACGCACCCAGATTTCCCCTTCATTTTTGGAGGGGGGAAAGTGCGTCCTATAGGGCGAAAAATACAGTAAGTGTTTTGACAACATACATTAATACTTCTAATAATTCTGGATAATATTATTTAATTCAATAGTAGGGTTTACAGGATTCTGCTGCAACACATTAATTATTCCTCATAGCCCCATACAGAGGTAGAAATGTCTGGGTTACCAGATTTTACAGCAGTATTTCACAGATATGAATAGGTTTAGTCGAGAACAGTTAATGGTGCACAATTACTGTAAGAATCACACAGTATAAACAGATTCATAATTTTTATGTCTAAACATTGTAAACTAAGCCATTTAAAGGAAACCCATGCGCTCCCAAGTTCTTTATGTTGGAATAACGTCACACACAAAACTCCTCATTGTGCCGCACCTGAAAACAAAATACTTTGTGCTACCCAAAAATAGCAGAGTTGCTATTTTTTAACGTTTTGGTTGTCAGGATGGCCAGTTTCCTTCTGCTATTTTTTCAGTTGAAAATAGTAATGTGTATACAAAAAAATAACCAACATAATACCAAGACTTGTTAGACTCAGCTTCAATCACTATTTTTTCAAAGGATGGGATGGGGGAGTTAAATACTGTATATATATTAAAAATGAATGTACCAAGTCCAAATTCCATTGTTCTTTGGTGCTGTTTTTCTCTTGTGCCATGATTCTCATGAACCAACCCTCTCTCTAAGTTGCTATCAAAATCATTCTAGGGAGAAGAGCAATAGACATTCTGAATCATGGCGGGGGGGGGGGGCAATTGACAACCCTCCCCCTCAAGTGCCATGGCACCGACTAGCAATTATGCCTGCTATAAAAACGGAAATGAAGGAAATGAAAAAATGCATGAGTAGGACAACCTGTGCTTGTTTAATATGTTTTACTGTATTCAAATGGGATTTAGGTAAAGGTAAAGGGACCCCTGACCGTTAGATCCAGTCGCGGACGACTCTGGGGTTGCGGCACTCATATGCCGTTTACCTTCCTGCTGCAGCGGTACCTATTTATCTACTTGCACTTTGATGTGCTTTTGAACTGCTAGATTGACAGGAGCAGGGACCGAGCAAAGGGAGCTCACCCCATCGCGGGGATTCAAACTGCCAACCTTCTGATCAGCAAGCCCTAGGCTCCGTGGTTTAAGCCACAGAAAATCAGCAAAGGAGTTGGCAGTCCTTTAAGCCATAAAATAAGCTATTAGGACAAGCATTCAAGCACAGCATGAGTTTAGTGTTGGCACTAGTATTGGGTTTAGAGTTTGTTTTCCCACTACCTTCGCTTTGCCAAAACACACACAAAAACTATGCTGAAATTAAAAGCTTGAGAGAGACACAAAGGTGATCCACAATGTTTCTGCATTTTTAGGGCTTTCCTGCATACAAGTTCAATTACACAAAAACTGTTCATTTATTGTGCACATTCTTCATGTCTTTCTTCAAGTTTTCACTTCTGTTGGAGACACCACAATTTCCAAACACTCAAATCACAATACTTTATACCTGGGAAAATGAGACATTTCACACAGATAACACATTCATTGCCATTAATGTTCAGACTGGAACAGAGCAAACAACTCACAGGCACCAGAATATTTTTGCAATGCAATTAACAATGTGTGACAATATTTCCATTATATGGCTATACAGTATTTTGGTGAACCAGATGCACCAAATTAGAGGATTATTTCTGTGGCTGCTTTGCTTCTTACACCATACAGTGCTCCAGCAAAGAAGCTCTAAAAACACATACAAAAAATGCAACAGAAGCAAGGCTAACATGTAGCAATGTCTTGTGATTTTGCAGACCCTTCCATTCAGAACATTTATTTATAATATTTGCAAGTCACTTTTTCCATTCACAGAGTGGGTTGTGCTCAGAGCAGCATACATCACCATCTTATTAATATTCTTTGGGTCTTTACAATCTTTTTTCTTGCACACACATATAGCTAAATAGAATAGTAAACTCCTCTTAGACAGTAGGATGTCTGTTTATAAAGCCAGGGTTGTATTTCTATGGAACAAAAGAAAATTCCTAGCCCCAGATTTTCATATTGGGACCAACTGGCTCAGTCTCACAATCCCAATCCTGAGTATTTGTGCTTAAAAGTATCATTAGTTTTAATGGCAGTTATTTCCAGTGTGTTTAGGTGTAGAGGATCTTAACACGACACAGACTACTACAGGGGTAATGTTCTAGTATCTGGGTTTTGGTCATGATGCTGACTTTCAGTAGCTGCAGAAATTACAGCAATTATCCACACAGTTACTGTGGATAGATTCACATCATTTCTAAGGTCTAGCTCCCACAAAGGACAGATAAGGAAATAAATATTTTGTGGGCTGTAGTTGAAACAGCATGCATTGATTTATATGACTGAATGCTCTGCCATACAAAAATAAAGAAACAGAACTGCTACATTTAGGGAACTTGTATGGCTAACTTAGGATCATTTCTCTGACGTGCTAAATTTTGGTTGGTTGGTGTTTTTTGGTACAGAGAAGCATTCAGTCAGTCATGTGAGCCCACACCTGCAAATGGTAGAGTCCAGGAAGAGGTTTACCACATTATCTGCTATTTGTGAGAACTAAGCCTAAGTCATGACCCTTTCCTGCTCAAGCACTCAGTTCCATGGTTCTCTTAGCAACTGACTAAACACGGCCAAGACAGAAGATTCTGATGCTATTTTCAATAATTGGTTAAAATGCTTTGCTTCAGTCCTTTGAATATATCTCCCTTCAGAGCCCTTTTCAAGTATTAGCACCCAGTGGAAGAGACTTTCTTTGCTAGTGTTCTATAAAATCCACTATCGAAGGCAGCATGCCTCTGAATTCCACTTGATGGGAATCAGAAGAGCACCGTTGAACTCATGTTCTGCTTATGAGCTACATAGAATCACAGAATTGCAGTGCTGGAAGGCTCCCCCAAGGGTGATCTAGCTCTGCAGTGCAGGAACCACAGCTAAAGAATCCCTGAAAGGTTACCATCCTATGAAGGTTTTTCAAACAAGTCTCTTAAATATTGCAGAGTGCTTGGTGTTCCCTTTCCTTCACACCTGTCCAGGTTGGGCCCCAGAGATCTGCCCGCTCAGCTTGCCTGCCTCCCCTCCTGGCATTCTTGCTCACCCCCAGCTCTGGTGGTGGTGAAGCAAGCCCCCTCTGTCCTGGGGGAGCCAAAGGTGGGGTTGCCACTGGGCTCTCCCCCTCTCTTCATTAGAGGGGTCCAAACTGTCTTGGAGCCAAGGGAGAGAAGGCTCTAGAGTTCAGGGCTCATTGCATCCTAAGGCTGGAGGACCCATGGAGGACAAGGTGAGGCCTGATCTTCCCATATAGACATCTGGCTGGCCACTCTAGGATTCTGGACTTTATGGGCCTTTGGCACGATCTAGTAGGACTCTTCTTATGTTCTCACCTGAATAAGATTCCTCATCCCCACAGTAATGACTCAAGTGTAGCAGTGACCAATGTGTTTGTATGGCTGCCAAGCTAGTTCTGTGCTCAGTGCTATTACCTAGGTTAAAACCATCACATCCTTATGTGATGTTGTATTGAATTTTCTAGGTCATGAAAAAAACAACACCCTGCTGTGATTTATGTTGTGCTGCTTGATTGAAGCTGAAGATTTTCAAATGTTGGGAAAACAGCTTTTCATCATCTGATCAGCACCAATATCTACTATTTAAGTTACCCACATAAATATAATACACCGTTCAAGGATATGTGCCATTGCCACTTTTGACTGTGCTACATAAATGAGTGTAGTTGGTTTTTTTAAGTAAATAGAATTGTAACTATCTAAGGTTTGTTCTATACATGTACTTTTAAGTTTAGAATTCTCAAGCACTGTTGAGTGTGAGTACTTTAGGCACACAATTCGAAACAATTTTCCCTTTGCTGCAGAAAGACTAATTTACCTGAGATCTGCAAAAATAAAGTTTTATTTATATTTGAATGTGGTACAAACCCCGCTTCCCCTCTGCTTCAGCCTAAAAGAGGCAAGAAGTGAACTCAATCTGGGATACCTGTGATTTTTTTTAAAAAAAGCATAGCTGAAATAAATTCTCATTAAAAGGGGGCCAAGAAGCTTACAAAAATTAAAAATTTCCCTTCACCTTCCTATAATGCAAGTAATTTTTTTTCATAATACCTTTGCTATATAGACTGTATTAAGAAACATACAATTAAACCATTTATCCTATAAGCAAGCCATCCTGAAGGAAGCAATGTAGTTCTAAAAGGACAAGTTTCCTTGTTTTCAGGAATATGTAAGTCCGGTCAATTCTCATCATCTCGCCTATAGTGAATAGTCTGAATTTCCTGAGCTATGAATGCAGCCATTTCCTGGGTACCTGCTGCGACCACTCGGCATGACATTAGATCTAGAGGTCCACCTACGAAAGGAGAGGGATTTGATCAGTCAAACAAAGCACTTGAGGTTCAAAAGTAATGCGAGACTCTGTCCCCTCTGTGACTCAAACCATTTCCCATATAGTACAATTCATCAGATGCAAGACCTCCATTTCACGGGAAGACATTAAGGAGCAACGCTTAGCTGGAACGCACCCACCTTCCCTCTATCATAGGATGGGGCAACCATTGGGAGATAAGTAAGTTGCCTGTTCTAGATAGGGTTGCACTTTCTCTGAAGGAACATGTGCCCAGCTTGTGGGTACTCCTGGATACATTTTTGTCACTAGATGCCCAAGCGTCCTCTGAGTTTTACCAGCTGTTTGGTCTGGGATAGCCTGACCGCAGAAGTCCATGTGCTGGTAACCTTGAGGTTAGATTACTATAATGTGCTCTATGTGGCACAGCCCTTGGGTCTGCTGTAAACCTCCAGCTGGTGTAGAATGCAGCAGCTATGCTGCTGACTGGGACACATGGCTGATAGCATATGACATCATTGTTAAAACATAGGCACTAGCTGCCCATCTGTAACTGAGCCAGGTTCAAGGTCCTTGCATTCATTGTAAATGAACATCTTAGGTCCAGGATACCTTAAGGAATGCCTAAACTCTTATATCTGAACTTGATCACTGAAAGCATCTGCAATAGCATAGCTGGTTGTCAAGTTGGTGGGATTCATCTGACAACAACAACAAAACTCAGACGTTTTCTGCCCAGTAAGGGTGGAATGCTCTGCCAATAGACATTGAGCAGGCACCTTCAGTTTCAGCCTTTTAACACCTCCTGAAAACTTTTCTGTCACCAGACTTATGCAGGCAGTCTTTCCATATTACCGTATTTTTCCATGTATAAGACGCCCCCTATTTGTTGAGCCCAAAATTAAGAAAGAAATATTTTAAACACCAAACAATTTTGATATTTTATTAAATATTCAAAACACCGGTATATTTAGTACCGTATATTGAAAGATCGAACAGTGAGGCAAGCTGTGTAATGGCAGCTGCTCCTGTCAGCTCAGTGTAACTCCATTGTAGCTGCGGCTCCAGCTCTCCCGCGCCTGTGTGTTGCACTTTTGTCTCAGTATTTACAGTATGTACCGTATTTACTCCACAAGCGCCGGCAGATGCGAATGCTGATCGAGGAGCTGCGACTTCCAGAGCTGCCTGAGTGAGCGCGCTTGGGGAATGGGGGGGTCTGGGTAGCCAGGGGGCAGCTGAGGGAACCGAGTAGAAAGGACAATGTCTGGAGTGGGGGCTGCTGGGGGGGGAGTACCAGAACAGGGTTTGTTGTGAGGCCATTAGTGAGGTGAGGCGGGGGGGGGGGGGAAATAATATGGATGGTGGCATGTATTTATTTATATATTTAATTGCAACATTCAGTGTATAAGACAACCCCCAATTTTAAACTTAAATTTGGGGGGGTGGAGGAAATATCGTCTTATACATGGAAAAATACGGTAATTAGTTGATGGTACCTGTATGTAAATGTTATGTTTAGATATGTTTAGATAGATAGATAGATAGTTGTAAACAGCTTTTTTACGATGTGGTGATATGAATATTTTTATAAATAAAGGTGCATTATAAACATGTGTTACAAAAATAATATTTTTTGCTTACCTGAAGTATCCATCACAACACCACCTGCCTCTCTGATAATAACTGTAGCTGCCGCCAAGTCCCAACAGTGCAAGCCAAACTGGTAATATGCATCCGCAGCACCAGATGCTAGAAGACAGAGCGCCAACGTGGAGCTTCCAATGACACGAACCCTACAATAAATCACAGGTGGGAGCAAAAAGACTTGTGAAAAGAACGAAAACCATTGATAAAGCCAACCCATGAGTCAAGGTTAGAAAAACTAGTCATCAATTTTAACCAACGATTTGTTGCACAGACAAACTGGCATATTCACAACAAGTTAAAATATTATCTTAAGAAAAGCCAGTCATATGTTTCCAGTTGTTTGTCTCAACATCTCCCCCTTTCTTTACAATGTTATCATATCCAGCAAGCAATGTCTGTTTGTCCTATTCACTTGACAATGCAATACAAGGCTGCCCCGTCTTCATAACTCCCAAGCAAAAAGAAAAAGGAGGGGTGCTGACTGACTAACACTGAAAAGTTATATTGATGGTGCAGTGAACACTGGCAGAGAAAGAGGAGTGCGGAGGGAGCGCCCCGCCCCCACAGGCAATGTGCGCCAGGTCCCTGCGGGCAGCGCACCCCGCCCCCAGGATGCGTGCCAGCCCCGCCCCCGCCTGCTCTCCGCCCCCCCCTACGGGCCAGAGCATGAAGCTCCGCCACTGGCAGTGAATGGGGAAGTTGGTTCAGAGGGAGTTCTGTAAGTGCACCAGAATGCCTGCAAAAGTTTAGGTTCACTAAATTTAAATGGATGGCCTCAGTAACTGAAATGTTAATGAAGGTGCTGGTTCTTTTCTTTACAAAGGTTTATGATTTATTTACTTTTTAAAGAAGATCTTACCCATGAGCTTGGGCCTTAAGCAATCGCTCCATGTTGCTGAGAAATAGTTTCAAAGTGTCAGGATCTCGTTTTGGGCCAATCTCTGTTAAAATCAAGGCCTTTGAGATATCTGCAAGACAAAAGGTTATTTTGTATTATTGCAACAGCTTTTCAAAGTAGGTACTGTCCAATTTCTACTGTGAAGGATCTTTGGATATTTTACAATAAGATCGCTTTGCATGTTCATATATTTCTGTTCTTTTTTGAGAGTCCTGCTTATTTCCAAAAGCTTTCAACAAAATTCTGTGTCTTGAAATTATGGAAAACAAATCTGCTTATTACTTTTAGCTAAATACGTTTATTTGGAAGCAAAGTTTAGAATCACAGCAGATTCTGCAATAATATTCAGTCAAAATAATTCTACAGCCCATCAGCTCTAAGCCTATCACAAAATACATTTAAAACTTACAGTAGAATATATCATTCCTATCATATGATATTTGCAAAATTCATACGTGCAAAATTCAGAATTAATACTACCACCATGAACTAACATATTATTTTGAAAAAGCCTCTAAAGTGATTGCATAGCCTGCACACATTAGAAGCCTATCCCAAGTCCTAGTATTCTAGGACCAATTAACTGAATTTCAAGCTTTTGGACAACTTTTCTTTAGTGTATACATACATACTTCACATCCTACGTTAATTTTTTTTTAAATTTTCCATTGAGAAGTCTGCTAGTCTTCCTTAATCACAATAAAAAGTCTCTCTACTTCCACTGATAGAAATCAGTCAACATATTTTCCAACAAGAAATAGGTAATAAATAATCTAGAATTCCACTAACTCTGCAGGCTGACAGTGCTAATCCACCCTAAGTAGGCTGCTTCATTATTGCAGCCTCAACATGAAATGGGGTACACTTAAAATACTTTCACTGCAGTGGCTGTGATATTTAGAATACATTTTTTAAGGTAGTTTTACATAATTGTATAGAGATTCATGCCAGCCATTCATAAGATATGAACCATTCATAAGATATGAACTATGTCCACTCACCTGTCACTCAAGAGCTGCCTAATCATAAGATTAAGCAAGGGTCACCAGTTCTATTGTGGCCAAATTTACAGTGATTTATAAAAGCCTCTTTTAAACTATTAAGCTCAATAATTAAAGTATGGTATAGAAAAGAAGGACTACTTAAATAAATGTAAAATACATTCAGTTATGCAGAAGATACATCAAGGGTGCAATCTTATGTGCACTTACCTGGAAGTAAGCTCCACTAAACAGAGTGGATCTTACTTCTGAGTAAATATGCAGAAGATTGCTCTGTAAGTCTACCTACATATGGTAAAGACTCTCTAATAATACAATATTCAAAATATTTCTTTTATAGCGCTTAAACCAACCTGTCACTTTTGATACCTGAAGCCTTTTGTCATTACAAAATGCCCCTTGACCTCTTCTACCAGTGTATAATCGTTCTTCCGTGCAGTGATAAATTACACCAAATTCAAGCTTTAGCATTTCAGGAAAGGAAAAAGATTGTGAATGCAATTTGTATTATATATATTGCAATATAAACAGATTATCACTATATAAAATGCATATAAATGGCAGTTTATGCTACTAATAATAAAGAAGAAATGGTTTTGAGCATGCCAGACTTTCAACTTCACAAGGTACATAAAATTTCAATAAGAAATTAGTTAATCCATCTCCACAGACATTTTAGGGCTAATTCTTACATGTTCAGAAAGCCCCTGGAAATCTTTTCTGCACAGTGATGACACAATGAGCAAGAGCTCAACACATCAAACGTATCACACAACTGCTTAGTTTACAAGTTAAGCACCAGTTACTATCCAGATATAGTGCTGGCACAAAAACTCTTGTTTGCTAAGCCTGTTGTGTGGTGCTGCCTGGAGTAGCAGGACAGAGGCTTCAAGTAACCTACAGCACAAAATCCATAGATAAAAGGTCCAGTATCCCATCTCTGCTTTACCACTTGACATCACCCCCATACCTTATTTTACAGTTGCTTTGAATAAGTAAGTCTGACACAGGCATGTGAAGTTGTATCCTAAGAGTTACTAATATCTGGTGTTGAATATACAGTACAGGAGTAGTGATAAGAACTAAATGCAAGACTATTATCCCTACCCAACATGTCTTTGCCAAATATTATTCTATGGAACAGCTTTGTCCTTTCCACCTGCCATCTAGCAACAAGGGTGTGTGCCAGCCAACAGACAACATTTGTTGTTTCCCCTACAGCGTAGTCCTTTTCTGTTCTAGTGGGTTCTGCATGAAGAAAAACTGCATTGCATTACCATTGCATCTGTGTAATGCAAAGTCAGCTACTCTGCCCTTGAAGGAATAGTATCAAGGGCAGACTTATAAAGCCTGCCAATACAGGTTTTCTAACAGTCAAGACAAGAATGAAAAATTATGTTGCAGCACAGGTAGGTAGATGGCAATAGAAAAAAAACAACAACTGGTAAGTCTGCCACTTGATTGATGAGCTGGAAGCTGCTTGCGCAGTCACTCAGGAAACGAATAGCATGGCTTGATCTGATCTTTCCCTTGAGTATGACACTCCTAAATGCATTTACTTGGAAACAAGTCATGTTGATTTTAATGGACCTTATTTAAGAAAAGAGACATACATACATACATACATACATACATACATACATACATACTCCACATTTTTCTCTGACAGGGACTCAAGGTGGCTTACAAATTAAAAATAAGAAAAACATAGAAAAAGCCATCATTAAAAAACAATTAAACATTGATAGAATTAAAACATGCAAGACTACTTATAAAAACAGGTCCCTGAAAGTGGTAGGTCATAATAAGACTACTCACAACACCGAAGGATTGGTCTCAGGATTATGCAGATTGGTGTATTCAAACCAAGGTTATAACAGATTAACACTTCAAGATAAATACAGATAAATGGCTTTCTGTGAACTTTGTTATTTGTTATGAAGCTCACAAGATTCTCACTAAGTTTGTTAGATATTAATCTTTCACTTAATCATGATAGCAGCAGATAAAGCTTTATCCTATACCTCTTGATTAACAGCAAATCCAATGCTGACGGCCACAGTTGGAAACCTGTGTAAATAAAACCAGTTGCGTCTGTTAGTATGCTCTCTAAACAGTTAATTTCAACAACTTTACCTGTCAGAAATGTGATTGTGTTGGTTCTCAGCTAAGAAATTGGAGAGTCTTAATTTCTTTGTATCTAAAGGAATTGCACATTTTTACTTTTTACCTTTTAAAAACAAGCCCAATGGTTAAAGAATTAGGGGCATCCTGATCTGGTGGATCAGTTTAGCAGTGACCTTTCCCCTGTAGCTGAAGCAGAAATAGCTGACTTGACTTTGATTCTCAGAAAATCCCTTTCCCTTCTTCAAATCTTAGGATGCTGTGCAATTGATCAGAACCTGACAACTGATTCAACTACAACCGTCCCTCCCTCTTTTGAACTCTCCACTGAGTTTCAAAACCAGTTTGCCATGCTAATGGAAGGGAGAAGGAAAGTATATTGTTAAAAGCTATTGTCCTTAGGTACATTGTACTAGTCCAATAGTTCTCTGGATTTCAGCCAGAGCCTCTGATGATAAGGGACTCTTTTAGAATAAGGTTTTTATAGGTAACTGGTATGCTGAACTAAGGTGCCAACCACTACAGTTGTTGATTGTTTGTGGTACAGCAATGGTAGCTTCAAATTCTTGTGCTACTTAGTAACTACACCCTTTTGGTACTTGTCCCTGCACTTGTGTTTTGGTGCTATTCAGTTCTGCCCACCTGTACTAGACTTCCACAAGGCACTACATGGGCAAGAACCTATCTTGATAGTAGCCAAACTATGTAACAAAGGAATTGAGTGTGTGTACTCCCCTCACAATAACACTTGGGAAGCCCCAAGTCATAAACTAGAATCGAGTTTGTGCATATGCACTCATCAGTCTTCCTCCCAAAGCACTGGGGCAGAAGTTGACTCAAGAAAGTAACCTTATATGCAAGCAAGCCTTACTCAAATAGGTTGGACACAGAAAAAGAAAGAATGACAGAGAGCTTGAGAAAAGGCAGACATAGCTTTTTTTGCAGCACTGTTTATGGATTTACCTATGTACAAAATTACAGGTGCCATCAACAGGATCAATAATCCAGGTAGGGCTGTCACAGAGAATGCACTTTGAACCAGCAGCGGTAGCTTCTTCAGCAATAAACCTATAATGGATGAGAAAATTAAAACTGAATTATTACTTATTGGAAGGCACTTAGGCACTGGCATTCCCAAACATAGCTGTTTTCTGCTACATTTGGCCTTAAACAAGCATCAGATAAAGTACTAAAAGTTATGCTAAGGGGATCTATGTGAGTCTTTGCATATTACCCAAGAGCACATATAGAAGGTGTTTAAGTGACCTTCAGGGCCTCTATGGAGGTTTCAGGGTCTTACACAAAGGGAAACCCATGTATCTTCACTCATGAAAAGCTGTGTGTGAATACAATGTAGCAACAGTTTGTACATCACAACAGGTAAGGTAAAGGTAAAGGTACCCCTGCCCGTACGGGCCAGTCTTGCCAGACTCTAGGGTTGTGCGCCCATCTCACTCAAGAGGCCGGGGGCCAGCGCTGTCCAGAGACACTTCCGGGTCATGTGGCCAGCGTGACATCGCTGCTCTGGCGAGCCAGAGCCACACACGGAAACGCCGTTTACCTTCCCGCTTGTAAGCGGTCCCTATTTATCTACTTGCACTTAGGGGTGCTTTTGAACTGCTAGGTTGGCAGGCGCTGGCTGGCACCCCGCCGCGGGGATTCGAACCGCCGACCTTTCGATCGGCAAGCCCTAGGCGCTGAGGCTTTTACCCACAGCGCCACCCGCGTCCCGATCACAACAGGTAAGAGGTGTCATTTTGGATGACAGTCAGAAGCACATATAGAAGATATACAAGTCACTCTGCAATGAGTAGTTTCCTTACTATTGAAATAAAAACTATTGAGTAAGATTCAACTTTTTTCCAATATATGAACCAGGCAGGCACATGAATAGAAAATGCCTGTTCATCACTATCATGTCTTATTTGGCTTTAAATCGCAGTGTGGGTTCCCTAGTCATGTGATTGCCATATTTGGACATCACACTAAACCATGGTTTAGCATGAAGAGAATGAGCTGCACCAAGCTTTGGCCTCCCTTTCCAGGACACAAGGAGATCAGAAGCCTAAACTGAAATTAATGCTTACTATGATTTGTTTCCAAGAACAGGACCATTTTTACACAGAACACCACATGTATTTTTGAACATGTCTTGCGCTATAATGCACATGCAACCCTTGACCTTTTGCTGCACTGTGTGTACATTCCAGCAATTAGTTTCAGCTTGCGCAAAGGACATCAAGCTTTACAAGATTACCCACACCTGGAAGAGTTACAGTTTTCCCACCTTTTCACAGCTATTCTTTCCCAATTAAAACTAGATGGCAACTGTCTATTGAAGCTTAGTGCTATACTTGTGAAAACAACCTTCAATTCCAGCCTATATAAAGGGAAGGTTACTGTTTTTGTTGCTGCTGTTGGGCTTTTTTTCATGTGAACAGATGTCCACTAAGATTAGGCTAAAACTACTATATTCATTTCATTACGGGAAATCTAATCTGGATTTGAGAAGACATTGGAGGCAGGAGAATTAAAAAAGAACACACCCTTTTAACATGTTGTCTCCCACCCATGGACAACCAGTTATATTCAACAACTCTCACCTGATGTTTAACTGGAGGAGTAGAATGGTTACAGGAAGGTGGTCAACCTTTTGTTCTCCTGAGGACAATCAGTCACCCTTTCTCTGCCAATCAGCAGAGGAGCAGGGGGCAGGTACCTCTCCATCACAGGACTGTGCTGAGAGGAAAAGCCCTCCCCTCCTAGCCCAGCATCGTGATGGTAAAGTAAAGTGTTCCCAGTTCTGTCTTTCCCCCCTCATTGCAGTGCTATGCTTTGAGAAAACTCACTGAATGACTATCTCTCAGTCTAACATATCTCAAAGCACTGGGATGGGCTATACATTTTATTGCATAACTAGGGATCCAGCTAGGTTGAGGGCTGCATGTCAGTGGTAGACAAGGTGAAACCCACACGTCCCCATGCTCATCCATCCCCCTTTCATAAGTTATTTACAAATCTTCCCTTCTCTCCCCCACTGCTAGCAATCTGGCAATTAGGTTTAGAACAAAGGCCCCCATTTGCATGAATGGGATCTGTTTTCTTAAGCCTAATTGCCATTCCGGCTCCTCACAATCTTTAGAAGAGTAGCAACATATGGGGAAGGTTAACTCACCATGGCTAGCTCTCACCACCACAAAAATCACTCCCATGCAGCAATTAGGGTTAAGAAAAATGGTCCCAGCTAATTGCTTCATGGGGCTGAAACAGATGAGGGAAGGCTGCAGGATGGATGCAAAAGCTCAATGTGCTGCATCTAGCCTACAGGTTGCCAGTTCCCCATCCATTTATGACATCTTCAGACAATTGGCGGCACATTTAAGTTTATCACCAACTGTACGCTTGACAGAACTGTAGCCAATCCCTGTTATCTTACTAGTGTACGTCAGGTGCATGTTTGTATCATTCAGTCACTGCATTCATACAATGTGTGAAGCAGCTTATTAGTATTGATATTCTCCAAGCTTTCTTATTCACAGAATGACATTTTCAATTCCAGTTCAAAACATACGTAACTTGCCTAGGATAATATCATAGCTGGACCTACCTGTGAGAGGGAAATTTTTCTTTCAGAGCAGAAACAATTAAGTTTTCCACAAAGTGATCTGTTTCTGTCACAAGATCTGCTGCAGAAGTTTTGGTAGACACTTGTTTTTCCTCAGTGAGAGCTTTGCTAATAATCTAGAAAAATTAAATCAGAAATTACTTTACCATTTCCCTCCACAGAACTCTCAACTGACTCAAACGACAAGCAAAAGACAAAAAAAGTTCAGTTATGCCCATATAGAATTGCTTAAAAACATCAAACGGGTTTTGTAAAATCAAATAAAAATTATTCCCATCAAAAAAAAAAATTCAAATTGGTACTGCTGTGACATGTCACCAATATTTGAGAGACACTGGTCTGTGCTGATGTACACAATCAGGATGTAAAAATCCATTTGGTTACATTTTCAACATTTAGAACTTTGCTGTCTTGGAAGCCACAGGTTTTTCTCTAAATTATTATAAGCACAAATGTATTTTTACATATTGTTTCACAGTGATTTCCATGGTGAAATTATCCTGAAGAGAGCAGGTAAGATGTTTCATCACTCAGAGGCAGAGGATGGGTGAGAGGGAGGGCTATCTGTATGTGGTCTTAAACACACAATTGTTTCCAGAGAACAATGAGCATATCTTCCCCTTGACGACTACCAAATTCTGCTTTAGTAGCTTGATAGCCACCCAAATTTTAGGAAGGAAGGGGAGACTTCAACGAGATAGTATTTTTACACATTTTTGTTTCAACTGAAATCAAAAGGAATTGCTTTTGGATTAAGTCCCTTTCCTTCAAAATGGTTTCAGAATGCGACCCTATAGTAGCAGGGCATGCTTACCCAATTTACCTATTACTTCTGCTTTAATTTGACAACTCAGAAGAAGCTGTGTTATACTGACACAGGCCTGGGGCCATCTAGCTCAGTAATGTGTATACTGACAGTGGTTGTCCACCATTTTAGACAGGAATCTCTTTCAGCCCCAGCTGGGGATGTCAGGGACTAAACATGGAATCTTCTGCTCTTCCACAGAGCTATGGTCCTTCCCCATGACTCCTCCTGGTAACTGTTCGGAAACTGCAGCTGGTAGAGAATTTAGGGGCCAGATTGCTGACTGAGGCAAGTTGGGTCCTGTCCTTGTGAGAACAGTCCTCACATTTCAGGACTGAACTCTGACATTGAAAAGAAATTACAATCAATCTGGCCTGGAAAGAGAACCTGATTATTATTATATATGGGATCACTCTTACCTTCAAATACTGCTCTATTTTTGCATATCGATGTACAGTAGTTCTTACTGGGTCATTTTACTGGGATTTCTTATCATGCATAGTTCACCTTACCTGTATGTCAAAACACCTTTTCAACTACCAGTTAATGGAATGCTATTGGCTAGAAACTGATACAGTATTTCCTTTAACTCATTTTTTTCCCCAACCTATACATTGCCCTTTAAAAAAGGGGTCACATCTTAACAATGTGGCTCCTTAAATGGTATCTGAAGTTGGCAATGGAAAAGCAAGGCATTCCTAGTGAAATCAGGACTACAGACTCTTACCCAAACTCTTGTTGAATATTAACAAGATACATCCTTGACACTGAACACATTAATGCAGATACAGCAATGATGCAATACAGATTACTCCCATTTAAACCCACCCAACAACCTCAAATTAATGTGTTGGGGTTTTTTTAAAACTAAGTGTTCCAACAATGTTTTCTTTGATATTTTACCATGGGCTACTTTTAGGCCAGGTAGTTAAGAAGAGCCATTTCTGTAATGTCCAGAGATGCAAGGTAGCTTTCCTTTGCCCTTTTGTTTGACCTGGCTCAGTTGAACCCCATTTACCCTCTAAACTGTTAATCCACAGTTAGCCCATATCTGAGTTCATTTCTGGAAAAAGTACTTCTGTCCACCAGTTCTCTCTCTTTCACCAGCATCTCCCCATTCTCTTCTCCACGTGTAATCTTATGCACTTGCTCGGGAGTAAGAGGGAGCTATTCAACTAAATGCACCTCGCGTCTCCGCCAAACATGCACAAACTCGACCGGCCAGCCAGAATTGACAAGGCTTGCGGTACTCAGAAGCTCTGTCCGCAACCAGGAGACCTGGCTCTTCGCTGCCCAGCAGGTAACATTGTGTGTGTGTGTGTGAGAGAGAGAGAGGGGGGGGAGGAGAAAGAGAGATGCAGCTATTTCTCAAGCCCCACACGAATCTCAAAAGGAGGCAGAGAGGCATGTCAATCCGTGTTTGGAGCTTATTCTTGCTTATAGACCCGCAGGGTCGGGGGAGGGGCAGCAGCGAAATGAAACACCGCCCCCTCCCCCTTGCAACCCTGCTTCCCCAGAGCCCCCCACGTGGCGCCTGCTCACCTGTCCGGCCCGGAGCGCCAGCTGCACCGCCACCTCCATGCACTCCTTCCACGGGTCGCCCGGGCTGGCGGCCGCCTCGCCCCGTTTCTGCTCCCCGCTGGCCTTCATGGTAGCCGCTGCCCCCCTCCCTTCCAGGACGCCTCCGCCTTCTCGGGGCCCAAGTGAGGCGGCCTCCCCTCCTCGGTCCCCAGCGCGCGGGGAGGGCGAGCAGGGGGCTGGGGCGCAGCGCTTGCTCAGGCGTCGCTCGTGCAACTTCCCCGCCGCTTGGCTGGGGCTGCTGCTGCTGCTTCTCCTCCCGCTCGCTGCTGGACTTCTGCTGCCCCGCTGCGTCCCCGCTCCGACTTTCCTCGTCCGTCTGGCTCCCGCGTCCTCTTTCCTCGCTCGGGGAGGCGAGAGAGGCGCTGACGGCTCAGAGGCGCCGCCTCCTTGGGCGAGAGTGACGGCGCTTTGCACCCATCCAGGAGCGGCAGCCTCCTCGCCACGCAAAGCCCGCTCGCTGGCTGCTAATTTTAGGACGCCGTTCAGACTGCTTGTGGCAGCAGCCGCAAAGGCTGGGCCCTTGAGCAGAGGACGAATCATGGGCTCGGGTGTGTGTGTGTGTTTGTGTGTGAGAAATAGGATGTGGCTGACAGGAAGTCCCTCGCTTCTTTCAGGCAGCCGCCCGCCTCAGTTTAAGATCTGGTCTCTTCCTCACCTCTTCCTCTCTGAAGTTGCTTCTGACTGCAGAACACTTTGTCATTGTTGCCATACAGGGTCGTTCAGCTTGCCAACCCCCGGCGCTGTTTCCCCTCACTTTAACCCCGGAGAAATGCCCCTTTCCCACCCCATGTAATTATGGAGCTTGCCAACCGCATTTCTGCAGAAATATCCATGCCTCCCCTCTCCTGCACACAAACCACCCCCACGGAAAGCTCCTACATCTTGCTCTTCCCACGCATTGCATCTGTTAACATACTTTTCACCTTCCGCCCAGTCAGGGCTGGACCAAGACACAATTGCGCCGTTCTGAGGTGAACCACAAAATGGTGCTCCCTCGTCTCCAGGGAAGGAGTGAGTGAAAATCTAGGAGCAAGCAGTGAGTTAAGATCTACATCCTTGCCCAGCCCTACACCCAGTTAGGAAGCCACAATTTCCTCCTGTTCTGCAGAACTTTTAATACCTCTGCTTTCATCTCCACCCCATTCCTATGCCTCCTACTTACTTTCTCAAGGCTGTACATTTTGTAGGTTTAAAAACAGATGTACATAAATGCACAAAGGATCAGGTTCTTCGTGTACCTGTTATGGCGCATTTCGCTGCAGAAATTGGATATGTTATCTAAATAGATCAGAACCCGAAAATATGAACCAATTATGTGGTCAGTTCCTAGCCTAACATTACATTTGTTCCTAAATTATGAGAATGTTGCATCTTAATCTGCACCTTATATTTCCAGGCTGTGAAAGTTTTGTGGGAGTTTACAGTTTTAGTATACAAACTTAGAAAATAATACATGCATTTGTATTTATTGTATCACTATGCAGCTTAAAAAAACTTTTAAGCAATATAATCTCATATCTGTGGTCAATAAAATGCTACACACACACACACACACACACACACACATTGCATAATGCTTAAAATATGCTCACAGTTTTTCAAAATACCTATTTGTTGCATTTATATATCACCTTTCTGTCAAGTCCCTCCAAGCAGTTTATAATTTTAAAATACTAAAATATATTATATGTAAAGTTAGCCCTAGGTGGGGAGAGGGAAGTCTGACTGGAGAAGGTCTTAGTGTTGTCTTAAGTTGCCTTGGCCACTCTCTTCTTCCTTCTCACGGGGTAGATTACTGTTGGAGTAACTGGACATGAGAAGGGCTTCATTTACTTCAAAAGTGTAAATCACTCCATGGATGAGCTAATCGCAGGCGCGTGGCCAGCCAAGCCAGCTGCTATGGCAATGGCCCAGTGCCCCTACTATAACTGTGATAGATGCATGTCAACTCAGTAGTGTCCATTAATCAATTAGCCAGTCAGTGTTACTTGTCAAGTGTAACATCTTGAATTGCTGAACTTATTTAGAGCAACAGAGATACTTTGTACTTTTATGTATCTGTGTATATCCATATCTGCCTACAACCTACAAGCCGTCCGTGTGGTGACTGGTACTGGGAGCAACTTCTAGTAAATGGGTGTCTCACCTGCCTGAGATTCCCAGGAATTATGACGATTGGCCTTATGGGTGGGGAGGGGACAGCCTGACCGGACTAAGCCCTGATATTATATTTTCCTCCCTGTGATGGGTTCGTCCAAGATCAGATAATACTTGTTATTTTCTGCAAATGCTACTACAGAATGTTAAAGAACCCCCTCCTGCAAAATTCTGCAAATAGGCTTTGGCATGTTTCCTGTGCAGGAACTAAAGGTCAGACACTCATTAAGAATTCACTGTACAGTTAATGGGTAGTACAGTGGCATACATGTCTACTCAGAAGTAAGTCTCTTTGCATTTTGTTAGGATGGCAGCTTAGGCTTTGCTTTAGGGGGGAAGGGTTCTTGTGCCAGTAACAGCTGTATGACAGCCAGATAGTTATCAGGCTAGGATTTTCTATTGTGGAAATACAATTATGGGAAAATTTTCACCATGACTGTGCTCTCTCTTAATTTTGTGTTATGCTATGCCCCACATAGCAGTCATTTTTTTAACCGGTGCCCACAGCACTCTTAAAATTTGAAATGTGCTCACTGGCCCAAAAAGTAGTGATCCCTGTGTTACAGGGTTCTATTAACCAAAGTATATTGTAACTTGTTCATACCTACTACATGAAAGGCACGAACAGACATACTTGGGACAGAAAATGTAGAACACAGGTGTGAATGGAAACCAGAATGTAGATCCTAAAACACTAGTGTAATGGTATTCCAAGATTCAGGAGCCTCCACAAACTGTACCCTGTGAAGCCTTTATAATCAGTTTTTAAGTACAGTGGCACATGCTATGATCACAGTAGTAGTCTTTTGAAAGAATATAGCAGTAGGGGAGGAATTTAAGTAATATTATTTAAAAGATGATGGATTTTATGAAAATCATCCTGGATAGTATTGTAATGCAACCGTGTGTGTGCGCGCGTGCGTGCATGTGTGTGTCACTCTTTCTGTCTGTATGCAATATCTAGTAAAAGTTTAATTAAATATTGGAACATGGACTATAATTCCAAACACACTTTATAAAAAATTATGCAAATGTGAAATATACAAATTTAATTTAACACTCTTCTGGCTTTTAAAAATATCTGTTGTTGTTTGGTTATCAGTGATATGAGCATTATTTTCCAGCACATTTCCCACATATTCATTTGGTATTCAGCTTTATGTTCCAGCTGCAGCTAACATATTTTTCCACCCTGATTTTTCTTGCTAGGGCATGCTTTGGAGACATTCTGTGTGGAGCTGGAATTATGCATAATGAAACCTTACTCACTGGAACATGAAGGCTGGTTTGTAGAAAACTGCTTCCACTTTATTCATAGTGCAGAAGTGGCAGGATCAGCTTCTGAATAATAATGCAAATATTGATTCATTATGATATGATGAATCACAGACAGTTTGGGGACTCTTTAAAACTACTATTGGCAGTTTTATTTTCAAAGTACCAACATACAAAAAAAAGGGGGGGGGTTTACAGTGCAGTCCTGAACATGCCTGCTCAGAAGTAAGTGCTACTGAATTCAATCGGGCTTTCTACCTCCTGACTGGCGTTTCCGTGCACTGCTCTGGTTTCGCCATAAGCGGCTTAGTCATGCTGGCCACATGACCCGGAAAACCTGTCTGTGGACAAACGTTTGCTCCCTTGGCCAGTAAAGCAAGATGAGCCCCAGAGTTGTTCGCAACTGGACTTAACGGTCAGGGGTCCTTTACCTTTTCCTTTACCTCCTGACTTGCACAACAGAGCAGATAGAACAGGGAGCCTGTATGTAGCAATAAAGCTGAGACTGTTAACAATCCTATCTTTATTTTTCTTTTCTTTTTTGAAAAAATATGCATCTCATTTGCATTATGTTTTAATTGTGTGTGTGTGTGCACACCAAACCCGCTACTTGCCACCATGTCTACTAGACTGGTAAGGGCTGCGAGGAAGTCATGGGGGCATGGCCAATCATTTCAGAGGGGTGTAGCCAGTTGCTCCCATTTTTTTCTCCCCAACATCTTCCCTTATAAAGATACTGTGGACACTTAAGCATTGCAGCTATACAAACACTTAGCACTGAACTGGATTGTACACTCTTTGGGTTAGAATTTCTTATTTTAATTATGTACACGGCCATCTACATTGATGGTGGTATATAAATAAATAAATAAATGAATAACCAATAGTTGCCAGTTTTATTATTTAAGAGCATCCTGGTTTCACTGAACAACAGTGAATACCTGTGCAAATATAAGCCTTAGTTCTTGAAATTACATGCTGCAAAGTTATATTGAAAGTATATTAAAATGTCCCAGGGGAGGGAAACAGTGTTACTCCAGATGTCCCTGGACTCCCATCAGCCCCAGCCATTATGGCCAGTGGTCCTGGATGATGGGAGCTGGGAGTCCAGTAACTTCCACGTTTCCAATTCTTGCTGTAAATAAGGATTAAGAATTTCAAAAGGATTCTGGCGAAAGAACCATAGCTCAATGGAACAGTGATAATAACAGAGCTGTATTTTTATCCCAGTCCCTCCAACTCCTTAGTTTAGTTTACTGTGAATGACAGGTGGTTCCTAGCTGTTGAACCGTGCTCTAATATACCTTTCATAACCCCAGGAAGTTGATATTTCATAACCACAGACTTTCATAACTTGACTTCTCAGTGCTGTTAACTAAAAATAGCCTCTGCCTGATGAGACAGAAATCCTTTTGATCACCAGGTGTCATTATGTTTTAAAAAGTCATGTAGCCTCTGTAAAAGTTGCACTTCATCCAGGTCTCTGCAGTTTCTATCTTCTGTAGAATGAATGTGCAATGTTTCTATATCCTGATTTAATTTAGAGAAATGCAATGAAATAAAAAATTACTCTGCTTCTGAAGGACCAAAATCCAACAGCACAATCCTTCATGTCTAAAAGGTAAAGGGACCCCTGACCGTTAGGTCCAGTCGCAAATGACTCTGGGGTTGCGACACTCATCTCGCTTTACTGGCCGAGGGAGCTGGCGTTTGACTAAGCCGCTTCTGGTGAACAAGAGCAGTGCATGGAAATGCCGTTTACCTTCCCGCTGGAGTAGTACCTATTTATCTACTTGCACTTTAACATGCTTTCAAACTGCTAGGTGGGCAGGAACTGGGACAGAACAACGGGAGCTCACCCCATCATGGGGATTCGAATTTGCATGCAAAAGGTCCTAGCTGAAATGCCAAGTGTCTCCAGATAGGGCTGAGAAAAACTGAGACCCTGTGTATCTGTTGCCAGTCAGTGTTAACAATAGTGAGCTAGATATACCAATGATACGACTTACTAGAGGGCAGCATCCTATGTTCCTTTAACAGAAAGATCTACAGTGAGGGGTCCCTTCAGCAGTGGGTCAGTTCATCTGCCTATTTACCAGAAGGTTGGTGATTCAAGTCCACCCAGGGATGGCTGTGAGCAAGATTCCTGTATTGCCAGGGGTTGGGTTGGATGACACGGGGTTACTTCCAACTCTACAGTTTTATGATTCTATGAATACGACTAAGACTGCAATCATATACACACTTACCTGGGAGTACGTCACAGTTAACTGGACTGTTGGATTAGCCATATTCATATGCTAGTTACTTCTTTGCAGGGCTACTTTTCAGCTAGAACTCACCAGTGCCATTATAAGAGAACAAAGGTGAGTTCCAGCACCTCTTTTCCTATAAAAATAGAACTGCTTGTTTAATATCCTATTGGTGTTACTTGGAGCCATGTTCATGCAACCATAACCAGGATTATAAATTTGTGGAGATGGGAGTAGGATTGTGCCCTTATTACTTGGAACGTTTGGCATAGACATGGAATTGCTATATATCTGGAGACCCTGCATTTTGTACAGTTCCTGATCACACTGCAGAGCCAACATGCCTACGTTTATATGGGGTAGTATTCAACTAAGTTATAGTCAGAGTAGACCCACTGAAATTAATGAACATGACTAAGTTAGGTCCATTAATTTCAATGGCTCTACTCTGTGAAATACTTAGTTGAATACTACCCAAGCAGATTCGGGGTGGAATTCAATGCAGCACTAAGGAGATCATTCCATCAGAACAAGCATTTCTGTTTGTCTGGTGGAAAAATCTCTACTTCCCCTGCCACATGTTCTCCTGATCCTCCAGAGTGTATTGCCATGGTCTGTGATTCTGATTATTCCTTCACATATTCATATCCAGAAATATGGTCACAGAGACTCAGAGAGGCTACATAGGACTTTACAAGGTTTTTTTATTATAAAAAAATAAATAAAATGTCCTTTGAATTAGGTCTCAAAACCAATAGCAAGGCAGTGAAGGCCTTTCAGCGCTGGCAATACCTGATCAGCATGATGATCTAAGTTCAGCTGGTCACACTGCTCTGAACTAGTTGAAGTTTACAAAGAAATTTCCTAGGCAGCCCTATTTATTAGTATGAGAGTAAAACAAAAAACCCAGAGAATCCTGGATGCTTGCAAGATTAATTGTGGCAAGATTATGTTTTTCTGGAAGAGGCTGCTGTTAGCATACAAGCTGCAGATGCAGCTAATTTGGGCATCCATTATGATGGCTACAAACACCAGCAATCTGTAACTGAGGCTGTGTGCACATTACCAGTGTAAAACACAGACTCGGCATTTCTATCACATTTGCACATATGTGTTCCCCAATTGTCCAGTGCCTGGTGGGTGGAGAAGGGGTGTGGATGCCTTCATATGGATTGCATTTTCATGCATTTTGCCCCAAACCAGGTGTAATTAAAGGGGGAGAGGGTGACCTAGTTGCATTTTTAGCCAGCAGTGTGTCTAGAGATGTTTGGGGAGGAAAAATTAGCAGTAATTGTAACAATGACTCATCCCTGTATGCCATAAATATTAGGAATCTCTACATATATTCGATCTTAATAGTGATCTTGTATTGAGACTGTGTTCTGATCTATTTCACTTTCACTGTAATTGCGTTTGTTGTCGTCAATTACAGTAAGCCCACAACTTATGTGGGGGTTAATATTCTGGGGATTGTGCCTAAAGCCAAAATTGTGTAAGACACATTGGTTGCCAAAGTATTTTCCCCAGATGCCTACTCCCACCCCCCAAGGGGGGGGGACCAAGTGTGTAAAGCTGAATATGCACAAGTTATATGTGTGTAACTTGTGGGCTTACTGTACTAAATTTTCCAATAGGTCCGCTGGTCTTATAACTTGAAATTGAAACAAACTTCCCTGTAACCTGTGCAGCTGCCAGCTGGTAAATTAGGAATAATTTTGCTTAATCTTAAATTGCTAACTGTAACCCTAGATGTAAATCCTACAGAATGGGACTTATGTGGATACAGGCTCATAGCTAAATAGCTTATGGCTGCAATGCTGTAAACACTCATCTAGAAGCAGATGCATTGTGCATCTAAATTTAGCACTGCAGGATTTTACAGCTATCCAGTTTCTTTTGTTTTCTAGTAATTCATCTTTTAAAGGGTTAACATATATTATGCTAGGCCAGAGCAGGACACAACCCTTACTTTCCAGTTCCTTTTTGTTATTGTCTAGTTAATCCAGCAAAAAAACTAGCCTGGTTTGTTAGGCTTCAAATAAAATGAAAAGTCGTTTGTATTTTTATATAAAAGGTTTGCTCACCTAGCTTTCAATTAATTCCTTTTGCCAGTAAGTTAAACAGGTGTCTATGATTCTCAGACAGTGCAGGATAACACTCAAGATATATTATTTAGCCTTAAAAGATAGGCAATATGAAATTCATTAAACACCCACGACATCAATTTTTTTATATTTTGGCAGTTTCCAGAAGGGAAGCTGTGAGAGTCTCTTGCAGAGAAAACAAAGAGTACTGTGGACCCTTAAAAACTAACAATTTCCCCCCATAATAAATGTGTGTCTTTAGAGTTCTATAAAAGCCAATGCTAGACTATATTTTGGCAGATTTAAGTTCGTAAGTGTTTGCGTACATGTTAACTTTCCTATATTCTCAACGAGCTTTGACCACAAAGGAAGTTCCTTTCGAAACCGAGTCGCCATCTCTTTGTTACGTTTCAGTGCTGGGCTGGGGACACGGGGTCACAGAATCTTGTCACCATGGTAACCTAGAAGCCAAAATTCCGAAAGGGGGGCCTGAAGCTGCAGTCGCGTTTGGATGACCTCATAGAATTCGTTCTACCAATGTAAACAAGTCGGTTTAGCAACCTTTAACCGCTTGTGCTTTAGAGGCGTGGGGCCCGCCTATGAGTAGGCAGGGTTTTTATAATATTCATCGGGCACAGGATACATGGTTTTACCCGTCTGTTGTGAATCCTTCCGTACTACTTTTACTCATGTAGCGCAGGCGCGACATTGGACACCTCGCACGTGGGGGCCTTTTCTCCCGTTGCAAAGTCGTCGCAGATAATAGGCTTTTAAGTTTAAGCCATTGAACTTGGAAACCTGGCGGCTACGGCCCGCTAAAAAGGAAGGCCCCGCCCCTCCAGCCGTTTCATTGGTTGTGTCTTTCGGGGAAGGGCACGTGACCCTCCTCCGATGTTTGGTGTCCACTCCGTGTGGGAGGCTGTAGGAGGGAAGTGGATGGCGCTGCCGTCAGTTCACAAGTGCCTCCAAGTGAGTGACGGAAAGTGCCTCCCCAGGCGGCTTCTGTCAGGGTCTAGAGAGACGCATCCGGTTCACCTGAAGGCGGTGGCAGCTGGGCGGCTCCCGCTGTCTCCCCGCATCTTCTGCCCTTGTTCCAAACACACAGCAGCCTCTCTTGTCCATTGAGGTCCTCTGCAAATTTCCTTCTTACTGCCACACACCGTCCACCCCCCGTTATCTGCAGCGAGAGCCTTTTGGGTTGTGGTATCTCACTTTAGGGACGCGGGTGGCGCTATGGGTAAAAGCCTCAGTGCCTAGGGCTTGCCGATCGAAAGGTCGGCGGTTCGAATCCCCGCGGCGGGGTGCGCTCCCGCTGCTCGGTCCCAGCGCCTGCCAACCTAGCAGTTCAAAAGCACCCTCGGGTGCAAGTAGATAAATAGGGACCGCTTACCAGCGGGAAGGTAAACGGCGTTCCGTGTGCTGCGCTGGCTCGCCAGATGCAGCTTGTCATGCTGGCCACGTGACCCGGAAGTGTCTGCGGACAGCGCTGGCCCCCGGCCTCTTGAGTGAGATGAGCGCACAACCCCAGAGTCTGTCAAGACTGGCCCGTACAGGCAGGGGTACCTTTACCTTTTTATCTCACTTTAGGAATTCCCTCTAAATGTGTTCCTGGTGCCAATTTTAGTTTTCTTTTTGGTGTTGGGCGACCGGCAAAGAACTTTCTATTCTAGGTTAGGTTTTGCAAGTATTTTGATTAAAGGGAGAACATCCTTAAAGAAGGAAAGCTAAAGTAGGATGTTTTACGCAGTGAGAACTATTCCATTGCACTAGTTAACTAACTGCATCTGTTCCTAACATAAAGTTTTTTCCTTCCCTTTTCTAGCTCCAACAAGAAAATCAGTTGCTGCTTAAAAAGCTGAGGCATGTACGCCTAAAAAACAAGCAGTTGGAATATGATTGGGCACAGTTACAAGAAAAACTGCAAGGGCAAAAGAAGTCGCTGCCTACTTGTGTCACAAAGAAAGAGTAAGATTATATCTTTGCTCCTTAGATGTCCATGTTCCCAGCTAAAGATCTGGTTTAGACCCAGCCAGCATAGCCAAAGGCCAGGGGTGATAGGATCTGTGGTTTGACAAACCCTTGGGCAGGGAGAACACAGGTTGTAGTTTGCTATGCATCAGGTTTGAAGTAAGGTTGCACTTTGCAGTCTATGAAATCATTTTAAGCACTCTTCAAGATATTTAAATTTGAGTTTTGGGAGTGTTTATACTATGACTCATGAAAAAGTATGTTTCTGGATAGATGGATTTATACTTACTTTTCTCTTGAAGAAGGAAAAATATTGAACATTAATTCCTCTTCTTGACTCATTAGATTTTTTTGGGATGATTAGACAGATATTGTCTCCCATGCGCAGCCATGCTCTGTAAATTGTGTTACTTATTCATTGTCTGAAAATGTGATATATTAATGCTTTTTAAGAGGTGGAAATATTATTTTTTCTGAAAAAAATATTTCTGTCTGAGCAAAAAGAAACCCATTTCACCAAATGTAAATCTTGACTGTCCAGCTGAAAAAAATTAATGAACATATATATACAGTTTCCCCAATATACATTTATATCCCATCTTTTTCTAGTCATACCCCAAAGCAGTGTACATATGGCTCCTAGGGTGTCTTCTATACAGGTACTTGCCAGACCTAAACCTGCTTAGCCTCAGCAAACTGATAGCCTTCATACCATGTTCTGATGTGCATGTGCCTTTAGACCATGTGACCATGTTCTATGATCAATGATAATGTACTTTTTTGAACTTCCGATATCTCACTGCTGCTTTTCCTAATATATCCAGATGATAAAAATCAAAATACAAGTATGTAGCTTTTGAGGCCACAGATTATTTTTTGCATTAACGTTTTTAATTGCTTCAGAATATACTACAGTATTAAGAAAGAGGAAAATGTTCATGCTTGGGGAAGAGATTTTAAGTTATCATATTTGTTTAACTTAGTGTGCCAGTTCAAACAGAAATCCACTTACCCCTTAAAGACGATGGGTTTTATCGTAAGGAACGTGAAGGAGTAAAGGAAAATGCTAGGTAAGTTGTGCAAGTATAGTTAGATGTATCTCTGCTATGAATCTGATTCTTTGCATATTTACTTAAAACATTAGTCCACTTGTGGTCATGGAGATGTATTTCCAGTTAAGTGTGAATAGTATTGCAGCAGAGGATAAAGAAAAACAATTCCTTCTCATTTTTCTTAAATGAGCTTCTATTTTGGCATCTTACATTTTTGTCAGTGGATTCATCCAATTTACTGCTGTGTGAGTTACATTATTTTCTCATAATGAACAGTTAGTATCAGCTAGCAAATCTTGCTTTTGTCAGCTAGGCCATTCTAAAATTGTGTCACTAAATCCTCAGTTAGATTCTTTTTACTCTGGATCTCACTGGAGACAATAGAGAATAAGGGTTCCCCTTCCTGCTGCCACTGCTGTTATTGCTATAGTCTTTCTCAGATCTGTAGAGTTGGGCAGGGAGTCCTTTTCTGCTGGTCATGTCTCTAACTTCCCCATCTCAGCTTCCTTCTGCTCCATTCCCCAGCTGAGTTGTAGTCCTGGAAGTGCGGCCAGCGGTGATAGGCCAAGGGCAGCTCTGAGTTTGTTGGTTCTTCGAGGCCTCTCCTGGTATACTTGCCTTTTTCTCTCTTTTTTTACTCACCATTGTCACCCACACCCAGCCACTCCACCTCCGTAAACCTCATCTTTCACATCCTGGATTTCAGTGTTTATTAAAACAAAACAAAACATTTTGCATGTAGTGAATGCAATCCACCAAGCCCTGCTGCCAGATGCTGCCAGTTCTTTTCAGAGGGGTTTATATCTGTATAACCCTTTCAGAGGGGTCTATATCTGTATTAGGAATATCAGCAGTTTGTTATCATTCTTGTCTGTTTGCTGTTCCAGAGTACTCCAGTTGTATCATAATCTACAGAAAAGGTATAATAAAGAATTAAAAACAAACCAAGGACAATGTGAAACCATTGCAAGACTTTCTGTAAGTTCTGGTCATATGATTTCATGTAAACTCTTACTTTAAAAGAATGCTCAAGATTTAGGGCTTGTCCACACTTGAGTTTACTGTGTGTTTTCAGCTATTTGTGTTTCCATCTAATTTGCATAGTCCTCATGACATTTCCCTCAAACAATGCCAATCTCAGTGATTCCCTACTGTAAATTAGGTTTTATCTGATATGGGGATAATACAATAAGTAGTGGGGTGTTAGGGGAGGAGTCTTCTTTAGGCTGGCATTTTAATGACCAAGATTAGTCAAGTGTTGGATAATTACCGGTAACCATAATTTAATTGGACATTTTGTTTTTATTGTGCCTTGTTTTATTTTTAACTGTTACTATAAGATCCAAACTCTTGGGAAGCATGGGATAGACATTAGCTTTCAGCATCTGATGTAGCAAAGGTTACTTGCATAAAGAAAAAAATAAGCAAGCAGATATTTTCTTTAAAACATGGCTGCGTGTTTAAGATCCTGTGGGTTAAACCACAGAGCCTAGGACTTGCCGATCAGAAGGTCGGCGGTTTGAATCCCCGCGATGGGGTGAGCTCCCGTTGCTCAGTCCCTGCTCCTGCCAACCTAGCAGTTTGAAAGCACGTCAAAGTGCAAGTAGATAAATAGGTACCACTCCGGCGGGAAGGTAAACGGCATTTCCGTGCGCTGCTCTGGTTCACCAGAAGTGGCTTAGTCATGCTGGCCACATGACCCGGAAGCTGTTTGGCTCCTCAGCCAATAAAGCGAGATGAGCGCCGCAACCCCAGAGTCGGCCATGACTGGACCTAATGGTCACGGGTCCCTTTACCTTTTTTTTTATGGATGAAAGACATTGTGTTTAGTGTTTGGAGTTGCTTGCATAGTGCATTTATTGGATTGGAGCTGCTTGCACCTGTGCCAACAGATGAGTGTAGCTGACAGCCCTGAAGACGCTTGTAAAAGTTCATATAACTGACACAAAATGAACAATATGCAATATATGAGATGTTGCAGGCATAGATTGAGTCAATAATATTTCTCATTTCCATCTCATATTTGCATCTTTTGATTTTGACGGGAATCTGACTCCTTTTCTCTCACATTTTTGTTGCTAGCTTCTGATGCCAATAAAGTTCAGTAAAGTGTGTAAAGTGTGCTTCCAAGGATGCTAGATATAGTATTAATTTAAATGCTTATTACAAATACTCTACTATTTTATCATAGATTAAAATTAATGATATGGAACACCAACTTCACTTAGCAAACCAAAAGATGAAGGAGCTGGAAAGTAAAAAGATGTTACCAAAGGACAAAACTGATCCACTACAGAAAAAAAATGGGTCTTACAAATGTGTGTGTAAAAAGAAGGGGAGCTGTTCCTGTAAATATTTAGGTAAACATATACCGGTACTATGTGATCATGTTTCTTTGGCATGTTATGAATAAAGTTATTAAAATTATAACTGAAACAGTATCGACAATATTCATGGAGGTTTCCAGCTAGCTGGGTTAAATTCCAATACTTTATTTGATACAGGGCGTTATTAGAAAATTGCCTGAAGATATAAGCATATTTTAAAAATTATAAATATGTAACATGATTTTATCTTTTAGTGAGCTCCTAATGGTTTTTATTGTACTATAGACCAACTGCTTTTTGAGATTCAGCGTCTGAGGATGGAAAATGAATCATTATCTAAAGAAAGAAGAATGTTGAGAAATGAGCTTGCTGCATTAGATAAGGTAACTTTATCATTACTTATTGCACTTATATACTACCTTTCTGCCTAAACATCCAAAGTGATTTAGTTTTCAAATACTAAAACAAATAACTGTTATAAAATGTAAAGTGGGGGAGAGGGGACAATCTGACTGGACAGGTCGCAGGATAGGGGCAGTTGAGTTCTTTTCTTTGACTAGTCTTTTTCAGTGTACAAAAAAACAACAACACCCCAAACTAACTGAGAAATTAACTAAAAAATCTGTAATCAAGCCTTCAAAGACTGTGATCTTGTCCAGAAGATAAGTCCTCTAATTACTTGTTGAATAGGATTTGGCACACATTGCAGTTCACAAAATCTTCCATTGATTAGAATCTTGTATCTGTTAGATGCTAAGAGGAGTAATATTCCAATCAAATTAAAATTTGGACTTTTCATTAGCAAATCTTGAGTTCTTTTTTTTTTTAAGATGGTTTGTTTCCTATAAGACTATTTCAGTGATGAATACAAGAATGGACAAACTAGGAAGTAGTACTTAATTAAAATACTGTGTGTGGTATTACTTTTTAGGATTTTTTTGATGAAATAGAAGATCTAAAATATGCACTTCAAGAAGCCATAAAACTTAATACTCAATATGAAAAGTGTTTGAAACAACTAAGTTCAACATATGGAATCACTTTTACATCAACTTTAACAGCTGGTAGCCATCGTGGAACTTTAAATAAATCGTGGAAATAAAATGTTCAACCAAGATTATGAATAAACATTTTAATATTGACTGTACTTTGTAATATTAACTTGCTTATGAGGAAGGCGCTTATTTCACAATAAAATCATGACTTTGACCAATTTTTAATCCTTTGCATAATTTTGCAGTGCCTTTATGCCTTTCTGAATTTTTAATAAGTTATTTCTCAGTTTTGGATGTAACACTAAACTTTGGTTTAGCATTATATGAATGTACCTGCATGAACTTTGTTCTTGAAAACCCTGGTCCCCTCTCTTTCTGTAGTATGTGACAGAGGTCAGAAGCATTCAGTTTTAATTTGAACAAACAACAGATCCTCATTATACCCCAGGGTGCGTCATTGCGGTTAGTTCAAACAAGCCATGATGAAACTGATATATTATTATTAATTACATTTATTAGATGCCTTTTCCCACAAGCAACTCAAGGCATTTTTACAAAACAACAAACACAACACAACACATTCATTAAAATTAAGCTGGGGTGGCGGTGGAGAAACAAAAACACAATCCTTGTATGCTCACTAACTATAGTTCTCCCACCAAACTCCCAACAGGCACAACAATACTTCTGGGGCAAGGTGTTTCATAATCTGGGCATGGCCATTCCTGGCCAATTGCACCTCCACGGCAAGTGAGACATAGAGAAGGATATTTTTACTGGGTCTTAGAGGGTGAGAGGTGGTGGTCCCCAGTATATCCTGCATCTGAGTCGTTTTGGGCTTCAAATGCAATCACCAACATTTTGCTTTATGCTTGAAAGGGAATCTAGTAACCAGTACAGGGCAGGAAAAGGACCCATTAACATGCTTGCTGCTGTACTCTGGGCGAAATGTAACTTCTGAAGACTCTTCAAAGGTAGACCTGCTGCAATACTCCAATATGGAAAGGAGTACTTCCCCATCCCAAACCAGTTGAATCCCTATTCCAGGGTCTGTCTCACAATGAGCAGCTCTTAAATCTTGGTTAGAGTAACCTGTTAAGCCACATCTTGCCACTGCATCAGGCAGCAAATCCAAGATCAAGTGGTTTCAAAGGCTCACAAGTTAAGGTGCCTGGTTGGCTTCTCTAGGGAGGGCATTCTGTAACTGGGATGCCACCGCCCAAAAAAGCCTTTTTTCCAGTAGCTACCAGTCGCTTCACACTTGGCGAGGGCCTCTGGTCTCTGAAGATGCTATAAAGCTTACAAGCTCCTCACAGGCAGGAAAAACACAAAACAGAGAGGTGGGAGAAAGGAATGCTGTGTGTGCATGAACTAATGAATAATGAAAATGAATAAATTTGAACGAACTATTGTTTCCTCTTGCTAAGTTAATGAAACCAACTACCCCGTGTCCTCCGCCTCAGCTGTGCAGGGGCAGCTGCCCAGGATAACCATCTGAGCGAGCAGTAGCCGCCATGCTCCAGCCGAGAGCGACGCGGCGGCCAATCAAACTGCTGCCTCAGCGGCGCCAATGAGAGGCGCGCAAGGCTGGAGAACGAGGCGATTCAGGAAGCGAGGCATCCAATAGCAAGTGCTTCGGTCGCTTTCCTGACCTCCGGAGTGGAGCTCTTCGCCGTTCCACGGATGCCGCAGGAAGCGCCGCTCCAGACGTGCAGGGGACACGTGCAAAGCGGCGGGGAGCTTCTCCGTCCTCCGTCTCTTGCACGCGGGGAGCCTCGCTCCGCTCCTGGCGGGAGTTTCCTCTCAGGGGTGAGTAGCAGCAGCTGCAGTAGCACCACCTTGAAGCGGGTTGTTTAGAGGTTTGCTTCCGCCTTCGGTAGTTTCCCCGTAGAAATGCCTCCCCTTCTGCAGGAGAAAGTTATACAAGCCTGGCTTTATTCTGCCTCTTTGACCTTTTCCCAGGTCTACCAAAAAGAAATATTATTGTTGGGGCTTTCCTTCTTGGCGGTAGGAGGGTAATTGTAATAGAGGCGGGCTCGTTTTATCTGCATGATGGCATTTACTCAGTACCTGGGAGATGCTTGCAAAGTAGTCGGGTGGTTCTTAAAAGCTGACAAAAATTGCAAGTCGCCTCACTGATCCATTAGGTAAAATTAAACATCGTTATCTCTCTATTTCCATCCAAACACAGCCGATGTATAATGTCTTTGTTACAACCAACTAAAAACGGGTCACAACAGTAGCGAGCGAGCTTTTGAGTTGAGCAGAGCTCTTCGCCCTTGGAGGTTCCACACACAAAATGGCGAGAGAAAAGATGCATCATTCCATGGCTTTTTCACCTGAACTTTGCTGTTGCTTCGTGTTAGCTCGATTGTTACCAAAGGGGTTCACTGGGTGAACTACAGAAATAAATATAAATTATTGGTATAATTGCAAACAGAAGCGTTTTCAAATTAAGGCAGGTAGCTGTGTTGGTCTGAAGCATTCGGGGGGGAAAAATCTTGTCCAGTAGCACCTTGGAGACCAACTACCGTAAGTTTGTTCTGGGTATAAGCTTTTGTATGCCTGCACACTTCTTTGTTTGCACACGAAAGCTTATACCCAGAACAAACTTAGTTGGTCTCCAAGGTGCTACTGGACAATTTTATTTATTTCAGAAGCGTTTTCATCACACACAGGAACATCTTTGCTCTCCCTCACTTTTGCTCTCCCCTGTAACGTTGCTCTGAAGAAAATTCTGGTGAACTCAAAGGCTTGCTTTGCTACTTGATGACATGTTAGTTGGTCCTAAGGAATATATTATACTATTGTTGACTTAGAGTAATATTTATAGAAAGCTTTAGAAGGTATTGTGCTACTTAAGTAATTCTTACACCAGTCCTGTAAATTAGATCACTTTTATCAACATTCTCACATTGTGTTTTGCAGCCTAGAGGAAGCAGCTTGGATCACTTACTGAACTCATAGTATTTATTATTTTCTGTCTTCTGCAGGATTCCTGTCTGATGTGAAGAACAAAAATTGAAACACACATTTGGTTTGGTTTACTGGCCTCAGTAGGTGGATATTGGTACCATCTGTGGGGAGAAAGACCTGCCTGTAGGCTGATATGGCACTTTTGCACTTTAGGATCCCGAACAGTTTTTTGGAGAAGAGAGGAGGCACTTTTGCACTGAAACTTTTGTGTTTTACTCTTTCTGTGTTCCTTTTCTGTGAATTTTTTATTTACTACGTAGTTATAATTCAGTGTCACTGGCCGCAATTGAAAGCTCAGGCTCCAAGGGCTACTGAAAAGACTTCCAATTCTGTCTTGAAGGCTATGTTTTTATCAGATACTCATTTACTAGGTGAACTCAGTGGTCACTGGCTGGACAAGCTGAGAAGGTAAGAACTAAATATCAGTAACAGGCAGCAATTTATTGTAAACATATATTTTTCAGTTGGCCTCTGCATGCATGAAAACCAGGGTTATGAACCACTAAATACCTGTGACTTGTTAATTATTTACATGCTAAACCATTCATTCATATTTGAATATTGCCAAAACTTTAGTATATATCTATTGAAAGAAGTGGATTTTTTTTTTTTTTACAATTTGATAATCATAAGCTATTACTCATTGTTTGAAGGAATCATTACTCTTAATATTTTCTGATTCATTGCATGTTGCTGTAACACACCAGAACCAAAATAACATAAAAAGCACAGGTATTCTGAAATGGTTTTAATGAGTTTTATACTGTTGAGAATCCAGAATTGTTATTATGGTAATATTTGAAGTAAAACTCATTTTGCATTTCTTAGGCTCTGCAACCTTTTGGGGAGGGCAATGCAGACTGTAGCATGGGGTTAAGTTGAGCTGGTATAAAGCATGCTAGATCCAAACTGTTCAAGAAGGAGCCAGGGGTATTGCTGGCTGAGCTGGCCTGAGGCTGGCAAAGGGGAAACAAGACTTTAAAATAGAGTTTGACTTATACCTTCTTGCTGGCATAAGTTTCACTGGGTTGCCAGGACACATGACTGAACTCAACAGAGTTATAATTCAGCATAAGCCCCTTCCCCCATTTCACCTCTCCTGGAATGGCACAAGTTCTACTGGTTTCAGTTAGCCCTGTATTCGTTGGGAGGGGGGAGTTATGCCACCATATTTCCAGTTGAGCCTCTTATACTAGTGTAGTCTGGCTGAGCTGGGAACTTGCTGGCTGAGCCGAATGATAATAATAATAATAATAATAATAATAATAATTTATTTATACCCCGCCCATCTGGCTGAGTTTCCCCAGCCACTCTGGGCGGCTCCCAATCAGTGTTAAAAACAGTACAGCGTTACATATTAAAAACTTCCCTGAACAGGGCTGCCTTAAGATGTCTTCTGAATATCAGGTAATTATTTATCTCTTTGACATCTGATGGGAGGGCGTTCCACAGGGCGGGCGCCACTACCGAGAAGGCCCTCTGTCTGGTTCCCTGTAGCCTCACTTCTCGCAATGAGGGAACCGCCAGAAGCCCCTTGGCGCTGGATCTCAGTGTCCGAAGGTCTGCCACGTTCTAACTTGCTCATTCTGGCAAATCTAAGGTTAGGATTGCATCCTAATTGAAACTGTTTTTAATACAAGATGTGCTGTGATATAATAATATTGAAGTCTTTCATCAGCCTATTTCTAAAGCTTCTTTATTTGGACTGGTAGTATAAACATGGATAAAAGAATGGAAATCCCCTTGGTAGCAAAAATCGTTCAAAGTCTTACCAATTAAAATTGGTTCCCAACTGATGGAATGGTAATATCCTGACTATTGCTAGGCTAAAATATAGTCCTTAGAGTTCACACAAATAATTCATGTTCATTCACTGTGTTAGAGGAGGTAATGACTGGGTGTAGCCAGGCTTGATGGTTATTTGATCTCATGATGGCAAATTATTCACTTCCAGCATTCTACATCTCTCTGTGTGTAGAAAAACTTGGCTAAAGCAGTGTTGTTGTTTTTTGCTATCAAGCTGACCAGATACCTTGTATGCTTCAGTCCAAGTAAAAAGGAATAAAAAGTGCACAAATTGAAATTGCAAAATTTCAGCCTCTGAGTTTTAAAATAAATTATGCTGACACAAAGGTCAGAGGCGGATTTAGCGGTGAGGCACCTCAGGGGAATGGAAGGTGAGAGGTGGTGGTGATGGGAAATTTTAGCGTCACACAGGGCACCACTGAAATTTGAGACCCCCATGGTCTGCCACTGCAAAGGTTCAACCTAATGGTTAGAAAACTCAGTAGAAATGTATGTAAAAGAATCCATATTTTTTTTAAAGAATATTTATTAGCGTTTTACAAAAAACATAGGTTTACAGAATAAAGAGAATTAAAACAAAAATTAACAATCTAAAAATTAGCAAACAGAAAAAAGAAGAAAAAAAATACAAAAAACAAATAGCTAGGAAAAATTAAAAAATAAATAAATCCATTTTTCAATATCTTTAGGCTCATTTACTTGTTTCCTTGACCTCCTCACACCTCCCCTTTTTGTATTCCCATTTACAAAGTCATTTCAGCAAATCCTTACCCTCTTACATTTATCTTTACTCTATATCTTAACCTATTATAACTATATATTTTCATCCATTATCAATCCATATTTGCATATTCTTGTTAACCTTATTACCAATACCACTTATTTTCAGTCCAACATCATTTTAACATTCATTAATTTTACAGTATTTCTGCAAGTAGTCTTTAAATTTCTTCCAATCTGTAAAAGAATCCATATTTAAACTTGCATCACTTGGAAATTATATGAAACCCATTGACCACTAACCCGTACATATTTCTAGCATTCATTCAGAAGGATCACAAAATCTATTACTTAGTCATGCCCTGCAATACAACCACATCTCTTCAGACTTGTAGGATGAAGACTCATAGTTAAAACATTTACCTTAGGAACTACAATAGGTAAAGGTAAAGGTACCCCTGCCCGTATGGGCCAGTCTTGCCAGACTCTAGGGTTGTGCGCTCATCTCACTCTATAGGCCGAGAGCCAGCGCTGTCCGCAGACACTTCCGGGTCACGTGGCCAGTGTGACAAGCTGCATCTGGCGAGCCAGCGCAGCACACGGAATGCCGTTTACCTTCCCGCTGGTAAGCGGTCCCTATTTATCTACTTGCACCCGGGGGTGCTTTCAAACTGCTAGGTTGGCAGGCGCTGGGACCGAACGACGGGAGCGCACCCCACCGCGGGGATTCGAACCGCCGACCATACGATTGGCAAGCCCTAGGCGCTGAGGTCTTACCCACAGCGCCACCCGCGTCACCAGGAACTACAATACCCACCCAGTATAGTGGAGACAAAGCAAAGCAGGTCAACATGGACAGATTGGTACAAGTGCTTATAATATTCACTTAAGTATGTTGAACTATTACCCCTTTTTATTCTCTTAGGGAATGGCAGATGGAGAGAGCCTTCCAAACTGCTCTCTGGCTTCTGCAGCCAGAAATAGTCTTTATCCTGGGTGATATCTTTGATGAAGGGAAATGGAGTTCTTCCCAGGTTGGTATTGTGTGAAACATTACATTAAAGTGTTCATGAAGCAAACTAAGATTTCATTGAAAGTGTTTTGCACAAAAGAATGAGATCAGGAAACTAATATAGTTCTTTTAAAGCTTAGTTGTTCAGTCATCTTTGCTAACCGGTATCCTGATCAGTAGCAATTAAGTTAAAGAACTTGGAAGTCATTGGGCTCTAAATTCTGCTTTACTAGGTAGCACATTGGACTATGTAGTTCCTACAGGCATATTTGACAAGTACCAGGCAGTTGCTTCAGTGCTTTTAGGAGAGATCTGTTAACACAGATATGTTATGCCTTTTTTGCCAGCAGTTCCTAGTGCTTAATTTAAGATGAGGTGAGAGATGCATCAATAATATGTAGGCATTCATCAGCTAGCAGTAAGCTACACATGGGATTGGTACAAAGATTTTCTGTCCATAGTAAAAATGAGTGAAGAAAACCTAGATTGAACATTGGAAACTTCTTACCCATAGGTCAAATTAGATCCACTAAAGTTCCTAATTTGGCCCACAGGGCCGTTTTAACTAGCTATGACCACCTGTGTGTCACATTTGGATTTGACCCTCCAGATGAAAGTGCTTCCCCACTCCCGACCTAGATAGAGGCTATTTGAAAATGTGTCTGCATAGGTTTTGTTGTTGTTTTTGCTATTGTCAAGTTAAAACTAGGTGAATGTGCTGAGTAGATTATTTTTGTGTGCGTGTTAAAAGCTGAGGGTGGAATTAAACATTGCACTATTCCATCTATGCAAGTATTCCAGCTTGCCAGATGGAATGAAAGTCCCCTGCACTGTTCTGGGGGTTCCCCCCGCCAGCCCCAGGGCCAATTTTGTAATATTGGAAGCCCTTGTGCAGGTCTTGTGAAAGGGGTCTTTAGGTGAATCCCACCTTGGATTTCCACTCAGCACATTATTTAGAATGCTGCAGCAGTAGGCATAATAATAATAATAATAATAATAATAATAATAATAATAATAATAATAATAATATAATAATATTCTGCCCATCTGCCTGCATTGCCCCAGTCACTCTGGGCAGCTCTCAACAAAACATTAAAGACACAATAAAACATCAACCATTAAAAACTTCACTGAACAGAGCTGCCTTCAGATGTCTTCTAAAAGTCAAATAGTTGTTTATCTGTTTGACATCTGATGGGAGGGTGTTCCATAGGGTGGGCGCTGTAGTTTCACATTTTTCAGTGGAGGAACCACCAGAAGGCCCTCGGAGCTGGACCTCAGTGTCAAGGCTGGACAATGAAGGTGGAGATGCTCCTTCAGGTATATAGAGTATTGCTTTAGTGAGTCACATGACTGATTTAGCATGCACAGAGACTCTGAGAAGCAATTTATGTTGACTTACCGTATTTTTCGCCCTATAGGACGCACTTTTCCCCCTCCAAAAAGGAAAGGGAAATCTGGGTGCGTCCTATGGGGCGAATGCAGGCTTTCGCTGAAGCTTGGAGAGCAAGAGGGGTCGGTGCGCACCTACCCCTCTCGCTCTCCAGGCTTCAGGAAGACATCCGCAGCCTAGGCAGCACTGCGGGAGGTCCCGCAGGGCTGTCTAGGCTGCGGATAGCAGCCTGCTTCCCGGAGCGTCGGGCGCCCTGAAAGCAGAGCACCCGGCGCTTCGGGAACACATCCGCAGCCTAGGCAGCCCTGCGGGAGGTCCCGCAGGGCTGTCTAGGCTGCAAATAGCAGCCTGCCGTCCGGCGGGTGCGGCGCCCTGAAGCAGAGCGCCCCTCGCGCCGGGCATACTTCCGCAGCGTGGGGAGCCCTGCAGGAGTTCCCCGCAGGGCTTCCCATGCTGCGGATAGCAGCCTGCCGCCCGGCGGGCAGGGCGCCCTGAAGCAGGGCGCCCCTCGCGCCGGGCAGACATCGGCCAGCCCCACAAGCTCGGGGGACAGCGGGGAGGCGCAGCGCCGCCATCCCGCTGTTCCCCAACCTGGTTCGGTTTCCCCGACCTGCTTTTGGGGGGGAAATAAAGGGGAATTTTTCCCCCTTTATTTCCCCCCCAAAAAACTAGGTGCGTCCTATGGGACGGAGCGTCCTATGGGACGAAAAATACGGTAAGCAGTTAAGGATTGTGAGAATCAATCCTTTGTCAATATTAGTGTCCAGTTAGTCGATACCCTTATTAGTGCCCAATTAGTCATAACCCTTACTCAGAGTCATGCAAAAAGAAATGCGATGCTATATTTTGATAAATATTACTGAGTTACTGATTTTAAATATATATATATATATATATATATATATATATATATATATATATATAGGGGGGGGAGTCTCTGGCATTCAGGCAAAACAAGATGCTCTAGGCACTTCATGGTCCAAGAGGCCATTTTCCCCAGGCCATTTTCCCCTGACCCTCACCTGGCATCAAATGATGGATGTAGGACAGGTGGAGATGTGGCTGCAAAAAGCAGGACTCAATTCTTCATGCAGCAACTGATGTGTGGGGAGTTCAGTATTGCTTAGGAATATTTCCATGGGCCAACTTTGACAGATGGGTGAGGTGGTCTGCCTGTCAAGCACATGATCTCAGATGATTGACACGTGGATGGTCCTGCCCATGTCAAAAGTTGCCCTTGCTGGGGTTGAGGAGAGAAAGATTTGCCCCAGTGTTCACATTACTTTGATTTATTTATGTGGGCTTAAATGCATTGTTGCAGGTCACTTATTTGCAGTATTAATGCTGTACAACCATAATATGCTTTTAACCGGCTCACGGTAACAGTAATGACATATGGCTGTTACTGACAGTAGAAATATGGGGCAAAGTGCAATAACTAATGATAGTGATGAAAAATGTAATAGTTATTTAAACTGGATTATATACAGTTAGAACCTTTACATTTTCCTGCAGGCCTGGTCAGATGATGTAAGACGCTACCAGAAAATGTTTAGGCATCCAGCCTCTGTTGAGCTAATTGCAATTGTTGGCAACCACGACATTGGCTTTCATTATGAGTGAGTAATTTTTTTTTAACAGGATGCAGTATTGAGATGGGAATTGTCAAAATGAGAAGAACATTCCATTATAAAACTAAATGCTTTAAGATAGGTTTGAATCTATGGGGGGGGGGGGGACATATTTCTTGGACGCATGCAAAATCATACAGAGTGTTGCTTTGTCCCTTCTTCTGCCTGTGCACATAGAGGGCTGGAGGAGCCTTGCCCCATATTCAGTGTTAACATGCTTCAACCTGTTGGGAGCAAGAAGTGTGCCATGTACAGTGGTACCTCGGGTTACAGACGCTTCAGGTTACGCGATTTCGGGTTGCGCACCGCGCCGAACCCAGAAGTACTGGAACAGGTTACTTCTGGGTTTCGGCGCATGTGCAGAAGCACTAAATCACGCTTTGCGCATGCGCAGAAGCGCCAAATTGCAACCCGCGCGTGCGCAGACGTAGTGGTGCGGGTTGCAGATGTGCCTCCCACACGGATCACGTTCGCAACGCGAGGTTCCACTGTAGTACTTATACAATACTGAAGTCAAGTGTTAGATACATACCATTATATGCAGCTGCTGTGGACTTAAGTTGTAGTATTGCAAATTTACTTTAAAAACGTTTTTGAGGGAAGCTTCAATCCACTTCCAGCTAATGCACCACCACGTCTTTTAATGCACTTCTGATGTGATGCTTCCTGTTTTGCTGTTCTGCAGCAGCTCCATTGCTGCAGGTTGACTATAAACGTGGAGCATTAGCCTGGTTGCTGGGGCAGTGGAGAAATGTTTTGCCCCTTTTTAAGAATTCCCCAAATGTCAAAAAATTAAGGATAAGGGGAGTGGAAATGAGTGCAAAACCTTTTAACCCAGCTGTATTGTGGACACCAAGGCTTCACCAAGAGTGATAATCCCTTTTGCCTAAAAGGATTCTCTTTTCAGCATCAGATCCTGTGTTACTAGCTGATTGTGGTGCCAGGATTGCAGATCACTTGGTGTTGTTTCCACCCAGCTGTTCTCACACTCAGTTCTTTGCCTGTTTTCTTTTGAGGACAGGTTTTAATACTGAGCTGTCTTTAACTGCCATATACTACAAGCAGCTAGATAGGAATGTACAGTCATACCTTGGGTTGAATATGCATCGGGATGAACGCGTTCGAGATGTGCTCCGCGGCAACCCAGAAGTAACGGAGTGCCTTACTTCCGGGTTTCGCTTTTGTGCATGCGCAGACGCTCAAAATGACGGCGCAGAAGCGCCAAAACGTGACCCGCAGATGTGCGGACACGGGTTACATTTGCTTCTAGATGTGAACGGGGCTCCGGAACGGATCCCGTTCGCATCTAGAGGTACCACTGTATAGGTTTTTTCCCCCATAGTGGTGAATTTATTTACTTCAAGAAGGAAGTGATTTGAGCCCTGACTTGTCTGACATCCGGAAACTGGCAGATAAATGGAAGAATGCAACAGCATGTGTATGAAAGTCTCTCAAAGGGAAAAATGTGAGAAATGAAAAACAAAAAGCTGGTGAAAATAAATTGCTATGTTGGCCTCCAAAATACACAGGCGCAAAATGAAAACTAGTTCAAAACCAAAATCTTGTTAACATTAATGATGATTTTTGGAGAGTAGCAGTTGTGAGAATTGTGTGAATTTTGAGGCATTCAATGCTCATTGGAAAGTCTGCCCCACTGTTGTGAAGCACTTCTATAAAGGAACTGCAATGGACTGTACTTTAAACTAACATTTAGATACACACATTACCTGACTGAAGCTTGAGAGTTAGCTTTTTAAATTAAAGCTTCAGAAAAAAGATCAATATAACTTATTTTAAATTAAGTAGATTTTTTTTTAATTTCACACAGAATGACGGAATACAAGTTGCAACGTTTTTCAGAGGTTTTCAATTTCACTTCAGAAAAGCTGATAACTCGGAAAGGGATAAAGTGAGTCTTTTTTGTTGTTGTTGTTCACTTGCACCTTAAATATTTATTTACATTTCGTATCTGCCATTGCCAGGAAGCTATCAGTTTTAACTTTGTGTGGGGTGTAAATTCATGAAATGGTTGAAGACACTTGTCCAAGTTGGTCTGCAGCATTTGTATCGTAAGTACCTATTTAGGCTTCAGTCTTGCACATCAACCTAGGAATGAGTCCTCTTGTGCACTGTTATGTTCAAAAATATCATGCATATTAATATAGAGGACGGTAATGGAGCTTAAAACAATATCCGTTTTGTTTTGTGCTAAGGGATCAAAGAATCATCCATAAGGAGAAGGTTGCAGTTTCAGTTTTCAATTGGTTGGAGGTCCACACTGGCAAATAAGCATGTGCACACGAAGCTCACTCCCCTTTGCATTTTCTCCCTTTCCCACACATGCATGTCTTCCACCTTTCACCAGCTTGGTTGGCACCTATCCCAAGTAAAGAAGCAGTTACTAAAAAGGGGAAGGAATGTGACGTTCCACCTTTTCCACAGTGAATGCATTTTTCCTAGGTGTGATTCCCATCTTACGTGCAGCGTGTCCTTCCTTGTATCTTTAGAAATCCTGCACCTGCCTGATGTGACCCATGGAGATAAGATTGGGGCCACATGGTTGCAAGGAATGAGATGGAAAGGTGAAGAACCCCTGATTTGGCCCAGGGTTGCCAACTCCTGTTGTAAGCATATAAAATGATGTAGAATACTACGCCTTTTGGATCGTCAGAGTGGCTGAATTTAGGGCAATGGTTTGAGAAAACAATGCACTGCAGGATGTCTACCTTGTTGAGTTTTCCTGATTTTGAGCATGGAGCTGCTGCTTGCTGCAGACATACTGCACATCAATGTCATTATTTCTTCTCTTGTACTTGTAGCTTTGTTATGGTGAACAGTGTTGCTCTTGAGGGTGATGGCTGCATCATCTGTAGAACAGCAGAAGCAAAGCTTGCAGAACTCTCCCATCAACTCAACTGTTCACTGCAGGTAAGGATAGAATTACCTCACTGGGAAGCTTTATCCGTGTATATTGAGGTGCTCAAAATAATCTTTCTAAACTGGCTTCTGTTTGTGATTTCTTGGCATACATTGTTTTTGCATACATTATTTTTATGTGTGACTTTTATTACCGAGAAGTTCAGTTGCTCTAATGTGTGCATGGAGTTCTTGCACTTTCCGCCTTATCACTTTATATAAGGATGTGCTGTTTCTCTTAATGCTTGGAAACCTGCTTCCTCCTAATAATAATAATAATAATAATAATAATAATAATAATAATTTATTTCTACCCTGCCCATCTGGCTGCGTTTCCCCAGCCACTCTGGGCAGCTTTCAACAGAACATTAAAAACAGAATAAAATTTCAGACATTAAAAACTTCCCTGAACAGGGCTGCCTTCAGATGTCTTCTAAAAGTCAGATAGTTATTTATCTCTTTGACATCTGATGGGAGGGCGTTCCACAGGGTGGGCGCCACTACTGAGAAGGCCCTCTGCCTTGTTCCCTTTAATCTCACTTCTTGCAGTGACGGAACCAGCAGAAGGCCCTCGGCGCTGGACCTCAGTGTCCGGGCTGAGCGATGGGGGTGGAGACGCTCCTTCAGGTATACTGAGCCGAGGCTGTTTAGGGCTTTAAAGGTCAGCACCAACACTTTGAGTTGTGCTCAGAAACGTACTGGGAGCCAATGTAGGTCTTTCAGGACTGGTGTTATATGGTTTCGGCGGCCACTCCCAGTCACCCGTCTAGCTGCCGCATTCTGGATTAATTGCAGTTTCCGAGTCACCTTCAAAGGTAGCCCCACGCAGGGCGCATTGCAGTAGTCCAAGCGGGAGATAACTAGAGCATGCACCACTCTGGCGAGACAGTCTGCAGGCAGGTAGGGTCTCAGCCTGCGTACCAGATGGAGCTGGTAGACAGCTGCCCTGGACACAGAATTGACCTTTACCTCCATGGACAGCTGTGAGTCCAAAATGACTCCCAGGCTACGCACCTGCTCCTTCAGGGGCACAGTTGCCCCATTTAGAACCAAGGAGTCCCCCACCCACAGTACTTCTGTCTTGTCAGGATTCAACCTCAATCTGTTAGCTGCCATCCATCCTCCAACCGCCTCCAGACCCTCACACAGGACCTTCACTGGTTCTGATTTAAAAGAGAGGTAGATCTGGGTATCATCTGCATACTGATGAACACCCAGCCCAAACCCCCTGATGATCTCTCCCATTGGCTTCATACGGATATTAAAAAGCATGGGGGAGAGGACGGAGCCCTGAGGCACCCCACAAGTGAGAGCCCAGGGGTCTGAACACTCATCCCCCAACACCACTTTCTGGACACAGCCCAGGAGAAAGGAGTGGAACCACTGTATAACAGTGCCCCCAGCTTCTCTAGACAGTCCAGAAGGATATCATGATCGATGGTATCAAAGGCCGCTGAGCGATCCAGTAGAACTGGGAAACAGCTCTCACCTTTGTCCCTAGCCCGCCAGAGATCATCAACCAGCACGACCAAGGCAGTTTCAGCCCCATGATGAGGCCAGAATCCAGATTGGAAGGGATCCAAATGGTCCGCATCCTCCAGGCATGCCTGGGGTTGTTCAGCAGCCACCCTCCATTAAAATGAATATAAAAACATTTATGGGTGAAGTATCTGCATGGCGTTAGAAGAGCCAGCATCCCGTCACTGAATTAGGGCATGTGAAAATAGTGATTGTTGCAAAGGTAATTGTATCTGGCTTGGGCACTGAACAGTTACGCTGCTTCAGCTTTCATTACCTCCACTCTCTTCCACCTCTGGGTGGTAGTATTTGTTATTAAATTCCATCATACCCTTTCTCAGAGGAACGTAGTGCTAAGCCAGTACTTGAAATCATTATGGACTGGATGAAGGCCAGTAAACTGAAGCTCATCCCAGATAAGATGGAGATGCTGTTGGAGGATGCTTGACCATAAGAGTGCCATCCTGTTCTGCATGGGGTAACACTCACCCGGAAGGACCAGGTTTGTAGTTGGAAACTACTCCTGTCACTTGAGGTGCAAGTGGCTTCTGTGGTATTCCCTGCTTCCACAAGTTTAGGCTGGTGCACCAACATTGATCTTCCCTGCCTACAGATAACTGACCAGTTTTCCATTCCCTGATAATTACTAGATTAGATTATTGCAATTTGCTGTGTGCATGATTTATTTTGAAAATTCAAGTTAGTACAAAAATTAGGCTGGCAAATTACTAACCGGGATCATATTCCACTGAATATGACCCGGGTTGGCATTTTGGGGCACAGTTCTAAGTGGTGATGGTTAACTGAAGTGTGGTGACTGGAGAAAAGGCCTCCTGAGTTCTAGCACCATTTGTGCAATGCCATCTTCAGTGAGGCTCACTGGCTGGCAAATCTGATGTATTTTCAGCAGACCAATTTGCTTGGCATTTTTAACAGTAAACTAGCTGCAGACTTTATATTTCTTGTTGAACCTTAGGCTGTTTTAACTGCTGCTTTCTGCTATTTGTCACCCAATTGTAGTTGTGTGTGTGTTGTTATTGTCGTAGTCCACTTCCAGGGTGGAAGTTAGGGTTTTGTACAAGTAGCCATTTTTCTATCTCATGATACATCTGCTGTCTCCACCCTGTGTCAGCAGTACTTTGTACATGGAAGACACATCTTGTGTTAGAGTTTCTAGATGGGGAGTTGTCTTTCCATAGGCTGGACATACTAATTTCTCAGGATTTTTCCTGAAAACAGCCTCCTTCTATTTGCTCCTGTATCGTGTAATACAGGAATGTGTACAAACACTTGCTTGGTTTTTGTTGACAGGAACAAAGTCAGTCCAGAAATAGGTGCAGCGATGTAGACAAGCTCCCACCTACAGCTCCAATTCTATTACAGGTGTGTTTGTGTTGGGAAATGGGTCATCTTTGCACTTTTATTTAGCATAAATGCATTATGGTCTTGTTAATGTGCTGTTTCCTTCTTGGTTTTAATCCCTTTCAGCATTATCCTCTTTATCGAAGAAGTGACGCAAAATGCACAGGAGAAGATTCTGCTCCTTTGGATAAAAAGAATTACATCTTTAAAGAGAAGTACGATGTGGTTTCAAAAGAAGCTTCTCAAAAGGTATGTTGAATGTGCTGTATCTTTGTCAAGACGTGTACTAGCTGCCCTGAAAGGCATGCCTATTTTGTTGGCAAATTGTAATTTTATTATTATTGCTTAACGCCGTGTGTATCAGTGAACAGGGCACTTGGATAGTCAAAGAATCTTAAGAATGGCATGTTTCTTATTTATTCTCTCCCACCCCCCACCCCCATCATGCACTGCTTGATCCATTCTTAATTTCATTGATTTCTGAGCTATTCTTGTAACAATGGTGTTTGTAACAGCGGCTTTTTACTACCATCAAAATAAAACTGTTTTTCCTTGTCTAATGTAATTCCCATTTCTGGTCATAAATGAGCATACTCAAATAAGGCTACTAGAAATATAATGCAGCTTCTGCAAAGTATGCACAGAAGCGTGCAGCCTGTTATGTTCAGAGTCAGTAAGGAAGGCTGCATGAGTCTGCTCTTGAGTCAGGCTGTGCATTTGGTACATGCATGAAGTCCTGCCTTAGCTAATCAACCCCCTCCTCCACTCATGCAGTTGAGGATGATCATGTTCAGAGGATCCAACTGAACTGGGTAGGAGAGATTGCTGGAGCCATCCCAAGGAAAGTAGATGTTTTGATCCTTAACTGGTTTGTGCTCTGGAACTGAGGTGCAGAGAAAGGCTGGGCAGGTAGTCTGTAGTGGTTGCCAGGCTGCTGCAACTGCATGCTGGTTACTAGGCCTTGCCTAATGAACCAAGAACCCAGGGTAAGAGCAGACCTCCTTCCTCCACCTCCCCTACTCCAAGCTGTGCTTCTGTATGTGTGATCGTTCCCTGCATTATTTGAGAGCATCTTACTGCATGTGTGGGTGAAAACTTGTACTAGCATTGACTTAAAGAAATGAAGGGGAAACTTGAAAGCAAAGTAAAAATATATCAAGCTGTGTGGCACTTTTCTTTTTCTTAAGTCAGACATTTTTAAATGCCAACATTGTTTTACTCTCATAGCTGTTATGGTGGTTTCATCCTCGGCTCATTTTGAGTGGTCACACCCACAGTGCCTGTGAAGTGTTGCATAATGGGAAAATCCCAGAAATCAGTATTCCGTCATTCAGTTGGAGGAACAGAAACAATCCTAGTTTCATACTGGTAAGTTTAAATAGTTTTTATTTTGTCAGATAATTTTTCATAATATAAATCAACATAGCAATCAGCTATTTTCTCAGACTGATGCTACCTGTAAAAAAGCAAAACAAAACAGCTCCTCCCATCCTCTCCAAAAGTACACTTAAGTTGAATACAAAGCACCCACTTTATAAAGCACATACTTGCGTAGCCATCCTGCTTGTATAGTGCAAAGTATTTTTTTTGTAGGTTTTACAAACATGTCTACATACAAGCTATATTTAGTATGTTTCTATAAAGAGGATGCAGTGTAAACAATTTGACTGCAACAATCATCAGTAGTCTGCAACAAACAGTATTAAGACTTGTTTTTGCTTAGCTGATTTATCCACAGGACCAAATCTTTTCTGCATGGTTCTTCTGTCTTTCAAAAGTGCAAACTTACTATCTCATAGGGCAGCAAAATTCTATCAGATGAACCTAATTCACAGTTTGCTTACTTTGGGTATCCTAGATTACAACTCTAAATAGATTAACCTGAAGCACAAAAAGTTTCCCAGTTCTAAAACACATTTAAATATGTTTCAGTTTCAGATTAACCTGAAGCACAAAAAGTTTCCCAGTTCTAAAACACATTTAAATATTTATTCTTTTCAAAAACCAGTTCTGTGCTAAGTTTACTTTTTCAGCCTCTTGTGCATGGGGGAAAGCAAATTGGTTATAATTTTTAGTTAATAGATGAAAGTTATTCCTCACTCAGTAAGTAAAACAGTGTTAAAACAGTTGTACTTGAAAAGCATGTTGTCTCCCTAATTTTGTTTAGAGTGTTTACTTACCAGATAATCCAGTTTACTTCAGAATATCATGTTTTCAGCAGTTTGAGGAGTAGATGGTGTCTGACTGTTGGCCTAGATTACCTGCAGACCAGTGATCCCTCCCCCAACACTCCAAGTATTATTAATCTGGCTTTATCTCGTATGCTTTGTCACCCCACATACTTAGTGGCCACCATCCAACACAATTAAGCACCTTTAGCCTGCAATCCTACATAGTTATGTGGAAGTCATTCCCCAGGTCAGGGCCAGTAGGTGCTATGCGGTCTGAGTAGCTGCCTAGCCAAATAGCAGCTGCTGTGTTCTTTACTGAAAAAAAATATTTCAAATGGCACAAAATAGTCTCAAGGCAGCTCAGTGCTTAACAAATGGAATATCTAACATAGGTTTTAAAGCTGTCTGCATCTCTTATCCACAGGACAGTTGAGAGCACTGATGCTATGAGAGAAACTGAACTCTACTGTTAGTATAATTGTAAAGCATACAGGCTCCCAACCACTTGCCCCATATCTTATAAAATGCTGTTTTCCTTTCTTTCTCAGGGCAGTATAACACCAACCGACTTCTCTCTCTATAAGTGCTTTCTTCCATTCGAGAACACAGTTCTTACTATCTACTGTGCAGCAGGAGCTGTGCTTTTGGTCCTCGTACTAGCTCACCTTCACCCTCTCGTTACCCCTTTTCATTTTGTTCAGCGTTTAATCACTAAATATAAAGCAGTATGAAGAGTCAGACACTTGTAATCGGTCACTGACACACCAAAGCTAAAGAACAGTCCATCAGACTACATTCATGCCAGCAAATGCGTACTTGAATTGCTAGCCCAAAGGCAGGTTGCCTTTACATACAGAAAGTCCTATACAGTTGATATGACTTATACTACAGGGTAAGTTAACTGAATGCTTCATGCTGTACAAAAATATTGTATTCTACAATCAAATGAATCATTTTCTTGCTAAAGTTTTTGTATCAAATATGTATATTAAAAGTTTGTAACTGTACACTATAAGTCCTACAAGCCTCCTCTTGTGTCTGCACTAGTGTCCTATGCTGCTTAGAGGCTCAGTCTTTCTAATTGGAAATAATTTTAAAGTGTTATTGCTGCGAGACCATCTGGTGTGGTACTTCTTTTCCTTGATGTAGAGTTATTTTACAATAAGATATTACAAAAAAGGGCTATTGGGAGAAGTAGCTTACTGGCCTCAGAGAAGTCTCCTTGTTCTAGGTTAGATGTAGTTTTCGATGGCAGTCATCTGCCAATCATCAAAATCCTTGCCTAACAGGCTTGCAGAGGATTGGCTAACCAGGCAGAAAATTGAGGACAAACCTCTTAGATCTGTAGGCGTATTTGTGTATCCCACTGGCACGTGCTATGATGTCTGGCTGAAATTAATCTGTGGAATAGAAGGCAAGCAGCTCCTTTCTCTTCCCACCCCCATTTTTTAAATATAGGCCTAGTGCATCATTGCAGTAAACCATAGCAAATGATTTACAGTAAATGCAGAAATTTCTCCTCTAGCATGAATGGCAGCAACAAACCACAATCCCCTGGGTAAACTTGAGGATTGTTGTTTATTTTACTCCCAAACCACAGAGGGAAGTCAAGGTTTATTTCTTGGCTTACCAACTGTGGTCTGTTCATAGTGAAACATACCACAATCCTCAAGTCCACATGTTACACTAAGCCAGGACTGTGATTTGTTTCCCCTGCTCACTTTGTGGCAGGAGCCATCTTTATGTTACAAGTAAGCTATTAACTATGGTTTACCATGATGGGCAAATGCAGTAAGAGTGAAAGGCCTGATGCTTGGTATTAGTGATGCACTTTATGGGAAATGGTGTTGTCAGAATCTTGCATTTTGATCCTAAACACTTGTGTCTTTCTAACGTTTTGGAAACATGCATGGTTAGCATTACTGAAAAATCATTAAAATATATCCAACTAGCAGTTTCAGAGTGGAACTAAAGTGTTGAAAAGGGTCTTAGAAAATACAGTACCTAGAAAGATTACTAATGTGACCCCTCTGCAGAGTTACAACCACAACATGTCTGCCCAGTTGTCAGGGAAAAACGCCTGAGCTTACATAAACAACAAACATGCTATCCTCCTTTAAGAATTGATTCACATTGGGTGGTTGAAAATATTTCAAAGAGTAATTTGCCTTTAAATTTAAAGCAAAGGATGAAGATAATCCAAGAGATACATAATCTATGAAGGTATGTAGGCTAACACTTCTAAATTTTGTTATTGCAATTACAAATTTTAAACGTTTGTACAGGTTACCTTGGACACAGGAAACTATGTACTCCGACATAACACCTATGTATAAAATATAAAAGCAGTGTTATAGTACTGAGAAGGACATGCCTTATTGCTACTGCAATTCTTGCTTTTATATTATACTGTACCACAACTTATTTTGTGAATGTCATTTGCATAAATTATTCAAGTTTGAGAAATATCCACACATTGTGATTCTACAATATTTAAAATAAAACCATTTTCTAAGGTCTCTTTATTAAGAGAAATAAAATTGTCATCTTGTAATTCTCTTAGGCCAGACACAAGGGTTAAACCTTTTCTTCTTTCTTCCAATTTGCACAATGAAAGCGGCTGTTGCAACAGAGATTGAAGAGCCTTTATCTAATGGTGCTTCTACACATTCACAATCTGCAATTGTGAAATTGGCTATGAATGACCAAAGAATTACTGAACATAGGTTTTTTTTAAAGGTAAAACAAAATCCTTGGTTTCCATGAAAACACCAGGTTGCAATTTGGACACTTGAATCAATTTCAGTGTTTTAAAGCTAAGACTGAGAAAGGCATATTTGCTGCAACATCTGGTGGCAGTAATAACTTACTTTCAAAGGTATATGACTAAAATTTGCATAATTTATATTTTTTTATACTAAAGAGCATTTTTTTTATATAAACCAGAAAAACCCTAAACTCTACAGAGAAGTTTTTTACCTTCAGTCACTGCTGCAGGTAAAGTTGACATCAAGCTGTACAGCGCAATCAAAAACATACTTACATCTTAGCTCGTTTTACAGGTACAGCCATAATCAAGGCACAAAGATCTTCTACAAGTATTTATCTTCAATAAAATTGTACAAAATAATATTACACTTTACAGTCTGTACAATATAATAATAAACCAGCAGTAAAACAAAAATAATATATATATATTATATATATTATATATATAGGGAGAAGACTGTTGTCCAAAAATGATCTAAAGTAGTTGGATCATTTGTGGACAGAAGAAACAAAAGTGAGGGTGAATTTTCTGCCTAGATGCAAGTAGTCTGAAAAAGTAGCTCTGAATTCAAATGCCTGAGGTGTGTAGAGACTCTTGGCTCCAAACCTCCAGAAAAATTGCTCATCTTCCCTGTGCCTCACTATCTAGTCTATTTCCTGTGCCAATAATGGCTTAGAAGAAGAGGTCACCTTTGTCAGCTGACCTGCAACTCAGTTATGTTAAAAACTGTGACTAATATTGTGGTGCTGCTACATCACGCGTGTATATATCCTCAACAGTATATCACAACCCTAAAACAAAGTGCATTATTCTCCCCCCCACCCAATCTATCAAGTACTCTTCAGCGTCACGGTAGAAAGGAAACCCATGCACACTGCAAGTATGACATGGTGTCGCCCAACTAGCAGATACCAGCTTGAACAAACCTGCTGGGGGGAAAAAACAACTAGCAGGCTATGTCCAATTAAAAACAAAACAAAAATGCAACCAAACCTAAGGAAACAGAGGTAGCCAAAGGCCTTAGTGGAATGACACAGAAGTGGCATATAAAAATAAAGCACACACATCGTCCCATAAAGCATGAACTGGGTTGAAAGGCTAATCAAAGTAAACAAACTGAGGAGGCAGACGTGTATCTATATAGCATCTCCCTCTTACTTCACATGAAGAAGTCAGAAAAAAAGATGATGTTTAAAACCACAGGCTCCATGGTGTTCTCAATTACAATAGTTCATACTGCCGAAGGTGCATTCTCTGAATGATGTCTCTACAGTCGTTGAACACTCTGCGGATGTTTTCTGTGTCAACCGCACATGTAAAGTGGGGGTAGCAGTAATGCTTTCCATCTCCAGTCGCCGTGCTTATTCTCTGCAGGGGGAAGAAAACCAATACAGACTCAAGACTTGAAAGGCACAAACTGTACCTGCCATTGGACAGCTATCAACACAACAGAGTGCTGCTTTGAGAAGTGGAAGGCAGACCTGGAGATGGCAAAGTGTGCGTGTGTGTCCAATCTAAAACCAGAGGGTTACACGCATTAATCTTAGTTATCTGGTTCACACAAATGGGCTGGAGGTGAGAGGCAAGCCATTCTAAAAGGAATACCAGATAGAAGACAAAATAATTCTACGTAGCTAGACAAGTGACCAGGCATTTTTTCCTGATTTATAAAACGGGGACATAGTTGATTAATATTTAAATAACAGCTGGATTTCAAGCTGCTACACATTTTCTATAACTTTCAAAGATTATACTAAAACTCCTTTCTGGTCAAATGAGTTTATCGACAGTAAATTAACACAGCCAGTCAATGTTTTTTAAAGTGTCACTTACTAAAAATTCATCCCGGATAAAAAACTTTGCTCTTGTAACTTTGGGGTCTTCTCCTGCATCTGGCGTTGCTGTTAGGAACATTAAATAAAGAAGTAGTAATCACATGCAGATACAAAAAAGCAAAGCATGGTTAAGCCAGATTAGATAAGCATGGACAATTTACTGCCTTTTATGTATCAGTACAATTTTATGGCTAATACTGTCAAACGTAAGAACATTTATTAACTTCATTTCACACACTTAATCCCCAGAAGTCCCTGAACAAGCAACATTCCTTGCAATAGTAACATTTAGGTACATCATTATCTACAACTTTATACTTTCATCATTGTAATATACATCAGCTAAAATATTCCCATGTGGGCAAATGCTCTCTGCTCTCTTGATTACCGTCTAACCAGTGGCGACTGGTGCTCATTGGACCAGTAAGGGCAAAACAGTCTGAAGGAGGAGGAGGAAGCAGGCAAGCCTTTAGGGTGGTTGTGAACAGGTTAGGAGGGCTTGGCATCAAGGTAGGTTTGGTGGGGAAGTGCCCTAACACAACGCAATATGGAGAGGAGTTGGAAGAAAGGAATTGCTCAACAAAGCAACAGTTGTCTGAGATAGGAAGAATAATACACAGAACGCATTAACATTTAAACAAGATAGAGGATTTGCTCCCAGGCTATCTACATTTTGGTTGTGGCAATGAAACCTTCATACATGATTCTCATCTGGTGTAGTCACATGGAATGCTCAGTAGTTCAAGGAGCTAAGCAGTTTTCAGTCTAGCTTCTCTTGAGTATTTGTTACTTTGTCTGGTGGAGTTTGGGAAAAGAATCTGGAAATTAAGAAACCCAAAGGGCAGGAAGTCCAGAAGCAAGAAGGCCAATGAAAGAGTGAAAAGCGGGCAAGGGACTGAGAAAGATAAATATGAACAAAAATTAGGTAGAAAATGAGATAAAAAACTTACTGAGGCAAAGGGAGACTAGAGAAGGGCTCTGTGCTTAAGATAATGTGGGAGAGTAGAGGATTGTTAGCAAGGCACCACAAGGGCAGGGATCTACAAATCTGACCTTGGTAGTCAGCCAAAATTTGTGCCTGCCAGTGCACCCCACCTCTGAGGGAGGTGCTGGGTCTTGTTTCTGATATCGTATTGACCTGCAGAGGCATTCTGAAATGTGGGGACATGAGAAGCTACTATTTGTCCATGTCAGTATTGTCTTCACTGACAGGCAGCAGTTATCCAAAGCTTCAGACAGAGTTTTTCTAGTCCTACCTTGAGATATTAGTGATTGAATCTGGAACCTTTTGCACTACAGAACTATGGCCCTCTGAAACTGCATGCAAAGTCAGGAAAGAACTACCTTTCTGAGCTCTCCAAGTTTGGGAAGAGGAAGGGGTTTGCCAAAAAGGTGGTCTGAGGCAGCAGCTGTTAATTGCTTCTGTCATGACCATGTCAGAGCTGCAGAGGGGACTGGCGTATCTTGTCAGATCTTCTGCTCAGACCTGCTGCAGCAGAAGTAGTGGGTGCTACTGAGATCCCACCAATCCTCAGCATAGTTTGCAGCTCAGCCCAATTGCTGGAAGTTTTCACCACTCTTTCCTCCTTCCCTGCTGGTTTTCCTCTCCTAGGTGACTGCCAAGCAAGACCACACTTCCATCTGAACTAACCAGCCTATTGGTTGTCTAAAGGTTTATTAGTGTTACTTGGAACAAAATATATCTTAACTTCTGCGTTGATATATTTGCTTTGATATATATGTGTGACATAACTTTATTTAAGGAATTTATGCACGACATTAAAGGAAACCAAAATTACCCTAGCTACTTAATCACAATGCAGATAAGAAACTCACCATCTTCAGGTACAGTGTAACGTGTGAATTCAGGAAAATAATCTTCAATTTTAGACTTCCCTGCCAAGACTTTTTCAGCCAGCATATCTTGTTTATTCAAAAACAAAATGATAGAAATTGTCCGTAACCACCTGCAAAGACCCACATGTTAGAATAATCTCATACAAACATCATTCAGTGTCCTAATTTCCAACAGCAGCCAGCCAGTTGCTTCTGACAACACAGAAGCAAGGCAAGGAAGCTTGGAAGCAGGGGGCCTGGCATCTCGTGATGCGTCCTGCCCCCACCTGCCGCACCAGTCCTCACCCAGTGGGGGTGGGGGATGGGGAGCACAGAAAGTGATCTTCACTCTCTGCGTATCCCAGCCCAGCCCAGTGTGCCAGTGCTTCCCTGGTGGCAGCAGAGGAAAGCTAGAAATGCTACATACTGTTCCCCCTCCCAATACAGTTGCTCTGTTGTATGCGAATTTTACCTGTTGTTCCAGATACTTTTGAAGAGGTCCAGGGACTCCCGTAATCTGTTTGTGTTGTTGTCTTCCCTTATGACCATGTTGTAGCTGCTACAGGCCACGACAAAGATAATAGCTGTGACATCTAGAGGAGAACAGAACACCCAGAGAATAAGATTTTTACTGTGTTGCGTTCACTGCCACAGTAAATAAACATGTTTTATGATGGTATTTATATAAATGCAATCTAGGATGTACAGACAAAAGGGTAAAGATTTCTGAAGGTTTAGAAACTCAGATCAATCTAAATTATGTACACTTACAACATAAAATAAGGGGTCTGGAAACATTCTTAGAACACATAATGTGAATATATTGCTTACCGTTAAAACACTGGATCCATTTTCTTCTTTCATCTCTCTGACCACCTACATCAAACATGCTGTTGAAAAGCCAGAGGGTGTTACGTTTTGGCATGCACAAGGAAAGTTACACTTTGCATGCTATGTTGTTAAACTTCCATATGAAATGGCAGTATTTGTTGCATGAAAAAAGGGACATTCCCTCAGAGCTTCCCGAAAATGTTTCATTTATATACTATCAGATAGTTGGGGAAACACAGATCAGTTGTGAAAAGGGGGGGGGGGGAGTCTGGCTGAGAGTGCAAATTTACAAACATGTCTCAAAGGCAAGACCCAAAATGCAACAAGAAAGTGGGCCAAACAAGTCTACTGAGAAAAAGGGCAGAGATCCTCTATCTCAGGCATAGGCAAACTCGGCCCTCCAGATGTTTTGGGACTACAACTCCCATGATCCCTAGCTAACAGGACCCGTGGTCAGGGATGATGGGAATTGTAGTCCCAAAACATCTGGAGGGCCGAGTTTGCCTGTGCCTGCTCTAGTGATTCATAGGACAGAAGGAATTAACTTGACATTCCTACAATACTTTTACAAGGCTGAGAAAGTTATTCAGCTTTACTAGAGTTTTATAGGCACTGTTTAGAATGTAATCACTTTGAGATGCAGCATATCTTTGAGGCCTAAGAACATGCCAGAATATACCAAAATTTTCCAATGGGTAAAAGTATTAAAATGGTTCACTGGGAATGCTTCATTGCTGCAGTCAGACTAGAAAAAAGTATTAACAGCAAACATAGCCTAGATGTTAATTAAATTTCTCTTTGTAGTAGCTATCATTGCTTTCGTAGGTATCAAATATAAAAATTCAAAACCCAGGGATTTTAATGTGCTATTTGAATTAGGACTCGTGAAATAACACTTCCGCTCTTTCATTATCATTATATAAAGCCTTGGAAAGACCTCATCTGAAATTTGAAAGTTCAAGGACCATAATTTACCAAAAGAAGTAAATAATCAGCAATGGCTTGTGCAACAAATGGAGCTGTTGTATATGTTTCAAGCTTTGCTCTTCTCTTGTGCAATCCTGTTGCAGCCCACAAGATTATTTGAAAAAAAATGGTTCTATAATTTTTTTTAAGTCAATTTGGTCACCTCTACTTTACCATAATGGCAAAAATTACAGATTACTACAGTACTAATGTACTCACTGAAAGTTTACTTTATCTACTTGGAATCTTGTCTCAAAAATCCCCGATGTCAAAACCCTGCACCTCAAGAGATCCTGGAAAGGAAAAACAGAATCAGAAGTATGTAGTCTTTTGGCTTAAAAATGCACTTGTTTATACTAGGAGTACAGGAGTAGCCAACGTGGTTCTTCCAGATGTTTTGAATGACAACCCTGCTCACCCCGACTCTTGGCCATTCTGCTGGGTCTGCTGGTAGTTGTTGCCCACAACATCTGGGAGGCATCACATTGTCTACCCTGGACTATACAATTTTAACTGATATATCAACATTTCAGTGCAACTGATGCACAATGTGAATTGACACAACTGTTTCGTCAGCTGGCTCTCTCTTCTCGGCAACTTCTCAAACTGCACAGTTCTTACCATATCTGGCTAAATTCCCTCTGAAAAGGCATGCCTCTGTGTCTATGCCAGACACCATGGTGGCACGTGCCTCACAATCAGCAGTGAAAAGGTCTGATGTGTTTTGCTTCTTGGGCATCAGGAAATGCAAACAAGGAGTCGGGCGATATTTACTTTTTGATACTGGCCAGGATCTGAAGACCTGCTTAGAATCAAGCAAGGTGGAACTATTTTACTTTTTTTCTTTGAATGGCTGCCTCCACCCCACAATACAATAAATTGTTTTTAATCCCCCCCCCCGCTTCAAAAGCAGTCTGCCACATGGCATGGAAGGGAAAAGGTTAAAGCCCCTGTTGTTCACAAAAACTAAATTCACCAGTCATGGATGAAGGACTAGAACACTTCAAAAAATGATGTGCGTTCTTTCTGTGATTGTAATCTCTGAATTTTAAGGAAGCAAACATGACAGAATTAACTCATCCTTCATCTGAGACATTCCTCCCCACCGAACGGTTTAAAATTAGTATATTTAAAATTAAATACTATGGGTTGCATCCAGTGGTGTCTGTGCACTCATGAAACAAATCTACCAGTAGAACAGGGACAGAGGCAATTTTTTGAAGCCTGTTCTGGAGGGTCCCTCAGGAACCCAGAGCAGGTTTCAGTGGCATAGAGCATGCAAGGGAAATACCAGACACTGCATTCCTGTTCCACTGACAGTTTTATTCTCTCAGCAGATGGACACCACTGGACACATTTTTTTAATAAAAGAAATGAAGATGGCTTACAGTTCACAGCCAGTTGTTTCCCACTTTACTCACCTGATCTGTGGGTGTGTAATCAATCAGACTGACACTGTCTATTCTTTCTAGAAAGCTGAAAGAAAACACAGCTGTTAACCATGGAAAATCTAATATATCTAAAACACCCAATAACAGCTGCCTCGTCCCCACTATTATGATGATACATATGGTGGGTAATCTAAGAAACATGGTTAAAGTTGCAGCCAAAACACCATTTATCCAATACTTTTTACAGTACAAGGGTCCCCAATAAAAGCCTATACAATCCAAATGTTGGATTAATTACCTGTCAAGAAAGATGCAAAAGGTGATATTCAGAACTTTAAAAAGCTAATGCAACAAACAAAGAAGTTTAGGCAACCACTATAACAACCCTGTGGATGTGCATGGTTTAGTGTATCTCTGCAGAAACAGTGCAGCACCTTCACTTTCTAAAATACAAACTTTTAAGAATTCATCATGCATATTTACTGTTAGATTACCCATCTTATTGGCCAACTAAGAAATTGAGTAGACCCCATTAAAATGGAAAGACTTGTCTACTGATTTCAATGGGGCTACTTTGATTAATGAAAGAGCTCACCTTTTATTTATATTTGTTGTATGTGGACCACTGCTTGCATTTTTTTTTTTGCTCAATTCTGGTATTTTGTTAATGCTTTTACTTGAGTTTTAAAATATTTTCCCCCGTAACCTATCAACAAGATAACGTGGCCTGCATTACTTTTAGATTTAGGAACCCTATGAATCCACCAAAAGGTTTATTTTCACAAGGGATACAGGGCACAGCTATAAGCATAAGACAGGGAAGAACCAAGGCAAGGCTCCTAGGAAAGATGTGCGTATTAGCAGGATTAGCCCTGACTCATATTACCTGAATTTCCAACACATGTTGCTATGGCAACAGGCTGACTACCAGGAAATAAAAGTGTGGTGTTAAAGTTTTAAAGAAGAGCAGACATCAAGCAGAGAGAAGTGCTAGGTTATTTCCAGTTTACAGGAAATGAGAAGCTGTTGTTCATTTGCAGGCTTATACGTCTCTCCTCAATAAACCGCTTTAGTTTTGCAACAGCAGTGGCTAAACTGCAGCCTCCAGGTACCAACAGCCCCAGCTAGCGTGATGAAGCATCAGGAATGATGAATATGGAGTCTCAACAAGATCTGGAGGGCAACAGATTAGACACACACAGCCCTCCTGGTTTAGAGGATAAACCTAAAACCTCTCTCTTTCCCAGAATAGTAGAGCTATTGTAATTTGGAGTGCTGGCTGGATATGACTGATTTTCTAAGGCTTATGATGCCACTAAAACAGACATATAGCCCCCTTTCCTGATGCCATATTGTAGGATACAGTTGTGGAAGGATCACACTACTCTGTGATTGGAGCTACCAGCACATTTTCCTTTTGCTCAATGCAACTACAAGCACTTTAAGATTTTTATTTGGGCTGTGACACTGCTTTAAGCACAGCTGTTTCCCTGACTCCAATCACCTTTCAAAACTGCTGCTAGAGTGGCAACAGAAGAGGTACTCACATTGTACTGAGAGAAAAGAGTTAACTTCTCTCTCAGAACAATGGCCAGGATCCAAATTGGCAGGGATAATAGCAGCAGCTCTAAGTGAAAATACACAACATTTGGAGATCTGATCACAGATCCTCCACAGCATATCTATTTTGGCAAAATCTAGTGAAAGTTACAAGGCAAAGTGAAGATTTGTTTAAGGTTGGAAACGGCAAGGTACTTTGTACTTTACTTCCATGCCAATCCCTCCTCTGCAAGATGAATGTCACCCCCCCCCCCATGCATAGTAACAGTGCAGAGGGATGAGCTTTTTGGTAGAAAGGCAATAGCAGCCTCAATGGGACCCTGACAACCTTCCTTCTCACACATAAGTATTTAAGCCCTGTGCATGACAGGTTGTTCTAAGGCACTTGTTTTTAAACACACACTACCTTTATATGCTGCTCAAAAGTTCTCGTTGCATCAGATGTCTGATAAACTTCTAATGATAATACACCAACCATATGCAATTCTCCTCTTAATATATACAGGATATCTATGTTTGCATATGTAAAAAATTTAATTCCTTGTGCTTTTTCGTAAAATCTGAACAACACTTTACACTCAAACATTTATTTGTCTAGGCATGAAACCGCAGTAAACAGTGTTGCCCTTGACTGCCACATAAAAAGGCTTAACTGACTTCATACAGCTTTTGTGAGAATCCTACAGTTCAATGAAGTAGCACATTTTCTTAGAAATCAGTTGCACAGGGTTCAGTGGCGCTGTGGTCTAAACCACAGAACCTAGGGCTTGCTGATCAGGTGGTCAGTGGTTCAAATCCCCGTGACGGGGTGAGCTCCTGTTGCTTGGTCCCTGCTCCTGCCATCCTAGCAGTTTGAAAGCATGTCAAAGTGCAAGTAAATAAATAGGTACTGCTCCAGCAAGAAGGTAAATGGCGTTTCCGTGCGCGGCTCTGGTTCTCCAGAAGCGGCTTAGTCATGCTGGCCACATGACCCGGAAGCTGTCTGCGGACAAACGGCGGCTCCTCAGCCTATAGAGCGAGATGAGTGCCACAACCCCAGAGTTGTCCGCGACTAGACCTAACGGTCAAGTGTACCTTTACCTTTAAATGTGCTTAGGATCATGCCTTAAACAGGTTTGCTACTTAAAAAAGTAATCCATCTCAACCCTTGGCCACAAACATTCCTTGTAGCAAAGTGAGCTGTTTGTCCAGAACATAAAACCTGGAAGAGAATTTTGAATCAAGTTATATGGCTGAGAAAATGGGAAGGACAAACAAGTCGATCCTGCCTGCCAACAGGGAACTTCCTTTCCCTGTGCATCTCACTGTGTTTTCCTTTACCACTTTGCTCTAACATGAACTAACACTGCAATAAGCTGCCCAAAACAGCAATAGTTAGAAGGCTTCTGAATCTATCTTAAATATTTCACATTTGTTAAAGAGAAAAAGGCCAAGATGAACAATATTATTTAGCTACTGACATTATTATATCTATCTTTAGATTTCTAAGTATCTTTAGTAAGTTGCCTTGGAAACACATCTGACACTTTCTTTGACAAGCAATCTTAAAATTTATCTTATGTAGGCAGAAAACACAAAAGTGCAGATTTCAACCTGCACTCCCCCCCCCCCTCCCCGTTTCGAAAAGGTTTGGAGCTAAGGTTTCACACATCAAAAGAAAATGGATATTTACTTGTGAGGAACCCTTTCTAAACTGCTGAAATTGAAAAGCCTGGAGCATGTGCTTAATACTACCACAGAAATCAATGTAATGTGAACCGTTGTAACTGTTTGGTGTGTGATTGATATGTGTGTATATATATATATATATATATAGAGAGAGAGAGAGAGAGAGAGAGAGAGAGAGAGAGAGAGAGAGAGAATTTTATAGAGAAAAGCAAGGCATGCTTTTTTAAAAAAAAGATGCATAAAAATGATTTTTTATTTGAAAGCCCTAAAGGACCTTGGCCCTGTATACCTGAAGGAGCGTCTCCACCCCCATCGCTCAGCCTGGACACTGAGGTCCAGTGCCGAGGGCCTTCTGGCAGTTCCCTCACTGCGAGAAGCAAAGCTACAGGGAACCAGGCAGAGGGCCTTCTCGGTAGTAGCATGTCCTCCCATCAGTTGTTAAGGAAATGAGTAATTATATAATATTTAGGAAACATCTGAAGGCAGCCCTATATGGGGCAGTTTTTAAGGTTTAATGTTTTACAAGGTTTTTATATCTGTGGGAAGCCGCCCAGAGTGGCTGGGGCAAGCCAGTCAGATGGGCAGGGTACAAATAAAATAAAAAATCCTAATCCTAATCTCAACATTATCTTTACTATTCAAAGATATCTTAATACAATTCCAGTAGAAACAGTAGGTTCCTAGTGAATGATTGGTTGTTAGAAACATGGTACCGTTCAAAATGCTACCAAGACAACAATCTTAGATACCAGCCTTGGGAAATCTTTAGCCTGTTGGGCCTAATTTGTCTGGTGTATAGGACTGTTTCAGGCAGCCTTCTGAAATGTACCATGTTTGGAACAGATGTCTAGTGCTCCACTCAGCAAAATGAGCATTAGGCTTACCACATTTTGAAGTAAGTACAGTGGTACCTCGGGTTAAGAACTTAATTTGTTCTGGAGGTCCGTTCTTAACCTGAAACTGTTCTTAACCTGAGGTACCACTTTAGCTAATGGGGCCTCCTGCAGCGCCGCCGCCACACGATTTCTGTTCTCAGCCTGAAGCAAAGTTCTTAATCCGAGGTACTATTTTTGAGTTAGCAGAGTCTGTAACCTGAAGCGTATGTAACCGAGGTACCACTGTAATACACGTTACCATCTAATGAAGGCCCCTCCTGCAAAACCATTTAAATTCAGAGTCTAAAGTAACTGTACCACTGAAAAGATGACCAATCCCTATCTGAACTCTACAGAGACGCCATATTATATAGCCTTTCTATCAGGCTGCAGCAAAGGAAGAGTTGGGACTGCTGGGTCTCTATTGTACACTCTGCTGAAAAATCAGCAACTTTTGGCTCCTCCTTTCTTTGAACCGTTTCTATTCCAACTGGTTCTTATAAGAATTTTATAGCTAATAAGATGTGGTTGAGGTTGGATTTTCCTTCCTTCCTTCCCCACCGCCCAATCTCTTTCCCTTTGATTATGGTTTATAACAAATAATTTGGTCACATGGACAAAACATTTGGTCATTAGAAAACTGCATTTAAAGTTCATCTCTGCTTTTCCAAGCATCAAACTCCCTTTTCATTATACTTTAAGCAACCTGCAGAGGGCAGCAATAACTAAACAAAATGTGTCAGCTCACATTACATTTGGGCAAACAACAAAACTGCATTCTAAATAGTTTACACCTCTGGTTTTCAGTCTAGTAAAGTAACAAATACCTTTAAATGGATTCAAATTCTAACAACCATTTAAAATAAAATTCAATTTATTTGTTGTAACCTAGTTATGTAACTGTTAAAATGGGTAACTCATGTTACGTATAAGGCAGTGTTTCCCAACCTTGGGCCTCCAGCTGTTTTTGAACTACAATTCCCATCATCCCTGACCACTGGTCTTGCTAGCTAGGGATGATGGGAGTTGTAGTCCAAAAACAGCTGGAGGCCCAAGGTTGGGAAACACTGGTATAAGGGACACAAGTTTCCATATCTCAATGTGAAATTAGAGTTTTAGGAATTTGTCCAGAAAGTATTTTTTGGTTTTACTATGAAAGTTTCAAATATTGAAATATTCACTTAGTATTTATTTGCATTATCACACATAAAATAAATCCTCAAGCCAGACGGCCTTGATTATAAAATGGTTGCCAATTTGTATCAGCTGACTAGATTTAGTGAGATATGGGAGCATGAGATTTATTTAAACAAAAATAGTTTACTCTGAGTCTACATTAAAAAGCATATTCTCCAGCAATTCTAGAGACTTGCTGCAGCAACACTGTAGAATGTCTTCACTGAAAGAAATTACAAATGTATTCATTAAACAATATTTCAGTAACACAAAGAGAGAGGCAAACTATGATTCTAATATAGTCAAGCTAGGTTTCTATTAGTAGGTATTAATTTGTGACAAACACATATTTAAATGCTTCACTAACATGTACCAAATTATTTGTATTTAGGATTGGAGATTAAAGAGCAGTTAAGAGTGCTTTACCCCTGTACACCTCAGGAGATAAAATTCCTCTGAAGGCTCTTCAGAGATCACGATCTAAAGATCAGGCAAAGTGATTCCTCTTTCAATGAGAGAGGAAATGAGAGCAAAATTCCGGCAGGTTCCAGGCGCTCACTCAGGGTCATGTTTCCAATGGGAATCAAGACGCAGTGGAGGCTGTCCTGTCTTTTAAAATGGGCTTTATTAACTTATTTTTACAACCTGGGCACAGATGGAGAGTGTGTGGAGTTGACAACATTCTCATCTCAAGAAGGCTTGTCCTTCACAGCAGCTCAGCACTGCATTCAGAGGCTTTCTAAGTGCCATCTCTGTTCCTCTGCCCCAGCTTGTCTTCAGCCAGCCCTCATGGCATCTGCCCTTCAGCCCCAAGTATAAAGTTCTCTCAACTTCCTGCTTCTCCTTTCCAGAAAACCCCTTGCCAAGCAACCCCTGTCTGCTATTCTCCCCGCTATTCTAAGCCCAGTTTTAAAAGATGACTATTTCCCTGTAATTACGCCATTGCTCAGCATAAGCCTAGCCACCTCTGTTAGCACAGGCCCAAGGATTTCCCTGTGATGGGCTATCAACACCTTTTGCCATGCTTAATGACTTTTATCCCAGGTGAGACCCTGCCCTAGAAAGTGAGCTTAGTCTGTATTTTTCCACTGGTCTGGCATCTTCCCTTCAGTACTCAAAAAATCAGCTAAATTCCACCCTTTTATTAATTTCTAACATTCACTATTTCTAGCAGTTCTAGGTGCCCTTGCACCCCCAAATTCTGTTACCCCAGATCTGTAACATTATTGTCAGAAAGCTGGAAAGGGGTGGAAGCTATCAGCCTGCCTTGGGAACCCACAACCTTGCATCTGGGAAAAAAAGCCCCTCAAATACATCATCCTTTTTATGAACTGCAATTGGAAATAGCAATGCTTCCCCATTTTCGGGAACCTCAAACATCAGTGCCCTTGGTGACATCAGCAGTCATTATTCCAAATTCTGTTTTCTATTTAGCAATGAACTCACTGACTGGCAAAAAGACCAAGCCTACTAGCCTCCAGGGAGGTTCTGGAAACATTCTCTTTTAACGTAATAATGTTCAAAACTATTTGTCATATTTGACTTAAGTTGGCATTTAAATACAGAAGCAGTCATTGATAGGGGTGTGGATTTGGGGAGAGTTCATTTTACAGCTAAATTTAGCGTATAAACCGTATTTTAGCTCAACTGATATTTTTGGCTTCTGAGCCAAATCATTAACCCCTGTCCTTATATAAACAATATTAAGATTTATATCTGGAAAACTGTCTTTTACACAGAGAGTTTAGTAGACTCCCACGGTTTCAAGGTTAAAATGTATATCTACAGCAAACTATTCACATGGAACACTCAGGATTCCTACTGCTGTTACCACACAATTTCCAGGCCCCAAACCCACAAGAACCAACACACACATGCACACACACACACACACACACACAAAACAGGCAGGGAGAGAAACATCATTTTGTAATATCAGGTGGTGATGAACATTTCTTGCTAATTGGTGCAGGAACTGTTTAAAGCTATTGCCAATGTACATTTAAGCCAAATTTTCTCTCCTCTGAAATCGCTTGATTCATATCTGCTGTAAATTATTCAGAGTGTACCCAAAAATAGAACTAATACTATTCTTATTATTTCTGTAATTTAAAGGTTATACAGGCTTCTGCAAAATGAAATCACTTGGGGCTCCATCCAACTGAGTTCAGGTGTAACGGCTGTGCACAGCAGATGATATCAAAGCTTTCCCACTTGCCCCCAGTTACACGAACAAGCAGTCTGAGGGGCATCATTATGGAGTGGGAGATCCATTCCTGTCTCACATATTTTTGCCCAGCCTTCCATGTACATGCCATTCATGTTACTCATGCTTCAGCTTATGAGGAACCTGTGGGGCAAACAGAGGGAGGACTAGTTGGGGCACATGGGAGCTATGCATGGACCCCTCATTTCCAGCAATGCCCTCTCATGCCACCTGCTGTGCCTCTGGGGTGGGGAAACAGGGCTCTGTTAACTTGGGGGCGGGGAGTCTTGGTACGAATGCTGAACGGTATAAGTTCACATAGATAACTTCTGCGTAAGTCATTTGTATTCCTAAGCTCTTTAGCAACTTGTTCTACATTGCAACACAATGGAATCATACTCTCAGTGAAACCGAAGCTGCAGTTCAAGTTCCGCTCACACATACTCTACCATCCTATTTCACACTTCCTCAATAAATTCTAGGCAGTGCAAACTGTGTAACCATGCTACACATGACTCCTGCTCAATCTGTACAACAGACACTGGCAGGCCAGATGCAACTGATAGTCTTAAGGCACAATGGAGAGAAAGCCATGTCAGTTTCATTTGCAGCATCAAGTTTTAAGACCTTGATTGGAGACATAAATTGAACTTATTGAGGGTGAAACCCGAGACTGAATCTGCATGTTATAGAACACATTCCTCAAAAGATAAGCCTGCAACTCACAAAAAACAACAACCTTGAATTGAAATTCTTAAATCATCTGGAACATCTTTCTTCTCAAGCGATTTAAATAAATCTCTGTGTGTGTCATTTTATAAGCTATAAATACAGGAAATTCATATTATTATATGTCAACAGAGTTGCCATAGTGCGTAAGACATTAGGGTTACAAATGCAGAAATGAGGTATTCACTTTGCCCAGGCATTTTATATGTTGATATGTGAGTTTATGTTACCACCAGCATTGATTTTAGGGATTTTAACATTTACTGCTGCTGATAATGTTCTGCTGTTTAATGAATTAATTTTCAGCATCACACTCTTTCCATATATGAGTCTTACTTCTGAGCTAGCGTGTTAGAATATGGTTACCAGATTTTTTTTTCAATGAATCCGGGGACTTTTTCTTCTTTTTTTTGAAGCTGAGTAGCAACAGGGAGTTGTGGGGATGGTGAGGCAAAAGACCCTGGGCCCAAGCACACATGCATATTGTATAAAAGTGCAAAGCCCTTCTTTCGCACCTCGTGAAACATAAAAAACTGGGCAATGGCACGCCACCCGCCCGTGACTCCTGAGCCTTCCCCGATCTCCTTCCCCCTTTGTTTTGACAGATCAGGGGAGGTTCGGGAGTCACAGGCGGGCATCTGTTGCCCCGGAGGGGCCAGCCTGGTAGTGCAGTTGGCTCTGGCTGGCTTCAGGAGCTGCTCGCTGCTCATTGCCGTGTGCTAACAGGCTGGCTCCGGGCTGCTGAGGTTGCCGCTGCCATGTTTCCCGGGGACAGATTTGCAAATCTGGGGACATTCCGGGGACGTCTGGTAACCCTATGTTAGAAGTGTTGAGAGAGAATTCCATTAGTCCTAAATTCAGATGGAATATTTGCAGTTGATTTTCCTGGCTTAGGATTTTAAAAGTCCAAAACAATTATGTTTAATATTAAAATCTAGTATACTTAAAACTATATAATGAATTATTTGTTATTTATATCAAATTGCACCACTCCAATCAGCAAGTACTATTTCTCTAAACTGGTTTTCAGCATTGGAGGTAGAGTTGAAAAGTGGGAAACAGTCTAGAAACACACAAATATAATTTAAGAAGTGTGAAATAGGCCATTTTCAAATCTAAAGCTGCTACAGGAATTTATATGAAATTGTGGTGCTGCTTTTTAATAGTCTTCCAAGTCTATTTAGAGATCTTCTAAAGAGCCCGTTATGTTAAATAGTTCTGTTCTTTAGGACTTCACATAAGAAAAATAATAGCATTGCAGTATCACAAAATAGCATATTTTATCTGCTAGAATAGTCTGGAGAGCATTGCTCCACTATGGGGAAGTGATGTGACAACTGTTTAATTTGTCAGAAGTGCAAATACACCACCACTGAACAAATGTGGTCTGTGATGCAAGTAAGTTGCACATTAACTTCCACCAAAATATTTAACATACATATTGATGAAATTGCAGAGCCTTAAAGGGCTTGCAATTTCATCTTCCTTACTTTTCATTTTTATTGTATATAGTACATACACAAAACTGATTTAATTGGCTGCCACACGTCCAGATTTTCGGACATATCTGGAATACTGCTGGCTCTAACAGTGTCCTGGCGGAAATCTGGAAGTATGGCAGCCCATGTCAGCAATGACATTTCTGCCAATTTCCCATAAAAATAGCTCAAAAATGGCATCCCTCCTGATTTTGCCCCCCAAAATTCAACAACTTTTCTGTCCGGATTTTCACTGTTTGAAATATGGCAACTCTAATTGTGAATATGAAAAAACTTCACAATCATACTACGTTAGACATTTTATATATTTATTATAGAGGCAGCACACTACTTACACATATTTAACTTGTACACACTTAACTCGAGAACGGGGGGTGGCAACATGAGAACGGGCCTTCTATGCAGTGGCTCCCCATCTGTGGACTGCTCTCCCCAGTGAAGTTCGTCTGGCACCTTCATTGTATACCTTCAGGCGCCAGGCAAAAATGTTGCTTTTTAACCAGGCATTTGGTTGATTTGATTGACATCCTATGCCCTTTTAAAATGTGTTTTTTTTCGGGGGTGGGGGAGTTATTGGGTGGTTGTTTTTAATTTGATTATGTATTCTGTGGTTTTTATATTTTTATTTTATTCTGTGAACTGCCCTGAAACCTCCAAGTATATAAATTCAATAAATAATAATAATTTCAACTTTACATGCTTGGTGATTGGCCAGTTGAAATAGCACAAAATTCATGGAAGGTGGATAGTTCTTTTTGAGCTGGGAAACTCAGATTTGCTTACTCGGCTCTAGGGTGCCCTGCAATACCTCATGGGAGCATCCTAGAGCCCAGGAAGCAAGGCTTGGTGTGTGTTTGTATGTGACCCATTATGAATACCAGCCCCAGAAGATAAGGATGGCTGTGTAGGGTCAGTTTGAAGGGTCTTGTCTGACTATACACATTTTTGCATATATGCGTCATCCCCTCACAAAGGTTGTGAGTGACCCGTAAAGTATATAGCATGGGTTTTTTTTAAATTAGTGTTATATTGTATAGGTCAGGGGGTGGCGCTGTGGGTTAAAGCCTCAGCGCCTAGGACTTGCCGATCAAAAGGTCGGCGGTTCGAATCCCCACGGCGGGGTGCGCTCCCATCGTTCGGTCCCAGCGCCTGCCAACCTAGCAGTTCGAAAGCACCTTCGGGTGCAAGTAGATAAATAGGGACCGCTTACCAGCGGGAAGGTAAACGGCGTTCCGTGTGCTGCGCTGGCTTGCCAGATGCAGCTTGTCACGCTGGCCACATGACCCGGAAGTGTCTGCAGACAGCGCTGGCTCCCGGCCTATAGAGTGAGATGAGCGCACAACCCTAGAGTCTGGCAAGACTGGCCCGTACGGGCAGGGGTACCTTTACCTTTACCTTAAGAAACCACTTTGACAGAAAGAGCCTAACTAGGGGAGGGGTCTATGAAATACAAAACAATTGGGGAAATGTTTAATGTGAAAGGTCTGGATATCAGGAGTTGCTGAATACTACTTTTTAATAATACTAACGTTTCTCAGTCTAACAGGTAAATTATCACAGAAATCATATAAAGGGCCTGGTGCCAGTCCATTGTGGGAACAGCACCTGCACGCAAAATGATCCCCATTGCATATAATATGAGACCTAAGCACATCAACCATTACGGGGAAATGGGTGAACTATATGCATTTCAGTAATTCTCTTCCAACCCACTCCCACCTCAAGCAAGCAAGCAAGCAAAAGAAAGACTGGGGTTGCTGCATGTGAGGTGACCTGTCTGTCAAGTAAATCAACTCCACTAAATGCTAATAAAGAGGGGATTCGCTACTGTAATACAGTAATTAAATCTTGACAATTATCTTAAAGAGTTTTAAAATACTTTTTCACCGGCAAAACTGGTGTAGCTCAGGAAATAAAACACATGGATCCTCAACAGCTCTTTTATTACATAAACAACTAAACTGTCACTTAAGTCTTACACAATGATATATTGTCTCTTGCTTGACAAGTTACCGTGCTTTCATACTTCCCTAACATATACAACCCTAATATTGGCTAAGGAAAGTACACAGGCATTCCTGCTTTTTTCCATCATGAAATCTTTTCAAATTTTAATGTTGTGAAATAGTGAGGTAACACTTCTTGGTAATTTTCTTTTACAGGGTTACTGTACAGGTGAGCAACTTATTGTCTTTAAGGAAATATTAGGTATCCCTCTTGGCAAACTGTTTTCAGTTATATAATAACAGCAAAAGCTTCTGCAGGTCTTGTTTGTCCAAGCTCAGCTCTCCGATTCTACTTGATAAAATGCTTCTGGCTTTCATAAGCCATTCCGGTGCCCTACATTATTACAAAAGAGCAAGACAGGCTTTTGCCCCAAACAGGCCTTGGCTCACTACATTCCGACTCTCTTTTGAAAATATATTTTATTGCACTCTCCCCCCCAAAAAACAATGTAGCTAAACCAAACAAAATGGTCCTAAATTTTCCTGTGTCTTCTTATACTGTACACATTACAAACATGCTCCCATTTTTAATTTTAATTATTTGTTTGTCTACCCCCCCATCCTATTAATTAACTATATTAATTAATTATGTTTACCAATTCCTATATATGCAGCTGTTAACAGATGGGCTGTCATTTCCTTATCTTCCGGCAGAAACCAGTCTTTTATACAGCCAAACAAAATTACAAATGGGTTTGCTGGTACCTTATTGAGCATTAAAACTTTAATTTCATTTATAATCTTCATCCAAATAAGCTTTATTTTAGGGCAAAACTACATATGTCCTGGCTCCCACCTTTGGCCAAAAGACTCAGAATCTTGGCTCATGAAATCCCAAAACATTTATTGATACAATTAGTATGGGTACAGCATGAGCTCTAAATACAGGATATAAGCAAAGTTCTAGTGTTCATAGCTAGGCATAAGCAAATATATTATCCAAACACTTGATACTAAATTGTTCAGGGACATTAAAACAAAAAGAGATTGCAAGAATTTCTAAAAGGACCTCTCTAAACTGAGTGAATGGGTGGTAAAATGGCAAATGCAATTCAATGTAGAAAAGTGTAAAGTGAGGCATGTTGGGGTGAAAAATATTAATTTCACATATATGCTCGTGGGGTCTCAACTAAAGGTGAATGACTAGGAATGAGACCTTGGGGTCATAGTAGATAGGGTGATGAAGATGTTGACTCAGTGTGCAGTAGCCGTGAAAAAGGCAAACTCCATGCTAGCCATTACAGTGGTACCTTGGGTTAAGTACTTAATTCGTTCTGGAGGTCCGTTCTTAACCTGAAACTGTTCTTAACCTGAAGCACCACTTTAGCTAATGGGGCCTTCCGCTGCTGCTGCGCCGCCGGAGCACAATTTCTGTTCTCATCCTGAAGCAAAATTCTTAATCTGAAGCACTATTTCTGGGTTAGCGGAGCCTGTAACCTGAAGCACATGTAACCCGAGATACCACTGTATTAGGAAAGGAACTGAAAATGAAACTGCTGGTATCATAATGCCATTATACAAATCTATGGCACGCCCACATATGGTACTTAGAATGGTATATTCAAAAATTAAAACAATAGTTTTTGCAATACTATGCTTTTAAAAACAGTATGTTTCACATTCTATACATTTTTAGTCTCCTCCAACACATATTTGCCTTTAACTCCTTACTTTTTTTAATATAATTGACTGATTAAATGCTCATGAGTGTGTGTGACTCAAATCCCCAAGTATTTAAACTAAGGGGTTAAACATTTTTTACTTAACTTATTCTTTAAAGTCTTATTCATATTGAATCCCATCCATACCAATTTTATAAACTTGATTTTTTATAAATGAACATTTTGCTAAAAAAAATTAATTTCAAGTGTCTGAGAAAAGCTTACTGGATCATGCATAAATAAAACCATTTTTTTAAAGCTGTACAGGTTAATTTTAAACTCTTCCTGCACCACCTTTACCCCTATTTCTTTATTTTGTATAATTTGAGTATAAATTTTCATAATGCCACCCACAAACACGAGAGAAGTTTTTGCATGTTGGGGGCAACCACAAGGTATACAGAAGTATAAAATATTTAAAATTGTGACCTTCTGAAAGGGGTCCAACCCCACTAAAATGGCTAGATGAAGAATGTGTATGTGGGTGCCAGCATCATGCTCTCCCTTGATGGTTTCCATTCCCTTTGCTCCAGGACGATGTGGGGGAATCTGTGGCCCCCAGAGGTTGTTGGACTCCAACTCACATCAGCCCTAGGCCAGTGGATGATGTGAGCTGCAGTGCAAAAACATCTATAAGGCCCCGGGTTCCTGTTCCCCACCCCTGCTCTAGGATCTCCCATAGGAGAGGAAGTTCAACCCTCAAAGAGCCAGATTGGAGAGCTCTTTCAAAAAAAGGAGGATTATAGAGCACATACTCCTAAATTCAGAGAAGCACAGAGCAGCTCACCAGCCAAAGAAGAAATGCTTCTTCAAGGGATGCAACATAGGACACAAAATTTGAGAGAGACTATGTGTGTGTGTGTGTGTGTGTGTGTGTGTGTGTGTGAGAGAGAGAGAGAGAGAGAGAGAGAGAGAGACACAGACAGAGAGCATGTGCTAGTGAACAGCACAGCAGAAAGAAGAATAGCAGAGTGAAAGTGAGTGAGTGAATGAATGAATGAATGAATAAATAAAAGCCCCAAATATATACACAATGGCGGGACAAACACCAAGGGCACAGCACACCATTTTGTTGCAGGGCTAACTTGTAGTGTCTAGTTACAAGCTGATGACCAGTAGATAATTACTGGTGTGGTACAGGAAACGGCTAAAATGAGGGTGTTGCTATTTACTGTATATATTTGACAACATTTAAGTTTTGTTATTCAAATGAAAAAAAAAGTCACAATCAAATAAATACTGAATCACATTTTGAAACAAACAATGTTGTGTTTACATGTGTGGATCTCAGTTTGCTCTACCCTCAGTTCAAATTTCATCTGTCTCTTCTGGGTAGAATCATTAATAAAGCACAATGAACGTAAAAACCAAGTCAGATGGGGCCAGGAAAGGGGAAGTTTCCAACTGGCTTTTATCTGTGCTTCTGTTTATTATTCTCTTTCTGAGAGCACAATCCACTAGCATATGAGAACTGCAAGACTGTTCTAGTAGTAAGACAATTTTTATACTTTGTTAATAAGAGATCAAATCTTTCATGCTAAAAACATAATGTTGATTATTTCACTAAAATGATCACTAGAAGAGAGAATGCAACAAAAGTAGTGTCAACATGACCTAACTTAACCATGACATTTTCCGAACATGAAGCCATCACAGATTTCTCTCCAGATCCTTATTTACTATCCTTACATTAAGATTTCCAGATTTCTAGTCTTATCCCTATTATTCCAGTCTTACTTTTTACTTGCTTTTCTTTGTTGTTAAAATCATGAATAAATATTTCAGAATAGTTTATGGTTTTAATTGATAATATAATAGTTTAGCATTTTTAATTTGTGAAACTACCTTACAGTGAGTTGTCCTAAATGGTGGGTTATGGATATATCAAACAAACAAACACAGAATATGTGTTATATCAAACACTGTGCGTGTTAACTTTTGTTCATACAGCAAGACTCCCCCTTCCTCCCTTTCCCTCCCAGAGTGCCTTGAGCATCCTCATAAGGGGTTGGGGAACTGCAACTGATAAAAGAAAAAGCTTCACTCAAGGGCAAACTACATGTTATGATGCTTAATGATCCCAGTCCAACCACACAAGCTTCCTTCTCCACTCTTCTCCTGAGCATCTTCTTCTGAAGGCTGTTGAACTATTTTTTCTTATAACATTTTGACCGGGAGATTAGGAGTGATCCTTACAAAGCAATATACAGTGGTACCCCGCAAGACGAACGCCTCGCGAGACGAAAAACTCGCAAAACGAAAGGTTTTTTCGTTTTCGAGTTGCCTCGCAAGACGAATTTCCCTATGGGCTTGCTTCGCAAAACGAAGCTTGCCCAGGGGACAGCGGGTCTTCTCTTTTGAAGCAAGGGGCGGCGGGGAGAAGCGATCTTCTCCCCGCAGCCCCAGGTCCGGGGACAGCGGGAAGCGCTTCCCGCTGCCCCCGGACCTCTTTTGAAGCAAGGGGCTGCGGGGAGATCGCTTCTCCCCACAGCCCCTTGCTTCAAAAGAGGTCCGGGGACAGCGGGAAGCGCTTCGCGCTGCCCCCGGACCTCTTTTGAAGCAAGGGTTTGCGGGGAAAAGCGATCTCCCCGCAGCCCCTTGCTTCAAAAGAGGTCCGGGGGCAGCGGGAAGCGCAGCGCTTCTTCCCCGCTGCCCCCGGACCTCTTTTGAAGCAAGGGGCTGCGGGGAGATCGCTTCTCCCGGTGCTCCGAAGCCGGGCGGGGGGGAGGGAACACCTGCCCCCACCGCCCGGCTTCGGAACGCTGCCCCGAAGCGGGGCGGGGGGGCGGGAACACCTGCCCCAGCCGCCCCGCTTCGGAACGCTGCCCCGAAGCGGGGCGGGGGGGCGGGAACACCTGCCCCAGCCGCCCCGCTTCGGAACGCTGCTCCGAAGCGGGGCGGGGGGGGCGGGAACACCTGCCCCAGCCGCCCCGCTTCGGAACGCTGCTCTGAAGCGGGGCGGGGGGGGGCGGGAACACCTGCCCCAGCCGCCCCGCTTCGGAACGCTGCTCCGAAGCGGGGCGGGGGGGCGGGAACACCTGCCCCAGCCGCCCCGCTTCGGAACGCTGCTCCGAAGCGGGGCGGGGGGGCGGGAACACCTGCCCCAGCCGCCCCGCTTCGGAACGCTGCTCCGAAGCGGGGCGGGGGGGCGGGAACCTCTCACCCCGCCGCCGGGCATCGGAACGCTGCTCCGAAGCGGGGCGGGGGGGGCGGGAACACCTGCCCCAGCCGCCCCGCTTCGGAACGCTGCCCCGAAGCGGGGCGGGGGGGCGGGAACACCTGCCCCAGCCGCCCCGCTTCGGAACGCTGCTCCGAAGCGGGGCGGGGGGGCGGGAACCTCTCACCCCGCCGCCGGGCATTGGAACGCTGCTCCGAAGCGGGGCGGGGGGGGCGGGAACACCTGCCCCAGCCGCCCCGCTTCGGAACGCTGCTCCGAAGCGGGGCGGGGGGGCGGGAACCTCTCACCCCGCCGCCGGGCATCGGAACGAGGTCCTGGACCTCTTCTGAAGGCAGGCGGGGGCAAAAGTCTTTGCTCCCCCCGCCTGCCTTCCCGGGACAGCGGAGACTTCTCCGCTGCCCCGGGCGATCTTAAAATTCTGGCGGGCGGGAGCGAAGCGTTCGCTGCCGACCCCCAGCATTTTAAAATCTCCTCGGGGCAGCGGAGACTTCGCTCCCGCCCGCCAGCATTTTAAAATCGCCCCGGGACAGCAGGGGCTTTTAAAATGCTGGCGGTCGGCAGCAAAGCCCTCCTGTCCCCGGAGCTTGCGGGGCGGGAGGTGGGAAGAAGGGCTTTTCTTCCCACCGCCAGCCTTCAGAACAGCCTTCTGAAGGCTGGCAGTGGGAAGAAAAGCCCTTGTCCCCCCCCCCCGGCCTTCAGAAGAGGTCGGGGGACAGACTGTCCCCGGACCTGGTCTGAAGGCGGTTTCCCTAGGAACGCATTAATTGATTTTCAATGCATTCCTATGGGAAACCCTGCATCGCAAGACGAAAAAACCGCAAGACGAAGAGACTTGCGGAACGAATTAATTTCGTCTTGCGAGGCACCACTGTATCAAACCATTAACGCACAAACAGCTCACTTCTAGTAAAGCGAGCCACTGATTAAGGCGGTAAGGACGGCTGCTTAGATGCTTAGTTAACAAGAATTGCTAACAAAATGTGGTGATCCACATTGTGTGTGAACATGGGTGAGTGGTATGTGTGTAAGGAAGAATAAATGGATGATGGATGAATGGGAGAAAATGGACAGATAATTGGGAATAAGTTTGTGGGAATAAGGATGCTGAACTAGATAGATCAAATATGGGTTTCCTTATGCTCATATCACAACAGGGAAAGGATATCCATTTTAGTTAAATAACAGTGGATTTTACATACCAAGTTATCCAATTTTAAACCACTTTTTCACCTAAGCCCTTCTCAGTAAACCCATGACTGACAGTGCTTCTGTTTCCACAGCAACCTTCCCCTCCAGGGATTTAACCCCCTCCTCTGGCCTACTCTTCTGTAATATCTATATAATTGAACTATTAAAATCTACATGCATTGTTTTCTTCTTTTTAAAAAGTCAATCATGAAATTCTGTTTTTTTTCTTTGAATTGATCGTGTCATAAAAATTAGGACTAGTTACTGAATTTAAAGAAATTTAATTACGTTTGATTTCTTTGTATACTGAAGCCAAGGGGGGGAAATACTAAGGTTCAGAAGCTTACATTCTTGTGTAGAATCTGTCCCCCTGTTCTGCCTGTGAATTATCAAAGCCACCCACCATCCCTCCAACATGTTAGCATTAGCTATTCATTCTCCTTTAACATTAATTTTTAACTCACATTTTTTTACAGGGTGTTGTGTTCGCAGAGAAAAAGGTGAAGTGATTATTCTTATCTAACCTTCGTCTGGTGTTGAATTAGCTCTCTTTTCGCAGAACAGGAGTAACCAAGCAGAATATATATGAAAAATTTCTATACATCTAGAAAGTAGTTTTATTTAAACTGAGATATCCAATATTTTCCTAAGGGTTCCTAGGAGGTAGATTTAATGGGGTAGATGAAATCCTGAAAGTTCATTTGCAAAAAGTTTATAGATATTTAAGACTTATCTACACTTCCACTTGACCTATGCCTAGAAAGTACAGGTCCGATATGTTTTCGGCTTGTCCCATGCTCTCTAGGCATGGGTCTGAATGGTTTTTCATTTGTCACACAGCTTTTCCTGGGAAAACCCACTGATTATCGCTGAATCAAATCCAATGCCAATCCACAGAAAATCCTATTGACATCTGTTTCGATTCAGCAGGAAACAATGTGTTTTGGCAGGTGACAGTGACAGGACAAGTGGAAGTGAATTGGGATTAACAATCAACTTCTATAACAAAGAATAAAGAGAGAGAAATGGCAAGGAGAGCTTTAACTTTAAATCAGAGAGTATGTCATAAAGAGCAATGATGATGTTTTAAAAACCACATAATTTTAATATAGGAATTTGTGTGTGTGTGTGTGTGTGTGTGTGTGTGCACAAAATACCAACTTTTTCAAAGCAGCATTTTTCCTTTAGACATTACAAAGAAAAATGTTACAAGGATTGCTGCATACTCCAAAGATTGCACACTGGAAATGAGGTGGTTGATGTAAACATAAAGGCCTATTTAGATTTGTGGTGGCTGACAATTACACACCACACACACACACACACACACACACACACACACTCAAATCCAACTGTAGTTTAAAATAATTCCCACTGGTTTATCAATTAATGCCTCCTCCCAGGGAAGAATGGGAACTGAAGTGGCTTTGTCATGCTGGCCACATGACCCAGAAGCTGTATCCTGGCTCCCTCGCCCAATAAAGCGAGATGAGCACCCCAACCCCAGAGTTGGCCACGACTGGACCTAATGGTCAGGGGTCCCTTTACCTTTACCTTGATTATTGCTTTCATTTTATGGATCAATGGTCTCATTAGATAGTAAAAATCATGTTAAATTGCTGTTTTAGGGTCTCGAACAGATCAATCCGTTTTGCATTACTTTCTATGGGAAAGCGTGGCTTGGTTTTGGAACACTTTGGTTTTGGAACAGACTTCCGGAACGGATTAATTTTGAGAACCAAGGTACCACTGTATTGCTTTAAATGTATGGAGCAGCTGTGGCCTAACTCAGCTGAATACAAGTGACTGAAATTTTATTTATTGTTATAATAGTATGTGATAGTACCCATCCTCCCTTCCATAACTGTCTGGTAGCCTTGTTCTCTATACCATAAGCTTGTCTTTGATACTGGTAGTCTTTGTTTACAACACAGTGCTGGGATGTTCCCTGTGATACTGTCAGCCGTGTGATAATTGGCCAGTTTTCTCTACTACAATTACTGCTGAACCTAAAAATAGCTAAACCTTGCCTTGGCCACTCATCTAATTTTACAGGAAATGAAAAACAATGAATTGCCCTACAAAAATGGTTTTGAATTCATGCCAGGGAACCATTGATATGAACTGAGTCTAGAAGTTTAAACAGGAGCAAAATTGGAGTTAATTTGTTAAGAACTGGAATCATCTACAAGTTTTTTAAAATATTATGGAAATAATAGTAATATTGTTTAAAATGACATGATATTTAACGTGGGCAGGTAGTTACCTAACAAAGTCCAGGTATTCTAAGCAATTTGCTTTGTTCTTAAAATGCACCAGCCTTTAAAAAAAAATAACTTTTTTGTTCTAACTGAGCATTGGAAAACCGAATCAGGCCTGATGGCTGGATCTAAAACTGGCCCATTAGCCAGAGGCCATTTTGGAAGGTGGGCAGTGCTGTCATTAGGAAATTCAAAGTTCAAGCCAAGGTCATGCTTATTTAAAAGGCAGCAGACAGAAGCTTATTCCTGAGCTTAGTGCTGTGCTCCTACAGTGCTAAGATCACAAATAAGCCCCAGTCTGCCATCCTTTAAAGTGCAGGCTGAAGCTTTTTCTACCGAATGCCTTTTTCCATCTCTGCCTTTTGAAGAGCAACCAGTGGCTTATCTCCAATCTCAGTATTGCTCTTTGACATTTACTGCATTGTTTACTGACAGTCTACTGTCAAATAGCAGACAGAAGCTTCTTCTTCCTCCTCCTCCTCCTCTTCCTCCTCATTTCATATGCCGCCCATTGTAGAGACAGAATGGACCTCAAAGGTCATCCACAAACACCTATGCCAATAAAGGAAATCTACTGCTACAAAATCCCTGCATATGACGCTAAATTTAATTCACATCAGTGGGCGTGCTATGACACAAAAATGAACATCATTGGACATTATGGCTACTCCCCCACCATTTCAGCTCATATATGCTTCTGTTCCACCACAAAAAACAAAAACAAACAAACAAAAAAAAAAAAAACAGCAGGAAAAGAACTGTATACTGGTATACTACCCCAAATTTCATCACGTTACTACAGTGGTGCCTCGCAAGACGAAATTAATCCGTTCTGCGAGTCTCTTCGTCTTGCGGTTTTTTTCATCTTGCAAAGCACAGCTATTAGCGGCTTAGAGGCTATTAACGGCTTAGCGGCTTTAAGAAAAAGGAAACAAACTCGCAAGACGTTCCGTCTTGCGAAGCAAGCCCATAGGGAAATTCGTCTTGCGGAACGACTCAAAAAACGGAAAACCCTTTCGTCTAGTGTGTTTTTCGTCTTGCGAGGCATTCGTCTTGCGGGGCACCACTGTACTGCAATTTTTTGGGTTAAGGGGTCTGCAAATGGATTTTTAGTTTTCCAGATGTGGCTTTTATGTCACGTGGAAGCTCAAATATAATAATGAAATTAACAGTTCGGGAAACATTGAAGAATTGAAATAAACTGTTGTATGAACGCAACCAAAGTGTGTCTATGCCACAGGAAGTGCTCGGTACAAAACAGCCTTAGCTAGAGCTTCTTGTTTTAGTTAGTAAGCCAACATGAAGCCAGAATCTGATTTAAAGAATTACTTATTTACAATATTTGTATGCTACCCAATAAGGTAAGTTCCCTGGAGAGCATCTAACAGAAATAAACACAAATCAACATAAAACAAGATAATAAATTGATAAAAATCAATATAGCACAAAATCCAATATAACAGAAAACCAGCAACAGAAAACAAAATCAATACAACAAAGCTCTCAGCAGCACCAAACCATAATCACAGTTCTAAAGCAGGCATACAGTGGGAGGAAAGGTGCCTGGGGAGAATGAGGTGTGAAGGTCCAATGGTCATTCTCAGCTTGCTAAAACCATGGTTTACCAAGCCAGGAAAACTATGTCTGAGAAGATCAGCAGGCTAAAAGCTTGGCCAGAGCTCTCGGGGGGCAGGGGTGGGTTTGAAGATACAGTGGTACCTCAGGTTACGAACTTAATTTGTTCCAGAGGTCCGTTCTTAACCCAAAACTGAGGCATGCTTTCGCTAATGGGGCCTGCTGCTGCTGCACTGCTGGCGCGCGATTTCCATTCTCATCCTGGGGCAAAGTTCTTAACCCAAGGTACTACTTCCGGGTTAGCAGAGTTTGTAACCCAAAGTGTTTGTAACCCAAAGCGTTTGTAACCCGAGGTACCACTGTACCTAAATTGGAACTGGTGCCATGCTAATAGCAATAATCTCACTTGACTTTCCCATCTGACATGTAATATGAACAATCTGCTTAAAAGAAATTGATGTTTACTGTCTCCTTGGTTGCTCTAATTTGACAAGTCAGTTTCTCTGCCATGGCAAGCCAGCATATTCATCCACACTTTAGTTATACCATGCATCAATCGAGAGTCCTTCAAATATGTTTCAACAGTGCACAATCTCTAACCTAGCAACAATCAGGAGAAAAGTTAACTTTTTAGAGTATCGTATGTGCTGTATGGACTCTTCCGTAATTCCCAGAAGGGCCAACAACATATTCTTTCCAATTATCTCAGCCAATTCTGAGAACTGCTCTCTGTCTTGAAACAGAGTGCCATGGAACAACACAACAGTTCAATAAGCTGCAGGCATAGCACCAGCAGGAACAGTGGGAAGAATACTCCACTCCTTGCTGATGAGGACAGCAAATATAACTTTTCTTAAGATATGAAAACTAAAGCTTAGGCTACAATTCAACTATTTGTCTTTAAGATGACCAAAGAATCTCCGTTCTTTTCTGAACTGGGTCTTTTAAGAACAAAAATGATGACGGGAACACAATGACAATAAACATCTTGTCAATTATGCCCAATTACTACAAACTAGCATTTAAGCAGGCAGTTCATTAATGGAAAGGTAGCTAACATAGACAGCAGGCTGCCATGCAAATGAAGAGAAGTATCTCTTATATAAATTCCTGCTTACACTGGCCTACTGTATCATCTACATAATCACACAGTTTTTGCATGATTACTGTGGCTTTTTGAACTTGATGCAAACTTCTTGCACTTTTATGTTGCCTCTGCCATTTTGCCAAATTGAAAGACTGCTGTCAGATCCTATCAAAATATTCAAAGTTATCAGAAGTATAACTGGGTCTCTTGGTTTTTTATTGGGGGGGCGGGGACCAGTCTATCTGGGTTCATGGGCATATTTGGAATTTTCAAAATGTTGCAGGTGTCATTTTGAAACTGCTGCAATGAGGGGCTTGTTCAGTCACAAAATGGCTGCTGTGGGGGCCACAATGCCCACTCACTCCCGCTGCTCTCTTTGGGGAAGGAGTTTGGGCATTAGAAGGCAAGCAGGTAAGAAGGGAAAAAAGAACACACAGACCCTAGAGAAGTGGGGGGGAAACCAAACGCCCGCCAATACAGACAAATCCAGACCTTGAAAGGAGGGAACGTAAAACACAGTTGACCCCCCCCCCTTTAGACAGAGATGGGGAAGAAAACCAAGCCCAGACCTCCAGATCCTAGAAAGGAGAAAAAGCATATAAACACAGACCCACTAGATCCTGGAGAAAGCAAATATACAATATACGTTGCTATCTCTCCCTCCTTACGCTGCCCACCAGCCCTCTTCCACCCATTGGCTTTCTCTAACCACCCATTACCTTTTCCTTTTTTTCTTTCACGAGGCTTTGCTCCCTGTAAGCTCTGTGTTCTGCTCTGAGGTGTGGATCTCGGTTTGGAAAGCTGAAACGAGGAGTAGGAAGGACCAACATTCCTTCCACATCTCAACTTGTTTTCAGAACTGAAGCTGCCCCCTCCTTCCCACTTCCAAAGGAGGAGGAAAAGGTATCTCCTGGAAAAGTGGGTGGGGCCAGGAGAATAGGGAGGCTTTACAGGCATTCCATGAGTGCTACTTTGGGGGTCCCAGATATAAACCATGGGTTAAAACCACCCCGATACCTACAGTTGTGTTTCGTCTGCAGTAAGACAGAAATATGCATTATGCCATTGAGGTAAAACTCATGACAACAAACTATAACACAAGTATGGTAACTTGCCACCCATTTAATTATTTAGAGGTGGAAACCCTGCCTTTCTCCCTCCAAAAGGGGGTACCTTATATTATTATTTTTGAAAAAAGTTAATGATTATTTGACCTGGAAGAAAGTAGCTTTAAATCAGGGACATACTTTCTTCAGACTTTCAGTATCTACTTTGCTTTATGCTAAAATTGGAAGCTTCACCAACCATGCCGAAGTGAAAAATAATGGAATACTGCAATGGGTGAGAAACTGTCTTTCAAACTGAGGCTGCAGAAAGAATAATAATCAACACTGGACTATTATAACACGTTTGTGATTTATATTAGAGAGCACAGAGCCACAGCAGGAATGACTGGGCATTTCTCAGGCTTTGGGACAAGGACTAGAGCTGACAAAGATGTATGTGGGGTGGAATTGCTGTGAAACTGGAAAAGCCTCCTTTTCCCATGAGGTTTCTAGAAATGTGTTGATGCTGTATTTTTTATTTGCGTCAAGCTATATTGCTCTGTACAATGCCTTCTACTGATTTATTCTTTTCTGAGGGGAAGGAGGATTGAACTGGTCACTTATTTAACCGTTCTTACCAAGGAGGAATCCTTTATGGTTTGGGGGTTTTTCAGGAGGGAGAGAGTAACGTCTTCCTTCAATTTTTTTTTTTTAAGGAATAGGAGCCAGACATACCCTTAGAATTAAAGAATGTAGTATCTTTGAGCACGTGCTCAGTCCAGGAATTTGTTTATAATACCAGAACAAAGTTCATGTTTCTTGCCACCCAGAAATCCTCTCGTGGCTTCCATCCAAGCTTTGGTGATTTCACTGGCCTAATTTGGAGCGGAGGAGCCTTTTTCATATGTTGCTTTTGTTAAATAACCGGGAATCAAAAATCTTGATCTTCTAAATCTATTACAAATCACCAAGAGATCTGCAAGTAGATCCCAAACTACTTTTTTTGTACCCCTTCTTTAAATGTATAATCATTTCCGCATAGAGAATTATTTATGTGTTTATAGAGTACCTCACCTATCTTCCAAAACAGATCAAAATTTACCACTTTAACTCCATCCCCAAATAAAACCCAACACTTCCCCCCAAATTATAGATGGTAAATATATGCTGGTTTTTTGTGGACCATGTCTTATTAAAGTATATATATTTCAAAATACTGTCTTTCTGGCATGATATTAATTTTCCAGTGTTCAGTATAAGCGAATGGAATAACTGTTTTAGTTAGAGGGGAAAATGTGTCAAGTTTTTGTCAAAGATATACCTAAAAGCACACATAACCAAGTGAAATATCCTGCCTAGTTCCAAGTTTTTTTCCATTTATCATAAATCCTCTATTATATACTAACCTGACTCTTACTTAAACAAAATTCAGATGAGCTGAAAGGAAAAAGCTGATCCTCAAGTTTTATTCTTATTCAAGCTCTTAAAAATAGGATATTATTGAAAAAATGGATAAAGGTTAAATTGAAAAAATGGACTGTTAGGTCCAGTCGCGGACGACTCTGGGGTTACAGCGCTCATCTCGCTTTATTGGCCGAGGGAGCCTGCGTACAGGTTCTGGGTCATGTGGCCAGCATGACAAAGCCACTTCTGGCGAACCAGAGCAGCGCACGGAAACACCGTTTACCTTCCTGCCGGAGCGGTACCTATTTATCTACTTGCACTTTGACGTGCTTTCGAACTGCTAGGTTGGCGGGAGCAGGGACCAAGCAACGAGAGCTGACCCCATCGCGGGGATTCGAACCACCGACCTTCTGATCAGCAAGCCCTAGACTTTGTGGTTTAGACCACAGCGCCACCCACATTCCCCCCCCCCAAAAAAGTGGATACATATCACATAAATGAAAACAAGCACCAAAATGCCCGATAGAACCAATATAATAAATTAGTATTGATAAGCAGAGGGGGAAACATATCAACTTGGTTCCGTATGCATAGTTATGTTCCAGTCCAAATTAAGCACATTTAAGTTCCACAGTTTACAGTTGGGGAGTTCCAAGTATGTGCATCACTCTCAGCTATTGAAATAAGTAGGACTGAAAAGTAGTCAACTTTGGCAGGATCAGGCTCTAAGTCTTTAAAGTGTGTGTGTATTTCATTATAATACTGATTTTAAAAGAACGCTAAGTTTTGTAACAACTTGCACCCCACCAAATGTTATGTATTATGATAAGCTGATATTTACTTTGGAATGGGGATACTGTATAACTAAAACATGGAGTAATTACATAGTTGGTGGACTGAGTGAGAGGAGCAGTCACTGTAAGTGAGGTTTGAGAGAGGAGAAATGGCCATAATAAATCAGGTGTAGTGTATGAGGAACATTCCCTTTCCTGTGAAAAAAACACCTCCCTCAAACACAAAGCAAAACAAAAATGCTTTCTGTAAGTTTCCACTGGCCTCCAATCATTAATTTAGAATGCTGGTTTTCAGGCTTACACAAGTACATTGTTCTGTAAGAAGCACTTACTATTGTGCACAATCAATCAACTGGTATTCATTTGATCTCTCGAAGCATGCCTTTACTCCTTCGTCGTCCCAGAGCTTTTTTGCGTGTTCAAAGAATTCCTGAAAATTAGAAATGTGATAACATATTAATTTTGATGAAATATTTGAATTATGACTCATATTTATATAGAAAGAGATATAATCAACTAAACTCTTCTTAAGAGGTCCAGGAAGCTCCCCAACATACTGTTTCCCCCCCAAATATTTTGTTGTTGCACCCTTTCAAAAATGGAAGAAGTTACAATACTGGTAAACCGCAAGCAGGATACTATGCTCTCTGCCTAAAAGAACTGACCCATATCTCAACTTCGGAATTTAAATTTTATTGTCAAGAACAACAACAACAACAACAATAATAAATCTTTATTGTCATTGCCCCCTCTCGGGGACAACAAAATTACTTGGCTGCTCCATCCACCCAGCCTTTGGAGCGTAGCCATGCATATTTTTGCAGCAAAATAAAATCTTTAACATGACACCTCTTTGTGGTTTTAAAAAATTGTATACTGTTTTAATTTTATTTGACTTATTTATGTTATGATTTGAAAAAGATACATACATCATTTCACTTGCTCATTTTGGACGGGCTTTCAAACTTAAATGGGTTGGAGGGAGGCATCAAATACAGGGACACCCCCACCCCGTCTTAGGTGAGACTGATATGTGTGCGCATGCACACAGCGCTGAACCTGGAAGTGACCCAGAAACGTCATTTAAAAGTCACTAAAAGGGCAGAACAGAGGAGGAAGCAGAACAGGGCAGAACGGGGGTGTTTCAATTGCATGTGATTTCATGCAGGCACGCAATGACCCAGAATGCAACCCCTGAGCAAATCACAGACAAAGCACACCACTTAAGAGCTTGGGTAAGATCTGAAGCTAGCCTCCTCTCAGGTTAAGTTTTTACTTTGGATTCTTTATTATGTAAAGGCACCTTCAAAAAAGAAATTCCCCCTGGGTTTCCAAAAAACGGAATCATCAGCATATGTAATACTGTTGGTTGCATGCAACTAGGTTTTATTCAGAAGAACACCTGTCATGGGTCTACTCTGAGTCGGACTAACATGGATATTTTCTGTATATGCAAATTATGACATGCATCATTCCGAAGAGCTAATTCACACAATCAGGTGATGATAAAGAGAATGGTTCTTGATGAATACTGCATTCACATTACTATTTACGACAGCTAATATGTGATACTGTTAATAACTTCAAACATATGCAATTATAAAATAAAGTTGGTCATGTGAATCAACACAAATAAAATATGAAAGAACAAGTTTGCTTCTATCCCTTCTCTTTTTAGAAATGTCTTGGAAATGTTTCTGAATTCTATATTTCAGCTTTAAATAGTCAAGTGGCTCTGAAAGATTAATTTAATGTATGTATAAACCTCCTGTACCGTTTCTAGTACTTTATGCACTCAATGACTAGCTTGACAGTTCAAACAGCCAGATAAAAAATTGCTGTAATTATAGGTGCTGTCTATCACAATTTCCATTTAAAATGTAACTTCACCCTGAGTCATACATAGGTCCTAGCAGAAGGTGGGATGTTACTTTAAAGTTAACAGGTTCTTGAAAAAGAAATGGGGGGGGGGGGGGAGAGAGACAACTAGTGAGGTTTTTAGTAAGGAAAAAATCTTTTTACATATTACTCATTAGATCAGGTCTCAAGAATTTCATTACCTTCAGCTCCAAAATGACTTCCTGCTTCAAACAAAAGGGAAAAAATGCAGTGCACATAGAGGTTGCTAGATTTTTAAAAAAAATTAAAATGGTTTGAAAGGATGTGCTCATATTAGTTTATCCAAGTGTCAGAATTCTATGGAAAATTAATCAATTCACTAGAAAGTAAACATTTATTGATTTTAAAAACAGAATAAAATATTCCACTCAGAAGAGGAGACCATCACTTGGAAAGGTTCAAATGCTTGCATACCTATGTTAGCAAAAGACATTTCACACTATTAAAATTCTGACAGGTGTGTGTTTGTGTCTGACTGGAGGCAAATTCTCTAACTCTGGACCATTTTAAGATCACATCCCTTTTAACAATGCTTTGTTGTTTTGATTTATTCTGTGTTGAACATAATCAAACATGTTTGATCAGTAGTCCTTTGGTATATGATCAGGCAGCAGACTGAAATCTAAACCACTTTGATAAATCCTTTAAAAAACACTGCTGTGGCTGCTTTTTCTCTTTTTAACTATGACTGTCCTTTCACACCACAGGTGAAATTTAAATTGATAAAAGTACTTCTAAAAAGCGGATTTCCCTCAGGTGAACATAAGATAGCTAATGTTTTCTTCAACTACAAAAAGCCCACAAAAGCAAGCCTAGAGAGACTATGGTCAGCAGGTTCCATGAACTCTCTTTGTTGTGAGATTTGAGGAGGTGGTTTGTTAGTTTGTTTGCGCCCCGGGTGAGAGACAAGGTGGAAGGGTAGAGTCCTGGGTGGGAACCAGGAGGTTGAGAAGTGTTGCATAGGCAAGTGTTTCAGAAGGAAAAATAATTGTTTTTGTTTTTTAGAAGGACCATGCTGGATGGGGAACATAGGTTAAACACCTAGGAAGAGCTGAGCTAAATAAAAGGTTGGGCTTGAGCTGTGAGCTTTAAGCACAGAAAGGTTACCAGTGTATAATTAATCAGTTTGTTTAGCCAAGGGCCATCACAAAAGAACAGTGTCCGAACAGAAAAGAAATGGGTAGGGCTGATCCAACTGGCCCACAAGATAGTAAAAGCCACACTTTTTTCCAGCTCAGTATGAAAAGGAGCCTGCCCTTGGAACAAAGAATGGCAGTTCAGGAAACATGCCCATTCAACAGTGTTATTTTTGACAATAGGTAAACCTCAGACGGACGCGGGTGGCGCTGTGGGTAAAACCTCAGTGCCTAGGACTTGCCGATCGCACGGTCGGCGGTTCGAATCCACGCGGCGGGGTGCGCTCCCGTCGTTCGGTCCCAGCGCCTGCCAACCTAGCAGTTCAAAAGCACCCCCGGGTGCAAGTCGATAAATAGGGACCGCTTACTGGCGGGAAGGTAAACGGCGTTCCGTGTGCTGCGCTGGCTCGCCAGATGCAGCTTGTCATGCTGGCCACGTGACCCGGAAGTGTCTGCGGACAGCGCTGGCTCCCGGCCTATAGAGTGAGATGAGCGCACAACCCTGGAGTCTGGCAAGACTGGCCCGTACGGGCAGGGGTACCTTTACCTTAAACCTCAGACATTAGGATAGAAGAACTACTTGTTAAAGGATTCACGTGGCTGCATTAATAAACAACAAGGTTGAAAGTACAGTCACTTTACTTAGAAGTCTCGTTTCACTCAGTTCAACAGGACATCCTCTTAGAAGTGTGCGAACTGATTTTAACTTTAAGCAGCAATCCGCCTCAAACTATGTGGACTGTGTCTTCTCTCTCCTACTATGTTAGTCATAACTCTGAAAAATGCTGGACTTGGTAAACTCTCACATTTCCTAATTTAGACTTTTTGCAGCTCAGAGCAGATGCTTTAGTATTGCTCATAAACATCCTCAGCGTACAACAAGAGTATGCAATAATTATGTCCTGAGTACTGTATAGTTCTTCCTAGAGATTTATTAAGGCACTGCACTGTTTATTATTTTACAGTAAACTGTCTTTCCCTTCTTATAATTAGGAACAAACTCATTCAACATTCAAATAATTGCACATAGAGTACATCATCATCATCATCATCACCATCACCATCATCATTTCTAAATGCCATTCCTGATCACTAACCAGGCTGGCTGGGCTGGTGGCATTGAAGTTGGACAACACCTGTAAATGCTCAGAAAGTCACTATTCCTACAAGAACCTATTTTTTGAAGGAGGAAAACTTGTCCATTAACCTATGCATTTACTTTAAAAGTGAGTGTATCTTTAAAGATTGTGATGAAATCTGGTGGGCACCCATGACTGATTATCAGGGGCGTCTTACCCATAGAGGTTGGCGTCAAGAGTTCTGGAGGGCGCCAGGGAAGAGCGAGAGGCTGGATGCGGCTTCCCCTGGCATCAGCTCGCCAGCCTCGCCCGCCTCCACCATGCCGCGCCAAAGCAGCACCGCACCTGGAGCCTTCATCTGCCATGGCCACCATAGCACAAAGCGGCAAGTTGAGCCAGGAGGTGGCGCGTCCAGCCTCCGCCTCTTTCCCATTGGAGGAGCTGCCCTCCAGCCACTGCCTGCCTCCTCCAGCAGCGCCGTCCACCCTAAAAAAGGTCGACAACTCTGGGAAACGGGGGCGGATCTGCACCACGGCGCTGGATATGCTTAAGACGGTCCTGCTGATTATCATAAAAAGAAGAGAGATCATACAGGAATGCTCTCTGTCTTGAATAATTATTGGCACAAGGACTTTTGTTTAGGTAGTTCCTGTGTTAAAATTGTTTGCTCACCTATAGGTAAAATAGGGAGTTAAAATATAGCTATTTTTCTGAATGGTAAAAAGTTCAAAATCTGTGATAATTTGTCTCAAACATTTGATATTTTTAACATAGACATGATTTAGCCTAAGAGAGGTTAAGGAGCAATCCTATACACAAGAAGCTGGTGTAAAGCAATACAATGCAAATTAAGTTGGCATAAAGTTACACTAGATCAAAACCCTGTTCAGCAGTAGGACTGCTACTGCTGCTCTGCCTTAGCTTGAAAGCGGGAAAACAAGCCTATAAAATATGCTAGGTTGCTAGGTCATGTGACTGAGCTGAACAGGCTTCATATGCAGCCCAAGTCTCCCCTTTCTGGTCCTGCCCCACCATGCCCTTTTTGGGGACTCTTCTCAGCCAACTGATCTGTGATTAGCAAGTTACGCTGGTGTATCATTGGCTGTGCCAGGGTTGGGGAGCCAGGAATCAGCTGACTGAGCTAGAGATCTGCTGCATCCTAAGATGTTCAACCTGGTTCACCTTGCCATTGGATTGCCCCCTAAATGTGACAACAACATCAACTGAGTTGAGTGACATGGTAAATACATTATGGCAGGTTGCTGGAACCTACATCACAGAAAACAGGCACCTGAAAATAGGTCTTACATGTTCTTCCTCCAAATTAAAGTGACAAACAGACCATGGATGAACAGGGCATAATTCCTCCATAGCCATTCTCCTACGAAGAACGCTTAATATAATCAAATGTCAATGCTAAATGCGTAGTTCAGAGTCTATTTGCTGCATCCCTTGTCATATTTGATTTGGATGTTTTGCTCTTTTAAAATATTTCACAACATTAAACACAATCTAAAATAAATATCCACACACTCATATTTTAAACAAACAAGCAGATTCCCATGATAATCATGCTTTTGTTTAGAAGACAGGAAATGTCCCCTATGGCTTCAACACAGCCACCTTTCAATGCTGCATGTACAGGTTTGTTCAAAGGAGTTTCCAGTATTTTGCTGTGGAGACACAGCAGCTTACTGTCCCATCTACTGAGCTAGCAACAAAGACAAACAAAGAGGGTTGTAATATGCAAATAAATCTCTTTCCCTTAATTTTTCAGCACAACTTACAACAAAAGCTTCATTAGCACACAACCTGAGACATAACACTCATTAAAACTCATTTAGGAATAGCCAAGTTGGAAGCCAAGGGACCTGCTTAACATGATGTTCAAAGTCTCTGTGTACACCTGCTTTAGTGTACACTTAATTAAGAGGGCAACCCTTGGGAGAAGATTATCTCTACCCCCAGCAGGCCTTTTTTCTAGAATAATTTCTAGGTGTGCAATAATCATGCAATTACTCTTGCTAATTAGTGAAAGCTATCACTACTGACAGAAGTAGCCCTTTCCCTAATTTTCTAAATATTCTACATATTCTTCGCAAGGTCATTTTGTTTCCATTACATCTCATCACATCAACAACTTGATGAATTGTACTATGAGCTTTTAAGAAAAGTGATTTGATGTATCAAACATTAGCCTGGAGAGTCAGTAAACAGTGTTCTCTCTTTCCTCCTCAGGATGTATTTGTGTAGGTCCAAGAGACTGGTATGACGTAATCAACTCCTAGCAGAATACTGCCATGCCATGCCACTGCAAGTGTCTGATGAAACAAATTATTTCTGTACGTAATACACCTTCATAAACAAAACACACAACTGTCCTTTGTTACTCCATAAGCCTGTGAACAGGGGCTCATTTTCATGTCCTTTTACATTCCTCTTTCAGCAAGCAGATTTATTTGCAACTTCATCCTATTTTTTAAGCATGTGGATGGATTTACCAAAGTATATAATTATAGATTACAGAATTTAAACATAGATACACTGTGTGAAATCATACACATTGGTGATGGCACTCAAGTAAACCATTTGTGTTTATTTCTAATAGGTACTTAAGAACAGCTTCATTGGATCAGCCCAAAGGTCTCCCTAATCTACTATTCCATCTGTAGTCAATAAAATAAATGCCTGTAGACAGCTCACAAGCAGGGTATGATGTTAATGGTAATCCCTTGTTTATCCCCAGCATGTAGTAACTGGAGGTATTCAGCCTCTGTACATTTATCTATCTGTCCAATAAGCTCAAAGACAAACCTATTCTCCATTAATTTGTTTTAATTTTTGCCAAGCTGGTATCTGGTCATCCTAGAGGAGCATCTGCTGATTTATCTAACAGTAGAAGCCAAATTGATGAATGGAGGGAAGGTTCATGAATTCTAGGGAATGTCAACGGACTGAAGTCCAGAACTGTGCTTATTCTGAGTTTAGCTACAGTAAAATTTGGAGAATGGTAAGTAAAGTTATTGGGGGGGTTTTGTTGCACATTTCAGTCTGTGACATTATTTTATGAAGTTTGCAATAGTGAATTTTACATCCTCCCTTGACAAGGCATAGAAAAGGGCAAGCACATGCTACTTCCTGCTCTGTAAGCAAGGTTCATATCCATCAGACAAACCAATCTAGTCAATCTGTTCCCCATGCTGCACCAAATGCTGTTCTGGAGGATTGCCCAACCTTCTGGACTTGCTTGGAAGGCGGAGGAGAGATAGATGAGGGGATGGCAGTGGAAGAGTGGTAGGAGATCCTGGAAGAAAACTGATTGTGGTTCTTGGGGTTCAAGCCAGGATACATACTGAAAATGGGAGTTTAAATTAATTAAATATTTAAGCATAATTAATAAGCTCAAAATGGGACGCGGGTGGCGCTGTGGGTAAAAGCCTCAGCGCCTAGGGCTTGCTGATCGAAAGGTCGGTGGTTCGAATCCCCGCGGCGGGGTGCGCTCCTGTTGTTCGGTCCCAGCGCCTGCCAACCTAGCAGTTCGAAAGCACTCCCAGGTGCAAGTAGATAAATAGGGACCGCTTACTAGCGGGAAGGTAAACGGTGTTTCCGTGTGCGGCTCTGGCTCGCCAGAGCAGCAATGTCACGCTGGCCACGTGACCCGGAAGTGTCTCCGGACAGCGCTGGCCCCCGGCCTCTTGAGTGAGATGGGCGCACAACCCTAGAGTCTGTCAAGACTGGCCCGTACGGGCAGGGGTACCTTTACCTTTACCTTTAATAAGCTCAAAGCTTTAATCAGTTCCCAGCTCCAAAACTTACTGTCTTGTAAATAGTTTTGTGTGCACAAATAATGTTAGTAAAGTTAGGCAGTCAGAACAAGAATTCTTACAAAGTTTATTAATTCCATTCATTTAATTAAAATCCCATATAATCTTCATTACAAGTCAAAGAAAGAATAGCATTTTCTGCCTCTTTTACATTACAATCCTATATATTACTCTCAAGTAAGTCTCACTGAGCTCAACGGGACTTATTCCCCAGGAAAGTTTGTATAGGTTTGCAGCCTGAAGCACATAAAGTATCACTGATGCTTAGTGTTACAACACTACAAAAATTAACAATTCAGAAATTCAGTTATATTTGAAACCTTTTTGATTTCAGTAACTTCTTAATTACAGTTAAGGAAGATAGCTCTTCAGAAGCCAGTAAGTTCATTTGATAATATTACTAGCCATCATTTAATACTTTATTCTTATAAACTAGATGAATATTTCATGCAAAACATTTCTTCAGTAACAAAGAACGAGAATAGATATGATAAATGTTAGGAACAGGAAATGTTTCAGCTTAGAATCCATCTACACTGGACACTCAACTGCATGCAGTTTTTGGACTTTTTAAAAAAGAAAAGAAATCAAATACACCCAGCCTATTAGAAAGGGACAAAATTAAAGTGAGCTTGAAAATAGAAGCCTGGGAAACTGACATAGACGCTTCCTCCCCCTTTATCACCAAACATAGACACAGTAGTACCCTGGTTCTTGAACTTAATCCATTCCGCGAGTCCGTTCAACTCCCAAAACTTGGTTCGAAAACCAAGGCATGGCTTCCGATTGGCTGCAGGAGGCTTCCTGCACGCAATCGGAAGCTGTGTCGTACGTTCAGCTTCTGGAAAACGTTCGCAAACTGGAACACTTCCCATATTTTCCCGTGTATAAGAGATTTTTTATTATTAAAAATGCTAAAAATTGGGGGTCATCTTATACACAGATAGTGCAGCAGTAGGATGGGCAGTCGGTGGCTGCCACGAGCAGGAGACTGTCAGCGCTGTTTGGGCGTGTGATTGGTGGCTGCTGCAAGGTTTGCTGGTGATTGGCTGCTGTGGCAATTGGGCAGGCGATCGGTGGCTGCTGGTAGTGAGTGGGCAAATGATTGGTGGCTTTGTTGATGCATTCAATTGGCAGCGGTGGTCAGGCGTGTGAGCGACTGTTGGCAATCCCCCCCCCCAAACTTAACAACTCTGGGCAATCTCTCCCCATTTCCTCAATTTGGAGTCCCCAAAAATAGGGGTCACCCTATATGCGAAAAAATATGGTACTTCCAGGTTTGCAGTGTTCGGGAGCCAATTTGTTTGACAACTAAGCCGTTCAGGAACTAAGGTACCACAGTACACAGTCTAGAGGCACTATAGCTCAATGGTTTGGGAGCAGAAGGTACATCCCTGGCAACTGGTTTTTTTTATTTAAAGGATCATATAGCAGGTTAGGTCAAATACCTCTGTCACAGACCCTAGAGAACCACTGACAGTGAACACTGGTTATGCTGCACTAGATGGATAAAAGATTGACATGGCATAAGGCAGCTTCCCAAGTTCCTTTAATTGTTCTTTTTCACATCTATTATTTACTAGACAGTGCAATCCTATGTATGCTTACTTTGGAGTAAGTCCTGCTATGCCCAATAAGGCTTAGTCCTTAGTAAGTGTGTTTAGGATTGACATATATCTTGTTGCTAATTTTTTCATAATGGAGAAAAAGGTGTTTTACCAAGATAAAAACCAACCAATCAACCAGTGTATCACAAATACCCAGTAAAGATCAGGGATGAAATTAGAACTCATACTCAACAAAAAATAAAAACTGGAGCTTATACAGTATTTTTCTGGGTTTCGCTGTGTGTACATGCGCAGATGTGCTCTATGCACCGCGTGCATGCGCAGAAACGGCACCTCCGGATATGCACACCTCGCGATCCGACCAGAGCTCCGGAACAGATCATGTGCGCAACCGGAGGTGCTGCTGTACTCAACGAAATATTAATTAATTAATTAATTAATTAAATTAATTATGTTTTAATCAACTGATGTGATTGTGAAACATGAATACTCTGTGTGAGAGAGGAGAGAATCCCTAAAGTTTTTGTAAGTACCTATACTTTCAGGATCATTTCTACAGTGTCAAAGTTGAGAATTGTGCTCGAAAGTGTTTGGCTCAAAAGTGAACCATGAGGTGGAGTCAAAGTGTTTTCTTCTGAGAAGCCAAGTGGGCAGCGTTACATTTCTGGAGCTGCTACCTGTTATTGATAACTGTTGTACCTTCTTTTTATTAAAGAGAGTGGAGGGAGAGAACACAGACTGAGTGGTGAAATAACATACACCTCCTCAAACCTAGGTACAGTGGTACCTCGGGTTAAGTACTTAATTCGTTCCGGAGGTCCATACTTAACCTGAAACTGAAATGAATTGCAGGCATCTTCCTCCTTCTCTTTGCCCCATTCTCATACAGCGGTTTGAAAAACATGCCAAATCATGGTTGAAGTAAAACTTAGAACTGAAAGTGAAGCAATGTACAGTGGTACCTTGGGTTAAGTACTTAATTCGTTCTGGAGGTCCGTTCTTAACCTGAAACTGTTCTTAACCTGAAGCACCACTTTACCTAATGGGGCCTCCTGCTGCTGCTGCGCCGCCGGAGCACAATTTCTGTTCTCATCCTGAAGCAAAGTTCTTAACCTGAAGCACTATTTCTGGGTTAGCGGAGTCTGTAACCTGAAGCATATGTAACCTGAAGCGTATGTAACCTGAGGTACCACTGTACCTATATTAAAAATAATATGTAAAATTTACTAACCAACAATCAAAAGGTTTTTTTTAATTAATCTATGCCATTACATAACTAAACGCTGCAGTCCTAGATGAAAAGCATTATAGCTCAAGCAATTTAACAACAACAAAAGTTTTTATATATTACAAAAGCAGTCTTCACAAACCTGCCTAAATGAAAAGCCTTTACAGTGATTTCTAATAACTGGTAAAGACAATAATTCCTTTGGGATCATAAAGGACTTTTTCTGACCTGCAGCTACACAATTCCTAATGGAAGGCTTCTCCGATAGATCATAATGGGGTGGGAGTCTGTGTCTCAAGGGTTCTGAGGAACTCCCTAAGATATTCAGAGCCTCGGCTGTTCAGGACTTAATAGGTAAACACCAGCATTTTGAATTGAACCCGAAAACTAAATAGTACTATAGTACTCTAGGTTTTCTCTCTGTATTTTACTTTGGAGGGAATATTATCAAAATGCAGAGTGAGCACACCTTTTAAATATCCATCAGGCTCTTAGTTTCTTATGTGTTCTAGGAAATGCAATCTGATTTGTCATCATGCTGGATGAAAGCTCAGTTATACACAAAAGCAAAATATGGCATTTCTTAAAAATGTGAATATTCAAAATGAGTTGGAAGACTCAATTTAGAATATTTTTCCATATATAAACATATGTGAGTCACCAAATTAACATTTAAAATTTTTACCCTTTCTTCTAATTTTGGAAGTGGTACTCTCATATTCTTATGTTAACTGCTAATTAGTTACAAACAGCTCAATTCTGCCATTCTTGAGCAGCAATCTTATGCTTGCTTATTCTGCAGTAAATTTCACTGGATACATACAATTTACTCCAAAATAAGCAAGCATAGGATTGCTGCTCAATTAATCAATCCATCAATAAGTTTCCAAATAACATGGGAGATCTCTGTCATATATTTCTTCACATAAACAAAATCCATTTATTTTTAAAAGCACCTTAATGCTACCATGATATTGCTGGGCAAAATGAAACCTTACTCATCCACCCATAGCTGTCAACTTTCAGATTTGAAAATAAGGGATCAGCAGCCTCGAAAATAAGGGACCAGCAGCTTCACCTGTCCCGGGGACAGTCTACGGGATATCTAACAATCCGGGATAGCAGTGGGAAGCAGCGGGAAACGGCGCTGGAATAAGGGAATTTCCCGCAAAAAAGGGAAGGTTGACAGCTATGCATCCACCCAAACCTGAACGGCAGTAGTTTGCAGAAAATAAAGCATTAAACACAAGTGACATAAAAAGACTCACTGTACTTATAATAGTCTCTACCACTGGTGACCTATAATATTTGTCCAATATGATATATTCTCTGATTTGAAACAAATATTACTTTCATCATTGTTAAAAATTAATTCTGGACATCATTAATCAGATTATACCTATTTAATTACATATTCCTTATATCAGTGGGTGGACAACCTGTGGCCTGCATCTGCCCCCCAGAACTTCATTTAAGAAAGTCCCCTGCTGTGATGCTGAAGGGTTACCCCAATCATTCATTTCCATTTAATTTTTAAATAATAATAATAATAATAATAATAATAATAATAATTTTTGAAACTTTTTTTTTGCTGGCTGCTCCCATAAGTCCCCCACTCTAATGCCAAAAAGGGTTGGCCTGAAAGGCTTAGTCACACCTCCTTAGATAAAATCCTATGTATAATCTTGAAGTTCAATGATATCACTGACTTGATTTTCAGATGAACGGCACTGCCAACGTGACTGAGCTTCTAAAGTAGTAACCAGTTCCTTTGCGCCTCCAACTCCTCACCCTGTATGCCCCAGTAGGCTGAGAGGTGCTAATTCAACTCATTGAATCAATACTTCTCTCTTAGGTAGTAAATACAATATAATACAACAACAGAAGGCATGCTGGGACAAGAGAAACATACAATGATTTTGGTATTAACTGATTGTTCACTGATCCTTGATCTAATGCTCTATTTAGATTATAGATGTCTAAGTATGCAGTGTAGTTTCAGGCAAAGAGCACAACAAGGTGTCATATCGGTATGCATTTTATAGCTCTGTTTAATAAATCACCTTCATGTTTTTAAGCCTTTGTGATTTGTTCTCACACTGTACTTTTTGAAACATCAAAGCTCCCATCTGATTTTAAACTAAATGTACTGCTGAAACAGCAACCACAACATGGAACTGATTCAAAGATGCCCAGTGGTGGTATGATTGCTGCGAAAAACAACTTCCATGGAGTTAGGACTCGTGGAATGTGTACAATTCAATCTGCTTATTCACAAGGATTTGCAACATAAGGCCCTCAGAGTCAGAAACACAACAATGGCATGCATACTTCCCACCAATTTGACCAAACTAAATGGGAAGCTGATTCAAAATGTTTCTGCAGCAGTGTAGAGACTCAAATACACAGAAGCGATTTTAAGTGGCAACCAGGATCTTGCAGGCATGCATAAATCAGCTAATGATAGTTTTTTTCCATGTATTCAAACCAAATGTTAAATTAATACAGTATCCCAAACCAACACTCTTAATTTGCTCATAGCTGATTTACGATTTTTGTTTATAATTCATTTTTAACTCAAGAAAGCATCAACAATTCTTTTAGCACATTGAGGCTTTTTAATGGATACTTGTATTGGCAAACAATAATGTGTACGCTGCCAGCAGAATAATAAAAGGTGGTTCTCCCAACGAAAGTGATATGTAAACACAGAACAATTAAAAAGTAACTTCTGCTGCTGAGACAATTCAGAAAGCATTTTTTTATCATCAACATTTAGAGTCATTAGGCTATACTTAGACAAAGTTATTTTATCTATTTTCTTTTGTGACTAAAGCTTTCGAGGCCAATCCCAAAGCTCCTCTGGTACTCAGAAAGTGTCATTATGGTATTTTATTTGATGTTTTAATGCAAGGATCGGCAAGATTTACCTCGCCTGGGACAGTTCACTCTAGCGGGGATCCCTCTGTGGGCCGGATCGTGTGCGTAGTGAGCCCCCACACCGTGCCAGTTTAGCGGAGCGGGCGGGGACTCGCCGAGTGGGCGGCTCGGTTTAGGGGCAGCTTGTGGGCCGGTTAAACAATCCCCATGGGCTTTAGGTTGCCATCTCCTGTTTTAATGTAAACAACTTTTTGATTATTTTTTTAATATAAAGTGGTATAGAAATGAAATGAACAATAACAATAAGTCCCACTGGGGAAAAACGGCATGTGGACATTCCGTTGTGGCGACCGTAACCTATGTTTAAGGTGCCATTTGGTGATTAGTTTATAAATCTGAGTTTCTAATGCTGCACCTGACATAATTTGATTTCCGGAACCCTCCCTCTCCAATATCCGCATGCCTGGAGTGGATGTCTGTTGGATGAAAACCCATACACACATAGGTCGATTTGAAAAGCCTTTCCCCTTCCAAATACCCACATCTAATGTGTGGAGATCAGGGAAGGGGCCAGCAGCGCAGTTCTGCTCCCTGGTAACCATGTGAAGATCACTTAAATCAGTAAAAAGAGTGTGAAGGGAATTATGTTGCAAAGCAAGCTGGCTTTCAGCTGGCGTTCCTGCAATAAAGCACATAATCTATGAATTCAAACCACTTTTGAGGCCATAATATTTGTTTTTTCCCCTCAGGAAGCATTTACAAGAGGATAGCATCCATTCTTCCCATTTACATTTCTAGTCTGACTCCAAAGTCTGTGCCATATTTTTCAAGGGAAGCAAAATGTTTGCTATTTGAACTTGCCAGTTTGCAGGCTGGGTAGTCATGCTGGCAAACTCCCAAGTATTTATTTTCAATATTCCTCACAATGGCATTCTGTTTTATCATGGTGATTTTTTTTAAAACAACCTGAAGATTTCAAATAGCTAGAAAAAAAGTTTCAAATAAAGGATATCCTGGTCACTTTGACTCTAAATTCTGACTCCAAATGTGGTTTATTACTACTTTTTAAATTAAAACATGCATATCCTGCCACATATTTGCCTTAGCAAAAGGTTGCTCACACCAAACAATAATAAAACAATTGTTAATGGAACATAACTACCCTAAAAAAATAGAGAAAGTGTTTTTTGAGTAAACACTGGCTCTTAATCAGGGTGTTGTGTGATCCAGATGTGGGAAATTTTGCACTGGTTGGAAGAATCTGATAATTAGCATAATAGTCTAAGAAAGCAAATTTCTAATATATGTAAGGTAGTGATTTGTTTGAAAACAAACATACTGACAAAATATTTAAAAAAGAAAGAAGGCCTAAACCTTTCAAAGATAAAACAAAACTAACACCCAACATTCAAACTGGGTATGCAGTAGCATCTGTCAGGAGATACCAATGCAATGCAGAACTGGAATGACTGACTGGCTGAAATAGTGCATTGATTCAATTATTAACTACACTGTATTGCTCCTACACATTTCAACTATTGCCTCCAGTTATATATAGCATTAACAGAATAGGGAGTTGTGTCTGAAAGTACATTTCAAAATCCCAAGGCTTAATAACAAATGCCTTTTATTCAGTGCAGGTCAAGCCAGTCCACCATGCTGCTGAATAAAATTTAAATCTATGTAAGCAATTAGCTTTCTTAAATTTACACACATCATTTGTATCCACTACCCAGTCACATACAATAATTGGCTGAGGGTGATGCCAGCACAGTTACTTAACAGAGCCTTTAAAAATACTTTCTACTTATTTTCCTTCTACTCATCCTGAGCCCTCAAGATAAGGCGAGGCAAATTGTTAATAAATATTAATAAAAACACACATATTTGCTCAAGTAAAGTGGTTGCAAGTTGATCGATATAACAAGCCTTTTAAAACAGTCCTAGATACCGCTATCTAAACAAACACTGTGAAAAATCCAGCCAAAGTTAAGGACCTTTTATTATTCACTATTTTCAATGGAATAGACTAAAGGGTATGTTTACCTTTCCTATTAAAATAAATGGCACTTAAATGTGTTTAACTTGGTTGACTGTGCAAACTATCATTCCTTTTAATACCGAACTTGATGCTGAAATATGGCCACCCATAGACAAGGTAGTGGTTTCTGCACACATCAGGAAATCCCTAGGGCATGCTGAAAACATGAGTTTGTAAATTAAAAAGAAAACAAACAAACATGTAATGAACTGTTCTTTTAAGTTAATAGAAAGGTTGTTATTTGGAAATGTGTTACTGGCAGCTAAAGTCATCTGAGCTCAATGTTAGATAAAGCTCCAGTTTAGGTAACTCTAACCACTGAAATGAATTTCAGGCATCTTCCTCCTTCCCTTTGCCCCATTCTCATACAGTGGTTTGAAATCCATGCCAAATTATGGTTAAAGTAAAACTTAGAACTGAAAGTAAAGCAATGTACAGTGGTACCTCGGGTTAAGTACTTAATTCGTTCTGGAGGTCCGTTCTTAACCTGAAACTGTTCTTAACCTAAAGCACCACTTTAGCTAATGGGGCCTCCTGCTGCCGCCAGAACACGATTTCTGTTCTCATCCTGAAGCAAACTTCTTAACCTGAGGTACTATTTCTGGGTTAGCAGAGTCTGTAACCTGAAGCATATGTAACCTGAAGCGTATGTAACCCGAGGTACCACTGTATAAATAACAGGGCAGCAAGAAGGAGCTGCTCATGGGTCACAGCTATTCCTCCAAACGATTTGGAGGATTGCTTCAACTGAACCTGGATCATCTGCCTCTGAAGGGTTTGGAAAAATATTTGGCATAACAAAAAATGGAAAAACAGATTGAAACAATATGTACCAGATAAAATGAGGAATATATATTATTAAACGTATACCATTCAAGAATTATTGTTGGGTTCAAGCAGCATTTTCTTGTTATTGGAATAGTATGTTAGAAACGTTTATAGTTTATTTTCTTTTTCTTGACAATAGGTACAAAAACAAAAAATGAGACTCTGTATGCCACTTGGTTTTACTATCATTTTCACATTCGTGTGTTATTGGGTTATTTTATTAATTTTACTTAACAAAATGTATGTAATTGTAGTAAAACTTCAAAGCTGTTTACACACAACCCCCCCCCAATTAAAATTATTTCAGTAAAACAGTAAAAACAGGTATTTAAAAACATTCAAAATCAATAATATACTAAAAACAGATTAAAACACATGAAACATCTACATATCTGGATAGGCCGGCCTAAACAAAAATGTTTTAGGCAGGTGCCAGAAAGTGTAACAGTGAAGCTGCCTGCCAAGAAGGGAGTTTCAAAGTGTAGGTGCTGCCACATTAAAAGGTTGATTTTTTTGTATGTGTGTGGAACAAGTATATGTGCATATATGTGGTAAGGTACTCCTGCAAGGAAACTGGTCCCAAGATGTTACAGGCTTTATCACCATGAACTTGGCCCTGTGGCAAATTGGCAAACAGTGCAGATGGCTGAGCAGAGGTGTAATATGCTGAGAGGTCTCATTCCTGTCTGCAACTGTTATTGCAGCATTCTGCACTAACTGCAGCTTCTGGATCAAGCACAAGGGAAGTCCCACATAGAATACATTGTAGTACTCAAAACCCTGAAGTCACCAGTACTTGACTCCGTTCCCAGTCCAGGAACAGCCTTAGCTGTTTTACCTGTCACAGCTGTTAAAAGGCCCTTCTAGCCACTGAGGCTACCTGGACTACAGTGACGAAGCTGGATGCAGAAGAACCCCCTGCCCCGCAACTGTGTACTATTTTCATGCATGTGTAGGCCAGTGACAGAAATATCCACCCTCCCCAATTCCAGTGGCATACAGGGCAGAGATGAGCAGACTTTAGGCTTACAGGGTCTACTCCCCCATCCTTTACAGAGCCAAGTGAGAGAATACTGTTGCCAATGCTAGTCCTACTCTGAGTAAAGCTATTGAAATGAATGAACACGACTAACTTAGATCCATTAAGCTCAACGGGTCTGTCCTACTTAAAATTTAGCTGGATATAATCCATATCCTTCACATTATTCTGAGCCTAGGAATCTTTTTGGAGTACTGGACCTTAACTGAGGTCACACAGTCCTGCATAAAAATCAATTCCTGCTTAACACTCTCCCCCCATCCCCTGACACAGCTTTATTCATTTCATCAGTAGAATAGGAAGAGGTCATTGTGTTGTTGCCATTGCTAAACAACTGGGAGTCATAAATCCTTGATGATTTGCTTCAGACTGCAAGTTATCTACCAGTAGATCTTTACCTAAGCAACCAATAAAGGGAGGAGGAAGTTTCTGATTTTGATGTAGAATAGCAGCTGAAAATAAGATCATTCTGAACTCAGAAATCCTGGGTAGTACAGTAGTGCCTCGCAAGACGAAATAAATTCGTTCTGCGAGTTTTGTCGTCTTGCGATTTTTTTCGTCTTGCGAAGCACGGTGTCAGGAAAGTTTTGGAAAAGCTTCAAAAATCACCAAAGTCTTCAAAAACCTCAAAAAAGGCTACCACACCGCGTGCTATGAGTTGCTCCTCGAAGTCAAGTCGTAACTGTATTAACGGTGTTAAGAAAAAGGAAACAAACTTGCAAGACGTTTCCGTCTTGCGAAGCAAGCCCATAGGGAAAATCGTCTTGCGAAGCAGCTCAAAAAACAAAAAACCCTTTCGTCTTGCGGGTTTTCCGTCTTGCGAGGCATTCGTCTTGCGAGGTACCACTGTATCCCATACATCTCCCACTTTCCATTCCCTATTTGAATTCAATTTGCTGGAACAATTAAGGTCCACTTCACACATTTGTTAGGTCAGTTTGTATGGTAAAATAGCAGTGTGCCCTCCACCATCCCATGATGGACTGGTGCACCACACAGAGACTCAATATATGCAACGGCCCAATTAGATTCTGCTAATTAGGTCATCATGCATGCTTCTGCCCTGCTTAATTACCCTTCATCATGCAAAGTGGAAGGCAGGTCTTAAAAGTTTATGAACTAAGTTCAATTATCTTGGCCAATCTCCAACCAATAAATTCAGATATTTAAAAATATATTGTGCAATCTGGCTATTATCGGTTTTTATTCAAAATATTTCTACAGTAGACAAGGAGGAGGAGGGGAGAGGGTAAGACCATACAAATGCAAATAACAACAGTACAGATTTTGGTATATATTCTGTAGAACATAAATTGCAGTAATGGCAGCAAGTCATATTTAAAAAGGATTCTTTTAGTATTTCAGGGTTTTTGGTACCATTTAGTGTGACCTATTCTTAGAAAGAACAATATCTCCTAGGCAACCATTTCTGATGGATCTTAAGAGAATAGAAAATAAGAAGAGTGTCAAATGACTTAAATGGGTGAAGACAAAAGTTAAAAGCTACTAAAATTTTCTTGGGAACATCACCCTTCTGGAAGATTGATTAAAATCTTGATATACAGCACTAGTCCTCTGGCCATCAACTGCTGTAAGTCTTTGAAGAAGTGCTGTATTTGTGGCAAATTTATTTATTTGGATTTCTATTGGTGTAAGAGTATTCTTTGCCATCAATAGAAATTGCATTCTGAGAATACCACAGCACAACATTTATGAATGAACATTCACATTACAATCATACCTTGGAAGTCGAAGGGAATCCGTTCTGGAAGTCTGTTCGACTTCCAAAATGTTCAGAAACCGAAGCGCAGCTTCTGACTGGCTGCAGGAAGCTCCTGTAGCCAATCGGAAGCCACAGAAGCCCCGTTGGACGTTCAGCTTCCAAAAATAGTTCGCAAACCGGAACAGTCACTTCCGGGTTTGTGGCGATTGGGAGTCAAAACGTTTGAGAACTAAGCTGTTCAAAGACCAAGGTATGACTGTATAATATCCAAACACTGGATGAAACTTTAGTGCATTCTCCACCCCCCAAAAGTGGATAAACATGATACACACCTCCAGCTCTCTTTCCCACCCTGGGGAAGATTTGTAAACTCAGTGTAAACCCACATGTTTTGCATGCATAAGGTTCTAGGTTCAATTTGCAGCACCTCCAAGGTATGGATGGAAAAGATTCCTTCTTGAAAAACTGGAGTGTCACTGTCAGTCAGTATCAACAGGACTGGATTAGATGGACCAATGACTTAGTAGAAAGCAACTTCCAATATTCCTAAGATTGCGAAATGTAGTCTATGAGGACGAAGGTTAGACAGAGCTAGGCTTCCTCAGGGAAAACCATGACAAGTCTAGGAAACAAGTTAAAACAAGTGGGGGAGGGCAAGAGAAAAGAGACCCCCCATTCTCCAACAAAGGAGCGGCACTGAGAAACCAGAAGACTTACAGCAGGAGAAAGAGCTTCCTTTTTGCATTAATTGTGTCTGTTGTCTTGCTTTAAAGTGGCAATGCAGAAAACATTTTGTTTCCTGGATTCTCAAAATAAGAAAAGTCTTCAAACTACATAATCTAGGGTAAAGGTAAAGGGAACCCTGACCGTTAGGTCCAGTCGTGGCCGACTCTGGGGTTGCGGTGCTCATCTTGCTTTACTGGTCGAGGGAGCCGGCGTACAGCTTCCGGGTCATGTGGCCAGCATGACTAAGCTGCTTCTGGCGAACGAGAGCAGCGCACGGAAACGCCGTTTACCTTCCCGACAGAGCGATACCTATTGATCTACTTGCACTTTGACGTGCTTTCGAACTGCTAGGTTGGCAGGAGCAGGGACCAAGCAACGGGAGCTCATATAATCTAGAGTAATTTAACTCAAACTAATAGAGTTATTTCAGAGTACAGTGGTACCTCGGGTTAAGTACTTAATTCGTTCTGGAGGTCCCTTCTTAACCTGAAACTGTTCTTAACCTGAAGCAGCACTTTAGCTAATGGGGCCTCCTGCTGCCGCTGTGCCACCAGAGCACAATTTGTGTTCTCACCCTGAAGCAAAGTTCTTAACCCGAGGTAATATTTTTGGGTTAGCGGAGTCTGTAACCTGAAGCGTATGTAACCCAAAGTACCACTGTATAATGTTTGATAAAGCTTTAGTTAAAGGATATTTATTAATTAAAATATTTATAACATGTTCTTCATCTTTACAGCCACCAAGACACAGTACAGGAATTCAGATTACATTTGAATATAATTTATTCTCTTCCAATTAATTATGTAGCTTAAGTGTGGCCATTCTTAATCCTCGGGCTGATTTTTCATTTATAGTACTGTCTAATTTTATGTAGATGTAACTCGTTATATTTGTAGGGGGAGAGGAAACAGTATTCACAACATTGTAACACATAAACCACAAACCATAAATTGGTACTTAATTGCTAAATAAGAGCATTTCCAGTTGCACCAAAAAAGTACTGTATCTCTCTTGCAGAGTCCCTCTGTAAATTCAACACATTTACTCCACAATGACTGAGCTAAGCATTATTTAATAGAGATTTTAATGTTGTGGAATATTTATGATTAAATATAATTCAGATACATTAAAAATAATATGATGAATATTATAATGTTAAATACAAGTTTCATTTATGTCAGTGATAAAGTTAATTATAGGTTTAGATGTCTTCCTTTCAAACCAATGAAATTCAACAGTGCTCAACTTTGGTTGGACTGTGCACATTATAAAATGTATAGTGCAATCCTATATATGTCTGCCCCACAGAGTTCAATGTAGCTGACTCCCAGGTAAGAACATGTAGGATTACCGCCTATCAATTAATTAATAATTTTAAAAATGAAGCCTAATATAATTTCAGTACATAACTTCTCTTGATTCTTATTATGGCATTACTAATCCTATTTATTTTCCTAAAAGAAAATCAAGTGAACAATTAATTCCAATTCAAAAGTTATTAAAGAACAGTCAACTCAGCTTTTCTTGAACAGTTTATTTGAATGCAGCATACTGCACACTTTTAATTCTAAAACGGACTTTTAAAAATGTGTGATAAGCATCCAACCTCTTTTACTAAAACCATTTTCAAAAATATTCACATTCCAAAGATTTCTTCAACTTATCAGTTAAAAGCTCCACGATATGATGAGAGAAATATTTAATTTTTAGGAAACCACACTGTAACTGCTAGTGAGTTTATTATGGAAGCATCATTACTGACAAATGCACAGACTACATTTTATTCAGGAGAAGAGCAGGTTGGGAAGAGTGCACACAAGCTAGAGACTCTTCCTCTTCTAAATAAATAAATAAATCAAGCAAGCCCTGAATACGTTTCTAGATACATATGATTGTGCTAATCTCTACTTGAACACACAGCAGTGAAGGACTGGCAGATCAGTGTGGGTAGATTAAATTTTGCACCAAACCATCAACAAGAACACCATTGAACAGTGCTGAGTGCTTGGTAAAAACAAAACAAAAAAATTTTTAGTTTAGAGAACTGAACTCTAGGCAACAATCCATGGATCAGAGACTAGTACAGAATCCAGACCCTGCTACGTGATTCTAGGATCCAGTCACATCTAGGATTATATAATACATTTGTCATAAAAATGCCTCAGAGCTAAAGTCAAAACCAAACGTTATACTGAATACACGTGTCCTTTCCCCCAAAACGTACACTAACAACTTGGGCCTCAAAGTACTTCTACCAGCATGTATGCCATCAAATTCAATTTCCTTTTCAAACACTCCAGCTTTTGAAGATCAACATGTCACCTGACACTGACCCAGGTTAAAGCTGAAGTTTCTAAACAGTATGTTGCATGATGCAGTACTGTGTATTGTACAAAGTTCTTTGGTATCCACAGGAACTGTTACCAACCAAAGTGAACTTCCTTCCCTTAAGAGCTTGTTTTGAATAACAAGTTATTCTATGGGGAAAACTTAGTCTAATGAAATGTTAAAATAAGGCTTATTACTTTCCAGGATCTTGCAACACAATACAGAAATGCAGGTGTCACCAGCCTTTAAAGTCAATGTAACTTGCATAAGGTTGACATGTTTTTGTCCTTATTTTGTGCATGTTTATAAGGTTTAGTGTTCACACCACACTGTCTCTGTGGTGCAATGGGTCAGTACGTGGCTATTAACCAGAAAGTTGATGGTCTGAGCCCACTCAGCGATGGCTGTGGGCAGGATTCCTGCATTGCAAGGGGTTGGACTAGATGACCCTTGGGGTCCCTTCCAACTCTACAATTCTATATGATTCTATACAATTCAATAGATGGAATTTAACTGGTTCTTCTAGCACTGCTGTTCCAAGGTACATGTTCACTAATGGAGCAGGAGAAGAGTTTATTTCTGCCAAATCCCCATCCTTTCTGCAGCTCCCAGCACCCCCAGAAAAGCTATTATGGAGGGTTGGTGGACCCTCCAGAACAGATTTGGGGGGGGGGGTTGCGGGGAGGGAATTGGGGGGAATTGCTTCACTTCCTCTTCTGACTGAGGACATCTGCTGGATTGTAAGTTATTGTGCTTAGATGCTAGGTAGTAGGTAAAAATACTATGAAACTACTGAAACAGAATGAATTGTCGAGGGTCCATTCATTTATTACTGAGAGTGTAGGAGCCTTTTTTCACATGCCCTTTTTCATCATTGCCCCAGTAAGGATTGCATGCAGTAACCACTTGGATGGAGCCACTAATGTAGCTTCTTAGCACCCCACCAATACTCTGCAAGGAGCTGGTGAAACCAAAGCACACTAAGGTAAAGGTAAAGGTAAAGGTAAAGGACCCCTGGACGGTTAAGTCCAGTCAAAGGCGACTATGGGGTTGCGGCGCTCTTCTCGCTTTTCAGGTTGAGGGAACCGGCGTTTGTCCACAGACAGCTTTCTGGGTCATGTGGCCAGCATGACTAATCCACTTCTGGTGCAACGGGACACCGTAACAAGTGCCAGAGTGCATGGAAACACAGTTTACCTTCCTGTCGCAGTGGTACCTATTTATCTACTTGCACTGGCATGCTTTCAAACTGCTAGGTTGACTGAAGCTGGGACAGAACAACAGGAGTTCATCCCGTTGCATGGATTCAAACCACCAACCTTCCGATCAGCAAGCCCAAGAGGCTCAGTGGTTTAGACTACAGTGCCACCTGTTCCCCTGAAAAGTACACTATTGTTTCTTGGCACACACGCATATGGCTGTCTCAAGTCAATTCTGCTCCCTGTCCTTAGAAGATGAAAGCATTTGTGTATCTGCCCTGCATTATCTTTTTAAGTTAGGAAGGACCCAAAATCACTAGATGCTGTACAAAGCTAAAAACAGGTATTTTCTTCAGGCCTACAAATTTCAGAGCTACTGCCATGGAACAAAAACACAAAGGAAAGGAAAGACAACTGAGTTTCACATTTCTCTCAGCACTACCAAGCTGCTTCTAATAGGAGGAAATGTCTTTTAAAATTTCATGTCCCATAAGCCAGAGATGGCAAACCTGTGGCCCTCCCTGTGGGACTCCAGCTCCCATCAGCCCCAGTGAGCACAGTCTATGGTCAGGGATCGTGCGAGTTGCAGCCCAGCAATATCTGGAGAGCCACAAGTTCCCCACCCTGCCATAAACCATTAAAAAGTAAAAGTGGATAATTTTTTTTAAAAAAAACAATGGCATCAAGAATAATGAGAAGCTACCATATCTACTGCTATGGTCCACTGATTTCTTATTTTGTTAAGCTTATATACTGGATACTTGCTTCAACATTTTTACAACTCTCCAAAGTGGAAAACAGCAAGCTGACCATTTATAAAGCAGCAATAAGACAACTGTTAAAATTAGCAAAACACAGAGGAATTCAACTAATACAAGGCAGGTAAAATCTCTAGTACAGTGGTACCTCTGGTTATGTACTTAATTCGTTCTGGAGGTCCGTTCTTAACCAGAAACTGTTCTTAACCTGAAGCAGCACTTTAGCTAATGGGGCCTCCCACTGCTGCTGCGCCACCGCCACACGATTTCTGTTCTCATCCTGAAGCAAAGTTCTTAACCTGAGGTACTATTTCTGGGTTAGCGGAGTCTGTAACCTGAAGTGTATGTAACCTGAAGTGTATGTAACCTGAAGCGTATGTAACCTGAAGCGTATGTAACCTGAGATACCACTGTACACCAGTTAACTGCCTGCTTAAAAAGGTCTTCACTTGTCACATGAATGCCCCAGACATTCAGATCTGATGAATAAGACTCTACTGGTTATAAATTTTAGTCTGATGTACATGGAACCCATCACAAGCTTTAATTGCTAGAGCTTAATGTATGAAAAACTATAGCCATAGGTGCACCCTCAGGTTTCCTGGAGTGAGGCCATATGCAGCTCTAAAGGTTAAAACTAGCAGCTTGATTTTAGTCCAGAAAGAATATAGTAACCAATGGAATTCTTGTAATATTTATACTAAGTGATCCATACAGTTAATACCATGCCCTAACTTTGCAGCTGAATTTTGGACTTTGATGTAGGCACATTGTCAAGCTGACAACTTGCTTCTGTAAGAGAGCGTGCTTCCATTTATAACAGCTGATTTTTAGGAAAGCGCCATGGATTATATCTTTAAGGCTGTTGACAGTATCAACATCTCATCCTTACTCAATACACAGATAACAACAAGTCTGTTCAGTGTGATGGGAGTCCTAAATTTGGGATAAACAGGTTGCATGCTGATGACAAAACAAACCGAAACTGTGCTTATAGGAATAGATTACATTACATTTCAGAACCACCCTGCCATAGCACTTTGCTCTAAGGAGGTGTGCAACACACATTAAAGACGTGAAGCACTAACTCCTTCAATTCAAGATTTCTACTCACACCATGATCCCCAAATGACAGTAAGGACAACATTTTTGGGAAAGCAGACGGAAGTGGGAATTGGTATCTGAGCAAATACTTGCTGCTCCCATACCTATCTCACTCACTCAGCTGTACATTTATTATGTAATATATTCCACTTCTATCCCAGTGTGTGTGACATTCCCTGGCAGTTTCCTATCCAGGAACCATCCACACTGAGACCTGCTTAGCCTTTAACAATGTAAGAGTTTCATGTATTCAAAGAACTCCGGTCAAGTGAACTAGCAGCTAGTGCTATTCCCCCCCAGCAAACACCATTTGTCAGGGAGTGATACTCCCCAGCTGTTATGCTAGGATTAAGGTGGAAGAGTCCTAGCAATGTTACCATGAAAGAGTGCCAAGGGCATACAAGGAAGAAAGACAAGCACAATCCTCGTGGGTTGGTTATCCCCAGAACAAGCTGCTGATATGAACACTTGCTTTGCAACAACTAGCTATAAAGCTATGAGCATAAACAGCAACAGCTCTACACAGCAACACAACTGCACATTCACATAAAAGCAGCTACTTTGCACGCTACCAATGAAGCAGGCAATTTCACATCACAGCCTACAGAATGTTAACAAAAAGCAGAACCAATTGTACATTTCACATCACACGGGGCTTTTATAAACTATTTCAGAGCCATTTTAAGAGGGTCTTAGCATAATGATTAGTGTTATTCCCCACCCCACCCCCACTGTGCCGCTGTTAGCACAAACAAAAACTAACGTTTTGATACCGAGATACTTTAAAAAGATGGCCCTGCAATCTTAAGAAAAATGTATCTAGAGCAATGTATGCAATTACTGATACTTTTATATATTTGCTGTTTATAAAAAAAATACAGTTTATTTATTTATAGTTAGGTACTGAATCAGCACAATATGCTATATTTGGGTTGCAAACACTACAAGTGACTGTTTATAAATATTGTTATTGTTGTTGTTGTTAGAAACAAAAGAATTCACTGTTCCATGCTAAGAATGTGCCAGTATCATGTATCATTCTGAGTTATTCATTTGTCTATAATTTTAATGGCTGATCAACATTGAGGAATCTAACCGGCATATAAGTTCCAGACAGAACACAGTGGCTTGGTTCACACACAACAGCAAAACATTACTCTGATTGTTCATGCCCCTGTTTTCTCTCTTCCTCCTCTCACATATTCCAATTTTGTCTCTCACTTCCTTGTTTGATCATACCATAGTTTACGGTTACATCTAAATCATGCAAACTATGAGAAGAAAGAGGAAGAAGTGCACCAGTCCATGGGGTTGCTTCCATCAGCAAATTATGCTCTGATAATACTTCTAAATTTCATTCTAGAACTGTGTATTATGTGAGAACTGCCACTGAGCAACAGCCATTTCTGTAAAAGAAGCTAAAGTTCATTGTATATAGTAGGGATGTGCATTGAACACAAGGTGTCTGCAGCTTCCGGAAGTCGCCCAACCTGTTTAATGCCTATTCAATTTGCTATTTTGCTCCAAAACAGATCTGTTAAATCTGAAGCTCTGCTTTGCCCTCATTGACTATAATGGGAATCAAAATATTGTTTGTATTTTTATTTTCAGATAAAGTTGCATCTCCAGAGTGAAATATGCCTGCCAAATTTCTGGCAGATACATAAAGAGGTTTGAGTACAGAGAAGTTTAAAGCACGGGGAGGGGGAGGACTATTAATTTGATATATTCTGCAAAACCTGGATGAAAAATGCAGGCATGGACACCCATTCCCAAGGAATGAAGACTGTCAAATTTCAGAAATATAGGTTCAGAAGCAGTTCTGCTTTGGTGCAAGAAAATTGAAGTCATATTCCCTATCCTTTTTTATTCTTTTTTTTGGGGGGGGGGGCACATGAAAATTGGATAGATTGGGGAAGTGCCCCTAGTAAAAAAAAACCCTCTACCAAATAGTTTCAGGGACTACCCTGGTAGGTAATTTTACCTTTGCTATAAAATTTGAAAAGTCAATTTTCTCTCACCCCTCCCCAGCCAGCTTGGTTTTGTTTCACGGGGTGGGGTGGAGAGGTGGGTGGATGGCCATGCATTTAACTTTATGGGGGGAAACTAAGCAACCAGAGCTTTTTGAAAGGTTTAGTATTCCCTAATCCATCTTGATATATATAGTTTATGAATCATGGTTAATGTGAAAAACTACTCCAGTTCACCTCCTTAGCTGGGGTGCACTCAAGAGTCGCTGGACAACCCTGGGGCATGATCCCATATAAAATAGGCAAACAATTCTCCAAATAACTCTGTCTCCTTCTAGACCAAAACTTGCACGTATATTGCTTGAGCCAGACTCATGTCTCAATCAATGTAGTGTCAGTGATGTACAGGTTTAATTTGTTTTCTTGGATTGAGAAGTGTCTTAAAGTTACTGAAACTAAACACCAACACACGTTCTCAGAAAGAGAATTTTGGCACGTTGTACATGTCTAACATAGTAACTAATTATGTGACAAAATGTAGTTTTAATTGTACCCATCTACTAACACATAATAACTATTTTTAAAAAGAAAGATAAAAGTTGAAAAGAGAAAGATAATTATAGTTGCACTTTTCTGAATCATGATCCAGTAAAAGTTGCATGACTTTTACAGACTGATAGTTTTAAAAGACAACTTTAAATAATCCAACTTTGTTACACCTTTCTGACCCAAGCTGTGAATTAGATGGAATTACAACAATTTATATGAATGAAGTTGTTAGGAAAACATTTCTTTATATCAAAGCTACAGCATTCCTCTTTCCCTCATTACAAGAAATTCACTTATGTTTCCGGCTCATGGTTGTGAACTTTCTGTTGAGCAAAGAGGTGCTGCTCAGTGGTGGCTGGTACAGTGGTACCTCGGGTTAAGTACTTAATTCGTTCCGGAGGTCCGTACTTAACCTGAAACTCTTCTTAACCTGAAGCACCACTTTAGCTAATGGGGCCTCCTGCTGCCGCCACGCTGCCGGAGCACGATTTCTGTTCTCATACTGAAGCAAAGTTCTTAACCTGAAGCACTATTTCTGGGTTAGCGGCGTCTGTAATCTGAAGCGTATGTAACCTGAAGCGTATGTAACCCGAGGTACCACTGTACTGAGAATGCTAGGAAGGAAGTTGGGGTAGGTAGGGGGGGCCGACAGGAGGTGGAGCCAGAGACAAAGACAGGCAAAGCCAACTAATTCTAATTTTGGCACCATCTTTCTCTCTGTTGAGTTCTACAAAGACAACAGCTTTCCAACCCTGTTAGGAAGTTATCTCAAACTCTCCCACCAATATATCACCAGCACTCTGCTCAGCCAACCTCAAATCAAGAGTCTGCTCTGTAGAATGGATAGAATTAGAAATTATTTGACACAGGCCCACAGGCACTGCAGGCCAGTGGCAGAAGTCATCCTCAGCTGCTGTAGATGAACAATTATCAAAGAAAGTCCAACACTACCCCTAAAGATCACCTTTGTTGGTCAGGGTAGAGAGCTTGTTGGCCAGTGGGATAGATGGTTTTTCAAAAGAATCAAAATCCTCCCTTAATCGCCTACCATGAGGGCTCACACAAAATTTGGAGACTGTCAGAGGAACAGAATCACAACAGATCATTGCAACTCTGCTCTCTACCTGCCAGAAGTTACCAGATGTTTTACATAGTAGACACGAGATGGGGCAGATTAATGTCACCCTCTTCATCCACATAGGCCTCTGCTACATAAACTAAGGCAGTATGCTGGTCAAGATAAATCCTGGATATCTTACAATGTGCCTGCCTGTTGTTTAGCAGCATAATTTTATGATCTGGAGGGCTACTGCCAAGAAAGTAAAAAAAAATATTGGCTGGAAGAACTGGAAGGGGAACATGTCTAATTTTCCTTTTGCTATGCTTGCCTGTTCTACTTCCACTGCGATACCTGCCTCTGCCAACCACATGAATGATAGCATAATCCAAATTGTCCTCACTTCCTTCCTGGCAATTCTTCAAAACACATACATGGTCCTCAAGCAAAATAATAAATACCCTTACCAAAACACAAAAACTCACAGCAAGAAAGAAAAAACATTTGGAGCAGAGGGCTAGCTTTTGTGTCTTGCATTCCTTTTCTCTTTTGCTGGTCTTCTTTCTTGTTAGTTAAATTTCTATGATTAATATTTCAATAGTCACTTATTTTTTTTTTCATTCAAAAGTAAAGTATTATCAAATAAACAAAAAAACAAACAAACAACAAAAACAAATGTCAATTTTTAAAGTTCATAAACTTAAAACTTGTGCAATAGATTTTCAACAAGCTAATGAAAGACACCATTCAAAACATGTGGTTTTGAAATAATTCTGACCTCCCAAGTGAACATGTTAAATGTACTGCAGAAAAAATTAATAGAACTAGACCTTCCCTTATCCAGTCACAAATTTTAATTTTTTGTAAACACAGTCATTTTTTATCCATTTTTTCTGTAATCTGGACATCTTAATACTTCAACAAGCAGATTCTCATCAACCAATTTCATATTGAATGTTCCAACAACTATAATGGAACAACAAAGAAGAAATAGAATTTTCATGATTTATAATGCAAGACTACTAAAAATCCACCTAACCTTACATCTAAAGCCACTACTCAATTTTGCTATATTTTATCATAGCCGAATCCCTTAAGTCTCATCATAAATTTGTGGGAATCCTGAGCTCACCATATTACTTGGAAACTGGGGAATTACCTGTTTTAGCAAACCAGCCAGCTAACAGTGCAGAAAATGGCACTAATTCATATCCTGTGAAAAAGAAAATGCACAGAGCAGCCCCAGAGGAACCCAACAGTCTACATGACTGTTTTACAGTATTGTAGTTGCTTAAAACATAAAAGTTATACAGCCTTCATTTTTAGCAGATGTAACTGGGTCCTGAATAATGAGTCAAACTGGAAAGACGCAGAGCAGCTACAAACAGACTGCTCTGTTTCCCAAATCTACAGATATACATAGAGTCTTGTGGCACTGGCTCAAACTTAGGGCAAAAAGGAAAAACATGCTAAGAGGAAGGCAAACCCTCACTGTGATCAACTCCCGCTCGGAAACCTATGTCTCCACTGTGGAAGGACACATGGATCCAGAACTGGCCTCTACAGTCACTTATGGACGCACTGTTAAGACCATGTTCATGGAAGACAATCATACTCGGCTATGAGTGATTGCCAAAGAAGAAGAAGATCAGCAGAAGCTGTAAAAAAACATTCCTTGGTGCTCCTCCACCACATCAGGGTTTCAAATGGGTCTTTATTTCACAAATAAGCACCTGGAACCAGAGAATGCAACTGAGAAGAAGAGATGCAGTGGAAAATTAACAAGACAGGGGCAGAGCTAAGAACTCGCTGTCCCTCTCAAGTGTTTCTCTGCTCCAAATTGCCTTCCCAAAAACTATTTTGCCCTAAGCAGCACCAGTATGCTGCTCATTTACACAGACCACAGTATGCGATGGTTGAACCAGGTCAGTACACAAAGCATTTATTACCAGAAATCAGGTGTATACTTTTATTAACACCTCTTGAAAGATAACCAGCCCTTACTCCACCTATATAAGCTTAAACCTAAAATGTATTTTCTCAGATTTTTAAGTTTTTCTATTACGTACTCATAACATGATTAAAGAATCTGTTGTGATTCTGAATACATGTAAGCATCTTTTGTCATCTTAGGTTACTAGTGAACTCAGATTTCATTTAGAAAGCAGGAGAGAGGGAATAATAGAATCATAGAATAATTGAATTGCAGAGTTGGAAGGGACCCTGAAGTTTTAACAAACTGGATATTATCATCTGATTATAATTTTTTCATCTAAAAACAAGCAAACAAACAACCATATTCCCAGGCACCTTCTACAGATAGTTGCTAGGGCACTCCTGGAAGAATGGAGTCCCACAAACAGGGAACAGTTACCAAGAAATCAAATTTTGTGGCTCCCATATTTACTTGACCCAGAGCAGGCACAGCCACAAGACCTCTTTTGAGAGCAAGCTGGGCTGCAAGCACAACTAAGAGAACATGCCAGGCTGCTGCTTGTAACAGTCACAGGTCTGTACTTTTTGCTCATTTTCATAAGCAAACAGTTTAGGCAGTAGGCCTGGGAGAAAGGGTGAGTGACATGTGACAGCTGTAATAGAAGACACATAAAGATCCTTCTAATCTTGCCTCTCTCATCCTCTTCCCACTCCCTGAAACACCTGTGTATAGCTGCTGCTAGGCAACCAACCAATGTACTCTTACTGCTTCCAGGCTATCCAGAAGCAAAAGGCTATGGATATGCAGAACCTCCACACATTTCAGTTCTACACCTCTTGCCGGAAGTTGAGGTTTTAGAAAGCAGGAAAGTGGAGAGGAGAGGAGAGGGAGGATGTGAAAGAGTGCGGGGAATCACCTGTCTTCCCAGTTGCCTTGACAAAATTGTTTGTTGCTGAATCTAGTTGCCAATCATATCTGCAAAACCGTGGGCACAGGAATTCAATATTGTCAAGGTGTTCCTGGAGCTGTGATGCAACTTACTGTTTTACAACCTTACCTAGATAGGATTTGTTCAAGAGGATATCAAGAGTGGTGCATGGCAGCAGGGAGGAGATTGGAAACTTCTGCTTCTGTTTTCAACTAAACACAGTTACTCATATGCCAGCACCCGGACTGGCACTGGAGCTTTGTCAGTCATGGTTTAGTGACACAAACCAACTTTAAAACATGGTAACTGTCCTAGCTCCTCCTGCCCCCCAACAAAAACCACAGTTAACACTAAAAACAATTTTCAGTTAAGATATAATAAATAACTATGGTTAATTGAAAATAGAAGTGAACACTTTCAACCTCTTCTTCATGGAGGAGAAGGAAGGGCAAAGTTCAAGTTTTGAGTTACAGTCTACATGCAGTCAGTTTTGTATTAGCAAAGTACCTTGTCCTCTTGAGTCAACAGCACTGATAAATCATTTCTGTCCAGCTACTACTATGGCTCGGTGGAACCTTAATTAAGCCTGTACTTGAGGCACAGGATCTACTGTAGTATCTAGAGGTTAGTACAATGCCAAAAGTCAAGCTGCATATTTATTTTTCTTTGATAATCTGGATGCTATTTAAATAAAAACAAAACAAAACAGCAAAGTGATATTTTGTGCCAACTTGCTAGTTTAGGCTATAGATCTCTCTTCCTACTCCCCTCAATCCAGCATGGATCAGAGCAAAATATATAAATTCCCGTGAAGGACATAATATTGAGAAATGGTGTAATGCACAGGCTTAGAGCAGGAAGGGGGAACTCATATCAGCAAGTAATCCTAACTCAGGCATAGGCAAACTCGGCTCTCCAGATGTTTTGAGACAACAATTTCCCAAAACATCTGAAAGGCCGAGTTTGCCTATGCCTCTCCTAACTTGAGTCAAGTTATCCTCAGACTCTTTCCTCACAAGTTTGGGGAAAATATCACTAACCTCTCTGGGCTTGTTGGAAAGATTAATGAATTAATGGCAATGAAGCACTCTGTACACTAAAAAGTAATTATGATGTAATCTTAGTGTTTGGAGCTAAGCCAGCTAGGTCACATCCTAGACAGCAACTGCAGACAATATCTGCACCAGACACAAAGGCCTTTCCTTTCACATTTAGTGTTTTCATATGAGTGCTTCACCTGCTCAGTGATATAGAATAAAAAACCTGGTTCTAAACAAAAAATAATTTCAGTGGAAAGAGATGCAATGGAATGAGATTATTAATCTGTGTGGTGGACTATGAACACCCTAACTGTGAACTAGGGGACTGCAGATGGAAAGGATTTTAGCCATCTTCTTGCTTGACATGATGCATTGCAACTGTTGAGCAGTGGGGAACATTTTCCCTACAAAGCGTCACTCACCCATGGAAAAAGTTGCTTAGAAGTCAAAGTCCAAAATATATAACTTTCTATGTATAACAGTACAGCTACAAAAAATTGGGTAAAAGTGAGCAAAATTGGAACGATTAAATTGAAAATACAGAGATATCTGTCTGTCTGTCTGTCTGTCTGTCTGTCTGTCTGTCCATCTGTCTGGAGTAACAGCCAATGGTAGGTGGGGTTCAGCCAAAAGTGTGTCAGGTTTACTGCACTGTAGGACTGCCTAGTTCTCTCTTGGGTGCTCTCAAACTTTCCTCTGCCACTTTATCTCTGTGGGCCTTCTCCAGGGTTACATGAAAGAGAAACCACATCAGAGCTTGATGGACCACAGGATCTAGCAGGTTGAATGAAATGTGCCTGCCAGGTTTGTACCTCAGAGATCTAAGCATTTTAACATTTTACCAAGACAACCAATTGTCTGAGAAACACTGCACACTTACGTTTATAATACGGGGGGTGGGGGGTTGATTTTTTTTTTTTAATGCTGTCTCTCCTAGTGATGTGAACTACTACTAATACAATACAGTGGTACCTCTGGTTGCGAATGGGATCCGTTCCGGAGGCCTGTTTGCAACATGAAAAGAGCGCAACCCGCAGCGGTGCATCTGCGCACGCACGGGTTGCGATTTGCCACTTCTGCGCATGCATGACATCATTTTGCGCTTCTGCGCATGCGTGAGCAGCAAAACCCGGAAGTAACCCTTTCTGGTACTTCCGGGTCACCGCAGGACGTATCCTGAAAGAACATAACATGAAGCGGACATAACATGAGGCATGACTGTATATTTCTTTTTTACAAAGTTCTTTTACGGACTTTTTGTGCAAATACATAAAATATAATGGTTTCATGTTAAAGAAAATAGAATATGTTTGGATTCACCCTCAAATAAAAGAATTATTAACATTAATTTTAAAAATAAAGAAAATAAACCTTAGATTAATTTGGCTGATATATATTGACTGTGATTGGATGATCATATCTTAGCTTAATAAGCCAATATAAGAACCAGTATTTGTGGAGTGTTCATAGCACCTTTGCTTCTTGCTTCACGAGAGCTGGCAAACAAACCAGGAAGTCTTCCACCAAACTACTGTTTCGTGTTTTGTCCAAAACGGAAAACTATGGCTGATAGCTTTGGAACAAGCCAGGATATAGTTTGAGTATGGCTTAATACCCTGACTTTCAAAACAGAAAAATACAGTTAATGGAATTCTTCCTGGTTTTCTTGCCAGCTCGTATGAAGGATGGAGCAAAGGGGAGTGTGGTTTATTAAGCTATGATCATACAAAGTACTCTGTTGGGTTTCTCCTTCTGGAGCAAATTACAGTATCCTAGACAGTGGCGGAGCTTCATGCTCCAGCACCGGGGGGCGGAGAATGGGCGGGGCAGGGCTGGCACACATCCCAGGGGTGTGGCACGCCGCCCGCAGGGGCATGGTGCTCAGCGCGGGCGGGAGGGGGGAAACAGTCACGATGGCACCTTACCAGGATCGCACTGCTGGGGGCAGTGCGCTCCCCCCACACTCCTCTTCCTCTGCTAGTGATCCTAGATTTAGCAAGCAAACATAACTTGCCAGCAGATACAACTATTCTGAAGAACAAAGAACAGGAAAGGATACCCAGAAATCTAACTTAAGTCTCAGGCTTTGATCTTTTATGCTGTTCCACTAAAATGAACCCAGTAAAGTTATAGAATTCAACCAGTGGAAGTATTTAGGTGAACTCAACTTGTTAATAAATTATTGTTGTAACATTAGTTGCACTTTCTCAAATATTCACTCGTCTAGTTTCTACCTTTGCTTTCCTAAGGTTCATCTTTGGGCAAAATTTGGCCAACATCTGAATCTACATGCTGCTCTCTGCAAATAGCTGCTCTTTTTGATAATCTGCTTCAATTATACCTTTTGACATTTCATACTGAGATGATTTTTCCTTTAAAAACATAATCATTAAGGGGGAAAGCTATATATTTTACAGTCATTCTGTACAGGCTGAAATTCTATACATAGTTAACTAGGAGATAGCTTCATTGAGACTTACATCTGAGTAGGCATGTAGAGTGGCAGTCTCACAAAACATAGTGGGCTCAGGCATGTATGAAATTGAGGTTATTCTTCTAAGTAGTTTTTTGAAATGTGTAGGATAGCACAGAAAAATCAATGCAGTTCTGCACATCTGTCACTTGATCGGATATTAATTAATTATTAATTAATTGGCACATTTCCACAAATTCAACACCATCACCATTCACATGTATGTTTTGGATCTGGCACATATCACAAAACAAATATTATATGCTGAAAGATAGCTCAGTCAGTAGAGCATGAGACTCTTAATCTAATGGTTTTGGGTTCAAAAGGGGGTTGGACTAGATGACACTTATGGTTCCTTCCAACTCTGCAATTCTATGGTTCTATGTCTTCTATCCCTGTTAAGAAATCGTATAAGGAAAAGAAAACATGGAAAACAATCCTTAATGGTCCATTTAAGACCAAGGAGGAAAACCAAACTTGCTTTATTATCTTTTTTAAAAAAGCAGTTTCCTAAGTCTTTAAAGCTATTTTTATGAGTCAGATCTGTTATTGCAGCAACATTTGTAATGTTTTCAAGCAAAGAGTTTATTCACTATGTTTGAATCCTCAGTTAAGGATAATGGTTTAAGAATATGACAGATCAAATTAATCCGAAATTATCTCTGTACAACCTTCATTGTTTTTCTTCAAACATTCTAAGATTTTAATTTAAAATTTAACAACTTTTTGCCTCCCCAATATACATAAATCATATGAACAAAAACATATAAATGGTCTTAATTACAGTCATGCCTTGGATACTGAACGCCCTGGAACTCGGACGTTTTGGCTCCCGAACGCTGCAAACCTGGAAGTGATTGTTCCGGTTTGTGAATGTGCTTTTGGAACCCGAACGTCCGCCGCAATTTGGTTTTTGAACGTTTTGGAAATCGAATGGACTTCCGGAACGGATTTCATTCGACTTCCAAGGTACGACAGTATAAAAATATTGAATAATGTGATAAATTTGTTGTTGATTTTGAAATATAATCTAACATAGTAATCCTGCCCCCTGAATTCACTGACTGGAGGAGGTTAGGATTGGGTGGAGGCTCCTATTTGCCCCCGAAAAAGTGCTCTGTTGGTAGGGAGGTCATGTCTTTTGGAAGCCTCTGCTTGATCCATTTTGGGAGGAGGCTCTAGGATTGAACCTCCTTTATACAATAAGGATTAATATTAGTTTATAATTGATATCTGCATAGCTTGAAGTATGTGACACACAAATAATACCATCTGAAAGCTGTCCTAGGATATCAAAAAACAAATGGCACTAAATGTACAAGAATTTTAAAATTATGCTAATGTTCAGTAATGAAATATCCATTCTAAGACAACACTTTCTTTCTGGCTAGTATGCAAATAGAAAAATAGAACATTATCTTAAAAATGTGAACCATTTTATGGCTCCAATCCCTAGGCAGTGTAACGTTTGCATCTCTTTTTACCTGTTCCTGCCACTGAGAGACAGTGTGAAAGGCATGCAGGTTGCTATCTCAGCAATACATAGGGACAAAGTTGTTGAGTGGCTAGCAGCACACTGTGTGGGCCACTGAAGTCAAGATTTCCACCTACACTGGGGCAGTGTAAGAAAAGCTAGGAGCCAACTGGCTCCTGGAACCTGGGTTGTGGGCGCCAAAACAAAATGGCTAGTTGCCACATGGAAGGGGGTGGTCAGCAACACTATTTATTATTTTGATAAGCATGAACTAATACGCAAATCACATAAGTGACACATTGGTAACATCACATTTTAAACAGAAATTGTTAATACATTTGTTAATTGTTAAGAAATTGTTAATAATGTGGTGTTTACAATAAAAATATTGGTAATTAATACTATACTTCAGTTTTCAAAACACCCTACTCTTTATTGTTAAATTCCTTAACATATTGCTTATCGTTAACATATACTTTGAGACTTCAAGGTACATACATTTCAATAATCCTTGAGTGTCAGCCAGGCGCAAAAAACGGCACCCAGACCTTTTGAGGTGCTCGCAAATGGAGAATCTCTAGGCGTGAAATGTGCCTGGTGCCCTGCTAGTTTCGAACCCTGCACTGGGGGCAGCAATTACTCACTAGCTATGTATTGAATGTCTGTCTATATGGTATACAGTTAGTATCGCATACAACATGCTATTTCATTGATTGTATCAGGTCTATGGAATGCCCTCACTGTTGAAATTCAAGAGGCCTCAACTTATTGGCATTTGGATGGCTCTTGATGATGAACCTGTTTATTTAAGTATCTTCCTGATGCCTTGAACTGGGTTTGGGTTTTACTACTGTATTTATATTATTATTATTATTATTATTATTATTATTATTATTATTAATTAATTAAATTTGTAAAAACCCCTTCATCTGAAGATCACAGGGCAGTTCACAACATAAAAATACAAATGAGAACACAAGATACCTAATAAAAACAAGAACAAGAACAAACCAATAATCCCGTCCTCCCACAAACACATTCAAAAGGACATGGAATGTTAATCAGCCAAAGGACTGGTTAAAAAGAAATGTTTTCGCCTGGCACCTAAAGATATGTAATGAAGGCGACAGGCGAGTCTCCCAAGGGAGAGCATTCCACAAGCCGGGAGCCATGGCATAAAAGGCCCGTTTTCGTGTTGCCAGCCTCCCAACCTCTCATGGAGGAAGAACACAATGAAGGGCTCAGATGGTGATTGAAAGGTCTGGGTCGGTTCATATGGAGATGTGGTTCTTGAGGTATTGAGGTCCTGGGCCATTTAAGGCTTTATAGGTAGAAACCAGTGCTTTAAATTAGTCCCAGAAACTAACTGGCAACTGGGCAAGGATTGGTGTAATATGCTCAAACTGTCTTGCCCCAGTGAGCAGCCTGGCTGCTGAATTCTGCACCAACTGAAATTTCCAAACTATCTTCAGAGGCAGCCCTACGTACAACGTGGTGCAGTAATCTAACCTAGAGATTACCAGACCATAGACTGAATTAGTTAGGCTATCTCTGTCCAGTTGGAGCTGGTGGAAGGCACACCATAGCACAGTCGCCTCTTGAGCCTCAAGCAATAACAATGGATGCAGAAGTACCCGCAAGCTACATACCCACTCCTTCAGAGGGAGTATAACCCAATCAAGAGCAGGCAACCTCCCATCCATCTGGTCTAGGGAACCGCCCACTAGCAGTGCCTCAAACTCATCTGGATTGTGCTTCAGTTTGTTGCTCTATTACTAAGGCAAGACAAGGGTCCAGCACATCCACTGCCACACCTGCAGATGTAAAGGAGCGGTGTGTCATCAGCATAATGTCAGCATATTGCTAACAACAGATAAACTACAGATGACCCTAGTCAGCAGTTTCATGTGGATGTTAAAAAGCACAGGGGATAAAATTGCTACTGATATTTTTGATAAATATGAGTTTTGTAAACTCAGGCATTATGTACTATGTATGTAAATAAATGATACTCCTATCATGAAGGGCAATGGCTGGCTGTTGGTGCTGGGCCTGTTTTATAAAAACAAAAAGTGAAAAAACAAGATGATATTCACAGTTTACTCATTAGCATTAAAAGGGACAACATGGAGGCATAATTTTAAACTTTTCTGAAAAATCACAGGGAGGGTACTACTCACAAAAGCAGTAAATCACTCTGTATGTTCCAAAGAAAGTTAAAAGATGTTAACAAACCAATCCTAGGAATAGTTGCACCCCCCTTGAGACTATTTATTTCTGAACAGAACTTTAAGAATGCTTAACTGGTTCTAAAATTTACCTATTAACATTTATATTTTATATGCAGATTAGGAATTCAGGCCACCATTCTATATGCAGTTACCTGGGAGTATACCTCATTGAACACAGTGGAACCTACTTGAGTAAACATGCACAGTACTGTAATGCATGTTACCAAGAACATCTCTTAAATGTGGTTCAACTTTCCAAGCACTTGCTGTACACATCCCTACAGACTGAAAATAATTATTTTATGCATGCGCAAACAAATAGTTTTTCTTCTTCTAGACATATACCCTCAATATCAAAAGATAATTATCTACCAACTATGTTTGCAAACAGTGTCAAAATATTTTAAGCTTAATCGTCTTTAACAAGTTGAAACTTACATAACAGACATAATACTAGTTCACAGCTAGTAGCATAATATGCCCTTAATATATTCACTCTGCCACACAAAGGGCAAAACAACCATCAATACAGAATTAAAAATGGCACAGGTCAATTTCTGTTAGCCTAAAAAAATGTCAATCACCACTCTATCCCAAAGGTCCAGATAAACAGTAGAGCTTCTTCTTCCACTCTAAACCTTCCTGCTGTATCTAAATGCGCTAATCTAATTAACATTTATTTCTTAACTTGTCCATAATACACTACAAAATCTATGCAAAATCTATCCCCAAGCAATGACATAAAATGCTACAACTGCATTTTTTCAAATGTCGTTAATAAACCTGTTATTTCTTTTAATATCACCACACATCTTTATAAAAAATAATAGAAGAAACTCTAGAATAGGAAACACTCTCCTAGAAAATGCATACCTCAAACTAAGTACATCTTAAAGAACTAAAAAAATCAGATAAATCGTTAGCTATACATTAAAAGTTCACAAACACCAGCAACAAAAATTATAACTCTGTTATAGAGCCAGAACTAATATAATAGAATTTGTTTAGCTTAAAACAGAAATGTAATTGTTATGAAAACAATTATATTGTAATATAATTGTTTTCATAACAACAATAAATGTTGGACATAGTTTAGCGGGATGTCTGCTTTAAATTATGATCCCTATATGTAACTGAATCTGTAGCATATTTACTTATAATTAAATCTCACTCATTTCAGTGCTGCATGCTTACCAGAGAGTAAGCCACACTAAACTCAATGAGAACTAATCATTCATTAGTATGGGTATGGAGGTTACTGATGGACTCAAGTGCCCAGATTTGATCCTCCCTATATCCCAAGTATATGTATGCAGGCAGCACAATAATTCCTCATTGAATGCCCATTCATAGAAGCTCAGCTTTGCTCCCTCCCTGACTATTTTTTTTAAAAAGGTCTTAAAAGACCTGGACGTTTCAGTCTGCTTTTAACTATTTTCTATACTTTCTATTTTATGGTCATAGTTTTCACTGTTAATTGTATTTTTATTTTGATATGGATTATTTACCGCTGTTTCAGTTATAAGCATTCTGCTGTTTCATGTTTCTGTTTTGTAAAGTGCACTGAGAATTGCTTCATACATATGGGAGGAGGGGGAGAAACCACGTATCTGTTGCAGTGTGAGAGGATACTGCCTAATATATGCATCAAAGCTGAGTAAAGCTTCGCCGCCTGTTACAATGTAGGCTAGCTAGAATCTTAAATATGGTTTTTCTTTTTCAGAGAGAGAGAAAAATGCTTTATCAAGTTTAAATCACTGCAGAGTACTCTTCAAGTCAAGAACACACAAGAGTTATTTTCAGTTGAAATAAATTTTGGGAAACAAATGCAATTATTTGCTGAGGCATTTCCTCATTTTGGACAGCCATATCCCATTTACCAACTATTACTAAATACAAATTATAGGAATTTAATAAACGATAGATGCCTGACATTTCACTTTATGTATTTTTAATTTTATTTTTAAAACAAAGCAATTTGGTGTCACAAAAAAAAAACACAATTTTCATCCAACTTTGGAGTCCCTCCATAGAAATCAAGTGCCATTTGTTGTTTGGTAGCCAAGAACCCACTTTAGGGGATCCATGTGGCTTCCAAGTGCACACTGGGATTCTTCCGCCTCCCTTTGAAAAGCAGTCTTGCCATTGGTTTCAAATTGCTTTTGACACATCTATAATTTTCAGAAATTCTTTGCCATGTAGCATGAGGGAACTCTTGTTTGAGAAAATTCAAACCATTTTGGTGCCGTTTTGAAACTACTTACAAGAGTGTAGGTGGTATTCAACTAAGTTTTACTCAGAGCAGACCCATTAAATGTGCCTAAGTTAGGCCCATTAATTTCAGTACGTCTCTTCAGAGTAAAATTTAGTTGAATACTACCCTATGGGTGGAATTCCACATCACACTATTAGAATAGTTCTGCCACTGCAACCCTGTGCTCTTAGATCCTGAATACTGAACATCTCACACAGTGCTCAAGACAGACAAGAAATTCAAACATTTTTAAAACCATGTAACTTTAAAAAAAATCACTAGTTCTATAGAGATAAACCACTTTGGTTCTGTAAAAATGTGCAGAGTTGCAAAGAAGAGAAGATGGCCTTAATGATACCCAAATATGCATAATATCACAGAACAGCTTGATTTCATCTATAATCTGTATCCTTTACAAATTTATTTCATGTGAATACACCCAAGTAAACATATCATAAATAATTTCATTTCCAGGTATTTGATACATCTTGTGCCTTTGCTCTTTTTCAAAGGAAGCCAAAAGCGCCAAAAACAAAACTCTAAGATCAACCCTGATTTCCAAGCTTGGCATGCTTCCAGAAAGGATCCAGCACCCAACTTGATTTAGAAACAGATCATTGAAAATATTTTTATACTGGAGAAAGGATGACCTTCATGAATGCAGAAGAGAGCTGCATTCTTTACTTGTACAACATCCTGTCTTTTAGACCTAGATCAAGCTTGTCATCTTCTGATGTGGTAATTTTCTTTACAAGGAAACCACATACAAATACCTCACTGTACAAGAGTCATGTAAAATCTCTCTAGATTACCGGTAATTATAACGCATTACAAAGGGATGCAAAAGTTAAGGAAGCAGTCGCTTCACATTTACATCTTTGAAATAAAATTCAACATCATTTAATTTGGTTAAACATTTCAAGCTCATTTTTTTTTTAAATTTCTGTCAAATGAGAGCCAACAAACAAACAAACAAACAAACAAACAAACAAACAAACAAACAAACTGTAGGTAGGTAGTTTTCTAGATAACTGCATTTGAGACAAATTTATAACTACAACAAAGCCATTCTTCTCAAAATAAAAATCCCAAGTGTTCAAAATGGAAAATGAACCAGTCCAGAGTATCAGGCTCCCATCCTATAAACCCCTACCAGTGGGTAAGTCCCACTGAGTTACTTCTGAGAAGGCATGCACAGGATCACAGTGTTAGAAACAAGCAATGAGGCAGCAGCTGCCTGTCCAAAGCCTCTCTCCTTAGAATAATCAGAAGATGCTCCATTGTAAGTAGATACAATGAACGACAGGAAGACAACGTCATACTAGAAGCAAAATGAAACATTTTCCCCCTAAGCAATACAGCTACTTACATATAAAAAAAGAAATGCTAGATACTGTCAGTATTCACAAGCCATGAAGAACAAATGTTTGAATCTTAAGATAAGTTAGCTTAAGAAAAGTTCATATAGGAAAGTTTCTCAGCCTCTCTTTCCTCCTGCAGCTAACTGTTCCCCCAATAAAAGCCTCTCTGGACAGTCAGAAGGCTTTCCTGAATAATATGTGCAGAGAGCCACTGAGGGAGGAAGAACTCACCCCAAATCAGGCCTGGCTGCTAAAGTAGGCTAGCTTAAGCATGTTCACAGAAGGAAAGTTGACAGTGTTCAGTAGGGGCACCTGAATTACTAGCAGCTTTCAGGAGACATAGGTGGCTGCAATGGTGAGAGGGAGAGGAGATGTAGGATGTAAGGCTAAGCATTTTAACTATAAAAGAATGATTATCCAAATATACCTTAACTGAACATTACTCAAACATGCCACCAGGAAAATACAACCACCAGCAAAATAATAAACAGATCCGTCTCAAATCTGCAAACATTACACTATTTATTCATATTGGTTTTATCTGGCCTCCTGCACTAAACAATACCACAAAGGTGCTGCAAAATTTGTTAATCCAGGAATCTGAAATCCACATAGTCCTTGACTGCTTTTCATTATATAACGCTTCCTCATGAACAGAAAATGCAGCACTATGGGTAGTATTTTTTCCTATACATTTTATACTGTGCCAAACAAAATTATCCAATGATAAAGTCAATAATAATAAATTTATCCCAAAGCGTAAGCCTTCCAAATGGTAAACAAGTCATTCCATGCTTTTTAAACATTGCAAGGGGGAGGAAGAGGGTAGAGCACTTTTAAATCTTACCTGTGTGTAGTCAAAGTCAGAAAGGGGAGCTATACTCTTGATGTAGTCCGCTCGAAATTGGTTTTCTTGGTTGGCCAGTGGAACTGGAGGTATTAAAGTGCTCATTGCTGAAACTATGGTCTAGAATAAGCAAAGGAACAGGACATATTAACAGAGATAAATCACACACAGAATTACTAGGTGATTTAGAGTTATCTGAACAACAGGGTTTCCTCTGCAATCACAATCCTAATCACTAAGTATATACATTTAAGGAATAAAAATGTTTTCTTACCACAATTGCATCTTTTACATTTTTCCGAATATCCAGAATTTTCTGTTTCTTTTCTCTGTATGAAATCAAACACAAATCAATTTAGCCAAGTTGTTGTGAGTGTTCACCTGCTACTGAGATGCTGAAGTTCAAATTTTAATAGCTGTTTTTATCCCTAATATTTCATAGTGGAAAATGTAGAGTACAATTTTAATCAAAATAAATTATTTATATTTCTGCCACATGACAAATAACAATGTATAAGCATTTTTTTAAAAAGGGGTGGAGGGATTATTTTAAAAAACTGCTTACTTTTACCATGAACTGACTCAAATTCTACATTTCTGAAAATGTCTAATCACAAAATATGGCATTCTCAGAAAAATCTGACATAAATAATAGTCTACAGACACTTTATAACAAAACACCATAATGTTAAACTGATTTCTTTTTTATTAACTTTAAAAATGGGGATAGTTCAAATATGTACTTGACAAGCACACACAAATCTATATCTATATCTACATCTACACACACACAACCTAATATATTGTTAATACTCAGGCAATATTTAGTTATTTGCTGTTGTAAGAAGTAGTCGCCATGTTGTTGCTACACAAGGGCCTATTAAACACTGCAGTAGCAACAGTGTAAAATACAGCAGAAGGACCAGGAGAGGAAAAATAAGGAATTCATGCCTCTCTTAATATATATGAACAGTAATATCCATGCTAATAGGGTAAGTTGATGGAGGTAAATTACCAACAAGCTACATACAAAGGATAAGAAAGATCTGTTAACCAGTTTGGCTTAATGTGTTTCAAATGCATCTTGTTGGGGTTTGTGTGGGGTTTTTTTTCTCTCCACCCCCCTCCAAATAAGAAGAATTCTTACTCTGAATTAAATCCATTTACATGCAAGATCCTCATCTGCTTGACAATAGTGCTTTTTCCTGACTCACCAGCCCCTGAAAAAGAAGAAAAATGTGTGATGTATACATTTAGGGGAGGGGAAAATGGGGAAAGACAGAATGGAAGCATCTCTGTTTTCCTAAAACATTCAACTCTTCTCTATACATACCTAGGGCAATTTGTGCATTTCACGCACACAGAATTTATAAAGCAGGTCTGCATTCTTTCCATCTCATTTTCTCTTGCACATAAATAGTATAGTTTGCTTGCCTGCCATGGGAAACTGAACTGCACCACTGCACCCTCATCGCCCTCCCCCACCAAAAAGCCGTTCTTCCTTACCCAGCAGAAGCAAACGGTGTGTGGCTTTATAAGCCAGTCGCTCTTTCTGCAACTGCTTCTCTATTTTTTTGTTGGCTTCTCGCTGTGCTTTCTCATCAATACGCTGATCCTCCGTTTTGCTGTTGCCCAAACACCCCATTGCTATCGCTTAGGGTGGATGTCAGACTGAACAGGATTATAAATAAATAGTGCAAAGAAATAAATTTTAACGGATGATATTTATATCCCTGTGATGGTATCGCTCCTCTTTTCTTCCCCACCAGTTGTTCAAATAAAATGGTTTCTGGTCGTTTCTGATCACAGTTGGTTTCTTTTTCCTCCCCCAAAGGGATGCAGAGAAGCTTCCGGGAGAGGTAAGTGTTTTTTAAAACAGAACAAAAATCTGTACAAAAAAAAAAAACCCCTAACACACAGTGAAAAAGAAAAGGGCTCCTCCTGGAAACCTAATGCTGGCTTTCTCTCAGCGCCACACGCACGCGCGCGCGCGCGCGCACACACACACACACACACACACATACAGAGAGAGGGGGGGCGCCCTCGCTCACACACACACTTACAATCCCTATATTTCTCTGTAAAGGTCTATTTTTGTCCTTGTAACTCAGCACTGCCCCTTTCTGTGAGACCAGGAAGTAGTCAAAGTACAAACGCTGCAGGAGTGGAGGGGGGAGGGGGAGAAGTGAGAGCTGGATTCTATGGAGCGTGCTAACTCTGGGGTTTTTTTTATAATCCAAATCCTTAAACGGGGTATGAGGGAAGTGGGGGTGGGGGTGTGACAGAGTCCGGCGGAGCTACTAATTTTAAAAATCTGCTCTACATCACAAAATCGCCACTTCAAAAAATCTGACATGTGAATTCCATTTTGATCCATTGTCCCCATGTATTAATGCATATAGCACACGAACAAGTTGAGCCTAGGCTAAATTCATCACCCATTTTCCCTCCCTAATGTCACTAGGTGGTCCTTGTGGAAACATGAATTCTTATATACAAGATTGCTGTATGTTTTCAGTCTCCACCCCCCCCACCCCCATTCCTATAGATAAAGGGTGTTGGAAACTGGCATATTCAGGAGGATGGGATTCTACCAGATTTCAGAAATGTTGGGAGTTAAACAAACGGCTAAGTGCTAAATATAAGTGTAGTACAGCAGATTTGCATACAGTCAATAAAAAGCACATTAATGGAAGGAGTTGCTTTTCAGAGCTGACCAGGGAATGAGTTAGTGTGAAAGTTGCAAGGCAGAACATAGGAATACAGTGAGGGGGGAAAGTATTTGATCCTCTGCTAAATTTGCCCGTTTGCCCTCTGACGAATAAATGACCAGTCCACAATTTTAATGATGGGTTTATTGTAGCTGTGAGAGACAGAATAACAACAGGAAAACCCCCGGAAACCCAGAAGACAAAAGTCAGAGGTTGATGTGCGTTATAATGAGTGAAATAAGTATTTGATCCCTTTGCAAAAGATGACTTATTACTTGGTTGCAAAACCCTTGTTGGCAATGACAGAGGTCAGACGTTTCTTGTAGGTGGCCACCAGATTTGCACACATCTCAGGAGGTATTTTGTCCCACTCCTCTTTGCAGATCCTCTCCAAGTCAGTAAGATTTTGAGGCTGGTGTGTAGCTACTCGAACCTTCAGCTCTTCCACAGATTTTCGACGGGATTAAAGTCTGGAGACTGGCTAGGCCACTTCAGGACCTTCATGTGCTTCTTCTTGAGCCACTCCTGTGTTGCCTTGGCCGTGTGTTTTGGGTCATTGTCATACTGGAATACCCACCCTTGACCCATTTTCAATGCCCTAGCTGAGGGAAGGAGGTGCTCACCCAAGATTTGATGAGACATGGTCCTGTCCATCGTCCCTTCGATGCGGTGAAGGTGTCCTGTCCCCTTAGCAGAAAAACACCCCCAAAGCATGGTGGGGATGGTGTTCCTGGAGTCGTAGGCAGCATTCCTCCTCCTCCAAACACGGCGAGTTGAGTTGATGCCAAAGAGCTCGATTTTGGTTTCATCTGACCACAACACTTTCACCCAGTTCTCCTCCGGGTCATTCAGATGTGCATTGGCAAACCGCAGACATGTGCTGTCTTAAGCAAGGGGACCTTGCGGGCTCTGCAAAACCTGTCCTTCATGGCATAGTGTGTTACCAACTGTTTTCATGGTGACTATGGTCCCAGCTGCCCTGAGATCATTGACAAATTCGCCTCCATGTAGTTCTGGACTGCTTCATCACCATTCTCATGATGATTACAACTCCATGAGATGAAATCTTGCATGGAGCCCCAGACCAAGGGAGGTTGACAGTTATTTTGTGTTTCTTCCATTTGCAAATTATTGCACCAGCTGTTATCACCTTCTCACCAAGCTGCTTGGCAGTGGTCTTGTATCCCAGTCCAGCCTTGTGCAAGTCTACAATCTTGTCCCTGACATCCTTGAACAGCTCTCTTGGTAATGGTAGCTACTTTGGAATCTGCTGGATTGATTGCTTCTATCGACAGGTGTCTTTTGTACAGGTACTGTAACGAGCTGGGATTACAGGTAAAACCTCTCCCTTACAGCAGGTGCTTCTAATTTCAGCTCGTTACATACATTGAAGATACCAGGTAGCCTGACATCTGGCTGGTTGATAGGGGATCAAATACTTATTTCACTCATTATAACGCACATCAATCTCTGACTTTTGTCTTCTGGATTTCTCTGTTCACAGCTACAATAAACCGACCATTAAAATTATGGACTGGTCATTTCTTCGTCAGAGGGCAAATGGGCAAATTTAGCAGGGGATCAAATACTTTTCCCCCTCACTGTAGCTGGCGGTGATTTCAATAACCAATGTTTCATGAATAAGATAGCTCATTCACAGTCTACAACAAAACCAATGCACTCTACAATCTGCCTCACTCAGATTATTTAACAGCATTTTCAACAAAAATGCAAAAAGCTTTGTACTAACCACAAAAAGGAATTGGGCCAAAAAGGAAATATCATATTCCAATGGACCAGTAGTCCAATCCCCTCTGCTGTCTCCTACATTGTTCTCATCCTGAAGACGGTGGGAGAGGTAAATGCATAAAATCATAAAATTGGAAAGTTGGAAAGAACCCCAAGGGTAATATAGACCACCACCCCTGCAATGCAGGAATCACAGCTAAAGCATCCATGACAGATGGCCATCCAACCTCTGCTTAAAAACCTCCAAGGAAGGAGACCCCCACCTCCCAAGGGAGTTTGTTCCACTGTTTAACAGCTCTTACTAGAAGAAGGATGTTTAGTTGGAATCTCCTTTCTTGGAACGTGAATCCATTGGTTTGGGTCCTTCCCTCCAGAGCAGGAGAAAACAAGCTTGCTTCATCCTCCATGTGACAGCCCTTTAGATATTTGAAAATAGCTATCATACTTCCTCTCAGTCTCCTCTTTCCCAGGCTGAACATACCCAACTCCCTTATCCGCTCCTCATAAGGCTTTGTTTCCAGACCCCTTCATCATCTTTGTTGCCCTCCTCAGTACACTTTCCAGCTTGTCAATATTCTTCTTAAATTGTGGCACCCAGAACTGGACACAGTATTTCAGGTGTGGTCTGACCAAGGCAGAATAAGTTAAAGGTAACGGGACCCCTGACCATTAGGTCCAGTCGTGACCGACTCTGGAGTTGCGGCGCTCATCTCGCGTTATTGGCCGAGGGAGCCGGCGTACAGCTTCCGGGTCATGTGGCCAGCATGACTAAGCCGCTTCTGGCGAACCAGAGCAGCACATGGAAACGCCGTTTACCTTCCTGCCGGAGCGGTACCTATTTATCTACTTGCACTTTGACGTGCTTTCAAACTGCTAGGTTGGCAGGAGCAGGGACCGAGCAACGGGAGCTCACCCCATCGCGGGGATTCGAACCGCCAACCTTCTGATCAGCAAGTCCTAGGCTCTGTGGTTTAACCCACAGCGCCACCCGCGTCGCCCAGAACTGGACACAGTATTTCAGGTGTGGTCTGACCATGGCAGAATAGTGTGGTACTATTACTTCCCTTGACCTGGTCACGGACTAGGGAAACTACATTTCCAACAACTCCAGCAGAAAAAAAATACTGCCAACATCACCATGGTACCAAATCTTCATGTTGCAAACAGCTGGGAGAAGGAAAAGAGGCCTCATCTAGCTTTCATTTGCCTTGAGCGTTGTGATTCTTGGAAGAGGGAGGCAGGGTAACAAAACCAAGGAAGGAACAGTCTACTTGTGGTGTGTTTGCCTGCCTCAATTCTATGGGATGAAAGAGGGTTTTAAAAATGAAATATATTCTACTTGTTTTAATATGCGCAGGGAAGCACAAGCACCCTTGTGCCAAATATTTGCCCTAACCCCACTTTTCAACATACACAAAATGCTTCCAACAGTGATACTGCAGATAGCCAGATAAGTAGGAATTACCTTTCAGCTGCTTTTACTCCTAATCCCATACCAAATGCAACTTTACTAGATAGTCTCAAATGAATGACTGCAACGTGCATATTGACTACTTGCATCATGTGAATCCCCTGTTCTTTCTCACCTCTAACTAGGTCTGGCTGTTTCATTTCCTTGAAAGGGGGCTGATATGGGCCTCTCAGGTACACCAGCCCAGAGTTAACAAACAAAAAATGTTGAGATGAGCCCAACTTTGAAAATAGCGCTGCTTCCTCCCACCCCATAGAGTTGCTTTACTTTATGTGTGAAGTTGTGTCCCCCCCTCCCATAATGCGCATTGATTCTCGCTTACACTGTACCACATTTGTCTTTCTGTTGTCCTTTAACCCAGCTTCAACAGATATTTTGGATTTCTCCACAGTTTGCTTGTGTTTTACCATCACAAATAATCTGGAATAATCCATAAACTTGGTTATCATATTGCTCTCTCCTGACTATTTATGAATATATGAATATAAGAAAGTAGCACTGGCCTAACACAGATCCTTACAGGACTTCACTGTTAACTTACGTTGTCTGCTCATAATTCCTATTTTCTTTCTAATAGTTCCCCATTCTTCAATACTTCCTCATTCAGCTACTGATCTATTAAAAGACATTGTTTTATCCCATGACAACTTCATTTACTCAGATGCTTTTGGGAAGTCCCCATATTGGATGACTCCTATCTGCATGCTTGTTTATACACCCATCAGATCCAAACAGTGAGGCAGAACTTTGCTTTCTAGAAGCAATGTCATTCCTTCATTTGAAAGTCTTATTCTTCAAAATGATTAAAAATTTATGCATATTTATGCTTTCCACTAATTTATGCAGACAGACATTAGGAAACATGCCTATATTTTCCATAAAATCCATGCACCTTTTTTTTAAAAAAAAAAACCAACAAACCTGTGTTGCACTACCTTCCAATTCTCAAATAAGCTGGTTTTAGTATCAACCATTTCACACAAGTTCTTCAAGAACTCTTAGGTGTATATTATCCTCACTCAGCCACGCTCTTACTTATTGACTGGCTGGTCCTATTTTCCTATGCTATTAATCAGTCTCATCTGTTGATACCATCCCGTGGTGCTTCTTTGAATCTAGACCCGAGTGCCTGCCTAATTTTATTTCTATTCCATTCATCTGTTTTCTTTTCTGGCACTCTACTGAACTGTTGTTTGACTGTCAATTAGGTGATTATTCTTCATGCCTTATTTCATGCTGTTTTTCCTGTTTTCTTCCAACAGAGACTTGGTTCTCAACTAATGCTGTTACTCCTGCATCTCTTGGCGATCACACACTTTTCACTTCATGTGATGGGTCCAGATATGGAAATTGCTCCTATTGTGCCTTTTCTGTTTTCGCATCTTAATTTCTTATGTATTCTTCCTTTTTATTTTGGGTATTATGTTTCTGTTTCATTCTGCTATTCTTCTTACTGTGATTTATTCAGTGGCGTAGCGTGGGGGGTGCAGGGGGGGCCGGCCGCACCGGGCGCAACATCTGGGGTTAGGGCAAATCCACAGGTTAGGGGGCGCAAATCCACGGGTTAGGGGGTGCACATCCATGGGTTAGGGGGCGCAAATTACTTGCCTTGCCCCGGGTGCTGACAACCCATGCTACGCCACTGGATTTATTGTCTTCTTAGTCCCTTGGCTAACTTCTTATCTGACTTTGAACTTCAGCTTTCCTTCTCACTGAGTTATCCTCCTGTTCTTATTCTGGATGATTTCATTTCCATATTGATCAATTTGCCAACTTGGAGGCCCAATCTTTTTTCAGCCTCGTTGATGTGTTTGGTTTCTTTAATACTACTTGTACTATGGTACTCTGCTTGTAATGGATTTGATAACTTTTTCTTTTTTCAGTGTTGTTCTCCTTTTTCACTGTCCGAAACACGTCCTTTCTTTATGCTTCTCTTGGATTCTACATTGTCTGACCCTCTTACTAAAATAGTCACGCTCTTTATCCAGATTCTTTTTCTCTTTAATTACCTTCTATTTTCTCCTGTTCTCTTTTCATCTTCCCTCAGTGAGACAGTTTCACTATTTAACACTGCTGTTTCAATTGATTCCCTCCCTTCTGTTGTCCTATTCTTTCTCTTTCCTTGTTTACATCTTCACTGTGCTACCTTTCCACTTGAGCGGCTGAATGCTTATGTCATAATAAATCTGTTAGTTTTCAAGGTGCCACAAAGACTCTTTGTTGTTCTGGGGCAATGAACAAATATGGCATTCTCTGGAAGCTACAGGTCCTGGTCATATTTTGTTTTTTTCGCTATAAATTCATGTTCAATGCCCTTTATTGTTGTTCTTCCTAAACAATCTACAGTCATACCTCATGTTACGTTTGCTTCATGATACATTTTTTTCAGGTTGCGTCCCGCGACGACCCAGAAGTACCGAAAAGGGTTACTTCCGGGTTTCGCCACTTGCGCATGTGCAGACGCACAAAATGACGTTACGCACATGTGCAGAAGCGGTGAATCGCAACCCACAGACGCAGCGGCACAGAAGCGCCGCTGCGGGTTGTGTTCTATTCATGTTGCGAACGGGCCTCTGGAACGGATCCCGTTCCCGTTCGCAACCAGAGGTACCACTGTATATCTTTTTTGAATTTGCAAACGCCTCTGGAAAAGACAAATGAACTGACCTGATTCATTCTCTATAAATTATTTTATCCTGATCAAAAACAGTATTCATTTAGTAGTCTGAATAATATTAGGAAGAACTTTCTGACAGTAGGAGCTGTTTGGCAGTGGAATGGACTATCGAGGAAAGTGGCGGACTCTCCTTAATTGGAGGTTTTTATGCAGAGGTTGGATGGCCAACTGTCAGGGATTTATAAGTTGTGATTCTTTCATTGCAGGGGTTGGGCTAGATGACCTTTGAAGTACCTTCCAACACTTACAATTCTACTTCTACTTAAAGGATTTTACTCTTTTTTTAGCTGAAAATAATCCCAGAGAAGCTTAGTAAGATCAACAGAGATAATAACAAATAAAACAGTTACAATACTGCAGCTCTAGAATGTGCTGAAACTCTAGTAATCCTTATCACCCTTCTTTATCTTTGATGTCTTCCTTAGTTAGGCCTGTTCCAATGTTTTAACCTCCTTTTCCCTCTGCTAAAGACTTTGCCTCCTTCTTCAGTATCTCTTTACCTCTATCTTCTCCCTTCCCCCATTTCCTGCTCTCTCTTCTTCAATATCTCTCTCAACCCTTAGTCTGTTCCCCATTTCATCACCCCATCTAACACTTCCATGTGCCCCATCCCCTTGATTTCCTCTTGTCCCGACTCAAACTTTTAGGAGGTATTTTAAAAATCCCTGTTTACACAATCGTTTGATTGCTGAAGGATATTGATCCTGACAACCCTGAAATTACCTGTAAAAATATGTAATTTTTAAGACTTTTGGACTGTTTCTTAAGACTTCTAAAAGATTGTTTTTAGACATTTTGATGTATTGTTTTATTGTTGCTGTGTTTGCCATCCTGGGAACCTTTCTGAGGAGAGGTGTGATATACATTTCATAATAATTAAAATATCTGGAGAGCCATTGTTTTCCCATCAATCTCTAGCTCCTTTCTATCTCTATGATCTCAGTCTTCTTATCTGCACTTAGATTCCTCTGGCTCTTTGTTGCTTGTTATATCTTCCTCTCTTGCACACTTGTTCTTTAGATTGTTCTTTATTTATGGACCTTTTCACCAGTTGATATTCAATTAATTGATTCTTACTTCTTCCTGTTGAAAAACACCTTAAGGTTTTAATCCTATGCACACTTTCCTAACAATAAATCCACTGATACAGTGGAACTGCCTCCTAAGTAAATATGCATTGGTTTGCACTGCAAGACTCATTTTAGCTAGCCAGTTTCTCACTTTACTCTAGTGTACACAATGTTCTCTCCCTGCCAGCACTCCAATTCCCAATTTCCTCCCTCTTTTTCTGTATCTCCAGCCAGAGGTCTGTCTGTAACTCCACCTTTGTTACCTCCCCTTCAGGGGTTCAGACAGACCAGTGGCAGTACAGAGAAAAACCTCTATAGAAAAGGATGTAGAATAATATTAGAGAAAGTCAACGTGATTTTTTCTTTTAATTTTTATTACACTGAACTTTGTGTAGGGTCCACTTGTTTCCTGAGGCCCAGTTCTTATCAACAGATTTATCAAACATGTTTCCAGTATCAGTCACATGTGTTAATAACTTCCAGTCCTAAGAGCTGTGTACCAAAATCATTATATACAACGTATGCTGCTATTTCTGTCTGCAACAACCACTCCTCAGTTTCTCTTACATCAATACTTCTACTTACCATTAGCAATTACCACTGTTGCTATTTCCGTGGTCCCATCCCACTCTCTTCTGCCATTTTCACTCTCCCTCTCTCATTCTCCCCCTCTCACATTAAGTGCCCAGAAGCAAACTGCCCTTATTATAAGCTAATTGTGGTGATGCAATGCTTCGTAACCAAACTTCGTATTGATGGAATCTAATAAGGGTATTTACTACACAATCATATGTATTCTCAAAGAAAATACACTGATAAATGTAGACATGCGTTTTTCATACTTAGCCGCAATATTTTGTACTTTGTTATCTTTATTAGAATGCATAAAAAGTGGCTCCCTTACAGTTCATTTCAAAGCACCATCAATTTCGCACTAATCTACTACTACCATATTCATTGATAATTGTCAGTTTTGATAATAATCTTCAAGTCATTCATAATCTATACATATCCTGTACATCCTGAGTTGCCCCTTCTGAATTGCCACAAGAGCAAAGGTGCACCCCCTTAAATTTGTATTACTGAATTTATTATCCGCTAGGATAAAGTTAGTGATGTATTATTGAGTGGCAACTGGCACTGTGTTTGTTCTGTTTGTTTTGCTGTGCAGAATGAGAGTCTAGACTAGTGTTGTAAAGCTACTTAATATCACTCTATGTGAGAGACTGAAACATTTTAAAGGCCCTAAGTGAGAATTGTGGGTGAGGATGGTTCTCTCGTTTCTTTGTCACTGTATTGCCCCAGATAAGCATTTGTACATCATAGTGCAATTTTTTGCAAAAGAAAAAAAGAAAAGAAAAGTAAAGTAAAGGTAAAGATACCCCTGACCATTAGGTCCAGTCGTGACCAACTCTGGGGTTGCGGCGCTCATCTCGCTTTATTGGCCATGGGAGCCAGCGTACAGCTTCCGGGTCATGAGGCCAACATGACTAAGCCGCTTCTGGCGAACCAGAGCAGCGCACGGAAATGCCGTTTACCTTCCCATCAGAGCGGTACCTATTTATCTACTTGTACTTTGACGTGCTTTTGAACTGCTAGGTTGGCAGGAGCAGGGACCGAGCAACGGGAGCTCACTCCGTTGGGGGGATTCGAACTGCCGACCTTCTGATCGGCAAGTCCTAGGCTCTGTGGTTTAACCCACAGCGCCACCCACGTCCCTTAAAATAAAAGTACTGGCATCTTAAAAACGAACACATTATGGCCTAAGTTGTCTTGGTATACAGTTTGTTACATCAGAGGTAACATTATTGGTAAACCTTGAAAACCTATGCAATAATGCATTTGCTAGCTTTTAAAGTGCCCCTACACTACGGTTTTGTTTCTGTGGTAAGCCATGGCTAGTTGACCATATCTTTGACTGAAAGTATACTGTAATAATGTACCCAAAACAATACAATCAGTCTGTGGCAGATAAAGAATTTTAAATTACATCTCTGGATCTGGTGGGCTTCTTCTTTTAAAAAAGAAGTTTCTTCCCTATTGGCTTTGGGAGAAATAAAATGTACAAGTAATAGTTTACCCAATCAAGTATGATGCAGTCTAAGGGGGTTCAGTTGAGCAGGGCAATTCACGATTAAGAATTATGAGCCTCAGAAAAACAGCAGCATGAACATGCACTGAGTGCACCTGACTCACCAATAGAGAGTCTGTTTGTAAACCCGGTGGAACAGTCTCCACTGTAGTAGTAGTAATAATAATAATAATAATAATAATAATAATAATAATAATAATTTATTATTTATACCCCGCCCATCTGGCTGAGTTTCCCCAGCCACTCTGGGCGGCTCCCAATCAGTGTTAAAAACAGTACAGCATTACATATTAAAAACTTCCCTGAACAGGGCTGCCTTAAGATGTCTTCTGAATGTCAGGTAATTATTTATCTCTTTGACATCTGATGGGAGGGCGTTCCACAGGGCGGGCGCCACTACCGAGAAGGCCCTCTGTCTGGTTCCCTGTAGCCTCACTTCTCGCAATGAGGGAACCGCCAGAAGGCCCTCAGCGCTGGATCTCAGTGTCCGGGCTGAACGATGGGGGTGGAGACGCTCCTTCAGGTATACAGGACCGAGGCCGTTTAGGGCTTTAAATGTCAGCACCAACACTTTGAATCGTGCTCGGAAACGTACTGGGAGCCAATGCAGATCTCTCAGAACCGGTGTTATGTGGTCCCGGCGCCCACTCCCAGTCACCAGTCTAGCTGCCGCATTCTGGATTAATTGCAGTTTCCGGGTCACCTTCAAAGGTAGCCCCACGTAGAGCGCATTGCAGTAGTCCAAGCGTGAGATAACTAGAGCATGCACCACTCTGGCAAGACAGTCCGCGGGGAGGTAGGGTCTTAGCCTGCGTACCAGGTGGAGCTGGTAGATAGCTGCCCTGGACACACAGTTAACCTGCGCCTCCATGGACAGCTGTGAGTCCAAAATGACTCCCAGGCTGCGCACCTGGTCCTTCAGGGGCACAGTTACCCCATTCAGGACCAGGGAATCCTCCACACCTGCCCGCCTCCTGTCTCCCAAAAACAGTACTTCTGTCTTGTCAGGATTCAACCTCAATCTGTTAGCCGCCATCCATCCTCCAACCGCCTCCAGGCACTCACACAGGACCTTCACCGCCTTCACTGGCTCTGATTTAAAGGAGAGGTAGAGCTGGGTGTCATCTGCATACTGATGAACACCCAGTCCAAACCCCCTGATGATCTCTCCCAGCGGCTTCATATAGATATTAAAAAGCATGGGGGAGAGGACAGAACCCTGAGGCACCCCACAAGTGAGAGCCCAGGGGTCTGAACACTCACCCCCCCCCCACTTTCTGGACACGGCCCAGGAGGAAGGAGCGAAACCACTGTATGACAGTGCCCCCAGCTCCCAGCCCCTCTAGACGGTCCAGAAGGATGTTATGGTCGATGGTGTCAAAGGCCGCTGAGAGATCCAGCAGAACTAGGAAACAGCTCTCACCTTTGTCCCTAGCCCGCCGGAGATCATCAACCAGCGCGACCAAGGCAGTTTCAGTCCCATGGTGAGGCCTGAATCCCGATTGGAAGGGATCCAAATGGTCCGTTTCCTCCAGGCGTGCTTGGAGTTGTTCAGCAACCACCCGCTCAATCACCTTGCCCAAGAATGGCAGATTTGAGACTGGGCGATAGTTGGCCAAATTGGCCGGGTCTAAAGATGTTTTTTTAAGAAGCGGTTTAATGACCGCCTCTTTCAGCGGGTCTGGGAAGGCTCCCTCACAGAGGGAAGCATTCACCACCCCGCAGAGCCCATCGCCCAGCCCTTCCCGGCTCGCTTTTATCAGCCAGGATGGGCAAGGATCAAGGAGACAGGTGGTCGGTTTCACTTGTCCAAGCAGCCTGTCCACATCCTCGGAGGTAACAGATTGGAATTGATCCCATGTAACAGGACCAGACAGAACTCCAGCACTCTCCCGCCCTGGCCCTGCTCCCACGGTGGAGTCTACCTCCTTCTGAATCTGAGCAATTTTATCTGCAAAAAACTTTGCAAAAGCATTGCAGGAGATCTTGGGGTCCCTACCAGGCCCAGGTGGTACTGGTGGTTCTGATAGATTGCGAACCACCTGAAAAAGTCTCCTGCTGCTGTTTTCTGCAGATGCAATGGAGGCGGCGAAGAAGGCCCTCTGTAGACCTAATCTAACACTTTTTCAAGTCAAATCATCCTTATCTTAAGCACTAAAATTCTCATTTTTTCAATGTGTGTGTGTGTGTAATCTGCTTTGGGACCCAGTTAGTGAAAAGCGGGTAATTAAAAATAAATAAACAAGTAAACTTGGTATGTGATGCTCAACTCATTGTGTGTGTTACGTTTTTAGTTGGTAAGTCTGAAGGAAAAGCTTGTGTTTCATTTCTGACTGATGCAAGCAGCTTTGGGAGATAGTACTTGTCTGAAAAGCAGGGGTGGGGAAGCAAACTACATATGTACATATATACTCATCGCAATCATAAAAATCAGCAAAGCACAACCAAGGCAGACAGTCACATCTACACATACCATGATGTTTTTGCCTGATTAAGCTATCATTTTATGAGTTATTTTGCATCCTGGGCCCCAAGAATTGTGCAGCTGAAAAAATAAACTAACACACATCTCAGATACATGTTTGCTTTTCTAGCTGAGTATCAAATCATTCAGTTACACAAAGGACCAGAACACCAAAACACCATAACTGCAAAAAGGTTTTAAAATGCAAATGATCTATACTTAAGTAAACAACATACTGTTTATATGTTATATTAAACTGCAGCATTTCCTTACAACTTCTCTGTAATTAAAGTTTCTATAAATCAGCTTGAAACCAATAAAAAATAAAAAATTAACTAAACTATTTCATTTTAGAAGAAACCAGTTGTGATTAATGCCACTATACAGAGAAATACAACACTTACTGTAAAGAACAAGGAAGAAGGAATGGTGAACGTAACAAATAACTTTTTTAACTTCTTAAAAATCTAATGAGGATGCAGGCAGGAGTTATATACAGAAAAACATTTTATTCCACCAGGGAGGTAGGAAAGGGTTAAGTTTTTCTCAAGTCTAAACAATGTTTGGTGTAAGTCAAGACACTGGAGGAAAGACAAGATGCTGCTTTGACTCAGAGCATGCAAAAATCAGCCAAAAATTTACAAGAGAAATTCTCTGCTTCATGTGTGCAACCAGCCAATAGTAAGGGGAGCTGGTGATGATGTAAGGCAGTGATTTTCAAACTTTTTGAGTCCATGGCTCCCTTGACCAACTACATCACCACCAGGTCCCCTTACTATTGGTTACTTAGTTGGTTTTGATTTGGGACAGGGCCTTCTCAGCAGCAGCTCCCTATTTGTGGAATGCCTTTTCTGCTGTGGTTACTTGTCTCCTTATTAACATTCAGGAGCAATTTAAGAATATTTCTGTTTACCTAGATATTCAATAGCTGAAATAAACTATTCCTGGCAACCCTGACATTATTAGCTGTGTAGCTATTTCTGCAAAAGCGCAGCATGTGGAAGATCAGGCTTCCTTGTGATCTTTGAGGAAATCATCTTTGGGTTGATCTCTGGGGGAAGGGAGAAATTATCGCCATGGTAGCTGGAGTGCCAGAAAGAGGAGAAAGGATTGCCATGGTAGCTGTATTAAAGGACTTTGTAAATAGATTCAGTAATAGAGTTAACTTCAATAGACTTTTTGCATTATTGGAGAAAGAAGAGAAGTCCCTCAAACCAAAAGCAACCAAACAAAAGAAAGAAAGGAAAAAATGACTGTTAAAAATAGTCCAAAATACAAGGATGAATGTGCAAATGATGAGGCTCCAGTAAAGAAAACATCTGAATTTCCTATTCTGTCCCCCCTATGAGTAGACACCAATGAACAGGAAGCCATTCAAGATCTCTTATCATTGAAATGCCCTTGGCTCCCTACAGCCAAAGGTCACCTTCCATGTTAGATAAAGGAGGAAACGCTGGCTAAGGAACAACCCTCCTCCAAGTAGCATTGTGTAACTAGCCCAAACCCAAGGGACTAATGCCACAGATGGAGCGAAGAACTTATCTTCTACAGACCCTGAAACAGGCAAATGTGCACTCCATTACTGCAGAAGGCAGTGAGAGTGTAGACTTTCTTTTTTATGATTACAAAAATGCCAGAGCAATTGTAATAAGTAGTAATCAGCAGGTGGCAGATATTATTTTGAGGGCCAGACCCTCCCTTAATAAAATCAGAATTGAGGCAATGTGATATTTCAAACAAACCCATCCCCTCATTATTCGTCCTAACAGGATGAAGAGTGCCGACAGGGTAGTTGATTGAGCTTGACCTAGACCAGCAAGGTCTAGACAGAAACAATATGGCTCACCTAGTGGCTGACAGAACACCAGACACCATCAGTCTTCTTGCATTGTCCATGGAGTTTGGAACAACCAAATTATCTAGGAGGCCCTCCAAGGAAGTGGATGTGGCATCAAGGTTCCTGGCTGACGGGCCCATCCCTGCCACAGAATTGATGCAGGGAATAATTAGCAGCCTAGAAGAAGTAGCTTCTGGCACATCGTGGGAAATTCTATCTTCCACTAAAGCATCTATAATTATAGACAAATTAAGTAAAATTCAGAAGGGTCTGCTGGTTATAGACTCCCAAGTTGATCCAAATTCCATTGATGGATACTATCACGGTGTTGAGGAAGAGGAAACCATAGAAACATCTTTCGATGCCCTACCAAGGAGGGGTCAAATTTTAATAATTTAATAATTTATATTTGTTTTATGGTTCTATTTTGTAGGCTATCTTGGAAATCTAGATTTTAAAAATTATGTTAAAAAAAGTAAATAGATTCAAAAAGATGGGACTTTAAGATTTTCAATTATCAATACCGATTTATTTTTGTTTTATGAGCTACACATTTTATTGCATAGAAAAAGAGAATAAAATAAGGCAACTTCACCCTTGCTTAGTCTGAGTTAGCACCAGCAAGTTACTTGGAAGTCCAAGTCCATATCCCTCACTTTTTCAATATATCCCCTGCAAGTGCCACTGAAAATGGCACATATGTTATGATAGTGCTGCAATCCTACAGATGTTTAAGTCTTAACTGACTTAATGCATGTAAAGTACATGGGATTGTAGCCTTTGATTAATACTGATTGCAAAAGAAAACACATGTATAGTTTTAATTATAGAATTTTAGAAATTTGTGCATGTTGGATTCAGATACACCACTGATGTTGTTCAGAATATGAATATACCTTCCAGCTTCTACAACTTTAAAAAATCTCTTCCGAGACTGGATGGCCCCTGCAAGATAAGAAAAAGATACTTCCTTGTTTGAACACAGGAAAAATGATGGTGGTGGGGTATTTGCACAGCAGGAAGAAGTTTACAATGAATTGAGTTGGTGAGTCTAATAATTTCACTTCTTGTTCTCCAACCTTTGAGAAATTGTGTTGTCTCTACTCTTCACAATTTTATTAAAGGTTAACAGAGAATAAAGTTATACTTTCCCTGCAATCCTCTCCCCAATTTCCACCAGGCCTCTTGTTTACTCCTATCTCCTGCTTGTCTATATTTAAGTTATTTTGGGCCTTTTCTCTTTTCTTAATCTCTTAGTGCTTGTCCTACTGCTCATCCTTTATTATTCTATATTGTTTTCAAATGCTAATAGCACAGTTAGAACTCTCTTTTTAGTTTTCTTAAGCATTCATGGGGTTGTTAATATGTTTTGCTTGTGAAAGGAATGAGAACTGATCAGTATTGCAAAAACAAGCAATGTAACAGGAACCTGTAAATTTTTTTTTAAAAAAGTTATTTATAGTTTCACAATATGAACATGTGTGGGGGTTTTTTTCCCTTTCAGAGAAAAACAGAGTAGTGAGACAAAATGTTATACTGGTACACTTGCTATAGCTTTGGATTGACAAAACACTAGGTGGTACTAAAAGAAAATAGACCACTGCAAATTTTTGCTGCAGTAGATTAAAGAGTTCTGAAGCACTTTTTAAAAGACTAAGACATTTATTAAGCTTGAAATGTTAGCCTAAGCCTACTTTACAAGATGCATGTAGTGGCCTGGAAACTTGGTATATCTACTACAGTAGAGATGAAGCAGTTTTACACAGAGTCAGAAATATAATATATGAGCCTATGAGAGTGTGATACACCTTCGATGTACTAAAGCCTCACAACACAAATTGAATACATGATCTGCATTGAATGCACGATCCATTCAAAGTTGTGCCTCAATTACTTGGAGCTGGGAATTGCAGCTTTGGGAGAGATAAACTACAGTTCCCAAGATTCTTTGGGGGAAGGCACGTCTTTTAAAGTGCTATAAAATGTGCTTTTAAATGGGGTGTGGGTGTGACCTCATTCGCAATTGACCATCCAAATTTAATTTCTAGCTCTACTAATAAGCATTTTATTTTAGATAATAGAATTTTGTGGTATGCTTGTTTCAGTGACAAGGAAATGTTTACAAACGGCAAAATTTCCAACATGGAAAATTCTGGGTATGAAATATCATGTTCCTCGTATATGATCCTTGGAGTCCCTTCCAAGTCTAGAATTCTATGGTTACTTATTATTAACACATGCCAATTACGACCTGTGCGCATACAGTGAGAAGCCCCAATTTGCAGTGGCTTTCCTTAGTATAGACATGCTTCACAAAGACAAGTGTTCGTTAATCAGGTGATCAGTGAGGGATGTGAAGCACGAGCAATATTCTATATAAATACATTATTCATGTAAAAACAGAGAGCTACTTCACCTGTGCCCTATCAGCCCAATTCCACTGAAACAGAAGAACTTTTATAGCCTCAGTCTGGGATCTGTTTTAAATTATTTGCAACATGATAAAAATATAATGTTATTTGAAGTTAGCCATCTATGTTCTGACATATAATTATAGGAATGTTTGACTAGTTGATCTTAATGTGTGCAATGCTAGGTTTCTGATTTGGTGAAGAAAGAGAGTAATTTAAGTCCAAATCAGAATCTGGTTGTCATGAAAGGTGACTTGAAAGGAGAGACTGAATAGACAACTATCAGACTAGGTCTTTACCAGCAGAAGGGGATGGGAGTGGCAATTTTGTCTTCAAGCAGGGCTTAAAAACAAGAAATAATTTGTTTACCACTGATAAACCTAGTATATTCTCTCAAAGATAAAGTCACACTCATTCAATACCTGTTCGTCCTTTCCCCATCAAATATATCAATACTTCCAGGCACCAGTTCAAGACCACAGCATCTCCTGGTTCAGATGAAATGAGGGATAGTTCAGTTGGTAGAGCATGAGACTCTTAATATCAAGGTCGTGGATTCAAGTCCCAAGATTCCTACACTGCAGGGGATTGGACCAGAGGACCCTCATAGTCCCTTCCAACTCTACAATTCTATGATTCTACCAGCCTTGTACATAAGCACTAGCCCGGTAGCCATAGGCAACCTAGAATTGTATGCAGGTGACTGAGCAAATAGGCAGAGGAGAGATGAGGTGTTTCGTCCCACCTCTGTGCCCAGCACAGAACCTAAGCAAAGTGCCAGAGCAAGGAAAACCTTTCCTCTACTGGGCTGTCGTAGGCAGTGGCGTAGCGTGGGGGGTGCAGGGGGGGCTGGCCGCACCGGGCGCAACATCTGGGGTTAGGGCAAATCCACAGGTTAGGGGGCGCAAATCCACGGGTTAGGGGGCGCAAATCCACGGGTTAGGGGGCGCAAATTACTTGCCTTGCCCCGGGTGCTGACAACCCACGCTATGCCACTGGTCGTAGGAGCGATGCCACCTATCTGAAACATATGCTTTTTTTTTTACAAGCTATTAACTTTTGTCAACTGTATTATTCTCAATGTGCTTCATAACAAAAGTGATAGGATCCTCTTCAATCAGATTTATTTTTGGATGACATAGCTCAGGAATACAAATTTATTTTTCTTTTGTGGAGATCATACATATTTGTCCCACAATGTACACATTAAAGGTAAGGAGACACCTGACCATTAGGTCCAGTCGTGACCGACTCTGGGGTTGCAGCGCTCATCTCGCTTTATTGGCCGAGGGAGCCAGTGTACAGCTTCCGGGTCATGTGGCCAGCATGACTAAGCCGCTTCTGGCGAACCAGAGCAGCGCACGGAAACGCCGTTTACCTTCCCGCCGGAGCAGTACCTATTTATCTACTTGCACTTTGACATGCTTTCAAACTGCTAGGTTGGCAGGAACAGGGACTGAGCAACGGGAGCGGGGATTCGAACCGCTGACCTTCTGATCGGCAAGTCCTAGGCTCTGTGGTTTAACCCACAGCGCCACCTGCATCCCCAATGTACACATTATGTATACATTAAACTGGAATCCATTTCACAAAATCTTACAAACCAATAGATCTGTTTTTTAAGGTGCCATTACAGTGGTACCCCGCAAGACGAATGCCTCGCAAGACGGAAAACCCACAAGACGAAAGGGTTTTCTGTTTTGGAGGCGCTTCGCAAGACGAATTTCCCTATGGGCTTGCATCGCAAGACGAAAGCCCATAGGGAAATGCTGGCGGTCGGGAGCAAAGACTTTCGCCCACAGCCGGCCTTCAGAAGAGGACCTCTTCTGAAGGCCGGCGGGGGGCAAAAGTCTTTGCTCCCCCCCGCCTGCCTTCCCCCCGCCTGCCCCGGGCGATCTTAAAATACTGGCGGGCGGGAGCGAAGCGTTCGCTGCCGACCCCCAGCATTTTAAAATCTCCAAGGGACAGCAGAGAAGTCTCTGTCCCGAGGAGATTTTAAAATGCTGGGGGTCGGGAGGGAAGCGCTGCCGACCCCCAGCATTTTAAAATCTCCCCGTGTCCAGGGGAGGTTTTAAAATGCTGGGGGTCGGGAGCGAAGCGTTCGCTGCCGACCCCAGCATTTTAAAATCTCCAAGGGACAGCAGAGAAGTCTCTGCCCCGAGGAGATTTTAAAATGCTGGGGGTCGGGAGGGAAGCGCTGCCGACCCCCAGCATTTTAAAATCTCCCCGTGTCCCGGGAAGGTTTTAAAATGCTGGGGGTCGGGAGCGAAGCGCTGCCGACCCCCAGCATTTTTAAATCTCCCCGGGACACGGGGAGATTTTAAAATGCTGGGGGTCGGCAGCGCTTCGCTCCCGACCCCCAGCATTTTAAAACGCTGTTCCGAAGGGGGGGGGCGGGATCACCTGTCCCAGCCGCCCCGCTTCAGAACGCTGTTCCGAAGCGCGGAGTGGGGGCGGGAAGACCTGCCCCAGCCGCCCCACTTCGGAACGCTGTTCCGAAGCGGGGAGGGGGGGCGGGAAGACCTGCCCCAGCCGCCCCACTTCGGAACGCTGTTCCGAAGCGGGGAGTGGGGGCGGGGACACCTGCCCCAGCTGCCCCACTTCGGAACGCTGTTCCGAAGCGGGGAGTGGGGGCGGGAAGACCTGCCCCAGCCGCCCCACTTCGGAACGCTGTTCCGAAGCGGGGAGGGGGGGCGGGATCACCTGCCCCAGCCGCCCCACTTCGGAACGCTGTTCCGAAGCGGGGAGGGGGGGCGGGGACACCTGCCCCAGCCGCCCCACTTCGGAACGCTGTTCCGAAGCGGGGAGGGGGGGCGGGAAGACCTGCCCCAGCCGCCCCACTTCGGAACGCTGTTCCGAAGCGGGGAGGGGGGGCGGGATCACCTGCCCCAGCCGCCCCACTTCGGAACGCTGTTCCGAAGCGGGGAGGGGGGGCGGGATCACCTGCCCCAGCCGCCCCACTTCGGAACGCTGTTCCGAAGCGGGGAGGGGGGGCGGGGACACCTGCCCCAGCCGCCCCACTTCGGAACGCTGTTCCGAAGCGGGGAGGGGGGGCGGGGACACCTGCCCCAGCCGCCCCACTTCGGAACGCTGTTCCGAAGCGGGGAGGGGGGGCGGGAAGACCTGCCCCAGCCGCCCCACTTCGGAACGCTGTTCCGAAGTGGGGCGGGGGGGGCGGGAAGACCTTCTGAAGGCGGGCAGGGGGCGAAAGTCTTTGTCCCCCCTGCCTGCCTTCCCAGGGGCTTTTAAATCGCCCCGGACAGCGGAGAAGTCCTCCGCTGTCCGGGGCGATTTTAAAATGCCGCCCGCCAGCATTTTAAGATCGCCCCGGACAGCGGAGAAGTCCTCCGCTGTCCCAGGGTTTTTTAAAATGCTGGGGGTGGGAAGAAAAGCCCTTGTCCCCCCCCCCCCCCAGCCTTCAGAAGAGGTCCGGGGACAGACTGTCCCCGGACCTGGTCTGAAGGCGGTTTCCCTAGGAACGCATTAATTGATTTTCAATGCATTCCTATGGGAAACCGTGCATCGCAAGACGAAAAAACCGCAAGACGAAGAGACTTGCGGAACGAATTAAATTCGTCTTGCGAGGCACCACTGTACATTCCTTTTCGGTTTCCCAATCAAACCATAAACCAGCATTCTGCATGGTCAGATTATGCCTGGAACCACCCAGGCTGCATGGATGCAGTGTCCTCCTGTCTTGTTCTATCTTGGTATTTACACATCCATACATGACTGGTGATGGGTGTGAAGCACATGAAAAAATTTTTAATGCCTTCTCTTGCCTGAACCTTGCTTAAATACCAGCTCAATTGCAGGGTTAGATCCTGCTACCACCCTGCCTGAGGTCCTGCAAGGGCTTATCCGCAGGATAATCCTACTTAGCTGATCTAAGCTTATCTTCTTAGGGACACCAGGACAAGAGTATATTTGAAATGCCAATTAATGGCTAAAATGGAAAAACGCAATTTTTATTTTTTATTTTTAAATCACCATTATTAAAACTAAACTGTAACAGGAGTAAAGAGGATCAACAATGAAAACAAGGTGAAACACTCAGGCAATGGACTGGTGAAAACTAAGGTGTATTCTAGGAGGTATTCCAAAGGCACATAAAAATGAAATTCCCAGGGTTAGAACTGTCTACTGAAATCAGGCTGTGCATTTTTTCCTATTGCAAAACAAATGTCCCCCCACAAACCGTGAAGCAATATACAAGAAGGCTACCTTATTCACTGCCTGTTCACTGCAACCATCTACTGGGGGCTCCATGATGCCACATACATTGGAGGTTGATTCTATGGTGATTTGGACTAGGTCCTGTAGAACATCATCATCATCATCATTATTATTATCATTTTGCATTTTTATATGCTAAAAGCTTTTTAATTTCCCAGAAGGATGGGCATTATCTAATGGTTATTTAAATAAAGGTTTTATCTGTTTTGTTTTGAATATGATGTTTGGTGGCTTATAAATATTTTTAAAACATTTCATAAAACCTATTTTATGACTTGCTGATAAGCCAACAAGATCAACCAGGCCAGATACATCGGCTGCTGTACTTTGCTCCTCTCTCATCTTTCCTTGTTAGAGGCAAACCACAGTTCACGATATCACTCAAACATTGGTTTGGAGTTGACTTGCAAACCAGAACTGGAAAGCAAGACCAAAACCCCAGAAATATGCAAACCCAAGGCTAGGACATGTAATGCCTAAACCATGGTTTGGTGTTCCATCTGAACTGCTTCAACATCAAAACCCAGGATCACAATTAAAAGCTATGCAGTAGACTTTTGTTACAGGCAGTTTTTTTTGGCTCTGGCACAAACAATTACTGGAGAGGTGCCAGCATAACAAAGTAGTTTCTTTTCAATTAGATGATCTAATAGACCCCGTGATGATCCAAGCACAACAAACAAATTGTCTGAGGACTTTCTCTCTGAGTCAACATGCCAAACGGCAAAAAATAAATAGCAAAAACATGATATTTTTTTTGCTATTAGTACCAGGACTTCACTTTCCTTATAGTAAGCTCTTTTGCAAGTACTGCACACACAATTCCTCCCAGCCCCCATTGCTATTTTTATTAAGATACTTGGTTTTCTTTAACTCACGCAAAGATTCTTGAAAGAGATTAAGAAAACTGATGTATAAGCATCTGTTTGTGATTAGCAACCTTCCAAGTAAACTACACTGCCGGGTTTGGTAGTACACAAACGATTTGGTACAAGACTCATTACAGCATTTCTCATGTATTAAACTGAAAGTGATAGCAACAAAAGTTTTAGGTAAAGATTTCAGAAAGATATGATTAAGAGCAGTAAGGGGCAGAGAAGAAGTAACCTATAAAAACAAAGACCCAGTAACGTTCTATGGCCATATAGCATTATATGCTCATAGGTAGCAGAATGGAACATTTAAAAAAAATCGTGCCTGCATATGAAAATGGTGTATTGGAACTTCCTGGATTCATTGGTGAACAGGACTACTGGCTGAGGTTAACTCTGTTCATAGGTGAAATAAATAAAACATTGTCCAGTAGCACCTTAGAGATCAACTAAGTTTGTTCTGGTTACGTATAAGCTTTTGTGTGCATGCACACTTCTTCAGATACACTGAAACAGAAGTCACCAGACGCTTATATATCGTGGGAGGGTGGGGTGGGGTTTTTCTCAGGAGGGTAGTAGGAGATGGTTTTTTCTGAGGAAAAACCCTACCCCACCCTCCCACTATATATAAGGGTCTGGTGACTTCTGTTTCAGTGTATCTGAAGAAGTGTGCATGCACACAAAAGCTTATACCCAGAACAAACTTCGTTGGTTTCTAAGGACACGGGTGGCGCTGTGGTTTAAACCACTGAGCCTCTTGGGCTTGCCGATCAGAAGGTCGGCGGTTCAAATCCTTGTGACAGGCTGAGCTACCGTTGCTCAGTCCCAGCTCCTGCCAACCTGGCAGTTCAAAAGCACATCAAAGTGCAAGTAGATAAACAGGTACTACTCTGGTGGGAAGGTAAACAGCGTTTCCGTGCGCTGCTCTGGTTTCGGTGTTCCATTGCGCCAGAAGCAGCTTAGTCATGCTGGCCACATGACCTGGAAAAACTGTCTGCAGACAAACGTCGGCTCCCTCGGCCTGTAAAGCGAGATGAGTGCCGCAGAGAATGCCCTCTCCTGGGCTGCCACCCCCTAAGCCTCTGAGGGTTGGGAAACTACCATGAGTGCCCCCTCTGCTCATTTCTCCACCCAAGACCATATGTTGTGAAGGAGGTGCTCTTTCCGATATTTGGGGCCTGAGTGGTTTAGGGCTTAAAACACTTATGTGAGTAGCTTGAATTAGAACCATAAACGAAATGGCAAACCGTGCAGCTGTTCTAAAACAGTTGTTGTATGAGATCTAAATGGAACCACAGCCAGTAATCTGGTTACTGAATTTTGGAGCAAGTGAAGTTTCTGGGTCATCTTCAAGGGCAGCTGTACATACAGAACATGGCAATAATCCAATCCAGAAGTTATCACAGGATGGAGTACAGTGTTCAAGTCATCTTAGTCCAAAAGAGGTCACAACTGGCAAACCAGCCAGAGCTGAAGAAAGGCACTTCTAACCACTGAGGCCACCTGAACCTCCAGTGACCAGGTAGGGCTGCAAGTGTCCCATGAAACGCTGGAGGACCACTGCCTGTCAGTGTATACTGACCAAGATGGGAGCAGGTGACGCTGTGATCTAAACCACTGAGCCTCTTGGGCTTGCCGATCAGAAGGTTGGCGGTTTGAATCTGCGCTATGGAGTGAGCTCCTGTTACTCTGTCCCAGTTCCTGCCAATCTAGCAGTTCAAAAGCATACCAGTGCAAGTAGATAAATAGGTACCATTGCAGTGGGAAGGTAAACGGTGTTTCTGTGCACTCTGGCACTCTGGTGTCCCGTTGTGCCAGAAGCGGTTTAGTCATGCTGGCCACATGACCCAGAAAGCTGTCTGTGGACAAACGCCGGCTCCCTTGGCCTGAAGCAAGATGAGCATCGCATCCCATAGTTGCCTTTGACTGGACTTAACCGCCCAGGAATCATTTATCTTTCTTTATTTTTTTACTGACCAGGATGGACCAACAATATGACACAAATAAGGCAACTTTCTATGTTCAATCAAAATATATTTTGAGCAGTCTCATGAATAAGTTTCCTGTAATTTGAAAAAAATGATAGGGAAAAATTAATTTACTGTACAATTTTTTTAATTAAGTATGCTTGTTCCTCTTTTTTGTGGACAAATGAAAGTGGCTTTAATGAGATTGCAGTAGTCTCCCATCAATGTATAGATGAAGTCCACATCCAACTAACGTACAGAACCTAGCTCCCACATTGTCATTTACACCTATACTGAACAACCAAAGATCAAAGCCTATGTATTAAAACAATTGCAGGTCAGCAATCAGCTCTTGGATAATGTTAACTATGTGAATCTTACATTCCAGAAGTGAAATGCTTTAAATGTAGAAGATAAAGAATGCATGACAATCACTAACCATGTAACCAAGCACCTGTTTCCAGGCAACAGAACAGCAGTGTGGCATCTGCCTCACACAATCATGCTCTCCTCTCCTTAGAGGTATTGGAGATAGAAGCCCAAGAACCCTTTCAATGGAAAAATCGCATAGGCTGAAACCAAAATTATTCGAAGGAGAAGAAAGGACATTTTATATCCACAGCTTTGCCTACAATATTCTAGATCTAGCAGTCAGGAAACAAAATCCAGAAACAAATGCTTGGCAAAAAGGAATGCACACCAGCAAAAATTAACAATTTCTTACTCATTTATTTTAACAGCCTGGAACACCACTGTACATGATTACCACGGTGAGGGGGGAAATGCAAGTTTAATACACTGCAGAATTGTGTGTCCATGCATGTATGTGAATCTTAAATAAGACAACAGTAAATTCTGTCTGATCAAATAAATTAACAGAAATTCCAACAATTAATAGATGAAAGGATGCATCTAGCCCAGTGTTTTTTGCCCAGCCAATGCAGTTTTGTGTGTCAGTTGGTTGTTTTAGTTGGTTACATGCCCTGTTTTCTTTTCCCCAAGGTATTTGTTTAATTTGCAATTCTAATTGTTGTGCCCACTGCTACTTAGTTTTGTGATGGAGTAATAATTATTTGTTATTTATTGGATCTGTTTTATGGATTCTGTAATTTTCTTTTTATTTTATTTTACTGTATTTCATTTCATTGTGCCCCATTCTGGGATTGAAATACTGAACAAAGAGTGAGTTATAAACACTTAATAATAATACATACAAAATGTCACTGCTTTAAAATTCTTTTATAATTTAGCCTTATACTAACATTGTGAACGCTAGATTAAGAGGGGCAGAGCGATTTTAACCCAGCTTGGGGAGCAGTGGGATGGCAGATTGACTACTGCATTCCAAACTATGATCCTTGTCTCACCAAGGGAGATGGCTTGTTGGGTTTTTATTGTTGTTCTGAAGCTCCAGGGTGGCACAGCCAAGGGGTCTGGATTTGGCCCTTCTCAGGAAGCTGGAACAGCTTCCCATCCAGCAGATCCATGGGTTTACTCTAGCCCACCTCGTTTTGGGGACCTATATTTGCTACCGTCTGGAAGAACTCAGCATAAGCAGCTTCTCAACTGCTTGCACTTTTGGCAGGGGAAGCGGAGGCACACAAACACCCCCCCCCCCACCAGGAGAGCCATCTCTACCTTATCTTAACTCTCTTCAGCAGCAGAGAGCTGGATAAGAGGATAGCTGTGCTGATAGCAAATGTTAAGCAGTGATTTTTATAACTGGAGGACGGTTTGAACGTAGGCCTTGGACTGAATCCTAAAATTTCGCATGTGGATGGGTAACTTGAAATAACAGAAGATAGTATTGCTATGAGATGCCACATCAAAAAGGCTAGTTCAAGGACAAGCTGAGGTAAATTTGTTTGCATAGGCTTGACAGACACTGAAAAAGCCCAGGTGGTCTCTTTATTCACTGTAGTTCCTGCTACAATTGCACTCTGTAATATGTTTGGCTAGTAAGCAACTATTTCTAATTAAAATACACAACATCTCATCTGTATAAACTATAAAATACGATATACAACACTATTATAATGCAGTATCTCAGAAGGAATAATTACACACACACACACACACACGATTTTTGGTGGGGGCCTTACAGCAAAAATACAGCTGCAAAATAAACCATGTATTTAACCCAAACAGAGCATGGAAAATGTTGTGGTGCTCACAATAAACAAAGCTACGCTTGCACACATCTTTGTGCATTTACCTTGCTTCTTTAACAGTGGCAGTCACAAAGTCTATACAGATGTGTGTGGCTATTGAAGGTTTTTGGTTTGCAATTTTTGCAATAGCTCTTCACCAAGTCATCGCATTGCTGTTTTTAAACTACTCATTATTCCAAAAGAAATTAAACAACTGCAGTGAAGGAAAGCTTCCAAAGCAACCATATATGTTTATGTGCTAATAGATTGGACGTATAAAGACTCAGTTCAAAAACACATTGACCTGGCCTTTGTTTATCTGTCATGGGCCTTTGCTTTCATCTGTAGAGGCTCCAACAGACCACTTTTGACCATAGGATACTCTTTTCTCTTTTTTCTTTGTACTTATTGGAACCTTCAGACTCAGAGGCAGTACGCTTCTGAACAACAGTTGTTGGGAAGAAAGAAAATGGCCCTCTTGTGGAATTGGAGAAGCCTCTATTTGGCTGGTTGCTGAGAAACAGCATGCTGCACAAGACAGATATTTACTCTGATCCAGCAGGGGTTGTTCTCCATTATTTATTAATTCATTATTACACTTATACCCCACCTTTCCTGCAAGGACTTAAAGGTGGTGAACGTGTGTTGGCAATAGGGAATGGGTGGTGGTCATGTACAAAGCCAATAAAATGGAAGAGAAGAATAGATAGACACAAGCTACTCAAGTGTGCCTGGTAGGACCACATCCACCATGCAAGTCATCAGCACCTGTGATTTTAGTTTAAAATTGTTTTTCCTGGTGCATGGTTGAGGAGGGGATCTCCTGTATTCCCAGCTGATGCTGTATGTACAGCACCAAGAGTGTTACGCAATAAAGAAACATATAGATCTAGCCAGGAAAATGCATTCAGCAATTTTTGATACGATGCAAGACAGTAAGAGTTACAAAAGATGAAGAATGCCCTCTACTGTTTTAGTGAGTAGCTAACAGTTGAATGTACATGGTTCTGAGATTTTTTTAAATTGTCATGCAAATATCTAAGGCTACTTTCACCTGTTCAGAGAGACTTCACCACATGGCCACAGTCACAATATAGGCTAAAAAAGTTGCACCATTGTTTCTTCTACATACTATGATTATTTTCAAGCTACTGCATTTATCTTGTCCCTAGCCTGGCTAGCGATGCCCCTTCAGAAGAGGCATCCAAGAGGCTTCCTCCAGAATTTTCTGGGAGAGACCAACTGATTTTGAGGTTTGCTCTTGAAATGGCTTTGCTCCTAAGAATACTTTATTGCCATTCCACCACCAAAGGTCTTCCTAGTTTCATAGGAGCTTAGTAGTAAGAAACAGGAGAATAAATCATTAACACAGAGGAGGAACTCAGTGTCAACTAATTGGTCCATGATCAGTTTTGCCTAATTATAAACCCTGAGAGAGAAATAATTCCATACCAGTTGCAGAAAAAGTGCTGGACTGTCCTGTTCCTTCCTGTTCAAAACAATTAACATTAATGTCAAAAGTTGAAACACATATCCTTGCTACCTTGGTTACTTTAGTGATGGAGTTAAACGTAGCAACAAGTTTTAACAGATTATTCAGTATTCTTACAGATCACTTTGCCAAATACTGATAAATTGGGGTTTATGAAGTATAATGATTTGATTAAATTGAGTAATTCTAGCATCAAGCTACTACCAATACCTATAAAGTCAAGAAAACTGTATAGTTAGAAAAATATTCACATTTATATACAACACAATAAACACTGAAATAAGGGCTGCACTGGTTCCCCAACAAATTTATTTTTATCAAAAAACAACAACAACAACAACAAAAAACCACTCAGTCCCCCCCGCCCACCAATCCTGAGATGATCTTCCTGTAGGAAAATATCAGGTGAACTTAATCGTGTGTGTGTGTGTTTCCTGATACTGGGGAATGCTCCCTGTTATTGGAGGTGCGGAATCAATATTGTGTGATCTCCACAATCAGGACCAGCAAGACATAGCTGACTTCTCACAGCATGCATGAAGTTGTCAACTGCACTCTAATTCTATGTTATACTCCCCTCCCCACAAACACACAGCACCATTTTGTGACTGGTGCCCACAGCACTTTTTCAAAGTTTGAAATGTGTCCCCAAGGACCGTGGCACTACAGCTTCTGAACAGGTGTCTTCGGAGTCAGAAGTGACTAAGGTGGCACCCTTCGGTCAGAGAGGTACTTCCACAACAGGCTTCTCTTGCACAAACACTTCTGGTTAGCTATGCAAATCTGGGGATTGCCCTGAAGGCAATTCCCACTCTGAATCCCCAGCCTTTTCCCCTGAAGAGGGGGAGTCTCCCCCAGAGCCATAACAAGTTGTACATTGGCTGTGCATCAACATGCAACTGAGATACAGGGTATGCACTACACTCTGCACAGCACAGTCACCAATATGATCATTGTGTTTGGGATCAGCAACAGTTAGTGCTGAGCTGTCATGTACCAAACAATTTCTGGTAACAGCAACAGACAGTAATTTATAAGTCTTCCTCTCACTTCCTGCCACAGCAGAGAATGCATACATAACAGGGTAGATTCAAATCATCATCTCTCTTGAAACATATTTCCTGAACAAGTGTGCATATTAACCAGGCTTTTTACACATTTTTCTATATTAAATCAGTTCTTATTTTAAACCAGAATGGTTTTGTAAATAGAAATACTAAGTATAATTGATTATTTTTTTAAACAATTAAAATTTTATCAATTTTTATCCATTCTGAGATGCATTCCAGAGCATGTTGCATAGGAATGCACATGTATGAGGATTATTCTGGCAAATCACAAAGCCTAATGCTATGATGGAGTTGTAAGGAAATTCTAATAAAATCAGGCAGATACATCAGCATGAACATTAAGTAGTGCAGCACCAGAAATCAAAGATGAATTTATTTTAAGTCAAGCCAACAATCCTAAATATCTTAAATACAAAGAATAAAACTTTGCCTAAGGGCATCAGTTCTGTTTTTTGTAAAAGCAATGAATCCCTTAGCTATGAAGCCAGTTTATTAGCAGATATCTTCATGTGAGATTATAAAGTAATACTGTTGAGTGTACAAAAGCAGAAATGTGCCTCATCTCTTCTTTTGACAGATACAGGGTTGCCAATGTGGCCATACCTGTAGCTTTACACAAAAATTGTCCCTCCTGGTCAGCTTGAAGAAACCTCCTATCATGGCAGTTCATCTCTTAAACTGCTTGGCCTCATCCCTCAGACATAACTAACACTAGCTGAGGGGTATGTGTGCAGGCACATATAGGTGCACATACATGTGCATATGAGAATTAAACTAGCTTTGAGAAACCCTGGTCTAAAGAATTAATACTCATAATGTCACAAAGAGTTTATGTGCTTCATAGATCACTTCAAAATAATCCTCAGAACAATTAATATTTCTATTTTCAATTCAAATTGTCTTTTCCATAGGGATGACCTAGATAAATTATGTGCTACAGTTTGAGTGCTATTTAAACCTTCTCCTCTTAGCAATCAATTCTTTGTGTGGTAACGCATCCCTTTTCTGACAACAGTTGACTCGCAACATGCACAAGCACAGTTTTATATGCTTGGCGGCTGGCCAGCTAAAATTGCATGAATCAAATGCATGCAAGGTGAAGAGCTTAAAAGCTCTTTCTGTGCCAGGTTTTCCCAGCTGTTAAGCTGTCCACCTTGCGCACCAGGCTGGGGAAAGGTCTCAAGCAGGCTCTCGGAGATTCCCGTGAGATCTCATGAGAGCCTCCTAGAGCTCAGGTAGACAGAACATAGGAGTTTACAGTAATCGGTGGCGCAGGATGTCCAGGTCCTATTCCGACTAACATGAAGTGGAAGTTGCCAAAATTAATTAACCATGAGCCAACTGTCTTACTAGATTTAACTAGAATAGTAAGCTCTTCTGCAGGATGACCCATCACAGCTGTACTTCAGGAAGGTGGGCACAAAACCAATGCCCATCATCAATTTAAGCACATTAATTTGCAGTGGTGAACACACTGTACAACATTCCATAATGAACCCATGGAATTTCTTGTCAAAACAATGTGAATTCCATTCAGATACATTCCAGAAGTCACTTGGTGAATTTTGAAGGGTACTTAGTTGTCACCGAATATTGGCAAGGGAATCTTATTATTTGAGTCAATATAGCAAATATTTATGTGATTGATGATTTCTGATGACCAAAGTTTGAAATAAGGTAAAATTGGCCTTTGATCATGTTTCTTCATTGTTACTCTTATGTGGGAAATACTTATGTTCAGAGAACTGTGTTTATTCAGTACATCAAACACTCTTTATTCTAAAAGTATGGTTACTTAATCTGGCATCTAAAATTCACATGAAGCCACTCCAACAATGGATATGGTTTAACTGGCTCAAATTCCAAGAGAGCACTAAACTTCAATAACCTAGCTTTATTACAAATATCAACTACTATCCTGGAGCCTCAAAAGACAGACAATCTCCACATTGGCTCTGTTACAGGGCAGAAAATAAATTTAAATGCATTAAACATTTTCTAGTTATGATCTAGAGTCCAGTTATGATCTAGTTATGATCTAGACTAGAGAAAGTTACTTTTGCCTCTCTTAATATTTGCTGCCACCATCAGGATCTAACTAATAATACAAACTACATTAACAAAACTAAAACACTTGGTAATTTAATGACCAAGAAAGGTTTTAAAACAGGCAAATTTATTAAAGCACTTTGTGGGAAGTGTATAGACTATATCACTAAAGAAAGGTGTGGTGCTGACAACAACTACAGTTTAAAGAACTAACAAGGAAAAGCATGGGAACACACAAACAAACCTGTATTAAGGGACAGCGACAGAACAGGAGCAGAGATGAGGAATCAAGTAGAGCTACAAGGTGTTGTAAGGCCATTAATACAATTGTATTTGAGACAATGAGATCAAAGCAGGAATGATATGAAGGAGCAAAATCATTCCTTCTAAAAAGGAAAGCTTTTTGAATACAAATATGAATACAATAAAAAGCTATAATAAAGAATGAAACAGAAAAGAGACAAGGATGGCTTCAACAGTAGAGCCCTTTAGTCAAGCTGAAACACTGGTTTTCCACAATTAATTGCAAGTGAAATTAAGATGGAGGTTCAACACCACATTGCCCGGCAATATCCTTTCTATATATAGTCAAGAACCTCCTACAAAATTGACCCAAATGTTGCAAGCAAAGTTCAAGTTTCTTCCTTACAGGTTCTTCCCTTTTTATCAGTTCAGGATAAGTGTAAGGTAAAGGTAAAAGGACCCCTGTACGGTTAAGTCCAATCAAAGGCGACTATGGTGCTCATCTCGCATTCAAGCCAACGGAGCCGGCAGCTTTCTGGGTCATGCGGCCAGCATTACTAACTTGCTTCTGGTGCAATGGAACACCATGACGGAAGCCAAATCACACGGAAATGCCGTTTACCTTCCCGCCACAGTGATACCTATTTATCTACTTGCACTGGTATGCTTTTGAACTGCTAGGTTGGCAGGAGCTCAGGCAGAGCAATGGGAGCTCACCCCATCATATGGATTCAAACTGCCAACCATCCATTCAGCAAGCCCAAGACTCTCAGTGGTTTAGACTACAGCACCACCCATGTCCCTGATGATGAGTGTAGGATGGGATGACACAACAGAACACAAAAAGGATTACTAATAAATAGCATCTCTTAATTAACCCAAGGTCAGTTCCTGTAAGAGAAGGCCTTAATAATGGATTTTCTATCATTTTAATAATAATGCAAAAATAGGGTATTCATCATTAATTTCCTATCCACTCATCACCAGGAAGCAATAAAATGGGCTGAACCAGCTAGGAGCCCTTAAAGTTTCAATAATGGTCTGCCTGTCTATATTAGACAGACTCATGCAATCACATTTTTATTACAAAAAGGTTTTCACAAATCTGGTATGAAAAATACAGAACAAAACACACTCAAAAAGCAGTAGGATAATGATGACATCATCCAGACATTCTGGCAAAAGTGAGTGCTACAGAAATGCAATTCCAGAGAAACAGGCCAGTGTGGAAGAACCAAATGTCAGAAAGATGGGCAGAATTTATAACTGACCAAGGAAATATATATGATACAGGCGGGGCAGTGAAGAGAACATTTACTTTTCATCAGAAGGGAAAACACAAAGTGGGTTAGACTCCTAATTGTATCAAATGAAAGATATGAAAACCAGAGACACTATTGAGGGACAAGCAGCAATTAGGCAACATATTAAATTTGGATAAGAAAATCGGGAAGAGAAGGAAATTTTCAGTGATGTTGTGTTCATGGCAAGCTAAGTACCAGAAATTGTTTATATTTTCACTCTGTCCCTCAAACTAGTTATAAATCAATAAAATAAAATCCAATAACCTATAATCCATCAGACTAAAGTCACAATAAAAATACCAGGTCATGCATGCACAATCCCCAAAAGGAATGTCAGACAGGAGAGTCACAAAAGAAAAGAAAAAAACATCTTGGAAGGAATTTTTTCTTTGTTTCTTCCGTTGTCTTTGTTCCTGGATTCTCTTTCAGCTCCTTTCCACTATCCTTACCAGGTTTTCATTCTCTCCCGGTTCCATAGATCTCTCTTTTCCCTTCATGATGAAGCTTTAGAGCAGGGGTAGGGCACATTCCCTTAGCATCAACCTTCCAGGGACCACATTTCAGCAGTAGTTGGGGCCAGAGACTAAAGCTAGTAGAGCAATGAATGTAAAACTGTACTTTTGCACAGCAGGCTACTTTCTCACACACCCCTCTCCATCATCCATTCAGGCAAGCAAAAGACATCATCAGAGTTCAAATAAAAGTTCCAGACAGGAAGACACATTCATGGGGGGTTCAAAGCAGGGCCAGTGAGAGATGGATGGTTTGGGAGCAGGTTTAGCCTAGATTCGAAAGAGACTTGAGGACCAGGAAAATTGTCTGGAATGTCACATTCAGCTTCCAGGGCCTGAGCTTTCCCAGCTGTGCTGTAGAAAATGAAAGCACATTCAATGCAAAATTACTAGAGACAAGCAGGCCAGGGAGATGCAAATGGAACAGTGAGGGTGGAACCTAAGGTTGAAGACATCTATGTAGAAATGCCAGAAGACACACAAATGAATACAGGTTAAAATATAAAGACTGCAAAGGATAGGACATATTCTTGATAATGTCAACAGAAAGGGGAGAGGAATTAGGAGAATTAATTTCAAGGGAATTTATAAAATCCAAAAAATGATGTTGTAAATGCAGAAATGTCAGCAGCCTATGCAAAAACTTTGACACCTTCATGTGAATGTAGGCTGGTTGCAAGCTTAATGGCATTCCAGTCATGGACACATGCAAGATGATAAGACTTATTTCATTCTGGTCATTGCCCTTCTTCAACTGAAACTACCTTTCAGGGCTTTTGCTTATCTCTAAGCTGTAATTAATGTAAACACACACACACACACACACACACACACACACACACACACACACACAATTTTTACACTTGCTTGGCCGTTTGTTAAAAGGCTTTTTCCTCAACAAGCCAATTTTAACACACAAAATAAATACATTCTAGGGCTTTCCAAATCGAAGAATTTAGTTACCATGAACAGTTTTTCAAATGTCTTTGTAGAATGGGAAGTTACCGGTAATTAGAAAATGCAAAATGGCTTTTAGTTGGAAAAGAGAGTGCTTAACACAATCATTTTACTATCTCTACATTTGTCAGAAACAATGTTACTTTTACTGTAGCAATACTGTGTAAAATTACCCAGCCATGGAATCCTAAATATATCTACCCAAAAACAAGTCCCACTAAATTCAATGGGACTTACTCCCAAGAAAGTATATGTATAATTGCTGCCTTAAAACATTCCTTTTTCATTTTTATTTTTAAAGATTTTAAATCTATACATGATTTGTTTAAATAGTAATGTATTATATGCAACAAGTAAACAGATAAAATGTATTTCATGCTATATTTTGTCTAACAATTTAAATGTATCTATTTCAGGAGATGAAATTATCCATGAACTATACTGTAACACATCTCTGTAAGGCAACTGTAGGGTAGCTTTAGAAAGTGGCTCCCTGCGTGGAAAAGGTTAATTAAAATTTTACAAGATCCAGCTCTGGCAGAAATGTTTACAAATGCATCCAATAAAGGGAGGTAGTATCATTCAAACAGTAATGATACTTGCCAGCTATACACATGACCAAAGAGCAATGAAAACTGCCATTACTTTACATGTGTAAATAACAGTAAACATGTAAGTTGTTTTCCTACCCAATCTGCTGTTTGATAGTTCATACTCTGGAACTCAGTTTAGCCATCTAGATATCTTTTACTTTCTAAAATGTAAAATATTATTTACACTGCATGTCTTTTCAACATAAGTGTTGCCTGCTTCCAATTAAATTATTGGTGTGTTATAACTTATGTAACCACAACAGTAACATATTATGAAGGAGATATTAGCAAAGTTAGGATAACCCCAAGTTTTGCAGAAGTACAAAAATTGTTTAGAAAAACCCTTGAGGAACAGAAGCCAGCCCCAAACAACCCAACAAGGATTGAGCATGCTTAGTGGCCACAGAATGATAACTGACTGCTAAGCAGGGAGGGAGGGAGCCCTGAAATGGGGGAGGCATAGGCCATTTCCCACTCTATACTGAGAAGCTACTTTTGAATGTCCCACAGAGACAGATAGAAGAGCTGCCTATAGAAATCAATACAGATATGAAAATTTTAGCTCAGAGTGAGTGACCTGCAGCACAATCCCATTCATCTCAAAAGCAGGTCCCTTATTCCTAGGTAACTGTACATGGGAAATGCAGCCAATAAAGTCTTCGCTTGGAAAAATGCAACTGAACTAAATATGTGTTGGTGAATGTGCAGTATCTAATGATTACTGATCATTTCAGGTTAATTTTGTGCATGTCTGAAAATAGATGTGTATTTCCTGACTTTAGGGGCATAGTGTCTGCCAATATTCTCAAAAGTATACATGAAAGCCAACATTCACATGTGGGGAAACCCAGCCAGATGGACGGGTATAATTAATAAAATTATTATTATGTGAATGCCAACATGACCAGATGTCAGGTATTCCATAATATATATACACCAAGATATTTATTATTATTATGACCAGAAAGTCATCTTGTTCATTTCTCCTTCCACTTGAATAGGGCCACACAACTGTCTCTCAAAGACATTTCCACACATGCTCAGTAATTATGCACCACAAAGTGTAGGTGCATCCCAATTAAGCTGCCTGCAGCAAAGATATTTATACCCTGCCACACATTGTCAAATGAGAAGAAAGCACCATCCAATCAGATATCAGGGAAATTATTTTCCAAGCATAACGTGGTAACTAGTTCAACTAAGAGACTGGTTCAAACTCATTATCTTATCAAAAAACATTTTCCACATCAGAAATGGATTAGCCACAACATTCCATTCCATTGTAATTCCTCAGGGAGCAACAGCAGTTACTCTAACAAGGTTGGTAAAAGAAAATGTGTCTCACACATAAAAGAAAAATAAGGTGAATTTTGGAGAATATTCACACTAAACAATATCACATATAGAGTGGTACTTCTGGTTACGTACTTAATTTGTTCCGGAGATCCGTTCTTAACCTGAAACTGTTCTTAACCCGAAGCACCACTTTAGCTAATGGGGCCTCCCACTGCTGCCGTGCCGCCGGAGCACGATTTCTGTTCTCATTCTGAAGCAAAGTTCTTAACCCGAGGTACTATTTCTGGTTTAGCGGAGTCTGTAACCTGAAGTGTCTGTAACCTGAAGCGTATGTAACCCGAGGTACCACTGTACTGCATATATGTATCATTATCTTACTTGGTCAACATGCAGAATCTGACTCTAAAGCAAGTAAGATTACCAGAGGACTCAGGCCCAACCCATTGCTGAAGCAGGGTGAAGCACTGGTCTTGAACAGCAGAAACTCAAGTGGTGTCACCCACCTCTTCCACCAGGGAAGAAGCAGTGCTCTCCACCACATTCCAATGGTACATTCAATTCCTTTTCCATCTACACCCTTATCTCCCACTAAGTGGCTGCTCCATAGCAACATCATTTCCAGAAGACAGGCAGGGGCAGCAGAAGCAGCTATCAGTAGTACTGCACTAATGGCAACTATTCTTGCTTTTATGCAGCTGCCTTGGCAGTCTCCATGTGAAACAAGGATTCAATGTGGATGGACAGGTAGGCCACTGTTCTTACCATCCTTAAATGCAGCCTTCCAACACCATCCCAGAATTAATTAGGACAGTCCAATATGCTCTTTCTCCTTGGAAACATACATTTAAAGACGCATACTGGATATGGTGGTGGTAGTGTATGTGGTGGGGTGGAGCTGCCCTCCTGACATGGGTGTCACTGTTGTTTATATGGGGCAGGGCCAATCCTGTGGTCCCACCTGTGCAACCGCACAGCCCCAATATTGCCACTGCCACATCCCAACCATGTAATTGAAGCTGGTGTCAGGAAGGCTGCTCTACTTCACCACACACACTACTACTGGGGCATAGACCATATTATGGAGTTAGCTGCTAAGCTTGGAGAAAGTCTTACTTTCCATCAATCAGCTGTGTTGCTAATTCTAAACCTGCTCTATTGACTTATCCATCATCCACATAATTGGCTGCATCACATACCCTTTCACAACTCTCCAAAGCAGCAGTGGAGCAGCCATCTCAATTTTTAATTTGCTTGGCTTTCACAGTGTAAGTTAAGTGCTTAAAGAATCACACTTTGAAACTATTACTAGTCAGAGACCGACTGTCCGGATTTTTCTGGTTACCAGCTAATGAGTACTACTGTGTGTACTACAAACTTCCAGACAATAACAGAGCCTATGCTTTATTTTTAGAACAGATCCTGTTTTGGCAGTCACCTCTGGCACATTTACAAGTTGAAGTATTTTTAACATATCTATTTCCTTCTTAACGTTTATGGGGAAATCTGCTGGTTATATGCAATTCTGGATAAACAGAAGAAAGTAATGTACAATCTAGCTACTATTCAATGGTAAGACATACCATTCTATATGTAACAGAAATTAAGGAGTTCTAATCTTACTTTGGGATTCCTCAGGAATGCAAATACCCATTTGCTACTCAAAAGAATAAACCAGATAATTTATTTCTTCAAGGAAATCAGATGTTTCACTTAACTATCCCTAGAGTATTAACACTGTAAACGCAGCAGTTATAATGAGGCTCTAGAGAACTAATAATTATTAATTTAGAAATCAGCAACAAGTGCTTGATATTATTCAGAAAAAGAACTTACCTTTTGCAATTCGAGAATATTTGATTATTCAGACACTTCACATGGGGTCTTTCCCACCCACACCCCCTTCTGCCAAGGCCTACTCTGATGCCATCAGGTTAATTCTCTGCAAAATATAGGTCTTGTCTACTGCTAAACTTTAGGTCAGGTTTCTTTGCAGTTCTGAAAAAAAACTTTCACTTTATATACACAGCATAGAACAGTGATCTTTTTGCTAGAGCTACCAGAGTTAGCTTCACAACAACTTGATGCTTATCCAGAGGTACCTTTATTAAACTCTGCTGGAGTATTGCTCTCTGTTTCTAACACATACTTTTTATTCTACGGGCAAATCTGAAGAACAAGATGTAGAAGAATCCAACTCTATGTATTCTCAAAACTCTCTTCCAATCTTCTTCAGCCTTTTAGGGCTATAAATACAGAGGCTATAAATTGTAGCTTTAATCCTTCTATGTAGTGTTCATAAATTCCTCATCTTTCCATAATTACCTAGTCCATTATTGTCTTGCATTTCCATTGGCTCACTCTGAGTCATAAAATCATACCACCTCATCTCCAAAGGGCCGAAGCACTTGTGTCCAGTAGCAAAAAGGAAACATCCTCATTAATAGATTCTAGCTGCAACATTTTTTATTTATTAGCAGCCAAACATGTTCGCAGTCTTGAAACACCAACCCAAATGTGCTTTTATTTTTTATTATAGCAATACAGCAGGCACGCGCACAACGAGAAGCAAAGAAACATCATGATTTCTACACTCCTGCTCAGAAGCAACACCTCCTTTTCCACATTATAGTACCACTTTCCTAACTGAAGAGAAGAGACGAAGCTAGGTCATTTGGAGGAGAGGACAGACGGGGAACTGGGATGCAGAGGGAGGAGAGAGTCGGGAATTCAGAGGGAGGACAGAAACACGTAAAAGGGATTGGACAAATGCAAGAAATCAGTTCAGGAGGGATGTACAAAACCCGAGAAAAAATGTTTTTATAAAGAGGTGGGAAAAGAGTTCCTAGGAGAAGGAACGCTCGAGGTTTGGCAGGCCCCCCTGGGTTTCTGAAGAGCGCCCTCTGCCAGGGGCAACCCCCCTCCGCTACTCCCACGGGGCCACCCCTAGGGGCCGCCGCAGCCCAACCTGCGCGCCGAGGGGAGGCAGGGCGGGGGCGCTACGTACCCAGCAGCAGCAGGCGGTGCGTCTGCTTGTATTCCCTTTTCTGCTCCTTGAGCGCTCGGTCGATGCTCTTGCTCACGCGCCTCGCCTCCTTCTCCGCCTCCCGCTCCTCCAGGCGCAGCTTCTCCCAAGGTCTCTGCAGCGCCAGCGGCTGCTGCTTCGCCGCCGAGCCCGACTCGGGCTTGGCCTGGGGCGCCGCCGCCGTGGCAGCTGCGAGGGGTGGCGACGGCCCCCGTTGCCGCTGCCGCCCCTTGTCCTTCTCCGCGGGAGCCGCCCCGTTGCCCGCTCCGTTCTGCAGGAGCAGCAGCGGCCCGTCCAGCTCCACCGCGCGCGCCTTGCCGCCTTCCGCCTCCCCGCCGCTGCAGATGCTGCCACTGCCGCCGCCGCCGCTTTTCCCCGCGCTCCTTCCTCGTCCTCCTCCCCCGGCGGCCGGGGCTCCGGGCAGGGGCGGCTGCGGCCGGGCCAGGGGCTCCGCCGTGGGCGGCGGCGGCTGTTGCTCGGTCTCCGAGGTGGTGGTGGTGGCGGCGGCGGTGGCGCTGGAGATGGAGCCGCCTCCGGAGTCGCCGAAGAGCCTCGGGCGCAGGCTGTAGCAGAGCCCCATGTCTCGCGGAACCGACGAGCTGTGCGCGCGTCCGGGCTGAAGGCGTCCGGCAGGCAGCGGCTCTCAGCGCTCGCCGCGGTCCCCGCGCGTCAGGGCCGCGGAGGGCGCGCCAGGCAGCCCCTCCTCACAGCCCCGCCGCCGCTGCTGCAGCTGCTGGGCCATGTTGCATTTTCCTCGCTTCTCTGCCCTCCTCCTCCTCCGGGCAAGCGGCGTCGTTTGGGCGGCAGCGCCAGCGGCAACTCGCCTCAGATCACCTGACACGGACCCGCCGCCGCCGCCGTGGCTACCTTACCGTAAATACCCCAGCGCAAGCCCACCGCCACGCAGCTCGAGGTTACCGAAAGACTGGAAGGGAGCCAAGGCGCGCACGCACACACACGTGTGTGTGTGGTGTGGACACACACACGCAGAATCCTCGTTCCCTCTAAGCAAACCCCTCTCCTTGAGACACCGGCAGGGACAACCCTGCCTTTCCTCAGGCTGTCCCTCCTCCTTCGCAAATATAGCCATTTACTACAAACCCTTTTTACAGGCTGAATGGCCCTCCCTAGCTATTAAAGCACTTGGATGTTTATTGCCACAGCATATAACCGCCCTGAAAGTGATCAGCCTCCACAGCACTGTGTTGCCTATCTTTTTGTTTTGTTGGCCATCTCTGGCGTGGTAGTAGTTACTGCACATTCTCACTCTCAATTGCAATGCAAATACACTGATGTGGTTGAGTGCACATACGGAGAGGTCTGGCACAGAATGGCCTTTTTGAAACCACACTCTTCTGATTGTGTAGAAGAATCTGAGATTTAAATGGCTTCAGTAAGTGGCACTTATTACCTGAGGTCAACAGACCCAGCAGCCTCTGTGCCAGCTACAGACATGAGAGTAGATGGTAAAAGCTACTTTTCTGACACTACATTTCTCAGTGCATGCCATGAAACCCGCTGATTATGCTCTTTGTTATAGTGGTGGGATAGCCAGACATGAAGGCAGGTTTTGCAGCACTTGGGATCTTCTATGCAATTTGCTATTAAAGAATGGTAGAATATGCAATTCTACCATTACAGACCCCCCCCCCCACTAGCTCACTATTTATTTATTTATTTGGAGAGATCACTTGCTGACACCAAGTTTTCTTTCTGGGTAGGACAGATCAATGGCATGCCATTGGTTCTAAAGGATGCCAACATCTTCATGGCTGACACTTTCCCAGATTCTGTTCCCAAAATTCCTCTACCTGAGAAACATCATCACCTGGACTCACAGATAGGAGGCACTTGTGCAGTTCTACATGACAAACCTAGAAGACATGAGAGACTACAACACGTCACTGACAGCTCCTAATTAAAACCACGACACTTCTCTCTTACAGGCCTTGGGTGACATTCCTGTACTTAGTAACATACAGTCCCTCAAATTAAAACACATTCATCAGCAACAACAGGCCACATAACTTGGACCAGACCCTGTGGCAGGTTCAGATGCCAGTTCTGTCCCATATCTGCTCTGGCAACACAATTACAGGACCTAATAATGTCATGCACAACATCAGGGGTTCATTTATTTTCTCATCTTCCAATGTGTTGTGTGCCATCACCTGCCAGCAATACCCTTCTGCATTCTGCAAAGGACAAACATGACAGCCTCTGCATGAAATAATGGACACAAATCTGACATTTAAAAAATGGCAGCACCAAAAAGCCAGTGGGGGGACATTTCATCCTCCCAGGACACTCTATTACTGACCAAGTAATGTGACCAAGTAATGCGAAAAGAAGGTGACCAAGCTGGAACAAAGAGAAAACATGAAACTGCTAAATTACCAATAATCACAAAGTTCAATGCTATTACTTGTGGACTGAATTGAAGCAAATAATTTTCATAACAGTACAGTATATGTGTTAATTGACTTAAAAATGCCAGGATCTCTGTGTTACAAACATAAGCCTTTTGGAGAATGGCCACCTTTCATGGAATTAGCACTGTCTGTAGAAGAAGAAGAAGAGTTTGGATTTGATATCCCGCTTTATCACTACCCGAAGGAGTCTGAAAGTGGCTAACATTCTCCTTTCCCTTCCTCCCCCACAACAAACACTCTGTGAGGCTGAGAGACTTCAAAGAAGTGTGACTAGCTCAATATCACCCAGCAGCTGTATGTGGAGGAACGGAGACGCGAACCCGGTTCACCAGATTACGAGTCTACCGCTCTTAACCACTACACCACACTGGCTCTGTACATTTCTGCATCTCATTTTCTTCTGACCTCAGTGTTTACATCTGCCTCCCTCTAAGAGAGAGAGAGAGAGTCACACAAAGATGCAACTCAGGATAGCACTAAATGCATCTAATGAAGTGGACTCTAGTCTACAAAGCTAGTTCTTAGTAATCCAAATACACGAGCTAAAAATAAAAACCCTACTTCATTTTGTCAAGGTAAGAGAGAAAATATACTAATATGCATTTGAACATTCTAAATAATAAAGCATTAATGAATGTTTACTCTACACAAATTGATCATTTGCTGAAGATTGGCACAGCTAAGTTTTCTCCAGGATGCAATTGTGGAAATCAAATTAAGTCATATGAAGGTCAATAGTTCAATGCACTTCAAATTAGGAAACAGTTAATGGCAGAAAAATGAGGGACAGCACAGGAAATTAATGATAATTGGTCTAAATGTAAGAGAAAGAGATAACTGAGGAGGGAGAAAGGTTGTTTTCTGCTGCTCCAGAGAAGCGGACACGGAGCAATGGATCCAAACTACAAGAAAGAAGATTCCACCTAAACATTAGGAAGAACTTGCTGACAGTAAGAGCTGTTCGACAGTGGAATTTGCTGCCAAGGAGTGTGGTGGAGTCTTTTCTTTGGAGGTCTTTAAGCAGAGGCTTGACAACCATATGTCAGGAGTGCTCTGATGGTGTTTCCTGCTTGGCAGGGGGTTGGACTCGATGGCCCTTGTGGTCTATTCCAACTCTATGATTCTATGATTCTATGAACTGACAAAATACTTCAACACAAATAATGAAGGGCATAAGTAATATTTTACCCTTTCCAAAATACATATGTGACATTTAACCAAATCTAAGTTGGCAAATCGATGTTGGTAATAGTAATAAAGAAAAACAAGACTATTGCTCTAGTTCTGTAGCTAGACAATAGTCTTGCTCTATAGCAGGGGTCAGCAACCTTTTTCAGCCGTGGACTGAAACACAGTCCTTCAGACCATGTGGGAGGCCGGACTGTATTTTTTTGGGGGGTGGGGGGTGGAAATGAACAAATTCCTATGCCCATAAATAACCCAGAGATGCATTTTAAATAACAGCACACATTCTACTCATGTAAAAACACCAGCAGGCCCCACAAATAACCCAGAGATTCATTTTAAATAAAAAGATACGTTCTACTCATGTAAAAACACACTGATTCCTGGACCATCCATGGGCCAGATTGAGAAGGCGATTGGGCTACATCCGGCCCCCGGGCCTTAGGTTGCCTACCCATGCTCTATACAGTCATACCTTGTGTTGCGTTCTGCTCTTGTTACGGACTTTCAGCTTACAAATGCGGCAAACCCAGAAGTGTTTGAAGACTTTTCGGGGTGCAAAAAGCACCCCAAAACGGATTAAGTCTGCAACTAGAGATACCACTGTAGTTTGCAGCTAACCGAAAACACCATCTGCACTTGGATTCATGGTGTGTACATATGCCTTGCTATGACTTCTGTTTTCTATTTTTTCCTGTGACCAATCTGAAACACAGCAGTAGCAAAGAAATATGATTTAGTGCAGAAATCACCATCAAATAATAAGCTTTCAAATGGGTTCTAGACTTCCTTCATTTGAACATGTCCACCACTGTCACTCAAGCTGTCCCCTGGGCTGTTGCATTGCCACCTTGGAACATCAGGCATCTGCATGGGTTCTGCCATGTAGGAGAGGGCACTTGGGAATGATGGCGGCAACCATCTGGGTCAGAATGGTGTCTGTATACTACTAGAAGCCCTGGTCTGTCTCTTTACCCAGCATCAAGTAAAAGCATGCAGTCTTAGTGATCTGTCTAATGATGTAATCAGTGAAGGGGGGAGGACTACAATCCAGCACCTTTATGGCAAATAAGATAGCACAGTCAGATTGTGGATACACTTTTCTGAAGACCTATAAGCCCTACTTATCAGCATGTGATTAGGGCTTCACTAAATAAGCTCTGCCCCCAGGCATCTGGGCATGTAATGATTACTTCAGAGTACAGTGGACGCTCGGGTTGTGAACGTGATCCGTGCGGGAGGCACGTTTGCAACCCGCAGTAGTGCTTCTGCGCATGCGTGAGCGCCGTAACCCGGAAGTAACCCATTCCGGTACTTCCGGGTTTGGCGTGGTGCGCAACCCGAAAACGCGCAACCTGAAGCGTATGTAACCTGAGGTATAACTTTACTCTGATTAACGCCAGGAGTAGAGGCACTTGGGGAGCAGGATGATGAATGGCAAAGAGATGAATGGGATGACACAATGGAGTAGAACCTGGTTGATGGGAACACCCCTCCGCCTCTGGATGCATCTGGCTCTGCAGTTGAAGCAGAAGTCTCAGAGGCTTCCAGTTCCCAGTGGAAGAGAGTGGGAAGTTATGAAGGCCACTTCTCCACCGGAGAATGGGGAAGGTTCCAGGGTGTAGTGTGTTGTGACATGGTGGGAGGATTTACAGGTGGCAGCATGTCCAGCATTATCACCCAGGGAGAGCTGGCACATCAATACATCGATAGAAAAGAAGAGACATGTCCCTCTAGAAAGGGGGTGGACCTAGTCAGGGGCATGGCTAGTTCATGTAGCCCTGTGCTCCATTTATCCATTGGTCTCAGTGTGAGCAATAGCTTCTGAATAAGACTATAGCAGAAGAAATACATGTTTATTCCATGCTGAATTGTATTCTGAGGCTGGAATTGGGGGAAAAAAAGATTTTAAAAATTAATTAATATGAACTGTTGTAGCTTCCTGGGGGTAAATGGCATGAGAAGTCACCATATCCACCCAATCTATGTGATTACCAGTTACAATTTTTTATTGCTGTAGCATGGGTACCCATCCATGCCACAGCAATTTGTATGAATAGTATCTTAGGCTGGGATTCAGGAGAATAAAAACACACAATTTTCCCCAGAGTATCATTTTCAGAAGCTGATCCCAGAATACCCTAACTGCTCTTTAAACTCTCCAATAATAATTTGAAGATTAGTCATAAAAGCATTTTAGAGGAAACTTGTCCTGAAGCAATGCATTCTTGCCTAAATCCTTTGTTTAAACTGCTCTCATGCCTAATCTCTTAACTGCATAGATTCCAAGAATATGAGGGAATTTTTTCATAAACTGCTCTCTTCATGGCACCAGTTTTAAATGGCACTCCACACCATAGTCCGACAACACAGCTGTTCCTGAGCCAGGATATCCTGGCACCAGTTGTCGATGCTCCAGTGACCTCCCAACTGGACTACTGTAAAGGTCCTCTAGGTAGGATTGCCATTGAAGATGGTCTTGAGGCTGCTACTAGTGCAGAATGCTCAAGGTGCTAGTACTAGCATAAAATGTAAAGGTAAAGGTACCCCTGACCATTAGGTCCAGTCGTGGCCAACTCTGGGGTTGCGGCGCTCATCTCGCTTTATTGGCTGAGGGAGCTGGCGTACAGCTTCTGGGTCATGTGGCCAGCATGACTAAGCTGCTTCTGGCGAACCAGAGCAGCGCCTATTTATCTACTTGCACTTTGAGGTGCTTTCGAACTGCTAGGTTGGCAGGAAGTACTAGCATATAGGTTGGCAGGAAGTACTAGGAAGTACTAGGTTGGCAAGAAGTACTAGCATATACATACCGGTAGTTACCTAAATGGCTTGGGACTCAGGCACCTAACAAAGCCAAATAACAACCATATGAAACCCTGTGTTCAGCAGGTGAGACCTTGTTGGTTGTGCTGCCACTGGGGGTCACTTGGCGCTGACCTGTGACAGGACCTTTTCAGTGGTTGTTCCCCAGTTGTGGGATGTCCTCCCAGCTAAGGTCTACCAGTACCCATTATTAACTTTTAGGAGGAATTTGAAAACATTCTTGTTTATCTAGGCATTTGGTGGTTGAAGAATACTATTCCTTGCAACTCGTGGATCACTGCATGAAACTGCATGAAAGTGTACAGTGGAATCTCGACTTACGTACGGCTCTACTTACGTATGATTCCAGTTACGACCTTCAGTAGGCACTTTGACTTATGAACTTTCCTCTAGATATAAATAGAGGCCTTGCCAGTAGCTCGGAGCTTGCCTGGCCAGCTGCAAAGCAACACTGGGGCCTCCACTGCCGGGGAGAGGCCTCTGGTTTGCAGCTGCTCACCCTGCCGGCTGCGGAGCAGTGCTGAGGCCTCTGCTGCCAGGGAGAGGGCCCCCATCCCACCCCAAAGCTATGGAAGAGGCACAGCAGGGCGCACTGCAGCCCCAAACCCTGCCGAGGAACTAACCTGAAGAAGTCCAGAGAAGAACCTGGCCAGGCAAGGAAAAAAAGTGACCCTGGCTGAAGTGAATCAGCTCTTTACTGACCCATGCCCCACCCCCAGCTTGTAGCCAGGTAAGCCCACCCACCCACAGTGCACGTAAGAAAAAAAAATGTTAATTTTTTTCATCTACAATACTGTCTTATTTATTTTATAGTACAGTACATTGATTATTGCCTTCATTTTATGGATCAATGGTCTCGTTAAACAGTAAAATCCGTGTTAAATTGCTGCTTTAGGGGGTGTTTCTAGTACATTTATAGTTATGACCGGACCTCCAGAATGGATTATGGTTGTAAGTAGAGGTTCCACTGTTTTTAGATTTATTTATTTTTTACTGTAACTGTTTTTAGAATGATTTAACTGTTTTAGATTGTTTTTAAGTTCTGGATGTGTTTGCAATCCTGGGCTGCTTTGGGAGGAAGGAAAGGATATAAATTCAATAATGAAAACTGTTGTTGTTGTTGTTGTTGTTGTTGTTCTGGATGTGTTTGCAATCCTGGGCTGCTTTGGGAGGAAGGAAAGGATATAAATTCAATAATGAAAACTGTTGTTGTTGTTGTTGTTGTTGTTGTTGTTGTTAATGTAAGGCAGTCAGTTATATCAAGAGCTGTTGAGAGTCCTAGCAAAATTAAACAGGATTTTTGCACCCCTGCTGACGTTCTAATGCAGAAGGTTCACTGGAACTATCACCAGGAAGGTCCCCAAAGAGATGGATGGCCCAGGGCAAATCTCACACACTTCCTACTTGTTCAGATCGCTGCAGGGTTCTCCTGAGCACCCATTTTAAACTTTTAACTACTGTAATTTGTTTAAAGATTTGCTAGCTGTAATGGCAAAGCATCTGCCTTGCAGGCACTCTCCTAGACTGCATTGCCCAGAATGCATCGTTCTGAGGAATGAATTTGTGGTATGTAATTGGAAATTATAGAGTTAAAATACTGTCTCCCTGTATGGGTTGGAGCTAAGTTTTTACTCTTAGTTTGTTGTCAAGGTTACTTTCACTTTCCTGTGTTGTTGTTCTCTTGTTCTGGGCTACAAAGTGAGCAACTGTGCCTTACATTAAAAATACAGCATTGGTCTGAAGACATGCCCAGCTCATAATCTGCATTTAGTGTGTCGTGTCCAAATCAAGATGAAGGCAAGTGATTTTATGTGTGCAATGTTTAACAAACATGCCACAGAAGCTGTAGCTAATTCCTTCTTCAAGCAGCTCTGACCTTCGTTTTATAGCCCATAAACCACCTGGAGTAGCTCAGCTGGATGATAGCTCATACAATGGTGCCTTATCAGTATCACTGCCATGGAAAAAGCCTTCAAGTTATTTCAAGTAAGTCTGGATTCGCATGAGATTTTCTCCATCTGTATTTCAGTCATCTTTCCTTAAGTCTCATTGAGGTAATTCTGTATTATATTAATTGAGGTTGTATTAAAGTTGATGCATTTCAAGCTAACTGTGAACTTTTCATGCCATCCTCTCTTTACTTTATTGCTTTCTATTCAGAAATTTTATCTGACCACCACAGTGGTACCTAAAATTAAGGTATTGTTGTATATGAAATAGAAATATTACAATAACGTTTCTATTGTTGATTTTTAAAATGGCATTTCCCAGTTTCTAGAAGACTCTTGCAAGCAACAAAGAATAGGAAACCCCTAAAAAAAATAGAAAAATAAAGCATTTGGAAATTTCCTGACACAAAGGAAATCCTTGTAGAATTACACATTAGTAAATGAATGTCAAGCCTGATTTTTCAAGGTGAGTTGTAGTTGTGCTAGGCCTTTAGTAACAAAAGGTGGCACTGTTGGCTTTCAAATGGGAAAGAATAAATTCTTACTGCACAGAACAAATGCTTAAGCTGGTGCAAAATGTATGTCTTTCAGTTATTTACATTCTACTGTAAAGTAAACATCTGTTTTAAAATAGCTATCTAAAAATGTATGCTATAGCAGTAAGATTATCAGCACACGTTTACCAAAATGTAAGTCTCGTGTTTGAAACTATTATTTCTCATTAAAGCAGCTAAGGATTGCAAGAGTATCTGTTTTCCAACATTTAACTCTTAAGCAAGGCATTTTAGATTGCAACTCAATTTTTGTTGTATTAATGTGAAATAATCTAAGAGTAACCATGTGTCCAAGCTGTTCAGGACCCTGAGGACTAAGGTGACTTTAGGGGCTGCCTGTCTCCCACCTCTCAGGGCTATTTGGAAATCGGTGTGCCTGCAGGAGGAGGATGTAAGAAACAAAGTCTAGGCCAGGGAGCTCACATCATTGGTTTCTGAGGAACATCAGTGGCCCTGGCCTGAGGCAGGTAAGATTGGTCCAATATATTTTGCTGTCTGCAGCAGAGCCCAGATCTCTCTTATCCCAGGTCCCTAGCTAATATAACTGTACTATTCACCTATTCTGCCACCAAAAGCACATCACTTCATGCTGCTGCCTGGCAGGCCCAGCCTTTGTGGAAAATGTAAAGACAGGCCTTCCATGTCTTCCCTGGGGCTGCTTGAAGACCTTGGTGCTTGAGGGAAGGCCAAGCAGCTCATGCTATCACCTTCTGAAGGTCCCTGTTAATCCTGTAGCAAGCCCTGTGAACAAAAGGAATCACACCTACAACACCTCATACACTTTTACAGGCTCTTGCTAACAGTCAAGACAATAGGCCTTTGGGTTCAGATGTATACCATTTCTATGTTTCCCATCATAGTTTAAAGTAAATAAGGTTCTTGAATTCACATGACTTCATAGATCACTGCTTGAACGAGCTGTGTTACTCTCACTTCCATTAAAACTGAACCATTAAAATAGGCCGTGTTTGCTTGCTGATGCAACAGAGGTTCCGCTTTCAAATAAACAGTGTCTATAACTCACAGTGAATTGTCTATTTGTTCTGTCTCTGCGTCTTACAATTTCTGGGAATTAGTCTCATTTGTTTATATAATACTTGCCCTTCACTAAAAATATTACTAGACCACTTCCTTCATCATTTGAACCTGAACTTTTATAACTAAATAATTCCCTTTCAAGAGCTAATAAAAACTAATTATGGGTTCGAGTTTCTGAGAATTGGAGCTATTTTTTCCTAAAGCCCTTTTCTACTGAGTTGAATTGTTAACCATACAATTCCACTCCAGGTAACCTCCAATGAATGGGATTTACAGTTTATGAGAAGAATTTCATACCAGTGATCTAAACCCACAATTTTCAATTTATCAGACTAGTGTACAAATTGGAAACAACTCAGCTTAAATCATCACCTAACTAGTTTGTGCAGTGCATTTTTGTATGCTGTTTTTCCTAATGTATACATTGGTATGCATACTTCACCCAAATATATGATTTTTTGGTACACATTATATGACTGGAGAATTGCATTCCAAAATTGGGAAAAACATGAATTTTGAAGGATGGCTGTTTCTGTTCTTGTGTTGTTTTGTAAAGTGTGAATTAGGTAGGTTTGCTTTTAAATGTGAACTGAATCAAATTTCTGCCCTAGATAGAAAAAAATGTTCTTCTGAATGACATAGACTTGCCTTGGTATGGGCTGTGATTTTTCACAATGCTCTGCAGGCATAATAATAAAGCCACACACAAAAGCCATACAAGTGCATTGAGAAGGCCTAGTATTCTGTACACTGCACTGCAGGCCCCTATCCATCTGTCTGTCTGTCTATCTATCTATCTATCTATCTATCTATCTATCATCTATCTAACTAACTATCTATCTATGCACTGATGGTTATTGCATTCAGATTGAGTACAGATGATTGTTTTGTTGTTGTTACTAGTATTATTTATGTACTATTTTTCTTTATTCCACTTCACTGTCTTTATTTTTTAATTTTATTTTCTTTGTTAAATTTGCAGATTTCCTGAACCCAGTACACCATATGTGAATTGGTGCCGTCTGCCCTGCACAATCTATTGGCAAGGACTGCTGCCTATGTATGTATATTAACAAAGCCTAGTCTACCTCACAGGGCTGTGATTATGATTGCTTTGATTTCTGACCTGCCCCTCACCATAAATTCTCAGGACTGGTTGCAACAATATAAAATTCATTTTTAAATACAAATTACCATTTACACTTGAGCCTTACGGCTTCAATTCTATATGAAGGAGCGTCTCCACCCCCATCGTTCTGCCCGGACACTGAGGTCCAGCTCCGAGGGCCTTCTGGCGGTTCCCTCACTACGAGAGGTCAAGTTACAGGGAACCAGGCAGAGGGCCTTCTCGGTAGTGGCGCCCGTCCTGTGGAACGCCCTCCCATCAGATGTCAAAGCGATAAACAACTACCTGACATTCAGAAGACATCTGAAGGCAGCCCTGTTCAGGGAAGTTTTTAATGTGTGACATTTTAGTGTATTTTTTATCTTTGTTGGAAGCCGCCCAGAGTGGCTGGGGGGGCCCGGCCGGATGGGCGGGGTACAAATAATAAATTATTATTATTATTATTATTATTACACTTGCTCCCGGGTATGCCCTACTAAACTTAAAGGTGCTTACTTATAAGTAGATCTGTTGTATAGGACTGTATTACACATGCCGTTTTGTTGAGGCGCTGAATCTAGTCAGTGCAGGGCAGTTGGGCTATCATTAATTTATGACTAGAATTAGATTGCTGTTTGAATAATTAACCAGACTATCAGTTTAGTGGTTTCAGAATTTTTACGTGTTTTAGGAGAACTGTATTATGTCAGATTCAAACTTTTTAAGCCAATAAATTGTCTGAAAGTCCATTAGCTGTACCCATAATGATTTAATTTATGGAGGCAGATAGTTCCAGCATGCATATAAGAGAATTGCTAATATAGACTTGTCTGCTTAAATCAGCGGCCCCCAACCTTTTGGGATGTATTTGGAAATCTAAGAAACTGTAGTGGGCATCACAAAAATACCCATTTCTACAGAAGAAAAACTGGTGATATTCCCCCTCCAAAACAGACAAACAAACACCTACATGCACCCCAAACAAACACAAACGAGAAAAGACAGGAACTCTCCCCCAAGGCAATCCTCCAACCAAACTAAACAAAAAAAAACCCCTATTTTATATTTTAAAAATATGAAAATTGGGAGGGGTTGTGGCTTTGATGGGTGCTATGCTCAGGACCCCAGGTTTAAATTAATTAGACTAGAAAATAAATCAGATGTGATCACTGAGTGTGTTGGAAGTTTGGTACTGGCTGAGTAGTGGTGGCTTCAGCAGTCCTAAGATGTGCCCAAGTTAAATCTGTGAGTGTATAAATAGGTTGTCATTGATAGGAACTTTTTTTAGTCTGGCTTTGCAGGCTCCTTACAGTTCCTTCTATGTATGCATGTCTATTCAGTAAGGTTCAATGGGGCTTACTGAGTAGGTATAGGGTGGAAGCCTAAGTCACTCATGTTAGCTATGTCCACTGCTAGTGGATAAGGGTAGAGACAGAGGTGCCCACCCTCCATGATTAAAATCAAAAGAGTAAAAGGTTGCCCAATCAGCTGACTAGCAATAATAAATGGATAATGAAGGAAGTCAAATTGGGGATATTAAGTTAGTCTCATGTTACCACAAGGTAACTACTTTCTGAAAAGTAGTGAAGGCTGTAGGTGTGACTGAACTGCAGAAGGACAGAATCTGACATTGGGTGAAGGATTCAGCATCCTGTGAATCTCAGTATTCCTTCTTAAAAGAGCAGCTTCCTAGCGCCTAAAACTGAAAATCAATTTGAAAGTCTGTGGTCAATGCCTGAGCTGGATATCCACTGACCCAAGAGCAAGACCTCAGTTTCCTGCATGGGCTCTTGCCACAGTTAGCAGTATCAGAAGAAACTGTGAAATAAGTAAGAAAATATATGTGCCATTTAGCATGCAACATTGAGGTTTTCTGAATGTGGAATTATTATTATTATTATTATTATTATTATTATTATTATTATTATCTCAATCTTTAAAGGTGCCTTAATTCAATTCAATATAAAGATATAGAATAGGCAAGGTGTTATCTTTCTCAAATGCTTGCAAGTGTTACTCACACACAAGCCTTCTTGTGTCTCAGCCTTTAGATTAACACTTCTCAACATGAGGCAATGTGAAGTTTATCCTGCAATTGTTGTTTATAGTTCCCCTAGGAAATACAGTATGTTATGAATGCATCTTGTGTTACATTGCACAGTATAGCTCCTCATAAGCAGGTGGTTTTAAGAATAAGTTCTTTGTGCTTTAAATGTAGCTGCCTAAGCATTTCTTAAGAATATAAACATTTCCAGTATCAGAAACTGGGTTTGTTACTTGTGTGCTGCAGGAGATAAGAGAATGTCAACATGAATTTTCAAATATTAGACCGCTCCTAAAAATATGCTCTAAAAACTTATCAGAAGCAGATGATTTTCTAGATATCAGTAACTTCTCAAACCATTCTGTACTGGGAAGTTTGATATTGCTACCTTAACAAAGAAAGCCCATTCTGACTTTTGCTTACAGAAAATGATTTCCTGAATTCTTTATCATGCTAGGAAGCTATGTGTGTGTGACTGTGTCTATGTGAAGAACTGTAAATCTTTCTCATTTTCTCTCAATGTAATATTTTTCTGCTTCTTAAATATTAATGCCTTTGGCAAATGCATTAGGATTCAAGCGATAAATCTAAGAACACATATAGATAGTTATCTTCAACATTAAAGTTAGACTGACAGTCTCCTGGGTATTGGAGAATGGCCATGTATATACATTATTTATATGAACTGTTATATGTCATTAAGTGCTAAACCCATTTTGTTTTACATTCTCCTGTGCTTCAGGAAGCAAGACACATATTAGACCTTTGCAAAGTATTTTCCAGATCAATATGATAAGCTTTAAAGAAAACTGCCTGTGCATAGGTTGCTGACAAACCTACTAGGATATTTTTCATGAACTAAGGGGCTAGTTTAATTATTCTAGCATATTGACTCTTGCAAGGTCTGCTGTAACACTATACTTTGGAATTTGACTCTTTGAAAAAGACCTGATCAAGAGGTATTTGTCATACATTAAAGCCTCCCATTTGCACAGTGTGCACGATCAGTTCTGAAGGAGTTTGGCTACGAAGATACTTTTCCAAATGAAGATACTTAATATCCATTTCAAGTTCAGACATGACCAGGGGAGGACTGGAATTTCATCAGCAACCAAGATGAGAAGTGAAACCAGGCCTGATTGCATCATCCTACACTGATGATAGGGACGTGGGTGGCGCTGTGGGTAAAAGCCTCAGCGCCTAGGGCTTGCCGATCGAAAGGTCGGTGGTTCGAATCCCCGCAGCGGGGTGCGCTCCCGTTGCTCGGTCCCAGCGCCTGCCAACCTAGCAGTTCGAAAGCACCTCCGAGTGCAAGTAGATAAATAGGGACCGCTTACTAGCGGGAAGGTAAACAGCGTTTCCGTGTGCGGCTCTGGCTCGCCAGAGCAGTGATGTCACGCTGGCCATGTGACCCGGAAGTGTCTCCGGACAGCGCTGGCCCCCGGCCTATAGAGTGAGATGGGCGCACAACCCTAGAGTCTGTCAAGACTGGCCCGTACGGGCAGGGGTACCTTTACCTTTACCTTACACTGATGATAGTAATTTACTAGCCCTTATTTGGGGTGCTAGTCTGGACCTTTTATGTGGTTTTATATTTATGGATCATAACAGGCATCATGAACTATGACCCTGGTAGAGTTCCTATCTCATACGTGACCTGGAAGAACAGCTAACATCTTGACCTTAATAGTTGCAGGAAGGATCAGAGCACTAATCCTTGTATTTACCAGAAAGATTTGTTTATCAATTCCCTGTAAGCAGGAGCCAGACTTCACACAGACAATGAATATCTCTTTTAAGGTAAATTTATGATTCAGAAGCTGTAAAGTTAAAAACATGGTCTTCTGAAAAATAAGGTCATATCTTCTTCACTTCAAATTTATCTCCCAGGAACACAATAGTAAACAAGAAGGAACAAATATAGTTCAAAGGATTTGGTATTGTGTCATTCACTCATTCACCAAGCCCCACTCCCTTCTCTATAGAAGTTATTTAGATCCAAAGTATACTTAAGCTCAAGGATTTTTAATAGTTCACGGCTCCAGTGGACTCCCTCATTGATCTCAGAGATCACCCCTAAGGCTGCTGCACCATGGACTAATGGGTGAGAGATTCCTATTGCCTTGCTGACATAAGATTCTAGGGGAAAGTCTAACTTTCACAGAAGGCACAGATCTCAAATCCCTGACCTTGTATCCCGCTTTCTCCAATGTTATGTATATCCCTCTTCTTCAGCATGTTCAATATTATGTTACAGAATGCAAGTTAGAATATTGCATTCTGGATTGCAGTTATAAAACTTTAAGATATCATAATTAGCAGAGAAAGTTCTAATGCTTGTTACTGTAATTTAAAATAATTAAAAATGGCATTTTCTAAGTAAAATTAAGGGGTTTTAAAAAACATTAACAAATGGTGAGACATAAGTACGTAGTTTGTGCTCAGTGCTCCAAAGGATGGTGAGCATCCCACTGCTTTTGTCATTGAAGCCAAATACCAGACTACAGTCACGTGAGACTTGATTTCCATGACTTATTTTAAATTGAAATGCAGCCTTAGGAAGTTACCAGTTTCAGGGGGCAATGGAAGGCACATGGGGCCAGAACTGTCTCCTGGGCCAGCCATTTTGCCAATCCCAGTTGCTTCTCACCCAGCTTTTATATACTCTGTTCACTATAAACTGTAGTCATTCATAGTTCCAAGCAACTAACTTCTGTTAACCCCTAACATATGTGGCCTTAAAATATTAATATCTCCAGCTATCATATCACTGAGAAAGGGATGATAAGCAAAATATTCCCTTGGTGAAAAATGTAAATAACACATTATCCACACAGCATGCTATGAAGGCTGCTTTGGAGACTTTCATGATAAATTCATTGTATTCATAGGTAGTACAGAGATGAACCTAAAGTGAAATAACTTTCATTAGGCTGTAAAAGAAAGTCCACAACAGTGACCTCAGGCCAAGTTAGAAATAGAACATATCAATTTTTACAAAGTATACCAGACTACAACTGTCTGGAAAATAGAGTAGCATCATTCAGTGTCGGATATGACCAACTCATATATGTCAAAGCTTTGAGCAGAAATTTGAACAGGGGGAAAGTTCTAATGGTTTTCAGTTGACTATCAGTAATAGCTGCAATAACAGCAGACTGAGAGGAATCAAGTTAACATTTCTTTCTGTTCACAATCCAAAAGTCTTGCACTTCTGCCACATAATTTAGAAAAGAAAAAGGAGACTCCAGGAACTGCAGATTTGTGTAGCAGTTTTTAAAAGTTTTTTTTTAGTATTTTAAAGAACAGAAATTGAACTGTATATACTCCCACTCTGAATATAATACAACAAGTTAGGCACATCTGAGTCCCAATGACATAGAAGGAATTAAAAAAGGACAGTTAATGCTTTGATTCCAGTGAAATCGGACTGCAGTCCTCCCCCTGCCCATATATGCGGAGATAGTTCCACATGGTATGCATTTTGAATATTCCAAGCACATAGGTTAAGCATAACATAACAACATAAGGAGAACTTTAGAGCAGACCATAGACTGATCCAGTCCAGCATCTTGTCCTCACAGTGGGTCAACAGATGCCCACATGTGGGACCTGAGTGCAGGTTGTGCTGATCAAGGTTCCTGCAATTTGTGTTGTAAATGACTTTTGGAATTTGTATGTAGAATACATGATCATTGCACCTGAGTGGTGAACAATGTATTTATATTTATTTTAACACACAGAGTCAAATCTCAGGCACTGGCGGAAGGAGTGGGGGGGGGGAGCGCACCGCCCCTGGCAGTGCGATCCTTGTAGGGTGCCATCGTGGCTGTGCCCCCGCCCGCGCTGGGCACCACACCTCCGCAGGTGGTGCACCACACCCCCAGGATGCATGCCACGCCCCTGCGGGCAGCGCACCCCACCCCTGGGACACATGCCAGCCCCGCCCCCACCTTCTCTCTGCCTCTGGTGCCAGAGCATGAAGCTCTGCCACTGGTCTCAGGTTCCACATTTTTAGAAGCTCTATTAAGGCCAAATGCACTTGTAAAAAGAGAGACATTTTAGTATCAGGTTTTTAAAAAACAAAACAAAACAAAACAGCAGCCCTATGTGCAACATATTACAATAGCCTAATCTGAAGATTACAATAAAATGGTCACTATGGCTAGGCTGTGTCTGCCCAGGAGCAGTTGCAGTTGGTTTACCAGCAGACACAAGGTGCCTCACACCACAGGAGGCACTTGGGCTCAGGGTCATAACTGTATCTAACAGTACCCCAAACTAATTTTGAAGGAGGCAGTCCTCAGTTATTCAATGTGGGTATCCAGGTAAGAGACTTTATGTGCACAGCACTTCATTGCACAAACACTCCCCTTGAGAAAGGGGAATCTGCATGTAGAAGATTTCTTCTGCACACACATCTCCCTTGCTGAACGGAGGAGTCTGAGTAAAATTCACACAATGGCACTGGCATTCTGAAGAGACGTACAGTCTTTTAAAAGACACAATATATTGATTAACCTATGCCCAGTTGGCTAGTGCCTTTTGCATCCATCCTTACATCTTACTTGCTGAGGACTAGGCAAGAGCCCCAAGGTATGAAATGGTTATTTGCTCTAGTTCCGGTCTTCATGGGGAGGGTGTCATTGCTTACGTTGCCGGAAAAGCACAACTCACGTGCAAGATCAAGGTATCAGCAGGCTTGGGGGAATCTTGAGGTTTGCAGAAGTAAAAAGATATTTAGGAGGAAAAACCCCTAAGAGGGAAAAGAACCCCTAAATAGAGGAATGGGGTATAGTGGCTAGAATGCTCAACAAGAAACACTCCACACTGCAAAATTTTGCTGCAGGACCTACATGTTATAGATTTTACCCATCCTTTGAATATAATGCAAGGCTCTTAGTTCAATATAGGAGCAAGACGGGAGAACATAAGATCCCAGTTTCTTCCTCCTCTGCTAATGTTTTGAGGATTGTTAGAAGAAGATATGTTTTATGTCATTAGTATTTGCAGACATTGCAGCTTGGGTGAATTAGATTGGAATAAAACAAAAAAAATTCCTTCCAGTAGCACCTTAAAGACCAACTAAGTTAGTTCTTGGTATGAGCTTTCGTGTGCATGCACACTTCTTCAGATTCAGTGTATCTGAAGAAGTGTGCATGCACACGAAAGCTCATACCAAGAACTAACTTAGTTGGTCTTTAAGGTGCTACTGGAAGGAATTTTTTTTGTTTTGACTATGGCAGACCAACACGGCTACCCATCTGTAACTAGATTGGAATAATCACTTACAGTTGCTGGCTTTATTGTCCTGGCCCTCCCAATCTGAGGAAGACACACTTCTGATAGGTATCTCTTTATCAACAAAAAAACCCACTTACAGCAGCTTCCACAGTGCTCCATATACAAACACCCATGCTTCTAGCCTCTAGGTAGTTGTCAACAGGTCTAGGCCCTGTACAGTGGTACCTCTGGATGCAAACGGGATCCGTTCCAGAGCCCCGTTCGCATCCTGAGTAGAACGTAAAACGCGCCTGCGCATCTAGCGTTTCTCCACTTCTGCGCATGCACGTGATGTCATTGTGAGCGTCTGCGCATGCGTGAGCAGTGAATCCCGGAAGTAATGCGTTCCATTACTTCCGGGTCGCTGCGGAGCGTAACATGAAAACGCTCAACCTGAAGCATATTTAACCCGAGGTACAACTGTAGAGCAGTTGCAACAGGGAGACCCCGACCTCCAGCTGGTTTATATACCCTCCCCATATGCGTTGTGTGCCCGTAACCTGAGACTTCTCCTGCACATTGCTACTCTTCCTGCTTCAAGCGCCTCCTGGCTCTAGGAAACAGAGGTGTGGAGGAAGGTGAGGAGTCTACTGACCCATCTGTTGGCTGAACAACCTCTTCCCATACACGCACATCTGGCATGCCTTTCTTGGTCTAGCAGGTAGTGGTACTGTCTGTTAGCTTCCTCCTACTTAGTCTCTGTTTGGCCTTTGCAGAACTAAGCAGGTTTGGGATGTGGTTTACCCACGCTATTAGCCACAATCCATATCTATCATGTACCTATCATCTTGTTTCATACTGTGTTTTTATGCATTTTCCTCAAGCCGCTTCAATCTGAATTGAGAAAAAGAATGAGGTAGCTGCCTGTCATTGGCTGTGGCTCCACCTAGTATTAGTTTCTCTGTCTTATGGCCTAACAGTTCCATCTGCCACTAAGCCTGACCCTCATGTAGCCCAGACGTTGTGCCACAATTGACAGAATTAACAAGAATCCTGCTCTCCACTGTGGTTGCGTTGAGGGAACGGACACAATAGGGGAAGTTATTTGGAAATGTTAGAGCTTACTAACATTACCAACACTACACCATCAGGACTGGTGTCTAGACTCAATTTAAAGTCCATTTCTCTTCAATGCATCCAGCACTGTCCTGTTTCCCTGCTGGTATGCCTGGAGTCCTGTCAGGGCAATGACTTCACTAACCTTGTATATTTTTTCTGCTGGGGTAACCCTGTGGCTATAAGCACAAGGGGATGTAGGAGCTATTCTACCATACCCCAAAGTGTCCACCAAGGATAAGATTATTCTATTGATGTAATATTTTGTTGTATTATTTGGAAGCTAAGTTCTGCTTGGGACTGTTACAAATGTTATCTTGGTGTGTGTTTTTTAGCATAATGCATCTGTATATTTTTTAACTAAGGAGTCATTATATGTTTGCATTCTTATCACTTTGGTATTAGACAAAAACATGTTTCTTAGAGCAGATAAATGAAGACTTCACTTAAGATTTATTGATTGGCTCCTCTAAGCTATAATATCCGGCTACCCACTCTCCTATTGATTTTGAATGTTGTTAGTAATCACAAAGCTCAAGGTCAGAGCAATTCTATTTAGTTCCATAAGCAACAGCACTTGTGCTGAACGTAGATATTTTGCTAGTGCATTCTGCCATTGTGGAACAAAAACAGCTTAAGAATTAGCAAAGAGGTAGGTCGTTCGAAAATGAAGATCACTTGAAGCAAACAGCATGTATCCTAGGTATATGAACATATGATTTATAATGTTTTATCTAAACACCAAGGGCTTATTTACCCAGTCAGGGAAAGCATACCCTCAGTTAAATTTTAACCTTATGCAATGGTCTCCAACACCCCAGACAGTGGATAGCAGATGAGAGGGTAACCATACCCACTGTCCTCTTTTTAAACAAAGAGTCAATATTTACTTATTATTTACCATTATAGACTAGACCCAATTTCATCTTGTTGGATCCCGCAATACTGAACACAACATAAATGCGTGTTTCATATGAGCGGGACCCATAGCCTTTAAGGGGGTGGGGAATTGAAGCTTCATAAAACGGTTCATAAGAGATAATTGCAAAGGTGCAGCAACATTGTCAGGGCAGGAGAATGGCGGCTTGTAAAGGCTACATGAATGCTCCTTTATAGCTGGTGTTTGGGAGAAGGCAGTTTGTATCATTTGGCACCATTCATATTACAGGCATATACCCATTAGGCTATTGCATTCCACATAGAAATCCTAGTAGCATTGAAATAGCAGTCAAGATGCTATATAAAATACAGCACATCAAGTGCTGGGAACATGTAATGCCTTTTCAATAGAAGCACAGCTTCAAGAGAAGACACCTAAGCATACCATGGTCTATTCTGGATAGCAGTGAGCACTTGTGGTTTCTGCAGTGCAGCAGTTGGATCTTGAAGGTGCTTTGAGTCCCTTCAAACTCTAGAGTTCTATGATTTAGGGTCCCAGTTCTTTCCCAGTCCTATTGTAAGAGATCCTAGAACCCGGAGATGCCAGGGATTGAATCGGACTGAACAGTTTAAAGTTTGAACTGCATAAAACAAATGAGTAATAATGACACAGCTAGCGGTCTTAAAAACTGAACATGGGTAATGCATGGGTGGGACGTGGGTGGCGCCGATCAGAAGGTCGGTGGTTCGAACCCCACGACGGGGTGAGCTCCCATTGCTCGGTCCCTGCTCCTGTCCACCTAGCAGTTCAAAAGCACGTCAAAGTGCAAGTAGATAAATAGGTACCGCTCCGGCGGGAAGGTAAACGGTGTTTCCGTGCACTGCTCTGGTTCGCCAGAAGTGGCTTAGTCATGCTGGCCACATGACCCGGAAGCTGTACGCCAGCTCCCTCGGCCAATAAAGCGAGATGAGCGCCACAACTCCAGAGTAGGTCACAACTGGACCTAATGGTCAGGGGTCCCTTTACCTTTACCTAATGCATATTATTATTGGTTTTTTTAAAAAAAAAATGCAGCAGACTAAGTAAGATATGTTCATGCTGAATTGGTTCCATTCCCACCTTTTTATGGCTGATTCCTCAAAGCTATTTTAGTTGTAGCATGATATGCATACCTTTCTCTTTGTCATTCCTGAAATGACTACTTCTATGCCTCAACAGGTATTGTTCCAAAGCATCACTAGAGGGTGCTGACATACTATGCTAAATGCTAAATGAGAAATTGGACTCAAGTACTGGAACACACCCAACAGAAAAATGATGCTTAATGTGTATTATACAAAAAATAACTATGCCAGTTGCTCTTTACTAGTTGTACGGTAAAGTTTGAACTGAGGAGTCTCCTCTACTCCTGAGGGCTTCCTGTGTTATCTAGAACCCCAGTTTTCCAAGGTTCTAAATAAAGCAGGTATAGGAGACTGCAGACGCCCACCAAATCATGGACAGTGACAGGCATAGGGACGCAAGAGCAGAACTTAGCTTTCTTAGGTCGAGTGCAGCCTTTACATGTGAGCATCATAGCCAAATATGGCTAGCACATTTCCATGGTGTTGAGAGGCATAGGAAGACAGGGGTACTTGTACATTTAATAGTTTTATAGAAGAAGAAATTTGAGTGGATGCATGTAGCTTCATAGCAACACTCTGTTTATGTTTAGTCAGAAACAAGTTCTGTACATTTAAATAGGGTTAGTACAGCCATTAGGAATTAATCAACCATAAAAAGGTGGGAATGGAACCAATTCAGCATGAACATATATTAGTAGATAGTCTTTGTTGTTGTTGTTGTTTAGTCGTTTAGTCGTGTCCGACTCTTCGTGACCCCATGGACCAGAGCACGCCAGGCACCTCTGTCCTCCACTACTTCCCGCAGTTTGGTCAGACTCATGCTGGTAACCTCGAAAACGCTATCCAACCATCTCGTCCTCTGTCGCCCCCTTCTCCTTGTGCCCTCCATCTTTCCCAGCATCAGTGTCTTCTCCAGGGAGTCTTCTCTTCTCATGAGGTGGCCAAAGTACTGGAGCCTCAGCTTCACGATCTGTCCTTCCAGTGAGCACTCAGGGCTGATTTCCTTAAGAATGGATGTGTTTGATCTTCTTGCAGTCCATGGGACTCTCAAGAGTCTTCTCCAGCACCATAATTCAAAAGCATCAATTCTTCGGCGATCAGCCTTCTTTATGGTCCAGCTCTCACTTCCATACATCACTACCGGGAAAACCATGGCTTTAACTATACGGACCTTTGTTGGCAAGGTGACATCTCTACTTCTCAAGATGCTGTCTAGGCCTGTCATTGCCCTTCTCCCAAGAAGGAGGCGTCTTTTAATTTCGTGGCTGCTGTCACCATCTGCAGTGATCATGGAGCCCAAGAAAGTAAAATCTCTCACTACCTCCATTTCTTCCCCTTCTATTTGCCAGGAGGTGATGGGACCAGTGGCCATGATCTTCGTTTTTTTGATGTTGAGCTTCAGACCATATTTTGCGCTCTCCTCTTTCACCCTCATTAAAAGGTTCTTTAATTCCTCCTCACTTTCTGCCATCAAGGTTGTGTCATCTGCATATCTGAGGTTGTTGATATTTCTTCCGGCAATCTTAATTCCAGCTTGGGATTCATCCAGCCCAGCCTTTCGCATGATGTATTCTGCATATAAATTAAATAAGCAGGGAGACAAAATACAGCCTTGTCGTACTCCTTTCCCAATTTTGAACCAATCAGTTGTTCCATATCCAGTTCTAACTGTAGCTTCTTGTCCCACATAGAGATTTCTCAGGAGACAGATGAGGTGATCAGGCACTCCCATTTCTTTAAGAACTTGCCATAGTTTGCTGTGGTCGACACAGTCAAAGGCTTTTGCATAGTCAATGAAGCAGAAGTAGATGTCTTTCTGGAACTCTCTAGCTTTCTCCATAATCCAGCGCATGTTTGCAATTTGGTCTCTGGTTCCTCTGCCTCTTCTAAATCCAGCTTGCACTTCTGGGAGTTCTTGATCCACATACTGCTTAAGCCTTCCTTGTAGAATTTTAAGCATAACCTTGCTAGCGTGTGAAATGAGTGCAATTGTGCGGTAGTTGGAGCATTCTTTGGCACTACCCTTCTTTGGGACTGGGATGTAGACTGATCTTCTCCAATCTTCTGGCCACTGCTGAGTTTTCCAAATTTGCTGGCATATTGAGTGTAGCACCTTAACAGCATCATCTTTTAAAATTTTAAATAGTTCAGCTGGAATACCATCACTTCCACTGGCCTTGTTATTTGCAGTGCTTTCTAAGGCCCATTTGACTTCACTCTCCAGGATGTCTGGCTCAAGGTCAGCAACCACACTACCTGGGGTGTACGAGACATCCATATCTTTCTGGTATAATTCTTCTGTGTATTCTTGCCACCTCTTCTTGATGTCTTCTGCTTCTGTTAGGTCCTTACCACTTTTGTCCTTTATTATGGTAATCTTTGTACGAAATGTTCCTTTCATATCTCCAATTTTCTTGAACAGATCTCTGGTTCTTCCCATTCTGTTGTTTTCCTCTATTTGTTTGCATTGCTCATTTAAGAAGGCCTTCTTGTCTCTCCTTGCTATTCTTTGGAAATCTGCATTCAATTTCCTGTATCTTTCACTATCTCCCTCGCATTTTGCTTGCCTTCTCTCCTCCGCTATTTGTAAGGCCTCGTTGGACAGCCACTTTGCTTTCTTGCATTTCCTTTTCATTGGGATGGTTTTCGTTGCTGCCTCCTGTACAATGTTACGAGCCTCCATCCATAGTTCTTCAGGCACTCTGTCCACCAAATCTAAATCCTTAAACCTGTTCCTCACTTCCACTGTGTATTCATAAGGGATTTGACTTAGATTGTATCTTACCGGCCCAGTGGTTTTTCCTACTTTCTTCAGTTTAAGCTTGAATTTTGCTATAAGAAGCTGATGATCTGAGCCACAGTCAGCTCCAGGTCTTGTTTTTGCTGACTGTATAGAGCTTCTCCATCTTTGGCTGCAGAGAATATAATCAATCTGATTTCGATGCTGCCCATCTGGTGATGTCCATGTGTAGAGTCGTCTCTTGTGTTGTTGGAAAAGCGTGTTTGTGATGACCAGCTTGTTCTCTTGACAGAACTCTATTAGCCTTTGCCCTGCTTCGTTTTGATCTCCAAGGCCAAACTTGCCAGTTGTTCCTTTTATCTCTTGCCTCCCTACTTTAGCATTCCAATCCCCTATAATGAGAAGAACATCCTTCTTTGGTGTCACTTCTATAAGGTGTTGTAAGTCTTCATAGAATTGGTCAATTTCAGTTTCTTCAGCACCAGTAGTTGGTGCATAAACTTGGATTACTGTGATGTTAAAAGGTCTGCCTTGGATTCGTATCGAGATCATTCTATCATTTTTGAGATTGCATCCCAGTACAGCTTTCGCCACTCTTTTGTTGACTATGAGGGCCACTCCATTTCTTTTACGGGTTTCTTGCCCGCAGTAGTAGATGTGATGGTCATCCGAACTGAATTCGCCCATTCCCGTCCATTTTAGTTCACTGATGCCCAGGATGTCAATATTTATTCTTGCCATCTCATTTTTGACCACCTCCAACTTACCCAGGTTCATGGTTCTTACATTCCAGGTTCCTATGCAATATTTTTCTTTACAGCATTGGACTTTCCTTTCGCTTCCAGGCATATCCGCAACTGAGCGTCCTTTCGGCTTTGGCCCAGCCGCTTCATCAGCTCTGGATCTACTTGTACTTGCCCTCCGCTCTTCCCCAGTAGCATGTTGGACGCCTTCCGACCTGAGGGGCTCATCTTCCAGCGTCATAACTTTTATATGCCTGTTGTCTTTGTCCATGGAGTTTTCTTGGCAAGGATACTGGAGTGGTTTGCCGGTTCCTCCTCCAGGTGGATCACGTTTGGTCGAAACTCTCCACTATGACCTGTTCATCTTGTGTGCCCTGCTTGGCGTAGTTCATAGCTTCTCTGAGTTCTTCAAGCCCCTTCGCCACGGCAAGGCAGTGATAATTAAATTTCTAATTTAAAGCTTTTTTTTTGGAGGGGGCATTTACAAGCAATGCGCAGCTAAAAAGTCAACTTCTTGTAGTGCAATTCCTCATCATATCTGCGTAGAACTAGAAATAGACTTGTACAAGCTCTCTTTGGCTTGTCCTAATATGCTACCACACATGGAATTCAACTTTTGGCATGCTCCTACTTATCCACATTTAAAGTGATTTCTATTGGCTTGCTATAAGCCTGAATTTAGCACAAGGGAGATAGAATCAAAGAACTGGAAGGGTCCTTTCGGGCAATGTAGCCAACCATCAGCACAGTGCAGGATTTGCAATGTGAGATTCAACTGCAGCAGCCCTGACAAGCCTCTACTTAAATGCCGCTACTTCCTGAAGCAGTTAGTTCCACAGTCAAACTGCTTGAAGTTGCTCTTCATGTTTAGCCAAAATCCATTTCCCAGCCATTTCCACCCATTTGTAGCGGAACCAGAAAAAAATGCAGAAGAGGGGTGTGTGAGAGAGATGGAAAACCAAGGTTGTGATATAGACTGAGGGTGATGTCAGGACATCTGCTTGTCATATGGCAACATGGTCCAATGAATCATATGCATGAATTCCTTCTCGTGTGTGGCACGTCATTTCCTCTTTGCCTCAGTTTTCCATGTGCAGTGACACACTTTTTGTAATGCATGCAAAATTGTCAAGGCTGTGCATGGAAAAGGCAAGGGGAAGAGCAGGAGATGTCTGGTTCTCAAACTTCCCCAGATCAGGCCATAGGTCTTCTGAATGAGATGGCCCATTTGATAAATGGTTTGATAAATAAATATCTTTTAAAATTAACTCTGGGTCATTACTTTGTTTAATTCTGTATCCTTATTCCATTAAAAGATTTGCATTTTCCCATGCTTTCCGAAGAGAGGAACTTCATGCAAAAAGACTGAGTTTTACACAATACACAGACTTAATCACAGTTACTTCCCTGAAGGCAGCATAAAAATATATTAAACAGATAAAATAAACAGTCCCACTGAATTCAATGAAATCCATTTGCAGGAAAGTGTGTTTAGTATTAGAGCCTTACAGGACAGCACTATATATGTCTACTCAGACACAAATCTACTGGGGTATCTCAGTTGGTAGAACATGAGACTCTTAATTTCAGGGTCGTGGGTTCAAGCCCCACGTTGGGCAAAAGATTCTTGCATTGCAGGGGGTTGAACTAGATGGCCCTCATGGTCCCTTCCAACTTTACAATGATTCTAGGTCCTGTTAGGTTCAATGGGATCTGCTCCTAGGTAAGTAGATATAAAACTATAGGTTGCAGTGTGATCCTATACATATCTATTCAAAGGTAAGTCCCACTGAGTTCAATGGGGTGTGTTCCCAGGTACATATACCTAGGATTGTAGTCAAAGAGACTATATTTCAGGGATTCTTCTAAGATTTAAACCCTTCTTTGGGTGTAGCACAGAAGTAATAGATTCAGACTTGACACTAACAATGCTGCTTAAGCTTAAGTTAACATATATGTATAATGATAAAAGGAACAAGTTGGGATTTGTAAAGACACAGGCATCTACGTATATGAAATAAGTTAGTATGGATAAAATTAACAAACACATGTAATGGAAATGTCTGGTTATACAGATCTTGCAATGAGATCCATATGGTGAATCCTTTATGTCTGCACGCATGGTTTCCTACTTAACTTGCTCCAAGGAGGTGCTATGGTATGTTGAAATTGATTTCATTGCTGGATTTGAGTTTTAGCATGGCGTTTCTCATACCTTTATGACATCCCTCTCCTTTTCTAAGTTTACAGTTACATGCTCTAAATTGTATCTCACTGGATATTCCAGCTTGATCCTAAACATATTGTAGTGCCTCAGCTCTTATCCAGCTGCGTTGCTTTAGACAAAGATCTATCCTTCCCTTGTTCCACCTCCTGTTATGGGAAACCTTGAGCCATGATTGTTTACTGGTCTGTTATCAGTATATGACACATCAAATTGTTGCAGCTCCCTCTCCTGGTGTCTCATTATCCCAAAGGAAGAGGTTCTGCATCCCAAAGAGATACATTGCTTTTTCAAGTTGCAGACATGCTTATACTAACATAAGCTTACATGAGTGGCTATTGAACCGTGTATTTTGTAGATAATATCTCTATATGTTTGACTATGGTGGCTAGTATAACCCACAATATGTCTAACTATGAGACTAGAGCAAACTGAGTCTTATCAGTGGACACAGCTGACTATAAACATGGACAGGGACTGTGAATGGGCAGTTAAACTGGTGTCATGTATGAAGGATCTAGGGTGGCTCATCTTGCAAGGATACGCTTCAGTTCCGCAACCACTGATATTCATTATCATCTTATCTCAGATCCATAATGCTTGTTTCAACCCAGCTGGCTCTTTAGTAGTTAAATAAGTTATCCTCAATGATCAGCACCTGCTTCTGCCTCTCTTCTTAGCCATACATGCATACAGAACAGTATTGTACTGCATCAGACTATATTATTGCTGGTATAAGAGTGCTTACCTATGCCAAAGCATGAGTGTGATGCCATAGATAAGGTAAGATGGCTAGGGCAATGTCTGAACTTGTAAAACGCAGCAGAAATTATACTGATTATGAGCATTTTCTCTTGAAAGTTCAGTGCACAATTTTATTGTTTCTCTTTGCAAATCTAATCCACAATACAGTTTTGAGGCAGTTATAATTGATTTAAATGAAATATCTGTCTTCTGCGATTGATAATCAATGAGACATAAAACACTGCTCAGTTTGAAAAATGATGGGTCTGTATATTGCAGTGTTTACTTTTTTAATTAATTTCTCTGAATCAACATTGCAATGCTACTGTATTCTGCATTATCTATTGTTTCAAGATGAATGTGTGGCATGGAATTTAATACAAGCACTACATATTCATATTCAAATTTAAATTTAGGCATTACTATTCTGTTTATTGAAAAATGAACAGATGTGAAAACGTTATATTGAGTTGGTCTTGATTAATGGCATTAAGAACAATTTTTAAACCAAAAATAATCAAATTCAGTTTTGCACACTTTATTGGTCTCATGGCATCAGCATACATCTGTTGGGACAGGGAAGACTGACAATAGTACCACAACCTGACTTGGGAAAAGGATGAGACCAGGAAATATTGGACAATGTAAAATCTTGTACATGTACAGCACTGAGCATGAAGAGATGAGCAATGGGGGTGTATTTGGAACCTTTCTGAAATGACATGATGAGCATTCAGTAAACTATAAAACAGATTCAATGTCAGAATAATTTTGAGAAGGGAAAGCAATGTAAAAGAAACCTAAGGGGCTGGACACATTCTGCAGCTTACAAGCATGACGAGGACTGAGTTTACTGTAAAATGCTGATTCTGTGTTTTCAAAACGGTGCATCCAAGATTGATTTTTTAATGTGTAGAGCAATCCTATAAAAAAACTGGTTTCCCGAAATATGAGGAACATTGCATTTTGCAAGAGAAGTGATTTTATCTACTGAATATGACATGCATACACAAACATTTTCTACAAAATATCACAGTAATAGGCAAGATTATGTCATTGTTGATTTTCCTACCCTTTTCTTAAAAGGGTATATACAGTGGTACCTTGGGTTACAAACAGCCTAGTTAATGAACTTTTTGAATTAGGAACACTTCAAACCCGGAAATGAGTGTTCCTGGTTGGGTATTTTTTGGGGGGAGTATACGAATGTACTCCATTTGGGGGTGCACTTCTGTTTTGAGTGCCACACTTCCGTTGTCTGGCAGCAGAGAAGGGGGTCACCACGGCGTTTCCCGCAGCCGTGAGGAAGGGAAGCTGCGTGTCCACCAGCCATATGGTAGGTGGGATCACAACTCTCCTCCATGCAGCTGAGGGAGGAGAGCAATCCCCGCAGAGGCTTGGGAGGGAAGCTGCACACCCACCAGCCATCTGGTTGGTGGGCGTACAACCCACCCCCCATGCCGCTCTAGGAAGCATTTCCCGCAATGGGGGGGGGGGATCTGTGTGGATCCCAGTTCAGCTACTGATTGATTGATTGATTGTGTGACTGCGGAAATGGATAAAAGCCCCCCATCCAAACAATGACTATCATTAGTACAGGGAAGAATTTTTTTTAAATTTTTTTTTATCATCTACAATACAGTTTTATTTATTTTATAGTACAGTACATTGATTATTGCTTTCATTTTATGGATCAATGGTCTTGTTAGATAGTAAAATTCATGTTAAATTGCTGATTTAGGGGCTGTTTTTAAAAGTCTGGAACGGATTAATCCATTTTGCATTACTTTCTATGGGAAAGCACACCTTGGTTTAAGAACGCTTTGTTTAAGAACGGACTTCCGGAACGGATTAAGTTCGTAAACCAAGGTACCACTGTATATGCAATATATTTAAAAACTATGCCTGATAGACAAAACTGAAAGCCAAGACAAATTAAAAATGCTACATGAGATTATGTTAGATCATAGACATTTTTGTTGTACCATGATGCGGTGATGTAGCTACATTTTATTTTTTTTTGTCAGGGAGGGTCTACAAACTTACTGTAGCAATGGCTACAATACGAGCAGTAAGTGGAGAGTAGCCTATCTCTAGTATACAAGACCATACTAGCAGTAAATGGAGAGTAACCTACACTGCAGCCAAAAAACCCAGTGAGTATGCCATCTTTGAAGGAGGATAAAACAATGCTTGATGAAGGGAGAATCCATTTTGACCTGATAGTTCTCTAGTGAAAAACAAGATGGGTAAAACTCATTGTTAAACTTTTTAAATGTGAGCTGAAAAGTTATATAAATTAGATACTGTACTTACCAAGCTGAACTCTTCCTTCAGTTGAATGTAAAGGTAATTTATGATACCCCTGTAAATGGAAAATAAGCAAAACCTATGAATGCTCTCCTCCTTTCCTTCCCACCACCATTCTGGTTTATTTTAGTTTGCTTCTTTGTTGCTGTTGTTGTTTTCATATAAACAACCCCTGCAATGCAATTAAATATAATTTTTTAAAAGTGAAGAGATAAAATAAATGCGGTCGTCTTGTTTTGCCTGCCCTGCGCAATAGCAGGGATCTGTTTCTGTGGGTCATAGGAGCAAACTCCTATGGGCCAAGGGGGCTTTGCCCTCCCATGAAATATTTGAGGGGACCTTGCACTCCCAAAGTTGATGGGCATTGCCATTCAAATGGTGTTCCTGCATCATGTCATGTGATTATATGGGTGGGGCATACCCTATTTTTTTCAAGTTGGCATCCCTGCTGTGCAGTGTTATTTTTCTAGAAAAAGGGGTGCCAGAACTCACCATGAATGCCTCCATTGTTCCCTTATAATGGCAATGGCGCCTACCTGAGAGGTGCTACCTGAGAGGTGTTCACAAAGTTCCCCAAGACTTTTGCACAAGCCCTTATAATGTCTGGTTTATACTTTAAGAACAAGGAAGGATTAGGAACACAAGGCCTTTCCTCAGATGCCAACAACTGCCAAACTTTCCAGCATATATTAAGCTGTGAAGGCACAATATACTTTGTTAATCTAGTGTGTTTGGGAGAAAAAACATTCAAAACACAATTTCCCTTTAATTCCAAGGGCATAAAGCCAACGTAAGAAGATTTATATGCTCTCCTTGTTGTGCTCTATCAAGCTTCATGTAGCCAACTGCTTTCTTTTGTGGTCTTTGTACAGGTAGAGAAAAAAAGTGTAACAAGCATGTTCAACACAAGGGAATGGGAGTGACGACTGTTTTCTAGTGATACTTGTTAGAAGTGAAATATTTTTAAAGAATGCCCTAGAGATCAGTTGGAGTGCAAATTTCCTTTAGTCATTATATCCTGCTGCAATATCCCTTGATTCCGGTAGATGTAAATTTGTTCATCATCACTCTGTAAACACTCAAGGGGGTGCGGGGCTCACACACTTCCAGATGTTGAACAATAAAACCCATGCTTTTCTTTATGTTATTCCTTCTTTGTCTTCAAGCCAATAAGGGTTGCAGGTATTCCATTTAAAGTGCATATATATGGACGTGGGTGGCGCTGTGGGTTAAACCACTGTGCTGCTTGGGCTTGCCGATCGAAAGGTCGGCGGTTTGAATCCCTGCGACGGGGTGAGCTCCCATTGTTCGGTCCCAGCTCCTGCCAACCTAGCAGTTTGAAAGCATACATTGCAAGTAGATAAATAGGTACTGCTCCAGTGGGAAGGTAAACGGCATTTCCATGTGCTGCTCTGGTTTCGCCAGAAGCGGCTTAGTCATGCTGGTCACATGTACACCAGCTCCCTCGGCCTTTAAAGTGAGATGAGCACCGCAACCCCAGAGTCATTCGCGACTGGACTTAATTGTCAGGGGCCCCTTTACCTTTTTATATGTTTTCTTATTTTCTAAAGGCATATTTTTGATCATTAATGTTGCAAGGATAGGTATGAGTGAGCATAGGCAATGTCTGATTTTAAAAGCCCTAAGAGGACTAATCTACCATTGCTTAAGGTAAAGGTAAAGGTACCCCTGCCCGTATGGGCCAGTCTTGACAGACTCTAGGGTTGTGCGCCCATCTCACTCTAGAGGCCGGGGCCAGCGCTGTCCAGAGACACTTCCGGGTCACGTGGCCAGCGCAGCACGCGGAACGCCGTTTACCTTCCCGCCAGTAAGCGGTCCCTATTTATCTACTTGCACCCGGGGGTGCTTTCGAACTGCTAGGTTGGCAGGCGCTGGGACTGAGCAGCGGGAGCGCACCCCGCCGCGGGGATTCGAACCACCGACCTTTCGATCGGCAAGCCCTAGGCACTGAGGCTTTTACCCACAGCGCTACCCGCGTACCAATGGTACCATTGCTTACCAGTCCTTAAATGGCTACTGCCGATTTCCAGGCACACTTCAAAGTGCTGATGCTTACCCATATATTCCTAAATGACTTAGCACCTGAATACTTAAAGGACTGACTTCTATCACCTAAACCTGCCCAAACACTGTGATCACTTCCAGACAACATGAATTGAATACTCATCCTGATTTGTTTGCACAAAGTTTGTGGGGTTGTTAGATGACAGTAGTAGTTTATTGAGCATTCATTCTGATTTGCTTGCAGGGAGGCTATACAACACCACATCAAGCAATTGTTATCCCACACTTTCCAGTGCATTTCTCTGTCACTTTCCTTATTGCAAAAAGTCTGATTTGGGGATATGGGTGTGGAGTGGATTTGTTGCACAAGAGCTCCAAATCAACCTAAATTCTCTTGAATATGATTGATTCCCACCGGAAAACAACAGCGGCCTGGAAGCACCCTGTGTCTGTCATTTAAAGCTTTCCTCTGGATGCCCCATATAGTTGAAGTGGGGATGACAGCCAGAGAAAGGGGCTTCTCAGACATAGCTCTTTATTTGTGGAATGCTGGGCCCAAGAAGGCTTGCCTGATGCCAAGTGTGATGTCATTCTGGTGCCAGGCAAAGACATGATTATTTGCCCAGGCATTCCAGCAGCTAACGTGAGCTGGTATATAATTGCTTAATCTATTCTGCTGACATTTTCCTGCAGAATTATGAGCTGCTGCTTTCCTTTGTGTTTCATTTTAACTGTAATTTTATTTTGATGCTGATATTTTTGCTCTATGCTGCCCTATATGCTGCCCTGATACTGAAGGGCAGCTTCCCACCCTGCTACCCTTTAATACTATTTAAAAATAATATTTACACCATCTTTCCCCAGTATTCCCCTACACTCATAAGAACATGGGGAAGCCAGCTGTTTAGCACCAAGGGACTGAACTGGAAAATTGGAAAGGAACTTCAGACTCCAAAGCCAACACAGGTCCTGCAGTCCCCCCCCCCCCCCCGATTGTTTGTGAAAAGGCAAGGGACAATTGTTTGGCCTGCAGAGGTTATGTACATGGGCGTAGCCAGGGAGGGCAGGGAGGGGTAGCTGCCCCCCCTCGATCAAGTAAAACAATAGAAATACTTAACTAACTGACCAATCATGTCAGTTCTGCCCCCGCAACAAAAATCCTGGCTACACCCATGGGTTATGTATTGAATGCATATCCACTGCGTTTCAGGCTGCTGACCCAGAGTCCTGGCTTTTCTGTAGTTTAACAGTCCCATTTAAAACCACATTTTAAGAAACAAAATTTCCTCCTTTGTTTACTGGGTAAGAATACAGGTTTAAAAGCTTAGGAAAATTGTTTTGTTTTTTTTAAATAAAAAATTGTAGTACCCTTCAGCAGCCATGGGATAACTTACAGCTCTATAGAGCACTGTGCCAGAGTCTCATAGTTATGCATAGGGATAAAGGTTTGTTTTTCCTGTGAGCCTATATGGGATTGTTGGCCCAAGCCCGAACATCTGGCAGAAGCAGCAAATGCTATAGTTCTGGATGAAAATCAAGGCCTAAGCAAGAACCCACAGAGCATACTGTAGATTCCTGGTTACTGTTGCTGGCAGCTGCTGGGTCTCATTTTATTTCACTAAAACCTAAAACTATTCCAGCAATAATCCAATACCTCCTCTCTCTGCCACATATATTCACCCTGGGATTTAACACAAACTTTTTGCCCACACAGAACTGCATTTGCCTTGTCGTTATGCATGGAGCGTCAGTTTTTCTTAATCCTGAGCCTGTGTAGATCATAGCTCAGGTGACATACCTAATATTAAGTTTTTGTATTAGACCAGTGAGTTTTGATTAAACTTGATTAAATGTTTGGCAGAGCACAGGGATATTAGAGGGACAATTCAGGGATTTTTGACAGTGCCAAATATATTTATTTAGTTTTCTTAACTCTTCACTCTAAGGTTCTTCTAAAGATTTAAATAGCTTTAGGTACAGCTAGCAATAGCAAACTGAATAAAAGGTTTTCTATAATTCTACACTAACAGTGCAGCCTTTTATGAATCTGCTCAGAGGTAAACCCATGTAGTTCATTGAGATTTATTCCAGGTAAGTGTATATAGGATTGCAGCCTTAAACTGAGTATTTTATAGGGAAATAAGTGTATATAGGATTGCAGCCTTAAACTGAGTATTTTATAGGGAAATGTAAGATGACGGGATAAAAAAGCAAATGTGTAAAAATTTTAAAAAAACTTTTCACCAAAGAATGTTTGTAAAGTCAGTAATCCAATTGTCAACATGGAGAACATTTCATCAGGGGCGAAGGAAGGCATTGTGACACCCAGGGCGGATGTCGCTACATAGGGCACATGTGCGGCGTTGCCTATGTAGGACACATGCTCCGTACCTAGCGACGCCACACATGAGCTGTATAGCAGTTTGCCACCGGCACCGCTCCAGCCGTATGGACGGTGCCAGGATCCCTCCATCGCCGCTACAGCTGCAAGCAGAGGATCCCGGCACTGTCCGTACGGCGCTGGAGTGGCGCCAGCGGAAAACCGCTATACAGCGCATTTGCGGTGTCCCTACGTACAGCCCATGATTGTAATGCCGCACATGCACTGTACTTAGTAGTTTGCCACCAGCGCTGGGATCCTCTGCTTGCGGCTGCAGCCGCGAACAGAGGATCCTCCACATGTGGCTGTGGCAGCGCGATGGCTGCTCGTGCTGATGTGAGCCCCCCGCAGGGTGACTTCTTGTCACCCCCAGACATGGAACCCAGGGCGCACCTCCCCCCGTCCCCCGTTGTGATGCCACTGCATTTCATGAACATCAGTGCACTTAGTTAATCGTAACAAAAACGCATGAAGCACTGTAGTGCTTTAGTAGTCCTGTATGGAATACTTCATCTTTTATTTATTTCCATTTCAATACCAAACAGTCCCTGCGACTTAGGACAAGCCATAGAAAAGAAGTAAATCATCATCATAATCAGCATCACCAGCAGAACAAAATGCCAACTTAAAAATATAGCATATGAAAACTGGCTAAAATCACAACACACTTCCTTGTTCCCAGCCATTAGGGATGGTATAGTGGCAGGCACTATACGTAGACTGACACTAGCATCTTAAAAAACAAACCAACCACTACACACACCCTAAATACCAGTGTTACTACAAACTGCCTTACTGCTTATTGTTTTGCCTTGGCAAGTATTAATGTCATTTTTTGTTTATTAGAAGAATTAATAGAATTTGGGGGATGCTAGCCCATGCCAGCTTCCTGTAAGATTGAGGGTTGGCAACCTGTGGCCCTCCAGATGCTGCAGGACTTCAACTCCCATCAGCCCCAGTGAGCATGGCATGGAGTCAGGGATGATGGTAGTTATAGTCCAACAATGTCTGGCAGGCGAGAGGTTCCCCATGTCTCTCTTAGAGCAAAGGAGTGCCTTTTCAGTTTCTTATCTGCAAATAACTGCCAGCACTAAATAAAAGGAGCATTATAAAATGGATCAAATTTTTATATTTATTTTGTTAAAAAATATTAACAATAGTTTAGACAAGACTCTCTCTGCATGTGCTCACTGGAACTTTCTAAGGCTGAACTAAGACCATCTATTGAAATTTAATGGGTACAGTGACTGAAATATCTTTAATTTTATTTCTGAAATAAGCAGGAGCCAGAGCTGCCATGGAAGTCAAGTTGAAAGTGAAGTCGGGTGCCATTATGCCTTTTAGCAGATGTTGGCTTCCTGTCCATCAGCCTGGCTTGCCTTATTCTCTCCTAGCTTTCATCTATCACTGATAGTCATTCCTGACATTCCCCTTCCATTACTTCAAAGATCAATAGGCACATGGTCTGTTTACTGCTACTTAATATATACAGTATTCCAAACTATTCCACCATAGAATTGGATAATGTTTTGCAATTATTGGGTTGCAAGAACCCCTCCACACAACTATCAAATTATTTTTATTTTATTTTTAAGCATCTTTCTTGTACTGAGAAACTAATCACAGAATTTTCTAATCAAAATTCAAACTCTGATATAGCTGAAAGTGTCATATTACATATATAGCCTTGCAAACTCTTCTTGTCCTATCTCATGAAGAACATTAGAGTCAAATTTGGATGAGTGCTAAGGTGGAGAATTGACTGAGAAAGCAGAGTTTCAAACTATTGAAAAGATAATCTCATTTGCAAAAAAAATTGCATTTCAAATAATTACTGGAACGCATGGTCACCACTGCTTGATTTGTGGATAGTCTGTCACAAAAGGTAGTACTATAAGGTACAATGCATTGGTCAGAATTTTGTGCTAATAATATTTTTTTATTTTTAAATATAATTTGAAAATTCTTAGCAGATATGGCTTGATCTATAGCAGGACTTCCCAATATCTTCATATGTTGTTCAGGTTGGATCTGGCCTGCAAGCTGTCAGTTGCCATCCCACATGTATAGCATCCTCAGTGCCAATTGTTTTTCAGCCAGAACTCACCAGAACTCAGTGCTGGCACCTCTCAGATGGGTGCCATTGCCATTCTAAAAGAATGAGGAAGGTGTTAATAGTGAGTTCCAGCACCTCTTTTTCTAGAAAAGTAGCACTGGGTAGAAGGGGATGATCTAGTCACAATTATGCACTGTTGTCATACTATTTTCAGTGCAAAAGGTAAGGACGTCCACTATTCTATCAATGGTTTTGGAAGTTTAGTTTTGGATGAATTGTACCCTATGTGTGTTTATATTCACACTCTCTTATCCTTCAACAAAAAACAAATAGTCCACTCTGCCTGGTATGAAACCGCTCTCTTAGCAAAGGCAAAAGAGTATCAGAGCACATGACTGAGAAACAGGTACCCTTTAGCTGATCTAGCAAATATTTCAGTCAGCGCTTGCATTAAAACAATTCCCTCTTGGAGTATTGGGTTACCATCTCACTGCTGGATACCCACAGATAAAGTCAGTACTGGCATCAGTCCTGACAAAAAGTGCTAAGAATGATAAGTCTTTCAATTAAAAACCCATAAGGGGTCCAGATTTTACAGAGGAAGAATAAAATGCAAAAATAGAGAAGAATTTAGAAAACCATTAGAAGAGGTTGAGGGAAGTCTTAGGTTGTGAAAGCCAAAGATTTGTTATGATGTTATGAAGTTGTTATGTTGGAAAATTTGTGCAAAAAACCAATAATATTTTTTTTTTTAAAAAGTTCCAAGTCACATTGCACATTGCTGTAAATAAAGATTATTGTTTCGATCCTTAAAAAAAAAAGATTTTACAGAGGAAGAGGAAGATAAACATTTGTTTCACAGTGTTTGGGAAGTGAAAAAGCTGTTTGTATTTTTTTTTAAAACAAAACAATTTGTGAATCTTCAATTTTTCACAAATGTGTGAAACCAATTGCTTATGGTCCACTTTTCAGTGACTACATGCTTCTGTATTCTTGCATATTATTTCAAATTCAGCCAGATACTTTTCAAGTGGTGGTTATATAGTGAAAATTACACAGAGCATTTAACTGGCAGGTCTCCATTCTCTTCCTGATGTCATCACCCATGGACCTTAGTGGGTTTCTACAGTTTGGCCAAAGATTAGACGTTAAATATTTAATGTAGAAAGAAAAGCAATTCAGAAATACTTGGAAACAGTCTTGTACCTTATGGCAATTATGAGCTCCCTGAGCTCCCCTTAAACAAAGAGCTTTGTTCTTCTAAAGCAATTACCAGAAGTTAAAAAAAAGTTACAATGCCAGTAAGACATTCAAATGGCACATCTGCAAAATGGGTTTCTTTCAGGTTCAATCAGCATGCAGATGGCTTGCTACTCTACATGGGTTTCACACTCTAAAAAGGATAGACTGGAGTATGGCTTCTTAAAAGATATGAAGCCTATGGCGATCTGAAAGTTAGTTCAAAATCACATTTGCCAAACAGCAGGAAAACAAGTAAAAATCAAGAGTGTGTGATCTCATGCTTAATCCATGGCTTGTCACTAAAATATATAGCTACCCTATCTAAAATATACAGGTTCTTGTCACTAAAATATAGAGCTACCCTATCTAAAATATACAGGCTAGCTGTGCCCCATAGGCACCAGTGTCCCTGGCCAAGTCCCTGCTGCAGCTGATGCATGATTGGTGTCAGTCTGAAAGGGGCATGTACATATATGGATCCTGTGCATTGGTAACCCTCTTGTTGTTGTTTAGTCGTTTAGTCGTGTCTGACTCTTCGTGACCCCATGGACCAGAGCACGCCAGGCACCTCTGTCCTCCGGTAACCCTCTACGGGGACAGAAATCATGAAGGGTGCACTAGATGCATACAATCATACATATACAGGTCCCCTTCTAGCTGATGCCGATCACACATCAGCCAGGGTCGAGTGTGTGTGTGTATGCAGTATGGGGATAGGCAGTGTCCTCACAGGTGCCAAACTCAGGGGCGTACAATCAGTGTGGCAAGTATGGGTGGTGAACTACCAGAAAAAGATTTGCTTCCATTATGGGCTGAGTGCGTTTAGCTGCTCAGCTCCAATCCTTGGCTTCAGAACAGCTGTTGCTTAGCTGGCTGTGGCCAAAGGGAGACAGAGGACAGGAAATTATGCCTGAATTATCCTGACACCATATGACACAATGTCATTTCTTTTCCAACTGCTATGCTTAAATGCAACTGTGTTGTGCAAATCTTTTGTAAACCACTTTGAGAGCCTCTTCAGGCTATAAAGCTGGGCATAAATATTTTAAATAAATAAATGTGGCACAGCAGAACAGTTATCCAGACATGAAAAGTTCTGATCCCATTCAATCTCACCTTTCAATTTCTCTGCATTCTGGGGGAATGTGTTTCGTGCTCATTGGTACTGAATGCTTGAGTAGGGTTTCCATAAGGAAACCCATATCCTCTAATATGTAGAGTTAGACACAGGTATGTACTCTTTCTCCAGTATTTATAAATGCTTCATCAAGAGTTGGGATTTAGTAGCTGAAGTATGTTCTGCTTATTTACCCTTTTCTATTATGTTACAAAATTTGTTCCTAGCGCTATCTTCCCATCCTTGCCAATGCTGAATATAATTGTGTCCAAGTATCTGCATGCAATATTAGTTTAAAACCCGTAACTCCAGCAGTATTAAAGTTTGTGCACTTGTTATGTAGGGACAGCATTAGATCATCCTAATAGAATAAAGGGTAGGCATTATAAACTGAGTTGAGAAGTGTTCAGTAGGTACAACTTCCTTTACCTCTGCAACACTATGTAAGGATGAGCAACATCAACCAATATATATTTTTTCTGAAAAATAGAGGGACACAGAATCATTCTTCTTTACAGAATCTAGCAATCTTACTACTTAAGCATTCTTGATATTTCAAATCTTTTGCACTGGGGCATTAGGGCTGCAGTCCTCTACACAGTTACCTTGAGCATGGTTTTAACCATGGAATGGTGGCATACAAAGAAGATGACAATGGTGATTTTATATTTTTGATTATTTTTCATACACAAATTCCACCACTGAAATAAGCTGGAACAATGTACATTTACCATTTACTAGGCATCTTCATAATCATCTATATATGGTACACTTTGTTTAATAGAGTTGTTCTGATCTAACCTCTTTGGTTTTAAGTATCCAAACATTCTGGACACTATCAGCAATACAATAAAATATAATGCATGAACAAGTAATACTTGTGACATTTATTATTAAATTCAACAACTGCAGAATCTCTGACATTCTCATCACAAGTGAGAAAAATAATCCCATGTTAAAATGCCTTCCCTTTTTTCCTGGATAACATTTGTCTCTATATAAAGCTGGGCGTTAGCTGAGGAGATATTGGACAGTGGAATAAGTGATTCTATAGTTGGCATTAAAATGTTTTAGATTTGGAGCATGCAATCCTGATTTAAAACCCTTCATTTCTTTTCTTTTCCCATAAAATTCTCAATGAGTAAGACTGAATAACTTTGATGGCTGCTGAAGACGGTTGTGTCTTCCTTTTTACTAAAAATCTGCTAGCCAGTTCTTAAGATATAGAAACAATATGTCTGGCCCTCTCCCATAGTAAGCTTTCACAATTATCCAGTACCAATTTGAATCTAGGAAAGCATGCAGGAGAGACCAACAACTAGGGATGTTGAGAAATTTAATCAGAAATGGAAACAGGAGTGGAAATTCCTGCAATTTTCATGGTTATCTGAGGTCAGGTCATGAATGGAAACACGTAAGAGAACATGGGCGATATTCACAATCATTTTTAGTCCACAAATGTTATGTAAATAGTTACATTATTTTCGCTTTTTTGCTTCCATTGAAATTAATCACACAAGTTTGGCCTTAGCAGATAGTGAAATAACATAGGTTTTAGCAGAAGCTGAAGTGTAGCAGGATGGAAACAGCATGGATTGCAATCATCCAACACCTAGATTATAGCTTCTGACTTAACACGTGAGTCCGTTGTGTTCAATGGAGTTTACATTGGATTGCACATTGGATTGCAACCTAAATCACCGAGCTTCTGTTCTTTCTTTCAATGTCATAGAATACTGTGAAGATTAAAGGAAAGTTCATGACTTCCTAACTCTTTTTGTGAGAAGAATCACAGAAGTATACAGAAGAAACGAGAACTGGAAGGCATCCAGTGTCTTCCCCTTGAATATGATGCCCATTACCTAACATCCCAGACAGAGGCTTAAGTATAGCCCGGCTCCGACTCTTCAAAAGGAAGAGATTCTACAGACTTCCTAAGTAGCCTCTTTAATTGCTGTACCAATTGAACTGTTGAGAAACAATGAGTTCTTCCAGATGTGGACTCAATGTTGCAAGCAACTTCGGATATTGCAAGCGAGTCTTTGGCAACAGTTAAAAAACCCTACTTATCAGATATTCCATAGGAAGGGTAAATATGGATTAAATGGGGGGGAAATACAGGCTAGCATTCTGTTGCTGACGATGTCATGTGGGAACAGCAACAAATTTGCAGGAGCAGCACCAATTCCATAATCTATACATGTCTGGAAGCATAATACAGTGGTACCTCGGGTTACATACGCTTCAGGTTACATACACTTCAGGTTACAGACTCCGCTAACCCAGAAATATTACCTCGGGTTAAGAACTTTGCTTTAGGATGAGAACAGAAATCGTGTGGCGGTGGCACAGCAGCAGTGGGAGGCCCCATTAGCTAAAGTGGTGCTTCAGTTTAAGAATGGACCTCCGAAACGAATTAAGTACTTAACCAGAGGTACCACTGTATTTTGAAAACCCAGGATATTTGGTATAGTCTTATATATCAAAAAAGTATGGAAAAAAGTGGCCAGCTATAAACTATGTAAACCTTTCTTTTTCAAGATGGATTGAAAAAATTGCTTGGATGCGTCACATGGCCAAACCTGGAAACAAAAGGAGTGATGAGAGATTATTGAAATTTAATGCTGCATCAGAATTCTCTACCATGAGTGTGCTGCTGTGTGTGGAACAGTAACTTCTTCCATAGCATGTGGTGCAGGGCTTTACTTATATTACTAGAAATAAAACAATATATAATCATGGGTGGGCCAGTAGGCACAGCCTATATAGTGGACTGGAGGGGAGCCTTACACCCACTGGGGGACAGTGAGAGATTTCATTCATTTGTTTAGACCAGCAAACTGAAAGTTGTCTTAATTGGATTTGAATTCATGTTGGTCTCAAGGTGCATGGGAAACCCTGAGGAATAAGATATTGTTAGCAGAGAGATAGCAATAAAACTCAGCTCCTTATGGTGCCAATTTTTTTATATCTCATAAAAGGCATCCCAAGTGAGCTGAAAACATACATTAGTTGTCTTTGGAGAGATGCTCAGAGCATTTTTTAAAGTTACATCTCTATTATGTGAATGCAGTTAAGTGTTAAGCAGTTAATGTGGCAGCATCTTTAATCAGTTATTTTAAAAATTATGCCCTTCTGTTGGTTAGTTAAGCACATAGCCGTCTGAACATCTAGCTACTTATATATTATTGTCATTGCTATTACTACTACAACTCACTCTCTGCTTCTACTTCCCCAGATTACTGAAGGCAGCTGCTTATACCAGATAATTAGTTCACAGTGGAAACTGTTTAGATTTAACAACTAGTCCCTAGAGAAAACGATAAAAACATGCTACAATTTACACGATCCATCAGATACCATATAAAATAAAGGTTTTTTAAACACTTGTTATTAAAACAAACTGTTACCATTAATGGTGCATAAGATATAGGTTGCCTCATTAGACAAAGTTTAGTATAACACACCCACACCCCTTAAAAACCCATAATAGAAAGATACAATGGATAGACTAGAGATGCTGACAAAGCAATAATGCCAGAATAAGTAAATAATACTAATATAACCAAGCAGCCCCTCCCAGTGTATCAATCTCTCCAGTTCCGTCCTATACATGTCTACTCAGAAATAATCCTCACTGACTTCAATGGAAGTTGCTTCCATCCCAAGTAGGTGTGCATAAGATTGCAGCCTTACAGTTAAATCCTAACCATATCTATTAAGAAGTTAAGGCCTACTGAATTCACTTGTGCTTACTCCCCGTTAGGAGTAGGGCCAAAAGTGATATGAATGGTGATATGGCAAGGGAAGAATGAAAGCTAACCATCCTGAGACCTACAGATATAGGGCGGTATATAAATCCAATAAATAAAATAATAATAATTGGAACCCTCTCATCACTTGCTCCCATCTGATGCAATGGCATAATATCATGCCTGTAAAAGTGGTGACATAAGGATAAACACTCTCACTGGAGACCATAGGCAGTCACAGACAGCCACCCACCCCTCCATCTCTCCTCATAGCCAAAACAGAAAATAGGATTCTTCCTAACTCTATAGCCAGTCATGGTATACAACAAGACTCAGTCAAGTGACAGATGCATCTTCTATCAAGGAATAGGATGACACCACTCTTTTCTCATTTGCATAGAACCCAGAGTACATTAGTGGGTAATTATGAAAAAAGACACTTTCTCCAAACTGCCAAGGTTCACAACGAAGTGGAAAGTGTAAACACTTGTTTTCTCAAAACCCATACAGGTGTCCTATCTCAGGATTCCAGTGAAGCCTTGAAACAGGAGTTGGATTGAGGGATGGGACAGATGCCCCCATGGCCAGTGGAAGCCATTCCCCTTCCTGGCTCCTCATGGAGCTTCTTCCTCTCAGGGTTCTAGTAGGATCTTGGGAAGGGCTGGAGGGCTCTGTAAAAGGACTGGTCAGTCTCTCTCTTGCCTCATGTACAGATTGTTGAACTTTAGGCTAGTGATTGCTGTACCAGCATTAACTCTGGGTTAGCAGCTACCTGAGCTACCAGTACCATGGGATTACCAGTCACGATGGTGACTGGAAGTTTCCCTGTTGGCATTCATGGGTGTAGCCAGGTTTTTTTTTGGGGGGGGGTGTCAGGCCTTAGGTTGAGTGGGGCAGAACCTCAGTTAAGTATTTTTATTTATTTACTTGATGGGGGGACAGCTGCCCCCCATCCCCCTTGGCTACGCTCATGTTGGCATTATAGTAAATACTACAGTCTAGCAAAGCACCTAACACTGCAGCTAAGCAGGCGACGAAACTGGAGAAACCTGGAATGACTCAAAGACCAAAAAACCCCCCAAGTAATCTGTGCTTTATGGAAACCAGGGTAGTCGGAAGTCAGAGGTAAATGACAAGGTCAAAGGGATGAGCCAGGGAAGTGCTGTGAGCAACTAATAATAATAATAATAATAATAATAATAATAATAATAATAAGCTTTTATTTATATCCCGCCCTCCCCAGGCTCAGGGCGGCTAACATCAGATATATAACTTTAGTATAAAATCAAACAATAATTAAATTAACTCCTAAAAACAGGTCAAAATCTAATTAAAGTCTAATCTGGGGGAAAGTTACACTGCACAAGTGAGGTATGGAAAAGTTGTTAGCTGTTCAGACGGAGACAATCTTACAGGAGTTTTTTTTCCCTCCCTCAAGAAAACACTACATGATGTAGACAAGCTAATACTGATTAACAATAAAAGCAAAATGGAAGATAAGCCAAGCTCATTGGAGACTTTGAGTGTGGCGATACTATTCACAAATGGAAAATAATACTCCATAAAAATAATAATTGTTCTGCTTGATCAGACCTAGGCTACCATTTTCTCTCAAATAGAGACCAGACAGATGCCCACAAGTGTGATATGATGGCAATAGCCATCAGATATTGCTTGATCCTAGCATCTGGTAATCCAGTGACAAATTGTTCAGTATTCTGCTATATCATGGCCAACAGCCATTGATATGTCTGTCCTCCATGAATTTATCTTATCCTTTTTTAAAGCCATTATATTATAAATAATAAATCACCTATATGGATTATTTATAAAGACATTTAAGCTAGTGCTGCTTGCCACATTTTGTGGCAATGAATTCCATAAGTTAATTATGCAATGTGTTGATGGAAGGTGAAGTCTTGATACTATTGCTCTTGGTAATAGCATTAGCAGCAGCTTTCTCCTGTGAAACAAGTACTAAAGAAAACCCCTCCATTAAGACTGAGTTTTAAGGTTTCTACATTACTTTTGAAGGGAAAATTGAAGTTTAATCTCTTCTTTTAAAATGTCACAATTTATATAAATAATACTCAGTTTATTACACAGCTAGGTTTAGTGTTCACACTAATCACTGCATTGTGTTCAACAATGCCATTTCTCACTGGGGCACTCAAAAGTAGGGATAAATGAATATATTCATGAAACCAACAATAGTAATGTTAGGCCTTTACATTTTCTGCATACTCTGCTCAGTTTTTCCAACTAACTGTCTGACAAGAACAATGCATATTATGCAATAGCAATAATGAAGTGTTGCTGATTGCAAGAAATAAATGGACCCGGTGCACGCAGCAAAAGAGAACGCTCAATGTTGCGTGCTCAGTATATAAAACCCTTGGTCCATCCCACAAATTGGCAACATCAAAATTTCCCCAGTAACTCAAACAGCCCAATTACTGCAGTGGCCATCTATACGATCCGCCCAGCAACAGAGGGGTGGCCTGTCAGACCCCACCACAACACGTGCTCTCCATGAAGGAGAACACACTTTTAAAGAAAGAAATGGACCCCATACTGGAATTAAATAGGCCACATCTTTGTGCAGGGAACCTGTGGCCGGTGAGGCCCAAATCATGGGAAGAGACAACAAACCTACAAGACAAACATATTGGGTTTGAATAGGCCACAACTTTATTTATTACAGAGACAGGTGCCGACTGCTAGGGGCCGAGGTAGTTTTGGGCCCCCAAATATATATATATTTTTGAGAGGGCTGGGCCCTTTCACTGTTCCGAGGATGTCATGCAACATTGCTTCCCCACTCCCCAATCCTTTGGAGAAGCTGGCACCTCTGATTACAGATGTAAGTAGGCTTTAGTGAAAGCATTTGGTATGTATCCTGAATCAATCAGACTGCTGCTTGATTATTTTGCAGGGTTGATACTGAGTTATGGATCTCCCTATGACATACATCAAATAGGGGCAATCCCTCCAGGAGATCCTTGACTAAGGATCCAACCCAATGCCTTATCTGCCAACAAGTTGTGACTATTATTATGGGGTAGGCAAAACCTCCAGATGTGCCCAATTTGTCTGCAGGCAATTTCCTCCCTGGCTCCAAATATGGTGACCAAATATTTACATAGGAAGGTCTTACACAGTGCCTGCCTGCACATCTTCAGCTCCTCTGACTTTACCTCTGCTTGGGAGCCATTTGTGATTTATATGATCAAACAATCTCATGGCTGGCACAGTTCCACTAAATATGAGGGTTGTTTGTTTGTTTTTGCAACATTTATGAATATTGGGTATAAATAGTAGAAATATGACCCCTATATTGCCCTATGGAATATATTTTACACCATTCATGCTTTTTAAGATTTCTATTATGATGATTCTTATTTTATTATCTTTTAATTTTATTCTTCCTATTTTTATGACTGTTTTTAAATACCGTATTTTTCGTCCCATAGGATGCGCCTAGTTTTTTTGGGGGGAAATAAAGGAAACCCCCCCTTTATTTCCCCCCCAAAACCAGGTCGGGGAATCCAAACCAGGTCTGGGAACAGCGGGATGGCGGCACTCCGCCTCCCCGCTGTCCCCCGAGCTTGTGGGGCTGGCGCTGGGGAGAAGCGCGCTTCTCCCTAGCGCCAGCCTCCAAACTAGGTCGGGGAACAGCGGGATGGCGGCGCTGCGCCTCCGCGCTGTCCCCCGAGCTTGTGGGACTGCCCGATGTCTGCCCGAAGCGCACACACAGATTTCCCCTTCATTTTTGGAGGGGGAAAAGTGCGTCCTATAGGGTGAAAAATACGATACATATAGGGTGAACCTACAGAATCAGCAGTTTGCTCAATCAGCCCTTTGGAACTTTATTCTCTATTAGGACCACTTACATTTAAGGAAAGGGCTGGTGCTGTGATGTTTTTATTGTAGCCATCTGTATGTGATCTTTTATATGCATATATTGTATATGTGTATGTGTATATATATATATATATATGCATATATGCTTATATTTTAATTCTACTATTAATGTCCTGCCTTGTTTATAACTGCCCATTCTTCAAATACAGTGGTACCTCGGGTTAAGTACTTAATGCGTTCCGGAGGTCCGTTCTCAACCTGAAACTGTTCTTAACCTGAAGCACCAATTTAGCTAATGGGGCCTCCTGCTGCCGCTGAGCCGCCGGAGCACAATTTCTGTTCTCATCCTGAAGCAAAGTTCTTAACCCGAGGTACTATTTCTGGGTTAGCGGAGTCTGTAACCTGAAGCGTATGTAACCTGAAGCATATGTAACCTGAGGTACCACTGTATTGGAATCCCCTTCTTTTCCCAATTAATAAAACCTTAAATAAAATAAAACAAAATAATAACTTGAACCATAACAACAGCTATCCTAGTAATGAGAAGAGCTGTTTGACAACTCACAATTCCTGTGAGGTTGGCTTGACTGTCCTGCCACAATATGCCTGAGTCTTCAGCTCAATTCTAGCCATTCCTATTTGGCCAAGCCTTCCTGCACCACAAGGAGAAACGATGCTTCCCAATGGACCATCCCTGAGGAAATCACACTATCTCTTGCTGTCTATTATCATTTAAGTAGGGCTCCCTTCTCCCATTGAACTGGTGGGCAACATTCATTGAACTCAGAAGTTGGAACCAATAGTTGTGACAGCATAGATCAGGCAAATTATTTTCTCCCTCTCCAGAACAGTGTCCTGAAGATAGTACAAAAGTTGCCCACCATGGCAAATCAGTAAAAGCGTGAAAAGATCCCTTCCCGGACTTTCTAAGAGTCCAGGGGACTTACAACTGATAACAGGAGTGGTGGGTGAGACAATATGCCTCTTTGGCTCAAACTGAGGAAAGGTAGTGGCAGGAAACCCATTTCAGTAGACCCTGTTACTAATTCTCACTCAACTTCCCACATTGATCAAGCCCCAGACATCTGTGCTGCATTTCTCCCTTTATACAAAGGATATCATTAGTGAGTAGTGCACCTGACATTAGCTTCCATAAAAAGCAAGGAAATCTCATTAATTTCAAATGGACACACTTTGAAGTACAGTAAGTGTACTTAAGTAAATATTTAAACCACCTTCATGGATGGTAATCCCCACATTTCAATGGGGATTAATTCTGAACAAACAGTATTACAGTGCAATCCATTACATCTTTACTCAGATGTCTCAGTTCTCAGTGTGTTCAGTAGGGACTACTATTTAGTGCAGATGTGGGGAGCCAAATGTCATTTCATCCAGACCTTGGCACCCTCTCCAATTCACACTCCTTCCAGCCACCTAAATCTGCAATCCAAGGGTAGAGCAGCTGGGAATGCTGTTGAGAGTGGGGAGCACACCCCTGCCTCTCATCCTTGACTGCTTCCTCTTCAGCTGCAGCACCATGGAGCGCCCAAGACTGCATGGGAACCTTTCAGGGAGCCCAAATCTGGATAATTATTCAGGCCAGTTCTGATCCTTTTTTAAAAGTTGCACTTGTGTGTGAAGACATGACAATTGGAGATTGGATTCATTAGTGATCTGTTAACTGAGAACTAATTTCCTGAATATGAAACAGACCATTTTTATATGATACAGAATGGAATGTACACATCTGGAAAGCTTCAGCATGTGTAAGAACCTTGCAATCTGTACACAAGTTGTTTCTTGAGTTGAACAGCAACTCTGAGAATATAAAGTTGGAACTACAACACATGCCTTACTGAAAGATGTTTGTGGAGCAAACAAGCACAAAAAAATTATGTAGGTTTACAGTCCCTATTATGTATATTCTCTCTAACAGGCATTCAACCACACAAGTACATTATCAGTGTACTACCAATGAAATGGGATTACACAAAAAGGTTCAATGAAATGAAATAGGACTACACAAGGGTTTATTTTATTTTTTTACATACTCAGGGGACTTGAGTGCATAATAGGTACGTAACTTCATAAATTAAAATAAAAAAGAAACTGAAATACACATAAAAACTGCTTGGCAAAGACCTGTGTGCTTGCAGAAGGCTGGTAACAACTGTGTGTACGTATACAGAAAAAGAAGGGAGACAGGCATGGGGAAGAGTCTCTGACTTTGAATCAGGTCTATGGTTGATAGCAGATGCAGAATGTTCCCGTTTCAGTTGGAAACGACCCCCTTTCCCCAACAACAGGGAAATAGAGGAGGTGGAGGTACACTTTAGCACTCTTTTGGAAATTCCACTGTATGCAGTACGGGCACCTCTTTTTTGGTTGTTAAAAAGTGTGGCACTTAATGTAACAACATCATGGTGAGTACCGGCACCTATTTTTCTAAGAAAAAAAGCACTGACTGTAGGTATAATTTCTCAGAAACAATCCATCTCTCTCAAAAGTTAGGGGAAAAGCAAGTTCAAGGACTATTTCATATAATAAGATTGCTATAGGGCAAAGGTACGGTAAAAGAGGGAATGAGTCTGCAAGCATATAGCTCACAGTCATTTTGCCACGTGACCAAGAGCATTTCCAGATTGTCACTGTTTGCAGGTAGGATTCAATCACATATCAGCAAATGAAGTTTCTGCAATTGAAGTTGATTGGGAGCTCTTACATGAAAGTTCTGCTCTTTTTGTGATAAGAAAATGCATTGGAAAGTGTGGAATAACATTTGCTTGTGTTCTGCTGAGAGAAGAGTTTTTTGTGTGTTTTTTTAATTTGGACAAGACAAAGAGCACACTTTAATCCTTGATAGACAGATTTATATACGGGCAGGATGAGAAAAACCACAAACAAACAAGGACCAAATAGCAAATTAAAAGCAAAAGACAGTTTACATCTCTGTCAAAAGCAACAATGGACAGACACCTGTAATGGCCAGAATATAGCACCTTTTGTGCTGAAGTTTGCAGAGTAGAATTTCCAAGCTCCTTTCACATCTTATGAACATAAACTAGGTACCAGTGCTATGAAACCCTCCTAAGAGCTGCCAGTGACTAAGCAAGAAATTAGCCACTTAACAGCTGGTATCTTAAAAAGATAACAATTGCAGCTGGCTAATTAAAGTGTTCTAGGGCATGTGATAAGCCACTGCTGTACACCACAAACTCCTCACAATACAAAGTTCTTCTGCATTTCCATTACAGTTTCATGTAAAACTGTCCCTGAAAACAAATCAGAATGCATTTTCAATGTCGTTGAATTTCCCTGCAAACAAATCAGGAGGAACAACAAATAAACAGGTAATCTGGAAACAACCCAGTTCTGTGTAAATTCACCTAACCCACATTCCAACATGCAGATGCACTTGTGTGAATTTAATTTTGAATGCAGATTTTGAATAGTGTTTTGGCATGACTTTCAGAAGCTACCAGGGCCATTTTGAAAACCTGTATGTCACCAGCATTTAGAGATGAAATGCAACTTACTTGTTGGAAGTTTGGTGTACTACAAAATGGTAAAGTTGTACAGTAATCCAATGAGACAATGTTTACACAGCTCCTTTCCATTCAGCTTGAGGTGAGCTCAGAAGAGCATCTGCATGTAGAAAAATTGGATGGATAAGCTTTCCTGTTTCTGATTTTGGTTTCTTTTTAAAAATCCAAATCTGGAACCGCTTCTGGCTCCCTGCAAGTAATGGACACATGATAGGAGAACATGAATCATGTATACAGTAGCCTAGACTGTTAACATTTTAAATGGTCAGCAGAATTTCCATTTGTTATTGTTATTGTTTACAGAGCACCAATATAAATGTTGTTGCATCAAAATGCAAGGAAATTTGGCACAGGGTAGATGTGTCATTCTTGGAAACAACTGTCACCCACAAAGCACTTTTAAACATTAACTGAACACATTGTTTTGAATTACATTACAGTTATTTCAGTTTTCAAATGTAAGTACTGTAACAGATGGAAGGTCTATGTTTGTTGTGGTTGCTACTTCAGTAATGGACCATTTGGCCTAGGTGCTGTGTAGGGAAATAGAAAAGCATGAGAGTCATTATCTTGGAGGATAAACTATTAAGTTATGCTGCTGTTCCTCACACCCACACATTAGTTTTATCTTCATAGAGTTTTGGCTCTTTGGGACATGGATTAAGTTTATATGACTGAAAGTGCTATATAACACTTCCCTGTTTTGGTTTTAGAAAATCGAGCACTTAACTTTAAAGAGGTAAAATCCATTCCTGATCCAGTCACAACCTTCCTTGAGAATACCCCGGGCAAGACATTTTTCAAGAATCTGACATGGTTCACTGAAAGCATCAAATGATCCCTATAAATTATCTTGTCTTGACCCAATTTCAGCTTAGTTTTTGTGAGCTTTCATTGCGAGTGTTCGAGCACTTGTGTCTAAGTTATCAAAAGAAGAGCTGAAAAAACAAGTGGATCCCTCTCCTTTTTATCTTACTCTCCTGTAGTGAAAACCCATTTCCTTTAAGGAGAGGGATTATCGAGTGTCAATAAGGGTGCGTTAAAGTTAGTGAAGGTATTGCTGAGTCTCTTGTTAACTGGAAATAGTATTCCCGAGAGCATAATTTCCTACCAGGACATGAAATTTGTAGCTCATTTGGTCTCTCAAACAGAGCTGGTAATAGTACAGCAGAAATTACAAATCCCATGCTCTCTGGCTGTCATGCTAGGGAATATGGGACTGGGACTGTATCTTTCTCAGACTATCCCTTCTTGAAGGGAAATATATTATGTGGGTGCTTTGCTTGTTTGTTTCAAAGGATCTGCAGGAGCAGCAGGAAGGCTAGCTAGTGGCAGGTGTAGGACTTAGACCTGAACTGGGCTCACTCTTACTGTGATTAGGCTTTTTTAACTAGGAGTGCACTTTTACCATCAAACTCAAGACAAAGACCTGTCCCATAACTAGAGCCCAGCAGCAGTTGTAGGGAACTGTGGAAGGACAGTGAAGACTGCAGTAATTGCATCCCCCTTTGGTCTTTTGTAAGCTTTTCCCAAGCCTTCAGGTCAGAGCTGTATAAAACTGCAGATCAGCACCAAATGCAAGCAGGAGAAAATGTAACACAGATGTGGCATTTGTGCAAAATGGTAGTTTTCTATCTTCTGCATCAGATCTTATCCTTGAAAATCAGGTATACAAAAAGTTTGCCTGACATCTCTCAGACTCCAGGTTTAGCACCTACAATGGGTCTGAATCCCAACACCCAGTGTATTCCAGAATCAGCTTTGGGGTTACTTTTAATGGGGTTATAATTCTGCTCTACTCCTTTGGTTAATATAATTTTAACAGATTCTCCCTGGGTGGAATCTACCACTGAAGCATGTTCAGGATGTGCAAGAGCCTTAGCAACAAGCTTCACCACAAAATAGGGAACAAAACAGTGTAAAGAAAAATGAGTTTGGTTTATAACAGTTTGCAAAAAGAAGAAGCCAAGCATGGTTTAGATATAACATATTTAACATTAACTTTTGAATTTCAATATATCATCAGTTAATCAGTTAGAAGTCCTTTTCCTGGGCCTGAAGCTCAAAGGAAACCTCAGATTTAGACACTTGTTAATTTGTTGCATTTGATAAATTTCATAACTTATGCATTGAGCCCAAATGTGACACTCTCTTAAAGCACAGAGCTGCAGATTGAAGTAAATTAGAGGTGTAATTTGGTAAAAGACATATTTTTTTGTCCATTTATGTAGATTTGGTCCAATCATCACCATCATCACCATCCTATTTATTGAATTTATATACCACCGTTCATTTGAGAATCACAGAGTGGTTTCCATATAAAAACACAAGAGGTTTTTATATTCATAAATACTAATACTAATACACAGGGCCCAGTAATAGATGGTGATTAATATTCCCCTCAGAACAACTGATTATGTAAACAAACCACTCTCTCTTTTTTGTGTGTGCCTTATTTTGTTATTGAGTGTCATAATTTTAATTTTTTTGTGACGGCTAGGGGCCACAAAAGCTGAAAATGGGTCAGGCCTCTCTGGGCCTCTGAGAGGGCCTGTGAAATACTCCTAAATTTATGTTACTCTAGCTCTGTCCGGGCTCAGGAGTCCAGATTCTCTCTCACATTTTCTCTGAAGTATTTTACTTGAGGCTTTGGGATCATTCTCTTCACAAGTTGGAACCTTCTCCTTCAGAGTCCTTTTTCTCCCCCTTTCTCCCCCCAATCTTTCATTTCACTAGCCCAGTTGGCAATTGTTGACTCAAGCTGTTGCTTAGCAACTTGGCTAGGGGAAAGTAGGGAGCCTTCAAAAGGGAGGGAATGGCAGCCCTGTGGTGAATAACAAATTGCACACTGCGAAAATATTCAGCTGCTGATGTCTGTCAGCTTCCTTCTCTTTCACCACTTGGGTATAGGTGTGTGTGTTCATACAAACATTAAAAGGTCTGTGAGGGGAATGTTTAAATTCATTGCAAGACTTGCAAGTGCCGGTAGGGGCTTATCATGGAGGACACAAACGGCAGCGTGTTAACATATCGTCATAAACAGTGTTCTCTAGCTGCGATGGGAATAGCCACTATCGCATGGCGAGGTGGAATGCAAACATGAGGTATCCAACAAAGTTGGGAACTGAACAAAAATTCAACAAGGCTTAGGTGAGATTGGATAACATTTATGTATAGTACAGGCCTGGCCCAAGACATTTTGGCGCTTGAAGCGAAGCATAAAATGGTGCCTCCCGCCCGAGAAGAAGGGGTGAGTGAAGATCTACATCGGAAGCAAGTGGGGAATGAAGATTTACCTCAAGAACAAGCTGGTGAGTGAGGTCTACATTGGGAATAAGGCAGAAGGGGAATCATAGCAACTTTTCCAGGTTTACTTCACTTGGATTGCCATCTTCAAATGACAAACCAAACACTAGGTCATTGGCTTGGGTAACTATCTACTTTCTATTTGTCCAACATTACTACTGAGCTGCTTATACAGCGAAAAGGATACTGGCAGGAATATAGTGATACTGCAAAACTGGAAAAAACTATTCATTTATTTATTTCATAAAATTTATACACTTACTTGATTGTAAAAAAACAACAACCCTCAAAGCGGTTTTCAAAAAGATAAAACTATAAAATCAAGAAAAACCCACAACCATAATTTAAAACATACAAAAGCTAAAATGCAAAAATTAAAATTACCTCAATTTTCTAAGCATCTAAGAACAAAAGAGATCAAAACTGCTGAAACAAATACACACGCAGCAACAAAAATAGCTGAGCAGAAAAAGATTGTGCCCTGTATTCTTGATGTGCTTTGAGTTGAGTTCTTTTTCAGGGAAAATTGTCTTTCAAATAAATAAAGGTAGTAGACTGACTCAAGCCCTTGTTGGAAATGGTAACTGCCAGATGGAGATAATTTGAAGTAAAGTTTTTGAACCTGAAATTAGTTGTCAATAAAGAATAAATGCATTTGTGGGGTGCAGGTGGAGGGGGGAGTGGCTTCCTACACAGCTGTTTCCCCTGGTTCCATTATTATGATAACTGCTGGTGACCTGGCAGGGAAGTAGAGTGAACCCCAATTTATTATGATAAATGCTGATGATGGTTTTCCAATCCTCTGCTTGCATCTTATCTGATTGCACTAGGCTAGGGGTTTAAGGCCAAATAGTTTGCCATTTGTATATATTTGAGGCTCAGGAGTGCTCCTAGAAAGTCTCCTACTGAAGGATTTTTGTGCCCTTTAATAGATGTATGGCATAGCGCAAGGGTTTCTAACCTTTTTGGACCAGTGGACATGTGAAATTTTGAGTGTTGTGGGCCCCAATGACAAAATGGGGGCATGGCGCAACGCGCTTTAGAATATTAGAGTCAGCATTTTCCATAAACTTTTAAATCCACTGAAAATTATCCAGTAAGTTACTAATAATATACCACTGTGTTCTTACTTATACATTAATCTAGAAATCCATAATATATCTCAACAAGTAGTTCCCCATTTCAGAGCTTTTTCAACAGGTCTAACTTTAAAGCAAAGTCATTAAAGAGTCTTGCATCATATTGAATTAGGCTGAGAGTCTTCCCTATAATTTATTATTTGATTTACTTGATTAATGAGGCATGCTAGATACCATATTGATATGCTAAAAATCAACTTCTCCTACAGGTCCATTATCCACTTAAATTTTGAGACACTATTGAATGCTCTCAAGTTTTCTCTCAGTGGACTATCAAATCGAAGTCTGTTAGAAGTGATCTGATACATTTGTAGATGATGCCCTTTAATGCAGTTTAAAATGTCAGAATCAGTGTACAATTAAAGGAACTACAATATAAAAATATTTTAGCTTCAAGATACTAGACTGGATTTTGTAAATACATTGACGATTGTAGTGATTCAGCTGCACCATTAGGAGTTATCCCCCCATCAAGGAAAGCACAGTGAGTTATTATCACTCAACATGGCAGGGTTTCATTAGGAAAAAAATAAACAAAACTTTCATGCAATCATGCATATGTCTACTCAGAAACAAGGACCACTGAGTTGAATGGCACTTCCTCCCAGGTAAGTGGGTATAGAATTGCAGCCTTAATTGCTTTCTTCCAAACTAGATAGCACCTGGCAAAGAAAAATATGGCTGCAGGTAAATGTGTATTCCAGGAATTGTATTGTGTCTAGAGGCAATGGATAGTCGCTCTTTGAGTAGAATTCCACATGACTTGGACTGTACTAACTCCAGATCAATAACCTCAAAATATCAGTTTAACAGCTGTGACTGGCGATGTGACAAAACATTTTCTTGGGGCTGTAATGACCTGGAAGAATAGAAATAAAATGCAAAAACATATAAATACTTCACTTTGCAATAACAGCTTCTACTTGACTCTGAAATAACATCAGCTATAAAAAGGTAAAGGGACCCCTTACCATTAGGTCCAGTTGTGGATGACTCTGGGGTTGTGGAGCTCGCTTTATTGGCCGAGGGAGCCGGCGTACAGCTTCCGGGTCATGTGGCCAGCATGACTAAGCCGCTTCTGGTGAACCAGAGCAGCGCACAGAAACACCATTTACCTTCCCACCGAAGTGGTACCTATTTATCTACTTGCACTTTGACATGCTTTCGAACTGCTAGGTTGGCAGGAGCAGGGACCGAGCAATGGGAGCTCACCCCGTTGTGAGGATTCGAACTGCCGACCTTCTGATCGGCAAGTCCTAGGCTCTGTGGTTTAACCCACAGCACCACCCACGTCCCTAATATCAGCTGTAGGGTTCTTCTAAAAACTGTTAACTAGTATCCTCTCATTATTAATGTTTCCTACTATATAGTGGAATACTTAAGATATGCTGCCTTGCTGAAGAAACAATTGAAATTAAATCCCTTATGGTTGTGCCCACCCCACCCCCCACCTGGAAACATGGATGTCAACAAAAAATAATCAGGGGAGGGGGCGAGTTCTATAACTTGTAACAGTTATTTCTTTTGACCTGCAAACAGACACACATACACAGATAGATACTCAGGGTGAGAGGCAGGTGTATGGCTGAGGTCAAAGTAATTCCTACAGCACAATCCCAAGCATTTTTAAAATTGGAAATATTTCCCTGAGTTTAACTGGACTTGAGGAAGAAAGAAAGAAAGAAAGAAAGAAAGAAAGAAAGAAAGGAAGGAAGGAAGAAAGGAAGAAAAGCACAATACCTTTATTACGAGCAAATAAAATGTCTTAAAGAAGTGAGCAAACTTCTTTATTATGTTGGGTGTTCTATCATCAAACAAACAAAAAGGTGACAGGGGGTGACAGAAAGCAGGGAAGCCTGTTGGGAAAGATGTAATATATCCTTCTGCATATTATATTAGCCTTAATATGGAATTGGGAATTTAGCATGCATTCGTTGAACTTAATTCTCAGTCATTATGGGCTGAGGATCACATCCTCTCTCTTGTTAGGGATAAAGGGTAAAGGAATTACATGAATGTTAAATCAGTTTAACAGCTGAATCCTATGTGTGTTTACTCGGAAGTAAGTCCCACTATGTATAAGGAGGCTTTCTTTCTGCTAAATAATTATTGCACCTCAAATTTGTATTGCAGACATTATCTCAATTCTCTTCTTTAATGGTCCAAACAGCACAACTCTTTACACTCACCCCTTTTGTCCCCTCATGTTTCCTTTATTCCCCCTGTCCTTTTTTGAGGATCACGATCAGCTTCAGTTTTTCTCCCACACTGGTCATAAAGCTGTATCAGTCATTTGTTCACAGCTCGCTTAGTTGGACCATACTCTTCTAGATCTCTGCAGGCCTCATGGTCTCTGGTATTTGCTTAACTATCCCCAAAGTTATGGAGTGAAGTTTTTCTGTGACATTAAATGCTTGACTTGTGGCTGCAGGATTTTCAGAGTTTTGGAAGCAGGCATATTGGGAACATATACAACTGGGCAACCAGCCAGCATTGGTCACAGGGGGCATTTTAGTATTCACTTATTTAAATGTGGGGAAAGTCCTGCCAAAACTGCATATATTTCTCATGTTACAAAGTCCTGCTCTATTTACATTTCCTTCATTTTCTTTTTTAAAAAACCACGCTGTTTAAAACTGGATTGATACTGAGAATTTAATACTATATTTGAATTCTTCTTAACATTTGATGCTTGGTATCCTGTTTATTGATCATTTTTATAATGTTGCTTTGTTACTATATACAGTGGTACTATATTAATTCTTGGCTTTCTTGGGCATATGCAACTTTTGCAACAATTTGTCCAACATTACTCTCAGATTCTTCAGCCATGTTTTTGATTCAGGAATAAGTCATTAGATTTATACAATTCTGTTGCCTTTTAACATTTTGCAACTCCAAATTCTTAATTCCCTAAATGTTCTATGAACCTATACAAGCCATAATCCAACTAAAGACAAGCATTTTATCCTATGGACAAGTGATGCACGTAAACATGTAATTGAAATCGAGTTGATTATTACACTTTTCTCCCTTACTACAGCAGCTAATGGATGAGTAAGGTTTCAGTGAAACCTGTCGGCAGGAATCATAGGAGATAAATATGACTATAAGGAACTCTGCATATAAAGAGTGCTGTGTGAAAATTATTAAGAGTACGGTACACACCAGTAATGCCCAGACCTAATTCCAGGGTTGTAGGCTTGTTTTACTAAAGGAGCAAGAGCAGAAAATATCTACTTGCTGTAGTCAAAACCAGTGGTCAATGGGGGCTACTAATTCAGAGCAATGGTGGCTCACCAAGGCCATCAAACCAAGCTACTGATGCTATTGTGTATTGGAAATTGTAACTATTAAGTAGAGCTTTAAATGACTAAAAGGGGGAAAAGAGAGCTCAACTTTCCTGAAAACCACTTTTCATAGATATGAAATTTCCAGAAAGTAGATGTGTGTGACTACTGTGAAGTGAGAGAAAGTCACTCTACATATGCTTGGGATATATATATATATATATATATATATATATTATTTATATCCCGCCCATATGGCTGGGTTGCCCCAGCTACTCTAGGTAGCTTCCAACACATATAAAAAAACAAGAAACCATCAAACAATAATAGTAACAATCTGATCCAATATAAAAAGTCACAATAACTTTAAAATAAGCAACTTGTACCATACAAAGCAACATTCAACAATCCATCAGAATCTAATAGTAAACAGTAAAATTAAATATCAGTAGATAATAATTAAACAGTTCACACTTATCAACCACAATAAAGAATTACTAATCTATAATCATTAAAACAACAGCAAAATAATTTAATGCAAATATAGATACTGTGTGCATGCCATACATATGGTCTTTGAATGTATATAGATGCTTTGTTTTACTAATATAGAACTTTGCATTATCTTATATCAATTTGCAAACATATTTTGTAAAACCAAAGGAGACATGAATCACTTTGGCTCAGGGGAGTCATTTTTAAGGGGGGTATTTTGCAGGGGAACTTAGGGACTGGTGACACCCTGAAACACAACAGTAGGGCATAAAATATAAACAAATGTGACTATCACAATTGGTTGAGGTATTGTTCATTTTAATCTTCTTATACTGCACACTAAAATTTAAATCATAAAAATGAATCGGTCACCTTGAGTTCAAAAGACAAGCTTTTGCATTGGTGTGTATGAATGTGCAATGCAAGAGTCCCTTGTACATGTGCATAAATACCTGTCCCACACATTCAGATAAACACAGCTGTGTTTATTCCAGTGTGCAAGATTCCAAATGTGCGTGTGGTCACATGTGCACATGGGGCACTCCACCTTATTACTTTACAATTTTCCATTACATTTTCAAATCCTTAAACTTTGGTGTCACAGAGACCTATTCAGAAAACACAAAAATGATGCAGCAGGAGATATTAAAGGCCTTCTTTATTTGAATTCATGCTGGTGGAGGGCAGTATTTCCTGCAGAGTTTCTGCTTCTCCTAAAAGTATTGGACAATATTTCTTCAATTTAATATTGGCATGAAGTTAAGACAATCCACATTGAACCAGAGAAACTAATTCACTTCTATCATGATGTGAGGACTTAAAATATGAGGTGAGAAGAGAAGGGGGTACAGTACTGAATCTTTTCCAGTGTTTACATTAAATTGCTCCACTGTATATATACCAGGTATAACTCTCATTCAGCTTGTAAAGTCTGATTCCATACCAAGCATACTTCATGGAAACTATTTGAACATAAATCTCCTTCGAATTACAGGCAATATACAAACCAACCAAACATGTTGGTTTAGAGGCAGATGCACCTGTGATGTACTACTTGTTGAAGGTTACAGTCCAGTTAACATCTGGGAAGTGTCTGAAAATTCCTATTTTGCCTTCAGAATAGGCCCCTAATAAAAGTAGACAATGAAAAGGAGGACACTGCTTCAGCATTACCCTCCATATGTGTGTCATTCGCTAACATCACGTGTGCCCACTCAACTGCTTCAATCTGCAGAACAGGCATTACTACAGGTTCCACGTAATACTCATTCCATGTTCATAAGAAATTTTAATTATTTTTAAATGTTCTTAATTGTATTTTTTTACTATTTTTATTATTAATTTTAATATTTCTTGAATACTGCTTGGAGATTTTACTATAGTCAAGCAATATGAAAAGTTGTTAAATAACTAAGTAAACAATAACATTGCTAAGAAAATTGGTGTAAAGAAATAAAAGACATGTGTGCCTTAATAAAATTACAAAAGCAAAGGGAGAAAAATCCTGCTGTAGTAAGACATTATCATTAGCAGTGGCAGATTTATAGGTATGTGTGGTATGCACAGAATTAGAGCTCCCTGAGCCCCCAAGTCATTAGTATACATTGTTAACTGAGATGGTATTTTTGAAACATGACTGCAAACAATGAATAGCCGTTGTTGACTTCTAGTATTTTAGTTTGTTGCATTGTTTCCACTCTTCATTGCTCCTGCTCCCTGATTAAAGTCAGTATAGTCTGGCCCATTAGGAAAGCAGGGCTTAGCCCTTCCAAGTGAAATGTCAAGCAACTTTTTGTTCAGGTTTCCCCTTAAACTTCAAAGCCACACTATTTCATGCCCCACACATCCTCTCGTGACCCATTTGAATTTAGAGAACCAGGGCAAACATTTCTATCAATCTCCTTCTCTCTAGCCAGTCAGTTCTCCAAGAAACCACACAAGTGTAACAATAAAAATACTAGAATACTACAGGATGAAAATGGCATTGTCTGGCTGCTCAGTAAAAAGTGAATGTATAAAGGGTGGCAATACTAGAGAAAAGGGCCAGTGTAGAAAGAGCTAACAAAACAGGACTAATATCATTATGGTGTATTTCCCATCTCATGCTGTTCCTGCTTCTAGACTTAGAAATTTACATTTTCATATGATTGTGGGGTTTTTTTTTAATAAGCCACTTTGTAGACTCATAATGTAGTGCCAAAATGTTTAAAATAAAAATAATAAATAACAAATAAAGTTCCCGATTAAGACATGTTAAAAGTGACTGTATTCATGTCTGAAGTTTTTGAAATTGGCTTAGATTATATGGTTTTAAATCATTTGGGTGTGTGTGTGTGTGTGTGTATATATATATATATATATGCTTTCGTAGATTTTCACGGGTATAGGTATGCAGGTTTTGGTGTCCTCGGGTGTCTTCCCGTGTAAAAGTTGGGGTGTCTAGGCGACGTTTCGACGAGGTCTCACTCGTCATCTTCAGGCTGGTGCTTTCGGCTTCTTGTTACTGGAACAGAGCAGGATCTCAGTGTTTGAGTTCCTATAAATACTGTTGAGGGGTGTGGTGTATAGCCTCCAATGTTCTGGGCCGAGAGGAAGTTCCCATGCTAGTGTGCCTTTTCTTCTTTTGTTCCTTAGTTGCTTGAGGGATATCTTGAGTGATTTCTTGAGTGATATCCTGAGTACCACTTAGGTGGGTCATTAGGTGTGGATAATCCACACCTAATGACCCACCTAAGTGGTACTCAGGATATCACTCAAGAAATCACTCAAGATATCCCTCAAGCAACTAAGGAACAAAAGAAGAAAAGGCACACTAGCATGGGAACTTCCTCTCGGCCCAGAACATTGGAGGCTATACACCACACCCCTCAACAGTATTTATAGGAACTCAAACACTGAGATCCTGCTCTGTTCCAGTAACAAGAAGCCGAAAGCACCAGCCTGAAGATGACGAGTGAGACCTCGTCGAAACGTCGCCTAGACACCCCAACTTTTACACGGGAAGACACCCGAGGACACCAAAACCTGCATATATATATATATATATATATATATATATATATATATATATAACTGGACTGAATAATTAAATATCTTTGAACTAGCTTTACATTTTATTCAATTATTCAGTTTTGCAAAAGATTAAATATTGCTACTTAAAGATTTGCTGAGTGTTGTACATAAGAATTACTGCACAGAACACAATACCTTGCTGAAAAGGGATTTTTATGTTTCACTGTTTCCTAGTTGCCAAAGGCAGCTTTCAGTTTTGGAAGAAGTTCATTTTTCAGCTGCACGGTTTCTCACATAGCTAAAGAAAATGCTAATATGCAGAATTCTTGTGTTTTTATTGCATTCTTATTTTTTTTACTGTCATTGATCAAGGACACATCCTTTGAAGAAAAACTCCTATTTTACCCCAAAGTCAGTAGTGGACATTGTTGATGTTTGCCTATTCATCTGATGTCCAGCCAATTGGCATTTGCTGCTTTTGTTTTCAGTCCGTAAATGATACACAATTGATGACACCCTTCAATTTAAATTACCTCACCTTTGCATTGAAATTCAATAATTAATTAATTACATTAAATTCATAAGTTATGTAAATAATTACATAAATGATGTTAAACAGCAGACAGTGTGATGAATAATGTATTACAGTGGTACCTCAGGTTACATATGCTTCAGGTTACAGACTCTGCTAACCCAGAAATAGTGCTTCAAGTTAAGAACTTTGCTTCAGGATGAGAACAGAAATCGTGCTCTGGCGGCGCGGCAGCAGCAGGAGGCCCCATTAGGTAAAGTGGTGCTTCAGGTTAAGAACAGTTTCAGGTTAAGAACGGACCTCTGGAACGAATTAAGTACTTAACCCGAGGTACCACTGTATTTGGAGGAAGCAGAACTGTAGCAGAACGGAAACAACACTGACTGTGACAAAGGTGGGAATGAAAATTGCTGCCTTCTTATATCCCTATTGGTGGTGAAGAACTCAATGCATTACATAGTAGGGTTACAGGCTTTCTGGGTCTCCCCTGCTCCCCTAAGCATGTATCCCCAGTGCATTCTCATGTAAATGTAAATTAAGTAAGTAAGTAAATACATTATAAACCAACAGAAAACACTATTTTCCTTCCCTTGCCCAGCAATGAGAAGAGGGCGGACTCTCTAAAACCACCCAAGGCAATAGTTGGCAAACCAATTCACAGGCTGAATTTGACCTTGTCAAGCTTTACCTTGTGCCATGTAATAGTATTAGAGCAAGGGGCCGTAATTCAACATTTGAACACATACTTTGTATGCCAAAATTGCCAGGCTCAATCCCTTGGGGGAGTTACTGGTTCGTTTGTTTTGTTCTTGCTTTCATCATACATTTTGTGCTTTTATATTGTATTTTTATGTTGTAAACTGCCCTGAGATCTATGGATGAGAAGGAGGTTGAGGGGGTTGTCCATAATAATAATAATATAAATAAATAAATAAATAAATAAATCTGCAGTGTTTGGGCCAAACTAGACAAATAATCCAGAATGGGCCCCTGCACTTTTAGTTTACTTTTAAAGAGTCATTCATGGAATTTCTAATTGCTTGAATGATGTCTCATCTTCTTTTGTGCTTTTTAAAGCACCAATCCAGCCTTGGGTGTCTGTTATTTCTGAGGGTCCCAATGTAAAGTCATACAGCATCATGTTTTCCCCCAGAAAGCTCTTATCAGTCTTGTTCCATTGTTTTGGTGCCAAGAACATGAAACACAAATTGCTCACACAGCATCATCACTATGAATTTCTGCCATAGGCGGAGAACAGTGACTTTCTTTACCTGTACGGCAGCCTTCTATTCTTAAAATATATTGCACCTTAATAAATAATATAGAGAAGCATTTAATGTTTCCAAGAAAAGCATGGAACAAAATGACCTCTTGTCCTAAATGAGGAATTTGCCTTAGATGATCCCTGTGGTTGGAAGCAAGTGTGATGTTTATCACAATGCACTTTGGTTGCTGAAGTACAGTGGTACCTCAGGTTAAGAATTTAATTTGTTCTGGAGGTCTGTTCTTAACCTGAAACTGTTCTTAACCTGAAGTACCACTTCAGCTAATGGGGCCTCCCGCTGCCACCGCACCACCGGAGCACAATTTCTGTTCTCATCCTGAAGCAAAGTTCTTAACCTGAAGCACTATTTCTGAGTTAGCGGAGTCTGTAACCTGAAGCATCTGTAACCCGAGGTACCACTGAATCAGAGAACATAGAAAAGTTAACTCAGAGTTGTGGCAAGTGTGTTACAGAACCAGATGGACATAAGTAAACCAAAATTTTTATTTCTATACTTCACTAACAGTGCTTCTGTTATTTTAGAAGATTCTGTTTTTCCTTCTTTGTAGTTAAAATAGTAGAGAATGTCAAATGTCTGCTACCCAAATCTAGCTGTGTGGACAGCTTCATGGCAGTCAGAGTAGGGCCCTGCTACCACAAGACAAACTGAGTAGACAGAAGGCCTTGGAATTAGAAGACTGGTTCTAATATTAGCCAGAGGGAGGAAGTTGCCTCTTGCAGATGATTTTGGGTATCATGAAAGAGTAACAAATGGTGTTGTTGTTGTTGTTATTAACATGTTTACTATTGGAAGTGTCAAAACTTGCATACTACAAATCTTGGCTGTGGGTTGGCACAATTTGCTGTTCTGCCGCGGGCTCTGGCTCTGTCTTTGGCTGAGTTTATTTAGTAATCCTGAGCAACCCTTTGTCTTGCAATACTTTCCTATAATTAAAACTGAAGCAAACTAATTATCTAAAGCATATTTAAAAGGAGGAGGAAGTACTGGATTATATAGCAATTATTGTGGTTCAACTCCTGCACCAAAACATATTGCACTGTACTCAAAATCAGTAAACCTCCTTGCACCAGCAATTCAAATAAATATCAGTTTAAATATATATAACGTATCATGTTAGTATCATTAACAAAGGTTGCTGTGCATTAAAAGTTCAATCAAAACTCTCAGTTGGAAATGGCCATTATTCTTGTATTGATTTGTGTTCATGGCACTCATCCTAGATGATAGAAAACAGTATCTCTCCTAGAAATTGCTATGGCAATATTGCTTTTTATGTCTGCTTTTTTGGCCCCCCATTAAGAATAATTAACTGGATTTGTGTCTCATAATGTGTCCTTAGTATATTGCTAATTCTTCTTGTATGCAATTCTTTCTTCAACCTGTTTAGGTCACCAAATTCTTTTGAGATTAACAGACCAAGTGTCCTATTTTCCAGGGATAGTTCCAAATTTACAGAAGCCATCCCAGTATCTGATTTGATCCCGGAATGTCCCACTTTTCCTTAGAACGTCCCTATTTTAATCAGAGAAATCTTGGAGGGTATGGAGTTATGTGACTCCTGAGCCAAGGAAATAAGTAACTATACAACCTTTAGAATACATCTGAAGATAGCCCTATACAGTATAGGGAAGTTATTTAATGTTTAATGGGTAGCATATTATTATTATTATTATTATTATTATTATTATTAGATAGGACATCCCTCTCCATCAATTACCTTCTACCTTTACCTGATTGAAATATTGATCTCTAACAACCCAGGAACATAATTCTCTCAGAGTTTATTAGGGGTACCGCCACAAAAGACCAGTAATGGTGGGCAAGTTCCTTGAAAGACAATTGTGCAGAACTACCAATGTGCACAGATTGTGTACTATGTTTGGAATATGATGTGAAGCCTTAGAATGCAAGTATAGATCTTCTGCAATGCACCCAAAAGGGATGTATGCTGCTTAGTGGCAAGCCCAGTGTGATGGGTGAAATGCCCCCGAAAGAATTACCACATTATTCCTTACCAGATAAAGCAGCTCTGGCTGTATGATCCAGTCTTACATTCCCACACATTTGACCAAGGTGAGTTGCCTTGCCCAAATTCTTAGTCCAGGGAAAGGTGCTGTTCCTCACAAGCTCCTTAGTGAGGGAATCAGCTTGAGCAAATGACTAAAGGGGAAGTACCGGTATGTCTTGTTACACACATTTTGGAACTACAAATGTCCCCAACTTTCTTAGTTGTTTGCCTTTATTTTATCCCCACCCCGCCCACTCCATGTACTATTAAAAGTCATTGAGGAGAACTATAGTGTAGAGAGAATCAGTTTGTAAACAATCTCTCTGGAGCACCAGCAATTATGTCAGAGAGAAGTGTGAAGGGGAGAAAAAATGGATTTGCTTGATGTTATTGCCTTTCTGAAGATCCAGACTGTCTGGAGCCCCTACTCTTTAGTACTCAAAGAACAGAGTTTACAGTTATGGACTTTCATTATGTTAACTTTATTTTCATAAGAGGTGACAGTTAGTATTGGGGAACTGTATTTTACTTGATATTCACTGAATGATAATGAGGGAGCTGATTCTAGAGTGTTCCGTCAATTAGAGTAATATATATGCAGACTGGTTACTGTGCCCTTGGAAGTTCGTCTTTTTGACAAAGCACATCTAGTCACTTCTGATTTTACCAGCACAGTGCATCAAATTCTCATTGACAGCTGGATAAGCTGAACAAAATCATTAAATGTGACTTAGGGCCCTGCTATATGTGATGCCAAATGCATCATTACTCTCTGGCACGTCCAGGAAGGGCTGGAGAAAACCCCAGTCTGAAACTGGAAGACTGGGGCAAGTACAGACACTACTGAGCTAGCTGGAGATTTAAATCACACCCAATACGCATATTTAAAGCATGTGGTTTTTTGCAAAGAATACAGGGAACTGTAGTTTCCTCCTCACAGAGCACCCTTAATAAACTTTAGTTCCCAAGATTCCTGATGCGGAAAGTTTTGTGTTTTAAATGTGCACTGGGTGTGCTTTAAATCTATGGGTGTATCCATCCTAACTCCATATAAATCAGCTTCATGCATTCAGTTTTGCATTAGGACTTTTAATATTGAACAAATAACCTCATGATAACCATTGCTTGGATGGGTTATAAAATATTTAACAATAACTAATTTATGTGACTGTTAAAGAGCAAAATATATTTTATGAAATCTGACTTTGGGTTGTATCCAACTCCTACTCCTACTCAGAGAAGACCCACTAAAATTAAAGAACCTAAGTTAGCATTGCCCATTAACATCAACGGGTCTTCTCTGAGTAGCAAGTAGTATCATGGGGCTTTGTAGCTAACACAAGCATAATAAAAAACTATCTTTGCAGCATAAGACCTATGTGGTAGAAATACACATTCTCAAAAGGATGTGGTTCTCTAATAGGAAGTGCATTACTGCCCTGAATAAGGTCAATCAAATTTCATTATTTTTACATTAATATAGAGACTGAATTTCAGGCAGATGCAATAAGCTCTGCAGGTAGATGAGATGTGTGTGGGATTATTTTTTGCTGACTCAGCTGACACTCTCCTTAGCTTAGCCATGGATATACTTTATTATCTTGAGGTTTTGAAAAGCAGTCATCAGGATCAGTCTGCATGCATTAACATTGTTTGGAGCTGCCTTGTCCCATTAGTAGTAGAATTTCCTAGATGGTTTTTGAAAGATCTGTTTGTCTACCCAATTTCTTATAGAACACGCCTACAACACTTTCCGCTTGTTCGGGCAAGAGGCATCCCATTTCATCAAAATGATCCCAGAAACTGAAGTTTTGGAGCTGTCCCCTTTTAAAACAAATGAATCACAATACAGAGAAGACAATTTTGGAGCTGCTGTGTCCCACACTAGTGATTAAAAATATAAATCCATAAGAAGTCAATATAACTTTCATTAGCAGTCTAGCTTTTGGGAGGATGGCAAGATATAACAGCTTCAAGATGCCTAGAAAGAAGTTACAACATATATAAAACAGTTAAAACAATAGCATGTATAAAAATAATTTTTAAAAGTACAGTAACACCAGTCCCAAGTTAAATAGCACTAGATTATCAGGGTACACCACTTCCTTCAGGGCCCATCCACACTTTTGCTTTTGTTGTTCCACTGCTGTATCCTGTTAAAATCTGATGTTACCCACTGAGTCAGAATATCTGAAGAGAGATTTGACCCGCTTCCTAAACCACTCCACTACTGTGAGAACTTTTTGTTTAAACCAGAGTAGCAAAAACTGTAGCTCACCAGACTCCAAATTCCTATAAGCTCCTGCCACCATGACCAGTGGCCATCGAAGATAGCATTAACATCTATCAACACCTGCAAACCATAGGTTTCTCACCCAGATTTGATACTATTTCCTGCTGTTTAACAATATATTAATATATATTAATCAGTAAGATATTGCCCACTTATTCCATGCCTGATCAAAATACTCAGGAGCCTTTTGTGAGAAGCTCTGTAAAAACACACAGGTAGTTGTATGGCATGATTAAACCCCCTCCTCCAGTGTAGTTGACATGATCCAATTTGTTGCCTCCATGCTATCTGTCTTTCAGAAATATTGGGAGATCCAACCATGAATCTCCCTTCACCTTCTCTGGTTTGGCAAGTTGATCAAACATGTAGTTGATCAAACATGTAGAAGTGACAAAGGGCTTTTGACTCACCTGTGTTAAGAGTCATCACAATCTAAGAGGCGTGTAGTGTAACATTATAGAGTTCCCAATCAATCTGTCTTCCAAATTCTCCAAATAATGAATGCAAAGACATAAATACAACTGCAGACCCTCCAAGTGCACCTATTTAAAGAAGTCCCTGATTTAAAGAAGCCGTCCCAGCTTCTGATTTGATCTTGGAATGTCCCACTTCTCCTTAGGATGTCCCTGTTTTGACTGGAGAAATCTTGGAGGCTGTGAAGTTATCTGCACCCTGAGCCGCCTGAAGGCAATACTGTATAGGGGAAGTGTTTTAATGTTTAATTATGTTTTGATATATGTTGGAAGCTGCCAAGAGTGGCTGGGGCAACCCAGTAAGATGTATAGGATATAAATAGTAAAATTATCATTATGGAATGGAATGTCCCTATTTTCATTGGATAAATGTTGTAGGGTATGCAAATGGGGGGAGAGGTTCAGCAACTTAGTTTTGTTCAGCCAACAAAGATATCAGAAGAATCCAGAAAATAGGGCTAGGTTACTGTTTGGTTTTTTGGGGGGAGGGTGAGGGGTTGATTTTGTTTTGCCCACCCACATTTAATCTATCAAGACTGTGTGTTACAGTTTCCCCAGAAATACTTTTGCCATTAAATGATAGATTTGTTGCCACCTGTCTCACTTTTGTCTTGTCTGATCAGGCTGCACTTGTCTGATCAGGCTGCAGGCTGCAGTTGTAGCAGCCTCCACTTAGCCTCAGGCAAACAATTTACAGTGGTACCTCTGGTTAAGAACTTAATTCGTTCCAGAGGTCTGTTCTTAATCTGAGACACCACTTTAGCTAATGGGGCCTCCCGCTGCTGCCGCACCACCACCGCGCGATTTTTGTTCTCATCCTGGGGCATACACAATCACAACCTTACATGGGTGGGAGAGGAATAAATAAATAAATGGAGAGCAAGGGAAATTCTCCTTTCCCCTCTCTCCATTCATTTACTTATTCCACCCACCCACCTAGTGAGCTTTCCTTGCTTCCTAGCCTCTGGGGAGGTGTGGGAGGCACTGGGAAGCTCACAGAGCCCCTGCACGCCCTTCCCAGAGTCCAATAAACAATGTACCTCGCTTAATGGGCTTTGGGAAGGAGGGCACGAATGCTTCCAGAGCCATATGTTCAGATAATATAATACATAATATGATATACACATATTACCATTAATCAAACCAAAACATATAACTTAGTATCAAGTTATCTGTGTGTGGGGGGGAAATGTTTCTGTGCCATTTGAAAAGTTTTATTTTAAAAATAAAGCAAAACACCATAGTACAATTAGTATGGGGTGTTCTAGAAGTTGGGGTATCAAATCTTCCTTACACCATGAAAAAGTTGTGAAGTTTGACTCTATTTTCTGCTATTCAGTGAGAAGCCATCTGGATATTGGCTGGATAAGCAAGAACCACAGTGGGGGAGAAGGCTGAGCCTTCTGTATTAATGCTGAACAAATGGAATCCAGATTTAATATTGTGTGTGGTCTAAGAGATCATAGCAAATTAGGATCCAGAAAATCTGTTTTTGTACTGATATGTGTACCTTTGGTGTTGTTTTTCCTTAGTTTAGATGAATTGTATTTTGGTACTACCTTGATTTTGCCGAAAAAATTATTGTTATGCAGCTGTTAGGCTTCCTCTAACATAGACTTTAGTGTACTGCAAAGTCATATTTTAAATTAAATATGAAACTGACTCTCTTGTGAGTTTTAAAACTGCTTAATTCCACTTTATGTGTTCTGCACCAAAGCACTTCAGCTTGGAGCAAGAGCAGAATCAACAAGTACTCTGAGAGGCTATTTGCAGTGCTTAGCAGGAAACTACTAATAAAGTATCTGGTAAGATTGTATTCTTTCTAAATTTTCATCTCAGGTGGCAAATTGCTGAAGTTCAAGAAAGATGTAGACCTGAATTCTGAAAAACAGTAGATTGTATTATTTCTGTGGGTTGAATTCAACTGAGTCTTATGCAGAGAAGACCCATTGAAATTAATGAACCTAAATTAGGAAGAAATCCTAAATATGGAAAGATCAGTCACATTCTAACTTGCTAATCCTGGGAGATCTAGGGGTTGGACTGTAGCCTAAGTAATGTTTATTAACTTCAATGGGACTACTCTGAGTAAAACTTAGTTGAATACGATCCACAGTGTAGACACTTCTTCACTCTTGCTAAGCAAAAACTAAAATCAACAGCACATTATGCACTCGGTGTGCAAATTTGCTGGAGAAACTTAATGAATGTTTTAATGAATATTATGAAACCTCTTTGAAAAGACATAGAGTTGGAAGCTTCCCTAAGGGTCATCTAGTCCAACACCCTTAAGTTAAGGAATCTTAACTAGATTATCTGTGACAGATGGCCATTCATTGTTAAAGCAGATGAAAAATTTCTGCTTGAGCTAATAGAACACTGAACTATAGGTCAAATATAACATAAATGTACTGGAATTCTACAAACTGTACATCTCAGGAGAAATTTTCTGCACTCAGGAAACAAGCACTAAGAATAGCATCCCTGTTTGGAGTGACCTACTGCGGCAAAGCATTGTTTCAAAGCTGGTCCAGGCCAAGAACCATCTTGGTGCCATATTGTCAGATGACAACTGAGAGAGTGGCATTAACATCAGTGCAACCAGCCTTGGCAAGACTCACAAAGGAAAAGAATCATCAAACAAGAAAGAGATTATGTCTGAAGGATAAGGATGGCTATAAGGAGAGCTGGATGCTACATGAAGTGATTTCATGTAGCATCCAGCCCTTAGGTTGAAATGGGCTCCCCAACCTGGATGTGCAGGTTTTTTCCTCCCCTTATTTGTGTTTTAGTATTTAGTATTTCATTTAGTATTAAATGAAACTGTACCACATCCAGTTTGGGGCACCAGAGTTTAAGAAAGATATTGACAAGCTGGAACATGCACGGAGGAGGGTGACCAAAATGATGAAGGATCTGGTAACCAAGCCTTATGAGAAATGGTTGAGGAAATTGCATATGCTTAGCCTGGGAAAGAGGAGACTGAGAGAAGATAGGATAACCATGTTCAAATATCTCACGGGCTGTAGTATGGAGGTTGGAGCAAGCTTGTTTTCTCATGCTTCAGAGGGTAGGACCCGAACCAATGGCTTCAAGTTACAAGGCGATTCTGACTAAACATCAGGAAGGACTTTCTGACAGAAAGAGCTGTTTGATAGGGGAACAAACTCCCTTGGAAGGCGGTGGAATCTCCTTCCTTGGAGGTTTTTAAGCAGAGGTTGGGTGGCCATCTGCCACGGATGTTGTACTTGAACTTCCTGCATTGCAGGAGGTTGGACTAGATGGCCCTCGGGATCCCTTCCAGCTCTACAATTCTATGATTCTATGTTATGGAAATCTATAAAACATTGATAATATTAATTAAATTCTGAAAAAAACGATTGTTATAAGAGTATAAATGAATATTGTATTATAATTATATCATTTTGATCTGTATTTAACACAGACACATTTAAGTAAACTTTGTAACTCAGATTTTTGTGTGTGGTGGGAATAATAGGGAGGAGGAAGCTACAGTAGCAAAGCCTCCCAACTAAATTCCAGCTGTGATCATAGCTACACACATGCCCTCTATCTCTTATTTGCATTGCAGTCTATATTTATGTTATATGTGAAATAACAGTCCAGGGAACAGTGGCTTGCTTAAGAAGTGACGGCTTCCTCCCACCCCATCTTTGAAAGAGGATAACTGTGTCCAAGCAATATATATAGCTGTGTGGTCCTTAAGATCTTCAATGGAGTCCCCTACCTAATGAGGTGAGGTGTGAGGGTATTAGGGAGAGGCCTTTTCGGTGGTGATGGGGCCTCCATTATAGAGTACCTTCACCAGAGAGGCTAGCCTGGCAGCTATATTATAATATTTTTGGCACCAAGTGAATACTTTATTTATTTTTCAGCCCTTTTATTTATATGGTAAGTACATTTTAGATCTTTGGCACTAATCACATTTCCCTTTGCTGAGCTCTGGAAGGCTAAAGCATCTAAGGCTTGCTCTCTAGGGATCTGATGTGGAAACAGTGAACTTTGTAGGAGCATTACGATGCGTACCTCCACCTAGGATTGTGCATCAACTGGTGTGTACCCAGAATAAAAAGGCGAACCATGATCTCACATTCCCTAGTCTGATGGTGCCATTACCAAGGCATCTAAAGGCAGAACAGGGACCCCCTAAGTGTCTGAGTCACTCTGTAACTTGAGTTTCCCCAAGAAGTTAAATGCATAATAACCCTTCCCCTTTCCTTTCTGAGAAATAAAACCAAACTGACTGAGCTCAGTGCTGGAGAGGGGAGGGGGTGGACAGTGGAGGGAGCCTTCATTTTGATGGACGGGTCTTGCTTTTAATCACAGTAAATTATTTTCTGCCGTCACTCCAATCACAATGATTTGATGAAGCAAGTAAATAGAGTTGTTCTTCATGTCTCAAGAATAAATTTTGGTTATACCTTGGTTTGTTTCGAATGAGGCAAACCGTAAGCCCAAGTTAGGACAACATGCTAAGCCAAACCATGGCTTAGCTCATTGCAGCACAGCAAGACTGAAGGAGGACCGAACTGGAAGCCTGCATGCTTGTATGTTCATGCTAAGGCATAGTTTGGCTTTGCATTATATGCAAACAGAGCTAAATAATAGTCAAAAACCCATTGTTTCATTTCTTTCTGCAAAAGAGGTTCATTACTGGAGCTAGAGTCCCCATCTAGGATTATTTTCAGTCATTTCCTGAATACTAGAGAACTTCAGCTTCACTGCTGACAGTCACAATATCTCCCAAATAACACATAACCCAGAGAAATGAATCATTCTGTTGTTTCCTGGATCAGCTTAGCAAAACAGAGGATTTCTTAAATGTTGCCTTAAAAAAACATATCATCTTCACCTTTGTCTCCCTAAAGATGTTTCTTTCTCTTACAGTATCCATAGTAACTGCAAAGATTTAGGATAATAGTAAAAACATGGGGGTCAAATGCTAAATTCTGACTCATTCACAGTGCAACACTATACATGTCTACCGTGAATTAAGTTCCATTGTTTTCTTCCTGGCCATTGATAACGCTAGCTGGGGTTGATGGGAGTTATAATGCAGAATAAAGCATCAGGTTGGAGAAAACCATTTTATAGTTTTCTTAGCTGCCTTGTGGACCCTTAATGGTGTAAAAGTGGGATGTAATTGTTTTAAATAAATAGTCTTCTTATTTGGGTACCACAAAAAAGTTTTGTGTTCTTTCAATGTTATTAGTTTTTATTAACCCATTATTAAATACTCATCTGATTGTAATACTGTACTAAAATTCTTGTTGGGGTAGATCTTTATAATTGTTCAGGTGTGGACAAATATGTAGGGAAAACTCAGAGAGAACAAGGGAATCAGAGTGACAAAATGTTTTATGTTGTCCAATGCATTTTGGAATTAACATTTTGGACGAGGAGGGGAGGATCCTAGGGATCCAAGTTACGCACCAAGGGGAAAGATTTAATGTAGTATCGATATACGCCCCTAATACAAACAAAACCGAGTTCTTTAGTAAACTGGAACAAATATTACTAGATCTAGAAAATAATAAATTAATCTTGTTAGGGGATCTGAATGGAGTCCCGGAACCCGACATTGACAGAAGCGAAAAAAGTAGGAAAGGGAAGCAGGGGAAACTCCCAAAAACTTTCGACGATCTCAAAGAAAATTTAGATCTAATAGACATCTGGAGACACAAAAACCCGACAGAGAAACAGTTTACCCATTTCTCCGGAGTACACCAGAGCTGGGGTAGAATAGACCAGATCTGGGTCTCCAGGGAACTTTCGTTGAGAACGGGGAGATGTACAATAGAACCCAGAACACTATCAGATCACAACTCAATCTTTTTGGAAATAAAGAGTACTTCACCAGGCCCGTATAGATGGAGACTGAACGACTACCTACTGGAACAGGATGAGATCACTGATAAGGCAAAGAAAGCCTTGAAAGAGTATTTTGACCATAACCTACACAAAGAAACAAAAATTAATGTGGTATGGGATGCCAGTAAAGCAGTCCTAAGAGGCTTTCTGATTCAACAGAACAAATATAGAAAGAACCTGAGAGAAGCAAAGAAGGAAGAGGTAGTTAAACAACTAAAAGAAGTAGAGGACAGATTAATAACAAACCCTGGGGATGAGAGGTATATTCAAAATTATAAATTACTACAAACCCAATACTCAATATTGCTGAATCATGAAATAGAATGGGGAATAAAGACGATGAAACAAAGATACTTTGAAACAGCAAATAAAACTGGTAAGTTGTTAGCGTGGCAATTGAGGAAAAAGCAAAAGCAAAAGGTGATCAGTAAAATTAAAGTTGAAGATCAAATAATAGAGGACCCCAGTGAGGTTAAGGGAAAGTTCCTTCAATACTATGAAAATCTGTACAAAAAGAAAGAGGTAGAAGACATAAGTGAGATGGGAAGGTATTTGGAAAGATACGGGAAAGAAGACTTAACGGATGAGGAAAAGACAATGTTAAACGAGCCAGTAACTATGGATGAGGTTAGAGAAGTAATTAAGAAAATGAAACCCGGGAAAGCTCCCGGCCCAGATGGCCTCTCTCAAAAATACTACAAAGCCCTAGAGGAACAGCTGGTCCCAGTACTCTGTAGTGTAATTAATAATATCCTCCAAGGAGGGGAAATGCCTGATTCGTGGAGAGAGGCACATATCACACTGATACCCAAACCAGACTCTGATACACTTAATATATCAAACTACAGACCAATATCATTGCTTAATAATGACTACAAGATTTTTGCAGGAATAATGGCTAACAGGTTTAAGAAATATTTAAATAGAGTAATCCACAAAGACCAGGCCGGATTTCTGCCGGGTAGGCAGATGAAGGAGAATGTGAGGCATGTAGTTAATATAATCGAATATCTGGATCTTAAGATTGATATCCCTGCCGCCTTAATCTTTATAGACGCCGAAAAGGCTTTTGATAATGTGTCCTGGGAATTCCTCATTAAATGTATGGAGAGGGCAGGAATAAGAGGGCCATTCCTAGAAGGTATTAGAGCAATCTACTCAAACCAAAGAGCGAAACTCATTATCAATGGTAATCTAACAAACTCATTTAAGATCACAAAAGGTACAAGGCAGGGGTGTCCTTTATCACCCCTGTTATTCATCATGGTCCTGGAGGTAATATTGAACAAGATCAGAGGAACCCAGGAAATAAGAGGGATTAAGATAGGCAAAAAAGAATATAAAGTTAAGGCTTACGCCGACGATCTTGTAATATCAATAGAAGAACCTCTAGAGAGGATGAATGTAGTCATTGAAGTAATGGAGGAATTTGGGAGATTATCTGGGTTTAAAGTGAATAAAACAAAAACGAAAATGTTGGTAAAGAATCTAGACGAACAAACAAAAAATAAAATTGAAACAGGATCTGGGATAAAGATATCAAAAAAGGTTAAGTATCTGGGTATTTGGCTCTCAACGAAAAATATAAATTTAGTGGAGGATAATTACAACAGAACATGGAGGGAATGCAAAAGGGATCTAGACAGTTGGAGTAGATTATACCTCTCATGGGAGGGGAGAATGGCTGCCATCAAAATGAACATCCTTCCCAAAATGATATTCCTGTTCCAAAATATTCTGGTAATCAGGGGCACAACAATGTTTAAAAACTGGCAGAGGACCCTTTCCAGATTTATTTGGCAGGGTAAAAGGGCCAGAATTAAGTACAAGCTACTCACGGACAAAAGAGATAGAGGTGGATTTGCGCTCCCGAACTTGCAACTTTATTATGAGGCCTCGTGTTTATGTTGGGTGAAGGAATGGATAGTACTGAACAATACCGAATTATTGGACCTGGAGGGTTTCAATGCTAGGTTTGGATGGCACGCCTACCTATGGCAAGATAAGGCAGGTGTGCACAAAGGTTTCTCCAACCATATTATAAGAGGAGCGTTATTGGAAGTGTGGAACAGGTGTAAGAACTTGGTAGAAAAAGATACCCCTCTATGGCTGTCACCCATTGATATTCTAGCAATAAAAAAAACGAATATGGAAGGTAGAAGATGGACCTATGAGGAACTCTTGAAAAGATCTGAGAAAGGATGGGAAATTAGACCCTACGAAGAGTTAAAAGATAAATTAACGGGGTGGATACAATACCATCAAATTCACTCGTTATGGAACGAACATAAAAAGGCTGGTATGAGTAAGAACAAATCCCAATTCCAGTTAGAAATAATAGAAGGGAAGTCTAAGCTCCTAACCAAAATGTATAACCAACTATTAGACTGGGATACTATGGATGAGGAAGTCAAAGAAGTTATGATTAAGTGGGCCATAGATATAGGACATCCCTTAGAATATGAAAAATGGAAAAAACTATGGACCAAAGACATGAAATTCTCAGCATGTGTCGGCCTCCGAGAGAACATGGAAAAGATGATGTACCGCTGGCACATCACTCCAACAAAACTAGCTAAAATGTATAAAACCGGAGATAAGACCTGTTGGAGGTGTAAAAAGAAGGAGGGAGACTTCTTCCATATGTGGTGGTCCTGCGATGTAGTAAAGAAGTTCTGGGGTTCCGTCTATGACGAACTAAAAAAGATGTTAAAGTATACCTTTCCAAAAAAACCCGAAGCATTCCTTTTAGGAATGGTGGGTAGTGAGATCAGTAAAGATGACCAAACCCTATTCCAGTACGCAACAGTAGCCGCTAGATTACTGTTGGCGCAGAAATGGAAAAATCCCAGTATTCCAACAATCACGGATTGGCGAACCAAACTAATTGAACACATCGACTTAGCAATAATGACGCAGAAGATAAGGCAGCAGAAAAATACTAAATTTATTAAGGATTGGAACAAATTTTTTTCATACATGGAGATGACATTAGGAGATACCAAAGTCACAGTAGGCATAATTTAAAAACTGCGAAGTAAAACATGATAGTTAGTAAAAGACACTGCTGTAAATATTGTTGAGATAGAGATCTCGTCGTGGTGGTGGGAAGTCAAAGAACGGAAATATTGTATATTGATTTTGGACTATTCTATTATGTTTGTTTTTCTTTTTTATTTTTTATTAATAATGTACATGTGTTTTTTAGATGTTGGATTATAATAAAAACTTTTTAAAATTAAAAAAAAAAAAGAAATTTCTTCATTGGAGCAACATATACTTCTTAGCAGCTCCTCTCTGTAAACATGCCCCAATGGTTCCACGTGAGCTGCTCCTCCATTTTGTTTCTAACCACATTGCAGCCGTACCAGCAAGCTGAATGAAATTTACTATGTCAAATTACAGAGATAATATTCCCCCCCCCCCAAATTTTGTGGAGACTTTACTCATCTCCTGTTTTTCTGGTTTAATGCACACATCTCAAATTACAAGTGCTGAAATGTGCTGGCTGTACATTTATTTTACTTATTATCAGTACTTACAGGATACTCTGTTACAGAGTTAGGATTGCTCACGACAAGAGATAAAGCAGTTTAAAATTTATACTGCTGTTTCTTCTGGAATGGTGGTTTTTGCCTGTTCAAACAATACAACAGGCCTGAAGATGGTCTTTCACACACTGTGTTAGATTAAGATATCAGAAAAGAAGCAGCATTTTATTTTAAGCCATGGAACATAAGGTATATAAAGTGCCTTGAACAAAGAGGATTTTATCTGTTTGTACAATATTACACAAAACAGTACACAGCTCAGGTTATATATGATGTACAGCAGTCTTTGTTGCTCCTTGAGAGCTTTTCATTGAAAGACCTACTTTTCAAAAGAGTAATTGCTTGCTACCCCAGGAATTCAAATTGAATTTAAAGGAAATGTTTTGCTAGATGAACATTTAACACCCAAACTTGGAAAAAAGATGGTTAACTGTAGGGCTTTCAAAGTAGGAAAGAAACATGTAATTATTTTGTTTTGTGTGAAAGATTAATTTTTTTAAAACCTACTTTCATCAAGAAACCAACATTTGTGAAGTAGAATATTTGTTTAAGGTGTGCAAAATTTAGGCTGCTTGCACATTACTGGCTTAAAATGCAGATGTGCCTTTCTTTTTCTCAATTTGGATCAAAGCTGGTTGGAAAGAAACTCATCAAAACATAGTATTTCATAAGAAGAAGTAGAGTAGATATTGATGTGGCTAATATTGTGTGCACACTGCTTCCCAAACTAGTGGTGGAAGCTCAATGGATGCAGAGTAAACGGGAGTGTGTCATTGTGGAGATTAAATGTTGACTCTTGAAGATACTTTGGGCCTTTTTGTGTATGCAGGGAAAAAATAACACTCCTTGTGAATGTGAAAAATTATTTACTCTGTTACAGTCTACAGTAAAAGACCTTGTGTTGGGGGGTGGGGAGGAGAGGGTGATCTCACACAAAAAAGGAACTTTCTTATTCTCTCCCTTAAAACATGTATTTTTAATAGAAAAGAAGGAATTTGTTGGCTGTACATGGGTAAGTAACAGATATGGTAAAATTGCTTAAGTAAGATGGTTAATTACATTTTATCACATGGTTAAATGCAATTATAATGCTGAGTTCTGACCATCAGGCGAGGCTGAATAAGGCACACTAGCATACCAAACACAAGAGACTGTATTATTTGGCATCTTGTTTGCTTTTGCCATTCCAGTGTTTCACATTCACATGACTGGTTCAGTATGAGGCTTTTAAATACTCAGATACACTCTACTATGCATGTGCTACATTTTTAACCACACTTTCCATGTAGTACTAGCTTGAAGAAAAACGGAGAGAGAGAAAACACCATTTAATCTAATCACCATTTACTCTAATCTTATCTTGTTAGTTATGGACAACTGTAGATAGCTAGTAAGTGTGGAATGAATCTTTTTCCTTTTGGATTTTGAAGAGAGAGAAGATGGACAAATGTAGATATTTTTATAAGCTCTCTGGCGGATATGGACCCTACATTACATAAATATTTGGAGAAACTGCAATTGAAATTGATCCCAATTAAGTCCTAGATATGTCAAAGGGCAATAAAGTTCATTCTTATTAAATACAGGAATACTTTTTTCTCAGAAAAAGCTTTTAAGAGATATAAGCATCCTAATAAATCTGGAGTTTTTTTAAAAGAAAAGGAGAGCAGCAGGTTGAATGATCTATTCTTAAAATAAATACTAGAGTAGTATTCCCCTACAGTGAGCCTTTGTTGATATTGGTTAAAAGTATTTGTAAATCTATTATTTAAAAAAAACACAGAAAAAATGCTAAGGCTTCCAGGCCCACTCTGTTCACAAAACACTTTAGCCAGAGTGTTTGGAACTGAGTTGAGTTCACATGAGCATAAATGGAAATATTCTGGCTCCGCTGGTTTGCAGGTCTCAGATACTATCTAGATAGGTGGTGTTTTATAAAGCATTACGGATACCATAAATCAATTAAAGAACTTATTAAAGAATTATTACATGTACTGGTTTCTCACAGGAATAGGGAATCTCAGGCCTCTTTACCTGCCGCTTGAAATTCTCCCAAGCCATTCTTCTTTCCAGACCACACCCCTCACCAACATGCCTCTGCACACTCCTTGAGTGCTTTTGCCTGACTGCACTGTGCCCTTGAACTCTGTGTCTGTGTGCATGGCTGGAATGTAGCCTACTGGTCAAAGGAATCACATATGGTCAAAAGTAAGGGCCAGGCATTTGTCTCTGGCCATGACCACAACTGGTGTGTCATGTCTAGATAAAGGTAAAGGTACCCCTGCCCGTACGGGCCAGTCGTGTCCGACTCTAGGGTTGTGCGCCCATCTCACTTAAGAGGCCAGGGGCCAGCACTGTCCGGAGACACTTCCGGGTCACGTGGCCAGCGTGACGAAGCTGCTCTGGCGAGCCAGCACCAGCGCAGCACACAGAAACACCGTTTACCTTCCCGCTATAAAGCGGTACCTATTTATCTACTTGTACTTAGGGGTGCTTTCGAACTGCTAGGTGGGCAGGAGCTGGGACCGAAAGACGGGAGCTCACCCCGCCGTGGGGATTCGAATCACCGACCATACGATCGGCAAGTCCTAGGCACTGAGGTTTTACCCACAGTGCCACCCGCGTCCTGTCATGTCTAGATAGTTGCCTACAAAAGAATATGACCCTTGAGCTGAAGAATATTCCCAATTCATGCTTTAGGATAAGATAGCATTGGAGTTGTATAGTCTCCTTGTAATATTTGCTTTATTTGCAAATATATAAGCAGAGAATATTGGAAGCAAACACACCTCTGCATCACATCTAACTGTAGGATTGCAGAGACCCAGGTTCAACATGAAGTACACTGGGTGACCCTTGGCCAGTTACTGTCTTTCTTATCTTCCAGGTTATGGGGAGGAGAGAACCATGTGTATGCCTCCTTGAGATGCTTGGGATAAAGGTGGAACAAAAATAAATAACTAATATCTATATAACTGAATAACATCAGATTCCCAGAAAGATTTTCTGACTCCAGTTCATCTAGAGTTCATTTTCCATCAACTCAAGTCCTTGTTGCCCTTGTGTCTGTTTTTCATGGCAAATAACAACCCAGGCCGGATTTTTTGGCAGGAAACCCCTACAGGCCCCCCAATCCAAACTGGGACCATGATCTGGATCAGGGTCCTGAACACCTGTTTTTCTTTCAAAGCAAAAGGAAGAGGTCAGCTTAAGCAAACTTTAAAAATAAGTTTAATGCAATGCATACTTTTGACCCTTCGATCTTTTTGAATAGGAACTATTTGCTCTTTGAGTTTAGCTCAGACCTCAGCTTATATCTGCGTCTTAAGGGATCCAAGATGGAATTTCAGAGAGATCATCTTCATTACGCCTGCTCGCATCTTCCTTTTCAGTATGTTGTGATCTCATCACCATGGTGTAGTTCTTGGAGGACGTGCCTGGGGTTTGTAGACAGTGTTGGAAAGTATCCTTTCAGAGTTTTTTTTTTTTTTTTTTGAGTCATTGCTAGTTGTCTCAGAAATGCAGTTTGAGGTCATCCCTTGGATAATAGATGCATCTAGATTACTGGATAAGGTGGAAAGAGCAGGATTCTTAAGGCACTATTCCATAACAGTTGACAGAATCATTGTGCATTTTGGACATACAAAAATTATTTCTGACAGCCGCTGGCATGATACATTGCACAATGTTAATACATTAGCTTCTCCAGCAAGCTCTTTCCACGGCTGTATGTAGCAGGATGCGATGGAAGGATGGCTGGGCTGGTGGGGGTGGGGCAGGGAGAAGAAATCTGAATGGACACGTTGATGAAAAGTAGTAATTCTTGGATGCAAAGATCCTAGTTTGGGGCAAGTGCCCTTTGGTGAAAGAACCCTGGCAAAGATTTAACATGGCAAAACAGGTAATGAAGTAAATTGTGGAAATATAGGCTGTAAAAACTTAAAAAATGTGCCCCTCCAGAATGTCACCTTTAAAAGCTCTTTCCAGAGTTCCTCACTTTCCCTAGCACAGAAAAAGACCACACGTTTAGTAAGTTATAAAATGGTTTACTTACAAACTCTCTTTAGGTCAGATTCATGAGCTTTTCCATTCAGCGGTCAGAAAAGTTGCACAGGCAATAAAACATAGCTTGGTTACAAAATGGTAAAAGTTCCTGAACTATTAGTATAGGAAAATGTTAGTTTCAAACTCCAGTCTTGTCTGAAACAAAAGAGACTGGTTAAAGCCATGTGGCTAAGCTGGAGTAACCAGCTCAGACTTCCTCACATACCAAATCCACAGGTAGACCAACAGAAACACTTGATTGCCCATTTCCTCCCAAGGTGAAGGGATGTGACATAGCTAAGCCTGGCAGGACAGCTTTTTATTGTTTTAAGTAATCAATTAGACTTAAGCATGTTGGTTATATGAGGCTGGTTATCCCACAGGACCAACATTAGGCAATGTTTCTGTATACTTTCAGTGAAAACATGTACACCCATTTACTGTACTTCCCTTAATACTTTGAAATAAGTACAGTGGTACCTTGGTTTTCGAATATCTTGGAAGTTGAATGTTTTGGTTTTTGAATGCCAAAAACCCAGAAGTAACTGCTTCGGTTTTTGAACACTTTTTGGAAGTTTTGAGTTCTGTATTGAGTTTTCTGGAAGTAAATGCTTCGGTTTTTGAACGTTCAGAAGTCAAAAGGTCTTCTGGAACGGATTACATTCGAAAACTGAGGTATTTTGGAGAACTCAGAATAAACATTTCCCTTATTTTCCTGCTCCAATGAATTTTCTTTTTAATGGGCATACTTTAGAAAATAAAACATGCACCTTGCTAGCATATATTGATGATTCTAAATATAAAATTTTACAATACACAAATTATACTATTAAATCACAATTACCATCTCAATTTCAGATCAATATTTTCTAGTTTGCTGTAGAATGCATTGGCTTGACTAAACTTTTCTCCCCCTCCTATTTATTTTATTTTACATTTTATTTTATTATACACAATGTTGTGTGGCCATGTAGGTCATTTGCCCCCAGCTGATTCTTAAATAGCCAACTTATGTTTTGTAAACTATTTTGTGTCTTAGAACCATAGCCAAATATTTTGACAAGGACACATAGACATGGCGGCATGTCTTAACAATAGCTATCACCTTAAGGTAATATTTTTGTATATTATCTTTCTGTTCTCCATAGACGAAGGAAGAGTTGGCTGTGCTTTTAGAAAAAAAGGCAAGATTCAACTTTCCCCCCCTTTTTTAAAGGAAGTTGAGAATGTGTTACTAATTGTCTCTGGTGTTTATATTTCCAAGCAAAGACTCTCAGCCAATAAGTAACATTTCCAAATTGATTATGAGGCATGTTTGGAGGTGTATTTTCTTTAATGATTTCTTAAGTGAAAGCTTGGCCTGCCTGTGCCTATGTTTTGAGTAAGGATCAGCAACTGCCCTTTTTTGGATAAAAACTGAATCCAGCCCCGAGGAGGTGTAGATGAATAAAGGGACTGATATGAGACAGCTAAATCATGCATTGGCAGAAGCTTATTCCAAAACCTTTGTGTCAAATCCAAAAGCTTTGGGAAGAGCACTCTACACATTGGTTTAAACTCTGGTTGTTGTTTTATTTTTATTTTTTAAAATGCCCTTATCTATTCATTCCTGAAACCCCTGGATTTACCATTATAACTAAGAGCAAAATATGGCTTCTTTTGTCTGCTTACATAGGGAATAATTTTTATTGGAGGAATTAAAGTGAATAAAATTTGAAGCTATACTAAAGGGATAATTGTTCTAAGCCGACAGCTGTGTACACATTACCATTTACTCTGGTTCCTGTGCACTCCCACCAGTGGCATGGGTTGCCAACACCTGGGGCAAGGTGCAAAAGGGGGAAGTGGCATCACCAGGGGGAAGGGGGCCAATGCATTGCTGTGGGTGCACTTCCCCATTTTTAGTGCAACTTCTGAGATACGGGCTCTCCCAGGAGGTGCTGGACATAGACTCCTTGGTGCCACGACTCACCCTGCACCAGCCACTTCAGCTCTCCGTAGTGCACCCATAGAAAGTTCTGCTGGCCCGAGCCAGGAGCTGGCATGTTGCCAGCCAAGGCTTGCACAGCTTCCTCTTCATCCGTGCCAGGCCCCCACCCATGTATTTTTAGAGCAGAGGTCAAAACTCAAGAGTTGGTCTGTGTTCCTCTTAGACAGCATTTTATTTATTTCCTCAGAAAGCCTTGAGTGATACAATTCCCCTTAAATGCCCCTGGGAATGGTACTACATCCAGGCATTCTGGGGAAATAAATATAGTGGCTGTGAGCCTGGAAGTGAGTGCAGAATGGAGTCTGTGGGTTTCCTTTGGGCACATGGCTACCATATATATTTTCTCTGCCCATTGGAAAGCTGCTATTGTTAAAGCAATTTAACATTCAGTAGCCATAACCATTCTGAGAGGAATGACACTTGGAGAAGGGCCTTCAAGGAAGAGCTCAAAAAACACAAGTAGATAGACTGGTCCTTCAAGTACCCTGGTCCCAAGCCATGAATGACCTTAAAGGTAAAAGCCAGCACTTTTCCTTAGGATATCCCTATTTTCACTGGAGAAATGTTGGAGGGTATGGAGTTATCCGACCACTGAGCTGTCTGAATTCAACCCTATATAGGGAAGGGTTTTTTTTAATGTTTAATGTTTTATTATGTTTTTATATATGTTTTATATATGTTGGAAGCTTCCTAGAGTGGCTGGGGCAAACCAGTAAGGTGTGTAGGGTATAAATAGTAAAATTATCATTATGGAATGGGACGTCCCTATTTTCACCAGAGAAATATTGCAGGGTATGACATTGCCTAATCTGAACATTTACTGGTTTGAGTATTTAGTCCTAATATGAATAGAACAATGCAAAATAAGGATATTGAAATACCCATTTCCATAATAAAATGCTCTGCTGAAAATATTTATTCATAAATCTGTTTTAAAATCATTGTGTACCTTGAACCTTCACATCGGAGTGAATGGATTGGAAGCTACATTGCTACTTGGCCTTAAACATCTCAAGAGACCTAAACGTTAACATCTGTTTTGTATTTAGCATTTGTGGAAGTGCTTGTTCTGGTAAAATGAAACTCTTAGCTAGTTAGTGACAAAAGAAAATAAAAACCTACCTTAGAAAAAGGAGGCTAGAAAGACTGCTGGATGTATGAATTCAAGGTTCCCAGACCACAAGAATTTTAATTGCCATAGCATATAAAGACTTCTTAGTTGAAGAGTGTGTAACAGAAGGCCTATTTAGTTATGTTTACTTTAGGCAGTGTAGCAATTAAGATTTCTGTGTACAGGAGCTATTCAGTGTAGGGTTTTTTTTCATTTAAAATTGACAGGGTTTTAAAGGCAGAACTACCTTCTGCTTTTCTCTAAATCAGTGGAAATGGTTTTCATAAGTATCCCACATGTCTTCCCCTTAGTGGATTAAACCAGTGTTCAATCGACACTGCCACTGCTTAGTATTTAATTTGGTGCTTAGAAGACTAAGAGAGCAATACTAATACTAATACTAATATCTGACAATCGGCATGTGCATTTTTCTATATTAAAGCTCAGCATTATTTCTCCTCTAATACAGATAGAGTACTGTTTCAACTGTGATTATTCCCCTGCTTGGCAGTTATACATTTAAGAAAAAATAAAGACTAACACTTTATTTTTTATTTTTTTTTAAGTCTTCCCAGAACTGTGTGAATTGAGTAAGCCATTTTGCAAATCCCCTTACCATCCTTCATGCATTAGTTATATGAAGGTGATCCATGAATAGAAAAGTACGGTAAGCAGACTGAACCTTCTGGACCTGCCCCTAAAGAAAGATCATCTGAGCATGGACAGCTGCTCAAATGTAGACACCCTTTGCAGATGTCCATGCTCAGTGTGCTCAGACATTAAAGCTAGGGATGCCCTGTGTGTGAAGATAGGAACACTGATAGAAGGTACAGCCCCACTTCCTCCTCTACCTGTGAATCCCCATTATATGATTGGGTGAATGTGTAAAGGTGTAATTCTCAAACAGATTTTATTATGAAGTTTTAGTGAGCCTCTCCACTCCCTCCATCCCAAAGTGTAGAATGTATAGAATATGGGGGGGGGGGGGATACATGAACTTATTTAGCTGAATTTGCCCTGGGTGCACACCTCAGCTGTTTGTTGTAAAAATTTCCATACTAGCAAGACAGACACTAGTGATGCTAATATTAAAATCTACTGAGGCTTGTGATTCTCTTGATGTCTTTTGAATTCCTTTTTACTACGAATGTAGCACTGTGAAATTTATTTTTGTGTGTGTGTATGTGTTTAAAAGTATTTCTACTGCACAGACACAAAAAATTAATTTCATTTGTCCCATGGATTTTATTGGCACCTCAGAAGTATCCTCATAGTTTCCTACTGTGCAGTAATTGAATTTTTGAAATATGAGTTTGCCCTCTGTTGGAAAAAGTAAGATGAGATTTGCAGCCTTTCATAGTATTATCTACCTTAAGACTTCTCTATTTTAGATGGGAACAAAAGGCACAGATGGATTGCAACCATAAATATGTGCAATATCCAAACTATGTCTATCCCAGATAGTACAATGTTGTTTGATTCCTGTCTTGTAGTTCTGATTTATTTGTAACCCAAGTCTTATGTAATGAAATGTGCATAACAAAATGCCTATATGCTCAGGAAAAAAATTAATTTTCATGCTGAACATAGCACACAACTATGTATGTGAGTCTCCCCCCCCAAAAAAAAAGCTTTCTTTGTTTTAGGAAAACAGCCATTTATGAAATGGAATTTCCCCTATTTTTCATTTATGTTGCTTGTCTGTGCCTACAAATAAGCTTGTTTATCCCTTTAAAGGTCAGGTGGTGTGGATAACTAACCAGGCTCAGCCAACCTTGATTTTCCTTTGCCAAAAGCTGACCCCAGCTAGCTGCTTTTGTAATCAATGTATCTGAAGTACTCAAGAAACAAGTCAAACAAACCTAAGGTCTGATTGTTATCTCAACTACATTAGTAACATCCTGGCAAAGAAGTTTGCTTGTTGGCAGGATTGTAGGCCTGCCTATTTGTAAAATAGGATATAAAAATCTGAATTTTAGGAACAGGTTGAGAATGCCTTTTTCTTTTCCAACTATTAGAATGCAGTGAGTTGAAATACTAACATTTATAGAAGAGAAGGACTATAGGGGGTGTCAATTTTTAAACTGGGGAAATGTTCAGCTATTTTACTCATTGAATTTTATTTGCTGAACCAGTGTGTTGTACTTGGAGAGCCAGTGTGGTGTAGTCGTTAGAGCCCTGGACTATGAGCTGGGAGACATGGGTTCAAATCCTCACTTGACCATTAAGTTCACTGGGTGGTCTTTGGTCAGCTGTGAAAAGGTGGGATATAAATGCAGTAAATAAATACTATCAGTCCTAGCTAGAATGTCCAGTGGTCAGGGGTGATGGGAGCCCATGGCATCTGGAGGGCTGTAGTTCCCCATCCCTAGCTTAAGAAAACCTACTATGAAAAGCTTTCCCAAATCTCTAATATAGTTTAATATTACTGAGCATTCAGGAAACTAAAACAACAGCACACATTATTAAATACATAATGGTGCCTTTAATACATATACTAATAAATATATACTTACATCAGTACCTCCCCCTTCTGACACACCTCCCCACCCAGGACTGACTGCCTCTCACCCACTGCCCAAACAAACTCACATATCCCGCCCCCCGAATTTTACAACAAAGAGGAGTTCTAGAAGCTGCTGACATCATCCTTGTCTCTCACTCTAGGTTTGCTTTCATGGAGAGGCAGGCATCCTTGGGCTGCCCGCAGCACTCAAATCAGCCATACAACACACACCAATCCCAGGCTACAGCACATCTGGTTTAGTGAGTTTTCCAAGGAGTCCAAAGGATGGCACTCACAGCTCTTTCTCTGGCCTTTGTACATAATCTCTTTTCTGGCTGCTTTGCTGTCCCTACAGCAGGGGTTGCTTTTTCATATCTATAGTATTAAAGTGATAATTAGTTGTGTTGATCCCCAAAAGCTAGGGGTACAAAACAAGCATAGCATCTATTTGTGTCTAGTACAGGTCCTCAGGATTTGACCCTACTTCTGCACATAGCTCCCTTCGGAACGAACTTTTGATGACACAATCTGTAAAGCTGCATGCTTAGGCATAAACCAAATGAAGCTGATTTGGAATATTTAGTACAGACCTTCTGGAAGACTACTGCTTTAAGATTCCTGTATAACCAGAGCTATTCAGCATACATTTTCCTCTCTTTTAATTGGACAGAACTACCTTTTACCAGAAAAGCTCACTACACCTTATTGTCAATGAAAGAGCAGAATGTGAGTTGAAATTTTTAAGCAGCCTGCAGCTCAAGAACTCAGAAACATTAGAGCATACACAAGCATCACATTTTTCTCCTCTGTGGGTATATGGTTCCCCCCCCCCCTTTTACTTACCTCACTTTTCCCTGGTGAATGAGGTAATCTCTACATTATAAATTTGTAAAGGCCTTTAGGAGCCTCTGATATGCAAGATGCTTGATAAGTAGAAGGTAATAATGTTTCACTTTGGACTTTTGCCTTCCTGGATAAGTGAGCTGTTTCAGAGTGTATGGTACTCCTTTTTACACAGCTCCAAGTTGCGCATAAATATTGTGATCCAGGTAAATTAATGTGGATTTTTTCCTAGGCTAGGCTAGGCATGTGTTTGTATTTAGGTCTCTGCTATGGGGTACCCTTTATCGGGGCCATGACCTCCGATCGCTTTGTAGTTCTTGTGACTTAATGTAAGTACTTTTTATATCAAGTACCTATAATATTCCCATATAATCAATGAGACTTTAGAGTGTTTGGACATGCCTGGATCACAATAATTTTTACATTAGCACTAGTGATGGACAGTCCACAGAACCCCAAGCTCAACACATAGTTAATTAGTTTTTCTCCACCATTCTTGGAGACACAGAATGTTGGTTGTCCAAGTCTCACCACAATACGTGCCTTCTTTAAGGGAGGACCCGATTTCTCATTTTTCCAGTTTTAAATTTTTTTTTTTAAAAAAAACCCCTTTCAAAAATTCACCAGCGTTTTAGTGAGATTTTTTCCTAGTAAGCATATATTTATATGCAATTTTGGCTAATGAGCATTATTGAAAGCAATTTTCTCTTATAGTTAATGTATGTGGTGAATGTAATGCAAGCTGGACTCAAACTTCAGAAGCTGTTTTGGCTTGGCTCATATTAGAGGCAGAATTTCCAAACTGAGATATTTTGGCGCCTGAGCTCTCCTAATTCTGAATCTGTTATATCACTGATTTGAATACCGCACATTTTTTTAGTATATGTCATATGAGACAAGACTGATTAATTTAGTTATGGTAATGCATTTTTGTCTGTATAAAGGTTTTAGCCAGAAAGTGGGGTCATGACTTTCATTTTTTTATGAATATTGCTTCCAGATAATTACTTCTGATATCTGCCACTCCTGTCCCTCACTGTTACAGTGAACATGTGGAATTTCTAACATTAAAATGAGACTGTGGGCTGTGAAATAAGGCATCAGCCTGCCCTCAACTGATCAGTAGTGCTGAAGCCACTTGTTAAATTGTTTAAATGTGAATCTTTTATATATTAAGAGAAACCAGGAAAAGGCCCTATCCTTGCACTGGAAATTGCTAAGATACGGACTGTGAGGGTGACTACTGAGATATTTGCAGTCTGTGAATTACCACTGGAATATGAAACAATTCACAAGCACAGAAAGCAAAGATCTCTTTTTGCTGATCTGTCTTATTTTATAAAATATAGCTACACATGTCACTAGACATTTGCTTAATTTCTCGCTTAATTGGGTAAAAAAGAATAAAATGTATTCCACAAATTCCACAGCTGTGTCCCAGGGGTGTGCTGTCTGGCTTCTCTGGTGTTTGTCCAGGCAGCTCGGCAGAGGCAGTACATGAAACAGAAAGATCAGGCAAGATTTGCTTTGACATGTTGCTGCTGATCCCACCCGTCTCAGAAGCACAATAGTGGATCAGTCTTAGGAACACTCCCAGTAAGTCTGGTTCAGTCTCCACTCTAGTGAAATGGGTCAAGGGCAAGAAAAAAGTTTCACAGGTATAAAATGAAGGGCAAAAATGTAAAGGAAAACTGTAATTATTTTCACAATGGACTGGTGTTGTTTATAGGAATCTGTTTGGTGACTCAGCTTATTAGGATAGGCTTTGCATAGCTTTCAAAACACTGGTGTTCACATACTTGCCTTCTTCCTTAAATGCACCTGAAGTTAACAATTATATTGCTTTTTTGTTAAACACTTCCATAAATTTGGGTAGTGCAAGTGCTAATTCTCACTAACCCCACAGAAAGATCATTTGTAATAATAATAATAAGAATTTATTATTTATACCCCGCCCATCTGGCTGGGCTTCCCCAGCCACTCTGGGCGGCTTCCAAAAAAATATTAAAATACTGTAAGACATCAAACATTAAAAGCTTCCCTAAACAGGGCGGCCTTCAGATGTCTTCTAAAAGTCTGGTAGTTGTTGTTCTCTTTGACATCTGGTGGGAGGGCGTTCCACAGGGAGGGCGCCACTACCGAGAAGGCCCTTTGTATTTGCATTGTACATAATTTTTCAGTTTAAAAAACAACAAACCCAAATCCAATTCTGTCCATGCGAACAGAATCTATAATGTAGAATCTATAATAAATCTGCAAATGGAAAGCTCTTGAGATTTATTTTTAAGGGCTAGGATATGGCACCATCAGTCAGGGTCACATCAGCTGTGCTAAATCTCCCACGGCGACCATATACTTCAGATGCAGCTCTTATATTCCAAATCTTGTGACACAAAACAATCAAATGAATATGGATCTATTGTTTACCTGAATTGCTGGTGCCTTTATTGACTTTTCCTATAAAAATGTGGTGATCAGTACAGTTCTGCCATCTGACTGAGGAATGTGGTACCTCTGGTCTATGAATACTAACACTGAAATTCAGGCATGCTGAGTTGCCTCCAACATGCCACCCCAACCCAGCCAGGCTGTCTCTGCCTGCCAACCCCCACCTCCTCAACGCCAGCTTCCTTACCTTTGCTGCATTGCTGGTGGAGGACGTTTTTAGGAGGGGGACTCCTTGAAAATATGGGGGCTGGCCCCCATGGCCCCCCCATAGCCAGTGCTGGAATTAAACTTGCATAGTCCATATTCAGAACACACATTTGAATATGGGTTACTTGTACTAATGTCAATATACACCTTCAATGGTATGTACAGAAACCTTTCAGCTGAATACTTCAGGCCTATTCAAATTATTATTCCTTGAAGAAGCAATAGGGAGTTAGAGGTAATGAAGAAAGTGTATGAAACATTTAAAATAATAATAATAATAATAATGCCATTGTTTAAATGAAAACAAAACTAATGACATGGCTGGCTAGAGAGAAAGCCCCTCTCTGCTTGTAACAAATAGTGCCATCATAACATAGCATCAAAATCAAAAGTGGAAATTGATGCACTGATTCAGATTCCTTTAATAATTTATTACTTGTCTATATATCTCTGGTGGATTCATTACAGGAATGAATATGATTCCCTTTGTTAGAAGAGGAAGCCTACGTGAACATCATAATTTGTACATAATATTTTATTCAGAAAGTACCATAATGTGATTGTGTAATTCCAAGTCAACAGAAGAATTAGCCTGTGGTAAACAACGGGGCTATCAGGTGAAAGCCTTTGTAAATGTATCCTCGGAGTGTATGCAGTCTCAGGGATTATGTAAGTGTTCTTTAGTATTACACTGCCAGGTAAAATGCTACACCTACTGCTAAAGAAATCAATTTCCTAGCCACATGGTTCTGAGGTCACCATGTCTTTTGCTTCAATGATAAGTCACCAGGAATTATGGATTTCCAATGCCAGTGTTGATAGCTGCAATGTTCAAGATGGCAAAGAAATACAATACATTGTATCCATTCATAAAAGCATCCTCCAAACTGATCACAACATTAGATAATTACAACAGACAACATGGTTGGCTATCAGATGACACCAAAAAATCACTAGCAGAGCACACCTATACTCATGTTATGCTGAGACCAGAGATACACCACTGCTATGCTGTAGAATGACATGTCCAATACTAGAAGTAAGGCCTTTGTGGGGGGCGGGAATCATATACTGCCATATCTTTGCCAGTAGAATGGCTCTGACCCTGGCTTGTTCCACCAGCATGTCTGGTGTTCAGGTGATGTATCTGGCATGGAGGTTGCATATCAGGTGTCTGTCCGGTGTAGTAGTGCTTATGCTGCAAACATTTAGTTGTTCAGCTGGAGAATCTTGATTATAGAATTGCACCCTAAAGCTCTTCTGCAGTTTCAACAAATAGCAGTTTGGCTTATCTTAAGGTAAAGGTAAAGGGACCCCTGACCGTTAGGTCCAGTCGTGACTGACTCTGGGATTGCGGTGCTCATCTTGCTTTATTGGCCGAGGGAGCCGGCGTACAGTTTCCGGGTCATGTGGCCAACATGACTAAGCCGCTTCTGGCAAACCAGAGCAGCGCACGGAAACACCGTTTACCTTCCCACAGGAGTGGTACCTATTTTATCTACTTGCACTTTGACGTGCTTTCGAATTGCTAGGTTGGCAGGAGCTGGGACCGAGCAACGGGAGCTCACTCTGTCGCGGGGATTTGAACCGCCAACCTTCTGATTGGCAAGCCCTAGGCTCTGTGGTTTAACCCACAGTGCCACCCACGTCCTCTTGGCTTATCTTACCCCCCATTATATGAATGCTGAAAGACCAATAAGGATTATAAACCCCACATTATTATTGGGGTGCATATGGCAGCTGAGACTGAAAAATAGTGCCTTGCCTAAGGTTATCAGGTGAGCTCACACATGCACCCTACTTTTTCTCCCCACAAAGATACTTGTGCATTTAGCATGCATATATACCTTGTTTGTAGGCTCTTTAATTGCCTAGACTAGAGCAATTTTCACACAGTGTGTGGAACCAGAGACTTGGCTTAAAATATAGGTGCTCCTGACTTATGAAAGGTTTAGTGCCTTCTCTAGGTTGGACAAGAAAGACCCTTCTCTGAAATTATGGAAAGATATTGCCCATGCAGACACAACAAAGTTATATGGACCAATGGTCAAACTTATTATAAGGTGATTTATAATGTTAGATTTTCAAGGAAGGGGACAATGGCCACTCCTCTCCTTCTTTAATGGAATCTTTGATGCAGCTTTCAGAGGCAAATAAAATTCTACATATACATTGGGCATCAAGATTTATTTGAACCAAAAGATAGCCTCCAAAGCTAATGACAATTTCAAGCCAAATATGTATGTTTTCCCTATTAAAAATATGACAAAAATGTAGAAGGGGGTTTTCAGATAATATCCATGGACCTTATACATATATCTGATTCTATGAATTACATGCCCTAAAAAAAAGTTACCCTAAAATATGTATACATTATTCAACAATTCCTCATGATGATGTGACAGTCTGGGAACTGGATCTGGGTGGACTTTGCGGTTTCTATCTGTATTACATTTCAACCTTGTTTAAGCAAACTATGTGCTGCAATGTTTCTTGATGCATTCCAGAACTGTAGGAGAGGAATCCATATTGGCATCTTGTCAATCTCATTGCATTGTAGTTTGAACACTTGGGTCATGTAGATATAAAAAATGAAGAATATTCAACTGTTGTTTGCCTCTCTTGAAGAAAACGAGTTAGTTATACTATGGTCATGTGGAAGAGGGACTTCTTTTTCCAGTTCTCTAATCCAGTCCTAGTACAAGATCCAGTCCTAGCATATCCAGTCCTACCTCCCTGAGGTAGGTGGGAACACTTCTCCTCTCCCTGCTGCAGCCTGCCCACCTTCTCTTTTCATGATGCCAGAAGTGTCTCCCCTTCACCCTTCACCCCCTCGCTTACTTAAAAAAAACTTTTTTCATAGTTATCACATTAACAGCAGTGCTCGCAATTTCTCTCCCACAGTGAAAAAGGGTGCTGTGACAAGCTGCCATGGTGGCCCAGGTATTAATAAAACTACAGATCACAGGGTTATTTGGGGAAATACAGTGCTTTAAATGTAAGGTGTGGATGTGGCCTATTCATAGACAAGCATAGATTCTCCTGCTCCTTTAAAAAGAAAATATATTCTGATCTAATAATCTAGAATTTGAAGGAACATTCTGTTGCTACTGATACTCATTCAGCTGAGCCAAACTTTAGAATTCAAGTCTATAGGTTTCCTGTAAATGTACAGTCTTAGAACTGGCAGAAATCTGAACTCATTTTAAAGAAAAAAGATGGTTTATTGATCCTTTCTCCTTGAAAAGATACCTTTTGACAACATAAACATATTGATATGGCTGAAAGCTAAGAATTGATTCTTTATTAAGATTGTGAATCCTCTACTCTATATAATGGAGTAATGCTAGCTTTTAGGATCTATGGACTATCCTACAGGTGCTTTCTGGAGAATCCCAAAACAAAAATACTCCAGGTCAGTGACAGAGAACCTGTGGCCCTTTGAATGTTATTCAACTACAACTCCCATCATCATCACCATTGGTCATGCTGGCTGGAGCTGATGGGAACTGCAGACCAACAACATCTGCAGAGCCACAGGTTACCACACAAATATCAAACTATTCCAGTTTATTGCTATCTATGGTCTTATTTTCATTCATATTCAGCTTCATGAATCAGCAATAGGCTGGTCACTTTTTCTTGCCGGTGTGACTACAAAAGTGGAAGCTTGATTTGCACTTGAAAAATCCTTGTATAGCATTGAGGCCTCTCAGTCTAGAGTGTGTCCTGGCCCAAGTTCTGTCACAACCGCAACTAACCAGGCTGCTAGGCCAGCTTGGTAACCCATTCCAGGCGGAAGTCTGTTGGTCATTATTCATTGGTCCTGCAGCCAAGATTGGTGGTAGATTATAGTCTTTGTGGCTAATAGCCATCAATAGCCTTCTGTATGACTGGAATGTCCAATGGACATATTGAGTCATGCTTGGAGGCTCAAACTGGAGATTAATATTTTTTACTAGGGTTCTTAGGTAGCTAATTTCAGGTGTGTGGTTCCAAGAAAAGCACCAAATATCATAAGATTCATGACAGAACCTTCCTTAAAATTGTAGCAGTTTACACTGACAAACATGTTGGGAACATAAATAAATAAATAAATAATCTGTGCATGAACTGTTGAGGAAGACTTTTTAAAATCTAAAAAAACCCAAATTCAATATCTCAACAGGCTTTTCATGATTAAATTAGTAACATACAAGAGGCTAAGACAGACTATGATTCATTGAGGTATATTCTTATTAACTTACAGAAATTCAAGTTAACTTGCACTGCCTCTTCTTAACCAGAAAATTTTTAGCTAGCCAACAAATTATTTGATTTCCTCCTTGTGTAAAAATGCCCGCAGCTTCCTTTTGAACTGATTAATTGTGTGCACGTCTACACATTTATTTAATTATGTGTAAAGCGATCCCACTTATTTCTGATATTTGAATCGGCTTACACAACTTTTTCTGGTAGTATGGCAAGATGCGATGGGCCACTGATACAATCATATCTGAGTGCCCTTTCAATGCTGCAGAGATCAAGCTGCACCTGACCTGCAGGCAATGAAACAGACATAGGATTTCTTGTGAAGGTGACCATACTCTAGAGCACACAATCATGTCTAGTGCATGATGGTGAAGGCAGCTTTTCGGCCTCACAAGTAGCCATCCAACAGAGTTTTTTTGGGGCAGCCCAGAAATTATTTACGTAATTTCGGCACATGGTACTGTACAACCCTCAGAGGCCTGCTATGACAAAATTGCATTGTATTATGGGGTGAGTCAGTGCTATTTTACATCAATATGAAGTAATTGGGTTACAGTCTTTAGGAGATTTGGAGCATTGTATCCTCAACATGGGGACGCGGGTGGCGCTGTGGGTAAAAGCCTCAGTGCCTAGGGCTTGCCGATCGAAAGGTCGGCGGTTCGAATCCCCGCGGCGGGGTGCGCTCCCGTTGTTCGGTCCCAGCGCCTGCCAACCTAGCACTTCAAAAGCACCTCCGGGTGCAAGTAGATAAATAGGGACCGCTTTCTAGCGGGAAGGTAAATAGTGTTTCCGTGTGCGGCTCTGGCTCGCCAGAGCAGCGATGTCACGCTGGCCACGTGACCCGGAAGTGTCTCCGGACAGCGCTGGCCCTCGGCCTCTTAAGTGAGATGGGCGCACAACCCCAGAGTCTGGCAAGACTGGCCTGTACGGGCAGGGGTACCTTTACCTTTACCTTTACCTATCCTCAACATGCTGATGTTGCCCAGCTCTTTTCCCCGGTTATGTCTGAATCAGATGAGCCTGTATAGACCATGAACCAGTGTCTGGATGCAATAATGGGCTGGATAAAGGCCAGTCAACTGAAATTGAATCTTGGCAAGACAGAGGTGTTTCCAAAGTCTGGGAGCTGAGTTGCATGCCTGTCCTGAATGGTGTTGCAGTCCCGAGGAACAGACACACAGTATGGGAGTGCTCCTTGATTTGTCTTTGTTCCTGGAAGTCCCAATACCCTTTACCAGCTTTGGCTTGCACACCACTTATACCCATACCTGGAGTGGAAAAGCCTGGCCATGTGATCCGCACATTGGTAACTTCTAGAATAGACTACTGTGAGGCTTCCCTGAAGGGTGATCTGGAAGCTGCAGCCTGTGCAGCATGCTACAGTGATATTACTTAGTGGAGTGTCCCATCAGACACACATTGCACCTCTCTAAAGGAACTGCACTCAACAACTTTAATTTGGCCTGGTAGCATACTGGCAGACAGTGCAGTTCTCAAAACGGGATGGGCTGGATTAAGGTATAGTAACCATTTCAATAAGGACGTGGTTGGCGCTGTGGTGTAAACCACTGAGCCTTGGGATTGCCCCGCGATGGGGTGAGCTCCCATCGCTCGGCCTCAGCTCCTGCCAACCTAGCAGTTCAAAAGCACGTCAAAGTGCAAGTAGAAAAATAGGTACCACTCCAACGGGAAGGTAAATAGCGTTTCCGTGCACTGCTCTGGCTTCACCAGAAGTGGCTTAGTCATGCTGGCCACATGACCCGGAAAAACTGTCTGCAGACAAACATCAGCTCCCTCGGCCAGTAAAGCGAGATGAATGCCACAACCCCAGAGTCGTTCGCTACTGGACTTAACTGTCAGGGGTCCTTTACCTTTAACCATTTCAATAAACTCAACAATTGCACCCTGATCTGACTGCTCCCCCACACAAAAATGTCATCCAAATATAGAGAAGACTCGGCTACTACCTTTCCTCTAACATACTAGCGTAAGGTGCACGCACACACACACACATGCGTGTGCTACCTTCCTTTTGTCTCAGATAGCAAAATGTCTTGAGCTGGTCATGTCCAGAATTGGCATGCAAACTTTTCCTATAACCCATTCTAAATGTCAGGCAAGCACATGAAGTAGATGCTACAGGAATTTGGCTTCTTGTGCCCTCCAAATAGATGTGCTAGATTAGAGGTAGGAAGAACCTCAAGCTCCACCAACTTGAGCCAAGTAACATCAGATTGGAGCACTTCCTGGTTTTGGGTGAGATTCAATCACATACCAGCAAATTCAGGCTGCACATTTAAAGTTGATTTCTAGCTCTTGTGAAGCAAGCCTCCTTCCCCCAAAAGACTGGAGTTTTTGCAATAGAGAAGCATGAGAAAAAAGTGGACTGGAAAGTGTGGGATAACATTTGCTTGATGCAATATCACCTAATCTCTCCATAAACAAATCAGGATGAATATTCAATAAACATCCAATCTCATCTAATCTCTTTATAAATGAATCAGGATAAATGCTTATTAAATAGGTCATTTGGAGGTGACCTTGGACTTGCACCTTTGAAATTAAAGAACAAAGTTCTTATGAGTACAGGCTTAGCACAGTAAAATGTTTTCAGTGCCGAAATGAAGCTCCAGTAAAAAATCCACTACTGGTTTCCTCCCCAAGTTTTCTTTGTTTAGCACCCTAAAAATATTTTTGTTGTTCCTATTATTATTATTTTTTTAAAAAAAGAAGTCACAAACTTGTCTTTTGGCAATCAACACCAAATCACCAAAGTAGATCCTGGAAAAAAGTAGATTCACTGAAGAAGAAAAAAGACATGAAAAAGCTCTATATCAACCCAAAATTCATCACAGAATTGGCAAAGGAGGTTTGAATGGTATTGTATAACTTTGTCTCAGAGCAACAGAATTATCTTCCTGTTTCCCTGTTTCCTCTAATATGTATGCTACAATTTTTAGCTCTTTCTAAATAAAAAAGAAGACATAAATTGTAATTTTATCTTCAAATACTTTAATATGATAATCTCCCTAAACCGATTAAATTGGTTATATATACACTCACTCTGATTGCAACCTCATCATAACATCTATTACAAAGTCTACAATGCTTTTATTTTTGTTGGTGGTTCACATATTGAATTATAAAGCAATCATGAAACCAGGGAGAAACACAATCAGCTTTATTTCCTCTGTCTAATATGATATAATGTTCTTCTAGGTAACTTAAACTGCCAATTACACCTTCTCTTTGGACTTCGTGGTATTTTTATTTTTCTATATTATTTGCAGTTCATAATCTTTCCTCTAAGCTGACCAGATATCCATTAGACTCAGGTTTAAATTCTGGAAACATCCATACCAATAAGTTGTAGCCACATAACAATACTTCATATATCTCTTTCCCTTTGTAAAAGTGGGTAATAGGTCCCTTACCAGGCTGACTACTCAAAACTATATGCTTGTATCTTCTCACATCCCAGTCCACAGTTTTGGATTATAATGACTAGCATTACATACACTCCGCATTTGTGGCCACTCATAGATAGATGAAAAAAGTTATTCAAATATGGTTACATGTAAAATTATTTTACCTAAAACCATAATAAGACCACCATCCCACACCCTTTTGCAGATATTTTTTTGATTTCTGAAAGAGCAACTGCTGAATTTATCCACTATCCATGTGGCACTTAAATTGAGTTGTTGGCAAATAGAATCATTTCCACGTCTTCCTCAAAGAATCTCTCTCTTAGTTCAGGACCTGATAATGTTCTTTTCAGTCTTTTTGATAAAGTTGCTGTGAAGATTTTTACAGTACAGTTTATTTTTTCTTTCTCTCCCAACACTTGAGCAAAGGCAATGAATCAAAATCAGGAGCAGCATCCATTTCTCTCCCTGCTCCACCAAATGCATGCACTTCTTAGAGCTGTGAACATGGAACAGGATCTTCAGAGGAGAGCCATTCCAGCTTCTACAATCAGCCCCAAATTATTCTGGACAAACTGGCATATGGCTGGCTTTGATCTTGAATGGGAAATTTGTCCTCTTTGTCAGAGTGATCCACATTCAAAATCAAACAATACTGCTAGTACCAATACTACTTATCACCATCATTATCCCACATTTTATGGAAATGTGGTTTAACAATGGACATACTTAAACAATTTCTAAAAGTAAAACAACTTGGAACCACAAAAGCAAATGTGTACAATTCACACCAAGATACAACAGAAAAATGCAACATATTGAAATATCATAAAAATCTGGTTAATATTACAAAAATAAACACATAATATAAACACCAAAATCATTCACATTCACATTTATACTATAAAAAATCAGTCTAAACACACAATTCCAACACACCAAACCACTCAACCATCACTCTCCATATACCCACAACATCCACTCAATTCTCACTTCAATAAAACACAAAGGGAATTCCTTGAATGCTCGATCAGGGATGGGGAACATCTAGACTAGATTACAACTCCACTTATCTTTGACCGATGGCTATGCTGGCTGGCTTTGATGAAATTGGACTCCCAACAACATATGGACAGCCAAAGCTTTCTCACCCTTGACTTTTGTTTTAAGGACTGTCTGTCTGGTGGAGCAGCAGGTATACTTTTGGTATCAACAGCAGTAAAGATAACTTTCATGTGTTCACTATATCTCAGCTTATTTAATACAAGTTCAATCTTGCATCATGAATATATTTCAGATATTACTGTTCTGTGCTGAGGTGTCCTTCTCTTGGCAAGGATTACTAATTGCATGCAAGAGTCACCTAAATTAATCTGTTTGGAGAAAATAAGATTTGAGCTAAAATCAATTATTTCACAGTAGGACACACAACAGTGGCAATTGTAGATGCTTAATGAGGGACAGTATTAAGCTAATGACAAAGGAACTTACTTGGTGACCCAATGGTTCAGTACTAATGAGTCTTAGAGCATCATTGGTTCCTAAGTGCTCCCCATCAAAACAGAGAGATAGCAATTTTACACACAGCATATGTTTTATGAGCTTTGTACACTATGTTCCATTGGGCAGAAGGCAACCTCAGCCTTATGATAACTGTAATGAAATACTTCTTTGCATATACATTTAACCATCAGCTGCCTTCTCTGCATGTACACAACTTGGCTTAGTCCTTCCTTTGCATCCCTGTGTGCTGTTTACCTACCTTCCCTATAACTGGGTCATTTTATCAAGTCATTATTTCCTGAATGTTCTCCTTTTCACCATCAGAAACTTAAGGGATTCAATGGCTGTTGAATCTGAAGTGGCAAAACCTGGATGGTTTTATTCAGCTTTTATTTATAAAGTGTGTAAAATCTTTTAAAAAGCAGAGACTCAACGCTTTTAATTTTTATTGCCTCTTGTCTCCAACCTCTGCCAGTTTTTTCATCACCATACAGAGGGTCTTTTGTAGACTAATGATGTTGAAAAACACACCAGTATATAACTAAATCTATTTATACATTCATTTAAATGTACATTATAGCCAAGGTTAATTAACCCCAAAGCCCACATCCTTCTATTTCTGATAAGATATAACATTACGATTTCGTGAAACGTAGATTCCACTGTCCTTTTCTCAAGAATGTGCATGTTACTTTGCTGCACTGGTAATTTTCTAGTTAGGTAACTAGTTTTGTTAGTCTTGTTTTGCTTGCCAAAAATTTTCCATTTTATACATGAGCAGCAACAACAAAAACCTATGGCGATGAGGATCTGGTTCTGTAGTAACAGAGAAAGCATACTGTCTGTTTGCAGGCTCACTACCTGTCTGCTTTTAAAAAACTGGATAAGGATGAAAGCCTGTCTTTCATTTATGTGAGCTGACAGGCTGTAGAAGTGGTGGAAACTTCACTATGGAGGAGCCTATCAATTTCAACTTCTCATTGTTTCAATCTTAAGTTCAGTGCACTGCATTTCTGCATCATTATACAATTACAAAAAAAGTCCCCACAAATATTTGTCAGAATTTTAGTGTGCATTTCTAATAACAGGGACATTTTAAAATGCCATGGTGCCCAATGCACACTTTTTATAGGCATTCCCCCCCCAATAAAATGCTAATAATCACATTTTTATGCACACTTTACCCTAATGTACACATTTCTTTGTGGGAGTACTGTGCCACAAAATTCGGATATGTTCAAGTTGTGAAGAGTAGCTGAGTTTTGGTTTGCTTATTGCTTCACAAAGTGTAAATCAGCTTGGCTTACATTAAAACCCAAACCATCCCTACTTGCTACACTAGCAGAATGTCAGATATGTCACCATGGCAAATACAGTGGCAGAACACCTCAGAAACGCTGTCAGAATTTGCTGCTGGTGTCACCATTGCACTGGCAAAGATATGGCACTGGAACAGCGGGAGCAAAGCACTGAGGAAGTGGGTGGCACAGGGAAAAGACTTACTGTGTATCCAGTATCCCTTCATTCTGCAGCCACACACTTGTCAATGGTGCAGTGATGGCTGTTCATAATCATGTGGCCTTGGCTCATAACGGCACTTATATCCATTATATCAACTCAGGAGACATTTGATCCATATCTGCTCCCCAAAAGTAAGCATCTTTGCAGAGTTGGCCTAACATGCCTTATTGCTTTCTGATCTCTTGCCCCAACTCTCTTTTTACAGAATGTAAGTTAAATTCACATTAACTGCTGGTTAAAGTGTTAGTGACATTCACATTCCCCTGAACATTGGGAGAGATTTTGAAAAGCATTTGGTCCAGGGTTCATGCAGTGCATTCTCAGCATAGTATCCTGCCTAACATCTGTTTGAAATCAGTGGGAGTACTTGCTTTTGGAAGAAGCAGCAGAGAGGATTTGTTTAAACCAAGACTTGAAAAGGTTGATATATACTTTTTGATATATATCAACAAAAGGTTGATATATACTTCTACCAGATAAAAACATGTGCATCCCTTCTTAAGATTCCTTTAAACCCACATAACTAAAAATATGTGGCCCAGGTGTTTGTAGGGAGAAAAAATACAACTATGCAATGTGTCAACAAGGAGATGGAGGAAACCTAGGAAATGGGCTCAGGGGAAGAAAAAACCCAATTCTAGGCCTCCACCTATCTTAGATTGCAATCTTATACAAAGTCTCCAGGGAGTAGGTCCCATTCCATTTATGTCCCGTCCCCCCCCCCAAATGTATCTCATCTATGGTTTGTGTAGAGACTATGATGTACCGTATGTCATTGATTCCACAATCTCAGTCTTGTAATGAAATCTGTCACAGGGACATCAAATTGCTCACAAAGGTGGAGAGTTCATTCCCTTCATCTTTCCCAGCAGCGACAAGTTGTTGGTTTTTCATTGGTGTTTCTTCTTTTTTTCTTTTTTCTTTGCTATTAATGTTTGCATACTTTGCAGTACTGCCCAACCGCCAGTGTTTTTCCATCTGCATACCATATTTCGCCTTCAGAATTTATAGTCATGCCCTGAAAGAGACAGCAAAAATCTTTAAATGATCCGAACTTCATAGAAACAGGCAACACAAACAACACTCTGAAAGATTTTGATCACATAAGTAATTTACATCTTTTAAGCATTTAGTATTCAAAGCACCCCAGGGACCAGATTCAAAGGACATCAAAGTAAAGGATTCCGTAACTTCATTTGGCCTGCACTGAACCTACATTTCATATAAGCATTTCTTGCAGGTAGAAAAAAACAGACAGGGGGATGGTTTATGTTTTTACTTCTACTTATGCCAACACAGGAAAGTAATTTCTACATGGGAGCAATGGTCATGATGCTGATATTATCCCACCAAAAGCCTTTCAAAGGAGAAATGCCATCCAGTCCCAACATATAGTGTAGTATGCTGAAGGAAAACCAGGGGGTACCCAAACATTACTTTGTTTTTCTACAACAGCTTCTGCAAGTGAAGCTTCTCAATAATTTCCTTACAAAAGTGAGAATGGAAATGAAAATCATGAGTATTTAATCTTGCATGCGGAGAACGTGTTAAGAATTTGTTTGTTTGAAAGGTTCCTACTCAGAATTTCAGTCAAATGATTCTCAATGTTGCTTATAGGAATCAGGACATATAACAAAAAACTCAGCAAACCAAAGTCACACATAGGCATACATGCATAAGCCACCACCCCTGAGCACTCTGGCTGATGAACGGGGCCAGAGCATGCTTCCCTTCAGATCTGCAGTCCTAGGGCAACTAGCAGTTGGACTGAAGTGTTATTTCTGGTAGAGAGCAGGGAAAGCAAACGCCTTCTCTGGATGATGGGCTGAACTGGGCTGATCTTCTTGCCATGATGTCCTTCCTGGGAGGGAGGGGGTGTGGCCCCTTTGATCCAGCGGCAGAGGCCAGAGTGTACTTCCATTCTGCTCTCCAGTTCTAGCACAACTCATTACTCATTGTTGCATTATACCCCTCTTTTCCATAAAACCAAACCAAACCAAACCAAACCAAACCATAAACAAGTTCTATTTTGGGGGTAGGGGAATGCCTTTTCTTGCAATTCTGTTCGTTCATATCAGATGCATTTGAAGCCCACGGCTTCCTGCTTTCTTGTGGCTGTATTTTATCCTATTGTGGATGTGGGAAGCAATTTCCATTTTCTCTCCACCGCCACCCATGATCCTATGTCTCACACATTTCTTCCGGTTGTTGACTTTATTTACAAGCGGTTATGTGTCCTTACTGAGAGATAGTGCATTTGATATATAAAGCACTGCATGTCCTAAGAGTTTTAGCAAACTTCTTTTCCTTCTCCTTAAAGGGTAATATGTGAATAAATTGTTAACAGGACTGTTTGCTATTTCGTCAATTAATCCAGGCTGTCTGTTCTGAAAGCACATGGTGGATCTTGCTTGTGCAATCTCATTATTGCAGAAATGCTTCTTCTGCTATCCCCCAGGACACAAGCCAGTGAGGGGTAAAGATACTCATATTCTCATGGAGGATAACCTTTCTTGGCATGTCATTCTAACCTCCCTTGGTTCTCAGCAATGACTACAGGATCTTTTTGTTACACCACAGAGGTTTTAATTATGCAGTCAGACAAAGCATGTCCACCAGCTTTCTGATCCCGACTGGCACTCCTCTTATTTCCTTATGTCATCTGTTGCCAGGAGCCTAACATGATTTTTTAATTCAACCTAAGCATCTTCTTTAAAAGGCATTTAAGATCTGGTCCTGATAGTTTATTTATGTGTTTGTTTGTTCCAGAATTTATAAACTGCTCTACATTTATATGATATACAGAAATATAATATAAAATATAACACAAATAAGAAAACAATATTAAAAACATTTTGTGTATTTGTAAATAAAAAGTGAACAAGATATAGTAATGGGCGGTGCTGTTTTTCTAGGAAAAGAGGTGCCAGAACTCACTACGAACACCTCCCTTGTTCTCTTATAATGGCAGCGGTGCCTACTTGAGAGGTGCCAGAACTGAGCTTCAATGAGTTCTGGCTGGGGAAAAAATGCTGGTAATTGTTGAATGGTTTATTTAAATATTAAGGTTCATTATTGTTTCACAAGACGTGTATCTCTTTAAAGGCCAGAGTAAATATCATGACCTAGTTTTACAGCTGTGAAGCAGTGTAGCAGGTGCTGTTAAGTTGTGTTAATTAAGCTGCGCTAGCAATTGTGTATAGTATATAAAGAGCAGTGTGTACCTCTCTCAGTTCCCTGGTGAATGGGTTCTACTTCTAGAATTAATGTAAGAGGAGTTTTTGTTTTTGTAATTAAATCCAAGCAAAATATATTTTTGGGTTTATTCATTGTTTCCTGAACATGCGGTCTCCCCAGCATGCTTTCTGCAGCGCAATTAATCTGCTAAATACGCAACATCCATGCACCCCAAGCATGCATTTTAGTCTTTGGTCTACCTAGAACAAGTGTTGTGATCCTGGGGCCTTCTGGATTTTGATAGACTACCATTCTCATGTCACTGGCAAGGCATGTTGGAGTTGATGGGAGTAGGAGTACAACATCTGAGAGCCACCAAAAACAAAAAAAGTAGAAGAAGGTTTGGGAGGGGAGCAGTCTGAAATATGTCTAGGCTACGCAAAAGGCCTGTTCTAATATGAACTACCTATCAACCAATTACATGATCAAAAGAGAAGGGAAATACATTGCATCCCAAAGTATTGCATTTTCTTCTAATAATCACACAATGGCCGCATTCACACTTAATGAGAAACCATGGTTTGTACAACAAACCATGGCTTTCCCCCTCTAAAACCAGGTTTGTTTTTCAGCTTTCCTTGCCTCATGTCTCAGTAGTTTGGGGAGCATGTGGGGTAGAATGGAGTAGTTAAGAGAGACTGTTGAGTTTGGATATAATATCAAACCATGGTTTTAAAAAGCCATAATTCATACAGCAAAAACAAACCATGGCTTCACATTGCGGTATTTTAACAGAAAACAAACCATGGTTAGTCTCCTGGACTGGGTACCAATATTCAGAAAACCACTTTTGGTTAAACAAACCATGCTTTAGGGTTTCTGTGTGAACCAGGCCAATTTATAACACTTGAACAAAGGTCTATAGATTAACTCTCCTATGCACACTTACCTGTGTGTCAAGTCCATTAAATACATTTGAGTTTATTTTCAAGTAAACAGGCATGGGATCAGTTGTGTGAATCATTAATTTGCCAGAAAGATCATCCAGATAATTTTTATTCATGATTTAAAGGATATTATTATTTCTCAGCTGATGGGTCTCAGCTTTAAAGATCGAGTGCTGATACTTTTTCAGCCCATACTTTCCAGAAGCTGTACTCTTGATGAGTAATAACTCACTCTACTTTATTGCCAGAGTAATAAAACTAGAGCTCGCTTCCCTCTTTTACAAACAAAATTAGACAACAGTTTTCCCAGGCTACTAAAAATAAACCATTAGTATTAAGCAGCAGCACTATGCTAGCTGTGCAGACAAAAGAGGAATGCCTTTTGATTAGTGCTGTTTGAAATCACTAACTAGAAAACTTTGTTAAGACTGGTTCCTCTGAAAACAGTAGAATGACAAGCTCTGCTCTGAGCCTCTGAGGTCTGTGTTCTGCTGCTACACTTGGTGTTTCTTGTAATATGGTAACTGGCTGCACCTTGTGACAACAAGGGAGCAAACGTGTGGGTGGTAGGTGGGGGGATGTTGTCATGGTCTTCATTCTTAAGATGCTTCTTCAGTATTGCAGGACTTCTTAAATACTACAGTGGTACCTTGGGTTACATATGCTTTAGGTTACATATGCTTCAGGTTACAGACTCCGCTAACCCAGAAATAGTACCTCGTGTTAAGAACTTTGCTTCAGGATGAGAACAGAAATCGTGCTCCGGTGGCGCAGCAGCAGTGGGAGGCCCCATTAGCTAAAGTGGTGCTTCAGGTTAAGATCATTTTCAGGTTTAGAACAGACCTCCGGAACAAATTAAGTACTTAACCCGAGGCACCACTGTACTGTGTAGAAGATGTGTATTTTAGTCTTAAACCTGTTCAAGTGGCATGGATCCTAGTCCAGAGTATTTCTGGGGCTGAGAATCTTGAACAAAAAGTTGTTCTCACCATCAAATTCCCAGGATTTGTGGGAGAATATTATGGCACCTAAACATAGCCAGTTGACTTCTATTATTTCAACCAAATGAAAGAGATGCACTACATAAAATTTTCTTAAGGACAGTGCAAGTGTCAGACACAGAACCCCAGCAAAGGGGTATTAAAACTTACAACTTTGTTAGCAGCAAATCACTTTCAAAGCCATTTTCAAAGAAAGAAGTTTGGCTTAAGTGTAGCGCAGTGGCAGTCCTCATCACCAGTTACCGGTATTTCTAGGCCAAAAGATGACAAGATAGTCGAATTATCCCTTAACTGGCAGCTTGTGCTTCAGACACATGTTTTCAGATGATAGTGCGTAACTGAGCAACAAGTAGAGAGTACTGTACACAATGCATTTTCAGTGGATTAATATTAATGAGGATTCTGAGAATGTCCAAACAATACTATTTAATGTTGTGTTCTTATTATTGATGTACCCAGGATGAGTTGCGCATTCCTCACTTGGTACTCATCAGCCTTCTATTTTTGGCTTTGGCCTAAAGGAAGTGCTACTGTAATAATGGAGATTGTCTGTTATTCAGGTTCCAGTTAGCCAAAGGCTTTTGAACATAAATCTCTTCTAACGTAAAAGAAAGATGAGAGGTTCAGGAAATATGGGTCCAGACAGAGACATCTCTCTCCAGCCCCAACCCCATAATAGAGAGCTTTTTTATGGTGCTTAAAAAAAAGTTAAGAACTGGTGTGTTTCAGAAGACAATCTTTGCATTTCTTATTTTTTTATATATATTTCTAAATATATCAGATAAATTGTATGTACAGTGTTACCTCGGGTTAAGTACTTAATTCGTTCCGGAGGTCCGTTCTTAACCTGAAACTGTTCTTAACCTGAAGCACCACTTTAGCTAATGGGGCCTCCTGCTGCTGCCGCACCGCCGGAGCACGATTTCTGTTCTCAACCTGAAGTAAAGTTCTTAACCTGAAGCACTATTTCTGGGTTAGTGGAGTCTGTAACCTGAAGTGTATGTAACCTGAAGCGTATGTAATCTGAGGTACCACTGTATTCTTCTACTTAGTGTATGTGTGGGGTTTTGTGACATGGAAAGGTATTTTATTTCTACAAAGTGGGATTGAAAACTGGCTAGGCAAGATTGGTAGCAAATCACCAGGGCAATGAGGACAAGTAGAAAGCTTTGGTAGAGGAATATTTGGGCTGGAAACTATGGATAATCCAAGTCATACCTTTTGGGATTCCAGCAGCATAAAGCATTTTTGCAAGAAACACTTAAATCAGGAATTGGGAATGGTACTCACTCCCTGCAGCACTGGTTGATGATCAATAAAAGCACTTGTACGCTCTTAGGCCATTCTGATAGCCTTTGATATAATTGATCATAAAGTGTATGTGATATAACTCTGGGTGCTTGCAAGAGCTCACAAAATTTCTCTTAAGTGCCTCTAGTCACTCCTGAAAGGAAAACTCTGAGAGATTTCTGAAGTCATCAAGGCTTCCTACAGAGGTTCATTCTGCCACCTCCAGTTCAGTCTACACGTGAAGGCATTGAGCAAAGCCATGCAGACAATTGTACCTCTTGCTTTTCACCTGACCTAGGTGCTGCAGATGCTGAGCCAGTTTACACATGGGTCTCTTTGTTTGCTTAAATAGCAATTGTAGCCCACCTTTTTATCAAGATACTAAAATTGGCTAAAGAGGGTACATGGATAAGGGAGTGTGTATAATAGGACTGTGTGATCAAGAACATTGGCTTCTTAATGATAATTCATCCTGATTTGTTTGCAGGGAAGCTATATGACATTGTGTCAAACCACATCTTCTCCCACACTTTCTACTGTGTTTCCCCAATGCTTTCCTTATTGCAAAAAGCCCACTCTTTGGGGTAAGTAGGTTTGTTGCGCAAGAGCTCTAAGTCAGCTTTAATTGTGCAACCTGAATTTACCAGTATATTATTGAATCTTGCCCCCCCAACCTCCCCCCCCAGCACATAGCAACAGTCTGGAAGCACCCACTGATATGCTGAGAATATGGAGAAATGCAATAAACACAACGTTTACACAATCCAAAGGGCACTTAGTTGAGTTAGACTGACAACTGAAGCTCCATTTTAATTATTCATGACACTTCATTTACTGAAATGTTCTGTGGCATATTTTGTAAATATAATGAAGTCTTTATAATTCACAATCTTACCACAAACACAGCTACCATTTCTTTCCTAAAAGGATTAGAGGCATAATAAATTGTGCACATCAGCAGTTCAACTTCAATAGTTTCTCAGTGAAACCTCAAAATGATCTGCTAGATCTATGATACATAGAAGGGGAGAGTCCAAGGTTTTCATGTTGTCGTGTGTATGAGCCGGTGTTTGGCTGAAAGAGGGAAATAGGAGGGCAGACCCTCCAAGTGTCTCTATTTTACAGGGACATCCCTAATTTAGAGAAGCCATCCCAGTTTCTGATTAGATCCCGGAATGTCCCACTTTTCCTTAGGATGTCCCTATTTTCATTGGAGAAATGTTGGAGGGTATGGAGCTACCTGACCCCAAGCCATCTGAAGGCAATCCTGTATAGGGAAATTTTCTTAATATTTAATGTTTTCTTATGTTGTACCTGTTGTTAGCCGCTCTGAGCCCAGCTTTGGCCCGGGGGGGGGGTACAAATAATTTATTACTACTACTGCCACTACTACTACTACTGTGTTTTTATATATGTTGGAAGCTGTCCAGAGTGGCTGGGGCAACCCAGTAAGATGTGTGGGGTATAAATAGTAAAATTATCATTATGGAATGGGACATCCCTGTTTTCATTGGATAAATGTTGGAGGGCATGGGAGGATGGAGGCACATGCATAAAGCCCCACACAAACAGGTGAGTGTCTGCCGGGGAGAGTGCAGGAGACCCATACAACCCCATGACTCTGTGAAGACTAAGGTGAGCTGGAACTATGTTATCACTTTTGTATCGCCCCCCCCCCCCGCTCCGTTATAACCTCTCACTTCTCAGTTAACCCCAGTATTAGTACCATCCCTATGGAGCCATTTGGAAATCCAGGAAAGCAGAATACAGTGGTACCTTGGTTTATGAACTTAATCCGTTCTGGAAGTCCGTTCTTAAACCAAAACCATTCTTAAACTGAGGCGCGCTTTCCCTAATGAGGCCTCCCGCCACCGGTGCCCTTCCACCATTCGGATTCCGTTCTTAGACCAAGGTAAAGTTCTCAAACCAGGACTATAATTCCGATTTTGTGGAGTTTGTAAACTGAACTGTTCTTAAACCGGACTGTTCTTAAACTGAGGTACCACTGTATTGGTAATACTTGGTTTAACTGCAGGAATTATTTCTCTCTCTCTCTCTCTCTCTCTCTCTCTCTCTCTCTCTCTCTCTCATACTGTTCTTCTAAAAACAAAAAACAAGGCTTTACAAATGCCAGTGATGAAACTATCCCTGCCCTCAGGCTTAAAATCCAAAGTCATGACACAAAAGGAAACTCTGGAGTTTCTTCTTAGTGACATATTTTTTTAGTGACCAGCTGGGATCAAAAGACTGATAGATGGGAAACATACAAGCAGAACCTGAACACATGAGCGCCTCCCTCCATGGTTTCCAGCAACTGGTATTCAGAAGCATTGCTGCTTCTGACCCTGGAGGCAGCACTGAGCACCATTTGAGAGCCATTGGTAGAATGATAGGATACAAATTCAACAAATAAATATAGTTGTCTCTTTGGACATTCCTGTCCCCACCCCCTCAGGTCTCTTTGTTCCATTCTGAAATTGGAAATGGTGCCTTATTCCCATAGCTAGTAATGAAGCACCCTGGCTACATGTGGCCCAAACCGACAATCTCCTATAACTCCAACCTCCAGCTCTTTTTTAAAATGATGAGTTTTCAACATATTGTTTTAACTTATTTATATGTGAATAGTGATAACATAATCTACATTCCTTGGTAGCATATGGCACAAGTATCTAACAGTACATGGCATTATGGTTGGTGTCACTGTACTTAAAGCAAATTTGGTAAGATCTTGATGTTCACTGCAGCAGAGTTTTTTTTAGAAATGTACTTGGATGACTGGATGACAAAGACTTCAGACCATGACCACTTTCATGCATCCACTCAGACATGAACAGACTGGTCTAAAAAGCTTAGTTAATCCCAAATACTTGGCTTTAGTCCACTGGCTTCATTGGGATCAACAGATTTAAAAGAAAGTGCCTCATAGAGGTGCTGAATGGGCTGCTTGTGAGTTTTCAAGACAAGGCCAAATCTCATAGGTCATCATAGCCAAACCACTTAAAACAATCTGTGTGTATATGTGATAGGCAAAGGGTGTATCATTAAAGCTTGAATTCTAAACATTAATACACTTAGATAGCATATGTACCATGTGTATTGATAATTGTATATAAACAACAACATGATTTCAGCCAGGGAAAAAATGATTATTTTTTCAAGCTATTGATTTCCTCTTTCCCAAGGCTCACTGCAAGGTTGTGTTAAAGGAATGAGGTTTTAAAAAAAGGGAAAGAAAGAAAATATGACAGTCCATCAATGCTTGCATTACTAAAAGTGCTTGAGTTGTATCCTGTTTATTCTTCCTTTCAGTGATTCTAAGCCATTGGGTTGACCTTTGCTTATAATTGCAAGCACTGATCTTAATGCCAAGTGAAAGAAATAATTCCTGGTTAACATTTTAGCAAGAATTTGTGGTCAGCTGGTTTGAAAGTGTTTTTGGAAGAGAAGATCTGCAGTGGAGCTCGCATGGCTTTGTTTTAGGCAGGTGGAATGTGGGATGCTAAGCAAGGCTGCCTCTGCTTTGTGGCAGGTGCAGTGCAGAGATAGAAAAACATAGCAAGAGCATATTGGTCAGCACCCTGGGATACCACTGTGGTGAAGAGAGGAATGCTTAGAGCCTTAGACCAACATTTGAAGTGAACTGGTCAAAAAGGTGGCCCTGTGTCCTACTTTAAAGAGCCAGTCCTCTAACTCAGAGGGCAGTCCTCTATTGAAAGGTGTTCTCTGTTTGAAGGGCTGTCCAGTCCAAGTCTATTTTAAAGATAAGAAAGAAGAGAAGTGACCTTGAAGAAGGTAGAGTGGGAGCCTTGAACAGCACTAGAAAGCAGACTGAGTTGGAACACAAGTCGCCTGGTCAGTCACAGTCTGGCCACAGTCTGGCCACCTTCCTTCCCTGTGGCTTCTTCCCACATTGCTCTGTTTGGATGCAGGAGTCATGGGCACAGAGCAATGGCTCAGTGGTTCTGTTAGGGCAGGACTTTCAGGCAGAAGTCCAGGGGACCACACAGTGGAATGAGCAGGACGCTTCCCAAATACAACTGGGTTTGTTTCCAACATTTATGAAATAAGCCAAGTAATACATGTAAAGTCTGCCCCTTTGGGCATTTCACTTCGGAAGGAAGTTGAAGAGCCTAAGAAAGGGTTCTGGGTGTCAAGGCATAAAAGTTTCATTCTAGGCCCAGATGCTGCTGGAGCAAGTTGCCCACTAGGTTCTCTCATCCTTGCTCTGCTGCCCTGTGGACTCTTCCTTAGGTCTGGACCATGACATGAAAGCTGGCTCTGAAGAGCAGGGATTTTTAAAATGCTTGACTTTTTTTAGTGCTGAGTGTACCTAACAATGATGGTGAAAGGACGTACCTATTCTTGGTATCATATAAAAAAAAATACCCATACTGGGAGAGCAAAAGATCCTGAAGGAGCACTTAATCCCCACTGCAGATCACTTTCAATGACCTGTCGTCTTGGTTCAGTCTATTTGCAATTGGGCATCGGGACAAAGTGTTTCTGACTATTAAAAACAAGGAGCAGCAATGAAGATTGTTGTAATCAGCTCAGTTTGTGCTTCCAGTGAGATAGCCTATGTACTAGGGGCTTAGGCAGGAGCAAGCTGTTGGAAGAGTCCTAGAAATAGAAAGGCCTCTGCTTGATGTAAATTGCCTAGCCATGGTGCACAGTCATTGCAACAGTTTGCTTACTGCTGCAGTGACACAGAAGGGGAACGGAGGCTTACGTTTGGCTCCCATGAGGAGCTGTTCCCCAACTTGCTGTCTGTGCACATCTCTTATAAACAAAACTACAACCCACATTTCTAAATTGTGAGGAAGACGTTCAAACCTTTCACATGTATGTAATTTCTTCCTCACAGCTGAATGCAAGTCAATGTTTTTAAAAATGCCAGGATATGTTTGAAATGCTTGGCTGTCGTAACGTTTTAGTTGGCGGCCATGTAGTATTTCATTTGGCTTTGACTCATAGCTCTCCAGAACCAGTAAATGCATCTCAGATAATATGGGGGGAGGGCATGGAGAGGGAATAAGTTCCTTCTTTAGGGTGCAATATATAAGAGAGGATTTTTTAAGCTGGCATTTATAATTTTGAAAAACCCCATAATTTAATGTACACATTTTCAGACCTTCTTGAATGGGACAAGTATGAAAGTTATTGCTGGAGCTAGTATTGCTTGCAAACTTTGTATGCTGGATCAAGGAGATAACAGAACAGTTGGGTTATGTCCCAACTAGCTGTTGGGAGGTGTCGTTCAAATCATTAGAAGGGCGCAAGATGGTGTGAAGGCTGCCCAATCCAATTCCATGCTTTATAGTGAGATATAGTCAGTCCATATTTGCACCTGCCTCCATGGCTTCTATGGGTTTCTAGCAAACAGAAAATGAAGGACCACCCAGGCAGGGCAGAGAAATGTGACAGACAATTAGGCGACAATATAGTGGATGATTCCAATGCACCTAAAAGAAAATATTCAGGGAAATTATATAGCGGTTAAAAGAACACAGCATCATATTTCCTCCATTTGTGGAGCGGCTTCTCCAAGTGGTTTTGTTTCTCAAATGGGTTTTATCTGACAGTACCTGAAACAGCTGAAGCTTCACCTAACAGAGTGGAATTCTATAACTGTGAAGCAATCACCAGTATATCAGTTCTATGTACTATGACTATATGAATATGGAATGGGAAGCAAGGCATTCAAGAGTCTAGACCAGGCATGTCCAAAGTCTGGCCTGCAGCCTGCCCTAACACACGACCGCATATAATTCATCCATTCTGTTGATTATCATAAAACAAAACAAAGACTCCGGAAGCTCAAACTCCTGCTGCACCAATTGGTCGCACAGATATTTCATCTGTGTGAGGTGCTTCTGAACTAACACAGGCATGTCCAAAGTCTGACCCGGGGGCCACTTGTGGGCCACGGGCTGGTTTCAAATGCCCCCCCCCCCGGCAATTTTGAAAAAGCAATCTCTTACGGCCGCCAAGCGCCTGCCCACCAAAACCATTTCCTTTTTGTGGGCTTGTCTCCCCTCTGTGCGGGGGCGTGGTTAGCCCCTGCACCATTAGGGAGTCTCTGGCTGCATCAAATCTGGGCCTTGCATCAAATTTGGCCCTCTTTGAAAAATGTTTGGACTGGTGTAGACGATGATGAAACACAAGCAAGGTGGCTGTCTCTCAATTATGCAGGAACTCCAAACACACATTACTTACCTAAGCCTAGACCAGCAACCTTGAGTTATGTCTGGAAGTGTCAGTAAAGACTCTGGAACAGCTGGTGGAGTAAGTTCAAGGCTGTTTAGCGCCATCTAGTTTCATCAGGAACACTGCTGCTGTGTTTATGGTGTGTTTTATGGTGTGCTTTTTAAAATTGTTATTACCCACTCTTGGATCTCTTGGCAATGAAGGACTGGATATAAATTTCACAAATAAATACAGTGGCCAGCTCTTCACAGCATTTTCACCAGGTGGAAGTGACAGTAGTGTCTGCCATTTTCTAACCTAGGTAAGTTCCGGATAAACTGGTGGCTCCAAGACCATCTTGAACGGCAAAAGCTCTGTGACTATATTAGGTGAACTGCGTCATTGATGTCCTTTTCTTCTGTCTGCCTCTGCAGATTATTATTACTTCAGTGTTGTGTGGGCTGAGCCCTACATCATAGCCAGACACAGAGGAAGCTCTGAGATTGCACAACCCAAGGCAGATTAATAGGGAAGGTTATGGCAATGCCCCCTCTCCCTGAGCAAAATAGGTAGCAGATTCACCATGGAAAGTGTAGGAGGATGGCTCAGTTCTCCGGAAGAGACAAAGCAGACTTAGCAAGTTGGATTGCACTAAGCACAAGCTGAATAGGCTGCCTGAACTGTTAAGAGCATAAATCCAAAACTTACTTAAGACATTTGAGTGTGGAGTGCCAAACTCTAATTTCTGTTCATGATTAATCATTCAGATGAGCCAGTGGTCTTCTACATGCATGATATAATCCGGGCTGGAAAACAAACCAACTAGTTGCCAATAGTTTGCCCATGCGAAACAGCCTTTATCCACCGTCACAAATTCAGATTTAAGGATTCCAATGTTACATATAATCTTGTTGATTATTTGTTTAAAGAAGAAGAAAATACAGATTGTGGGTTTTTTTAAGTCTAGGCATTTGTCTGTATGCTAAATGCTGCTTTAGACAGTGCTCCCAAGTGGTTTCTAATAAAACATTTTCACAGTTTATTTTAAACCTTTGAATAGCTGGAACCCATGCAATAAGAACAATGTGAATAATTTATACAAGAGGCTTTAAGTCTCACTGTGTGTGTGTGTGAATGAAAGAGTGGGATGGGGAGGCTTATTGGTCAGCTTTCTGCCAATGTTTAAACCTAGATTAGGGCTGCTTCCAGACTAAGACTATTTTCTGGGTGGAATTCAATGGCAGATTCAGGTTGCACAGTCAACGTGGATTTGGCACTCTTGCACAACAAACCGGCTTTGCCCCCCTTAAAAATAAGACTTTTTTGTAGTAAGGAAAGTGATGAGAAAATGGCCTGAAAAGTGTAGGATAATTGTTGCTTGACACAATATCTTACAACCTTGCTACAAACAAATCAAAATCAATAAACAGTGGAAGTCATCTAACTGCCCCACAAGCGTTGTGAAAACCAGTCAGGATGTCTGCTCAATAAACAGGTTGTCTGGAAGTTACCAAAGTCTGGAAATATGGATTTAGGTTTTAACTGGCTCTGAGTCTAAACCCATAGCAACAATTTGCACGGCCATTAATAAGAATGTATTGTTGTTGTTTAGTTGTTTAGTCATGTCCGACTCTTCATGACCCCATGGACCAGAGCACGCCAGGCACTCCTGTCTTCCACTGCCTCCCGCAGTTTCGTCAAACTCATGTTTGTAGCTTTGAGAACACTGTCCAACCATCTCGTCCTCTGTCGTCCCCTTCTCCTTGTGCCATCAAGAATGTATAAGTTTGGGAAAGGGAACCCTCAGCAGTGATCATAATAGGAAGTGTATGCCTGTGTGTGTTGTGCATAATTTCAGGAGTGCCATCCTGTACCATACAGTATCTAAACAGAAACAGCTTAGAATTTAGAAACAACATATTATGCTAGCTAAGTTTGTACATCAGTCCTGTTTTACAAGATTCATTGATTAGGTAAGAAAGAACTCTTAACTTTAGGCCTAAATTTACTCATTGATCTGCTGTATAATAATGCATACGAATACCAGTGAAACACACGTGGCTTTAATGATTAATGTTGTACTCAATATGGATTTAATTAAGGATGAAGAAATGTGTACTGTGTGTACTTGAAGAATTTGTACTATATAAACTTTACAAAGTTTGTTATGTAGATATGTACGCATAGGGATATCTACAAACACACACATTTACGTATATTATGTTTTTCATTGTGGGAGACAGATTATATGCTTATAGCGCCCTATAGGATTTCTGTTCCATTAGGCAAAGTGTGGACACCTAGACTATAAATCTTCATATTGACTCTTCAAGGGCTTATGTGCTTTAAAAGCTCTATACTAGGCCTACACATGACTCGGTCTGTTTGATCTGTGTTAAAAAATATCATTTATGCTTGTGAACAGTGAAACTGGTATATTTATCTTAAAGATATGTAGTAAGGGAATAGTGACGATGTTCCAGTGTGACCCCTGGTTATCTGATTGCTGTGTAAAAGGCACCTCCGGGCAGTGTCTAATGAAAGAAAGATTAGTGCCCAAAGAGTCACTCTGCACAATACAAAGGTTTCTGATCACACCCAAATACCTTAGAAAACGTGAACATTATAAAAGTTATAGTTTCTGATATCCCAATCTTATTTATTTCATTTTTTCCATAAAATTTATACACAGCTTGATTGTAAAAAAACTCAAACTAGTTTACAAAAGATAAAACTGTAAAATCAAGGGGGGGAGGAGGAGGATACAATCGTGCTTTTAAACCTGCAAAAGTTAAATACTATAACAGATTAAAAATTTCTTCCCTTTCTAAGCATCTGAGTAGGCTTGACAAAACAGGAATGTTTTTAGCAGGCACCGAAAAGAGTACAGTGAAGATGCCTGCTTGATCTCACTAGGCAGGGAGTTCCAAGGTGGAGGCGCTGCCACAGCAAACAATCAAGTTATTGTTAATGCAAAACTAATAAATATGAACCATGTGTGCTCTGTACTTGAAATGTCAATAGTTTGATTGCATAGTTAAAAACAAAGAGGGAGAGAAGTTCCAGATTACTTCTTCTATAGACTAAACTAAAAACATAACTGAGACAAGCAGCCCATTTAAAACTGTGACAAATTATCCTGGTCTGTGATTTGTAACTACTGTAATATGTTATTTATGGAAGAAGATTGTATCACTGCGTGAAATTATAACCACAAATGAAGGAATCAAGACTGGTTTTGAGCAATGAATTATGCAGCTCAGGACCCCAATATCCCAGGGACTGCCTCTCCCCACTTGAACCTGCCCTGATCCTGCAGTCATCACCAGAAGTCCTTCTCCATGTGCCTTCTCCAAGGGAGGGTATAGAGGATGGCAACCTGAGAATGGCCATTTCCAGTGGTGGAATTCTCTCTACAGGAAAACACACCTAGTGTCATCATCATCAGCTTTTAGGTGCCAGTTTTTCGGCATTTAATCCTGGATCATACCTTTGTAGGATTCTATCCTCTATTGTAGTAGTACTCCTCTACTGGTGTGGGGTAACATTCGTCCTTTTGATAGTATTACTGGATGAGCATTTGGGGGAATATTTCTTCTTGTTTTCCAGCTTTTAACTGATTTTAGCTGTTTTATGGTGTAGTAAGTCATTTTTGCACTTTTAGTATAAAAAGACAATTAATTACAATAAATAGAAATAAAAATAATAATAGACCTAGTGAAGTTGAGAACAAAATACATGATTATTGTTAATCACTTGGTTAAAACTACAAATACTGGTAGTTCAAATGTGTATGAAAAATGTACCTGTTTTCACTGAAAACATAACTTGATTTCAAAAGGAAAGTAGCTAAAAGTAATTCAGAGGATATATATGTTATATTGAGATCTGGACAGCCTAGGCAAGAAATGTTGGTTCTGATTTTGACTTTGAGCTCATTTGAGTTATAACTAAACCCACCCAGAGAGCATATAAGCAAAAGGAAGGTTATTCTGCAAGCCCTAGAAATGAGATTGAAAAATCGTTTTGGTTTTGTATACTGGCACCTTTGTATATGGTGCCAGCTGGCGTAGGAACTGATCCCAAAGCGGCTCATGTGCAGGAATTGCTTTCTGCTGAGTCACTGTGTAGGCCGAGGTGTGGCAAGCCAATATTTTATTGCCATTTGCAACTGGGAAAGGCTTAGCAGTGAGTCATTGGTATTTCAATATTGCTAATATATTTATAGACACCATTATGGCTGAAACATGTTTGTTCTGAGGCATACATCATTGTTTGTCACATGTTGATCAGGCATCATGATGCAGAAGTGATTAGTGTTTACATTTATTTCTTGACTTCACTTGAGTTGCAGCACAATGCAACAGCAGCCCTGTCAGCAGACAAGTATATGGTAGAAAAATAAAGACATGGTTCCCTTAAAGTTTGTTTGAGTTGAAGGCGGGTCCCAGATTTGAAAAGGCTGAAGACTACTGCATTAGAATATTGGAAATAGAACAAGAAGTAATATGCTTCAGTGTCCTCTTGGACATTTTACCACATCACAGAATCAAAGGGTTTGGCAAAAGATTACGGTGTCTAGTTATGAAAGAGTCTGGAGCAAAGCGTCCAGGCTTAACTGATCACAGGGAAGGTTACACACTGTACACAGATTACTTATGTCTGTGAAAAAGGGTTAGACTCTGGTGTACTCCTGCATTTCTTTATGCTAAACTCAACCACAGATTAGAACGAGAACCCAACAACAACAAATCATCTTGAATGCATTACTCTACTGCACTGAGCAGAAGTTGAATCAAATGAACTTGGCATTAAGCTTGCCCTAACAATGCAACAATATCAACAAAATACATAATGACAACACTTTTGATCGTTCTTGCCCACTAAATATTTACAACAGAATCCTTCTGTTCAAAGGGAGACATCAAGTAGTTCAAGGATATTGGCAACATCTCTGCAATCCATTGCATGGCTGTTTGTTTATTCTAAAGATGTAGATCGGGTTAGGCTGAGCCAGGGACCTCTGAACGAATAACAGGTAAATGTGTGTTTTATTTCTTTTTATTGGCACATGGGATGGTATCGTGTAAATGACATTGATGTTTCAAGAAACATTTGCATGAATTGATGCACATCAATTCACCTTCACAACCTTTTTGGGGAAAGAGAATATTCTCAACCCCAAATGTGTGTATTTTGTAATGCATGCTTTTGAGGCATCCACAATGATAAAAGCGGGCAGTGCATGGCTACAAGCTGCATGTGGCCCTTGGAAGCCTTCCATTGAAGCCCCCCTGCAGATGCCCAAACCACTCCTGCTGCTGAATTTTACTGGGAAAGATGGTAAATCGGGAGGGTTATCCCTGAGTATCTTCCTGCACGTGTAAAATCACATTATCTATAGTCTGCCAAACTGATGTTTGCAGGCTGGAGGAGGGGACATGATTGTGTTGGTTCAGTGTGTGTGTGTGTGTGTGTGTGTGTGTGTGTGTGTGTGTAAACAAGTATGCTTGTGAATGTGAATATCTGTGTGGAAATGACTGACTTTTGGGGGAGATAAAAAAAGAAACTTCCAATATCATAATGGCTTTTAACAGTGTGGCCACACTTGGAAATTTTTAGACAGTTCTGGTTGTCATACAGTGGTACCTCGGGTTAAGTACTTAATTCATTCCGGAGGTCTGTTCTTAACCTGAAACTGTTCTTAACCTGAAGCACCACTTTAGCTAATGGGACCTCCCACTGCTGCCATGCCGCCGGAGCACGATTTCTGTTCTCATCCTGGAGCGAAGTTCTTAACCCGAGGTACTATTTCTGGGTTAGCGGAGTCTGTAACCTGAAGCGTATGTAACCTGAAGCGTACGTAACCCAAGGTACCACTGTATTTTGAAAAGGATTTTGTAGAACTAGAAAAGGAGCAGAAAGGGAACTAAAATAAAGGACAAACTTCCTAAGAGGGAATATTACAATGTTTGGAGCTTTCTAGCTTATAAGAAAGGGATGTAAGAGGGAGTATGATAGAGAAGTATAATTGCACATGGAGCAAAGAGAGAGTTTCTGTCCCACTCCCACTGTACTAGTGAAGCTGAATGTTGGGAGATTCAGGACAGAGTAGAATAAGTGGATAGATGTGGTGGTGGCCACCAAATTAGACAGCTTTAGAAAGTGGGGAGAAAAAACTATCAACATCTCCCTGTCATGATGGCTTTTTTGTGCCTCCAGGATCAGAGGCACCTGACTGAACACTTTTAAGAATCTCCGCTTTCATTTAAAAAATAAAATGCACCTCAAAAAATGAAAAGTTAAGTTTGGAAGAATATAAGCAATACCTGGTGAATGTGGCTATTGCCTGGTGAAACCTAAGAGGCTGCGGGCTGGGGGGATGATGAAGCACTTAGTAGGCTTTCCAGCACTTAGTGAGTATGAGTATAGCTTCATTGCCCTAAATAGCTCTTTACTGCTACCCATGACCAGCATGAGCGAAATTAATAATTCAAACTAGAAAGCCCCATGCAAATTTGTTGGATTTTCATAATTTATAAGGTTGCAAAACTCTCATTTTGTTAAGGTGTCCCTGCTTATGGATCAGTGTGGAACATGGAATATATGAGTCAATCACTTAAGCTGCTGCTCTGGGGGCTGTCATGCAAAACATAGCTGTTAGTTTACAGCCTGATCTATTCATGCTTTGTGGCAGTTCAGTGTTTTCTGGGAGGAAACTCTTATAACACAATCCTGTGCATGTCTGCATAGAAGTAAGCCTCCCTGAGATCAGGGAGGCTTACTCCCAGGTAAACACATGGATGAGGGAGAAATCTGGCTTGGTTTGTATTGAATGTTCCTACCTGGCTCCCGGCCTATAGAGTGAGATGAGCGCACAACCCTAGAGTCTGTCAAGACTGGCCCGTACGGGCAGGGGTACCTTTACCTTTACCAAATTTGCAGTTCCTGAAATAATAGGTGAACTGAAACACAGCTTTTTTTTAAATTTGCAGTGCTCTGAATTTTGTGACACAAAAAAATGGTGCATTTAAAAATAACGTATTTGTGAAAATAGCATAAAACAGGAACAACATTAGGGAGAAATACTTTCAAAATGTATATATTAGGAGAAACACATGGAAATGGAAATAATGGTGAGTTTTAGTGAGGACTTTTTTTAAAAAAATGCAAACTGCTGTGTAAATGTGGTGAACTGATTTTAATATAAGAAAAATGATAAACAGAGAAGTCAGAATAGATAGATAGATATACCCATGTCTAGGTAGTTGTGCAGGACTGTACCTTTAAAGTTTTAGGACTCTTGTATTGCCTATATACTTCCCCCTCTTCCTGCCTGCTCCCCAGAACATCATAAGCTTATGTGAAACATGATAGGTATTGCCAGATACCAGAATCAAAAGTGGTGCGGCATAAAGAATATAAGGCATGCACTGTTTAACACACAATGGGCAACTGTTATTATAACAACACTAGATTTATTTTGCACAGATATAGGAATTCAGTTCCTTCTCATTAAATTTTTATGATTTCCCAGGGTAAAAAGGAACAGCTTTCACATTTCATTATTCCTTTGTAAGTATATTCAACTTTGCAACCCACTTCATCACTTAACAATAACTGTGGGGGAACAGCCTATTTTCAGATGAACAATGTAAATCTATGCTTCAGTCAGTGTTTTGGTCCATTTTTGTTTATGCTGTTGTTTGGTCTAATGAAGAGAGAATAAACCCACAAAAAGTCAGTGTGGCTAAATAAGACAGATTGTCATCTGTTGGCACAAGAGCAACACACTCAGCTTGGTTACTACACTAGACATAAAATTCATGAGCTATGAAAGATGCTGGCTCCTCAATTCATCATTCATTGGAGCCAGAGTAGTGTAGTGGCTAGAGAGTTGGGTTTGCAAAACCCACCATCTAATGTCCACTGAAGGCCAAATTATGTGTTACATCTTCCTTCCTTCCTTCCTTCCTTCCTTCCTTCCTTCCTTCGCATGCTTATACTGATAACTTGACATTAAAGTGGTCACAGGCTTCCTATTCCAGAATGTGTTCTAGATCAGAAGCTCATGCTGATTTCCTGCCAAAAATGCACAAATGGTACCTTCAGGGACAAATAGTGGGTGGTTATAAGTGACCAATTAAAACATATTTTAAAAAGAATGTAACTTATGTATTGTGTAGCTTGGTTTTAGTCACTGATAAGGGCATATTGAGAGAGAGAGAAGATAATCAGAAAAAGGATAGAAGATAAAACTGCTAATATTGTTAATGCCTTTATAGTAGATCTATGGTGTGGTTGCACTTGGAATACCATGTTTGGCACATTAAAAAAAAAAGATATTGTGGATCTGAAAAATATGTAATAAGGGGTAACCAAAATGACTGGGAGGCAGAATAATTCCACACGAAGAAAGGTTTCAAAGTGAGGAACTCTTTAGGGGGGAAAGGCAAATAATGGGGGGACATGATAAATGTTTATTGAATTAAGCATTACATGGAATGAGTCTCCGCCCCCCTCTTTCCTAATACTAGGGTAATCCAATGGCACTGAATATCAGCTGTAAGCCACCCAGAGTGGTTGGGGAAACCCAGCCAGATGGGCAGGGTATAAAATACTACTTCACACAGTCCTTTATTAAATTCAGTTAACAAAAAATTGTTTCAGTTTAATGTCTTGTGTTAATGGTTTTCACCCAACCTCCAAAATGCTGGGAATAAGGGCAATGCCCTTAACAGATGAGTTATTTAGGCAATATGGATATGGTATGGCATCCAGTGCTGTGGTTAGTTCAAGCTTCACCAGTATCTTGGAGCTGGGTGGCCATCAATGGGAGAAGGGTAGACCTAAGTTCCAAATTGGTGTGTTTACGACCATAGATGCACAGAGTATTCAACTAAGTTTTACTTAGAGTAGTTCCATTTAAAATAGTGGCCTAACTTAGTCATGTTAATTAATTTCAGTAGGTCTAATTTGATAAAGCTTCATGAAGACCACTCTAGGCAACTAAAGCTATCATGTGGAACATATGCAGCGGAGGGTGACCAAGATGATCAAGGGTCTGGAAACCAAGCCTGGGGAACAGTTGAGGGAGTTAGGTATGCTTCGCCTGGAGAAGAGAAGTCTGAGAGGTGATATGAATGCCATCTTCAAATATCTGAAGGGCTGCAACATGGAAGATGAAGCAGGCTTATTTTCTGCTGCTCCAGAGGGTAGGACTCAAATCAATGGATTCAAATTACGATAAAGGAGATTCCAACTAAACATTAGAAAGAATTTTCAGACAGTAAGAGCTGTTCAGTGGTGGAACAGACTGCCTCAGAAGATGGTAGACTCTCCTTCATTGGAGGCTTTGAAATAGGTTGGGTGGCTATATGTCAGGCTTTCTTTAGCTGTGATTCCTGCATTGCAGGGGCTTGAACTCAATGGCCCTTGGGTTTTGTTCCAACTTTAAACTTCTATGATTCTATGTAAGCGATTCCGCATTACAAGTACTCATTTACTAGACATTCCCCTTGACTTATCACCAGGGACTGGGCAACTGGTTACTGGGATAGGATGGGGGATAGAGTGCTGGCAGCAAGGACATGGTGATGCAGGTGCCCCAGTGGGAGTGTCAGATTGGCTCTGTCAGAATATACCTGTGCTGCCCAGACCAAGCTGTCACCCTCCCTTGCCCAAGTAAGCAGCAGCGATGCTAATGCTGGGAGGTTGGATCCATGCTGCTCCCCTGCAGGCTGCTCCTGCCTCTCACGACAAACCATTTCCCCAAATATGCATTACAAATAGAGGAATCTTCTTGGAAACTTCAACCTCAACAAATTGTAAGGAGGGGGAAAAGCCGTCAAAATGCTGGACTCACTTGTAAAAGGCTTAACTTAATAATAATAATAATAATAATAATAATAATAATAATAATAATAATAATTTTTATTTATACCCTGTCCTCCCCAGCCAAGGCCGGGCTCAGAGCGGCTTACAAGCAATAATAAAAACAAGATGAATGATTACAACTTAAAAACAAAAATAAAATACAACATTAAAATAATGGAACATTAAAATATTAAAATGTAGCCTCATCACAGGAGGAGAAGGAAAAGAAAAAAGAAAGAGAGGGAGGGAGGGAATCAGATTGGCTCCAAGCCAAAGGCCAGGCGGAACAACTCTGTCTTACAGGCCCTGCGGAAAGAAATCAGATCTTGCAGGGCCCTGGTCTCATGAGGCAGAGCGTTCCACCAGGCCGGAGCCAGAGTTGAAAAGGCCCTGGCTCTGGTTGAAGCCAATCTAACTTTCTTAGGGCCTGGGACCACTAGGGTGTTGTTATTTATGGACCTTGAGGCTCTCCGTGGGGCATACCAGGAGAGGCGGTCCCGTAGGTATGAGGGTCCTAGGCCGTGAAGGGCTTTAAAGGTCAAAAGCAGCACCTTAAATCTGACCCTGTACTCCACCGGGAGCCAGTGCAGCTCTCCCATGGCAGAGACCCCGTGAGGAGCCTCGCTGCAGCATTCTGTACCCGCTGGAGTTTCTGGGACAGCTTCAAGGGCAGCCCCGCGTAGAGTGAATTACAGTAGTCAAGCCTGGAGATGACCGTTGCATGGATCACTGTGGCCAGGTCGGGGCGGGAAAGGTAAGGGACCAACTGCTTGATGCGGCGAAGGTGGATAAGCCATTTAAAAAAATCTATTCTACCCCAGATTCAACCTGGACCATTCTCTCCTACACTGCCAAGTTTAAAGGTAAAGGGACGACTCTGGGTTGCGGCACTCATCTCGCTTTACTGGTCAAGGGGAGCTGGCGTTTGTCTACAGACAGTTTCCGGGTCATGTGGCCAGCATGACTAAGCTGCTTCTGGTGAACCAGAGCAGCGCACGGAAAAGCCGTTTACCTCCCTGCCAGAGCGTGCTTTTGAAGTGCTAGGTTGGCAGGAGCAGGGACCAAGCAACGGGAGCTCACCAAGTCGCGGGGATTCAAACCGCTGACCTTCTGATCAACCTTCTGATCGGCAAGTCCTAGACTCTGTGGTTTAGACCACAGCGCCATCCGCGTGGCAAAGTTTACTGAGCAGTAAATCAAGCTGTTGAGCTATTTTACAACTAAAAGCCATAAAGCCTATTCTCTCACCTTGTTATAGTGGCAGAATGTGTTTCACCAGACATAGGGTCACAACTGTGAACCACTCATTCACTACCCATAAACACCAGATGTGGCGATGTCCACCAACTTGACTAGCATGAGAAGGTAACTGAATAAACCCATGGTGGATAGTTGTTGTTTTTTAAGTGGCTATAATTCTATTATTCTGTGTACCCTCCAGGTTCAGAGGCCAGATAAAGAATGAACAGGTCCATTGCTTCATCGCAAAATGGACATGACAACATCTAATTGTTTTTTGCTTGTTTTTGTTTCTGCACTGCCTTACTGCTTTCTGCATAGAGGCAACACTTTTAGTAATGCCCCTTCACTTTCTAGTTCCTATGTCTAGACTGAAATTATCCATAAAGCAGTATCAATATTGCATATTCTGCTTATTAAGAGCTCATCTTTGGCATCCAAGAACTCTGAACATTTTAATGACTACATCAGTGGCATTGTTATGTTGTACGTGCTTACTGTAAACCCAAAACATGCTGGCTGATGAAAATCTCTCTATTTTCACTTAATTTCTGCCAGATAAACAAAATCTTCCTTAGATAATAGAGCTATTAGACTGTAACATTATTCAGATAAAGATGTTATACATTCTCAAAACATTTGTTTGCAGTCTTTGCAGAGTCCTAGCATTTTATTTTATTTTAAATGGCAAGCTTCTTTTACTGAGCAAAAGCAATATATTTTTATGTATTGGCTTTTTGTGAACTGTAATCTATACTGTGTATCACAATGACCTTTACAACTGCAACATGAACATAAAACTGGGTTTGCACTTTGTGGTTATCTTTTGCTTTCTAATAAGACTTCAGGAAAGCAATTCTATACTCCCTTTATGTTGGGTACAGAGATATGCTGCTGCTGTGCTGGTGGAACGGCCACTGTATTCAATCCATGCTCAGTCTAGGAGAGGGAGGGGGAATGCACAAAACAGAAAATACAAAAATACACAGTATATATTCCAACTCGTGAAAACCAATACATAAAATTATTTATTTACTGCATTTATTTCCCACCTTTTTCTCCAAGGAGCTCAAGCTGGTCTACATGGTTCTTCTCATTTAATCCCTGTAAAAACCCTGTGATGTATGTTAGGCTGAGAAGAAATGACTGGCCCAAGGACACCCAGTGAGCTTCAGGGGCAAGCAGGTACCGGTATTTGAACCAACTAACAGACTGTCAGGGACGGGCAGGCCGCTGACAAGTGTGCGCCGGGGGCATGGGGACTGGAGTCTGACTCGGGAGAGGCAGTGGCGTAGCGTGGGTTGTCAGCACCCGGGGCAAGGCAAGTAATTTGCGCCCCCTAACCTGTGGATTTGCGCCCCCTAACCCGTGGATTTGCGCCCCCTAACCTGTGGATTTGCCCTAACCCCAGATGTTGCGCCCGGTGCGGCCAGCCCCCCCTGCACCCCCCACGCTACGCCACTGGGGAGAGGGGGGCAGTAGTTTGTGGAGACCTGTGCCAGCCAGGAGGCCACAATCAGAGGCAGGGGAAGCTTCAGAGCTGGCAGGTGGAGCACAGGATGTGTCAGAAGAAGAGGAAGAGGCAGGTCAGGCAAGGGAAGGACCATGTGCTTCCTATCCTTTCCTGCACCACTGTCTCCCAGAACCAGGGTGGAAATTGAAAAGGGAGGAGCAGAGGACGTTTGAGGCAGATGCAGTCTCTGACTGTGTGCACACAGTCCATTGGGGGAAGGTACAGAAGCTGGTAGAGGGGGAGCGGTCCTCTGTTGCTGCAGCTGCTCCATAGAGCACAGACCTGGGAACAGCTGCCTAGCCATTAGATTGGGGTGCAGAGATACTTAGAGCTGTAAAAGCAACTGTAAGTGTTATCTTTGACAATAAATACCCAAGTGTCTGCCTTGGCTGGGAAGTGCCCTTTACACAGACCTAACCTCAGCATCTCTGGTGGGGTCAACTTGGTGGAATATTTGCTGAGAGACTACATCCCAATAACGTCTCACTTCCAAGAGTGACCTGCTTCTCCTCTTTCTATCAGTGCAACCTCCTTGGTCAGCTACCTCTTGTTGTCAGCCCAAACAATAGTGGTGGTGAGAAGGAGTAGCAGTAGATTGCACTGCCTGCTTCCTTCTTGGTTTTCTGCCTGGCAAGCTAGCAAGTGCTGGCAATGATGAGGGAAATGAGGGGCAGTGGGAGAAGGTAAAGGTAGTGAGGAGGTAGACTTAACTGAGGGGGTATGTGGAGGCTGTCTCACCCAAGGGCCCTCAAAAACCTGGAGTCAGCCCTGGTTCTTTGAAACACTTTCATCACTCACCAATTAGAGCCTGTGCTGGAAACATGAAGGATCCAGTGTACTCACAATGATGGGACATGCCTCCAAATTCAATATGCAAGACAGTACCATAACACTTCCCAGGCCATCAGGCTCAGCGGCACAGCTAGCAGTGGTCCTGCTACTGGCAGTCCCCAACCATACCTGCTATCAGGGGTCTAAATATCTTCATAACTCAACAGTTTTTGAAGTGCAACATAAAAAGGAGAGGAAGGAGAAGGCACACTGCATGGTACCCATCCACCTGGGTAGGGGGGGGAAACTCTTTTGCAGAATAGCCAAGAGGAAAGGACAGAACATGAAACAGGGCCAGCCCCACATATAGCAACAACCTCTAGTGGCTTCCTGCATAGGGTTGAGAAGCAGGAGATGGGGGTTTGATCCCCATCAGTGGAAGCAGTGAAGATGTTGACTCATCATTAGCGTGCCTCAAAAACATGTTTTGTACAGGGCAGGAGAGAGGCCGTTTCTGGAATTAAAATCAACATAGCTGTTTCCTAACCACTCAGTCATAACAGCAAGTGCATTGTGGGGCAACAATGTGGGAGAGAGAGTGCTTCCTCTCCAGTGTCAGAAGAGGAGTTTTTCTCAGGACTGCAGTGAGACAGGAAAGGGTTAAATCGACCGTCCATGTATGCTGGATGTTCTGGTCCCACATACAATTTCACACATCCATACATGCATGCATGCATGCACGCACACACACACACACACACACACACACACACACACACAGCACACAGATAGGTAGGTATAGATAAAAATATAGATGATGTATAGTTTTTCCCTAAGTCCCTGACAGAACTGGTATCGTGTCTTAGGAGCAGCCTATTGACACATGCACTCTGTTTCCATAACCTGCTGATGGGTCCTTTCTCTCCATCTGAAAATGACTAGCACTGCAGCTTTGAACATTTTGCAGTAGTTACCATTATATTGAAGGTAATGGGCTTATTTCTACTGCTGTATATCTATTGATTTACTTTCATGTGCTGCATTCATCACCATGTTATCTGAGTTCTTTGCAATGTTTTCTCTTGGCTCCTAATTCTGCAAATGATTTTGTCTATGCATCACTTCCTAAATGCTGAGTTAACTGTTTGTATATTAAGCCCACAAGTGCTGTGGAACTGGCTTCCAGCATTATGGTCCTGACTGTGTGATTTGTCACCAGGCCAGTACCAGGGATGATCCATTGGCTCAGTGGAGACTACTGAAGCAGTGGCAGACCTTGGAGTCTCAAATTTCAGCAGCTCCCTGTGCAAGACCAAAATTTGTCACCCCTGCCTCTCGCCTTCCATTTTACATCATAGTTGCAGCACTCCTGAAGTGCCCCTGAGGCTCCACACCAAGTGTGACTGAACCAGTTTTGCTCCCTTAAATCTGCTTCTGACTGAAGTGAGGTATGAACCAAATTTGATAGCACAGGACATGCCACTGTAGATACTGTGTTAGTTCTCGCATTGAGAGAAATTTGTGATATAACTGCTGCACTTGCTGCTTCCATGCAACTTGCAGATTTAAAATGATTATTATGTAATATATCCCATGTGCTTCTTTACCATGAGCTCTGTGGACACAGATTGTTCTATTTTTAGACAGTAAAAAGGCAAACATGATAAAGATCACAAACGACTTTCAGAATTAAAAGTTGGGCTATTTCTAGATCAAAGATTGTGAAAGGATGACACATAAAATGCAGGCTGTACACCCACTAGCAAGTTTGTAGTAAAAAAATGCAGTTTTGCTCAATCTGGAATTATTCATGCTCTTCATCAACATTTCAATTCAAATTGGGCAGGCCACAGGTGGTGCCCATTGTATGCCTCGCTCTTCCCAGACCTGCTCTCTTTTGGCCCGTATTTTGAAGCTTTATAATTTAGGAAGACTTTGGAAGAACTGGTTGACAAGTCTTATCAGTCGCTGACGTATGAGTGGATTTTATTTGCTGCTATTCTGGGCTTCTGGTGCACCAGGGTTCACACCAGTGTAATAGAGTTGGCCAGGATGCCAGAAGGGATACAATTTACGAGCTCTCTTCATTATCTGCACAGCAGGGGGTGTTCAGTCAACAGTGCAAAGGCTGAGCTGAAGTATTCCCTGCTGGTTACCTGCTTACAGCAATAGGGGTTCCCTGCTGGTTACCTGCTTACAGCAATTTGGGGGGGGGGGGAAGAGGTGACAAAACTGATTTCCAATAAGTGCTTCACCCCTTATTTCTATAACAAGTCCTTGAGTCTGTACTCTGAATAGTGACACCAAGGACCTAGAAGGTGCAGGGCTTGTCAGTCCAACCCCTGCATAGTCTAATCAGAGCTTACCTTAAGGCATTTGGAGCAATTTGGCCAGATTGGGCCCCACGTGCCGCACCAGGGCAATCTAGATGGATTTTATTTATATCTATAAGATTTTGCAGACTTTGGCTGTGACCTGGGGCCCTACAAAAGAATGTCATTTGTATGTAACCACTATTCAGAAGTAACATCACTGAGTTCCATAGGAGTTAATTTGAGGTGTGTATAGAACTGCAGTTGTAAAATCATGCAAATAAAATATGTGTAGTTATAAATATTAATTTTATGCAAATTGAACATACCTAAGAGGAATCCTTGATTTGGTGTGTGTATGTGTGTTTGAAAATTTCTCATCAGTATGCACTTATATCTTACTAAACCATAATGAGTATGAGAACAGTTTGTTTTGTATACTCCTGTATTGTACAGTTAATGCCAGTTATTATTTTTCCTAAGTTTGAGCATAGCATTCTTAAGGCATCTGCTAAATTAAAAGCAAATTGAACTGCATTTAATTTTTATTACAATGCCACCACTCATTTCTCCTCCTCCTCTTCCTAATATAAATTTCATTTCCCTTCCTCTTAAAAGCAGTTTTTAGTAGGCTGCAATCTGTAAATTTGTTGCCTCTCCAAGATGTGGCTAAAAGTAGAAAACAGCTTTGTGTGTATAATAATAAACTAAAAGTTTTCTACAGTAGTGTTCAACAATTTATTCCAGGCAATTAATGTGCACATGGCATTACAACAGTAATTGCTTTACAAACCAGTATATTTGGCTGCTGAGAAACACAGCTTTTACCTAGCTCCAAGTATTTATGACATTTTAAATTTTAAAAGGGTCACATTTAACAGCAGCACACAAGAAACACATTTAAAAAATTAAATGTTTGAAGGATGTTATATGATTTTATTAAATGTGCATAATTCCAGAGAGGACGCAGGTGGCGCTGTGGGTTAAAGCCTCAGCACCTAGGACTTGCAGATCGAAAGGTCGGCGGTTCGAATCCCTGCGGCGGGGTGCGCTCCTGTCGTTCGGTCCCAGCGCCTGCCAACCTAGCAGTTCGAAAGCACCCCCGGGTGCAAGTAGATAAATAGGGACCGCTTACTAGCGGGAAGGTAAACGTGTTTCCGTGTGCGGCTCTGGCTCACCAGAGCAGCGATGTCACGCTGGCCACGTGACCCGGAAGTGTCTGCGGACAGCACTGGCTCCCGGCCTATAGAGTGAGATGAGCGCACAACCCTAGAGTCTGGCAAGACTGGCCCGTATGGGCAGGGGTACCTTTACCTTTTTAATTCCAGAGAAATACAAGAATTAAATTATTTTATGACAGAAATGTCTCAGCTTAAAATATGGTTGTCCATGTGATATTCATATTTCATAAGAGAATTCATAAAACCAGATCTGAAATTGCAGCTCATCATGAGCACTGAGCATACAGGCTTGTCTTTGGTTAGTCAAGTGTCCGTAGAATTGTTCACAAATGCATGTTCATCATCTCATGAGCTGTATACTGTACGTATGAAAGAACTATCACAGATCAAATACCACAGTTAGAATACTCCAATTGCCCAGTAGCACATCATGTGCAATATGCACCTTCAACTACTAGAAATTGGGATGAAAAGGTATGGGCTTGTTTCCCAAGGTAATGCAAACAGAAAGTCTCACACAATTGGGAATTTTGGCCTGCCATTCCTCACTATAGTTTCTCTGAAAGTGTCTCCTGGGATCCAAGGAATCTTCAAGAAAGGCCTGGTATAGGGACAAGTGGCAGAGGAGAGGGGTGGTGCAATGGAATGGAAGCATTGGAGGAGGACGGTCACATGAGCTTGAGTTGCACTGACAAAATGCACCTCCACTTGATCTTTGGCAATCCTGCCCTCCCAGTGCAGTTCTCCCATAATGGAAAAGACTTCTTTCTATTCCAAAAACAGCTGGCTGCAGAGAGGGATAATTGGGTCATTTTAGCTCTATAGATATTTGTTTTGTTTGTTCTAATTTGCTCTTTGGTTGCTTTGGTTTAGTCAATTTTTGTCTTCTTGTATTTTGTTACATTTATATTTGGGCTTAAATTGTATTTCTGGGTTGTATGTGAATTAGTTTTTATTCACGCTTTTGTACACAGTCCTAGAATTTTTCGATGAAGGCTGGTTAATATTAACAAAAAAATATAGCTGTACATTATGGAGAGAAGGTCTAATGCTCTGCACTTAATACAGTGACACTGGTCCATGTCCCTTCCAACCTGCTATTAGCTGAGGTGGGGATACTTATATCCTCAGGCTATGATCCTAAAGTGTGGGGAGGGCACCACAAGTAGTTAACTGCTGCCACCCAAAACTTGCAGCATGAGGTCAGAAATAAGGTCAGAGGAGCCTTCTTGCACTCCTCTGTGCTTTAACTTAGAGTGTGTGTGTGTGTGTGTGTGTGTGTGTGTGTGTGTTAGCTCCTGAGAGTTATGGCAGTTCTTCCCAGTTTGCAAATGTGTGTGTATTTTTGTGTATGGAGGTGCGGGGGGTGGGTAGCAGAGAAGGCTATGGATCTTTTCCAGTCCAATCCCAGCATTCCCCCAAATGGTCCCTGGCAGACCTCCTTTTTGGCCTTATATTGGAGCTCCGACATCAGCAGGACCACAGGGATTGCCACAGTGGTAGAAAGGAGAAGCCACCATTGGATCCGCCTCCTCCAGTGCTGGAGTGGGAGATCAGATATACCTGATCTGACAGCTTCTGAGACACCCTCCCAGGGACCATAGGTTTGCTACCATGATAGTGGAGAAGTGGGAATATGACAACAGATCTCCCCTCCTAATGTCTGGAAAAGGGTTCTGATGTATGCCAAGCCCACTGGCATGTCCTCTCAGAGGGCATAATAATTCCCTCATGACTCATAGCAGCTTGGTGTTGGGTGTGTACTAGGTTACAGCACTGGGGGCAAGAAGATAGTGTCCCATTCTCTAATGCTGTGTTCTGATCCCACTAACACCTTGTGTCTGTTAAAAGGTAAAGGTAAAGGTACCCCTGCCCATACGGGCCAGTCTTGAGAGACTCTAGGGTTGTGCACCCATCTCACTCAAGAGGCCGGGGGCCAGCGCTGTCCGGAGACACTTCCGGGTCACGTGGCCAGCGTGACGAAACTGCATCTGGCGAGCCAGCGCAGCACACGGAACGCCGTTTACCTTCCCGCTAGTAAGCGGTCCCTATTTATCTACTTGCACCCGGGGGTGCTTTCGAACTGCTAGGTTGGCAGGCGCTGGGACAGAGCAGTGGGAGCGCACCCCGCTGCGGGGATTCGAACTGCCGACCTTTCGATCGGCAAGCCCTAGGCGCTGAGGCTTTTACCCACAGCGCCACCCGCTATGTCTGTTAGTTGTTGTATAAAAAGAGGTGTGGGGCTCCAGCCACAGAATGTATGCGTTTTGTGTGAAGTTTGACCCTTAATTAATGTTGGAGTAGAAAACAAGTCTTGTGGAGAACTATCATCAGCACTCATTCAAAGCTGGTAACATGGTATCAGCATCTATGTCCTGATTTTTTAGCAAGTAACACAGATTAAATGTGCACTGCTCATGTTTTAGTTCAGCATTGGTGCTCAGTACATGCAATTGCAGACAATGCCAAAGTTCTGTTACAGCAAACTAGCTACGTAAGAGAGTTTATTTTGGGAAATATCCATGCTTTTCTTTTTCAGTGTTATAGTTCAGATAAGTCTGGGAACCACTTCTTGCTCCGAGGATTATGTAATTTCATGCAATATTGGATAGAATAATATTTACTTCATTTACTTTATTTCCTAAGAATCTGAAAAACAAACTCACACTGAAGTCAGTGGGTGTTAAATATATTATGTATCCTATTTCTTGGGAAGCAGCCCTCAGATCTGAAAGGTATTTTTAAAAGGAAAGAGAAACAAAAAGTTGCTTAAACATGGTACATCAGAAAATGAACTGAAGATGGGTTTGTTAAAGGGAGAGGAAAAGGTCATTTATAAGCACTTTTAAAAATTACATTTATATCCCACCTCTCTTTCAAGGAACTCAAGGGGCCAGACATGGCTCTCCTCTTTCTCACTTTATCCTCGCAACAACCCTGTGAGGTATGTTAGCCTGAGAGACAGAGACTGACCCATGGTCACCTGGTGAACTTTATCGCTGAGTGGGAATTTGAAAACAGGTCTCTCAGGTCCTAGCCCAACACTCTGACAAAGGCTTTTCAGTCATGGCATCTAAACTGTGAAATTTCTTACATGAGAAGCCCATCCAGCCTCATCGCTATTTGTTTTTGGTGAGCAGATTTGACCATTTCAGCGGCCATTTGGGCTGCCTGTTATTTGATTTGGAATTCTGCTGCTCCTTCATGATTTTAAAACATGTGCTTTGGGTTATTAAAGGACAGCAAATTGTTAATTTTAAAATGTTTTAATGCTGTGGAGGTTTTCTGCTGGGAATCTGAGGTGAGATACCCACTCAGTGGAAGTTGCCCCCAGTTCCAATCACCACACAGAGGCACCTTAAGGTCCAAATAGCTAACTGTTGCAGAAGAAAAGGCTTCAGTAAAACAGTTCCAGATGGAGATGCATATATATTGGCCTTTGTAGATACAGATATTTACAAGTACAAAGTATCTCAGTTGCTCCAGCAATTCAAGATGCAACACAGACTCTGATTCACAGACCCCGGACACTTCCAGACAGATTCAGTAACTCCAGGACAGACTGACATGGCTTAATCACTTATATAGTCAGCACTGGGCTGTTGCCATAGCAACTGGTTTGGCTGACCATGTGCCTATTGGCTTAGAATCATTCATGGGATGATTTATCCCCATGAGCGAAATTAACCCCTACCCCATGTCCATTTGCTGCAACATTTTCTAGCCATTTTCTAGCCCTAGATACCAATATAATTTGGCAGCCTTGGGTACGAAATACATTGATTTTGGGGAGGCACCATTTGCTCTTCAACCTGAAAACGTATTGGGCAGGCCCTGGCCTCATCTCACAAACCAGGACTCTGGTTCAAATCAAAACGGACATTGCTTTAAATTGAGTAGGCAGATAGCATTTTGAGCTCATTTATTTCTTCAGTATTTCATGTGTATTTTTAAGGCTTATTTTCAACCTATAGTGACTTTTTTCATTCATGCCCTGTGAGGATAACTAGAAATGAAAAACAACAACAACAACAACCCCTAAATGGATTCCAGATGTCACCCAATAATGAAACTGGAAATGAGGGGTATCTGGAGGACGGTTTTCTGAGATGGTAAGAACTGAGATAGAAACTGTGACTGATGCTGATCAGTTTAACAAGTTTGTGGAACAGAATCACAACTCCAATTTCCTCAGGAATCTATACATTCTCCCAGATGCTGGAACAAATCAAACCAGATTTTGCCAACCTAGTGCCCTCCAGCTGTTTTGGACTACAACTCCCATCAATTGATAGCCAGCACAACTGCCTGGGGGCTGGTATGAGTTGTTGAAAACCTCAATATGGCAAAAGCTCACTGTCTAAGGAAATATTTCTCCATCTCCCCACTCTTCTCTATGTTACCCCCTCCTTGGTTGGAATACCCTTTTTTCTTTCAAGTGCTTTGCTGTTCTTCTATTAGTTCCTTTTAGCTTTTTGTCCTCTTTCCCATAGAGTTTTTAATAACGCTTGTTTGACTATGGATTTGAATGCTATTTATTTCATTGTATAACTGGAATGATGGGAACATATAAAAGCTATATTATTAGGGCAGCTTGTAGATGTGCTTCTGGCTGTAGATTGCTTCTGCCCTGAATTCTCTTCCATTCATATACAGATTTGTGGAGTACACACCACAGCAGTCTGTGAGAAGATTACTTCTCTACCATGAAAACAGCTGGCTTTTATTTCATGTGGGAGGAAAAGGTCTTTGCACTGGACTCGGGAGCATGATCAGGGCCTCTGCACTAATTATATTTTTCTCCTCTTTGTTGTGCTTTGCAAGGGCAAGGATGACATGAGGATCAGAGCTGTGGGAAAGAGGAGGAGGCTTATCCTCACGACATCCTGTAAGTAACCACAATATATGAGCATTTTCTCCTTCCCTTATTAGAAATAGAAAACTACATGCAGGACACAGGACCTTCCCTGGGTCTCTTTCCCCTAATTTGTGACTTGAGAATGAATTCTGAAGTTGCAGCACCAGCACTGTTTATTTTCATGCCTTTATCACTGTTGATACAAAACTTATCAGATTAGTTAAACACATTACAGTAGTCTCATTCTGGTCAAATACATATGCAAACCCCTGAACTGCTGTGTTGGAGGTGTCCCTCTGCCTAGTCTTGCTGGCCTCTGCAGGCCTCTACTGTCAGGCGAGCTCCACTGTTGATGGAAAAACTTTGCCATTGGTAGGCGATCTCACTGACAAGAACCAATCCAATATGCTCATCCAAATGACAAGTGGAAGCTGCCAGCAGCTGCAGCCAACAGAAAGCTCTCAAACAGGGTGTGTTGGGGGTGGGCAGGGCACATCATTTATAGCATTCTAGAAGAAAAGCACCAGAGTGACAGTAAAGAAATGTAGCATCCCTATTTGCCATAGTCCATTGGCCTGCTACATATCATACAAATTACATCTCACATGTAATGTGCTTATGGCTTCCCAATGCATAATACATTAGATCCTTGATACGTTTTGGGGCCAAATAGATCCAGAATGAGTAAGACACACAACTATGGGTAAAAGTCACATTAACAGCTCCATCTGAAAAGTCATTTTTCACTTCCTTTGGTGGGAAAAGGTCCAATCAATGTAATCTATGCAAGTCTTTTTGTATAGCATTTGAAAATAAGATGGTGAGGTTTGCAATTCAAGAGGTGCTGGTAAAGTCACAAGGATGAAAACTGGTGGGTGCTGGGTGTGTGTGGAAAGAGCAGGAAGTTGTTATCATTGTGATTGTGTGATATGCTGTAGGTCAGGGTTGAGGAACCCTTTTCAGCCCAAAGGGTGGGTGGGGCCAGAGGCAAAAGTGGGTGGAGCAACAGATTTAAAATCCACCTTGATACAATAGTCTGGTTTCTACACCAGCTTATTGTATTTTAATATTTTGTTGGAAGCTGCCCAGAGTGGCTGGGTAAACCAACCAGATGGGCAGGGTATGAATGAATGAATGAATGAATAAATAAATATTACACACACTGCTTTCTGACCATCTAGGCAAGCAAGGGCATTACTGGAGTTCTACCCAGGCAAAATCTTTGGGGGCATGAAAGCAGGACCAGTGAATGGTGTGGCCTGGGGAGAACTCTTACAGCCTGACAGAGAGGTCTGGGAGGCTATATTCAGTCTCTGGGTCTGAGGTTGTAGATAAATGCCCAGATGTAATCACACACAGAATAATAATAAGAGGAGAAAAGCTACTCCTCTTCTGTAGGTAAGACCCATTACATTTATGTACCTTGTATAGATATCTAGTAGCACAGAGATTTCTTATAGCACAGAGACTTATTCTATCGTTGTTTATTTGAATTAATACCCTACATCTATAGTGCCTCAAGGCATGAGTGATTAATTGAAAATAGCCATAGCTGTACAAGTACCACATTTATTGGAGGTACTTCAACTTTGCTGAATTTGGGGAGGAAATGCCATTTCTGTCTCCACTCAGAATTTGATGTATGTGAACTTAATTCACTTTATTATGGTTTCATATGATGAAAATATGTTTGCGTTGTACTATGTCAAAGAACCAATGTCTTGTTTGCATCAGAGTTTCTTTCTGATTCATAAAACCAGATATGTTTTGTGGGTTGCAGCTGCAATCCTACACATCCTTAACTGGGAGTAAGTCCTGCTGAACTCAGCGGGACTTACTTTGGAGTAGACACTTCCAGGATTGCAGTGCTACATTGTAAACTGAAACACACTGGGCTGTAAACTCCCTTGAATACATTGGGACTTGCTTATGAAAAAAGATCTATTCATTTATTCATTTATTGGTAATAGCTTCCAACCACACTGCCCATCTCTAATCCTCACTCCTGGATTCTTACTTTAAGTCACCAGGGACTTGAACAGGTCACTTCCCTCTCTTTTCCTGCCCTCCAGTTTTCCCTTTTTTCAGAGACAGAAGAGGGGCAGCTGTTTTCGGCTGACACATGAATATTCTGTGTCTCCTACTGCTCCCAACTGTTTATTTAACAGTCTGTCCCTATAGATGTTGTTGGGCTCCAGCTTCCATAAGTCCCCAGCCATCATGACCAAAGTTAGGAATAATGACACCATTGCTTTAGGAAACTTCCTCTCCCTGTGTCACCAGTCTGTGCATTCAACAGCCATCAACCTTCTGTAAATTCACAGGTTCTTGTAAAGCAGTTCTTGCCATTAAAAACCCCCCACATATTTTCTTTTAAATTACACACTTTGTACCATGGATAGGAATTCTTTGGCCCTCCAGATGTTGCTGATCTCCAACTCTCTCCAGCTCAAGCGTGCAAGGCCAATGGTCAGGGATGACGGGAATTGTTCAGAAACATCCAGAGGGACAAAGTTTCCCCATTCATTCTTTATATTTCGACATATTCAATGAGTTCCCAAGTTTGTAGAAACCATTCCCTTGTTTTTTGGTGCGGACCCCTCACTTCCAAATGGATCAGCAGCACTTAACTACTCAAGTTCGCTGCTAGACTGAGTGAGGATCTGTGAACCTGCATGAAAGTATTCCTGCCAAAAGTCAGTAAATAAATATTGTATTAAAAAATCAGTGTAAGTACACTAATGATCTCTTCTCAATAAAGAAAGTACAGTAAATGAAGTTAAGGAGGCAGTGTACAGTGTTTGCATAGATTTCTTAGCTTTACTAGGGCTGTGTTAGTCATCAGTACCTTTGCATACAAGCTGTAAAAATTAGAAGCAGAAGTCCTCCACCCCTTTTGAACTATGTGGTCATTTTAGAAAAATTAATATGAAGCTATGTACTGTAATTAAAACCTTTTATTGACCTCCTCTTCTGCTAAAGTATGCCCAAAGGAGGAGGATAGGAATGTAAAATGATAACACAGACTGGACAAAGAAAGTGTCTCTGAAAGAGGACAGAGGAAATATTAAAGTCTGCTGTTAGGCTGTGTGTGTGTTTCTTAAAAGTAGTTCTGTAATACCGTCACATTTTTCTACCTGAACTCATATTCTGGTGAGAAGTTGTCATCACTATTAATCATTTTGCATGCTTGGTTTCTGAACACCAGCAAATTCCCAGTTTGAACAATGTGCCTTTGGTGTTTTTATCCTAGGCCAAGTCTAAAGTCAAATAATATATAAGCTGTTCCAAATCTACAGAACTAAGACATTTTCTGTGTAAGCCTTTGTGTGTTTTTTATTCTGATGTCATGGGTGGTTGGTCCCAATATACAAAATGTTTAATTAACTGAGTCAGATGAGAATTTTTTGTGTGTGCTTTTTCTCACAACTTTAATAACTATTATAGTCAGCCTCCTATTTGTTTCAGAAACTAACTGGTGAAATATGATGTCTGCAGTAGATCATGTCAAGTATGTGTTCAGACAGACCCTAACTAAAAACAACAAAGGATACGTCCAGATGATGGCACTAATTTGGATGCATACAGTCCTCCCTTATGCAACATTTTGCAAGTTATAAAGGTCAGTCACCTTTAGGGCAATCACAGATCTGAATGCTCCCAGGTGTTCAAACACCCAGTCCCTGAAAATAAAAATGTCAGGGTGAAAATCTAGCTTGCCTTTCTTCTTGACATGTTGACTTTCTACATGCAGATTTTTTTGGCATGTGTTTTTGTGTGATATTCCAAGTAGAATCTTCTCTCCATTGATTCTTGTTTTGATAGTATAGGTTGGCTCTTTTTATATGCTTGTGCTTATCAAGTCTTATCACTTGGCCTCTGTCTGTCAAAATAGTTTTCATAAGAAATAATAACAAAATGGCAATTTAGCAGTAGTTTAATTGTGAAGGCTGCCCCCAGAAAAAGAGGGAGAGAGGATAAAGACAGAGTTTCCTGACCACAGAGGTTTGCAGATTCTGGGGCAGGGCTGAGATGGATGATAAGATGCATTAGGAATTGAAAGAGTGGGTTTCATGGGGGAGAGCAGTGGGACAAAGCCAAAACTTCTTGGACCCATGCATTCTAAGCATGGGACACGTGGAAGTGTGAATGATCCTGAAGAGAATTATTTCTTTATTTTTTGTTGGACTGCAGGGTGGTGGGTGCAGGGTATCTTTAGCACTAGGAAGAATCTAAAACAGATTATTTTCACCCATGCTGACTGTACCATTAGATTGTTAAGGGCACCTACTGCTGGTGGCACAACATTTAACCAAATAATACAATATTCCTGGCTTGCTGTTATCAATGCTTTCGGCTGTCATCAGATGAAGCAGCCTTGTAATTGCCAGATGATGCATGCCATGGACCATTCTACATAAAGCATACCATTCTACATAAAGCAAACCGGATTGGTTTTTCTGGTTCTCTGCCAAGGGATTGGTCTCCCATGCATCCTTAGATATATATGCAGAATTCTAACATGTTTCCTTACAGGAGACCAAAGGAAACTCTGGTTCCAAGCTGGCCATCAGGAGAAAATGTGAACAAAAAGCAATTTGACTGAGTAAATGAGACATAAAATAGAAATGCCAAAAACCTAAAAGCAGAAAGGAGGCAGTAGGTCTCTAGAGAATTGTTCTCTATATTTTTTATGGAAGAAAAATGTTTTCTAGCTTACAATGAGCACTGGAGTCAAGACTACATTGTTCCATTCTTACTCATGTTTCTTAAGTGTAAGGAATAATCCAGTCACATAAACAATGTCTTTCAGTTTTTTCACTATGGAATGAACATGACTGGACAGCAAATATTGCATTTGTTGCTTATGTGACTTAGAGAAAATTATTTTAGTTTTTTTGTCTACATTCACTGATTTGCCTGAAAGCTGAACTCTGTTAGAAGCATGCTATCATTTTAGCCTAGATGTTGGTGGACTCCAACTCCCATCAGCCCCTGGCAGGATGGCCAATGGTCAGGGATGATGCAAGTTGTAGTCCAGTAACATTTGGAGGACCACAAATTCCCATTGTATTTAGCTGCATCTGGAGAGTAGCACTCTGAACTGCTCCGTAAGTTTACATTCAAAAGATATGTCACTCACTCCCCCAAACCACCCCTCCTTTCCCCCAGCTGGGGACATTTCTCATATCAGAGCTTTGGTACTGGCTGAGATGAAATTCCTCTGAGCCATGGGATGGAGGCAGGAGAAGGAAGAGAATGTCCATTTTGTTTTTAAAATTATATTTCCTTCCAAGAGTCACTTAACATGAGGATGACCATATACAGCGATGCTACCAATCATTATTCTGAATAGATCTGGAATGCATGTGCTTTGACCATGCATACAAAATGATGACCTCCTATTCCTTCTTACAATTCCCACAATGTAGTCTGTGGGAAATGGTACTCTTCCATGTGGTTTTGAATGAGCATTGTGACTCATCTGCAGAAACAAAAAGTGGATCATTCAACCAACTCCTTTCAGATTTCATAGATCTCAGGCTGGATTCCTAGAAAAATGTGTAACTTCTTTGGTTGCCTAGAATTACTTGATGATGATGATTTTGCAAAAACAAGGTTGTGTACAGTATAGTGTTGTGTGTCACTTGGGTGGTAATCCATTATGCTAGAGTTCTTTTAGGTCTTTTTTTGGATGTGTTCCACATGCCCATTTTGTTTTTGGCTGCTATTGTCAACAAATATGAATATAAGTGTCTCTTCTGATGATATTCTTTTCTCCTTAAACATGAAAGGGTAATCCTTATATGGCTCTTCAGAGTCTTCAAAGTCGCAACAGAAGCACTCTGCCTTTGTTCACCATAGCTTGGTTTACGAACTGCATTTGTGCTTGATTTTCATGGCAATAGAAACATTTTGGAGCAACTTTATTTTTCACATTGTAGCTATGGTATCATGTGATTAGCTAGCATCATGCCAATAATCCCACTTAAAACATATTGCAGCAGTAATGATATATCATATTTTCATTGCTGTTTTCATTGCTGTTTAATTTTCATTGATTATTTACATGGGTACTATTCAACCTATGAAATTCTGATAATGTCACAATAATTCATGCTTATTACCTTTTTAAACATAAATTGATTTCTATGCCAAAATTTTAGTCTTGTTTCTGAAAGGGACAACTTATCACCATTTCTGGCACAAAGACCTTCCAAGGTTCCTGTGGAAATTTGAAATCCAAAATGTGGAAATGTGATACTACCTCTTTCTCCCAAAAAGGTGAAAAGGTTGGACTAAAACTAAAATTCAGAATACTAAATCTTCATTCTGACATTGGCCATAGTTCTTCATAAGAGAAATTTAGCCATGTGCTCATTCAGCATGGGTAATTTCATATTTTTTTTTTAAAAAAAGAGGATTCTTCCAGATTGAACTGAAGCATCTCTTGCCCCATAATTTGTCGTGACTATTTTTCTAGTGAAGTTGCACACCACACAAACTGAGTGATGGTATGCTTTTTTCAAAAAGTCAGGTTGAATGCAGGGGACCTGCAGCCCACTACAATTCCCATCATCCCCAACCACTGTTCATTTTAGCTGGGGCTGATGGGAGTGACATTTGGAGTCCTCGGGTAACATTTGGAGGGCTGTGGCTTCCATACTGCAGGTTTAATATAAGCATTTCTGCTGTCACATGCAAATGATCAGGAAGGAGCTAGACATAGCACCCCCTAAAGGCAGCCATATTTAACCACTTCCTTATGTATTCTGACTCAACCCAAGAAAGTAGTTTGAAGACTGCAATTTAAATGGGTGTAGGATTATTGCCTAAGAGGCTGACCTGCAATGATGTAGTTTACATTCCAACACAATTAATTTAAATTAAAATTAGTATGTTTGTTACCTGTTCTTGGAAGATAAACCTCAAGAAGCCATAGTCATAAGTTCATAGGTCTCTGACGTTTTGAAATTAGGTTAAAATCCATTGTTAAAATCTTACAATGCTGTCACATTACAGGTGGCTTTTTAAAAAAAACAACCAGTAGGAATTTGATTAAGTGTATCTCTTAATCTGCTGTTGGGCAGAGATTAAATAAAGGCTCCTGCCTGTGAATGTATGAGATCAAGGCACCATTCTACAGCAGGGGAAAGAAAAGCTTGTCAGATTCAACAGCAAGGAAAACACAGTTCATCAGAGGTGATCACACTGGAACCAACGAAACCAGAATGGAAAACAATAGCCTGCAGTGTAAACATAGCCTATATCTGAATATGAAATTATATGTTTCTCAGTTTTAAAATTAAGAAATTCGTCTGATTGTGAAACATGGAATTAGATCATTAGGTTGCAGCATAATAATTAAATGACTTGTTTCTCCTGCTGGACTTTGAGGGCAGGGTTCACCTAACCAGCCCTGCTTGCATAAGCCCTGTGTAAGGACTTCTGCTTGCCCAATGGGACTTCTCCCCATCTCCCTGAAATTGGCTGGGGGGGTGTTAGGAGAACCTCCAGAACAGTGCACAAAGGGAGGAGAAAGGAGTATTGTTCCACCTGCATGCTGGAATCCTTGTGCAGATGGAACAATTGGAAGAGTGCAATGTTGATTTTTTTTTTTTAAGGTATCTAATGCTAGTTCTACTCAGAGTAGGCCCACTGAAGTTAATGAACATGACTTAGGTCCACTGATTTCAGTGGATCTACTCAGAGTAAAATGTAGTTGAATACAACCCATATTTAGATACATTCCTCATTTCTATTTTATAGGTAGGTAGCACTACTGATTCCAACATAGTTTTTACTCTACATGAATTCACTTATAATACATCATGTTCTCTCCTTTGGATATGAATAATGGAGTACCTTTCTTCTTGTCATAAATAGGGCTTGAAAAGTTAATTTAAACTAAAAAATGCAATTAGGAAATTTAATTAGAAGAAAACTCTGGTAGGTACCAGACTTTTCTAATAACTCATTTTGGTTATAATTTAAGACACAGTGCATATCAAGTCCATATGATTGGCAGTTCTCCACAGAATTAAATGAAACCATCTCATTTCAAAGCAGATCTCTCTGTTGTTTCCAGTAGGGAGTTTGGCGTAAGAGTCTATAGAATGTCGAGGCTCAAAGATCTCAACATTTAAAATGGCAAAGTTCATCTGCTCATAGAAATTAAACAGAGGCTAGAACCAGAAAAGAAAACAGCTGCTATTTTAAAAAATGCTCTATCGTTTGATTGTTGTTGTTTTTAAAAAATGTATATCTAAAGCATATTAATGTATAAATGCTAGCACCTTCCAAACATAGTTGCACAGACGGCCTGTTTAGGGAGGTGCCTTTTTATAAAGTATTGTAATCCTTGAATGAGGTGAATGCAGATTAGAGACTAAGAATGCTCAGCCCTTATTAGCTTCTTGTTAGGCTTTTATTAAAATGAGAAGGCTGGGAAATTTTTTACACAAGCCCCAGGTCAGCTTCTGAGACAGTAAACATATACATGTGTGTACAATGAAATCATTAAGGGCCCATATTGTATACTAAATATATTGCTTCGTTTTAAGGAGTCTTGTCAAAATTACCAAGGTTAGGCTAGGGTAACAACATGTTTACTGACTGGTTTGGTCAGTTTAGGATGGCATCCTTGTTTAGGCAGTTGAGTGTGAGCAGAATATTGTGTGGGTGGGAAAAAGATGGTCAGGCTGATTTCTAAACCACCTTTTGGTGTTTTCCTCCCTCCTCTTTCCTTAGAACAATAGAATAACCTGAGTGAGTCAGAGCAAAGGCAGTGACATGTATCTGAGAGCAGCAAGAGCTAAGTGCTACAGGAAGTAAGTATAGCACCGGAAGGATTCTATGTAGCTCTTCTCAAGCTTTGATTGTTTAAAGATGTGTGGATTTCTTATACATAACAAAACTTTGACCTGGAGATCTTCCCATCATCTTTCACAGATTTGTCTCTTTCTTTCTTTTATTGTTGATCTACTTAGCTTTGTTGGTCATCATAATTTCTTGTAGCAGTGTGTTCCAAAGGTGGATCTGTGCTTTTGTATTTTTTTTCTCTTTTTTAAAAAAATCTGCATGGTTAATTTAATTAGCCATCCACTGGTCTTGGGTCTATCTGCTGGGGGAAATGTTTGCCAATATTGAGAGTGTTGCATGTGTGTAACAGTGTATAGAATTGTATACAGTACTGCAACATGACAGAGTCAAAGGTTAAAGCCTTTCCTAGGCCATTTTGAGCTCACAGGCTTATGCATTTTAATAGTGAATTATTATTCACTTTGCTTTTCAAATCCATCTTGCTTAGCATCCTTATCTGAGATAGCCATTATACCTTTCAGTATTTCAGAAGTTCTGAGAGCCTAGCGGAATAAATTAAGGGGAAGCGGAGAACCCAACACTGTCAGATCCTTATGTATGAGTGTTCCAGAAGATGTCATCCCACAGCTTTGCAGAGAGATCTATATCCACCCTTCTTCTTTTCAATTGGGTCTAGCTTCCTTTCCCACTCTTGCCTTGAAACTTTCTTCCCATGTGCTTGAGTACTATCCCACTTCTCCATTCCATCTCCATAGCGGTGATGTACTGTATCTCCAGCCCTGGTATAATTCCAGGATAGGATGTTCTTTTTGTTTAGAGGAGGAAGCTAAATGTCCTGTTTTGGTTTGTTGGATTTGTATGGTCCTTTTTGGCCTCTGCACTTCCTGTTGGTTTATGGTGTTCATTTTTGGCTTTCTTTAAGTTTGAAACATATCATTATTTCTGGCAGTAGATCTGAAAGGGAACTCTGGGAACGGAGTATTTACTGAAGTTGTGTTTGGGAAAAATGCTCTTATGGCCTCCAACCCAAAACACTGTCCTACAGGTGTTCCATTAGCCCATGAAATGTTAAGATAAACAGGTCTTCCTTAAATTCTGCTATAAAAACGTTACCTTAGTTAAAAAGATGATTTGGCCAAAAGATGGCACTGCAACAACATTCCTTCTGCTTTAGGTGTAAGTGAGCTGATTCTGTTCTTGCACTCCCATTCTTTTCCTACTCTTTCAGTTAGTTGTAAGTGAGGATCATATGCACTGCATGTAAACTTTCATGTCTGAAGCAGCTGCACACATCTGTTCCACTGCGTGATAGGGATCCATGTTTGGCTGCAGTTTCCAACATATTTTTACAGTAAAATTGTGTGTGTGTGTGCTTCATTAAATGTGGTCCTGTATGCATGCTTATATGCACAGCACACAATCTTAATTCATAGTGTATGAATTCTTGTAACTGGAAATTAAAGTAGTTTATAATTTCTAAAACATTGTAAAAGTAACTATGCAGGCATAAACACTTCAAAAAAACATTTCAGAAATGGAGAGAGGGGTCATCAAAGCAAATAAGTGGTATTGTCTGCCTGCCAAAATGTGCATATGTTAATAGGAGATGCTGACAACATTTTTTTGCTCCTGAATGGTTTGTTTAAAGCAATCTCAAAACTGATTTTCCTTGATGTATGTGTGTGTGGGGGGGGGGTACTGTAGGGTCTGGCCTTGCAACATTGAAAGAATAAGTGATCTGACTTTCAAAAGTGCTTAGCATAAGCAGCTACTAGAGAAGTTAATGGAAGTCTCAGATGTTCAAAACCTCTGAAAATCTCAAATCATAGCAGTTTTTGATATTGATTTCAGTGGAAGCTGGATTGAGGCTTAGCTACTTCAATAACCTTACGTAATGGAATTGCTTCTAAACCATTATGGAAGAGGTTTGATAATTTCCTTCTTTATCTGTGCTAGCGAAAAGCAAACCTTCCAAATCAAAATGACACATTTGATCAATTTTTACTAAAATACCCTACCAGATGGAGTTACTAGTAATTCACTTCTAATTAGAAAATTTGCAGTTGCACAAAGTGTCTTTTAGTATGAAATATCTATTGATCACTATGCAATAGAGAATAGATTGCTAGTATCATAATCTATGTCAGTGATCTATGTCTTCCACAAGTATCTTCCACATTCATGTGAGTCACACACAGATCCACAGATTCTCTTTTACAAAGTGCGCTATCATGTTCTTCCACCACTCATCTTCCCCCCCCCCCCATGTACATCTACCCAACTAGCTTTTATATAGCCGGCAGGGGATTAATCCCCACAGATGTAGAGTGCTTCCTAATTGCATGTCCTAGAAGGCTACATTTTTACTGGGATTTGACCACAGAGATGAATCAGTCCTCCATTATAGTGGGAAATACCAGGCCTTCCAGATATTGCTGGACTCCAACTCCCACCATCCCTGATCATTAGTCATGCTGGCTAGGGCTGATGGGAACTGGAGTTAACAACATCTGAAGGTCCCCATGTTTCCCACCCCTAATCTATAGACTGCATATTCCTCAACAAATTACAATGGAAGGAGCTATTTTTTTTTGTTTCCTACATTTGCATGACAATGCTATACAAGGCTACTAACAAGAAAATCCCACTGAGTTAGTTAGGACTTACCCCCTGGTGTGTGTATAGGATTGCAGCCTTAGGTACAGTGGTACCTCGGGTTACATACGCTTCAGGTTACAAACTCCGCTAACCCAGAAATATTACCTCGGGTTAAGAACTTTGCTTCAGGATGAGAACAGAAATTGTGCAGTGGCGGCGCAGCGGCCGCAGGAGGCCCCTTTAGCTAAAGTAGTGCTTCGGGTTAAAAACAGTTTCAGGTTAAGAACAGACCTCCAGAACGAATTAAGTTGTTAACCCGAGGTACCACTGTACTACATTTCTAACTCACTTCACCCAAGTATATCAGAATGTCACCCCTGTGAAGTAGATGACACCAAGGCTACACTCACATAGCTCAATCAGGATTTTAACTTCACTTCCCTGCACCTAAAACCAAGAATCTGGTTTTTAGGTAAATTAATAGCTATTTCTTATACCAGCCTTCACCAACCAGGTGCCCTCCAGATATGTTGGACTCCAATCCCCACCATAGGGAGTTGTAGTACAAACCATCTGGAGGGCACCAGGTTGGTGAAGTCCACCTTGTAGTATTTTGTTTACTAGGGTGCACATGTCCAAGTACAAAATGTACTTAGCCCTTGGTGGGAAAAAATGCAATAAGCAAATAATTGATTAAAAAATATGAATGGTGCCTGAACGTATTATTTTCAGCTTTCCTCTCCCAAGTCCATCTGAATGTCAGGAGGTTTTGGGGGGGTGATGATTGTGCTCACAAGCAAGCATTTGAAAAGAAATGGTGAATAATATAAATGTGCACCATTCATATTTCCTACACTTTGTACTCATGTTAACTATGCACAAAAAGTAGCATGCTAAGTGATTGAGTATCTGTTAGCATGAGTCCCTTCCTATGGTTTCTCAAGGTAGATAGTGAGTTTCCTTAAAGTATAAGCGAATGGGAAGCGCAAAGTATTCCTTGATTCAGTTTTGGCATTTGTCTAGACCTAGCTCCAGCATACCAACCTTTCCCTTGCAGTTACTGATATAAAAGTAAGTGTATACACAGGCCTGGGTCAGTGGTAGCCTCCAGATGGTGCTAGACTACAGTTCCCATAATTCCTCACCACCAGCCATGCTGGCTGCAGCTGATGGGAGCTGGAGTTCAACAACATCTGAAGGGTGGCAGGTTCATGAAGGCTAGCCTGGATAACCCAACCACCTTTTCCTAGGAACAGTTTTTTTGGTTCCAGGTAGGACAGAATAACTCAATTATTTCCTGTTCTTCCCAGTAGGGATTGGCTTACAACATGTGTCCACAGCATGGGAATACCTGATGCTAGGTAAAGGTAAAGGAGCCCTGGACGGTTAAGTCCAGTCAGAGGTGACTACGGGGTGCAGTGCTCATCTCACTTTCAGGCCCAGGGAGCCTGCGTTTGTCCACAGACAGCTTTCTGGATCATGTGGCCAGCATGACTAAACTGCCTCTGGTGCAACAGAGCACAGTGACAGGAGCCAGAGTGCACAGAAATGCTGTTTACCTTCTCACTGCAGTGGTACCTATTTATATACTTGCACTGGTATGCTTTCAAACTGCTAGGTTGGCAGAAACTGGGACAGAGCAACGGGCGACTCACCCCGTCACGTGGATTTGAACTGCCAACCTTCTGATCAGCAAGCCCAAGAGGCTCAGTGGTTTAGACCACAGCGCCACCGAGTCCCATGTACTCAGTGTACAGTCCCATGTACTGATGCTACACTTAACCAGAGTAAAGCAGTTTTCAAGTGTACTCAAAATGCTGGATCCCAACAGAGTTTCTCAAAATCACAAATTCTGTTCTGTGCTTTTAGTTCCTATCAGCTTATTTTTAGGAATAAAAAACCTACAGCAAGCACCTTTTTCATTGAGCACAATCAGCTGCCAAACTTTGTCTAGTTACAGAGGATAGCTTAAGTGAAGTCTACTGCCAATGTATATTTTAGCTACCAGTTTTGGCCAGCCAGGCATGTGAATTCTTCATACTTTTTAAAAAAAGAAATAGAAAAATAATATCTAAATAGTTTTTAAAACTAAGCACATATTACATATAATACCAACACTCGCTTTAAAAATCTATTTTATAATGCATTTCTAAAGACCACTATTCAGCTGTGCAATCCTAGGTACATTTACTTGGGAGTAAATCCCACTATATTAAATTAAGCTTCCCCCAGGTATGTGTACAAAGGACTGCAATATAAAAGTGAGAAAAAGCTAGCTACTGGACAGCCTGTACCTTGAGCTGCATTTTTTATCTTCTGGTCTTTTCAGTCCTACAATTTCCTCCTTGACTTCCATCCCCGCTGCTTGCTCAAGCTCTCCAGATGCTGCAATTGGGGTTTTAGCTAGATGGTATATAAGTGGATGTGAAATTAGCACACACACACACACATTTTTGTTGATCAACATGTTAGCCTTGAAGAACACTAGTGAACATGTTAGCCTTAGTTTGTGTTTTATGAGCAATGTGACAGAATCAACCCATGAAATGCATTTGGCATGTTCAGGCATTCTACAAAACCATGGTCTAGCTCTGTGTTAGGGCTGGAAAAACCTGTAGCCCTCTAGGTGTTGCTGAACTATAACTCACATCAGCCCTGACCAAATGCTGGCTCAGAATGATGGACATTGGAATCCACATGATCTGGAGGGCCACACCCCTGCTTTGTGTGAACAGGTCTAGCCTTCTCATGGGCTTGTATGCTTCTCCTCCCTTCCCTGGTCAAGTGATATTTACTTCTGCTTTTAATTAACTGCAGCTTCCTGAACTGTCCAAACCAGTTAAGCTATGGTTAACATTATGGTTTGTTTCAACAAATCAGTTGCGTAAACTATTCTTTAAGGGTGGCTTGCTGTAAAATCAACCATAATAAGTGTTAACTACAAAGTCAGACCAAGTAAAATAATGGATAAGGAAAAGTGAAAGTGAATTCATCCTGTTCGGTCTTTACATTTTATCGTTAAAATAAGGGATTGACTTCATGCTCACACACACCTAAACAAAATGCATCATACTTTTTCAAATTACTTTTTTAAAGAAAGAAAGCTAGTAGGTAGGGCTGGGTGATATATTGATATATATGACCTCCTTTCTCTCATCTTTCTTCTACCAGCCCTTTTATCAATTCTAGATTGGATTTATTGTACCCAGAGATCACAACTGCTGATGGTCTAGTACCAATGTGGTGTCTTTCAGATCTTGTTGGACCCCAGCTCTCGTCAGACCCAGTCATGGCCAACAGTCAGTGATGGGAGTTGTAGTCCAGCATTGGGAACAGTTTACCAGTTGGCTACCACTGTTCTGGTGTCTCAGGAAAGTCTCTTTGACAGACTACTGAGATACAGCAGGCTCTGAGAGGTCTGGGTTCTTTTGGGTGAGTGGAGACCTGTTTATCATGCCCCCTGTATCATGCTCAGCAATGACAATGCTGTCCCCCGCTCAGTGGTACAAGGCTCACCATCTCACAGAAGTAGGCAAGAAACAAAAGTTGTTGCTTGCATTTATTTACCTGCTGCTATCTCACTTTGGTAGGTGCAGTGCTAAGGATTGTGCTGCAGCAAGGTAAGCAAGCTGCCTAGTTGGAGCAGAGTCTGTTGCTCATCCAAGGAACGGCTGCCTTAACGTCTCTTGTGTGTCTATACTTCCTTTTTGTGGGTGGTGCAGCAGAAGATACTGAGCCCAATCCCTTCAACTGTGCCACTCAAAGAAAGAGGGAGGATGTTAGTATTAAAAAGGTAAAGGTACCCCTGCCCGTACAGGCCAGTCTTGACAGACTGGGTTGTGCGCCCATCTCACTCAAGAGTCCGGGGGCCAGCGCTGTCCGGAGACACTTCCGGGTCACGTGGCCAGCGTGACAAAGCTGCATCTGGCAAGCCAGAGCCGCACACGAAAACGCCGTTTAGCTTCCCGCTAGTAAGCGGTCCCTATTTATCTACTTGCACCCGGGAGTGCTTTCGAACTGCTAGGTTGGCATGTTAGTATTAGAGCTGACATAAATTATTGTGCACTCAGTCTGGACTGCCCTGCTGGGCCCAGTCCTCCCTATTTCGCCTCAGAACAGGGTGAGTGAGCCGTTCAGTGGTAGCGCACATGCTTTCCATGTACAGTGGTACCTTGGGTTAAGTACTTAATTTGTTCCGGAGGTCCATTTTTAACCTGAAACTCTTCTTAACCTGAAGCACCACTTTAGCTAATGGGGCCTCCTGCTGCTGCCGTGCCGCCGGAGCACGATTTCTGTTCAAATCCTGAAGCAAAGTTCTTAACCCGGGGTACTATTTCTGGCTTAGCGGAGTCTGTAACCTGAAGTGTATGTAACCTGAAATACCACTGTAAAATGTTGCAGGTTCAACCCCCAGTGTCCCTGGAGTGATCAGAAGTAGATGTGGCCGCTCTTAAAACTTGCCCTGTGCTTTCTCTAAACACCCTGTTCTGTGTCCAATGAACCACAAGATGCCTGGGGTTGTTGCTGTGTTGTTGTTCACTCTTTAAGGTAAAGTTTTGATGGTACTTTAACCAATAAAACACACACTTTTATAAACAAAACAGCAACTGCCACTTGCTTAACCCTTCCTACCATACTACAACGGGGGCTATCCATCGAACAGGGTAAGCGCGGGGACTCCTGCAGTCTCCCTGAGTGCAAGCAGAAGAGGGAGATGTGGACCTAATCGCCACCCCCACAAGAGAAAGTGCAGGCAGAAACAGCCTTCACCTCTGTGCATTTGGTTGCCCTCCAGGCGGCGCAGTGGGGAAGCCTGAGCTCTCTGCGCCCAATCCACATTGCTGAACCAGCCGGGCACAAAATGAGCCGGCCGTGCCCCGCAGGAGGGGCTGACGCCTGGCCACTTGCGCACCTGCCCTCTCCAGCTGCGAGGACGGAAGCGCGGGCCAGAGGCAACGCGGCAGGGCGCCAGCTACACTCCACGAGGAGAGAAAGCGCGCGCAATTCGCAGCCTCAGCCCACTCGCGGGCTCCTGTCTCTTCGCGGAGGAATGCGCGGGCGACGACGAGGAGAGAAAACGCCCGCTCTCCTGACCGGGAACAAGCCGCTCTTTCTGGACAACACCTGGCTCGTGATTAGTCCCGTCAGGGAATCTCCTGCGAGCCTTCTGGGCGAAGGCGGAGCTGCTGGAGAAGGCGGGCTTGCCGCCGCCTCCTCAGCCGCCTGAAACTCCGGCCTCCCTCGCCGTCTTTTCCGCGATTGGTTCGGGGCCGCTCCATCCCGCCCCGTCTGGCCCGCCCCGCCGAGGGGGCTGGGTCACGCCAAGTTTCATTGAGGTGGAGATATGTAGGCAAAGCCCCGGGCTGTGGCGGCTGGACGGGAGCTTCGCGGCTGGGAAGACGCGCTTTTCTCGCCTGAGACCGAGCGCGCGCGCAAGGGAGAGCTGGCCGCTGGGCAGCTTCCGACGCTCCCGCGATGCCTCCTGCCTAGACGCTCGGGACAGTTTGGTGGCGCCTCGCTCGGAGCGCCCGAAGTTCGGCTGGTCCCCGACGGGGCGGCTCTTGTTATGTCTGGGAATCTCGCGCGTGAACTGTGAGGGATCCGGGACAGGCGCAGCCATGCGCGACAGAGACGGCTCCGTTTGAGCTCCTCTAAGGCAGCGCTCAAGGCGATAACCCCCCTCCCCACCCCCACCCCACGCCCGCCCCGATGAGGGCTGGAGCAAAATGGTTCTCAAGTGAACAAACTAAAGACTTTCCTCTGCAAGAGAAGCGGGGCGCCTTGAGTTGGAAGCCTTAAGAAGCGGATCTCGCTAGCCGCGCTTCGGAGTTGTTGGGCTTTTTGTTGCTTTTTGGACGCGCTGCTCCGGAGATGTCGAAGGGCTCTTGAGAAGAAGCCTGCAGGACACGCAGAGAGAATGCTCGTTCGCTCCAGCCCCGGACAAGGGTGGACCTCAGAGATAGGAGCTGGCGCCTGGTGACATTGCAAGTGATCCTGGTCTCCTTTGTTTCGCCAAGACTCGAAGTGGTCCCATCTCCCAGCGATGGCAACAGAAGTGGTGTGTGGATTGATCTTCAGACTACTACTTCCCATCTGTCTAGTCACTGGTATGCGGAGTTTTTCTTGCTGGGACAGAGGGGGTGATAGTGGGGTGCGGGCAATGTAAGACCGTTATTCTGGAAGTAGGTAGTCTTAAAGTCTCTTTCTTGGATGTAATACACATCTTGGATATTTTTTCTCGAAAACTGAGGCACCTTTTGTTCTACAGGGATGAATACTGTATCACTTACCCCATACATATTATTTAAGAATAGCCTTATTTTAATGCTGTGGCCTTTGCCTCTTCTCGTTAAAACTTTTCATTTTTACTCCACCTGATCTGAAAGAACCATTTCACCTCACGTATGTCAAATTAAATAGAAATTTACGCACTTTCAAAACTGATTTGTAGTGTAACCCTTTATATGTCTACTCAGAAGTAAGTCCCCTTGAGTTAAGTTGGATTTACTCCCAGGTTAGTGTGTAAAGAATTGTAGCATTAGTATTTAAATAGTTTGCAGGGCAGCACTGGGTTCAGCTTAATACAATCCTACACACGTCTACTCAGGAGTAAGTCCCATTCAGTATAATGGGACATTCCCAGGTGTATAAGGTTGCAGCCTAAACCTGTACAGAATTAATCTGATTTGCTGGCATACTCTCCTACAGCCTAAAGCACAGTTGCATATTAAGAAGTGAAAAAATACATTTTTGTATTTACTGGGAAGTATGCATGCACCATTGATTCCCAAAGATCATAGTTCTGTTTTAAGGCCACACCTTAAAAAATGGCCTTTACATGAAAAGCATATTTTACATATGTTTGGGTTTTTCTTACCTGAAAACAAAATCTAGTTAAAAAAAAACAAGTTGGTTATGTTTCAAGCAGAGGAAAAGTTGGTTCTAGTTCCCTTGTATGACCAAGGGGAAATTATTTCTAGAGTGCCACCAGCAATTAATATTAATCTACGTCCACCTTATTGACAAAACAGGAATCGGAATGAATAAATGTTCATCTTTTAGGTTGAAGTCCTTAGCACGCTTACTGTGGAGTAAGACCCATTGTACTCAGTGAGTTGAGTTTAGGATCACACTTCATATATTACAGGACAGATATACTGCATGCAAGAGAATTCAGATGGAGATTAACACATGGAGCACTGATATGTTACAGATTAAGCTTAATTTGGTAGCTCATTCTTGGTTCCTTATTTACCATTTATGGGTCAAGGCATTTATGGACTTGGTAACTTAAAGTCTGTGGGAGCACATTCCATTCACCTGGCACTCTGTAATTATAAATCCAGTTTAGATACTCCGTTCTGTTTCGAAGTATTGGTGTCTCAAACACATTGCCCACATAATTAGGTGGTGCCACTGATTTCCCTGTTGGTTGGGAAATCTGCATAGTGATACATCTATGCTGAGTAACTTCTTCTAACTTTCTGGATAACCTCCTCTAAGAGTTGAGGAAGGGAACGTCCTTTGAGGCATGTAGAAGCTGCCTCCTCACACCCAGTCATCAGATGCTTCTTCACCTTTCTAAAAGATTTTGTTTTGACACATAGGAAGAGAGCATGAAAAATTCTGTGCCCTCACTAAATTTCACAGTAGTTCAGTGAATGGGCAAATATTCTTCAGTGGATGATACTAACACCAGCTAAATGCCGCATCTTTAATAGAAGGAAGAAACAAACATTTTATCTCTCATCCCAGTGCCCCAAAATTTTGTGGTTTCCATGAGCAGGATCACAAACTTGAGGTCAAGCTGCCTGCAAAACCGTAGCATTCCATAACCGTGTAGCTTGGTCAAGGCATGATTAGAATCATGGAAGTTTTGGGGTGGTGTTTGTTGTTGTTTTTTTCTGCTTTTAAACATTTGCTTTTGTATCTCTGTGGCGCAGAGGGGTGGGGGCCAGAGTGTATGTGCTGTGCTGATAAGCTCTCAATCCTCTCCTTTAGAAAATAGTGCTCCCAGTGTCTTCAGTACAAGTGTAGATGAATAGATACTATTAACGCAGGAATTTGGTTTTCTAGTTAAATAATCAACTGTATTCATTAACAGGCTAAAAACTACTGTGATATGCCTGCTGTTATTATCACCTGGACTCACTTGCAACTTAACGCCAGTGTCCTGAATTGCCAATCGTCATCTTTTTCTTACAGATTGTGTGAATTGCCATCTGGAGAGGTTAGCATCTGAATATTGCGTAGTTTAGAACCCTGTACAAGGTGATTATAATATTAAGGAGGGTGGTTCTGACTCTAGTTTGGCAGCATAGTTTCATGGCGCAAGCATGGAGAGTCATTTTATTTGAGCCAAACACTTCTCAGGAGTGACTTGGCGAAATGCACCCTTGAGGTGGAGCTCCCGCCACAAGAGCCATGTTTCCTGTGCCTGAAGTAGGAAGTACAACCTTGCCTTCCTCTGACCAGGGATTGCAAATCCTGATGATCTGGATCTCATTAAAACGCCTTCCTAATTATTTCTGTTCACTTGTGGAAACCATCCCAAATATTACAGGCTTTCAGCAGCTGAAGCAGCTGGATGAGGTTGTCAAGGCTGTTGCCCAGGTTTCAGAGCTTTTATTCTCCCCAAGTACCTTCCAAATCAAGCCTCCAGGATTCCCCATAACTCATACATAAACCTTGGAGGCTGCCCAAAGCTGCTTGCTATTAGGCTTGGACTTAATTGTAATTGTTGTTTTATTCATTTGTTATCTGGGAAATGCCATTGCCTGAAGTACTCCTGAAGAAAGCATTCATCTTCAAAAGGCACTTTGTCTTGCATGTGCTTCCTTTATAGTAAAATGATTTGTAACATCTACACAGACACATTCCTCCATTTGATCCCTTTTGCCTTTTCCATTTCTGTATGAGACACACCAATTGTTTTCACGTCTGTTCTGATTTCTGAGCCAGGCAATCTTTTACATCTTAGCTCTGTCAACTCCAAAATGCATAATATTTCAATTTCCCCCATCTACCTTTCAGGTGTGAAATGTGAACTTTATGTAAACACACATGACCACTTTTGAAGTTAGGGTAGCTGATGTGGTTCCATAGTCTTCTGACAGTTGTCTTCCAGTGAAAGAGACCACATTCACACAATACCCTTAAAGCATTATTTCCTAGCTCTGTATTCTTTCCTAGCTCTGTTTCCTTGCAGTTATCTCAGTCTTGCAGTAGTCCATTTATCTGGACATGAGCAACAACTGCTTCCAGGTAAGTAGCTTGCCAGGTCCATCATTTGAGCTATGTTGTGATACATTTGTGCATTTTCTTGAGGACTAATTTACTTGTTTACTAATTTATCTGATCACAATAGTAGTTAACATTAACATAACCTGCCTTTGTTAGTTGCTCTGGAGAGCATAGAAGTTGGAGATGCTTATGTCTCATTGGAATGAATGCAAGAAAGCAAGTTCAGATCAGCTTCTCTAGAGATGTACAGTGGCAAAGCTGTTCTGCATAAAGTGGCTCCTTGTGAGCCTGTAAATAAGTTCTCTTAAGGACCCTTCTGATCCTAATTGCCCTTTCTTTGTGTGTGTAATTCCTTTTCACGTGATATTGCACATTTGGATTTTATCCGAATGCGATGGGGATGGGCCCCATTTCTATATAGAAATTGGTAATGAGAGGCAGCTGGCTACTCTGTGGAATAATGTATGTATCCAAGAGATTTAAACTGCAATTTTTTGTTTATGCAGTGGGCCTGTAAACAGTTCTCAGCTTGTGAAGGCAAACTCCAAGTTGATGGCAGTCCAATGTGCAACCCAGTTAAAGCCAAACTCTTTGGATTGGCGCCAGTTTAGTCCCACTGTTATAATGGAAACTGATGGGCTTTAAGACTTGCTGTACAGGAATAAAAACAGGTAACATGTGGCATATGTTTTGGAATTGGCCTTCTTAAGTGTGCGCACTGCCTGGTCCCATGTTTTGGGTGCTGCCATCCTCCCCCAACCGTAGAAAATGAAGCTCTTTGTTTTACCAAGAGCCTGAAAGGAGGCATGGACAAACATAAAAGTAGAGACTGCTTTATGGGCAAAAAGCCTCGGCCCTGGGTCCTAGATGCTGAAGATATGCTGTGGAGCAGATCGATGATTTATTAGTTCAAGTTTTTGTTAATGGTTTATTTAATTAACAGTTGCCTTATAAAATAGCTTGTTTTTTCTTTCTTCCGGGATAGAGGGTTTGGATTTTCTTTGGTTGTTTTAGGAGGGAGTACAGTTTAGTAAAACAGGTACTTGATTTGATGAACATTTGGTCTTTCATTAAATGTATTTAATATTAGAGTTGCTGTCAAATTTTGTGGCAGTTTTGGAGGTTCCTGCTCAGTCAAAACACTTGAGAAATTTAGAAGCAAAAGGAGTGTTGCTGAAAAGAGAAAAAATATCATGGGATTACTGCACACCTGATCTTACTATAGTGCTGAAGATAGCCCTCAGCTGAGCCACTAATTTCCAGGCTATGTGTTTTAAATGTTGTGGGTAAAGGCCATTTTTGGGTGTGTCTTCCCTATGTGGACATACAGGAATGTTGGAGGTGGGAGGAGTGCATTGAGTGGGTGGTATGCACAGGTGTGCTCTCTTTCCAGTTCCTCTTTGGGGCTGGGTTGAACTGATGACATTGTCTGCACCTGCTCAAGCTGTTTTGTTGGTATCATTATCTGCCTCTCATTAGCACTGGATTACCTCTACACACTTGGATCTCATTAATAAATTCCATATGCAATGGTAGTTATTAAGTCATGGGAACTAAGTTTTACCTAAAGTTTGGAGTGACTATTAAAGTTTCTGCATCAGAGAAGTATCCAAGCAATTTTGAGGGAAGTAAAACAATTTGATAAGACACTTCTCATCATGGAGGTGAAGATTTCTTTTTAATCCCTTTTTTGTACATTCAGTTCATCCTTTTGGGAAAGTCTTAATTAGTCTTCTATCTGGCATCCTAATCTTTTTGTTCTAATATGTAACCCACCTATCTGCATTCCACAGCAGTGATGTCTTGCTGTAAGAGCTGTTTCATATGATGGGTCTGAATGTGCATCTAGGACAGGCTTCCACAACCTCGGCCCTCCAGATGTTTTTGGTCTACAACTCCCATGATCCCTAGCTAGCAGGACCAGTGGTCAGGGATGATGGGAATTGTAGTCTCAAAACATCTGGAAGGCCGAGTTTGAGGAAGCCTGATCTAGGATATTAGCTAATTTGGTTAGGTGTCATTTTCTTTGAATGTGGACTAGACAGTGAGACTGTTCATCATTGACTAGCAATTAGCATTGAATCCTGCACTTAGTATGGGATTTAAATCAGTGTTTTAATATGCTTTACTTGACTATTGACCTGTCATGTCTGTTATCCAGGACAGATTAATTTGAAGCTGCCTCCCAATGAGAGAACAATCTAAATTAAATTTTCTTGGTTTAATGCATATACTTCCCAAACAAGGAATGTGTACTAGTTGCTATATAACAGCTAAAACTAATGGTAAACAGAACTTTTCTGCTGTTTTCACGAGGCCGTTTGTCCCCTCTGTAAAGGACCATTCTTCAATAAGTTTCAGGGAAGGTGAAATTTCTGTGAATTTTGAGCTTGAGTTTCACTTTCCTTTAAGATGAGGTGGGCATGGCTTGGTTCTTCTTCCCGACACATCCGGTTTTTTTACACTTAAAAAACCCCATTAATATTGCTTTTGGTTGTTGCTGTTGAGACTCTCAAGTTTTCCCACCACATTTCTTTTCCCTGTTTATCCCTACAGATCTGACACAGGCAGGACAGGGAGAGGTAGCAGGGAAACTACTGTGAGACTTTCCCAAAAGTCTCACAGTCTCAGACTGGCAGCCAAGATGGCTTTTCTGAAAGCATAAAAACCAGGGGTTGTTAGAAACCAAATCTCAGCCATCTCGAAGGTTCTGGGTAACTTACACCCTCACATCTCCAGGTTGGGTTTGGATGGACCCCTCTGTGAAACTCTGGAAAGCTGCTGCCTGTCAGACTTGTAAAACATACCACCAAGTGAGATATTAAAAAGAGCAGGGATGACAGTCATCCCAGGTGAGCCCTGGAGCATACTATGCTTGAGGAAGCTCATTGAGCAGCTGGAGTGTGTATTCTGAAGATGGATTGCAGAGCTGTTGAATTGAGTACTGTTCAGAGAGCATTTTCTCCCTGGATGTAATGGCATATGGGAATGTGGAGTGGGTTTGTGCTGTCCTTATGACCATGGAGAGGACTCAGTGACAGAACTGGGAGATCCTGCATTTAATTGAACGTGGGAACTTCCCAGGCTTTGTGAGGTAATAAAACATATTTTGTGTAATAGTTAAGAAGGCACAATGTAGAATATGTTTTGGGTGAGAGCCAAGGAATGGGAGAAGTTGTTAATTTGATCTGTGCTTTGGGAGGAAATGATGGTGGCTAATAAGGGTTGTGGGATGATCTGCAAGGGGAGGATACATGTTCTTTAAGGACCATGGGAAGGTAATTCTATATGGAGAATAGGCTGAGAAACATTAACTCAACTATCATTACGTAGGGCGAGTTATATTAGGAAGGGGGAAAATGGCAAGTGAGAGCAGAGAGAGGAAGGTTAAATGCCCCCAGATGTTCAGAAAAGTAGCTTTTTCATTAATACTCTAAACCTCACTCTTGGGCTTTTCTTCTAATAGCTATAAAAGGCATTACTGTATTTTGTTCCAAGCCATTTTTAAGAGGAAATAGACATGAAACTCATTTGCTATTTAAAAATGTTTACCTAGCTGAACTCCCCTATTGATAAGAGGCTGAAGGCGTGCATTATTCTTAATATCATTATTATGATTATTTATTTACCACCCTTCACCCTAAGGTCCCAGGACAGGTGATAACAATTAAAACACAACATTGCCACATTATTGACAAAATATAAACTCCAGAATGTGAGATAGCAAGTCCGAACTAGAAGTAAGTTTTGTGTTTTAGATGTCCGTAATAGTATAAATATTGTAATAGTATAAATAAATAGTGGACGCGGGTGGCGTGTGGGTAAAACCTCAGCGCCTAGGGCTTGCCGATCGCATGGTCGGCGGTTCGAATCCCCACGGCGGGGTGAGCTCCCGTCGTTCGGTCCCAGCTCCTGCCCACCTAGCAGTTCAAAAGCACCCCTAAGTGCAAGTAGATAAATAGGTACCGCTTTATAGCGGGAAGGTAAACGGCGTTTCCGTGTGCTGCGCTGGTGCTGGCTCGCCAGAGCAGCTTCGTCACGCTGGCCACGTGACCCGGAAGTGTCTCTGGACAGCGCTGGCCCCCGGCCTCTTAAGTGAGATGGGCGCACAACCCTAGAGTCGGACACGACTGGCCCGTACGGGCAGGAGTACCTTTACCTTTTTTTAATAGTATAAATGCCATTGAAATGAGATGAAGCTATTTGTTCTCATTTGTGTTCATGGAAATGAAGCTCTGGTCACTACCTGAGTTTTCCTGCTCTGTTTACCTGCCCATTCTCTTGAATTTGAATAACCGTTCCAAATACTGTAGTGAAGCAGGAAATCTGTTATCAGACTTATTAGAAGAGATTACTGTATGTATCATTTCTTCGATGGATAGATAACTGATTGGGCACATAATGCTGCATCTGTTGGAGTGACTTCAAAGCTTATTGCTCACACTTGTGTATTATTCATTTAGTGAAAATATTTAATTGCCACAATTATTAGAGTGGTCATGAAGGAAAGAAGGTGGCCACTTAAATTCTAAGCTCTTCTCCAACACCCAGAAAAACAGCTTGGAGCAAAAGCCCTAAATGTCTAAATAAACAACCCCAAAACCTTGAAGAAAGGAGACGGGAACACAAAAGGATTCAGAAAAGTTGGAAATAAAAGACTTCACTCAGTTCTTCCTGCCTGGTAATAGAAGGCTCACTTCAACGTGGACACTAATGCGGGCCACAGCCTAGATGGCACCGCTCTCAAAAAAGGTCCTTTCTTGTTGGAGAAAGAAAATGGTAACAATATCTTAAGAAAAGAATTTGTAGCACAAGAATCCATAAAGGAGCTTGGTAAAAAAACACCTTGGAAATAACTAATGCTTCCAATGAAACATGAGGCTTGACTCTTTAACATAAACAACTACAGCAACAAAAGAAGTATGCCATATCTATGGCAAAAAGAGCAAAAATTACAAAAAGAAAATTTAGATATACACAACAAGTTTGAAGATGCAGAAAATCGAAATAGGAGAAATAATTTACGTTTTCTTTTTTTTTTTTTTTGGAGGGAGTGGAATAGAATGTTCCTGTGCAATTTATTGCCTCATGGCTTAAATCACTGCTTCCAGACCTGATAATCTCTGCTGATGATTTTGAATGGGCATACAGAGTACTTGGACCCGAACTGAGGGAGGGATCTTTTCCCCTCAGCCCCAGTAATATACAGTGGTACCTCAGGTTAAGTACTTAATTCGTTCTGGAGGTCCGTACTTAACCTGAAACTGTTCTTAACCTGAAGCACCACTTTAGCTAATGGGGCCTCCTGCTGCCGCCGCGCTGCCAGAGCACGTTTTCTGTTCTCATCCTGAAGCAAAGTTCTTAACCTGAAGCACTATTTCTGGGTTAGCGGAGTCTGTAACCTGAAGAGTATGTAACCTTAAGTGTAGGTAACCTGAAGCGTATGTAACCTGAGGTACCACTGTAATTGTCTGCTTTGCCCATTTGGGGAAGGAGGAAATGTGGAACAAACTGAGGAACCTAATATCCATAACATATAAAAACAGCCCTGTTATGGTGATCTGGGTTTTGAAACAAACACCCCCCCACACCCAATCTATGTGCTTGTACAATTAAACTGCAAGTAGCAGGAATTAAATATTGTTGGGGCTTCCCCTTCTATCTTATCTTCATGAGAGGATTAACACAGCTCATAGCAACAAATGACATGAGAAGACTTGGTCTATTTATTTGTATCATTTATTATTCCTCTGATCTTTGATTATAAAAAAGTTGTTTTTAAAAAGATTGTCATAATCTTTAGAAGACTCATGTTCCATTGAAGCATAGGAGCCAGCTCCTAGGGCCAAGGGGGCTTTGCCCTCCCCAATAAAATATTTGAGGGGGCTGGTACCCCCAAAGTTGATGAGCATTGCCATTCAAATGGTGTTTATGTGTGCAGAATCATGTGATCAATTAGGTGGGGTGGGGTGGGGCTTACATGGGCTCCCACAATATTTTATTCAAGTTGGCACCCCTGCATTGAAGCAGCAATAATGTTACCAATTTTTAACTGAAGTGGCTTTCATTTGTACACCTGAGTGCAGGTGTTTGGTGTCATATATCAATAATTTGCATGTGTGAAACCAGCCTCATAGATCAGTCATCAGTTGCTGTCTCTTACCATACTGTCCAATTACCTAACAATGGCAAGCAAATTGGTAGGTGATAAAGCTATTGTGTTTGTATTCAGGCTTAATGCCAGAAATGCTATCATGTTAAGTGGAAGCAATCTCTCCACATGTTTTGGTTAAAACTAAATGAGCAGAGATGCAGTGGGACAATTGATACTTCTGTTGCTGCTTTTTCTTCTGCTTTTCTTCTGCTTGGTATAAATGAGTGGAAAACCTGATGATTACTTAAGTAGCCAGCTTCTATGGAAAAGTGAAAGGTAGGTATGGTAGAATTTAAAACTACCATGTGCCGTTCTTATACCCATTTGATTTACTTTTATTTATTTATTATATGTTTATACCGACCTTTATCCGTAGATCTTGGCGGTTCACAACATAAAATACATGATAAAAACACAAAATACATGATAAAAATGAGAACAAAAAACACAAACCTCTCTCGCCCCCCCCCCAACACATTTTAAAAAGGGTATTGGATGTTAATCAGCCAAAGGCCTGGTTGAACATTTTCGCCGGACACTTAAAGATGAATAATGAAGGTGCCACCTGAACCTCCCTGGGGAGAGCATTTCACAAGCCACTGCAGAAAAAGCCCATTCTCCTGTTGCCTCCCTCTGGACCTCTTGTGGGGGAGGGGACATGAAGAAGGGCCCCAGATGATGATCTCAGGGGCTTGTGTGTATATGTTACTACTTTCTGTAGCCTGGATATGCCAGAGGTAGGGACATTTTTTCAGCCCAAAGGCCCTATTTTTGCATGGGCAGCAGCATCCATCTGCCAGCTGCATCCATGTAGTGGACAGTGTCAGAAGCAAAAGTGGGCAAAGTAATCTGGTCTTTGTACAGCAGGCTATATTCCAGCAATACAAAAGTCAGAGGTTTCTAGTCACACACACACACACACACACACACAGACACTCCCCCTCCATCCTCTATCCAGACAAGAAAGAAGTGTTACTACAGTTCAATGGCACAATCCATCTGGGTGAAAGCACTTGGGGAGGGTTCAGAGAAGCCTGGAGTGCTGGCCAGAGAAGCCTGGAGGCCACATTATTTCTCCAGGCCTGAGGTACTCTGCTTCTGGTGTAAAGGGAGGGGCTGCTCATGTCGGTCTAACCTGGAGTGTCTCTGAGGGTGCCTACTCCACCTCAACTTTTGTGTGTTTAACACGAAGGCTTAAAACAATCATAATTTGCTAAAAACATGTATTCAGCCAACAAGCAGGAACACACAGTTTAAGGCAATGCTGCAACAGTAGACCAAAACCCCTATGGAACAGTTCCATGTAGTTGCTGAATAATACAGAGGACAAGATGGAATCCTGCAGATCCCCAGAGACCAGATCTCATGGGGCTGAGCTATAGTTTCACCTTCTACAATTGTAAAACAGCATTTCTAGCCCCATCCTGCTTAGTTGAGGTGGAGGTGTGGGAAGGAAAGTGTGAGTTCTGAAAAGAAAAGGAGCAGGCTGTGTTGTATGTGAAAGAGGTGCTAGCAAAGGAGTAGGATGGATTACACCTCTTGTGGCTTTTAGCCCTTGAGTGTTTGGTTTTTAGGGCCATGATGTATTGATGATATGCGGAAGCCAATTATGAAGGTCTGTGAGCTTTTGCTGTTTTACACTGCTCTTCTGTCAGCCTTCTGCCTTTGTGCAATGTTGCCAATTGATTTTCTAGATGCATGTAAGTGCATCTGCTGACATGCTCACTTTTGACATCCTCTTTTATGCCTTCCGTATCCTTCTCTTTGACATTTACAACTAGAATTTCTTACACCTCCCACACTGATATGTAGTTCAATGTACCTTTTGTCCTGATGAGAGCAGATGAATAATTCATGACTTAAACCCATCCTGCCTGCTTTCTCGGAGACCACATGTGAGATGTAGTCTGGTCTATGGATTAAAGTGCATAAGCAATCCGTCTCTAGAGAGCAATACACTTTTAACCATAGCAGGCGACTTACAATACTGTTTGTAAACTGCTTATATAGCATATAAGGCACTTTGAAGGTCTATTTTATAAATATAAATAAAAGTTTGCTTTCATATAATAGATAGAACAATGTGTATTTGTTTAAAAGTTGAAGCACTTTCAGACCGTTGCATGATTTTGAAGCTTCTGTTAGAGAAACAAGGTAGGCTGCATGCAGACTACCAAATAAGTCTATCACTGACTAAAGCTTTTGAATAATCTGAAGGTAGTTTCTCCCGTCCTCTTCTTCCCAATTTCTTTCAAATATTTCACTTGAAGTTCCTGAGAAGTTGAAATGGCAAGGTTTTGGGGCTTCTTCTTTTTGTTGTTGTTAATGGCAGTCCTGCTGTGCTTTGCTCTTTGATAAAATTAATAATTAGTAGCTGATATGTGAGGGTGCAATCCACATTGAAGCCCGTTTCTGTCTGCAAGGCATCACTGTACTAATATTTTTCACAAATGTAGTTGCTGCTCATGGAACCACCCTGTAAGGAATACAGTGCTACATTGCCTTTGTTCATCATGCGATTCCCTGCTACATACAGCTGTGAAGAATACTGTGACATTTTTCTTTATCTCACAATGTGGGAAGTAGGTGGCACTTGAAAGGTCACTTTTTAAAAATCACATATATGAATGCATAGACAGTTAATGCTAGTTAATAGAGACAGTGAACTCTGCATCATCCTGCATAGGGAGAGGTTGGATCCACAGATATGGCTGTGTGTATATGGATGGGCGTTTGACCAAACTGCGGGAGGCAGTGGAGGACAGGAGTGCCTGGCGTTCTCTGGTCCATGGGGTCACGAAGAGTCGGACACGACTAAACATCAACAACATATGGATGGGCAGCTCCTCCCCCTGCCATGCATTTACTTTGCTGAGGGGGTGGGGTGTTTGTGGAGATTCATACTATCCTACCTCTGAAGTTAAAAATGAAGTGGGGGAGGAAGGTGGGTGAAAGGCTACTGAACTAGTACTGAAGGACCCATCATCATTACTACTACTACTACTACTACTACTACTACTACCACCAGCATGTGTGTGTTTCACATGGAAATTGACAGAGAAAGATTGGGGCATGCAGTGCGAGCCTAGTATAAAAGCAAGGAACAGCAATACTGCAAAAAAGTGTTAATGTGGGTTGGTCCAAAGTCTTCACAAATTGTTAGAGTTAGGCAAAGAGGAGGAAATCCTTTTCAGTCCTCACACTTTATAACAGTCCAACAAAGGAGATTTATGTGGAGAAATTGCGTTACACAAACCTGCAGGAATTGCAGTCTGAATTTGGATATGCATTCAAATGAGTCAGTGCTGCACAAACTATTGGAGAACAATGCAGTATCCTGGATTGAAATAAAAACCAGGTATAGGGTCTCTGCTGTTACTTTTTTTAAAAAACAAAAACAACAACTACAAATCATTTATTCAAGTTACAATGTAATGTATTTTCAATCAACATATCCTCTCCATAGACACCTCTGTGATGATGGTGGCATTAAAATACCCTGTTCTTCTTCAATAAAAGAGAAAAAGGGAGACCAGATCATGTCAAAGGTATCTTTTTTTTGGAGATGCCTTTGATTAGTCGCCAGTGGTATGTAAGGCGTTCTGATAGAGCAACACTCCAGATGTCATTAACCCAAGCCTCTATTGGTATTTTAGAACTTTCCTTCCATCATTAGGCAATAACTAATCTAGCTGCTGTGAACAGGAAGAAAATTAATTCTTTAGATTTAAGGGTAGAATTTGGGGTCTGATCTAATAATAAGGCAAGTGCCAAATTGGGAGGGATAGATTGTTTAGTGATTTTGGAGGTCAGATTAAAAACTTTTTCCCAAAAGGCATGGACCTAACTAAACTACCAGTCCTTAGTTTGGGAGTTTAGAAGGTGCTGGATTTATTTATTTATTTATTTATAAATGCATTTATGCATTAGAATAATTTATATTCTGCCTTTCTACATATCCACCTTGATCACTACTCTGATAACTTTTTTTTAAAAAACCTAATAAAAAAGTATTATTAATATTTAAACAATTAAGAAAATTGGAAACCAAAGAAAATAAATCATCTTGAAGGTAATTAAAACACCCAAAGTTACCTTAAGAACAGCAATAAAAATCTCACTTGAACAAAATTATGTGGGTCAGGCAGATCGTCACTGGGAAGCAACCACATCACAACATCCTTCTTTGGGTCACAAGACATTCTTCCTACGATCCGCCCATCCCACATGATTGCTTTGGAGAATTGTTACAAAGACAGTATGGGTTCCACTCTTTTAAAAGCAACTGCCTCACTGTGCTAGGAAACTACGAATTGAGCTTTGCTTGAGTCAGCAAAGTTGCAGTTAGTCCTCACTGTTGGAGGGAAACAACTTAATCACCTACTACTCACTGTTCCTAGCATGATCCAATTTTTAATCATATTGCATGTGTCATAAAATGGCTCAGCTGGCAAAGTAAAAAAACTGAAATAGCTCAATATTTAGCAGGACAGTAGGAGCTGTTAAAGTTCTTGCCACTGGTTGTGGTCCTCATAGGAAGAGATTCTCTAGCTGGCTTCCCTTTCCCTTTTTTCTGTTCAGCACTCATACAGGATGCTGCCCACTTTCTCCATCTCACTGATTATTTGGCATGACTATGATGCTAACCGATGTTAATCACATATCAGTGCAACAATTACATTGGGTTGAATTAAACATTGTGCTAAGTGGAGTAAGTGCAAGCACAAGATCTGATTGAGCAATGAGACTTGCCTTCCTTCCTTCACTCATTCAATTTATAAATCCTGCAGACCAGAAGTGCTGCTGATACTTTAGTTGTGGACAACAATCCAAATGATGGAAGTTATTATGTACCATTTTGTGTTTGTTAAGATTGTGCTGATTTTAGCATATACACTTTGACAAAGCTATGCGGAGTATTTGGAGGTGATTCTCTGACTGTATATAGTTGTTTTATCTTTGTTTAAAATAAAAAAATTAAATTAAAAAACACGTAACACACAGCATAACAATACACCATAAATATAAAATAAAATAATAATCATATTCCCCCACATTTAACGAGCCATGCGTTATTTAACAGCTAAAAGCCTGGATAAAGAGGAATGTTTTCACCTGGTGCCTAAAGAGATGTAATGATGCTTCCAGGCGAGCTTCTCTCTCTACTTCTTGATCAGAAGACACAGTGCCCAGTTTCACAATGGCATAAAATGACAGTCTCAGCAAACTTTTTGGGGTGGGAAGCATAGCATGATAGCGCAGGAGAGCCTTTCAGGGAGGCTTCAGCTGACTGTGACAGTCAGCACAAAATAAACAGGTTTTGAAGGTTTAATTTATGTGACCTTTGTGTGGGTTGACTGACCAAGTCATGTCCTTTGTTTAAGTAGTAGGTAAATGCTTATGGGTGGGAGTTAACATAATGTAACCGTTTTGTAACCTTGCTTGTGTCACCGCATTTATCACATTAACTGTCACTGCAACTGCATTTTGGATGGATGGCTAATCTGTTTGCTTAGCATCTAGGAAGAAACAAATCCATGTAGTAAATCTGTCCTGGATATATAATGATTGCATTGGATTGGGGTTTATCAAAAAGTTGAATGCATATTTGTTTTTTGTTTTTTTAAAAAAAGATATAATTGGATGATAACACTATCATGGCTTATTAAGATGGTTACAAAAATAAAATAAAAAGCCTCTATTGGTCACTGAAATTATTAGTGTATAAAGCACCTTTGAGAAATAAAATCAGGGGAAAGGGCCCCTTTCAGCAATTGTTTTCACTTACTGCAGGGTTTGCTAGGGAAAATACATGAGTGCTATGACATTGTAGAAACTGGCTGGTTTATTCTGACAGGAGCTTTTAGAGACCAATCTCTAAATAAAGTTACCAGTTTGGAAGTTCAGGGGCAGTTCATTCAACTTTCATGAAATTAGATTTCCCACTCTTGGGCAAGTAGAAACCAATGACTAAGTTTTCTTCTGAACAGGCTTAACCTAGACATGAAGATCTTAATATTAGGCAGGCACCTTCATTTAACTGTTTTTGATGTCAGTAAAAGCTTTTTTCTTTAGGCAAGCCTACCCAGACATGTAATTTTGCCGTGTATATTTGTTCTTAAAACTGTTGATTTTATCTCTATTTTGATCCATTTTATTATGTCTGCTTTTTAAAAAGTTTGCTTTTTTAAAAAAAGATGAATATTTTATACCATTTTATGTAAACCACTTGGAGATTTATTTTGATTAAGTGGTATGTAAATCTTGCTAAATAAAATAAACAAAACAAAAGCAAAACATTGATGACAAAGAAATCTCATCAACACAACTTAATCTCTCTCTACCATCTTGGCAGTCTTACGCTGCCATTATGGATAGTCTGAGCTTAAATGAATAAATAAAGCTGATGATTTTCTGAATAGTTGGCATAGACATCTACTATTGACATTGATACAAAATAAATAATGTGTGTGAAAGTCAAGGTGTTTATGAAACAGGCCCTCCCCCCGTTGAGCTAGCTGGCCACTAAATTCTTTTTTTAAAGAAAAAAGAAAAAAAAGCTCAATTTCAGCAAACATTTAATTAGATGGTAGGATTCACAAAACAGATGACTGAGATGGCAGGCTGCTGAAATGATTTGCCTTAATTAAAGACCAAAAAAAGATAGAGATGGCTTTGAAATGTGACTGCCATGTATAGTTTCTCCCTACCCTCCTAGTTCAGCAGAGTATTTTCTTGTAAAAATCATGACGAGCATAACTGAAAGGTTTCTTCTGCATTTGCAGGAACGAATGGTCAAGTACCAAATACATGCAAACAGCATAGTTCAGAAGTGGAGGAGAAGTTTATAAATTACAGGGTTTTCCAGCAAAGTGCAACATGTGGTGGCCTCCTACATGTTCATTTCCCCAGAGAAAGCTTCACTGTATGTATAGATGCATGCACCATTTATGTTCACACTGTGCATATTTTGTGCTTGGGAATAGCTTCCAAGAGTAAAATAAATAACCCAACTAATTTGGCTGTTAGTCTCTTAAAATAGTCTCCCAGAGATACAGCAGCATATACATGTCCTGTCAGATGCCTCTGAAAGAATTGCTGATTAGGAATGCAGGAAGATTGTGAAATAAGATTGTACAAAAGTTATTGGAAAGTCATAAGTTATCGAGAGAGGAGCCTAGGGAGGGAAATTCCTTTTGTTTTGTTCATATCTGCGTTACCTTTAGACTTACTTTAAATAAGTAAAACCAATTTCCGTCACTTATTGATGCGTTGAAGTTTTTTTTTTTTAAAGTAAAGCTTCTATGTCCTACAAGGAACAATGCAACTCAAAGGCAATTTGCAGTGCTGTGTTTGAAGAAAATGGTGAAAAATAATGCAGGGACATACAGTCCCCCCAAGAACTTCTAAGAGAGCAGTCCTATACTGTACAGCAGTAGAGCTTCTGCTTTACATGCAGAGGATCCCAGGTTCAATTTCCAACATAACCAGGAAAGACAGGGAGAGACTCCCGTCTGAAACACTTGAGAGCCACTGCCAGTCTCTGAGCTGCACACTTCCAAGGAAGGCTTGCATTGATTTGTTTCATTAGCAGTATAATGTTATTGGGTTTGTGTGAAATACTGATTTTTAAGACCAAACTGAAGAGAGCTTTTGTAACGTAGGTACCGTTGTATCTGCAGCTTCCACACATATTTCAGGAGAGCATTCAGGGAAGCCACACTTGGATATGATTGTCTAGGCAGAGTTCCACAGGATGCCGCTTAGTGTAGGTATGTGTTTAGAGTATCAGGGGAGTACAAAAGTAAACTCCAGTTTGGGCTGTAGTTAAATATATCTGCTTAGTTTGTTGTATTGCACTTGGGGGGGGGGGGATTGCTTTCATTGCTGCCTGATCCCGTGCATGTTTTATGAAGAAGTAGATTCTACTGAGTTCAGAGGGATTTACTCTGATGTAAGTGTGTATAGACTCGCATCCTTAGTCTTGCTAGTGATTAGTTAGAGCTTGTGTTAAGTCTTCTGTAACATAAAGAAGGCTGATCGCCGAAGAATTGATGCTTTTGAATTATGGTGCTGGAGGAGACTCTTGAGAGTCCCATGGACTGCAAGAAGATCAAACGTATCCATTCTTAAGGAAATCAGCCCTGAGTGCTCACTGGAAGGACAGATCATGAAGCTGAGGCTCCAATACTTTGGCCACCTCATGAGAAGAGAAGACTCTCTGGAAAAGACCCTGATGTTGGGAAAGATGGAGGGCACAAGGAGAAGGGGATGACAGAGGATGAGATGGTTGGATGGTGTTCTTGAAGCTACCAGCATGAGTTTGACCAAACTGCGGGAGGCAGTGGAAGACAGGTGTGCCTGGCGTGCTCTGGTCCATGGGGTCACGAAGAGTCGGACACGACTAAACAACAACAACAAAACATTATTTGGTCAGTTTGCTAGCTTTCAGAGACATTTTGGTAATAGAATATATAGAGAGAGACATTGCCTTTGCCCATTCACATATGAATGGTATAATGCTGGTGAGATTTGAAACAACTTCTCTTTTATTCAAAACCACAGGGTACTTTTTTTGGGGGGGGGTGTTTGATAACACCATTACATTCGTGCCATTACACTCAATATTATAAAGTTGCAGCAATTTTGTTACCTTGGGCTCATTAATTTTCAAACCATCTCATTTCCCAAATGTCACAGTTTGTTGACTTGCTGGTCATGAGTGTTGACCCAAACCTGGCATTCTGATGTTGTAGTGAACAGAATGTTGGAGTCCAGTTCATGGCAATATCTGACAAGTACCCTATGCAGTCTGTGATCCCAAGAAGCTTCCCCTTCCTGATGTCTTCCACCTGCAGTTGCTTCTGGTCTGCCCCAGAGGGCCTCCAAATTACAGGAGAAACATTTTTGGCGGCCTAAGAAGCCTGTGATAGCCTCAGAGGGACTTGGATGTCTGTGGAAGTTTCCCCCAAAGTACTTTTGGATTTTGCCCTTAGTTGGCAAAGGCCGAAGACATTTTTTTTCACTTCTTAATAGGGTGTTAACAGCTATTTGTGTTGTGAGCTAAACAGAGACATGTTTATGCATTAATAAGCTTTCCATATTTTTCAGGAAGTGTGCTTGTTTTTGACAACATTTTATTTAACCAATCTAGTTTTTCTGTAGTAATGACATTTTTATGTTAATGCAGAAGTTATTTTCCTATAACCAACTTAGGAGTGGAAAATTATCTTCTTTATGTAACTTTATATTCCTTTAGCAAACGTTGTGTTTCATATTGTATAAAAGTCGGATATGGATATAAACAACAGTTCTATAACACAGAAATTTGATATTTCTATAATTTTATTTTAGAGTGTTTGAATCTGGAAACCAAGTGATCTTTTAATTTTTTAATAAATCTAGATAAATAAAAACTATGATTCATATCCAATCTTTGTATCAAAACTTAGTCATACTCAGAGCAGACTGAAATTAGTGGACATTGCTAATTTAGGTCCATTAATTTCAGTGGGTCTACCCTGATTAAAATTTAGTTTGCTTAATTCACCTCCTTTTTGAGGTGAGGAGACTAGAACCATACACGGTGTTCCAAATGTGGTTGTACGGCAGATTTGTATAACAGTCTTATATCAGCAGCTTTATTTTTAATGCCTTTCCTAATGATCCCTGGCATGGAATTTGCCTTTTTTGCAGCTGCTGCACACTGAGTCAACATCTCCATTGAGCTGTCCAAGCCAGGGGTCAGCAAGGTTTATCTTGCCTGGGCCAGATTGGTCCCGCGGAGATCCCTCCGTGGGCTGGATCACGTGTGCCATTTTTGGCGTCTGTGTCTGCGCAGGTGCAATTTTTGGCACTGCAGAAGCGAGTCCCCACGCTGCACTGGTTTAGCGCAGCACGTGAGCAGGCTGCTCAGTTCGGGGGCAGCTCAGGGGCCGGTCAAACGACCTCTGCGGGCTGCTTCTGGCCCATGGACCTTAGGTTGCTGACCTCTGGCCCAAGCTCTCCTTCCTAGTCCATACAGACCCCATAAGTGGATATGTGAAATTGATATTTTTTTGCCCCAACAGGCATCACTTTATACTTTTTCTTGATAGGTCTCTGCTTTTTAGAGGTGCCTTGGTTCATCACAGAAACACTTTGATTTCTGGGGCAGCAGTTACATAAAAGCTTTATTACTTCATTTCAGACAGATTGTCTGATTTTCCCCCACCCTCCAAAAGTTGACACGACTATCATGATTTTTGTATTTCAGCTATAGTAACACACCCTGGTAAGGTAGAATGCTAAATAATACCATTTAGTTGTATTTAAAATTAAATAATCCAAATGTTGTTTAGTGTTTACAACTAAGTGCATCACTTTTTGCAAACTCTCAAAGGAACAAATATATATTAACAAGCAGCCATGAAAAATGAATGAAGTGCCAGGAACCACTGCAAACAGAGTATGCGATAACGTTCTGCAATAAGAACAAGGATTTAGATTGTCTTTTAGAGTCTTATAATTTCTTTTATTCACTAAAAAGAGGCTTTTTCTTTGCACATCCGAGTGGTAGTTGTAACTGAATGTCTACACACAAACATCTTGTAAACATAGGAAGAAAGATTGGTCAGAAAAAAGTTTCCTATTTTTTTAATCTTCCAGTGGCATACACCTTTCAGGGTATTCAAGCAACTCCCTCCCATTCAGTGTGTGAGGTTGCATTCTAACCTTACATTGTTCTCACCTACCACGTTGTTATGTTGAATGCAAGCTATATGATGAACACAATCAGAAGCATGTCTGTGCTCTTTCTTTCTTCAGCTATTCCCTGACTGAATCTGGGTATTGAAACCAGTTGCTGCAGGCTGAGTGGGGATGAGCCCTAGTGTAAATGTAAGCCCTGATCAGCCATGCCAGGGCAGGGATTTCTTTCCTACCTACCGGGAATCTTTTCACATATTAGTTGTCCCTGCAATGCACTTTCTTTTAAGGACAAGGACAAAATGGGCAAGCTCAGCAACAGCTATGATTTCATATCTGTCTATGTATTACCTTTTTAGGTTGATTCTGTTTTTGTTTTGAAAGCTGAGAGATTGTTGTATTGATGTCTGTGCTCTTTCTTTCTTCAGCTATTCCCTGACTGAATCTGGGTATTGAAACCAGTTGCTGCAGGCTGAGTGGGGATGAGCCCTAGTGTAAATGTAAGCCCTGATCAGCCATGCCAGGGCAGGGATTTCTTTCCTACCTACCGGGAATCTTTTCACATATTAGTTGTCCCTGCAATGCACTTTCTTTTAAGGACAAGGACAAAATGGGCAAGCTCAGCAACAGCTATGATTTCATATCTGTCTATGTATTACCTTTTTAGGTTGATTCTGTTTTTGTTTTGAAAGCTGAGAGATTGTTGTATTGATGGAGTAAAAAAGTGAGTGCATTAAAGTGCATCCAAGTGATTTTTTCCCATAGTTGCTTGCTATGCCGTGGCTAATTCAGTCCTGTCTCATCTTTTTAGGCAGAGAAACTTTTTTTATTTTTTTATTTTACTATGCTTAAATTATTGTGTTGGCAGTATAAAGACTAATACAGTTCATTGCTGCATATCTGCTGAGTAACAGTCATCAGTAGAGCTGTCATTTTCCCCATTATGTAGCATATGTATTTTGCTGTCATGGCTAATTGACAACATTGCTTGGGTACCACCTCCTTGGTAAAAAAGCAAACAGTAACGCTATAGCACTTGTACAAGCTGGTGTGCCAACAGTTTGCTGAAAATACTAGAGGTATTAGCAGCTATAAAGCTCCTTCAGCTGGGACACAAATTTATGGTGAAATACTGGAACACATAGTATTATACAGAGGAGCCGGCAAGCTTCCTCAGTATCTCCTGTTTTATTTCAAATATATTTTGAAAATCTGTCCATCACAAGTAAGGAAGATAAAGTTATTCATGATGTTGTTGTTATAAAGAAAATTTAAAGATTACACAGTAAGCTGCTTCTGTTGGCCTCCACAGTTACTTACGGACTCATTGTTAAAACCGTGTTTATGGAAGACAATCTTACTTGGCTACGAGTGATTGAAGAAGAAGAAGAAGAAGAAGAAGAAGAATTGCATTATTGTTAATTGCACTTGTTATGGTCACTAAGAATGGTTACACTGCATATACTATAGGTAGGAAACTGGTTCTTCAGATGTCATTGGACTCCCAACTTCTATGATCGTCATTGGTTACGCTGGCTGGGGATGAGACTGGTGGGAATTGGTGCCCAACAACATATAGAGAACCACAGGTTCCCACCTACGACATAAACTGGGTGGGTGGGTGCCCATGTGTGCATGTACACACATGTGCACATATGCAACATATATTTATAAATACAGTATGAATGACAACAATAAATCATGGCAATTTTTGCATAAAAGAAATAGCCAATTGTCTGCTATGCAGTGGGCATTGAGTGTTGCATGGAAAATTCAAACAATTATGGAACTTGGAGATTTTAACAATATTTTTGAACATAATGTTTTTCAAGGGATGCCATGTTTTCTTTTAAATGTGTCGTTGATAAAATGGAATGGTAGAAAATATCTGCCTCCCATTACTTCAAATCAGCCATTTTATAAAAGTTTTACAAAGTGTTAAGTCATATGTACTACTTTATGAAGGAATTTTGTCACATCCAATAACTTTCAGAAGTGTATTATCAAAAATGAACAGCATTCTTTGTGTAACCAGACCCAAAGTATACAGCACATACACATATAGGTATTTATTTTAAATATCCAAATGTTACAGGATTTTTGGATTTATTTACAAAAGAGGACTCGGCTCTTCAATCAACATATTAATAATGTTTGTGTAACTGGTTTTTATATTTTGTGAACTGCTTAGGAGCCTATTTTGGCATTAAGTGGTACATAAATCAATAAGTTTATTAATGATAATAGTACCATTAAATAGACAATCCTCTTACCCAAGTCATATTATGCAAATGCAGTAAGAAATAAGAAGCTCAGGAGAATGTTAGAAATTGCATGTACTGATCCGGCAAGACCAACTGCTATAATTTCTTATTTATTTGTTTGTTGTGATTAGTTTATCCACTGGTGATTTATTAGCTGCCATAAGCATGCCAATGGAGAGTCAGTCAATCAATGTTAGGTTTTAGATACGAAATTTCCCCCAAGGTGTATGGGATATTTTTCCTTCTGATGTTTCGTCTCAGCAAGCTACTGGAAATTTTTCTCTCTTAAATATTTTTCTGTTTGGTTTATAGGGGTGCTGCATTTGTAGGTAACCTAATCACCTTTCTGAACATGTTCACACATGGTTGCATGGCTCTCTAAGGCTATAAGAATGTTATTTCTACTGTATGACATTAACAAATGTTTGCTTAGAAAAAAATGTGTTGACAAACTGCATTTTGACACTTCTGCCTAAGTGTGAATAGAGCATGTAGGACAGCTTCGTGTGGTTGTAATAGTTTCTGATAGGGTTGCCAAACGTCTGGACTTTCCTGGACACAGCTGGGATTCGGCCATCGGAAACAGTGTCCGAGCAAAAATCGCTGAAATGTCCGTGAAAATCTATATGTATGGCAGCCCATGTTGCATGTTGGCGAATTTCCTTAAAACATCTCAACTTTGTCAACCCTAGTTTCTTAACATTGTCTAGTTCTCCAAGAGATTTCAGACTTCATAATTGTCGAAAGAAAAGTGTATTTTATCTCCAGATTGTGTATAGTGAACGGACTAGGAGACAGAGTGCTGAAAATGTGCTACCTGTATGAGAAAGGAGACATGCACTCCTCAGTGGCGGAGCTGGGTGCTCCAGCACCTGGAACGGCACACATGCTGTACACCCAGGGCGGGGCGAACCTCCCCGGGGGTCAATCTCAGTGGGGGGGGCGCTGAATGTCACCCCTCTTAAGGCTGAAGGGGGTTGACATTCGGCGTGCCCCCTCCCGTGACTCCCAAGCCTACAGTGAGCTGGGGGAAGGGGGAGAGCCACAGCAGCTGCTTCACCACTTTGCCCGCTTGCTGGGCTTGGGGGAGTCGCAGGTGGGGGGCGTGCGCCGAATGTCACCCCCCTTCAGGATTACACCCGGGGCAGCCCACACTGCCTTCCTACGCCCCTGGCACTCCTTGCAAATATTTCGTGCCTGTAGGCTAACATGTACTGCAGCTGGACCTCCTGCCTGCTTTCCTTCCTTCCCTTGGAAGAAACCTTTCCTTTCTTTCCTTTTTGCCTGCCCAAAGGCAAGGGGAACTCCCTGTCTTGGCTTTGTTTAAGTTAAAACAACAACAACAACATCAGGTGTGTGTTTGACTTAGTGAAACATGCCATGGTGAAGTTGGCATGTTGGCAAGACTTGTATGATCAAGTCTTTTTGATTGCCATTGTTGCTTCTATTAGGAGCTAGGGAAGGCTTGCACAGCATGGCATTCCTGTGTTCCTGTATTGTATTGTGGCCTGTTGTGTGCTTGATAAACAAACATACCAGTGTACTTTCTAAGCAATAATACCTGGTTGTTGAGCTGCATGTGGTTTGGGGTGGGGGGTAGCTGTATGAGATTGAAATAGGTCTCAAACATGTACTTAAAAAGGCACATACAGTAGACTTCAAAAGTCTGGTGAAATCCACTTTTCTTTAAAGTATTAAGAAAGACTAGTTGTTTATTGAGATTGCCTTGAACCTCACCTGCTTAATGTAAGTAGAGGTTTATACTTAAAGTTCCACATCCAAATCAATGCTCTATCCAGTTTTCAGTAATGATGATGTTGTTTTTTAGAGGGGATGTGTAACGATTGCTCTTAATTTCATGTTAAAAGTCTTTTGCATGCATTTAATCTTGTATGAATTCTTTTTTTTTTTTAAACTGTTATCGAGTAGTTAAGTGGCTTTCTATGATTCTTTAAAAATCTCTCTCTCTCATCCTCTAGTGTACATGAATTATATGACCCAGTTTACTCTTGGTTGTGGGACAAACAATTATGGTGTGAAGTGAAAATAGAGTAAAACTCCATACAGCATTAACAGAGGATAGTTGCTGCAGCCCTAAAGGTTCCTTGTTTAGTCCATGTCGCATTAATAGCAAGAACTTTTATTAATCCATATTGTCTCTTGAAGCAGCATGCAAGCTTATCGGACAGAACTTTCACACTTGTTTACATGTCATTCTACAAGGCTGAGATATTACATATACTTCTGAACATGAGTCACACGTTTTCCTGACTTGTTAATTTTGATGTAACAAGCTATATTATGGGCCTAAATTAGAAAGTGATGACAAAGTAATGTTTTTTTTATCAAGGTTTACCCTATAGCTTAGGTTTTTTTTAAAATGCTTTCTGTCAGTTGGCTTGTTCAGCAAATTAAGTTACAGATGTAATATTCTTCAAGCTTCAGTTGAATATCTAAGTTAAATACTCAAAGCTTCTCAATATATTTTTACATAGAGATGTGATTGTGATGACTTGTATGCTTATCTGATTCAATATTAGTTTTCTGATTTTATAGGCTAGGTGGCGTCGTTAATTCAAAATCTAAATAACATATATGCAGAAAGCTTTTTTTTTTGCATAAAAAGTGCTGTGGTACCTTAGATATTGATGTATCATTTGGTACATTGATACACTATGATTTATTGACATATATACATGAGCAGCAGTGATCTGCAGACTTTCATGGTAACAAGGGTAAGATAAGAAGCATCTGCTTCTATCTGAACTGGGAAAACCCTGGCTATGGTTTGAGCAAATAAGTGTAGCATGTTGGCACAACACATAGTTTATACTAGCCAGAGTTCCCCGTGTTTGTAATTAAACTATGGTGTAACATTCTTTGAGAAACTGCCATAAGCTTTTCTGTCCGTCTTTGTCATTTGTACAAAATGGATTGATAAAGATATTAGTTGGGAGACCTGAAGAGGCTACACACCAATATAGATTTGCCGGAGCACTAAACATAACATGTATTCAATATGTAGCTGATAATGTAGGTACAATATGTAGCTGAGGCAATTACCTTTTGTAGTGAAAACCATATTTTACATAAAGTCTATAAATTTTAATTTTTGTAATTGATGGGCTCTCTCACAGGTGTCTTTATTATCGGTTTGTAACGTATGATTTATGTATGCTTATTATTATAAATGTGCACCAGTACACTTGCTAATTTACGTTAGACCACAGTTTAGGTTGGCATTATGTGTGAACTGAGACAATGTACCAATTGGATATAATCTCCTATTTTTGTAACTGCACCAGGCTGTGTTGTCCTTATGTCTTTCTTCTTTGTCATGCCTATCTTTGAAATCCCACTCGCATATGCCTGAAATGTGTTGCTTTCACAGTTCATCTATATGCTGCAACATGTTTAAATTCCATTAGAAGTAGGCTTTTCCTTTTGATGTAGATTAGGGCAGATCTACTAAACCAATGTTAAATTATTTAGAGCGTATGATTTCTAGATGTTTACTAGTTTGCCACTGAGACTTTATTGACTGACAGAATCTACCACATCAATCATCCTGACATACTGATGTTTCTGTCTAGGAATCCATGAAATACCATAATTTTCCTTTTAGAGCTTATTGTAGATTTAAAGCAGTCAAAAAATAGGCAAAACCAATCCGATAATCCAATATGTCTTTGCTGCTGATGCAAGACTTTTTATTTCCCCTACAGTACATTTTCTGGTGCTGTGTCTTGTCTAGTTATAAAAGCCTCAGGGAATATGACTTCCATCTAGCTGCCAGGATGTTGTTAGTAATAATCAATCTCAATTTTGTGTCTCTCCTTTTTATACCTCAGGCCATACCTCCACTCATATATATATATATATATATATATATATATATATATATATATATATGTGTGTGTGTGTGTGTGTGTGTGTGTGTGTGTGTGTGTCTGTCTGTCTGTCTTTTGGACTCTTGCTGAATATACTTATTTTGGAATCAGTTCTGCCCCTCTTTATTAACCAACAGATGAGCTACTTCTTTTGGTTTCAGTCCACTAAGCTTAGACATGTTTTTTTCAAAAAGTATTGAAGGTGGTATGTTGTACTAAGCAGAAGTATCTGGTTGTCCACATGGAAATTAAACTGCCACTGTTTATCCAGCTTAAAATTTCATGGGGACAAACAATGGAAAATACATAGCAGTCACAGTGGATTATTACAGTGAACAATGGTGGACAGTGAACAGTGGTGGTTTAGTTAGTATTGAAATAGATTAAACTATTGCATGCTTGTTTTTCATTGTTTAGCACTTTGAAGAAGCATGTTGTTGTTGTTGTTGTTTAGTCGTGTCCGACTCTTCGTGACCCCATGGACCAGAGCACACCAGGCACTCCTGTCTTCCACCGCCTCCCGCAGTTTGGTCAAACTCATGCTGGTAGCTTCGAGAACACTATCCAACCATCTCGTCCTCTGACGTCCCCTTCTCCTTGTGCCCTCCATCTTTCCCAACATCAGGGTCTTTTCCAGGGAGTCTTCTCTTCTCATGAGGTGGCCAAAGTATTGGAGCCTCAGCTTCACGATTTGTCCTTCCAGTGAGCACTCAGGGCTGATTTCCTTAAGAATGGATAGGTTTGATCTTCTTGCAGTCCATGGGACTCTCAAGAGTCTCCTCCAGCACCATAATTCAAAAGCATCAATTCTTCTGCGATCAGCCTTCTTTATGGTCCAGAAGAAGCATGTAGGCTTAGTCAATAAAGTATAGTGTGTTTGTATGTCTGTACCTGCTGCAATTTTCATTGTGATATTGTAAAGTTAGCAACACTTCATTAGACAGCCTTCCTTCCACAGCACAAAGATGTTTCACATGTTTTTGCATAACATGCTTTTTATTTCTACTCAACAGAAGTTCAATATTCCTTGTGTTATATTGTTGAGATTTAGTGCCGCTCCAAATGTTTAGGGGGCTGTGAACAAAGTGGTGGGCCATCTCTTCTGCTGTTGGATGCATGCAAGCTTTCCTGGTGGTGGTGCTGAATCTTGGGATCATTTCAGCTTGCAACAGTACCTTTGACAATGCTACATTGGGAGCATTGTGAAAATTAAAATGGTGGCTAGACCTATCCACCCAGTACTGCTTGGTGTGGCAGGCCATCCGGTCTTACTGATGAGCAGTGCTGGGACTCTGACATCTGTTTAAGGATGCCTAGTGCTGATACTGGCCTTGATGAAATCAATTAGGACAGTTTGCTCTTCAGTGTTACGACTGCACTTGCTTTCTTGTTGTGCTTTAGCACATTATTCAGCTAGAAAGCAAACATGATACAGTATTGGAATGCTTACATACACATTCACAAAATTAAAATTGGATCTATTATTTACAACATTATCTTAGATATATGCACTCGGAAGTAAATTCAAAGGGACTGATTTGCCTTAGTCTCATTTACTATTGTTTTCAAAATACTAATCCATAATTTACCTTGACTTTAGAAATAAGGATAGTTCTTCCAGCACATTCCAGGAATAATTTAAGTGCTGAGATTGATTTTGCCTATTTATAAACTTGATGATGTGCCTTTTTCACATTTTTTAAAAAACCACCACTTAAAAAAGAGCACATGGTTTTGTTTTCATTCTCCTGCATAAACAAGATATATACTTGTGTGAAGGTTCAGAAAATTGTCTGCGTGAAAAAGCAGTGCTCTCTGTCTATTGACCCCACATATCTACATAGTCACCATTATATATTCATGTAAGCATCACAGCTGACTTGCCAGGGATTAGGTATGTGTTTCATGAAGCCATAATCTGGATGGAGCCTTTGGTTGTGTTTCTTTTCATGCATGAATCCTTTTGAGTAGATGTGCAGTAGGCACTTGGATATAAATGACAGGATAAAAATAGAGCTCTAGAAGCTGCTGTTTTCTGACCTTCATGTCAATATTCTTTGCCCTAACTGTTGGAAGTGAGAGATGGTTGGATCTCAGGAGCATGCTCTTGGTATCTTTTTAAACAGGGGAATTTTTGTGTGTGTCAGTCTTCCTCCCATGTTCCACAGCACCTCCATGATGAGGTGTGAATTGCAGTGTGGTAACTCCCACCCTCACCCCCCACCCCCAGTTCCTTAATTTTGTGACAAATTATTATTTTTGCTCTTACGGTTTTTGGACTCAATTCTATCCCCAGTTGGAATGACTGAGAGAACTGAAAAACCATAAATTGACCTTGCAAGATTCTGTTTAAAGTTGTTTGTTATTTGTCTGTTTGTTATGTCCCCTTCCTGTGAGAAAGGCATATAGAGGGCGAAAAACTAATGTTTTGTGTATTATTCTAATACCTTATCATATACCTCCCTCAACAATACCACAAGCAGCATCAAGGATCAATAGTATTCCCCAGATTTACAACAAAGAAAAAAGAAAACCCTGTATGGATCTGAATTGGGTGAACATTTTGTCCCTGTTGAAACCTTCCTTGTTACTAAGCAAGACTGTTTTTTCATCATACCTACACTGTGGAGAGTTTGCTAATCCTGCTTTTGGGGTCAATGAGACCCAATTGCATCTGCAAATGTTTGCAACCTACGCCCTCACATCAGCAGTTGGCCACACTTAATGGCTACTTTAAGTCAATGATACTTTGCTGACATTTTTCTTGGTTCATTGAAATCTTTGCAAAATGTGTTGGGGCATAGTGTCACAGGCCTTGTTCAAAATAATCAGGTCCTCATTTTGTCACCCTTTGTGAGTGGATTAGCAGTTTATATTGAGCCAACTTAAACTGAAGTGTGTATTCACTAATTATATAAAATACAGCATTTTTTGCTATCAGGCCTTGGAGAACAACCACTATATAGTGCTATTGATGTGGAGATTTGGGTGCATTGTATCAACATCACTTAGCCACGAAATAGCGAAACCACTGAATTCTACACGGTGATCCTAGAAACCACTAAGCAAAACACATCTGCTGTATAAAAACCACAGCATTTCAATTAGCAGCATTGGGTTAAAGTCTTTAATGCCTATGCATTTTCTAAAATAATGGGATAAAAAGTTATTTTTCATGGGTTTCACAGCAGTATTATGTCCAAACTATGACTTTGCTTATATTAGTCTGGAATGTTTTCCCTCTGAATGTTTCCTCAAAGCCATTGGAACTGGAGGCCTTACTTCCACAATTTTTGTTTTCTAGCAAAACAGATGTGTGTCATTGCCTACGTGCTCATGCTGGGAAGCAGCCAGGAGAGCCATGGGTCTGGCAGCTTGGCTGCTATTGCTTGGGGCTGTCACACCGTGCACAGTGAAATTTAAAACCTCAAGTGCTCCTGGGAAATTAGTGTCTGCTTCCAGGGCTATCATACAGAAAACAAAAAGGCATTGCCTATGAGCCCGGGGGGGGGGGGGAGCCATTTTTTCACATGCAGTCCCCCTGGCAATGGGAATGACGAATTTTCAGGGGCATTTGACGTGTCAACTTAGAGCAGTGTTTCCCAACCTTGTGCCTCCAGCTGTTTTTGAACTACAACTCCCATCATCCCTGACTAGCAAGACCAGTGGCAAGGGATGATGGGAATTGTAGTCCAAAAACAGCTGGAGGCACAAGGTTGGGAAACACTGACTTAGAGGATGATGTGGTAGCAGGCTGGCAGTGGCAGATGAGCTGATGGCTTGCTTTCAAAAGCTTCTTAAAAAGACTCATCACTCTTCTCTATATCCATCATCTGCTGGTTTCTAGGTAGTTTGTGGACATCTGAACAAGGGGCTCTGGGTTTGGGCCCCAAACTCAAGTCCAGTTGGAGTCACTGCCTCAGCCATTTTTTATCTTGGCTCCCCCATGAGTGGATGTGGACAGCCTATGTTGTTGGCCCTCAAGTGTTCCTTCTGTTCAAAATAGGGTCCCTATTTGTTTGTTTGTTTTTGACGTTGCTGAGTAGTGGCTTAGTTTGTTCTCTTGCTGGTTCAAGTGCAATGAAAAGTTCAAGTAATCGAGCATATTGTATTATTTATATGATGTTAGCCGCTCTGAGCCCGGCTCCGGCCGGGGAGGGCGGGGTACAAATAATAATTTATTATTGTTGTTATGAGGGTGGGGTACAAATAAAAATGTGTTGTTATAAATTTATTACTTTACAACCATTAATTGCTGATTCACTGCTCCCCCCTCCCCCTCCCTGTAGTGCCCTCCATATCATTAAAAGCTGTATGACTGGCAGAAGTGCATCAGATGCCTCTTTTCCCATCTCTGCATTTCTGTGTTGGGAAATGCTGCACATGTTACTTTCCAAATAAACCTTTGTATTCAACCTCAAACTTGCTAGTCAGTTAAAAGCAAGAAGGCATTGCTGTGTTCTTGTTCAGCGTATAAATCTCCAGCGTTTTTCAGGTTTGCCGCTGATTAGATGTCCACAACCTTTTTTTTTTTTTAAAGTCAGGTATTATTTGGTGTAATGCACTCCTTCTGTAGGTTGTATTCCTGTTACAACCCATCCCTTTCTCAGTGTTTGAAACTCCCATTGTTCTAGGCACATTTTGCGACAGGGAATTTCATTAGGGCGAGCAGTTTTTGAGCTCTGGGCGCAGTACTGCGCCTAAGATTTCAGAGTAAAACTGCAGAGTGGAAGGAAAGGAGGAGCTTTTTCTGCCTCCCCATTTCCAGCTACCCTCTGAAGACTGGAGAAGAGACCCTCTTAAGAATTAGGGGGTGGGCAGGGGAAGGACTAGACCATGTGAAAAATGAACATAATATTTTAGCTGTAGTTAATTGTATTCTATGTATAAAAATGTGCGCCTAGACATTCTGTTGTTTAAGGTGCCTTTTAGCTCCTAGTTTTAATATCTCAGTTTCTAACACTGCCATTTCTATACACTGAGCAGGAAAGGGTCATGAGTTTAAAAATGTATGCCCATATCAATTTATCTCTGGTGGTTTTGGAATCATAACAGAGTTGTTCTTATGCATTTTAGGTGAGCTGCACAAGTATTTGGCAAGAAAATTCTTTGATGTCTTTCTCCTTTTCTGACTTAACTGAAATAGCAAGTACAACGAGAGAGAAAGTGGAAATGACTGTTGCGTGAGGGATTAATTAATCAAGAGCTCTTCTGGTTTGTGTATAGTTCACTTTAAAGTCCAAACATCTACTAGCTTATCTTACTAATTAGTAGGCTGATTGCATGTTGAGTTAGCATCTTTGCTCAAGTCATGACCACCTGTTTCCTGAACTGATGAACCCATGTTATGATTTATGCTGCTTAGAAAGGAGTACATCATTTTAATGATAAATGCAAACCTACATTTGAGTTTATATAAGGGATACCTTGGCAGATCATTGTGAAAGAGTAATTTGGTTTTATTATTTTTTGATAAACTATATACCACAAAACCTAGCACTCACAAACATTTGATGAAACCTTCATATAAAATGTAAGACTGTCATTGTGCAACCCCTGTTGGAAGATTTGTAGTGCCTCATAACAATCATGGATTTACATGAAGTCAGAGTGGTGTCAGGTATCGGTTAGCAAACAAAGAAGGCAGGTTGCACAACACCAGTGACCATGGCATGGGCGTGAGAAGAGATTAATATTGATGGGGAAAGTGGTGGTTTAAACAGCAAAAGTTTTAGTAAATCAGGGAGGAGGGACACAGAGGATAATGGCAGTTTTAAACACCAGCAGAGGTTTGAGTCAATCAGGGATGGAGTAAAACTGAGAGGGAAAAAGTGACAATTTTAAACAATGGCAAAATTTTTGAGTAGAGGCAATATGGGGTGACGCTAAGGAGGTGGAATAAGTGTCTTTGGATATAAATAATATTCTATTCATTTTCAGCTTATTGCCAATTACTTAAAAAACAGCCATAAAAATTATTGCTTCATTTCTGAATCGTGCAAGGGCTGAACTGAGTGCATCAGAACTTAAATTCTATGGAACATTTCTGAGTGAACCTTTCATACTGAATTAAATAATTAGCAAAGTATGACATCTTGAAGAAAGCAGTCTCCTCCCTGTTTCTTGTTAAATGCAGATATTGGGATTGGGATGATAGCAAGTCACTGAAGCTCTTCATTGTGGTGGTACTCTCTGAAGCACAGTAAGTGGGTTTAGTTAAAGATCTACAGGGTCAGCTGGTATACATGAGCATGTTTGTCTTGGCAGCTGTGGAGTCTGATTTACAGTTGCTGCCAGTGCCATGAGGCTACTTTTAATTTATACCAGCTGGTTATCCAGCATTCTGAACTCAAAACGAGTAATGGGTATTTCAGTAAAAAGGTCAGAATTTATGCATGGACAAAATCTGTGTAAAGGTATATTTGCCCCCACAGAGATTACTCGGTGGCATTTTTTTCACTAATCTCATTTTTCAAAAGTGTTAAATATGTTACCACATAGAATAATATATTGCTTTAATATTAAAGGACATTTTTTGCAAGGAGATGATGAAATATTTGTCGTGATTTTTTGTTTTGTTTTTAAGGGTATGGGTTTTTTTTAATTAAAAAAAATGATCATGGGTGCTCCCTTGTGAGAGCTGCAAGCTCTGTGGGTGGGCTGTGTGTAATTTTGCCCCACTTTTTGATGGGAGCTTCAGTTGGGGAGATAGAAGCAGCACCCTCCTCTCTGCTACCTGTAAATACATGCTTATATATTTGGTGGGTGGGCTACTGATCCTGAAAATAGCACATAGTTATTGAACTAGTAGCCATTGATAGCATTATTCTCCATGAATTTGCCCAACCCTTTCTTTAAAGTTATATGAATTGATGGCCACCACCATATATTGTGGAAGAATTCCATAATTTAACTCTGTGCTATGTGAAGAAGGGAAATTTCCTAAAACAGCAAGTGATGAATATTAATTTTTTCTTTTTATTGTTTCTCCCAAAGGTGGAATTCCGTTATTGGTGTACTAAACCCTTCCACTATTTCCCTGAATTAAATCTCAGCCCTCTTAATGGATATATAATGGATCAGGGGTTGTCAACCTGGTCCCTACCGCCCACTAGTGGATGTTAAAGCATTGTAGGTGGGTGGTAGGGGGTTCTATGGCACAAGCTGAATCCTCCTTCCATCAAGCATTGGTGAGCGGTAAAGAAATTTTCCCATCAAGAAAGATGCATTCATGGGTGGTAGGTATAAAAAGGTTGACTACCCCTGAGTTAGATTATAATGGCTTTGCTCCAGAGGAGTATGTAATCAAGCCTTTTGCTACATGTAAATTTAAACAGATTAGAACAGAGCATTCCAAACTGTGTGTCGCGACATGTTTGTGTGTTGACTGCAGTGTGTGGGTGTGTTGTGCGAATGCTCCCCACGATCCTCCTGGGGCTGGAAAGGGGTAAGTCTAATCTCCTTTTTGCTAGTAAAACTGAATTAGTGTGTCGCGAAATAATGTCTAAAAAGTGTGCCACCAACATGAAAAGTTCAGAAAGCTCTGGATTAGAATAACAAATTCTGCAAGAATAATTCTCTCCATTTTAACATGCTTTGGAAACATATTGCCATGCACAATTCTGCCCATACTGGCAAGACGGAATTTATCTTTGTTTGTTTCCAGGCATTTTTACCCAGTTTTTCCATTTTTTAAACAATTGCTTAAAGTGACTTTATATTGGCCTTAACATTAAGCTGAATTGGGGCATGCATTCTGGTGACCAGTTACAAAGCTATGATCCTTACTTTAAACTGTAGCAGTGGTTTTCATAGGATTGTCAAATGACGGTGGGGCGGGGGGGGGGGGGGAGAGGATCCTGACTTCACTATTAATGACTTTACTCTGCTAGGACCTATAACTCCCCTATCCTGGTTACGGTACTTCATATATCCTCTCACACACCATTATTGCATATGGGCAGTAATACAACAGAGCTATAATAAGAATACTTTCCCCGCTCTTCCTTTATCCTCCTCCCCCCCCCCCCCATTCCACATCTCTCCTTAAAATCTTCAGTCAGGTCATTTAAAGTGTCTGGCGTCTTTTGCAGAAAGGAATCAAAATCCACCATTCCTGCTTAACATACAGTTTGGCCCTGTTTCCTTCCTGTAATATTTGTTGAAAAACAATGCAGCACATTATTCTGTAAAGTGTTGCTCACTTGAAGGGAGCTTCATTTGTGCTAAACAGCAAGTTATGCCGCTTATGATTTCTTGCTTCTTCCAGGGATCCCCATGAGGGCTTTTTTTAAATATAGAATCTGCCCCTATGTGCAGTTTCTCATTTGTTTCCAAATCCTATAAGTATTCTTATGTGATAAGAAGACAAAGTATATTTGGAAACCCCTGTCCACTTGCAAATGCCTTTGTTGGATGCTAGGCTAAAATAGGAGGTGGGGTGAGGGGACAAGTTACGGTACCATATTTTTCGCTCCCAACCATAACACGCACATAGTTTTTAGAGGAGGAAAACAAGAAAAAAATATTCTAAACAAAATAGTGGGTGTATGATTTTTGTGGTTCATGCTGTGGCCACAGACATGTGATCTGACAGTGAGTTTGGAGTAGCCCAATGCAAAAATCCTGAGGATCCATGTGGAGCCATGCTTTGTAACCACGTTTTTGCACCACTGTGGCCCGAGGCAACAGTGGGTGTGTGATTTTTTTGGTGCAAGATGTAGCCATGGACATGCTATGTGATCTGACGGTGAATTTGGGGTGACCCAGTGCAAAAATCTGAGGATCCATGTGGATCCGTGCTTTGTAACCACGTTTTAAGTGGGGAGGGAAGGAAAAGCACTCAAGGGACAAGGAGCACGCATGGGGTGTGTGGAGAAGGATGCTGCTAATAATGAAGAAGAGGGGTATAAGGGGAGAAAGCTCCTATCCTCTCCCACTTTGCTCCTTTAAAGCAAGCAGGCTTAGCGAGCTGAAAAACTTTGCTGCTATTTAGCGAGCTGAGTGGGGAGGAGAGAGGGACAGAGAGCCTGCTTGCTTTAAAGGAACCAACCGGACAGGAGCTGCTTACACTTGTGTAAGCGGCTCCTCTCCTCTCCCGCTTTGCTCCTTTAAAGAAGCAGGCTCTCTGTCCCTCTCTCCTCCCCACTCAGCGGCTCTTCTCCCGCTTTGCTGTTTCAAAGTGAGCCACGGAGGAGGGAAGGAAGGGGAACCATGGATCCTCTGCTCACGACTGCAGCAGATCTCCACCACCCATAGGCATTCCCTCCATAACACACATAGACATTTCCCCTTACTTTCTAGGAGGAAAAAGTGAGTGTTATGGTGCAAAAAATACGGTAACTGTCTTTGCTCATTAAGAAAAGGGGCCTTTATCATTATTATTATTATTATTATTATCATTATCATCCGCAGGCTGACGAAGTCTGATTTCTCCTACGTAGCTGGGTCAATACTTAAATAACCCAACCACATTAGTGCAATCAGAATGTATAGGTTTTTCCCATGGAATTAACACTAGGATGTTAATGTGTAATGTTCAGTTCTGTTGTCTGAACTTGCATAATTATGTCCGCTAAATTTATAATTTAAATGTTGCCTCAGATGCTTTTGAAGCTGTTTCTGTGATGATCAAAATAGGTTCATTACAAAAATGAGAGTAGTCCCTAACCTGATTTTCAGTTATGAGATATAATATTGATTTAAGTGAGGAGAGTTACGTTTTTGTGAAAATAAATAAAAATATTTATTCCTGCACTGACACCTCTGCATTTGGCTTATCTGATGAGAAAAGACTGAATGTGGTAGGCCTCATAACATTTCAACATCTGCCATGTCGTTAGATTGAATGTGGCTTTTTTCCTTCTCTTAATTTTTTTTCATACTTTTGCCATACAGAACAGTCCAGAGACACATATTTATTGATATACTGAAACTTCTGCTTGATTCAGTGTCTCACTGACCAATATTCTTAAAGGGAAAATACAATAATGACAATGAATAAAATTTGTTCTGTGGCTTTATGTATATTATTTTTGCGCAATACTGACCATAAAAAATTAAAACTTTGAACTGTCTGCTGTTTTGCCCCACTGTACAATTAACTTATTTCATGTTTGTGAAGAAAAGGTTGACTTAGAACTGCTGCTACAGGAGAAGCACTAGTATACTGGGATTTACTTACATACCGTAATTCTATGTGGGTTAAGCTGTGTGTGTGTGTTTTGATTAAATGAATGTTGCTTTCCAACATGTAGAAAAAGAAAAAGAAAATTGATAAAGCCTAATTTGTGTTCACGTGTTTGCATGATTTTGTGTGTGAATATTTGCACAACTTTTGACTACAGCTAACACTTTGGCTTCAATCCCAAGACCTCCTTGCATGTGCAGAGGTTGTTTGCACATGAAAGAAACTTGTTTTGGATTTCTCCTTTCCAGTTGTAACCCCATCACGCCCGCTTGATGAAAAGTTTCTACAGTAGCAGTACTGAGCACTGCAGTCAGTAGAGAGATAAAAGGATGATCCTGTTGTGCATACGGCCTTTAGATTAAAAGCTTTGAGTACTAATAATGTGTTAAATGCATTTTGAGGCACAAATCACTTTAGGAGAAAGCTTTATTTAATTATCTTGGTGGGTGATTCAGTTTTCCAATTTCTCTAATAAGCCACAGGGCTTAATAACAACTCTTCTGAATTCATACAATAAATTCATGATAGAAGCTCAATGTGAAGTTATATATTTTCTCCAAATCATAATGCCATCCTTGCTTATGGTTTGGTCACTTCTGTTCTTTGGACTACAACCTAGCATTGATTATTGACCTGCTAGGTATTGAGCATAATTGAATGTTCCTAGACACAGAAGAGTATCTTCAATGGTTAGTGTAAATGTTTCGTCATTAGAAATTATGGAAGGTCAATTTACAGGGTTTCCCTGGCACTTGAAAGTTTGTCCTTGCAAAAACAGCTTAATCAAAATGTTATCTTCTCAGTATTTTGTCTACACATGGGGAACTCAGATGAATTTTCTTATAGCAAATCTTAATAGCAAATTCCAACCCTACAATCACAGAAAATACAGTCAGCTTCTTGCTCTAGCCCAGGGGTCAGCAAACTTTTTCAGCAGGTGGCCGGTCCACTGTCCCTCAGACCTTGTGGGGGGCTGGACTATATTTTGAAGAAAAAAGAATGAACAAATTCCTATGCCGCACAAATAACCCAGAGATGCATTTTAAATAAAAGGACACATTCTACTCATGTAAAAGCACGCTGATTCCCGGACTGTCTGTGGGCCGAATTTAGAAGGCGATTGGGCCAGATCTGGCCCCCGGGCCTTAGTTTGCCTACCCGTGCTCTAGCCATTAATTATTAAATGAGAGATGAGTTCCAAGTCAAAATTACCTGTGTTTTTAATTGGTTGTTTGTGGATTTTGTTATATTCTCATTTTAAAAGGCATAATCTGTGTGCAGATATATTGTCTTTTTCTTTTCCTTTTGCTGCAGTCACCTTGATAACCCTACACTGTGGATGGTAATGATAATAAGTTAGTTTATTAATCACTTCTGTATTAAGACTGTCTAATAAATTTACAAAATGTAAGAGCTTAAGCATAAAATACAATAAAAGAAAAATGCATTTCAATGTAGATCAGATTAATGTAATGGAAATGCAATGTATGTCAATACACTGGTCAGTTGATTGTGCAATCATTTCCCTGAAATATTAGCATTAATCCACTTCCCCCCCCTGCATTTCTCTCTTTCTCTCTACAGCATGTGCGTTCCGCTACAATGGACTCTCATTTGTCTACCTCATCTACCTGCTACTCATTCCTCTTTTTTCGGAACCTACAAAAACAACAATGCAAGGTAAGCCTGTTTCTGGCTTTTAAAAAAGGTACAGATAGATGCAACTGATGTGAAAAATTAAGTTGCTACAGAAACCCTTTTTTAAAAATAGTGGGCTATATATCTGAGAGAGAAATGAAACTATGGACAAACCAAACACTTCAGTAAGTAATTACAGTTTGATTAATCCAGTTTCTTTGGATGGTATTCAATTAAGTTTTACTCATAGTATATCCATTGAAATGAATGAACAAGACTTATTTAAATGGCACTTTTTGCCTTTAATTTCTATTGAATAAGCAAAATATTCATGTATTTTTGAACTAAAGGGCAGGATTCACTGGACAAGACTCATCAGCAGAAGCCCTGAGTAAATGACTTCTGTTCGTGCAATGAAGTTTTCCCTTCTCCTCCTTCCACACCTCTGAAATTGGGTTGTAGGTGGGAGGCTGAGAGAACCCTCAGAACTGTGCAGGGAGCGGGGGACAGTTCCATCTGGCAGGCTGAAATACATGACATTGAATTATACCCCCCGTTTCCTTTTCCACACTTTATGTTGTGTGCGCTGCCTTTCACTAAGCATCAAAGTACAAATGCTGTTTCTAAAACTTAATTACTTTAGTTCTTGTACTTTTTAAACCCCCCATTGGCTTAACTCTGCATGTTCATGTCTAAGGTAGAAAATAATACAGTAGTACCTCGGGTTAAGTACTTAATTTGTTCTGGAGGTCCGTTCTTAACCTGAAACTGTTCTTAACCTGAAGCACCACCTCCAGAACAAATTAAGTGGGGCCTCCTGCTGCTGCTGTGCCGCCGGAGCACAATTTCTGTTCTCATCCTGAAGCAAAGTTCTTAACCTGAAGCACTATTTCTGGGTTAGCGGAATCTGTAATCTGAAGCGTATGTAACCTGAAGTAACACTGTAATTGTCTGTCAGCATAACACTGGATTAAACAAATAAACAAAACTTATTAAGGTCTTTGTTTAACTCACTTGCACTCTTTGAGAAAGTATTGGAAGCCGACACACTGTAGCACACTGTATGTGTTTGCACACAGTCTACTATAGTAGTGAAGATTTGCTCAATTTCTTTTAATAACCTTTGTGGGACAGGCCCTGTCCTAGAGCACTCCCCACACTGCCAAACTCGGAAACAGCAGCAAGAAAATTCAGCCTTGAGAGATATAGAGTAGGATCATGCAGTCCATCATGGGGGAAACCTATACTTCTCCTTTTTTGACAATATATTTAAGAAGACCGATGTGAAGGAGGAAACAGTGTATTATTCTTTGTGTGCTTTGAAAAGTTCCTATAATAAATGTGTGGACTTAGTTCCTGGTGAGCTTTTGCAAGTAAAATACAGAAGTGAAAAATGAAAGCTTCTATGTGTTAGAAATTCACAATGTTGCTAAATCTGTCAGACACTTTTTATTACAGAAAAATTAAAAGAACAGAGCAAAAAAAAAAAATCCAATAGTAAATGTCTAGATGTGGGCTAAAGTGTCTCTTAAAATGGTAAATATGACAGATGAGTGGCTAGATTGAGCACCTTAAGGGGAATATGGGTGCAGTTTTCTGATTCAAAATCTTTTTTATGATCTTCATTTTATGTGATTTCTTTTCTGGCCCTTTCTGTGCAGGAAGGATGATTGACATCCTAAACACCGCAATTCTCTGTAAGCAAAACACTACTAATGTTTGACAGCCATCCTTAATCTTCTAGCTCAGAATTTTAATACAGTACTATTTTCTTTTAATGTTTTATACTGGCTAACTTTACTTTCAGATAATCCATCTGGGCAATGCTCATCAGTGTTGAGGGACAGCTTTCATTTCTCTAGAAAGCTGTGGGCCAGATATCACTCATTAGTTACCGTAGTAACTTGGCATCCACACTTAACAGGAAGTCACAGGCAGCAGCAATTTTAGTTTTTGTCATAGAAGGAATATGCGCCACCCAAGCTTTCTGGTTCCAAATATCCCTTCAAGGGGAAGGGATTCAAAATCCAGTTTCAGCCCATTGTACCAGATTGTCTAGTGAATACTACTAGATCTGGACTTTTGTGCATCTGACTTCTGTAGTGCCACATTTTGGGTGGAAAATGAGCATTCTTACTACAGTGGTACCTAATTCGTTCTGGAGGTCTGTTCTTAACCTGAAACTGTTCTTAACCTGAGGTACCACTTTAGCTAATAGGGCCTCCTGCTGCCGCCACGCACCTGTGCGCGATTTCTGTTCTTATCCTGAGGTAAAGTTCTTAACCCGAGGTACTACTTTCGGGTTAGCGGAGTCTGTAACCCAAAGCGTTTGTAACCCGAGGTGTTTGTAAGCTGAGGTACCACTGTATATTCAAAGTAGCTCTCTAGCCAAAGGTGAATTGTACCCAATTACCTGCCCTATTCTAGGCAAGCCCTTGCAGAGCTTATCTGAGGTGCAGGGTGGGAGTCTAGTTAGAATAAAGTTATAAACTGAAACAAAAAAAGTAGCTGGTTCCTGGCGGGGGGGGGGGGGCGGCCACCTTAACCCTCCAAGGCAATAATACCCTACTCTCCACCCCCTGCACATGCCTGTTCCTAGATACACTGCCAGTGTTTTCAAATACTTTTTTGCAGAAGCTCAAAGTTATTTTAACCTAATAACAATCCTGTGGATAGGGACGCGGGTGGTGCTGTGGGTTAAGCCACAGAGCCTAGGACTTGCCGATCAGAAGGTCGGTGGTTTGAATCCCCGCGACGGGGTGAGCTCCGGTTGCTCGGTCCCTGCTCCTGCCAACCTAGCAGTTCGAAAGCACGTCAGAGTGCAAATAGGTACTGCTCTGGCGGGAAGGTAAATGGCGTTTCCGTGCGCTGTTCTTTTTAGCTGAGGTTTGAACCTGCGTTTATTGCATCCAAATTAATATTACAGTCACTATTATCTCACTGCTTGTGTGATGAACTGTGATTTGGTCCTGGTTTTATGCTGCAGACTGTGTCAGGGATACTCATGTGAAAACAGTTATTGTGAAGTCTTCCCATACATGTGTGTATAAACACATGAGCACACACATTCTGTCTGTCTCAAAGGGAACAGGAAGTGGGGTTATTTGTTATTGTTATTTCTGAAGTTGCCATACCTCAGTGGTGAATCACAGTCAAATGTTCACAAAGCAAACTTGCTATAAAATAAATGAGGGAGGAAACCCTGTTTTCTACCTTCCTGTCTTCCTGTGCTTTTCTGCATGCTTCTGTTTAGCCTTTGCACTATTTTTATTCCCATCACTCACTAGTTTATTCGGGTAACTAGGCTTTATACAGTTCACTTAATTTAATTCTTCCTTAAGTTATTTCTTTTTCCTCCAGTCTGATGTAGATTTTGGAAGGTGATGATTTCCCTGGGCTACTTAATGTTAAAACTGTACTTCGTTGATCTTCACTTTTTCTCTTCCTTCCTGTGCCATTTTGTTCTTCTACAAACAGCTGTTTCTCTTATTTTCCATTGCACCTGGATTTCTCATTTGCGTGCATGAATTTCCCTGTCTTCCTATTTACTTGCAACACTTCTCACATATGAAAACTACAGATCTGGCTGATTTAAAGAGTTTAAATACTCGGAGTTCTGTATTTTAATATTAGTATTTGAAACTGCTATTTCACTAATATTATAAAGGTAATAAACAATAAAACATACTGTTATTCATCTCAATATGATCAAAGGAAAGTATCTCTTCCGGTAAAACGTTGTTCCTAAAAGTCCCCTAGGCTGAGTTTTTGTGAATATGTTCTAGTGCAGGAGTAGCCAATGTGGCTACAAATTCCATCACCTCCAGCTGTTATGACCAACCAGGGATGATGAGAGTTGTAGTACACAACACCTGGAGGGCACCACACTGGCTTTCCCTACCTAGTGAGCTCACATTTACAGTGTTGCCTGTTCCACCTTTCAGTGATCAAAGAAGAAAAGTCACAAAAATAGATCTAGCCACCCAGTAGAACAAATAATATCTATGAACATGGTGAGAGAGGAAGAAATCAATCTGTTGTCAAACTATGTTGTTTCCGCCCACAAAATAAAGCCATTCCTCTTCAAATATTCTGTCAAATTAAATATCTACCTATCTTTATGGAGGTGATGTGGAATAGAGTGGAATTGTGAGCAAAGACTCCAGAACATAATTTTCCACCAGATAAATCCCAGTTGCTGAAGTAATTGATTTAAGGGCTAATCTTCAAAAGTTTGCTTCACCCTGAATCTTTAATTTACATACTCTCAAATTGCAAACCAACAGTGGAATAAAAATTACCACCAGGGGCAATTCACTTCACATTCAGCCCATTTTTTTATCACAGGTTCCGCTTTTAGACAGTACAAAAGTCAGTTTCCCCTGTAAGTTTATATCTTACAGAAAAACAAGATGGAGATGGGGCAGTGAAGTCACCCCGGCCTTCTTAATTGCTTTCATAGTAGTACCTCAAATATTTGGGTAATTATTATTATTTAAATAAGAGTTGGCAGAGCTCAAGTCTGCCTGAAAGCCTCTCAGATATGCCTCAGTCCATTCTGTGTATGTTTGTGTAGAGTTGTTACTCAGTGGTAGTAGTATGATAGTTTTGGAAAACAACACTTTTCAAAAGTGGGTATGAAAAAATACTTTAAATGAGTGTATGCTTTTATAGCAGTGATTCTTAAAAACGGATGTGGACCTTTTTAGGAAACTGTGAACAGTTTTCAGGGAAGGTCTAAGCTTTCCCTCCATCTTTTCCCAGTGATTTTACAAGATGCAATGTGTCATCATATGGGTCCATTACACAGAGCTGACATGCTCAGTGAGGTAGACTGAAGCAGCTGCCTTGGGCTTTGGAATCCTATGGAACAGCACCCCATGGGCACCTTGTCCTCCCCTGCCACGCAACCCCAGTAAGCTAGGCTTTGGCAGGGGCTGCCACTGCCAATACACAGTAGATTGTGTGTGATATCACTACAGATGCTAACCTACGCTATCAGCAATAAGGCCATCATCTCTATGTGTATGATGAGAAGCATTTTCTGTTTTATTTTTACAGGGAAAGATTGATAGTACACAGCAACTAGTTATGTCCCCAGTAGCTGTGCAGCAGCTTAGATCGTACTGATAACACACGAAGGGCTCTTTGTATTTCATTTATCTAAAAAAGAAAAGGAAGACTGTCACTTGCATTTCAGTTAATTGTGCTGTGTTGGAAGGAGTCTGGATTGTGTGCAGGGGATGGTAGCATACTCAAGGGTGAGCAAAGGGGGAAGTTAATGCGGCTTGTTGGCATTTTTAGATATTGAAAAATAAAATGGTAGCAGACGCAGAACTACGTACATCTGTTTTTCATTAGAACACTTTGTTGGGCCTCCCCTTTAAATAGTACTATAGTTTAAACAATTGTGTTTTATTATGTCATCATAAAAAGCGGGGAGGGTGATCCACTACATCATTAGGTATATATTTTTGTTATTACACTCAACATAAAGGCAAGATGCATTCCACTGTAAACTTTGCCAGGTTTTTAGTTCTTTCAAAAAAGTAGTTGCAGCCGTTTCCCATTATCTGGCTGTTGATATGGCCTTGCAAGAGAGTCTGGATTGACCATGTAGACAGTACTGCAGCTAGCCAGGAACATGTCTGAAGGAGCTCTTTAAAAGGGCTCAGTACACTATTGGCAAGCAAGCTGAACTGTGACAATGCCACCATTTGTTGTCGCACGGCTTTCAGTGCCATAAATCTCTTCACTGTTAGAAGACTGTCTAGTTGGTGCTAGTTGAAATTTGTCTGCTGTGGTAAACTTCCTTCCTCTTAAATAAATAAATAGACTATATTTATTCACAGCTTATTTCTCTTGCTTGAAGGCTCACCTCTCCCATACTTTGTTGCAAACAACATTGATCTTGTTCTACATCTGAAGTGGGCAATGAAGAAAATGGCTGTGGTCACATCTTTATATTTCTCAGATGAGAAACTGCTCCTCTCACTCTCTGAAATGGTTCAGACATTATACCCTAGTGAAAATTCCAAACCTATTTAGTTTTTGCTGTGAACCTCTCCTAGTTAGTTCAGAAGGGAACACAAATGAATGAAAGCTGTACTGTATTTATTTGACCATGGTGCCACACTAGGCATTTGATTTTAAGCACTCCCCTCCATTTCCCCCAGGTATTTAGGGAGATACAGCATTCAGATGAAATTTGGATATTCTAGTTGATTTGCTTCTTTTAAATCACATTGAGGAGGAAAACTAAGGCTGGATTGAAAGTTGTCTGCAGAATAGAATGCCCCCTAGCCCTATTTAAAACCACAAATTGTTACATGCTCAAGGCTAAATTAAATAATAGGTTCTGTTGTATTCAACTAAATTTCATTCAGAGTAGACCCACTGAAATTAATGGTTCAAAGTGAGTGATGGCTATTAATATCAATGGGTCTACTCTGAGTAAAAGTTTGTTTAATACAGCCTAAAGTTTGGATGTTGAAGTGCATGCTTGCATTTTGTGAACTGGGCCCACCAGCCGTGTATTCTGTTCTGCCATGTGCTTAGTGATCACCCTGTTCTTAAGTGTACCAGGGAAGCAAGGAAATTGAGAGGTTTAGTGAGACCATTTGGTTGGCTGCCATACACAGCTGGTGGGCTGCATTCCACTTGGTGAGTTGCAGGTTGTACAGGCTTGACTTGATGCGGAACAATTTCCCTGTTTTTAGGATATAGATATATAAAACCAAAAAAAGTAGGCTACAAGCGTAAATGCACTTTGAAGTAGCACTGCTCATATAAATTGTGTGTATGGGCATTTCACAGGCATATTTGATACAAGAGGCACATGCTGCATTGCATCAGAAAGGTTTGATTAATTTCCATGGATCTGCTCTGGAATTCACCATTTATATCCCACTTCTAATTATGAAGATACTTTTAAAATTGTCTTGTTCATCCACCTGCCAAGTCTGTGAGATAGATCACTATTTGTGGATTAATGTTACTATTAATGTTGTATTTTATTTTTGTTTTTAAGTTGTAATCATTCTTCTTGTTTTTATTATTGCTTGTAAGCCGCTCTGAGCCCGGCCTTGGCTGGGGAGGGCGGGGTATAAATAAAAAATTATTATTATTATTATTATTATTATTATTATTATTATTATTATTATTATTATTTTCCTGTCTCATAGAAACTCTCTAGAATGTTTGGAATCCTGAATACACGTGTAACAATTTTCAGCCGTTTAGTTTCTGCTGAAGTTGTATAACTTGCAATGAGTTTGGGGAAATCTGGTGATCTTTAAATCTCAAATAAGAGTCCTCTTGAAAAACATCTGAGAACAGAAGTTGCTTACATGTTGCAAAATACTTTTGAAGGTTGAGATTGGCTTCCTCAGAGGTGGTAGCTGTCCAGTTCCAAGGCAGTAGGGGAGAATGGCATTTAAGGCTGTGGTCCTTTCTTCTTCAGCCTAGCATGACTTCTGCTTCCTTCAGTGCTATGCGGAAATTGCATTGATCACAGAGACGGTTGTTGTGCCCTGAAGCACCAGAGGACAGAGACTTCTTGTGTGGGCTGTCCTGATTTCAAATATATCTATTTAGAGTCAGACCTAAGTTGGACCAAATCTCAGTACATACGCACAGTATGTGTGCAATTTTCTGACATAAGACTCTTCAACAAGGTTCCTTTATGAGAAAGAGCTGAATATAAATTTAATAAGAATAAATAAATAAATCAGAGTGCTTGTGTTTTGCACTGTTAAAGTATAAAAACAAAGCAAAAAATAAATGAAACCAGAGCTTGTTATTAAGAGTTTCTGTAATGGCGCAGGTCCATTAATCAATTCTGGGTAATAGTTACTAAAACAGTAATTGTTCTTCACAATCTGGATCTTCCAGAAACATTTGAATTAATTGTCCTTGCCTTCATTGCTAAACTGATTGTTAAATGGTACATTTTTGGAGGACTAGCTTTTGTGATTTTGGTGTTTGGAGTTTCTTGAACTTTTAGCAAAACCAATAATCGTCTAATCTAGAAGTTGTCAGAGCATAGATGATAGTAGCCCTGTCTGTCTTACAGCACTGAGTGCAGCTGGCAACTCAGCAGAAATTGGTTAAATGCAGTCTAGGTCACAGCTGCCTTGTAGCATTGCTGGAGCCATGAATAGTCCCATACTGCAAACCTGACCTTCAAGGTGAATGTGTCCATACCGAAGACCAACTGACTGTTTTATCAAACCCCCTCTGCACCAATCACTGTATTTTTTAGATTAAACTTTGTTCAAACTTATCCAGTCTGATCTTAATACACAGCCTACTGAAGCCTCACAGAATTTCTGCTGGATGGCTGAGACTGCTCCTTCTATCATTGCTGTTACCAGATTCCTTTCCACTTACTTCCTTTTCAGACCAATCTGGCAATTGCACTCTCCCCTGGGTGCAGTGGATTGGCAGCAGCACTTGCTAGTGATCCTCCTCTCTGCCTGCCTTCCATTGCCATCCTATTGGGCTCAAGAGAGTGAGTGGGCAAATGAGCAAATGCTAGTAGTGCCTGTTTCTCATCCAGAAGAGAAGCAACTGGAGAGCACTGGTAATAGTAGTGGTAAGGAGCTGAACTGCCACAGGTATTGTGTTAGTACGTGTGTGCATGTGTGACAAAACTGAGCTACTGACAGCCCAACTTTCCTCATTTCCATCAATGTATTTTGGGATGAAAACACTGAAAGTCTCTTGATCAGGTGTCCCAAACACCTAATTAGTCTTGGGTGAGATGGAATAGTGTTTCCTTTAAGTCACAGCAGGGGTGTGACTTTATAGTTGGGAATGGAATCTATAGTTAGAAATCCAGTTGATTAAAAGAGATCTGAGTCTAGAATCAAATTATTTAGTGTGTGTGTGTAACTCTGGCGGTTATGCAATTTTATAGCAAAGTACTAGCAGTTCTTGAGAAGAGAATCCAAAGGGAAGCAAAGCAATACGTTTGGCATCAGTTTGACTGCAGGAGTTGCATGAAGGAAGTGTACAAGACACCACCCAACCGTCTTAGGGACTCTACTCTGGATTTGTGTAGGGTTTAGCCTCCTCCCACAAGATACCAGAAATTTAGGATCAGAGTTTTCCTTCTCTTTGATGGGTTATTTTCCAAGATTGAGGAACCCATCTACCCCTCATTTTCCTCTACAGCACGTGTAGAAACCACCTTCTTGACTTTTGTACGCACTATTGGTTTCATCTGCTCAGTCTTTAGGAGCCTGTCTGAAACCACTGTGAATTGGTGTAGCAGGTCCTGAAACAGATTGTATGACTGAAAGACAAATTTTAAAAACCTAGACAATATTTTGTGCCAGAAGAGTATAAACATTATTCGGATGTTGGTGTTTTTTATGGCGAGGGGTAAAATTCTGATGTTACTGTGCTTAATTGTAAGTTCATAATTTGTGATAAACGTCTCTCATCTTGTACTTCATTGGGAAGTCTTAGGAACCGTGGGCTGTGTTTGCCCCACAGAATGATCTTGAGTTGCTAAGGTGAAGTCACTCTGATCCTGAAAGTTTTGTGGGTGGGAGACAACATGGGCTTTGTATGTAAGCCACTTTTGACTCTTTGAGGAAGGGAGGCTATAAGTGCAGTATATAAATACAGGTCTGGCATACAAAATTGTACTCCATCTCCCAGCTAGCAGTAGCCCAAATTGTTATACCTTGTGCTAACTCACTGCAGAAAGTACTCACATCCATGTATAAAATCAGTAAACAGCAGCAAACACTATATTCTCAAAGTCCAATAGCTCACTTAAAAAGCTTAGTTGCTACTCAAAAAACAATGAAAGGGAATGAAATGAATCTTGCCTTTATCAATAAAAATCCTTTCTTCATTCATAAAATTCTCTGGTGAACTTACTGAGATCATTGTTTTGCCCCATGCTACACAGGGCTTTAACAAATTCTGAGGCTGTTCTTTAATTGATCTTTTTGGGTGCACTGTGATTAAATTCTAGGAAATTGCTAAGCTGTGACTCACATCATAAAATCCAATTAGTGGTTGGTTGACAGTTTGTCTCCCAGTTCAAGCGTCCAAGTTTCTTTTAATACCACATCAGTATATAGGTTATTGCTGGCAAAAGTCTTGAGTTTATTTTGTAAAAGAATGTTACGCATAGTCAAAAGTTTACTTTGGACACTGCTATAACTAAGGCATTTTTGTTTTAGCAAAGCATGCTTTGGTTTTGTCACTTTTGGCTTCGTTTTATGGGTTCAAGTGCATATTTAAGTGTTGGGGTGAAAAGGTTTTCATAAATAAATAAATAAATAAATAAATAAATAAATAAATAAATAAATAAATAAATAAATAATAAATGTGTCTTAAAAATGAACTGTTGTTAAAAATGTTAGCCCCCAAAGAACCCAGGGCAGCAAACAGATACACGATTTAAAAATAAAACAAAGCAAACACATTCTAAAACAGTTAAAACATTTTATAAACAAATACAATTAAAAACATCTAAAAGCAGTTACAGTTAAATACCCTTTGCTATTATAAAGATTCATAAAATTATGTGTGGGGAGGGGCGTTCAGTCATGAATTGCCAAAGCAGATATTGTATAACCTGAGAGGCTGATTTTGCCAGGGGACACAGTTACATGTTCCCATTTTTCATGGCTAAAGTGTAGACAGTCATACTCGGGTGTGTTCCCCCAACCTCTTTGGGTGAACAAAGTACACAATAATGTTTGGGGGTGTTTCTCCATCATATCTGGGCAAGTACTTAAAGTTTATGTACCCAATATCTCATCACTTTGACTTTGTTTTTAGTGTGGCTGTTGGTGAGAACTACAAGTTATAATGGGCCTCAGAAAAGTAGATGTGTGTGTGCCTTCATTTTTTATTATTCTGTGTTGCCTGGGAAGAGAATATCCGGAAGTAGCGAGAAGCATGGCTCATACCCCACTATCACCTTATACAGTGGTGCCTCGCAAACGAAATTAATTCGTTCCGCGAGTTTTGTCGTCTTGCGATTTTTTTCGTCTTGCGAAGCACGGTGTCGGAAAAGTTTCAGAAAAGCTTCAAAAATCACCAAAGTCTTCAAAAACCTCAAAAAAGGCTATCACACCGCGTGCTATGAGTTGCTCCTCGAAGTCAAGTCGCAACTGTATTAACGGTGTTAAGAAAAAGGAAACAAACTTGCAAGACGTTTCCGTCTTGCGAAGCAAGCCCATAGGGAAAATCGTCTTGCGAAGCAGCTCAAAAAACAAAAAACCCTTTCGTCTTGCGGGTTTTTTGTCCTGCGAGGCATTCGTCTTGCGAGGTACCACTGTATATATATACACACACATCTTCCCAATCTGAAGCCTCCCCAAATTGTGTGGAGACACTGGCACCAACTGTTGGGAGGCTGGACACACACAATTTTTTTGTGCGGGTGTTTGGCACCCACACTGCCGGGCCTCTGACGCAACTTCCGGTGCTTCATGAGGCACCAGAAGTTGTATCGGAGGCCTCACAGGCCTTCAGAGGTAACATTGAAGGCCTCACATGGCCTTGAAAGTCACATCTGAAGCCCCATGGTGCTTTGGACATTGCACCCGAGACCTCACAAGGCCTTCTACATGACTTCTGAGACTCCCAAGGAGCTGCTAGAGTGCGTGTGACGTAATGTGCCGTCAGATGTCATATTACGTCATGTGCACCGCTGAGCATCCACAATCTGGGGCCAAGTTGGTGCCCCTGTGTGGATATTATGATAGTATGGCTATACTAGCTTCCTATAGGGACGCGGGTGGCGCTGTAGGTAAAACCTCAGTGCCTAGGACTTGCCGATTGCATGGTCGGCGGTTTGAATCCCCGTGGCGGGGTGCGCTCCTGTCGTTCGGTCCCAGCACCTGCCAACTTAGCAGTTCGAAAGCACCTCCGGGTGCAAGTAGATAAATAGGGACCGCTTACCATCGGGAAGGTAAACGGCGTTCCATGTGCTGCGCTGGCTCGCCAGATGCAGCTTGTCACGCTGGCCACGTGACCCGGAAGTGTCTGCAGACAGCGCTGGCTCTCGGCCTATAGAGTGAGATGAGCGCACAACCCTAGAGTCTGGCAAGACTGGCCCGTACGGGCAGGGGTACCTTTATAACAAAAACAGATGATAATGATAGTATGTTGGCTATACTAGCTTCCTATACCAGAAAATGCCTGAATCGGCTCTTAAGCTCTTATTTGTGTTTTTGGTTTTAGTTCTATACGGAAACACTAGTTTGCTAGGGAACCTTTTTTATAAGCCTGTTGTTAAGGTTCTTGTTGATTATGTATTTAATTAGAAATCTGTGGTTCTTATGCACATGAAATGGACAGATGATGGGGAATGGGTCTTTCCCTTCCAGCTTGTTGGAGGCAGCCCATTATAACTATTGTTATTATTGATTAATTAAATTTCTATACTGCCCTTCATCTGAGAACCACCGGGCAGTTTGCAATATAAAAATACATATCATAGTAACAAAAAAAAAAACAGCACCTCCCCATACAGTTTAAAAGTCCATTGATTGTTTAATTAGGCAAAGGCCTGGTAGAAGATTAATGTTTTTGTCTGGGGCCTAAATATACACAAAGACAGTGCCAGGTGAGCCTCCCTGGGAGGAGCATTCCTCGAAGATTGTGCATGTATTCCTACTCTTTCAACAGTGGAAGACAGATACTAATCTGAGTGGGGCAATATTTGAGGTACATTAGTGTACTGATGCTTGACTTTCTGGATCCAACACTGATCATATCTACTCAATTATTTCAGCAGAGAATTGTGATTTGAAAAGCAACCTGCATATTTCTTAGACTCTATCAGAGTTTCTTTTACAGCAGTATCTTCTCTTACTCTTTATTTTACTTATTTGGATATCATATCACCCACTATGCCCATGTCATATGTATTGCAGCCACTGTTAATAGAGCAGCAAGTAGGGAGGAGGGGTCATGGAATCAGAGGGTTGGAAGGGTCCCAGGGTCATCTAGTCCAACCCCCCCCCCTACAGTGCAGGAATCACAGCTAAAAATTCCTGACTGATGGCCATCCAATCTCCATTTTAACACCTCCAATGAAGGAGAGTCTACCACCTTCTGAAGTCATGAACAGAGTGGACAAAATCCAGAAAGATTTTCAGGCCACTTTATGTTTGTGCATAAATCTTTCTTTCAAACTATCAAACACAAGATGTAAAACATTCCATTCTTACTTCTGACATACATTAGGAACAATGTTGCTATATTGGCATATTCTTGATCTTCTATACTGCAGCCCTTGTTGTGTTCAGCAAGGCTGGGAGTGGAGTGAGTCAATGCACATGCTGACATTACAACAAATTCCAAATGCCTGAAGAGGGCTTAAGTCTATCAATATTATTTGTTTCCCTTCTAGTGAGGGATGATCTTGAATTGATGGTAAAGGCAGTTGGAATAAAGGAAACCATGAAGAAGGAGCTGAAGAGGAGGACATGATTTGAGACTTGAGAATGAAACATTTAATGCAAGATACAGCTGTCACAAAAATAGTAAAACAGTAATCCAAAGAAGAATGCTTTGGATTGAAAATTGTCAAACTGAAGCTACTGTGGATACTGTAGAATGCTGCCTTTGGATTATGCTATCTGCCAATGGTTCACAAATAATGAAGATAATAGTAACCCATGTCCTTAGCACTATTTTCTCAAATCAGGCCCCCCTGTGGTAGGTCATTCTTTCTTCTGATTATGTGCTGTCCAAAGGCTTTTCAGGTGATAGCATTGCAACCTGCTATAATCTTTATTTGTGGAGTGCCTTTTCACATGCTATGTTTCCAACTGGGGTTTAAACCTCTGTAGTGGAAGTCAGCTAGATGAAATATTACTGCATCTGAATTGCCTCCCACTAATTGGATACCAGTACTGGAGACCATTGCCTACTATGTTAAGTGACCCCGATAGAGATAATTGACTTGGACACATTCTGCGCTACACCTTTGAACTCCTTTAGCAACATTACTTGGACTCAATCTGAAACCACTGCTTTCAGTTCTAAGTACCCTTATGAATAAAATCCATTGACTCCTACAGGAATTACTCACTAGCAGGTAGGTGGGGATGTAGTCTTTTACAAATATTCTGTGTACCTTGTTCTGTTCTTCAGTGTATAATTTGAAAATGGCAGCTTAGTTCCAGTGAACTATGTTTATTTTGACATTTGGATTGATAGAAGCAAAGTAATACAAACACCAAAGGTAGTGATTATGACTCAGTGTCTTGCTGCAGACTTCTGCTGGTAAATTTGCAGCTGTTACAGTTCAAAATACTGTTTCACAGTTTGTTTAAAATTGTACTGCATATTAGCCAAGTACATATTGAACAAGGAAGGTATATTACAGGCTTGTAAATTATCTCCTTGATAATTTTTTTGCCCTTAAACTTAGCTTTTTTGTGATGAGGCAACCAGAACCGTAAACAGTATTCCACACCATAGGTTTATAGAATGCCATTATGATATTGGTGGTTTTATTTTGCAATTCCAGGTAACCGCAAACGTTCAGTGTATATATGAAACCAACATGCCTTTCACACAGGGAGGACCCAACAAACAACTCTTCCTTTCTCGGCTCTTATTCAGCGAAGATCTATAGTAATACAACAGTGCCCTTACTATTTTCCCAAGGGCCCCTGCTAGAAGTGCTCCACCACCCATTAAAGAACCTCTTTTTTCTGTGACTAAAACAACCAGTGCCTTCCCAAGGTAGCACCCAGAAATGGCTCATGGTTCAGGAAATCAAGCCAGAAAAGGTACCATTTCAAAATGAATAGCAATATCTCATTTCTTACTCCTATGCTACCCCTGGTTTCTTACCTAATAACAAGCACCGAGTTAGCAGCAAGGGAGAAGTTTTTCTGTTGATATTATTCAATTATAATTTGACAGGTGCACAAAGAATTTATAAAACATGGTAATTATGTAAAGCAGTGCTGTGCTGGCATCCTTAGTGGAACATGGACTTACATTTTAGGAAATCACAGTTTGAAAGTCTAGAGATTCATTTCACCCCAGCTATGTCGTGCTTCCCCCAGGCATCAGGTAGATATGAAATAACGGCAAAGTGTGGTCTAAACCACTGAGCCTATGGCTTGCCACTGGAAGGTTGGCGGTTCGAATCCCCGCGACCAGGTGAGCTCCCTTTGCTTGGTCCCAGCTCCTGCCCACCTAGCAGTTCGAAAGCACGTCAAAGTGCAAGTAGATAAATAGGTACCGCTCCAGCGGGAAGGTAAATGACGTTTCCGTGTGCTGCTCTGGTTTTGCCAGAAGCGCTTAGTCATGCTGGCCACATGACCCGGAAGCTGTCTGCGGACAATCATCGGCTCTGTTGGCCAGTAAAGCGAGATGAGCGCTGCAACCCCAGAGTCGTTTGTGACTGGACTTAACTGTCAGGGGACCTTTACCTTTACCTTTTTAATTTGAAATGAAAACAGTTTTTGTGTGTGTCATGACATTATGAAAGTGTGCTCAGAATCATGGAACTTCATTGTGTGTGCGCGCGCATGTTTGTAGGTATTAGTATCAGATGGCTTTTAAATTTGTTAATTCTGGAAAGATAGCTAATAAATATCTGTATGAAACAAATCAATATGTAATGCCCAAATGAATGCAATTTGCAGCACAATCCTGTGCATGTCTCCTCATAATTAAATTTCACTGAGCCCTCTGGGGCATCCTCCTAAGTAGGTAGGTATAGGATTGCAACCTTAATCTACTTTTCCTGCAGATATTTAATAAAACACTAAGTAAATACAATGATAAGTAAATACAAAGATAAATAGACAAGATGTAAACTTTAAAAAATCTCTTATTTTTATGTAGCTACAGATAAAACACTGAAATAAAAATTGTGGTCAGCTATTTATTTTTGCCACACTTGATCTCATGTGTTTATTCAGGCCTGTGCCATTGCAGTATTTTTCTTCTACTGGATATTTGTATTTGGATTAATAGTGAAGTAAGTCTTACTTTATTAACAATATTGTTAACAGGGGATGTTGCTTTAGGACCAAAGTAATGCTGCATCCCAAAAATTCTCTTTCCCATTGAGCTGTGGGACTTGCATATTTTATGACCTGTTCCTCATATCCTGTTAAATGGGAAATGGATGTTATTTCAAAGGTGAGCTTGTGCTAACCACCCTTGTTGTTCAGCGACTGAGACAACCAAGCTGTCAGTCATAAGACTAGGACCTCACCTAAGGCAATCTTTAGTTGCTTCCTTAAAAGGTCACCAAGCTTAAAGCACTATTGTGGATCAGTAAATCAATGGGCTGGCATTGTGTTGTGCTTATTCTGCTGTCTAGCAAATCCATGGATTTTATTTTTTTTACCTTCTGTCTTCTCAGGATTCCTTCATCCAGGGGACACATAAGAGAATGATGGCTGCCTTAAAGGTGGACATTAATTGCTTTATTGCGCCTACATCATATAGGGCTTTCTTTTACACTGAATTTTGGCCAGTAGCACCTTAAAGACCAACTAAGTTAGTTCTTGGTATGAGCTTTCGTGTGCATGCACACTTCTTCAGATACACTTATTCAGATACACTTCTTCAGTGTGCATGCACACGAAAGCTCATACCAAGAACTAACTTAGTTGGTCTTTAAGGTGCTACTGGAAGGAATTTTTTTTGTTTTGACTATGGCAGACCAACACGGCTACCTATCTGTAACTGAATTTTGGATTTGTGGTGAATGTGTGTGTGTAATGATACTGCATTCCTCTCCTTATCATGAGTTGCCATGTGGGATTTTCTCACTGAGCTTTAGAGCATCTTATGCTTGTTTTAGATGTAAGATGCCTAAACTTTTGGAAATCTATTTACCAATTGTCATGTGCTTATATGAATATGTTCATTGGTACTTCTTCAGGCCAAGCTATTATAGCCTGGCCATATGATCTAATGTGGACCAAATCATAGCTTCCAAGAAGCAGGAAAGCATGCACCTAACCTAGACAAATTGACAGATAGTTGCATGTTTTGGGAACATAAACTAATTTCAAATATTCTCTACATATGATATGATCTTTCCTCTGTATACCAGTCTTCTCTTTATATTGTATACTTCAGTAATCCCTTTGAAATTTGCTGTTCTTTAAGAGCTTAATCCATCATCCTTTGTTTGTCTAGGATTGCTAATCTCAAGTAGAACCTGCATGGTTCATGTCAATGTTACATCAGTTGCCCAAAACTGTTAAATTAGAGGAGTTCCTGGTTACAGTCTCTGAAACTCTTGCTTCTCTGGTTCTTCACCAGTGCTTGCTCCTGGGATTCCTATGACCACATAGTGCCTTATCTTCATGTCAACCAACATCATGTTTCCATGATGATTCGGAAGCTGTAGTGAGTTAAGAAAGCCACAGCCTGTCTCTTGGCACTGTATGAGCCATAATGGACACATACAGTGGTACCTTGGGTTACATACGCTTCAGGTTACATACGCTTCAGGTTACAAACTCCGCTAACCCAGAAATAGTGCTTCAGATTAAGAACTTTGCTTCAGGATAAGAACAGAAATCGTGCTCTGGCGGCGCGGCGGCAGCAGGAGGCCCCATTAGCTAAAGTGGTGCTTCAGGTTAAGAACAGTTTCAGGTTAAGAACAGACCTCCGGAACGAATTAAGTACTTAACCCGAGGTACCACTGTAATTTTCTTCTGGCCCCACTTCACTTGGCTGCTGTTTGTTACAGGACCATTTCAAAGTGTAAACATTAGTTATTTTTAAAGTATACCGTAGTCTGTGTCCTGAAAAACTTTAGGAATGTCTCCTCCTTTATGTTTGCCCCTGCTCCCTTAGATGTGCAGGGAGAGGCACTGATCTGGGTCTTTGCTTTCCCATGAGATCTAGACATAAGATGACAAGGAAATAGGAAGCTGCTTTAAATGAACTCCATCAAGCTAAATATTGTCTACACTGATTGGCAAAGAGTCTTTGGCATTTTGGGCAGGGATCTTTCCCAGTTCTGCCTGAAAATGGCATGGATTGAACCTGGAGCTTTTTGCATGGAAGAGCATGTGCCCATGAGGGCATTGGGTTACTCTTCTTCTGTGGTATTGGTCATACACAGGTAAACTCCATAAGAAGTGCATTTTGTCATATATTTCTTGTTGTTTCAGCATTCTGGTAGGTAGCCGTGTTGGTCTGACGCAGTCTAAATAAATAGATAGATAGATAGTCCAGTAGCACCTTAGAGATGAACTAAGTTTGTTCTGGGTATAAACCCTTCTGAGAAAACCCCCACCCCACCCTCCCACTATATATAGGGGTCTGGTGACTTCTGTTTCAGTGTATCTGAAGAAGTGTGCATGCACACGAAAGCTCATACCAATAACAAACTAAGCTGGTCTCTAAGGTGCTACTGGACAATTTTTTTATTTATTGTTTCAGCAGCTTATCAAAATGTGGCTCTTGAGGAACAACTTTAAAGTTGATTGAAGGTTTTTATTTTTAAATTTAATTTTATCTTCAACTTTTTAGGGCTGGTTTTAAGTGCATTTATTTTATTGATTTTTAGAAATGATATTAATGTTTGTTGATGTGGCCTTTATTGTGTTATGTGCTGTGCTGTGCATCACTTGAGTGCTCTTTTGATGGCAGAGAATCAGTATGGAAATGCTAAACAAATATTTTTCCGGAGAAAAAGCAGGTAGTGAAAGTAATTGCGGGCAGTGGGGAGGAGCCCACTAACCTTTCTAAAACATGGCTGTTGGTTAATTTATCCCTTGACTGATCAGGAACTCTGCCACTTTGTAAAAATATGTACTAATTTGAAAATATTGTTTTTAAAAATACTAGGCATTGTCTTAAAAATAAAAGTGAAAGAAGCCTTGCCCATACGCTTGAAATTTAATCAAATAATATTATCATTTAAATATTATTCTATGGTGCTGGATTAGTTAAAGGACTAAAACAAAGTAATCAAAAATCTTTTTCTAATCAAGGTTTGGGATTGTAACAATAGGGAGGAATTTTAGAATGTCTATTTATATAAATCTTTTAAACCACTTTCCAGCTCAAATGCCTCTTGAACTGGTATACAACAAAATCAGTAGTAAAATATGTGGCCACCAACTTAGATAGCTTAAAAAGAGGATTAGGCAAATTCATGGAAGAGACTGATGGCTACTAACCATGATGGCTATTGGTCTGTCTCCACAGTCAATGGCTTCTGAATACCAGTTGCTGGAAGAAGTACTCTTATGCTTGAGTCCTGCTTGGAGGCCTCCCACAGGCATCTGGGTGGCCACTGCGAGGACAGGGTGCTGGACTGATGGGCCTTTGGCTGGGTCCCACAGTCTCTGTATTCTTTCAATACAGATTTTCACGATGTGGACAGGCAGGCGGGGTTGGTGGGGGAGCAATGGGCAGGAAAACCATTTTTTGGTGTAAATATATCCAAGTAGGACAGGGAATGACTCCAGTCTGAATCTCCGGGGAGGCAAGACTAAGCTATATATGGGCCAATGTAATACAGGGCAGCTTTTTGTGTTCCTAATATACAATAAGATGACAATATGCTGCTTACTTTACATGCTATAAAGCAACACAACTTGATATGTAGACAGCAAAGTATTCAAACCAACAGTGGCTCTTGATGTAACCTCTAAATCCACCAAGCCACTGCTGACTCACTGACATGCATTTTCCAGTCAATAGTCTGTATGCATGCTAGTTCAGGAAATAAAATGAGAGGGGTTGATTTTGAATCAATGGTTTCAAATGAGCCTATTTTTCTTGGGTAATTTAACACATTTATTTAAATCACCCGGATGTCAGATCAATCCACTCTCAACAGTATTAAGTGTAGGACCAAAATAGAAATTGGTACAACACTGGATATGTAATCTAATACTTGAGTAAATATTGGAACATGCGTTGCTGGCATGGTAGAAGCAGTGGTATTGTAATTCTTCATACCAGAATAAAGAACAAATGTATAGAAACCACAGAATATTAGCTTGGCTTCCCAAATTGCTTTGACATGCTTACTTCTTCCAAAAAAATTATGGCACAGCGCAATTCAATATTTAGATTTTTGTCTTTTTCAGTAGCTGCCTGGACTTGCAGCCATTTTTGTTAGAGTCAAAAGATCAGGTACCATGACTGAGGCCTTGGTGCTTGTAGGTTTGATAATAGTGTCATAGTACTATAAAGTACTATAAAGAAGATCAGGGCTTTAAACCAAACTTTCAGTTAACACATTTCATATTAAATATCCCTAATAAAGTATGTTAACTCCAGAGGAAATTCACCAGGCCGAAATTCAGACACATTCAAACAACAGTGAATGAAGCAGACATCCGAGTTTCTGTAAGAAGGAGAACTGGTGTAGCATCAGAATAGTATTCAAAAGTATTCATTTGTAGCCGATGTACTCCATTTGAGAGATAGCAAGAAGCCTATGGTCAAATATATTTACTTATTTATTTGAATTTCTTGAATTCCTGTTTTGTCTTGTCTTTCGTTTTATTCTGTTTTACTGGCTTTATGTTGTATTTTTGTTTTTATTATATTGTTCATTGCTCTTATGCTGTACATTGATTAGATTTTTAAAAAATATTAAGTCCTTTATAAGTGCTTTTAAATAAATATATATTTCACGAAGGCTTTTTGTTGAGTTCCCAGCATAGCCCTTGATGCCAAGATGCCCTCCCACAAACACACCATTATACATTTTCAGCTCCTTTCTCTCAGCTAAGACTTTGGCTGTGTACACATTACTGTTTACCCTGGCTGCAGTGCACTCCCACTGCTGGATTTTGAATCCTTGTACACATGATGTTGCCCATGAATGCAGAGCTATCCTGTAATTTCTTGAGAAATACTGGTGTTTGGTGCATTTTCTCTCAAACCAGCTGCAATCTGAAAGGAAAACGTAAGCCACATTCAATTTGCAGTAGAAGCAGCAACATCATAACAGAGGTAGCAGTGAAGTTAATCTGCATTTGTCAGAGGCCAGTCAGAGAAGTCAGATTATCTTGTGTTTCAGGAGAACTTTGCTCCCTGCAGAGTACAGTCAGCAACCAGAAATGGTCTGAGGTGGTCTTCTCCAATCTGATGCCTTCTATAATCTCTGATTCAATAGGAATGCCAATTATGACCTATTGCCTCCACAGGAATCATACTGGGAACCATTGGATCTTGTAGTTTTAATCCAAATTTTCAATAGCTTTGCTTGCAAGGTAGATAAGAAGTTTCTGTCTAGACAAGACAATCTCTCTTTGAATTTTTCAGTGTGGTATTCTAGCTATGTTGGAGCCATGAAGGCAGTAGTCTCATTAAACATTAACATTCATTGGGTTTATGTGGCCCCCTCCTATCCTCTCTTGTGATGTTGCCATAAGAAAATAGGTTTTGTTTCAATTTTTGATTAATCAGTCTATCATTATCATTATTGTTTTCCTAGGTCATAGTTACATATAAACCTAAACTTAGGTTAATATAAAGCTTGTGATCTGTTTGCAGCTGTGTCTAGAGTTGCGTCGGAAACAGAGTGTCAATTTTATTATAGAACCCTCCTAATTGTTTTCAGGTGGCCAAATACATTACTGGCCCTTTACCAATGACTGGAGAATAGTTGGCTGGTGGTGGATACTGTGCTCACACTTCAAGTCTGACCACCTGTGATATGTGAACAGGCTTTTTGTTTCCACTCTATATTGCACACTAAGAACCTTTATGGATCTGAAGTTGCAGTAGACTTCATTTGAAATCTGAATGACTTATCATTGCTATACTGTAGTTGTCTTGCAACTTCAGTCATTGGAGAACATGATAAAATGAGATAAAACAGCAGAGCCTTGCACTGTGGCATTTAAAGACCTAACACACTTACTGTTGCACAAGCTTTCCTGGGCCAAAACCCAATTAATAGATGCACAATGATATGTATTGTATTAATCATGATTATACACCTTTGGGAAAATATCTAAATATGTGGATTACCTCCTCATTCCATAATTGATCAGTCAGGTGTTCTCAGATGTTCATAGGAATGGGTTTTACTTGTTATGGAAAGAGTCTGGGATTTTATTGGTGTATGTGACAGGGAAGCTTAAATCTTTTCAGCAATTCTTGGAAGTTGGAAAATGGGAACCACAGTAAAAATTCCTTTTATTTTTGTCATCCTTTCCACAGATCTCTTAAAGTTAAATTACTTTATCTTTCAGTTTTTATATATGTGCTTGAGGATATTTTTCCTGTTGTCTTTTTCTTCTTCTTCTTTGAATTTGAGTAATACTGAAGCAGTTAATTATGGTCCATAGAAATTGATTTCTTTTTTAATACACTTAGTCATGGGAAACCTACTTCAAATATTACCTAACCTGTGCACTCTTGTACAAGTCAAGTAATGTGTGTCGCCATGGTTAGAATCAATGAGGAAAGGACTCTAAAGCACCATGAACATTGTATTTGCATATCAAGATGTTCTGTGCATTTGGCATCATGTTTCTCCTGTTACACAATTTGATTAATATTATAAATTGGCAGTATATCACAAGCAAATCAGCATATCATAAAGAACTTGATAACCCATTTTATGGTCAGGCTTTGTATATGGTAAAACTATCAGACTAGGTACAGTAACTGCACTGTTAGTGTAATTATTATTGCTTTTTGGCTTCATAGTTAGAATTTTACTCCAAATTCTGTCTTGGTGGTTTGAAAAACTGAGTACAGTTTGTATGACTGGTATTTAGCAAACTGTCATTTAGAAGTGTATGTGGATAGCAAAGATTAAAAGGCTCTCTTTTCTACCAACATATATTTACAACTGTAGATGAAACTGTAGATGTTGTTGGGTGGGAGTAGTGTACGTGCTTAATCACTGCTGTTCTCTAAGCATTATGTCCAGAAATTCAGTTTGGCTATACAGCTATCTCCATTAGAATCTGAAGATCCCCTGGGGACAGGATATGGCACCACCCACTTGTGCGTCTGCTGAGAAGCAAGCTGTCTACAAGGCATTGATTCTTTAATCATTGTAGTAAAGCCCAGTGAAGCAGGCCATCGAGATAGAAATGTGGCAGTGCCAGGATTTCCCAGAATGCCCATGGGATACTTTTTATTAGCAGAAAAAGTTTTCTTGCCAATTCATTTGTGTCTGCGGAGGCAACCAGCAAGAGTACTTAATAGTGCTTTTACCACATTGAGTTCTTCTGCTTCATCTGTTCCTTTGAAATAGAAAGCATAATTCAAGTCTTGTTTGCTCTTCTTACCTCCAGCCATCTCACTGCTTTCCTTAATTTAGCATTTAATGTCTATGTTCAGAGTTGAATGCCAAGCAATAGTCTGACCATACTGTGGTAACTGGTCATTTTATAATTAAAGCTGGAGGCAACAGGGTCATCAAGTCCAGTAACTTCCAAGAGATGTATGTCTTTGTGCATCTATCCCAGGGATCAGCAACCTTTTTCAGCCGTGGGCCGGTCCACCGTCCCTCAGACCATGTGGTGGGCCGGACTATATTTTGGAAAAAGAAAAAAAAAAAATGAACGAATTCCTGTGCCCCACAAATAACCCAGAGATGTGTTTTAAATAAAAGCACACATTCTACTCATGTAAAAACACCAGGCAGGCCCCACAAATAACCCAGAGATGCATTTTAAATAAAAGGACACATTCTACTCATGTAAAAACACGCTGATTCCCGGACCGTCCATGGGCCGGATTGAGAAGGCAATTGGGCCGCATCCGGCTCCCGGGCCTTAGGTTGCCTACCCCTGATTTATCCCATGAAGCCTACTCTATATAATTCAAATTCTAAATTCAAACATGTAAGTCATTCATTCTTCTCCTTTTTGCCATACAGTGCATCAGTTTTTCTTTTCCATCTGAAAACTATGGATCCAGAAGTCCATTGACCTTTCCTGAGATTTTGATTTGTTGTCTTCTGTGAGTTTTTAAAACAAAATATTTTGTACTTCTATGTAACACAATAGTTTTCCTGAATATGTTGATATGCACCTTTTGTTTCTTAATGGCCCTGTTTTGACTCGAATCCTGTCAGCACTCAACCTCCTGAGTTTGCTGCTGGAGGGAACATGTGGTATCTGCACCAAAATGTTGGTGGGGGAGGAGTTGTTTCCAAGAGGGGGATCTTATTATCCCAGGACCTCCATAGACACTGCTCAGGCTTGTGTCCCAGAGAAGTCACTTTGCTGCTGCAAAAGTAGTGATTTGACTTCACTCCTGGAGGCACACTCGATTGTCTCTCAGGACAGACGGATGCCAACAATTCTAGCAGTGCGTTTGTTTTCATGTGTCAAGGTTCTGACACATGAGTTTAGAATTTCCCCAAGCTTTTATTCTGTCCAACACTGTTAATGTTTATCTTTAAGTGTTGAAAGTATGAATACTTCGTGAATATAGAATGCCAGTGTAGCAACTCCTCAACAGTCTGATGAATGAACGACTATACTGAATAAAGACATAATTTGCAAGGGTGGGAGCTTTATATTGACACTATTCTGCTTATATGTAGGCCCCACTTATTTTCTTCATATGATCATCTATGCATGCAAATAATGGCACAGTAAAAATCACAGAATTTACAAAGGCTAGTTGGCATCCATTCGTATGATCATATCTGCAGTTTCTCCAGCTGCTACAATCATGATCATAATTGCTTTATCCCAGGTAAGGGGCTTTATCTCAGGCAAGAGTTCATAGGACTGCAAGCCACAGTATGCAAGTGTATATATATATATCATTTCCCCTCTTACATTATGTAGAATAAAGTATGATATCCTATGTGAGTGCCCGTAAGCGTCTGTCTACTGTCGTTCGAAACATAGCTTCAGTGAAGAATATGGCACCATCTCTTGAACTTCTACTTCCTGTTTATAATGCTGACTAATATTTGAACTGAAAACGTGGTTGTCATCTGTAGCAATGTCATGTACTTCCATGTTGACTTTACACTCTTTCCACACATTTCTGGAGTTTGTCTGCTTGGTTCGGCCTGAAGAAGAGAGGCAAATAATAATAATAATAATAATAATTTATTATTTATACCCCGCCCATCTGGCTGGGCCTCCCCAGCCACTCTGGGCGGCTTCCATAAAAACCCAAAATACAATAAAATATCACATGTTAAAAACTTCCCTGAACAGGGCTGCCTTAAGATGTCTCTTGAATGTCAGGTAGTTATTTATCACTTTGACATCTGCTGGAAGGGCGTTCCACAGGGTGGGCGCCACTACCGAGAAGGCCCTCTGCCTGGTTCCCTGTAGCTTTGCTTCTCGCAATGAGGGAACCGCCAGAAGGCCCTCGGCGCTGGACCTCAGCGTCCGGGCAGAATGATGGGGGTGGAGACGCTCCTTCAGGTATACTGGACCGAGGCCGTTTAGGGCTTTAAAGGTCAGCACCAACACTTTGAATTGTGCTCGGAAACGTACTGGGAGCCAATGCAAGTCTTTCAAGACCGGTGTTATATGGTCTCGGCGGCCGCTCCCAGTCACCAGTCTAGCTGCCGCATTCCGGATTAGTTGTAGTTTCCGAGTCACCTTCAAAGGTAGCCCCACGTAGAGTGCATTGCAGTAGTCCAAGCGGGAGATAACCAGAGCATGTACCACTCTGGCGAGACAGTCCGCAGGCAGATAGGGTCTCAGCCTACGTACCAGATGGAGCTGGTAAACAGCTGCCCTGGACACGGATTTGACCTGTGCCTCCATGGACAGCTGTGGGTCCAAAATGACTCCCAGGCTGCGCACCTGGTCCTTCAGGGGCACAGTTACCCCATTCAGGACCAGGGAATCCTCCACACCTGCCCGCCTCCTGTCCCCCAAAAACAGTACTTCTGTCTTGTCAGGATTCAACCTCAATCTGTTAGCCGCCATCCATCCTCCAACCGCCTCCAGACACTCACACAGGACCTTCACCGCCTTCACTGGTTCTGATTTAAAAGAGAGGTAGAGCTGGGTATCATCCGCATACTGATGAACACCCAGCCCAAACCTCCTGATGATCTCTCCCAGCGGCTGCATGTAAATGTTGAAAAGCATGGGGGAGAGGACAGAACCCTGAGGCACCCCACAAGTGAGAGCCCAGGGGTCTGAACACTCATCCCCCACCACCACTTTCTGAACACGGCCCAGGAGGAAGGAGCGGAACCACTGTATAACAGTGCCCCCAGCTCCCAGCCCCTCAAGACGGTCCAGAAGGATGCTATGGTCGATGGTATCAAACGCCGCTGAGAGATCCAGCAGAACTAGGAAACAGCTCTCACCTTTGTCCCTAGCCCGCCGGAGATCATCAACCAGTGCGACCAAGGCAGTTTCAGTCCCATGATGAGGCCTGAATCCCGACTGGAAGGGATCCAAATGGTCCGCTTCTTCCAGGCGTGCCTGGAGTTGTTCGGCAACCGCTCGCTCAATCACCTTGCCCAGGAATGGAAGATTTGAGACTGGGCGATAGTTGGCCATCGTGGCCGCATCTAAAGATGGTTTTTTAAGAAGCGGTTTAATAACCGCCTCTTTCAGCGGGTCTGGGAAGGCTCCCTCACGGAGGGAAGCATTCACCACCCCACGAAGCCCATTGCCCAGTCCTTCCCGGCTAGCTTTTATAAGCCAGGATGGGCAAGGATCCAGGAGACAGGTGGTTGGTTTCACTCGTCCAAGCAGCCTGTCCACATCCTCGGAGGTAACAGATTGGAATTGATCCCACTCTACTTGACTAGACAGAACTCTAGCACTCTCCCGCCCCGGCCCTGCTCCCACGGTGGAGTCTACTTCTTCCCGAATATGAGCGATTTTATCTGCAAAAAACTTTGCAAAATCATTGCAGGAGAACATGTGGCCCGTACTGGGCCCCGATGTTGCAGGTGGTTCCGCTAAATTGTGAACCACCTGAAAAAGTCTCCTGCTGCTGTTTTCTGCAGATGCAATAGAGGCGGTGAAGAAATTCTTCTTCGCCGTCGCTATCGCCACTTGGTAGGCTCGACGTTGAGCTCTAACCTGTGTCCGGTCAGATTCGGAATGAGTTCTCCGCCACCGGCGCTCTAGCCGTCTCAACGATTGTTTCATTGCCCTCAGATCCGTGGAAAACCACGGGGCTGTCCGGGCTCCATGCAACCGGAGAGGGCGCTTCGGAGCCAAACAGTCAATAGCCCTGGTTAACTCCACATTCCAGCGGGCCACCAGGGAATCAACTGAAAGGCCATCAACATGGGATAAAGCATCCCCTACCACTCTCTGGAAACCATTTGGATCCATTAAGTGGCGGGGGCGGACCATCCGAATTGGTCCCACCTCCCTGCAGAGGGGATGGGTCGCAGAGAAGTCCAGTTGCACCAGGAAGTGATCTGACCATGGCACTTCTTTCGTTTCGCTTTTACTTAGTGTCAGATCACCAACATCCATAGAGGTAAACACCAGGTCCAAGGCATGTCCACGGCTATGGGTTGGGCCAGACTTATTCAGGGACAGCCCCATGGAGGCCATGCTTTCCACGAAGTCCCGAGCGGCCCCTTGTAAGGTCGTGTCGGCATGGATGTTAAAATCCCCTAGGACGACCAAGCTAGGTGTCTCCAGGAGAACATCCGCCACGACCTGAAGCAGCTCGGGCAGGGAATCCTTGGTGCAGCGGGGAGGTCGGTACACCAAAAGGAATCCTGTACTGCCCCTATTGCCCAACTTCCAGAACATGCACTCAGAAAACTGGGTCTTCCCAACAGGACGCCTGGTGCAAACTAATGACTTCCTAAAAATCACTGCAACCCCCCCTCCCCGCCCACAAGACCTGGGTTGCTGTGCGTAAGAGAAACCTGGTGGACAAGCAGCGGCAAGGACAGGCCCATCTGCTTCATCCAACCAGGTCTCTGTTATACATGCCAGGTCAAATCCTCCATCCATGATCAAGTCATGGATGGCAGTGGTCTTATGAATCATTGACCTGGCATTGCACAGCAGCACCTTCAGGTCATGTGGGTATCCCTTGCTGATTCTAGTATCCATCCGGTCAGGACCAGACCCGGAGGCAGGGATAGTCCTCAGACAACGACTAAACCTGCCTCCTCTGTAATGATAGGGTCTGGTCTTAGCGTAACTCCTCCTCCTACCCGTGATCACTGAGATCGGTTGTCCCAGTGCATCCCGCCCTGTGGAACATGCCCCAGCCATTTTATGGGCTGGGGCCCACTCCCCGGCAGCCCTGAACCCTCCCCCTAAAAACAAAATAACACCTTAAACAAACAACCAAAACCAATAAAACAATACAAACGAAAAATGTAAAAATTACAAAAACATCAAAATAAAAAAAAAAAAATAATTCCCCAAGCCCAACCAACATCCATCCCACCCCCACCCCGCACATACAAAAAATCCAAAGAATTAAAAAACAAACAAAAAAAACACATTTTAAAAACACTCTGTGCCTCTCCGGCAGTAACAACTGTCCTGGTGAGGCCTGTCAGGCCCCGCCCTGGGCCAGATGGTAAGTGGCAGGAAGGAGCAGGGCCCTCAAGCACTCACTCAGGGAGTCTTCCTGGGCAGCAGGCCGCAAGCCGCACGCAGTCCTTATGAGGCCCCAGGCCCCGCCCCAGGCCAGATGGTAAGTGGCAGGAAGGAGCAGGGCCCTCAAGCACTCACTCAGGGAGTCTTCCTGGGCAGCAGGCCGCAAGCCGCACGCAGTCCTTATGAGGCCCCAGGCCCCGCCCCAGGCCAGATGGTAAGTGGCAAGAAGGAGCAGGGCCCTCAAGCACTCACTCAGGGAGTCTTCCTGGGCAGCAGGCCGCAAGCCGCACGCAGTCCTTATGAGGCCCCAGGCCCCGCCCCAGGCCAGATGGTAAGTGGCAGGAAGGAGCAGGGCCCTCAAGCACTCACTCAGGGAGTCTTCCTGGGTAGCAGGCCGCAAGCCGCACGCAGTCCTTATGAGGCCCCAGGCCCCGCCCCAGGCCAGATGGTAAGTGGCAAGAAGGAGCAGGGCCCTCAAGCACTCACTCAGGGAGTCTTCCTGGGCAGCAGGCCGCAAGCCGCACGCAGTCCTTATGAGGCCCCAGGCCCCGCCCCAGGCCAGATGGTAAGTGGCAGGAAGGAGCAGGGCCCTCAAGCACTCACTCAGGGATCTGCTATCACTCACTCTGCTATCATTGAAGGCATAGAGAATAATCTGTGAGGAAGCTAAACAACTATTGTCTCTCTACAACGAAAACAGAACAGTAACTGGATACCCCTGATTCTGCAAAGATGCAATTTAGCCCAGTTTTACTTTGTGACTAAGCGATATAATGACACTACCCACCCAGCGACTATATCAGACTTCTTCAAGGGTTAGGTTTCAGAATACCATATTGGATCTAACAGCAATTCTTCTTTATTCTAAAATTTCCTTGCCGGTCTTTGGCGGGTGGTAGCAAGATTCCAGGGGTTCCAGGAACTCACCCAGGGTCGTGTTTCCATTGTGAATTCAGGGCACAGCAGAGGCTGTAGCTTTTTAAAATATATGATTTACTTTACATCTCTATACACTTGGAATTACATGGAGAGGACTAGATTTCACAGAATTACATCTCCAGGGTGTCTCTTTTTGCTTCTCTCACAGATTCAGCCAACTTGAGTCAAGAGCAGTCAGCCCATGCTGCCTAGTCTCTGGGTTGCAGCCTCTACAGTCAGCAGCACCTTCTGTTCTTTGCAAAACACACATACACTCTTTTCATGTCACCTCACTCCCAGCCCATTACCTTGGTAACCTGTCAATTCTCCTGTCTCTGTCCACTCCTCAGAGCTAGGGTGGGGAAGGACAGTTCTTTTGCATTGCCAATAGCCCTCAGTGGCCCAGTATTGTTTCTTGATGGCTCTGCATTTAACTAGCCCAGCCAGGCTGGTTTGCATGAGCCCACCCAAGAATTCCTTGTCTGTCACAGGTCTACAGTTTGCATTTTCCCTTCCTATCACAAATATTAGCTACATTCTGACATTAATTTCCTGGGTTTGGGGGGGGGGGTCTCCCCACAAACCTATATCAGTATTTATTTTTGTTGTTGTTGTTGTTTAGTCGTTTAGTCGTGTCTGACTCTTCGTGACCCCATGGACCAGAGCACGCCAGGCACTTCTGTCTTCCACTGCCTCCCGCAGTTTAGTCAAACTCATGCTGGTAGCTTCGAGAACACTATCCAACCATCTCATCCTCTGTCGTTCCCTTCTCCTTGTGCCCTCCATCTTTCCCATTTATTTTTAGCATGGCTTATATTCCAGTGGCAGCAGTATGCCTGCCTGCACCCAGTCTGCCCACCAGACCAATCTACGTCTGCTTTTATTCCTGTATTGCACATGTACCTTCCTGCCATAGTTGCTATTGCCACCAGAGAGTGCCACCGTCACAAGAAAACAATGACTGTCAGCCACGCAGTCCTGCATTTGCATGACCAAACCACAGAGCATGGGCCTAGAGTAAAGTTCTAAAGAGCTGTGCTATCCACCATATTTTGTTTCTGGCCTGTGCCCGCCTGCCTCCACCTACTCTGGTGGAGGTAGAAAGGCTTTGGGGGCCCTAAATGACTGAGACATAGGGCTGTGTGTTTTGCAGGAAAACCAATTTCGCAGTTCACATACTAATGGGTTCATGCTATGATGCCATCCAGTGATAAACATGCATTATATTGACCCTAGATTTTATTTCATTCATGTGCCTTACTTGATTTGAAGTAGATGCATGACAAGTTTGCTGTTTTTATGTTTTGAATTTTGAAAACAGTCCTCTGGAAATAATGAGAATGGTTATTCTGCAAGTCCTGTCTGACATAATATTTTGTTAACAAAATGGGTAACTTGCTTAGGCCAACTTATGAGTTAGAGAGTGTAACTGGCTTGAAGGGTGGAATTGTCTATTGATGCAGAGGATGCAGCTTCTAATACTATTCTGGGCACGAAAAGCTCTCAAAAAAACAGGAAGTCCTGCAAAAGGTTTAGAGTGAATAGCATTTTTCCTCTTATTTAGCTCCTGTTCTGTTTGGATTTCTGAATCTAGTTGTTTTTTACTACAAATTTTATCCGAGCTTCCTTCTCAAGAAAGAAGGAAGATACCTTAGATTCATATTAATTATTCTTTTTTGAATCAGTACATTATCATAAGAAATGGAAAAAAGGCAGGCTTAAAGATTTGTTATCATATATTATCTGCAGCAAAGAAAAATAAATGTATGTGTAATCACACTTTTATTAGCATATAAAAACATATGTGTGGTTTGTGTATCATCAAATGTTTTATCCAATATTTTAATTGAATTTGAAGAAGGCATGACACCCATTTAGCCTAATTTATCCCATATGCATAATGTATATGTGTGTGTGTATGTATGTTTGACTTTGGTGGAACAGGGTGCTAGAACTGTGAAGATAACGCTGATTGAAACATTGTTGGAAGTATTTCTTATTTGTGCTTTCTTTTTTTAACTTCATCCGCCTTTACAATATATTTTATATGCATAAATATTTTAGCACTCCTTGCAGTTTTATCTATGCCAATGTTTTTTGTCACATTAACTAGCTTTGATTTGTGTTTTGTGTCTTTTAGGGCATACAGGCCGGTTACTAAAATCCTTGTGCTTCATGAGTCTAACATTTCTGCTTCTGCACATCGTATTTCAAATCACAATAAACAGCCTTGAAGCTGGTAAAAGTATTAAACCTGATTATAACTGTGAGTATCCTTTATATTTTTCTAATGTTCTTCACAGCTCTTTATGTAGGAAGGATATTGTGACTATCACTAATAGTGGTTTTGTTGTCATGGTTTCTAGGATTCGTCGTAATTCTGCTTCAGGAAAGTGCTTTCTTTAGGATTATGGCTATGTAATTTGTAAACAAAATTAAGTTTTTCAAACCTCTCAAGATGCATTTCTTTCACTTCCTTATTTAGTTTTCTACTGTGTGTAAAAAATAGCTATGTGTAGTTGGAGATTTCTTCTACAGAACCTGTTGAAACTGAGCATAACTGCTGCCCTTTTGGTAGACAGGGGCCACATTTCTGCAGTAAGTTCCATGACAACATGTTCTAGGGGGACAGTCATTTAGGGTGCCTGTAATGTTTGCCTCTTTGTCATGACCAGAATATGCATTTTTCCAGTGAATGGTTATTGGCTATTAAAGCACAGTTACCTTTGGATATTCCTCTGATTCCTTTCTCCATTGAAAGATCACCTGATAGTGTATTCTCATTATGAAATTTTAGGGTCGGTTGTTACCACTTACAACAATTAATTTGAGATTTCCAGTTTGTTTGTTTGACTCCATGCCTTCACTGTACGCTCATCCCTGCCCTTTCTGTAGAGTTTATATCAAGAGATAATCATATGCGTGGCTTGCAGTTTTCTACCATTGTCAGATAAACACCAGCACATGGTATTTCTTTCCAAAAGCCTCTAGGTTGTGCATGGTGCCCTTTGGCCTCTTTTACAAGTTGCCATGCCATATTTTAGATTTGTTGCCTAGTTCAGTCTTTGCTGCTTGGTGCCCTCTGGTTTTTTTTAAATCCACCCCAGTGTTAAAACATGATGAGAACTGTAGTCCAAAACATATGGAAGGTGTCAGACTGGGGAAGGCTGACTTAGTGTTACCCCATGATCAGATACAGTTTCACTCTTGTTCTAGAGGAATGATTCATTCTGAAACAGATGTTTCCCAGCTCCTGTTGACATTGACCCTCAAAAAGTTGTTTTGTAACCTTTTTGATATTAAGGTACATTGTAAGAGTGCATGGTCTCTTAGCTAATAGAATGGAAGTGGAAGTGCAGAAAGAATGGGAAACATGCTCTCTAGTTACCACTGAAATTTTAAATCTGTTTTTAAAAAGTTAAATGTAAACATAAATAGAGCTCGACTGCATTCAGTTTTAACATTTGGTTAACTAGCAAAGAAAACATGAACTATTGGTGCCCTACTCTGCTGACAGTTGAGTAAACTCAGTCCAGCTATTTAGAAATATAGATGCCTTTGAAGGAAATCTTGTTTTCTTTTAAACCATTAAGGATTATCCATCAACAGTAAAAAAAAAGAAAGAAAAAGTAATGTCTTAAAATGCTTAGATTTGTAACACATTTCTGGCTTTCTAAATTTGGATTTATTGTTTGGATTTAATATTAAGCATCATTCTTATAAACTAAGTGGAATGAAAACTTTATAGGTAAGTAAGGAGTAATGAAGCATACAAAATCTTTCCAAAGCTGCAGTCTATTTCCGAAGTTTTCTTAGAAGAAAAGAAAGCTGTCCAATCTAATATTAGCCTGATTTTGTTTTGACAGTTAAATAGACCTACCATATATACTCGAGTATAAGCCGATTTTTTCAGCACATTTTTTATGCTGAAAAAGCCGCCCTCTGCTTATACTCGAGTGAGGCGGCAGCGGCGAGAGGAGTGGTCTGAAAGGAGCCCTTTCTCACCGCTGGTCCCTCCACCGCTGCCCGCCTCTCGCAAGGGCAGGCACGGGAGCCGTGGTTGGGAGAGGTTCTGTGCTGCACTGTGCCTCTCCCAACCGCGGCTCCTATGCCTGCTCTTGCAAGCGGAAGAGGCGGTGGCGGAGGGACAAGCGGCCCGAAATGAGCCCTTTCGGGCTGCTGGTTCCTCCTACGCTGCCTTTGCCACTGTCAGTGGCGGTGGTGGAGGAACCAGCAGCCCGAAAGCAGCCCTTTTGGGCTGCTTGTTCTTCTTCCGCCGCTGCCACCACCACCAGGTTTGTGGTGTGGTGAACCGGCTTATACTCGAGTCAATAAGTTTTCCCAGTATTTTGTTCTAAAATTAGGTGCCTCGGCTTATACAGTGTATAAAAATTGTCATGTTGTTACTTTTAAAAATACACTACAAGGATGTAACCATTAAAATTGTTTTTCAGTTTATAAACAGTGAAATAGCAGGAGTTGAACAATATTGGTCCTAGTGATTAATAGTGGAAAGAAATTTTTATGAATGATTTTTTCCAACCAGCAAATTCCTAAATAAATGGAATGTGTTTACTACCCGTCACTATAAATTTTTTTTATGCAAACACATTATTTTTTTTAGATTTTCAATATGTACTATGAATGGCTTCTATGTATACTTATTTATCTTACAAATAATTTCCCTTTCTTTACATTATTGCCGTTATAGGGATATCATTTCAATCACATAAGAAATAATTTGGAGATAAGCTTTTCCTTTTGTCAAGTATAAATATAATGTGTGATGTGTCCAACTAAGTGATACTCTGAGTAGACCCTTGAAATCAATGGACAGGTCCATTTCTTTTAGTGGATCTGCTCTGACAAACATTAAATATCACCCAATATAAATGGCAATATAAATGGCAGTCAAAGTTTATTTGGGGTTAAGATGCATGGGTGTGGGGGGTGTACGTACATTTGCCAGTATATTCCATTTGCATGTCAGTCTTGCAAAGGAATGAATAATAATTGCAACACTTAGATTCCTTGGTTAATATATACTTTTAAGGATAGTGTGTGAACTACAGAAAGGAGAATGAATTGAAAGCAGAAGAAAATTAAAGGGCTACACGTTGAATGACAAATCAGGGAAATGGATAAAATGAGTGGTGAACAAAAGCATGAAAGTTGTGTGGAAAGAGATAATCGGAAAAAGAGATACTGGGCGGTACCTGGCTGAACAGTTCTGCTAGTGCAAGGAGTTTTTGCTGTGCAATAGAACTTCCTCACCTTCTCCTCCCTCCATGTGCACTGTAAATCTTCTCTGGAGGGTTAGGAGAATCCCCAGAAGTGAGAAGAAGAAGGGTTTGGATTTGATATCCCGCTTTATCACTACCCTAAGGAGTCTCAAAGCAGCTAACATTCTCCTTTCCCTTCCTCCCCCACAACAAACACTCTTTGAGGTGAGTGGGGCTGAGAGACTTCAAGGAAGTGTAACTAGCCCAAGGTCACCCAGCAGCTGCATGTGGAGGAGCGGAGACGTGAACCCGGTTCACCAGATTACTATGAGGCTTCTTCTGTCCTAAAATCTATTTTTACTATTCATTTTAAAGTGTAAAATAATATTTTAGGAGTGAGATGCTATTGCAAAATCAGGAAGTACATAATAGATCCTCAAAGCAAGTTGAGGAATGCCTAATTAGGCTGGTCTGATGCAAAAAAAAAAGGAGAACAAATTTCTTTTCCATTGTTACACTTTGCTCAGAACCAACAATCAGAACACACAAAAAACTATCTGAAAGAAAGCTGCTTTAAACTGCCAACTGTCTAAATCTAGGAGCAGTGGATGTTTCCATGTTCTCTGCATAAATGGAAGGAGGGAGTATCTTCCTTTAACGCTTTTCTGTTGCTACTGGAATGTAACCAGATACCATAAGGTCTGCTCTGTTGCTTATAGAAATGTTTATTCCCTTTGGGGGATTTCTTGCAGACTGTTTTTATGAAAGCGTTGTATTACAATTGTTAACAGGAAGTGTGGTTTTACCTGCTCTTGATCCTATATTTGTGTGCTCTGTGGTTGCTGGTAAGGACTAATTGCATCGAAGTGTGTTTTCCCCAAAACCTCCTGTTTAGAGATAAAGAATGTGAGCTTCCATACCCTGCTTTAGTATCAGAAACCATTACTGAAACAATATGATCTCTTCTATAAAGGAGTGATATGTCTTGTACTGGGAAACAAGCACATATATTTATCCTTGCCACACTGTTATAGAATATTAAACCATATGGAAATTTTATACTTTGGGATATTTGTACATTAACCAAATTTCATGAATTTTAATTAAAGGGAAACAAACCCCAAAAGTTGAAACATTTAAAAAACAATATTTGAAACTCCTGGCGGGCTGGGAAGAGTTCCATATAAGAATTTGTAGCTGGATTTTTCAAACATTTCTTTCGAGGGTGGCCTCATGTACATTACGGTAGTAGTCCAATCTAGAGGTCTGTAATACAGAGCTCAAAATACTTTTACTACTGTCTCATTAGTCTTTGGCAGAGAGTCCTTGTCAAATTCTGCAACTACAACAGCATTATTGACTCTCTTCTCAGAAGACAACGCAGAGAAATTGTAAACACTTACTGCCTCAGAGGCAGCAATTATTATTATTTAATTGATTTCTGCTGGCTTAGTGACTTGCTCAGAAACAAGTGCATTTGTTGTTAGTCAAACCGCTGTGTTAGCAGCAACTAATTGACCTCCCTGGGGTGGAAACCTAGACAGTGTGCATGGAGGTCCTGGGCCGCCCAGATGACAAGACCCCCCCCCCCCCCCCCGGCCTCACTGATGTGGTCCAAAGGAAAGCAGAGCAATACGTTTGGCACCAGCTTGGCTGTAGAAGTTGCCAGAAGAATAATGTATCAAACTATTGTAATTCATCTGGAGGCAGAAAAAGTGTCTCATTAGGGTTTAAGGGAAGAAATTAATACTAACAAAACTCAAGGGCTGTCATTTTGACGTGTAATGAATGGCTCACTATTTGCAGTCTGTGTTTGCTTCTGCTTGTTCAGTAGCAACAATACTAATTTTGATGGTACAATGCAACTGTGGTGTCGGTATGCATCTGTCTCAGGAGACTATGGAAGAATGTGCCTTCAGGGGTAAAGTCAAACTGTTGGAGAGTTACAGTGCCTGCTGTGGCTGTAAAGACTGATGCCGGAGATACATGTTTGGGGCAGACGAAGGTATCTAATTTTGCATCATGGCATTTCTTCTCTCTGCAGTCCTCCCAGAGGTCATTCCTCCTCTGGTCTCTGCTGTGGATACACAACCTGACCTTCTCCAGGCACTGCGATCATCCCATATGTTGCTAGCCTTCATGTCACATTTGCAGACATCTTTGTAATATAGAGTTGGTTGCCAAGAGGCCTAGTGCCTGAAACCAGCTCCCCATAGAGCATGTCCTTGGGGATCCTACCTTCTTCCATTCTGTGTACATGACCAAGCCAGTGTAGATGTCACTGAGCCAGAAGTATGAACATGCTGGGAATATGGGCTTGGGAATGTGATGTAAGACTTTTGAATCAATGCTAATAGTCTAGCAGTTGAGGCTGTTTGTACTCAGTGCAGATAATAAACTTACCTAAGCCCATTGTGGGCATTCCACTTATGCAGTTGCAGTCGCATCCAGGGAAAACACTGCTGCCAGGCGACAACAGGTTGTGGTACTATCAGCTAGGCCTCATCTAATTATCTTAGCACTCCACTGGACCTATATGAGGAAAGCCAATCCTTAGCATCCCAGGCATCCTGATAAATATACTGCATATCCCAGGACTCCATGGGCATGCATGCTACAGCAATGCAGATTGCACCATAGAGAGAGGCCTCACTCTGAAACCTCTAGTGAAAATGTCATGCCAGAGCTGACCCACTGCCAGGAAAGCTTGGGGGAAGAAAAGCAGAGTGTGTTAGGGTTTAGGAGGTCTCAGTGAGATTGCTTGGATTTGCAGGGGATGGTAGCAGGTGTTCAGACCATGATCGGGATATGCTGTAAGTACAAGATATGTAAACATGACAAATGTAAGAGGTGAGGGTGGTGGAAAGAATATCTAAACACATCCCCGAAATGCTTGAAAACTCGGCTAAGTCTCTCATCTTGTTTATCATGTTTACCTTGTGGAAGATGTAAACAGCAGATGTTTCAGAACATGTTGTTGTGCCTGACCACTGACTAACTGTTGTTGTTTTGGGTGCTATTTGTATGCCTTTCGTTAACCAAATACACAAGGGTTTTCAAGAAGAGAGTGAATGCTTTTAAAAAGTCATTTTACTACTAGGACTACCTATGCATCCTTCAGATTCCATTTAATGCTAAGAAATTCAGTTTTCAGTCTGCAGAGGTACTTCACATTCTTTCTCTCCCAGCCTTCTTTTTCCTTCAAGGCAACCTTTCTCCAGCTATTTCCTAAGCTTAATAGCAGCATGGGGGTGGTGGGACACTCCATCAGAATTGTGGAAGAGCAAGGGAAGCTTTACAAGAGAACCCTGAGCACATATAGTTTACTTGGATCACTGCCTAAGAATCTCCTTGAACAAACCTTTCAGAGTTGCCATTTCCCTTGTACTTGCTCAATCATAGCAGTTTGGGTATGGCTAAATATGTCTGCCAATATGGCTGCATTCCTTCTGTGTGTGAAAACCATACAAATGAGACTCAGCACATTTAGGTCATCCGTAGCTTGCATGCTTGTGAATATACTGGAAAGCTAAACCATGTGGGCAGAAGTCTATCAGTGTACCTGGGCTGGTATGGGAGCTAGGGGCCATGTTTCCCTTAAGTGACACTGATCACCAGCACTTGAGTGTTTCATTTCCGCATGTTTCTCTGAACATTCCCACTCAGCTAAATGTTAAATTGTTTATAGGATAAAAGTAATGCAAAGCATGGAAACTGTGACCCATATCTAGTTTTAGTTTATTAACAATACAGTGGTACCTCGGGTTACATACGTTTCAGGTTACATACGCTTCAGGTTACAGACTCCGCTAACCCAGAAATAGTACCTCGGGTTAAGAACTTTGCTTCAGGATGAGAACAGAAATCGTGGTCCGGCAGCGCGGTGGCAGCAGGAGGCCCCATTAGCTGAAGTAGTGCTTCAGGTTAAGAACAGTTTCAGGTTAAGAACAGACCTCCGGAATGAATTAAGTACTTAACCCAAGGTACCACTGTAAGTTTTATACAGAAAATACATGTTTCTGCTATGCAGTGTATATTTCTTTGCATTTTTAAGACTTGCTTAAATTCTCTTCCCCACCCCACTTATTTTTTTGCCTCTCAGAAAGTTGTACAAACATTAGTATGACAGGAGTAGAGGGAAGTTGTGAAAAGGATGTATGATGTCATTCATATTGTTATCTGGAATGACACAAAATACATGTGCCGACACATCTTTGACATTTGCCAGAAGGTGGGGGAACTCATTTGGCATTCTAGCTTTGTTTTATGCAGCTGTATATCTGATTAACTTCCTTTCTTAGGTATTTTTTGCAGATGAGAGATTTCAGCCAACGTTTCAGACAACACACCATGATTAATAAAGACATGTTTGAAAGCTCTCATCATACTGCTTTTTAGGAAGATGATATGAGATAGCGGAATGGGCAGGTGTGGCACTAGGCAATATGGTAACAGGAAGATAGATTTCTTTTACGATTGAAAAGTGATTGAGAAGTTTTGTTCTGGTAGAACAAACCTTTGAATGCCAAATGCTTTTTTATTAGAAATATTTAGAGACAGTGGGAAGTGACATCCTTTTTTTAACAGAGATTTTATTTTACTTACTAAAATATTTATACACCATTCTTAATCTAGGCAAGGTCACACAGGGCTTTACATAGGCATCAAAACAAATTTCAAAAAGTGATTAAAATATAACTTACCATCAAAATATTATCACTTTTAGATAAATCCCTCAGAAAGGTCTCTTGTAAAGAATGTTTTAGTCTGAAGTTTCATGTACAAGAATTTCACATGCATTTGGAACTTTCTTGGCTGCTTAAGCATTGTGTTTATATTAATATTGGTTTGTGGTCATGATTTTTTTTTTTAACTACCATCTGCTTTGTACACATTTACTTTAACAAAATGTGTCCCCGTATTTATATCTATGGAGAGTTGCAACAGAAGGCAATTTTCTCAACTCGATACAAGTGAAGGCCCCTGCCTTAGTTAATAGTACTAATTGGGTAATCGGATCTGCTTCAAACTGGAAATGGGGTGTAGGCTGGTGTTCAAAGAAGCAGTGAAATAATGTGAAAAAGTTCATTTTGTAATGAATGAAGGCATTCATCAACTGCTGAGGCATATTTTTGATACACCTTTAGAAGATATTCTTGGCCACTCTCAGTATGTCACCTTGAAGTTGATTATTAAACTGAATTATTTCAGATGTTGATGAGCACAAAATGCTCATATTCATGCCTTATGCAACTACATGAGTAATTGCAAAATAAATATAAATCACCCAAATGATTCTTCTTAAAAAAACATGCAGTAGATTAAAGCAAACCCTATCAGGGTACCTCCAAGTACAAATATTTGCTCCTGTTCTCTTACTTGTACACACATAGGGATACCATTGCAACATTGGAGAGCCCTTTTTTCCACATTGGGTTGTATAAAATCTACTTTGACACATATATATATATTTTAAAAAACTCCTTTATATAAACACTGAGGCAAAGAAGCCCAGACATGGAAATAAAATGTATAATAGTATGTCTTGTGGAAACGTAAGTTTTATGTCACAGCTGTGTGTAGTTAAACACTAGACCACCACACCCTTCAGGTGGAAATAAGAAATTGAGGGGCCATTAAAAACCAACTTTGACTCCTTAACTGTAGTCTATGTTTTAAAGAATGATGGCAGGTCACTTTACTCTTTGACTGAATCTGTTCTTCGTGAAATTTGAGTCTCTGCACTAGTGAAAGGATCATGGTTGTGTGTTATGAAACTTTAGATTTGTCTTAAACCACCACCAACCTGTGGGGTCTTGAAAAGCAGGAATATTAATCTGGGAGTTCTGTAACCTGTGTCTGTCTTTTTCTAACAGTAGCTTTGCCCAACAAACCCCAAATATGCATTCCATGGTAACATGACCATATGAGTGCATGAAGAAAATATAATGATTTTATATCCATATGTTACTTGGTGCATACTTGAGCAGGCATTTTCCACTCTAGCATGATTAAGTGATTGATCGTTAGTGCAAAATAAAAGAAACTAGAAAGGTGTGTCCATGTTTTATGGAGTTTAATAACCTGTTATAAAGAATAAAATGATGATTCAGGTTAACACATCTGTGTTCATAACGGAGAACTTTCTTGAACCTATATTGGGTCATTTGGACCGCCCAAATCAGCAATCAACTATAAAAATATTAACTTGTTTTAAGAATTGATGGGGTCTATAATAATTTTTGTGTTGATTCTTATGGGGTCTCACATTTTCTCATTTATAGTAGGTTGCTAAGCACCTGGTCTAAACCACTGAGCCTCTTGGGCTTGCCAATCGTAAGGTTGGCAGTTTGAATCCATGTGATAGGTTGAGCTCCCGTTGCTCTGTCCCAGCTCCTGCCAACCCAGCAGTTCAAAAGCATACCAGCGTGAGTACTGAGTAATAGGTACTTCTGTGGCAGGAAGGTAAATGGCCTTTCCATGTGTTCTGGCACTCATCAGAGTGTTCCATGCGCCAGAAGCGGTTTAGTCATGCTGGCCACATGACCCATAAAAGCTGTCTGCAGACAAACACTGCTCCCTCGGCCTGAAAGCGCCACACCCCATAGTCAGATTCGACTGTCCAGGAGTCTGTTACCTTTACCTTACCTATGTTAAAAAGTGCATTGAGCATAGTCTCATCAGCCCTCTTGGGTTGAAACACCGCAGTTAATATACTATGAAGTGGTACAGGGCAAGGGGACAAAACTTTACATTTTTATGCCCCGTTGGGGTTAGTTATAACATCTGTGTGTATAGGAACTTGCACACAAGCAGTCAGGAAGAGCTGCTGTTTGGCTTTGTACCTTGCAATCATTGTCACATTGAAAGAAGAAGAGTTTGGATTTGATATCCCGCTTTATCACTACCCTAAGGAGTCTCAAAGCGGCTAACATTCTCCTTTCCCTTCCTCCCCCACAACAAACACACTGTGAGGTGAGTGGGGCTGAGAGACTTCAAAGAAGTGTGACTGGCCCAAGGTCACCCAGCAGCTGCATGTGGAGGAGCGGAGACGCGAAACCGGTTGACCATATTACGAGACTACCGCTCTTAACCACTACACCTCACTCCCTGGAATCTTATCCTAAATGCTGGAGGGGGGGGGTACACTTCTGAATTTCCAGGGGAATTATTTTAATTACTCCTCATAGTCAACTGCTTCACTCATTCATTTTTGAGGAGTTGAAATGGGCTTCAGCCAGTGAAATGCTCTGCATGTGAAGTATTACAACCTGAACAGCTAATGCTCAGTTATTCATTGTCTGAACCACTGGCTGGAACTATGATGCAGCTGCTCACTATTACTCATTGCTTTCACTTTGAAAAAATATATTGCTGGTAGCAGTTTTTCAGAAACCTTTGGCAACTGAAAATGAAGTTCAGCCACTGGTCACATTCAACATGCAGGGTATTTTATTTCTTTTGTTTTCAGAGTATTGAATTGATGAAACACACTTCAGTATAGTCCTGTTTAGAACAGCATTTGATTTGGTGGTGTTGAAAACTTCGTTTTGCTTTAGATGACTGCAGTTCCTTTGAATAAGCATTTAAAAACAACAACATAGAATTATATTAGTGCAAAAGGCCAGATTAAAGATATAGAAGCTGCTATGTTGACGCAATATCTTAATAGCAAAGGCAGCCAATGTGGTGTCACCCATGTGTTGTTGGACTCCAGCTACCACCATCCCTTACCATTACTCATGCTGGCTTGGGCTGATGGGAATTGTAGTCCAGCAACTTCTGGAAAGCACTATCTGGGCTACCCCTGTCTTAAAGCTTCAGCCACCAACAGGAAGTCATAAAATTCTCATTCGAGAACTCTTTACTGAGGAATTGCAAAGATTATATTGCTTCATTTTCATGGTCCAGACCTGAATATTCTAAATGTCCTTTTAACTTGGAAACACAGCCAGATATTGCATGTCTTTGAATCTACCACTTATGCTTAGGATATAAAGTTCAGAATTGTTCTGCTGCTTTAGTCAAAGACTTTTCCAATGCAGCATATTGTTTCCAATAAATGCACCTGATAAACTCACGAGCAGTGTGATAGTGGTGGTTGGTGCTGTTTGTTGGTTTGCTATAATAAGTGTATATTCTCTCTGAACATATAGATACCATGTGTGCAGTGTAGATATTAATGAACTTGTGTCATCAGCTGTGCTCTGAACTGCAGAGAATAACTCATGGTGAGAGCATTATGATGCAGATTTGAGCTAGAAAAATGAACTCTTAAGAGGTTTTCTGTAGAATTGTTTCCAGACCCACACACCCTGTGTAATGAAGCCCTGAAAAGATAGCTTATATGACAGTTTTTAGAGCCTCTGCCTTTTTCTCTTTGCTTCTAAAGATACTGTATTTAAAGAGAAATACTAAAGCTTGTTTATAAAAACATTTTTTTAAAAATATCAGTATGGTTTCTTCTTCTTTTCCTGAAGTTCATGATGCTACACTCTGGAGTATTAATATTGAAATTGAAATTTGCTGCATTGTTTATGTTAAAGGGGCAAGCATAAGTTAAAAAGCTCATATCCTGCTTTAGTATTGATTTAGACTTTTAAACATCTGGCAGGAACTAAAAAAGCTTGGTTTTTTTCTTTTTGGTTATTTTTCTCAATTGGAAGCCAAGTTCTTAAGTGCGCAATACATTTCCTGGAATAAATTTGTTTGAACCCAATAGAAAACCACCTTCCTTTCTAGCTGACTTGATTTACCTCTGTAGTTATTATTACATAGATAATGACAATCTTTTCACTATTAGCAATAAAATATAAGGAGATAACGGAGCACAGTGCAGTTAAAGTTCATATTTATTTAAATAGTTGCAAGTGGGATACAAAAGTAGAGCATAAAATGCCCAATATCAATTTAAAAACAGAGATACAACATAAAAACCAGTAGAACAATATCACAAAAACAAATCAAAGTAGGAATTTGGGGATCACTGCCCTGATATTCTGTAGGATGTGGTACCACAAGTAAATTTACCCCAATGATCTTAATTCTTACAGGTCTATACGGGGAAAAGCAGTCTTTCAAGTACCTTAGTCCTAAATTACTGTGTTAGTAACAAGATAATTGAACATGACCCAGTAGTTCATCTCCAGTCAGCACAGTTCCATCATCACAACTGGTGTGTGTGTGTGTGTGTGTGTGTGTGTGTGTGTGTGTGTCCGTGTTCAGATACCCCTCTTGACAATCTGGCTGCAGCATTCTGCACCATGTCAAATTTCAAACATATTCAGATATTGACTGGGATAAAAATCTCTACTTAGAAGGCTTATTGAAAGACAAATTTATTTAACAGGCACTGGGAAGACAATAAGGATAGAACTTACCTAATATTTAATGGGCGGGGGTTCCAAAGGCTAGATGCCACCGCACTAAAGACCTGGTTCCAATACCATGCAGAATGGACCTCCTGATAAGATAATTTCTGTAGGCTGCCCTCTGCTGCAGATTGCAGGGATTGGTCAAGTATATAAAGGATGAGATAGTATTTAAGGTATCCTAATCCCAAACTCTTTCTCGAAGCTACAAACATGAGTCTGACCAACCTGCGAGAGGCAGTGGAAGACAGGAGTGCCTGGCGTGCTCTGGTCCATGGGGTCACGAAGAGTCGGACACGACTAAACGACTAAACAATAACAACAATCCCAAACTCTATTGGGATTTGTACACCATTGCTAGTACCTTGAATTTAGCCCAGTAGCTAAAACTCTTTTAACAGTGACTTAATATTCAGGCTGATGCATGCTTCGTACATGGGTTGGATAGGGCCCCCCAATTTTCTTCCTTCTGCCATCAGTGAGCAGTCAAGCTGCTGCATTTTGCAGCTTCATGTAGATGTTAAACAACATTGGAGGCAAGATGGTCTTTGTGGCACTCCATAGCACAACTGCCAGAGGACCAAGAGATTAACACTGATTAACACTCAGTGTTAATCTCTGAAACCACCCCTAGAGACAGAACCAGAATCACTGTAAAACATTGGCCCCAATGCTCATCTCACAAGCGGCAATAGCATCAAAAGCCGCTGGGCAGCTGAGCTGAAAAGTTAGAATTTTTCAATAAGATTGTGGGGAAAGGGACCTGTCATCAGACTGCAGGAAGAGAGACATTGTGTGAAAGCATCTGTGGGAGACTCTTGGAAGTGAGTCTCGATTATTTCAGTGGAGGTTATTTGCAAGTATCTGTTATCTGGATTACAGAGAGGGGATATGAAACAACTGTAGTTCTGCTTGCAGATTTCCACGATTTAAGTGTAGTTACAACCTAAAACAATGGAAACTGAGAGAAAATTACTATTTTTATCCTTCAGTGTAGTTTCCTGTATTGTATTGGTTTTGTTGCATTTTGCAGTGATGGCTTATATAGAAGTGACTGTATTCATCATTGTTTTTCATTTATCCAATTACTCAGCTTGCTTATATGATCCAAAAATCAGCCACTGTGGTAAAGATTCTCTTTCACTGGACTGCAGTAGCTTACAAAATGCTAGAGGGTCTGCAGCAGAAATGTGACTCATTTTCTGCTCCCACAAGTGTGTTTTTCACACATATATTAAATATTTCCTTGGAAAAACTGGGCCACCCTTGTGCTTTTTGTTGATCTCTGATTGGTAATGTCTGTATTGGGTCTCAAATGTACTGTCTTTCATGTGAGACTGGCTTCTGTAGGTTCATAGGACTTTTTCTTTCCATTAAAAATATTACTAAAATCATCCCAGGAGAACAGGATGCAGTAGACATTCCAAAGAGAGCCCCTCTGTTATAAATCTACCAATAGTTTATGAGCTGTAAAGTTTGCATTATGAAAAGGGAATTGGTGCTCTTGCAATTTCCAACTCCTGATGCAAAATCCATCTATATGTAAAGAAATAAACCTGCCAAAAGCACTTCAGCCTATAAAACAGCAGTTCCCCAAGTGTTTTAATAAATGGTCCAGCAATTTGAAAGTTCTCTTTTTCTTTCACCCTGATAGCTGCCTCCTCCCTTCCTTTCTTCTTCTCCCTTACGACGATCATGGTCCTAGTAACTACTGAATTATAAATGCTTAATCCGCATGTATTCCAGGCTTTGCCAGTGCATCCGAATTGAGTATTTGCAAGCCATGGGGTCTGACTAGATGTGACATTAATTGTGCTATATAAATGTCATCTGGGGTGATGCCTGAGTAGCCACCAGCGCATGGGGGTGAGAAAGTTTATTTGGTTTGTTTCTGACCCCAGTGAGAGGAATGTCACAGAGGTATGACATTTTTTAAAGAAAATTTGGTCTAGAGTTATGTATCTCTTTGACCCAATGCAGCCATTAACATCCATATCTTGTAAGAGTGGGAGTAGAGGGGTTGAGGTGAGGAGTCAAATAGGCAGATGTCTTATCTTTGCCGTGTGCTCTTTTGGGAGGAAGGGCAGGATATAAACTTAATAAATAAAAACTGACAACCTCCTGTCAAGTTTCCATGGAAGAATAACTTTATGATTTCAAGCAATGTACTTTCTCTTGAATGCTTGTGAAGAGGCACGGCAATGCACAGCTTACTGAAGTTTTGATAATTATAAAGGTCACACTGCCTTTAAGTCTTCCTGTTTTGAGCCTTGCTATGTGTTCTCTTTAGTAAATGGGAAGAATGGCAGTGTACTTGAAGCATGAGGGTGGATGGCATTTGTTAGTGTTTTTATAGACGTTTTGAGAAAAGTTAATGTTTCTCTGTTGCTAATGTTCATTTGGAGAAATGTGGAAGTGTTGCCTAAATTAGAAAAGGGGCATAGGATTGTATATCCAGTGCATGAGTTGTTTGTGTTATTTCAGGGATATTTCACAAACATATGGACAGTACAGACTAGCCACCCCCTAACCTGATGCCCCCCCAGGTGCTTTGGACTAAAACTCCCAGCAGCAGCAGCAGCCAGCATGGCAAATCTTCAGTGATGATGGGACTTGTAGTCCAGCAACTTTAAGGGAGCACCCACTTGGGAATGACTAAATACAGATAAACTATTGGGTTACATCTGACCAATGGATTGACTCTGTGCTGGCTGGGGTTTGTGGGAGTTAAGGCTGATTAAAGACTGTCACATCAGTGTAGGCCAGGGCTCAGGTGGGTATAATACCATTACAACAGGAAATACTTTTACAATGAGGTTTTAGGGGTGACTAAGACAGGACAGTTCTTCTTTACTTATCTGGGTCAGCTTGCTGCTTTACCTGTTAGTGTATGTCTACACTAGTCGTGCAGCAAATAAAGCAGGAAAAGGGTTGTATGACCCATTGTTTTATAGAGACCGATTTGCTTAAAATATATACCGGTACTCTTAAAAGTTTATGCCTCTGATTTTCCCAGTGCATGCTGAAACACTATCATTCAGAGATATATAGTCAATATTTTAAACAATATGAACTACATTTTAATGGGTTGAAGCTGGCATTAGCTAGAACCTGAGAAGTTGTATTCATTTCAGGAGGTATTGCCAAATTTTAGCCAGAGAGTACAATGGAAATAGTGTTCAAAAACCTAATATGAAGAGAGAATATTTGATATACAAAACTATTCCCCATAAGCTCTGCATACTTTCTTCACACAAATCTTGTGGAACCAAAGAATTTGGGGTTCCTTTCTCTTGTCTTTTGTAAATTGCTTTTGTTTAGTGTTTCTAATTTGAAATAAACCACAAATCCTCTCAGGACTTGGATAATGTATGTGTTAGAATTTCTGATCTATGATTGCAGTCATGGGATTTTTGTCTATCACATGACGGTATGTGTTTTGACTCCACAGAGTGGGAAATGACGGAAACAGGATGTTTGTGTTATTGTGTTTCGTGAAGTGGGACTATTGTCCTTTTTTCTTTTTCTCTTTGCTGTCTGATGCTAGAGAGAGAGGGAGCCATGTTGCAGTGCTCTGTGTGTGTTTATATGTAAATAAAGTAGATTAGCCAAAATGCTGAGTTGCTGAGGTCTGTCACGCAAGTTGCGCAAACTCTGCGGATCCCTAAGTGTGCCAGTGTCGGTTGGCATCGGTCGCTGTGATGTTCAGGCTGAAAAAAGCTTATGAAACTCCCAAATGGTCGACCAGGAGGGAGGGAACATGCGAGTCAGGCATGTGTCTCTGCCAGAGTCCTACTCGAGTGTAGGCTGAACTCCTGACAGTATGTACCAGTAGTTAACTATTCATTATCCATGCTTTTCTTCACTACTGAATGCATTCATTATTGATTGTTCTAATTGTTACCATGACAGTTCTCATGATCTTTATGCTTGCAGTCAAGAGAGCTGCCTATTCTTAAAGTAGCCAACCTGATGACCCAGAGGTTTATAAGAAAAGGAAGTCATCCCACTGTGGTTATGCACAGCCATGCAAAAGGTAAAGGGACCCCTGACCATTAGGTCCAGTCGTGGCCGACTCTGGGGTTGCGGCACTCATCTCACTTTATTGGCTGAGGGAGCCGGCATACAGCTTCTGGCTCATGTGGCCAGCATGACTAAGCTGCTTCTGGCAAACCAAAACGGCACATGGAAACGCCGTTTACCTTCCCACCGGAGCGGTACCTATTTATCTACTTGCACTTTGACGTGCTTTTGAACTGCTAGGTTGGCAGGAGCAGGGACCGAGCAACGGGAGCTCATCCCGTTGCGGGGATTCGAACCGCCAACCTTTTGATCGGCAAGTCCTAGGCTCTGTGGTTTAACCCACAGTGCCACCCACGTCCCATGTAGCCATGTAGGCAATGGTATATTAACCCTGTATTACATTGACTGTTTTGAAAATGGGATACTTATACTTGTTCTACATCAGCTGACATTTTATTAAATTGGCAGATTAATTTTAGTTACAGAAAATGGTGTCATCCCCTCTTCATTTTGGCTTCACTAATTTCAGTTCCTTCCTGAAGTAGTGCAAATTTAAGTGTTTACAGTTTCTCATTGGTATTACGATTCTTATTGGTATCTGTTTTCTTATGTTCCAGAAGTTAGTTTTAAAACTTCTTATATGTCTGCTTCTGGCAATCTAGTTCCTATACTAGTTCAAATAAGACTACGCTTTTCTTTTCTTTTCTTTTCTTTTCCTTTCTTTGCTTTTATACAAGATCTCCCCCCTTTATTTCAAACTAGTGGTATCTTTATCTTTCTTGCATCTTTTCACGCAGAAGTCTGATGATTTAACAGGCTCTGTGTAAGAGATCGGATGCATTTCCTGTGTTTCCATTGAAATGCTCAATTTAAATGTATTCACTAATAATATGTCAGGATTGCACTTCCCGATTTCCTCTGTTACCCATACCAGCAGGATTTTCCCTCTCTACCAGTTGAGTTCTGTGTAGCATTTCAGAATGTACTGAGGTATCTACCATTCCCAGATGCATATGCAGATATGATCTTTTCAAAATCAGGAATGGAGAACCTGTTATCTTCCAGATGTTGCTGAACCATTGGCTTTGCTGGCGGTGGCTGATGGGATTTGGAAGTCGAACAACATCTGAAAGGTTAGAGGTTCCTCATCCCCAGAAAGGATTAGTATCATACTGGAAGGTTGGGTCGGGACGCGGGTGGCGCTGTGGGTAAAAGCCTCAGCGCTTAGGGCTTGCCGATCGAAAGGTCGGCGGTTCGAATCCCCGTGGCGGGGTGCGCTCCCGTTGTTCGGTCCCAGCGCCTGCCAACCTAGCAGTTCGAAAGCACCCCCGGGTGCAAGTAGATAAATAGGGACCGCTTACCAGCGGGAAGGTAAACGACGTTTCCTTGTGCTGCGCTGGCTCACCAGATGCAGCTTGTCACGCTGGCCATGTGACCTGGAAGTGTCTCCGGACAGCGCTGGCCCCCGGCCTCTTGAGTGAGATGGGTGCACAACCCTAGAGTCTGTCAAGACTGGCCCGTACGGGCAGGGGTACCTTTACCTTTATCTTTTTAGAAGGTTGGGTAATTGTTAGGAGATGGATCTGTTTAAAGGCTTGGCTTTTGTCATTTAATTTCTTCTTCAAGTCTCATGAAATGTGGAAGACACTCGAAATTATTTTTTTCCTGGCTGTTAAGGTGCATGCAAGATGAAATTCCTAGATAATTTTAGATATGTCTGTTAATTTATCTATTCACTTGTGCACTCTCCAGATATTCTACTGATATAACAGCAATAAAACTTTCCCCCCTTGACAAGGGCATACAGGATGAGATTCCTAGGCAGTTTAATGTGCTTGGCTGTGGTTAATGTTGTTTGTTGTATACTAATAGAAGTTATGATCCATTCTGATCTTAATATTATAAAAGGATGTCACATAGAAGAGGGAGAAAGGTTGTTTTCTGCTGCTCCAGAGAAGCGGACACGGAGCAATAGATCCAAACTACAAGAAAGAAGATTCCACCTAAACATTAGGAAGAACTTCCTGACAGTAAGAGCTGTTCGACAGTGGAATTTGCTGCCAAGGAGTGTGGTGGAGTCTCCTTCTTTGGAGGTCTTTAAGCAGAGGCTTGACAACCATATGTCAGGAGTGCTCTGATGGTGTTTCCTGCTTGGCAGGGGGTTGGACTCGATGGCCCTAGTGGTCTCTTTCAACTCTATGATTCTATGATTCTATTTCATCATTTTATCAAGATATTTTTGTTCTGGCAGACATTTAGCTTGTTGGCTAAAATACTTTAAATAGGCAGATCCCTTGCTATTTTTCTTATCACCAGCTGGTCCTGTCTTTGTTGTTTAAGCTTTTATGGTATCATTAACTACTGTTTTTTCTGGATGTTTTTAAATTTTTCACTGTGGCTACTACAATGGAAGACTGTCATGTGCATGGTCTGGAGTTATATGGTCTGTTTTGGCTGCCAATGTGGTAAATACATATTAGCAAAAAAGTGCTGCACCGGATATATTTTGGAAAGTAGGCATAATATCAAGTGCTATTACTCAATTGTTGCTATTTATACTAAATATATACTGAGATAGTATATACTTAGTATATCTAGTAACTCCTGAAATCTTATGTGATTTAGCCTCTCTTTGTCAATATATGTGCCCAACTTAATGCAAAACAGGAACATGGAAAACAGATGGGAATTATTTAGCAGCTAAACAGTCTGCAGCGAGTTCCTGAAACAAAATTTTAATCATAGGAACCTTATATTTTAAATACAGTGGCACTGTGGGTAAAAGCCTCAGTGCCTAGGGCTTGCCGATCGAAGGGTCGGCGGTTCGAATCCCCGTGGCGGGGTGCACTCCCGTTGTTCGGTCCCAGCGCCTGCCAACCTAGCAGTTCGAAAGCACTTCCGGGTGCAAGTAGATAAATAGGGACCGCTTACTAGCGGGAAGGTAAACGGCGTTTCCGTGTGCGGCTCTGGCTCGCCAGAGCAGCAATGTCACGCTGGCCATGTGACCCGGAAGTGTCTCCGGACAGCGCTGGCCCCCGGCCTCTTGAGTGAGATGGGCGCACAACCCTAGAGTCTGTCAAGACTGGCCCGTACGGGCAGGGGTACCTTTACCTTTAACAATTGATGATATCATGCTTCTATATGAGGAGCTTGAAGTGAAAAGTTAAACCAATGGCCATCAAAATACAGACTCTAAACGTCTATCGAGAAAAGAGTTTAAGCAAAGATGTTGACTGGAGGAGGCCCAGATTTGTTATTTGAAAAGTATACAGACAGGAAAGTTTAACTAATGCAGCTTTCTTCAGGATTTTTAAAAATCAATGTTCTGCAGCTTGTTAGCAACATTCTCCCAAGGTTATTCCTTTAATTTGGAGCTGGGAATGGATTATAAATGGAGAAGAGGGAGAGATACTCCTTGAGGGTAGGGAACTTTTGGCCATCCAGATGGTGCTGGACTTCCAGCTTCCATCAACCCTGACCATTGGTCATGCTAGCTGTGGCTGATGGGAGTTCAGCAACACCTGGAGGGCCATAAGTTTCCCACCCCTGCTTTAAGGAATAGTTTTCTATTTGAGCAAGTGAGAGATACACGTGGATGCAGATTTCTGCAAATAGATACCTTGTCTGCATTGGACATACACATGCAGTGTTATGTGCACCAATCCCCTGAATGCATGCCTGCTAAATCAGATTGTGCAAATGCAGTGGTTCAAACCTTTACCCTAGACACTTTCCCCAGGTTGATTGACAGCCTGGCTGGGGCATCGACTCCATGTGTCCACCCCCCGCGCAATAGGTGATGCTGTTGTCATATCCAACATCATTGGTCAGGGCTGACCTAGCCATTAAGCAGAGTGGGGCAGCTGTAAATGGTGGTGAGCAGCAAGGAGGTATTGGGCAACAGAGCTATGGGTGCCACATGCCCTGTGCTATGTGGCCGTTTAAGCTTGCCTGCTGCTCCCAGGTGTGGTGGATGATGCTGTCCCACTATCAAATTAAGATTCAGTTGCTAGTCCCGTCCAGTATATGGAATTGGGGGCGGGGTGGAGGGCATGGCATCTTAACCTTCACCTCATGCAACCCACTGTTTTGGATCAACCTCAGATTAGTCATCAGTTGGGCAGATGCATGCATGCAGAGTTTGAGATTAAATGTAATTAAGAAAAAGAAAGAATGGAGGGCACCAGGGTAACAATGAAGAAAAATGAGACCCTGAAGATCCACTGTAAAATGATAAATTGAGGGAACATGTTTAAACTAAAGCACCCTACTCTTCAGAGAAACTATGTTGGGTCTAATCATTTTCATTTGAGGGCTCATATTTTTTCATTTATAATTGCACATGCTGTAGAATATTATGAACACCAATTTGCACATACTGCAGAAAACTACGAGCACCAACATTCTCATTATACATGAGGCATGTTTATTTTCTAGCATTAACTGAAACCAGGTTATCTGCTTGTGATATGATTATCCTTGCTGCACTCTCTTTTGATTACTGATTATTTAAAATATTTTCTTATTCATATGTCATTAATATAGACAAATATGTCTATTAGTCATAATAGCATTATAGGTTATATTCCAATGTTGCATTCCATTTCTCAACCATCGATGTCAGCTATCTAATTTTGTCCCTGCAATAGATCTTATCTGTTGACTGTATCTAATATTTAAATTAGATATCCCTTAAGCAAGACTTCAGATTTACAATGTCTTGCATGTGCAATCTTTTGCAGTCAAGTAGAAGGCCAGCAATTATCCTCCACATAATTAATTAAGACAGTCAGAGGAACCATTCTAAAGTTAACCCCAGTTGCTTGATAAACAACAGTTTGAAACAGTAAATTTGCGCAGGATTGAATGAATGTTTATTATTACGGCCCAACAGCCAGCATACTTTGAGCAGGATTTTACACTCACTGAAACGGCAACATTCTGCTTAGCAATTCTAGAACTTGATTCTATCTCTGACAAACATCTTGCTTTTTAAAAAATTGGCTTGAGTAACATACCTGTGATACATCATTTTGTAATGGGCTTCCTGTATGCTATAACCAATTGAGAACATTGTAATGGACCAAATGCAGTAAAATGGTAATTCCTAAAAAAACCTTATCCCCCCTTATATTTTAGTTTGTGTAACGTTAAAGGAGTGCTCATTTTCCTATTATTATTTTTAGACTCCTATGCAAAGTTTCTTGATGTTATTTCCAGTTGTAGTTAGTACAAAATATTTTACCTGAAATCTTTTTAATCTGGGGTGAGAGGGAGGAGAAGCAGTCATTTGCTCATGCTCTTATTTCTTAATGGGTGAGAAAATCTGTGAATGTAAAATTTATATTTTCCCAATCAGAAAAATAACCTATAACCTAAAATATATATTCAAATTAAACTTGGAGGGCAGGAAAGTTACATCTGTTCTTACTAGATTACTAATAAAACATATGGGTTTTTTTCAGTTTTGTTGTCTCGGGACTTGTTCCATAGTTATCCTAACATTGGACTTAACCCATTTGTTATAATATTACCAAAGCAAAATGAACCACATCTATCCATATACCCAGTTCCAGGGGTGTATAAGGCTATAATCCTAAACAGTTATAGAGCAGGAATATAGCTAACCTGCCAGCCAGTGGTGAGTGTGGCCATTCCACGCTCTTGCACACAGTCACATTCCTGTCCTCAGCATCTCTGTGCATATCTGCTGAAGTGGACTTTATCACCCACTTCTGGCTTGTTAAGTGTTTGGTCCAATAATTTAGAGAAGGGGTGATTTGCATCCCCATCAGTGGCTATGTGTCTGCCTTATTTCTTCTTCTTTCTTTTTGCTGCTTCCACCAAAACCAGTGGAATTTGGGAAGCCTGGGAAATATCATTTGGAAGCTAGATCAGGCTTCCAAATTTGGGGGGCGGGAGCGGCTTAGCCACTCCTGTACAGTGGTGCCCCGCAAGACGAAATTAATTCGTTCCGCAAGTTTTGTCGTCTAGCGAATTTTTCGTCTTGCGAATCACGAAATCCCATAGGAATGCATTGAAAATCAATTAATGCGTTCCTATGGTCAAAAAAAGTCCAAACAAAGCCAAATTTGGTACAACAACAGTTTATTAACTGCTCTTTAAAGTCACACATACTGTAAAGAGCAGTTCAAAAATTGAAGGGAAAATAAATTAACTTTATAAACATAACAGAAAAACATTTAAAAATCAACAAAGTGTGCAGTACATTTTCTAAGACTCTGGGGGACCACTCGAAGAAGGCTCCTCTTCCACTCTTTGCTTCTTGCTCAAGAACCTGTCCATAGTCTGCTGCTTCATCCTCCTTTTCAGCACCTCCCTGAAAGGCGACATGACCCTCGTATCAAAAAACTTCCCAACGTCATGTGCCACGTGCTTCTCAGGGTGGTGCTGCTCTGCAAAAGTCTGCACCTCCTTCCACTTCAGGCAAATGTCCCTCAGTTTTTCGGAGGACAGCCGTTCCTCAGTTGCTTCCTCCTCTTCCAGTGAGGCCTGCTCCTGCGCAGCCTCTGCCTGCAGTTCGACCAGCTCCACGGTGGTCAGCTCGTCGTCGTGCTCCTCCACCAGCTCGCAGACGTCCTCCTCCGTGACCTCCAGGCCCATGGTCCTCCCCAAGGCAACAATGTCCTGCACCACTGTTGACTCTGGTGCATCAGAGTCACTTGGTGCCACACAGTCCGGCCACAGGCTGCGCCAAGCGCAATTCAAATTTCTCTGGCTGATCCCGTTCCAGGCCGTGGTGATCATCTTCAAGCAGGTGACGATGTCGAAGTGGTCCTTCCAGAATTCCCGCAGGGTGATGGTGGTGCAGTCAGTCACCTCGAAGCATTGCCTGAAAAGCTCCTTGGTGTAGAGTTTTTTGAAATTGGCAATGACCTGCTGATCCATCGGCTGCAGCAGTGGTGTGGTGTTAGGTGGCAGGAACATGATGTTGATGAAGCTGAACTCCTCCAACAAGTCCACCTCAAGGCCTTTAGGATGGGCAGGAGCATTGTCCATCAGAAGCAAAGCCTTCAGCGGCAGGTCGTTGTCCAGCAGGTACTGCTTGAAAGCAGGGCCAAAAGCAAGATTGACCCAGTCCACAAACAGCACACGTGTGACCCAAGCCTTGCTGTTGGATCGCCACATGACACTCAGCCGCTCCTTGTCGATCTTGTGTCTCTTGAAGGCCCGTGGGTTCTCCGAGTGGTACACCAGCAGGGGCTTGATCTTCAGGTAGCCGCTTGCGTTGGCACAGAAGAGCAGGGTCAGACGGTCCTTCATGGGCTTGTGGCCAGGCAACTTGGACTCCACCTGAGTGATGAAAGTCCTTTTGGGCATCATCTTCCAAAACAGCCGGGTCTCGTCGCAGTTGAAGACCTGCTGTGGAACGTAGCCCTCCATCTTCACAACCTCCAGGAACTCCGCTGCAAAGTCTTCAGCCGCAGGAACATCAGAACTGGCAGCCTCTCCATGCCTGACCACGCTGTGGATGCCAGATCTTGTCTTGAACCGTTCAAACCAACCTCTGCTTGCCTTGAAGACTTCTGGCTCGGCTGAGGTTCCTGGCTGTTCCCGGATGAGGTCAGCGTGCAAGGCCTTGGCCTTCTCACAAATGACGGCCTCAGACACTGTGTCCCCTGCACGCTGCTTCTCTTCTATCCAGATGAGCAGCAACTTCTCGACCTCCTTCAGAACAGCTGGGCGGTTCTTCACGATCCTGGTGACTCCCTTGGCTGCATCAGTCGCCAGGATCTTCTCCCTCATCTTCAGGATGGTCCCGATGGTTGATGGATTCCTCCCGTACTCCCTGGCGATGTCCGTCACACGCATTCCGCCGTCGTGCTTCCGGATGATCTCCTTCTTCATTTCCAGCGTCATCTTCTCCTTCTTCCTCTCGCCGGCCACCGCAGCAGTAGTCTTCTTGGGTCCCATGGCAGCACAGCTCTTACCTTCGTAAACTCAGAAAAAGAAAAAAAAAATCAGTGATGTGCTTCAAATCCAAAAAATTCAAAAGCACCCAGCCACCCACCACACAGAAATTAAAACCCAGAACCAAGGCCTTGAATCCCAAACACCCCAACCCAAAATCCAAAATCCAAAAACCCCCCAAAAAGTTTTAAAAGTTTAACTTACCAAATGGATGCAAGAGAAGTTCTGGAAAAGCTTCAACAATCAATCACCGAAGTCTTCAGAAATCTCAAATGGCTGCAAAATAAGTTTTGGAAAAGCTTCAAAAATCACCAATGTCTTCAAAAACCTCAACTGCTCCCACAGACACCCACCCACCCACCACACAGAAATTGCAAACCCCTCCCCAACTGCTCCCCCAGCCCCTCCCCAACTGCTGCAAACCCCTCCCCAACTGCTCCCCCTGCCCCTCCCCAACTGCTGCAAACCCCTCCCCAACTGTTCCCCCACCCAGACAAAATTTTTTTTCAAAAAATAACAACATGGCCCAATGGTCCCAGATTCCTGCAGAAACCTCCCCAACTGTTCCCCCAGCAAGCCAGCACTCAGAAATTCAAACTCAGAAAAATTTTCAAAAAAAAAAAACAACAACCTGGCCCAATGGTCACAGAAAATCATAAAAATTCCCAAAAAAGCCCCACAAGCTCCCAGATTCCTGCAGAAAGCTCTCCAACTGTTCCCTCAGCCAGCCAGCACTCAGAAATTCAAACTCAGAAAAATTTTCAAAAAAAAACACAACCTGGCCCAATGGTCACAGAAAATCATAAAAATTCCCAAAAAAGCCCCACAAGCTCCCAGATTCCTGCAGAAAGCTCTCCAACTGTTCCCCCAGCCAGCCAGCACTCAGAAATTCAAACTCAGAAAAATTTTCAAAAAAACAACAACCTGGCCCAATGGTCACAGAAAATCATAAAAATTCCCAAAAAACCTCCACAAGCTCCCAGATTCCTGCAGAAAGCTCTCCAACTGCTCCCCCAGCCAGCCAGCACTCAGAAATTCAAACTCAGAAAAATTTTCAAAAAAAACCAACCTGGCCCAATGGTCACAGAAAATCATAAAAATTCCCAAAAAAACCCCACAAGCTCCCAGATTCCTGCAGAAAGCTCTCCAACTGTTTCCCCAGCCAGCCAGCACTCAGAAATTCAAACTCAGAAAAATTTTCAAAAAAAAAACACAACCTGGCCCAATGGTCACAGAAAATCATAAAAATTCCCAAAAAACCCCCACAAGCTCCCAGATTATCGCAACCCCCCCCCACAACACCAAGTCCTTGAATCCCAAACACCCCAACCCAAAATCCAAAACCCCCCAAAAAAGTTTTAAAAGTTTAACTTACCAAATGGATGCAAGAGAAGTTCTGGAAAAGTTTTGGAAAAGCTTCAAAAGTGAGCAAAGTCTGAGAAAAGGCTACAAAACCACGTGCTAACAGTTGCTCCTCGAAGTCAAGTCGCAACTGCAGCTGTTCAAGCTAAGCACCCTTTGTTTTAACGGTTTTTAGACAAAGGAAACAAAGTCGCGAGACGTTTTCGTCTTGCGAAGCAAGCCCATAGGGAAATTCGTCTTGTGAGGCAACTCGAAAACGGAAAAACCTTTCGTCTAGCGAGTTTTTTGTCTTGCGAGGCATTCGTCTTGCGAGGTACCACTGTACTCGGAAATAATCCCTATTGAACACAGTAGAAATTAACTTCCCAGTAAACCTGCATTGCATAAAATTTCACTGTAAAAGGTTGCTAGTACGGTAAGTTGGTATGAGGGACGCGGGTGGCACTGTGGGTTAAACCACAGAGCTTGGATTTGCCGATCAGAAGGTCGGCGGTTCGAATCCCTGCAATGGGGTGAGCTCCCGTTGCTCAGTCCCTGCTCCTGCCAACCTAGCAGTTTCGAAAGCACGTCAAAGTGCAAGTAGATAAATAGGTACTGTTCTGGCGGGAAGGTTAACGCCGTTTCCGTGTGCTCCTCTGGTTTGCCAGAAGCGGCTTAGTCATGCTGGCCACATGACCCGGAAGCTGTACGCCGGCTCCCTCGGCCAATAAAGCGAGATGAGCGCCGCAACCCCAAAGTCGGTCACGACTGGACCTAATGGTCAGGGGTCCCTTTACCTTTACAAGTTGGTATGAATGTAAGAGAGCTCCTATTAGAAAAACAAGTGGAAGCCAGGGGTGTTAAATGAAAAATGGATGAATTCAAAATGCTAAGGTACTCATTTGTGTTTGAGCAGTGACGCCACACCTTTTTGAATAAAAATTAGTGGAATAGTGTCCTCTTCTGTGCTGTTGGGTTACCATATTGTAAACTGGTATATTGAAAATTTGGGCTGTTTACCACAGGACCCCATGTTCCTGCTTCTACAGTGCTATGGGTGTTGCTCCTGTACCACATGGATAAAATGAGAAGCCCAGGATTAAGCAAGAGAAGCTCATGCTGTGGCTCTTTCCTATGCCTATGGTGATACTGATTAAACTGGACTGGCATGGGCATGGGGCCTATCACTGAATGCGCCTTGGCTTTTCCAGCTACCAAGCCACTTGAGGACTAGTACTGTACACTATTCATTATAGCAACTGTGGCATAAATATCAGGCTGAAGGTTCAGCTGCCAAATAATGGTAATAAATGAATGGAAAACAATTAAATGAAAAATGAAAAAAGATGTTAATGAATCCCCTTCCTTTATGTTTTTCTATAGGCTTGACCTGGGAAAAAACACTCCGGCAAATTGGATTTGAAAGGTAAGCATTGGGTGTTGATTTTCTATTGTTTACAAAACCGAATTTTGAAATGGAGAGAGAGAATAAATAGAAAAGTTAGGAAATCCTCATGTTCAGCAACTGAGATTTACTCGTGACACTATTTGTAATATTTGAATATTTAATTATATTTACACATATTGGGAACCAGTGTGGTGTAGTGATTAGCATGTCAGACTTGGACTTTGGAAACCAAGGTACAAATCCCCGCTCAGCCATGGAGCTCACTTGGGCCAGTCTCTGCATCTCAGCCTAACCTACATCACATAGTTGTTGTGAGGCTTAACATTTTGTAATTAGATAATACATTCTTATTTTGGACACTATTGTTGTTATTTCTAACCTTGGAGAATAGTAACACTGGCCATTTAGATTTTCTATTTCACATGAGATAATCTTTCAAAATGTTGTAGCTTGAGCAAAGTAGCTTAATATTCAGGAAATGTCTTGGGTAAAGAGCATTTCAGTTAAATGGAAGATACCTAGGTTTCATAGATTTAAATGAAGGTTGTATATGTATTGATTTATGAGACAGTAAAAGGTGACTGTAACACGATGTACTGCCATAGTAATCACTCTTAGCAGAATCTCTTACATGAATTTTCTTGGTGCCAGCAGAGCTTAAACTTCCCTTCCCCACATCTGCCCCCTATGCCTGGCATTTAATTTTGAAATAAAAAACAGAATTTGTTGTGTCTGTATATTCTAAGAGTTTGAAGATGGGATGTGGGAGGAGTTAGCAGGTATTCAAATTAGACTCTGCCAGATGCTCTGCAAGTTTCTGGTTGCCCCAAGACCTATTGGGAAGGTGGAATAATCAATTGCTTGTCTCCCATCTCTGGAAGCACAACATTTCTAGATTTTGTGCGAGTCTAGCTTTTGGAGGGCCCCTCTACCACAGTGCTACCTTTTGTTTGATTGCCAGGCAGCAAGCCAATGAACAAGCAGGCAGCGGCATCTACCAATACTTTTTGTTTATTGCTTCACCATTGTCAGGACCAGAATGAAAGGCAGCAAACTAGTAGGTTGCAATGGTGAAAGAAGAATAGCAGGTCTGGGGGCTCTGGTCAATGTGTAGCATGGGTGTGAGCCCTCAGCGCCAGCCCAGTTACTTGATGCTGGCCTGGACTTAAGGTGGTGCTTAACCTGGGCAGACTGGCTCTTACTGGAAATGAGAATTGAGCATCCCACAAAGCTCTGGCCTTTTTACACATGATCATGGGATGGTGGGGCCTGAGGCTGCTGAGGTGTTGTTGGGGAGGGAGTGGTTGCTCTTGTTGCTGCTGGAGTTTTTCGCTTTTTTTGTATCTTTTGCTGTGATTTATGTGGAAATTGTTCAGTTTGGTTTTGTATTTTGTATTTACTACTGATGGCTACTTTAGTTATTTTGTAGTTATGTGTTTTTTCATTATGTAAGCTGCCTTGAGCATGGCTTGAACTGTTGAAAGGCGGCATAAAAATAAATTTATGTAATGTATGTTAACTGATGCTGGATTGCTACATCTAGTCCAAATTTACCATCTAATCTGATGAAGAGCTCTGGAGAACTTGAAAGTTTATAGTATTATATTTCACCATATTTTCTGTATATCATTTTGTATGAAACATATACAATCTAAGCTAAAACGCCTGTGACTTTTAGCATAATAAAATAGTGAATCTGGTTATTTTTGTATAGAAAGTAAAGCACAACAGCATCACAGGACATCACATATTTAGTGTATGGGTTGCTGAAAGTAGTACACAGACTTCAGTGCGTCTTCACACTTGTTTATTTAGGATCATAGCTGGTGACGTGTACAACTGGCTTCCCTTGTTTAAATTAAGATGTTTCTAAACTGATTTAGTGATGTTCTGGCAAGTTTATACACAGATGAGTCATAAGACTATTCACTGTTAGAGATGCTGCATAATCATAGGATAATTAAAAGGGACATGTGAAGCACTCATATAGACAAATATATACATATATATATTTGGAGGCAATCAACAACTTCTGCATGCGATATAATGTTTATAACAAGTGGGATTATAGGAATATAAACAGGAAGGTCATCAAAAGTCCTCTACAATTCTCATCTAGAAAAGTCTCTTTCCCCAATTTTGATTTTGCAGAATGTGCTGCTCTGCCTACAGGCCTATCTTTTCTCTTCACTCCCGCAAAAATGCTGCAAACTATTGCAATATTGTTTCTGTGCAAGGACAGAGTGAAGCATAGGGATTGGTTTGCACACCTGTGATTTGTGAACTAGTTCACACTGACAGCAAGTAAAGGTGCAACTTATTTGTACACACATTCCTTCTTTGAGACTCCTATGCACCTGTTGACGGTAGGAAAGCAATTTGCTGTGAATTAGTCCTCCAAGCAATTACTTCTACTGCGAGGGCAAACCTGTTTCCACAATTGCCCTCTTTTTTTTTTTACAGGGCACTCCCATTGGGGGAATAGATTAAATTCACACAGAGAGGATATATTTCTGGTTTTTTGTGTGTGTGTGTGCATTTGGCTGTCTCAGCAGGCTGCAATTAATCTTTCCTTCTGAAAAGTAATGCATTGTCATGATACTACAAGTGCATGTTCCCTTCCACATGATTGCCATGATTGCTATACAGTAGTGCCTACACCCACTTCAATAGTCAGGTGGGGTTTTTTGAAAATATTTTTTTCAATAGTCAGGTGTTTTCACAAAGGATAACTGGGGGGAGGGGATAGTATTCTTTCAAATTATGTACCTACTAAGTGGAATTTGATAACTATGGCTAAAATATGTTACAACTTTTGCAACATGCGAATGGATAGTTTATAGACATATATTGTGCATGGCATTTGGAATGCATTTATAAAAAATATAGCAGCTTATAAATAAAGATATATTATTAGAATATTGCACTTATATACCTTTGTATTAGACAAGTATGCACAGAACTGTAGTGCTTTTTCTTTCTTCTTTTGTGTTTTTATGCACTTTTTGTTTCCTTTTTATTTTTTCACTTTATTTTGTTTAAATATTTTCGATAAAAATAAATATAAATCACACTCAAAAAGAACGCACAAACGTCACCAAGATAAAACTTTGCCACACTAAGTTCAGATACCTAGGGGTACAACTAACCAGAAACCTCAATAAATTATACTTCCAAAACTCCAACCCCTTGTGACAACAAATTAACAAAGACCTAAAGAGATGTAACAACATGAACTTCACTCTCTCAGACAAAATAGCCATGATCAAAATGATCACGCTCCCAAAACTAACCTACCTATTCCAAACCCTCCCAATCTTGATTCCCCCAACCCAGCTCCATAAATGGCAGAAAAAACTACACTTATATATATCTTCTCACACAAAAAACCAAGAATAAGCCCCAAATACCTGCACCTCCCCTCCTCAGAGGGAGGATGGAGAATCCCCAACATAGAAGCATATTACATATTACAAGTATGCCACATAATCCCATATATACTAGAAGATGAGACAAAACAATGGATACACCTAGAAAGGGACACAATTGAAAATACCTGCACTGCAGCATACCCATTCCTCCCAAACAAACTAAGGAAAATTCCCACAACACTTAACAGGTACACACAGACCATGCTTAAAGCATGGAAAGCAGAAATAGGCAACCCTATCCCCACTAATTCTCCTGGCATACCATCCATTATTCCACCACTCAGCACAAAACATCCAGATAAAAACCTGGCAAACCAAAGGCCTATATCGCCTAACAGATTTCTATAAAAATAACAAACCCTTATCAACACAAGAAATACAAGACAAACTAGAAGACACCCAAATGCCCTGGTTAACTCATCACCAATTACATGCCCTTTTAAACAATCCAGTAGTAGAATCAGCAGCAACTAGGCCCCTGACAGCCTTCTGTCCCTTCCCCCACCACCTGCAAAAACCAGCCAAGAGCCACGCGCTCTTTAAAGGGAGCGCAGCTCTTGCAGGCTTTTCTACGAGGTGGGAGAAGGACAGCCTGTCATTGACGGGCTGCGCTTCTCCTTCCTCGGGATAAAGCCCGCAAGAGCCGCGCTCCCTATAAAGAGCGCACGGAGCGTGTTTGCGGCTCTTGGGGGCTTTTACCTGAGGAGGGAGAAGGGACTGACGGGCCGCGTCAGTCCGTTCTCCCTCCTCGGGGAAAAGCCCCCAAGAGCCGCACACACGCTAGGCACGGCTCTTTAAAGAGTGCGCGGCTCTTGCTGGCTTTTGCGGGAGGTGGGGGATTTCCTCCACCTTCCACAAAAGCCAGCCAAGAGCCTCACACTCTTTAAAGGGAGTGCGGCTTTTGGGGGCTTTTCTGGGAGGTGGGGGGGGAATACATTAAGTAAATAAATAAATAAATTTTAAAAACACCACAATATTGCATTTCATCCTCATAAACCCAATAGTTTAACAGTAGTGTATGTGTGAATGCATGCTTGTTATATCTGTGGCCCAGGGGAGCGGGGAGAGAAGCAACTAGGCAACCAAAAGATGCATCTGGAAATTTTATATTTGCACAATAAGGATATCATTCTGGACAGTTCAGTGAATTTTCTGTGTTCTTCCACTAAAGTAAGTTTTTTGTGATTAGCAGTTTAAACACAGCTGATAAGTTGCCAAGTGAAACATAAATAATAGTTCTTGAGAAACTCTGATTTAACAGCCCAGATTCACGATGCATCGTTTTAGATGACATAAAGAAACATTTTTGCCAAGAGAGCTGCAGCATGTCTAATACCAAAAGAAATTCTTGGCATTTAACATGTGTCACTTGTGTTGTGCATGTCACTGTGGTTGTAGATGTTGCAAAACAGCTCATAACTTTTTTCTCTGACAGCCAAACTCTTGTTACAATACTCTTTTATTTTGTGGGATCAGATCTATGAAGACCATTTTTACCCACTGACGGGGAAAACCTCAGCTCTTTAATTGTGGGAGCTTACCCTTTATTGAAATATAGCTGTATCAGCTCATGCTAGTCTTGATATTGTTTGTGCATGAAGCTCCTATTTGTGGAGGTGCAGCAGTGGAGTTAATAATAATAATAATAATAATAATAATAATAATAATAATAATAATATCTTTATTGTCATTGCCCCCTCTCGGGGACAACGAAATTACTTGGCTGCTCCATCCACCCAGGTAGGGCACTCCACACAAAATCAAAACAACTATAAAAACACTAATTAAAACAATACAATATAATACAGCAAGGAAGATTAGATGACTTTCAAAGTCCAGGCTTCCCATTCAGGGCTGAGATCGCCCTGGAGAAGAAGCTGTTCTTAAGACGGCTCGTTCTTGTCTTCATCGTCCTGTATCTCCGTCCCGACGGCAGGAGCTCGAAGAGACAGTGACCAGGATGCGATGGATCTTTTACTATGTCCAGTGCCTTCCTATGGCACCTTGTGGCATAAATCTGCTCTAAGGTGGAGAGTGGGCAGCCAACAATGCTCTCTGCTGCCTTAACAACTCTGCACAACCCCATCCTGTCCTGGGTAGTACAGCTTCCGTACCACACACATAAGCCATAAGTGAGCACGCTCTCAATGGCACAGTGATAGAAGGCAAGCAGCAGTTTCTGCGGAAGATGGTTTTTCCTTAGAATTCTCAAAAAGTACAGTCTCTGCTGCGCCTTCTTCACAAGCCCCCTTGTGTTGACACTCCAGGACAGATCCTCTTGTAATTCAATGCCCAAAAATCTGAACGTTGTTACCCTCTCCACACAGACCCCATCAATCAAAAGTGGCTGGACATTGCTCTTCTGTCTCCTGAAGTCCACCACAAGCTCCTTTGTCTTCCTTGTATTTATGAGCAAGTTGTTAGCTCTGCACCACTCTGTCAGCCGCTCCACCTCATCTCTATAGTCCGTTTCACCCTCCCTTTCAGAGATGAGCCCAATCACGGTTGTGTCATCTGCAAATTTGACAACCCTATTACTAGGGTGAGCAGCAACACAATCGTACGTGTAGAGAATATAAAGGAGCGGACTGAGTACGCATCCCTGTGGTGTTCCTGTGTTAGTCTTAAGCATACTAGAGGTATAAGGGCCCAACCGAACCCTCTGGGGGTGGTCTGACAAAAAGTCCAATATCCACCCACAAAGTGATAACAGAAGCCCCAGATCTTCCAGTTTAGACATCAGACGTTGTGGTAGAATGGTATTAAATGCCGAGCTGAAATCTAAAAAAAGCAGTCTGGCATAACCCCCCCGCTGCTCCAAATGTGCAAGAACGGCATGGAGGGCAATCGCCACAGCGTCCTCTGTCGATCTTTTCGTTTTATAAGCAAATTGGAATGTGTCCAGTCCCTCTGGTAGGCAGGCAATGACATAATTTCGTACCAGCTTTTCAAAGCACTTCATGATTATAGGTGTGAGTGCTACTGGACGAAAGTCATTCAGATCTTCCGGGTTAGATTTTTTTGCTATTGGAATGATAGTAGAGGACTTTAGGCAGGATGGAACAATAGCCTGGGCTAGGGATCGATTTAAGATCCCAGTGAAAACTCCTGCTAGTTGATCTGCACAGTCTCTCAATACCCTTCCAGCTACCCCATTGAATATAACAGTCAGTGTCCCAGAGGAAACCATTCACTGGTTTGCCATTGGTTTTTGCTAAACTGGGTTAATAATACACTGTCTTTAATTACTTAAATCTGTCAGCTGTATCTTATGATATATGCACTAAATGTCTGTGGTGTAACTACCGATTCACTTTTGCTTCACTAATGCTGGTCACATTATGGTCTTGCTGTTTTACTAAGTCTATCACTTACTGCCTTCTCACACCAGGGCTGGCTCTGGTAAACTGAAAAGGGCAGGTCACCCCCCTCAGAAGCATTGTGGCAGATGATAGGATTTGGTGGGGAAAGTTTTTACATTGCTTTTTAATTGCTGACCTAACTTAACAGGTTTACAGCTGACACTCTGCATCCACTGTAGCTACAAATATTTTTTAGCTAATTTATACCTAATTTATACCTTCACCACTTTTTAAAAAATGCTCTTTTCTGCCACCATCTCAGTCACCCATGGCTCTGTCCAAATCCATTATAGCAAGGTTATTAGAGATACTTTTCAGTCCTGTGATTTTGGGGAAACATCTTCTCAGGTACCGGTATTTACCAACATTTTGCCGTTTTCTCTGATGCTAAACTTCTACTTTAAGCAGTGTGTGTGTGAGATTGTGTGTGTATATATATCACATCAGAGCAGCCAAACAATGTGGAAGCCGAAACATTCTGTTATAAGAATTCATTATCTTAGGTTTTGTTAGTCACAGAAATAAACATACAGCTTTAATGATTAACTTCATCCTACCAGAATCCAGAGTGAACGTGTCTGAAGTGCTGTTTGATGCTTTATAAGCAATCTCTGTGTGTGTGTGTGTGTGTAGAATTTACCGACAGAGAGATATAGCTGTATAACACAGCCTCTTCACTAAATGGCAGCAACAAAAATGCTACATCATCTGAGGCTCTTGCCTGTCATCCACTGAGGTATATGTATGCCATGCTTCATTCATAGATCTCAGGGTGGTTCACAACATAAATATTCAATCTAAATTATTTTGGAAGTCAATTATGCAAGCTTTGCAAGTAACGAAAATCATTTTAAGTACAAAAGTTAAATGCTTTCATGACCTACATGTTTTCTAACTTTACTATGAAGTTTCTAAGGAACTTAAAAACCATTAGATGATTGTTTCTGCCAGATACCTCGGTACAAAGAAGTTCTACTACGAAACATTTGCCCGCCTGTAAAGGATTTGGCAAAATATTTGCATATGATTTCTTAAGTGATACTGGTCCTGCTGATCCTTGTGCTTATTTTCCTTTCAGCTAAATTAATTTCAGGAATATTTTTTCTGTCGTTTAATTCAGGTCTTGGACAGAATCAAGTATCTGATACATGCTATTTTATTGCTGGTGTTGTTTTGAGCAGTGAATTGTTTGACTGTTGCCAATGTTTTTCTTGGCATCACCTAACCTCCTGTGGACACCAGTAGCTAGGGAATGTATAGTGATTAACCAGCAGCAGCATATGAACTGGTCTTTGTTTGAATCTGGAGAGCAATTTGGCGTTGCAGTTTGTCCAAAGAGCTACAGCTTGCATGCTATAATAATTTGCCTTTGTCTTTTAAATTTTTTTCTTTATCTTTTGTTCATGAATAAATAATAAAGAGACTTCAAAGAAAAACTGGAGCACAAACGAGCAAGGATGATCATGTCTATTGGTATACTGTGGTTACATAATATGTTCAGGGTTTCTGAAAAACGACACTGCTCCATGTATTTATATACGTCTGTGGTGTAAGTTATTATTGCAAATGATTCATATTTCATTTATGCCTCAACAATATAAACTCGCTTGGCCCTCTCCAACAGCACATCAGTCTCCCAAACTCCTATGCTTGCTTCCCCAGAAAAGTTGCTTTTAGCACACCCATGCCTGCTGTTAATTTCTCTAGCAGCTGGAAGTCCCAGTCAGAGATTAGTGGTCCAGCAACATAAATCAGTGATGCCTTAGGAAGTTGATGTTTATGAACCATTATATGAACTTATCTCATCTGCATCTCCCAGAGTAATGTGTGAATCAGAACTTAATTACAAGCTAACTTTTACAGCTCCAGAATGTTCCAGTAGAGTTCTCAGCTAAAACAAAACAAAAAAATGCACTAAAATGCATACCCGTATTTCACTGCATCCTGTCACCAGCGTGCAATACTTGCACACACACCCTTTCTCGGACCGCAAAAGTGGTCCCAGAGCATTCCCTGTGTGTCATAGGGTAACTTCTGAGGCTCCACTAGGCCTCAGGCCCATTACTTTCCTCCTCCAGCCACTGCCACCCCTGCTCCCCTCATACCTTGCCATCTTGGCCATGAGCTCCTAGGCTGAGCGCAGTGGGGTGGAACGTTTCTCCCCTTCCTCCAGCTGCTCCTTTTTTTTATCGCTGTTTCAGCGGGAACTGATGCCAGGGATGGTTGGGCCACGTGGGCTAAGGGGAGATGCAGCGAGCATTGACAGGCCTGGCTGCAGGTGCTGCCGTTGCTGCTCATTTGCTGTTCCCACAGCATTCCTTACCGGAACTTCCTTTCCAAATTTGAATGGCTGTTCTGCTCCTGTAATGCAAAGTATAGTCATACCTCTTGTTACGTTTGGTTCAGGTTGAGCGTTTTCAGGTTGCGTCCCATGGCGACCCAGAAAGGGTTACTTCCGGATTTCACCACTTGTGCATGCGCAGACGCACAAAATGTCATCACGCACATGCGCAGAAGCGGCGAACCGCGACCCGTGCACGCGCAGATGCCAGACAACAAGTGGTATTCAGTGATAGTCCTATTCAGAGAAGAATTACGACAAATAACTAAGGTCCATTAATTTCACTGGGTCTATTCTGAGTAAAAGTTAGTTGAATACAAACTGCATGCAATGTACACTTTCGGTGAAGAGATACTTTTGTGGGAGACTTTGCATCAGGACTTCCCAGAAACCACCAGCAACTACCACATGGTCCAGCCTAGGTCCTTGAATTCACAAATTAAAAAGTGCTGCCAATATCTCAAAGACCGGGCATCCTTATCAGCAGATAAAAGAGTTAGATTCCACATTAGTAGAATCTGAACAAATATCTCCTTGTCAACCAAGTCCAACTCTTTAACCGCTTCTGTCATAAATAGCTTCCCATGTTGGCTGGCTGCTGCCATAAATTTGTAAAAACTGGCATATAGTAGACTATAAATCTTAGTAGGAATGCTCTTCTCACTCTATTTGTTAGTGCTCTCCAAGATTTGAATGTTCTTTCCTCTGACATGATCATACCCTTTGCCCTTTCCAGCTGGAGGCTTGGGCTCTTCTAAGGGTGATGGTGGCAATAGTGGCTTGTTCATACCAAGTGTTAGTGCTTGTCATTTTTATCTCCTTCCTGCTCCTTCATCTTGGAACTGCTTTTCAAGTTACAGCAGTCCTCCTCAATATAAGTTTCAAAATTTATTGTTAAAACTATTCCTCCTTCTTTTCCATAGCTCCTTTGCCCCCAAGGTTACCCAGGAACTTTTACTGTAATGATAAATGTGTTCATCGGACTCTGCCAGTTTCAGTTTCTCTGTCTACCCTCTCCTTTGTGTGTCGTGGACACTTTTTGGGCAGGTTTTATTTGCAATTTTGCATTTTTACCCCTCCAGGTGCACTACTGGTACATGAAGAATAAATAGGTATAGAAACAAATGCACAGCTGCAGGTGTTGCACAGAATATAGGATTGGGATTGAATTATCCAGGATTGTGATGGTCAGGAAATCAATGCTCAGCATGAGGTCTACCATTAAAAAAATAATCTGGGCAGTGCAATGAACACCTAATTTGGCTTGTATGGGAAAACAGATGAGGCATAAGAAATAGTATGGAGGGGAGTGTCCGAATTTACATTTGGCACAAGTCTGCTTTTTGTATGCAGCACAGTCCTATAAATGTTGCATGCTTTATGTCAGTAATGAGGCTGCCAACCTTGGCACGTGCATTCAAGTTGTTAAATAGCATAATGATGTTTGGAAAGCAAACATTTGGCAAATGTTTGGTTGATATGTGGGTGAACACTTTTGCCAAACAGCCCCCCCCCCCCGTTTCACAATATAGCTGTCTAGAGAGAGTGAGATGTGCATTTGGTTTGAAAATATATGAGTAATTATTAAGGCTTTGCATATTTTTCAAGAAACTTGGAAGTTTTATGCTTGCTAAAGTCTGCGCCAAGTTTTTTTTTTAATGTTATGCATTTTATACTTCTCTGATTTCTCTCTATATTTTACTTCAGAAGACAACTTTTTCTACATTAAAATATCAGGAATTAAAATATATTGTTATGATGCATGAAAAAGTTTTTGTCACCGCCCCAGTACTATATTATGTGTGGTGGTGGTATGGCTTTTTTTGCAAGGGAGAGGGGGGAGCATTTGCTTGTTCTTGTGCCCATGTTTTGGGACTGTCTTGCAGACAAATGCAGAGCACAATGTAGTTAGGTGGTGGATCCTTACTTTCTTATTTCACCCAATGAATTGTGTTCAAAATGTAACCCAACAACAACAAGGTGTGGGGTATGCATGGGGAGAGGATGGGCCAAATCCTTTTGCGTTAGTGTTAATCCTTGTGCTAGCACAACCAGAGTAGCACCCAAGATTCCTGTTGTCCTACATCTACCTTCTGCTTCCCCCACACATCCCTCTGCAATAGCATCCACTGATGCCAGAGTGTCATCGCACTGGCAACACATTTTTTTTTCCTGCTGATGAAGCACTGTGCTTCATTGGCACAGGGAATGTAACTTGAGCATAAGATTGCAAATGGCTGTAACTCTGGAAAGATACGTGCATGAACCCTGAGTGCAGCTTGAGGCATCTTTGAAGATTCTGCTGAAGCCATTCATATAGCTGGAGGGGAATGCAGCCTGCCAATTCAGCAGCGTGAGTGACTGTAACATGAAGTCCAGAAGCATCTCCAGCTACATGTACAATTCTACCCTGGGTGCACGCACTGGAATTGCAAATGAATTAGAAGAAGAGTAATTACAGCTGAAGACAAAGGAGTCTTTTTTCTCTCTCTCTCTCTCTCCTCTTTTGTAGATATAAATATGTCTAGCTCAACAATCTTAGGAATATGTTAATGATGTTAATTGAACCCAAGTGAACAAACAGCTTTATACTATATGATGAACAGTTATAGTATCCAGTTCTTAATACAATTATTAAAATATCCACATTGCCTAGAGCAGTGTTTCTTAAACAGTGTACAGTGGTACCTCGGGTTAAGTACTTAATTCATTCTGGAGGTCTGTTCTGAACCTGAAACTGTTCTTAACCTGAAGCACCACTTAAGCTAATGGGGCCTCCTGCTGCCGCCGTGCCGCCAGAGCATGATTTCTGTTCTCATCCTGAAGCAAAGTTCTTAACCCGAGGTACTATTTTTGGGTTAGCGGGGTCTGTAACCTGAAGCGTATGTAACCCGAGGTACCACTGTACTGGGATCTGCTAGTGGACCTTGGACCATTTTCAGTGCCACAGCCTGCCCAGTGCTTCCTTACTTGCCTACGCCTCTCTACTCTAGCCAGGCCACAGCATTTTAGTCGGACCAGTTACCAGTAACAGCAGCGCCTTGCATGCCGAGTGAAGGTGACTGAGAGACAGAAAACTTTATGAATGGGGGAGAGAAGGAAAGCGGGTCTCATATGGGGAAGGAGATGTTGGAAGGAAATGGGAACATAAGATAGAAAATTACTATTTATTTATGTATTATATATAAACTAGGAATAAAAATCAGGGGGAAAGGATATCCTTGTTTTGCCCTGCTTTGTCCAAGAAGCCTCCTCACTCCCCAAGCAGTGAGGTGTGCAGGATGGCAGCGGAAGCAGCCTGATCAGTTGGCAGGGGTAGATGAACAGTGAGTGGCGAGCCCGGCATTTTGTCATGTGATTTTAGTTTCAAGATGGCATTGGTGTCTGGGTTGGCGATTGAGGTGGTGAGTTCGCCACCATTTTCCCTAGAAAAAAGCACTGAGGAAAGGTATAGGATGAAGAAGGGAATGTAAATGGAAGAGAGATGAAAGACACTGGTGGTTGGGGGAGGGAGATAAAGTACAAGTATAAAAGGCGTAGGGAACTTTAAGAGAACTCTGAGGCAAAGAATTTAGAAATTTCCAAAGATAAATTAGATATCAGTAGAAAATGAACTGATTCTGATTTGTAGCTCAAAGGGACAGGGGTGTGTCTGTGTGATGTATGGATTTTTGCCTAAATCAGTCTAAAACAACCTGTGGGCCAATCTCCCCCTCCAGGTCTCCCATGAGGCCCACTTGTCAATCAGCTGATATCCCATATGACATCAGCCAATGGACAGAAGCACAGGGTTCAAGGAACTTTCATACATGCCACCTCTTCTGTTTGAGCATCAAAAAGGAGCATTGGGGGATGCTTGAAAGCAAGAAGGTGCCCATTGCAAATACTGGCTACTTGCATGCAGGCAATGTTTTCAAAATACAACTTTTTTCTTTTTCTCCCATTCCAATTGGAGAGTGGAGGGATTGGATGGGATGGAGAAGCTGCCCTTCAAAAGCACTGCCTGCATGCTGGACTTCTCCCTTTTGTGCAGTTTTCATACACCCCCTTGACAAAGTAGGCTCCTGGGGGAGGGGAAATAAGAGTCTAGCCTGCCATCCGGAAAAGATTCCCCACCTTACTCTGAAATCCACTTTGTAATAAATGATTTGAAACTAAGAGCTAATCAGAAAAGGCCATAGAACAGATGTAGCGTGTGTGTGTGTGCGCACACATACACACACAAGAGCACTTAGATGCACATGCATAAATCTGATTTCTACAATAATTTAAACTTTTTAAGAAAGAATTTCCTTTTACAGATTGTGTGGACCTGACCCTTACCGTAAAGGTTTATTCTGTCTAACTGTAGTCATTGACAGTAAATCAAACCACATACAGTATGTCAGCTGCTGCAAGAGCAAAATTTATGCTCTGTTACTTATTGAAGAACGTGTGAGGCATCGCCCAAGATCATAAAGATAACATTCTCATTTAATTCAAGTACTGAATTGCAAAGAATACCACAGTATCTTGCAATAAATTTCCCAAGCCCTCCAGGTAGTTTGGGATGAGATCTGCACCTAGTCAGTATTTAACTGTTCGTTGTGACAGAAGTTATACAGAGAAGGTTCAGTGGCCTGGTCAAATAAAATGCTTCTGAAGACTAAAACAACATTCTGAGGCCATATCTGAAATGGATTTGTTCTCTTTGAAGAGCAATTTTATAGGTAAAGAAAGTGAAATCTCATGTACCGCATAACTTTACATTGTACCTTCCCATATTTATCTCCCCCCACCCCCATTTTACAAAGCATGTGCTGAATTGACCAACTATGATTTGTAATTGGTTGGCAAATAAGAACATGGAGCCTTGGTATAAAACTGATTTTCACACTTAAGGTTGTATCCAGACTAAGCTAGTCACACTTGCTCCCGTTTAAATCAGCAGGGACCAAAATGTAGCTAACTTGCTCTTCCTCACCCTTGTGGTTTCTGTAAACTATGGCTTGGTGTGACATCTGAACTGACAAACAGCAGTATCTATTTCCCAATGCAAGGCAAATAACAACTTAGAGGGAAGTTGGAGAAGGGTATTCGCACAGTGCTTGACAATACGGCCCTCTCCTACATAAATCCCCATGTTCATCCTTTCTCCCCAGCTGGTCCCCCCACCCCACCCCTCCACTCCCTCCACAATATGTTTCTGTTGTGCAGGCAGAGCTCTAATCTCCCTTTAGGTGGTTTTCCTTCTCTTTAGAAGGTGTGGGGGTTTTGTTTGTTTTTTTGCTGCAGCTCTTAAAAGCATAGTGGTGGGGAACCTCCATCGCATGGGCCAATCTTACTTGTAGCATCAGCAGCACACCTCTTATTCCACTGGTTTCTGACTGCCATGCTGGTTTCTTCACAATGTGCCAGTCTCTGTGGAGAGGAAAACAAGGTGGGCAGTTAGAAGCCTGTATAACGAAACTTCTGCTTCTGCTGTTGCTGCCATTTCACAGCAAAAAACTTTTTGAAAGAAAGGTTCCTGGTGATTGTTAAGAACTCTGCTGCCCCCTTATGAGGTAGTGAGGGCAGGTAGCATCAGGCATCAGTGGCGGCACTGAAAATAGTGTTGGCTCCAACCACCTGGCTCTTTTCTCAGCTTTACCCAGCAATGAGAGGGTAAACCAGGTGACCAGAGTTGCCACCATATAAATTTCCAAACAATACTGCCTGACCCTGACATAGAATCACCCAACAATGCCACGTCAGTGCCCAGCCAGAGGCATTCTGGGGGAATTAAGATGATGGTGACTCCTCTTATTTCCTTCAGTGTGGCACATTAAAAATAAATAAATTGAAGAAATACCAGGGTCAGCTACGGTTGGCTGTCTCAGGTATTTGGAACTTTATATTTGCCCTACATATACTGGTTCTGTGCCTGATCAAATAAAAGCATGGCAAAGTGGTTTGGGAATATTATCCAGGATTTGTGGAGGGAGGGGTGAGGAGAGTGGACAATGGTTTGCAAGTTTGTTGGGAACACATTTTATTTCATCTCGCAAGTGAAGATTAGTGCAAACAGTGTTGGCTCATTTTAGATTCTTGGGATTATTGGTACCATTTCTGGTTTCTTTTTTATGTGACTTCTAAATTGGGAAATCATGGTTAGGACTCATGGCCAAATCATGGTTTTCAGACTCTCTTCAAACTGTGGTTTCAATTATAGTTTGGAAAAATGAAATGTGACATCTGCACTAGTGAACCAGGTGTCCATAGGTATTGTGACAGCATTTGTAGGGCTACAAAGGCTGGAAATTATCTCTGAAGTTAGACATTGCTACAAGCCAATATCACTTGTGTTACACTTTGATTACATTACTGTGAACTCAGAAGTGGTGGGGTGCACCTGTGAGAGTAAGCAAGGTAGTATGTGCACCACAGCCTTCTCCACTACATATTCCATGGGAAGAAACAAAGCCCTGCTAGTTCAGGTACAAAATCATGAAGAATAATGCAAAAACGTATCAGGAGTTTCCTTATGTTGAAATGTTCAGCTAGGTTTGAGTAATGGAATAAGAACTAACATGCATTTCCCCCCTCTTTTAATTCTATACAGTGTCAAAGGGGCAGATGCTGGCAATGGGATCCGAATTTTTGTTCCTGATATTGGTATGTTCATTGCCAGCCTTACCATATGGCTTGTCTGCAGAAACATTGTTCAAAAAGCAGCGCAAGAGGATGCAGGACAGTATAACACACAGTTTGAAAATGAAGACATGGTATGTTTGTATATTCTCTATCCTATATTTTAAAATACCTCTTTTTCTTGGAGTGCAATTAAATTAGAATTAAATAAAAGTTTTTCAAAACACTGATTCCCCAAGAAAACCCAAGGGACAAAGTATATAGTGTATTGGTAGAGGACTTGCTAGCATCACCAATGGATCAGGTTGCCATGATGTGAAATATCTAACCTAAAGAGTTGCTTTGGTCAATTTATACTTATTTAGCTAGATAGTCCAGTGATCTTACTCTGTATCAGGCAGCTTCTCATATTCCCGTGGTCCACATTGCCAGGCATTCATCTCCACCTGGTGCAAGGGTGGATAAGGGACACATGAAGAGCAGGAGAGTATGCTATGTAGTCAATGACACTCTTAGTTGAGGACATAACATTTTATCCCTAAGGTTTTTGAGAGATGGATGATGAGACCAGCTTGCAACCTAATCATTGGAGCCTTTAAAGTTTGAAAAGGTCAAAAATTACGTTATAGGAAGCATAAGTTGTGGTGTGGCAATGTGCGTTAAGTATAATTAATTGGAAAATACTGCCTAAAATAGGAGAGATTGTGGTTTTAAGTAGGATCTTTTATTTCTAAAGTAGCTCAAAGCAATCTGCAGTGCAGCTGGCTGTACCAGGATTCATGTGGTTTTACATGAGATTGTTCATATATAAATGCCTTAAGCATTTATTAAAATGGCAGGGTATTGTTTACTGGAATCATTGCATTTTGACTTAGAATAAAGTTTACCTTTAAAATACTTTTTTGTGTCACAGTGGAGTTTAATTCAGTTTCACATATCCATTTTTAATGGGTAATTTAGGCAGTATTTCAATTTATGGAACTCGGTTCTACTATACTGTGGCATTTCAGTGAATGTGGGGAAAGCAGTTGTGTAAATAAAAAGATCTTCACATTCTTCCATAAAACTCCTCACTGTAAGTATTTTTAAACGGGATTACATAAGCATGTTTCCTGGCTCCTGTGCAAACAAATAGCCCATAAAATGGAGCTTAAGGGGGCAGTCGCTAGCCTCATCCCTTCTGTGTGTGCTGCAGCTGTGCTCGCTATGAGAAGCTCTTACGCAGTTGAGGAAATGGCATGAGCTGGTCATGTTGCATGCAGGTTAGCTGCCTTATGCCTGGTCCAACAACCTGTTATCTCATGGCAGAAACTCAGCTGGACTCCTAAAACATACGCAGTTATAATGCAGGCACAGAAAACCTTCCAGCCATGGCCCAATTAGCTCTGCTAGAGGTCTCTGCTTTTCTCCACAACAGCCACCAGCCCAAGAAGCTGAATTTAAGGTGGAATGTAGTATGCTTAACTCTTTATATCTCTGTGGGATGAGAGTATCATAGGAAGGAGAATCATAATAGGTGAAGGGGGACAGGGAAGAAAGGGCCCACAAGATTGTCACAGGTAGCAGAAAGGAGAGCTGGGGAAAGACAATAGGGAGGTCAAGAAGGAAGAGGAAACATAGTGCTAAAGTAGGCCTAGTGCTTTGTATCCACCAAGCCTACTTTAGCAAAGCCCTTTCATTCAATTTTATGAAAACCTATGTATGCTATATTAAAAATTTAATTTTAAAAATCCCAGCCTTTTTTCTTTTGTGTATGTTTGGAATTGCAGCCCCGTGACTGATTTAGCACAGCTTGAAAGGTATAAAACTATCAACACAAACACAGTATAATCAGTGAAGTAATTAGGCACATTTACACTTTGTTTTAAAGCAACTGTCCAGTATACATAGAATATCACTACAATTCCCACATTATAATATTTGTTTTAGCTTTAAGGAGGGAAGAGAGTATGGATAAGAGGAAAGAGTGAGACTGGAGTGGCAGGAAGGAAACAAAGAAGTGTGTTGTTAGAGGGGTGAGGGGTGGTGCCAAAGGAAGGCACTGCGTCTCTGTTGTCCAAGGGCTATTGTCCATCATTGGATTCTTCAAGAAAGAGATTTGGGTTTTGGCAAGGCTTTGGGTGAAAAGGCGCTTCCCTTATAGACAGCTATCAATAACCCCTTAGTAGATCTCATAACATAGCTGACAAGACATAATGGTGCTAGTCCCAAGCTCTCTGGTGAATGTTCAGTGGGAATATGTAGGTTTTCATCCCTAGTGCTTCATTGTAACCACAAGGAAAGCATACATTTATCCAGAACACATATGAGCTGGACTAGAGGGAGCGGGGAAATTAGTGGACAGGAGAAATGCAGTCCTGCAACGAGCCAAGGGTGTGTTTTTAATTAGTATTGAATTATAAAGTTTTAAAATTCTACATGATCCTAGGCTGCTATCCAGTTCATTACCACTCTTAAATGGTTGCACATTTAGAGCAAGCTTGTCTGCAGGCCCTTTTTATTAGGGCTTAGACAATTTAAAGCAGGTGAATTCAGCTGGAGAAATGCCCAGACCGCAGGCTCTGTGAAGTACAATGCGATTCAAAAGGTGTAAAAGGTGAAAAAAGCAAGAGAGAGAACATTTAACTTCACAGCTGCAAGCAAGAATTAAGATACTGATTTGGTGCAGATGTAGTATTAACTGTTGAAGGGGTTTTGGAACAAAATTAGCTTTCTTTTACAGCCATATGGATAAATAGCCCAAATTAGTAAGAACCTTGAAATGAAGACAATTAATCGGATAAGATTTCATATCTTTAACTTTCTGTTGATCTTAACCAGTAATATGTGCTTTGTTTTGTATTGCAGTTTTGTTCATTATTGTTTAGTCTTACTTTTTAAGCTTATTCCTTAAAAGTTCTGCTCAGGGCAAAGTAGATATTTTGGCAGCACAACACATTGTCAGGATATGAGTTGCATATTTCCTATAAAGTTAAAGCACAGCATAGATAGGTGGGAGAAGACAGTGAATCTTTCCTTTTCTTGCATGCTTCATCCCAAAATTACTTCTTTTTCTGTTGAGAATTTCATTCTTGTCAAGGGAGACTAGGGGAGCAGACTTATTTATTAGCTGTGCTGAGAAACATCTTCAACTCTTCCTCAACAGTCCCCTAGCAGCAGCAAATCTATCAAGCAGTCCAAACTATTTCCATCTCAGCTGGTCTTACTATGAACTGTAAAGTGACCCTGGACTATAGCAAGTCATGTATATAGGTGTGTTCTTTCCTTATGCTGCTAGATTTTTTTATTCTGCACCTAATTTGGGCTGCCTTCCTGAATCCTTGCTGTTCTCATTGTGATTAGCATAGTGGCCTCATAGATTCCTGGTTTTCTCTTGTTCTGTATACTGTTTATTTCGTTTGGGAGAGGGCTACGTACTCCTCTTTGGTATTGAAACCATCAGTATAGCTCCACTGAATTCCATACATACCATTAAAACTTAAATGCAGTAGAGTGGGCAGTTACCCAATTCTGAAAGACACAGTTGTGTTGTCATCATGTCTAGACTGCTTCTTAGAAAGCGAGCGGTCTGTGAACAGGTCCAGATGTCATCTCAGTTTCACATCTTGGTATAATTGTCACATACTGTATTCCAAATCCAATTGATTGGGTAGTGTTTGAAGAGGCTGAATTAGCCATCTCAAGGTTGTTGGGTTTTTTATCAGCATATTATAGAAGTGTATTGTGACCAGTTTTCCTATAAAAATGGCAACAGTTGATGATTACATGAATAATAATAGCAGCAGCAGCAGCAACAACAACAACAACACAACACATACTGCTTTCTGTTTAACCCAAGTAGTCTGGATCAAATCATCATGTTCTCCAGTAAATGTGTTTGTGTTCACAAGTAAGTGTGAAAGTTGATTCCATATTACCATATAAGATTATGAGGCTTTTTGAAATTACTCCTATTTTATTGCAGGTAACATTCCAAAATATCCACAGGGAATAATCCATTACATTTTACCAGTATATGTGTGTCTAGGGCTGTGCACTGATGGACTCTAGTTTCTCCCCCTTATTTATGGAGGAGCCATGTCCTGAATTTCATCAGAGGGAAAAGAATTTCTCCTAATGGTTTGTTGGGAAAGGAATTCACCATCAGCAGTTTCTTCCCCCCCCCCTAAGGTTTTTTCTCCTGTTGCTGCAAGTGGCAACAGCAGCAGCCGTGCTGACAGACCAGCTGCCATTTTTCATCCTTCACAATGCCTGGGCTGTAGTGTAATTGCAGCGTGGTGGCTGGTTGGGAAGGGAATAACAAAGGCCTCACACACACAAAAATGTGTTAAGATTCTACAAAGTGGCTACCTTCTCCCAGGAAGCTGACTAACTGAAAAATCTCAGAAATCCCCCCCCCCCCCAAGTATATTCCCAGAAGTTTCAACTCAGCTATACATACTCTTGTGCAGAGAAGACGGTGAGGAAGTTCATAGAATACTCTTCGCCACGCACAATAATTTAGGTCAATAATATTTCAAAAAACAAAGATTTGAAAATTGTAGATAGGCACCAATCAAGCTTTGCTGCAAGGAAAGAAGTAAAATACTGAAATGGTTTAATATTGAAATTCTATTCCCACCCCCCAACATATTAATGAGTTTCAAAAGAGTGTAGTTTTTGTTTTGTTTTTTGTTTTCACTTTGCCCTTCAGAAGCTGTTCCACTGAGTAAGGATGTGGAACTGATAAATATTGCATTTAGGTTTGGCATTGATGTATGCCCAGCATCCTATGGTTGCCCTTAATTGATTTGGGTTCTGAAATGAACATGCATTAGAGGCTCCTAATGCAGCATGCTGTTTGGGAGACTGCTCCTTCATTTGTGATTTACAACATTGCTGCTAAATTTGGGAGGAGAGGCGGGAATCAGCAAACAAAGCTGCACATGGAGCTAGTATAAAAGGGCCTTTATGCTGGTTTAGAAATATCATATTCACTTCCATTCCTTATTATTTCAGTACAGTCAAAAAGTGATGTGGGGGGAAACACTGCCATACTTGTGTCAAGCTTCTTTGGTAGTTATTTGGAGAGAGCCAAAGATTCTTTAAATATTCTTCCTCTTTCAAGAGGGAGCTGATTATTCTCCTGCACCCGAAGGACAGTGCTCGTCTGAGTCTGACAGTTTAGAATTAAAAAAAAAACTGTGGATGGAAAAAGAGCAATCTTAATCTCTTTTTATTTAAATGGATGGTTAACCAAAGACAATAGCACACTGCTTTTTAAAGCATTTTCTTTTACCGTATTTTTCTCTCTATTACACGCAGATTTTTTCTCCTAAAAAGGAAGGGGAAATGTCTGTGCGTGTTATGGAGCGAATGTGGGGGGTCCCTGGAGCCGATTAGGGGAGCGCAGGAACAAAAATCAGCAAAAATCAATCGTGCGTTGTGTCCGAGAGGGAAACCTGAAAAGAGGAAGTGGTTGCTTTCCTGCATTCTGCCTCAGGGTCTTACTGCCCACCCTCCTCTGTTTCGTTGCTGTGTTTGCTCAAACGGAACAAAGAGCAGGCAAATCCCCTCCCCTCCAGGCAAGCAGAGGGGAAAGCAGAGGTCTTTCCTTCTAATTCCTCTCCGTGCTCCTCGCAGGCAGCCAGAAAACATGCAGGAGGAGAGAGAAAGCTGGCTTCGGTTTGTGGAAACTTTTGCCTTTCTTTCTTCCCTCCCGTAAAATCCCTCTCCTGCTTTCTTAGCCAGCTGCTTCTCTGCACACCGCTCTCTTGTCCCTTCTGTGTTTTTCCTTCACTCCCCACTTAAAATGTAGTTACAAAGCATGGATCCACATGGATCCTCAGGATCTTTGCATTGGGCCACCCCAAATTCACCATCAGATCACATAGCAGCCTGCCCCCCAAAAATCACACACCCACTGTTGCCTGGGGCTGCAATGGTGCAAAAACGTGGTTAAAAAGCATGGATCCACATGGATCCTCAGGATCTTTGCATTGGGCCACCCCAAATTCACCATCAGATCACATAGCAGCCTGCCCCCCAAAAATCACACACCCACTGTTGCCTGGGGCTGCAATGGTGCAAAAATGTGGTTAAAAAGCATGGATCCACATGGATCCTCAGGATCTTTGCATTGAGCTACCCCAAATTCACCATCAGATCACATGTCTGTGGCCACAGCATGAAGCACAAAAATGATACATCCACTGTTTCATTCAGAATTTTTTTCCTTGTTTTCCTCCTCTAAAAACGATGTGCGTGTTATGGTCAGGTGCGTGTTATAGAGCGAAAAATACGGTACTGACTTTTCTGAAAATGTGAACCATTCGTCTTGATGCCCAGAGCTGTTAAACTGTCTGCTGTTCAAGGCACCGGGCATTCTGTTGAAACACTTGCATGTCAGTCATCACCGTCCTGCAGAATTCTACGCCATGCATACAATTTTCTGTTGAATTCTGCTGCTTTGTAAAACATTGTTATTATATAACAATTTAATAGAAAATGCTGCTTTCTATTAAAACAGTGTATCAATCTGGTGATTTGTTTAAAGCCATTTGTTTCAAAGGCATTTTTACATATAATTCTTAAATGCATTTTAAAATTGCCAGTTCAGCTGTCAACACTGTGTAAACTGTTAATAGGTGGGCAGTAAGTACAAACTGTGCCTGAATTATTCTTTGGTCTTGTGGCTATTTTTTAAAAATTTATAAACAGAAAAACAGAAACCTAAAACCCATTATCAAGGGTCGAGAATAATTTGCAAAGATTCAATGCTCAACTTGTATCTGGAAGGAAATGCAATATCTTCAAAGAAGGCAATTTGTCTAACATGAATAAAGCAGATATCTTAAGGAAGCACCTGTATCCCTGAGAGAGCCTGTTGTGTAAGCTTACCAGTCCAGCTGTGAAAGCTCATGGAGTTAAAACAATTAGTATACTATGCTAGACTTTTTTGTTTGATTGATTCATTGCAGACTAGTGGTTCAACTGATTCCAACAATAACATTGTTGACTCATTAAAATGTTAATGATGATAACAACATATTTCTATTTCTTCCAGGCAATCCAAGTTTTATTGTATGGTATGTTTATGGATGTCCTACTCAAAGCACTCAGTACAACACAAGAATGGATTGCATGAATGGATTTTAATTCTCACCAGGGCAGCTTGCTGGTGCATGTGTCAATGAGATCTGAGAGGCTATCTCAGCACATCAATGTTTATACTGTATCAGAGGAAACATTAAAAGCTGGATGTTAATAAAGCAGCCTCAAACATAACTAATGGACATTCTGGCTCTGAGCACAGTAGTAGCAGTCACAGCTGCTATAGAAGTAGTGATGCTTCCTGTCTGTACTTTATCTGCATTTGACAGGTTTTTTATTTATTTTTTTAATGTTGAGTTTCCAAGCTTACCCCAGTGATTGAAGAACCAAATAATACATTTAATGTTCTTTTTGCCATCTTGTACCCCAGTACAGTGGTACCCCGCAAGACGAATGCCTCGCAAGACGGAAAACCCGCAAGACGAAAGGGTTTTCTGTTTTGGAGGCGCTTCGCAAGACGAATTTCCCTATGGGCTTGCATCGCAAGACGAAAGCCCATAGGGAAATGCTGGCGGTCGGGAGCAAAGACTTTCAAAAGTCTTTGCTCCCCCCCGCCTGCCTTCCCCCCGCCTGCCCCGGGCGATCTTAAAATGCTGGCGGGCGGGAGCGAAGCGTTCGCTGCCGACCCCCAGCATTTTAAAATCTCCAAGGGACAGCAGAGAAGTCTCTGTCCCGAGGAGATTTTAAAATGCTGGGGGTCGGGAGGGAAGCGCTGCCGACCCCCAGCATTTTAAAATCTCCCCGTGTCCCGGGAAGGTTTTAAAATGCTGGGGGTCGGGAGCGAAGCGCTGCCGACCCCCAGCATTTTTAAATCTCCCCGGGATACGGGGAGATTTTAAAATGCTGGGGTCGGCAGCGAACGCTTCGCTCCCGACCCCCAGCATTTTAAAACGCTGTTCCGAAGGGGGGGGCGGGATCACCTGCCCCAGCCGCCCCACTTTGGAACGCTGTTCCGAAGCGGGGGGGGGCGGGGACACCTGCCCCAGCCGCCCCACTTCGGAACGCTGTTCCGAAGCGGGGAGGGGGGGCGGGGACACCTGCCCCAGCCGCCCCACTTCGGAACGCTGTTCCGAAGCGGGGCGGGGGGCGGGAACACCTTCTGAAGGCGGGCAGGGGGCGAAAGTCTTTGTCCCCCCTGCCTGCCTTCCCAGGGGCTTTTAAATCGCCCCGGACAGCGGAGAAGTCCTCCGCTGTCCCAGGGTTTTTTAAAATGCTGGGAGTGGGAAGAAAAGCCCTTGTCCCCCCCCCCCCCCAGCCTTCAGAAGAGGTCCGGGGACAGACTGTCCCCGGACCTGGTCTGAAGGCGGTTTCCCTAGGAACGCATTAATTGATTTTCAATGCATTCCTATGGGAAACCGTGCATCGCAAGACGAAAAAACCGCAAGACGAAGAGACTTGCAGAACGAATTAATTTCGTCTTGCGAGGCACCACTGTACTGTGTAGAAAAAAGGGACGCGGGTGGCGCTGTGGGTAAAAGCCTCAGCACCTAGGGCTTGCCGATCGAAAGGTCGGTGGTTCGAATCCCCGCGGCGGGGTGCGCTCCCGTTGTTCAGTCCCAGCGCCTGCCAACCTAGCAGTTCGAAAGCACCCCCGGGTGCAAGTAGATAAATAGGGACCGCTTACTAGCGGGAAGGTAAACGGTGTTTCCGTGTGCGGCTCTGGCTCGCCAGAGCAGCGATGTCACGCTGGCCACGTGACCCGGAAGTGTCTCCGGACAGCGCTGGCCCCCGGCCTCTTGAGTGAGATGGGCGCACAACCCTAGAGTCTGTCAAGACTGGCTCGTACGGGCAGGGGTACCTTTACCTTTTACTGTGTAGAAAGACATATTTTGGCCATTTTAATTCAAAGAGCAACACTTCTACATATAGGCGAAATGAATCCATGTTATAATATCACTTAATAACTCTATAAAACAAGGGAAGGGTTTTGTTAATATCAAACAATGTTTCTGATCTACTTCATGGGAGGCTTGGGACTTAGCTGCGCAATAGAATTTGGAGTCACCCAGAAAGATCCTTCTTTGGGGCATTGTTCTCAGCCAGATGCACTTGCCATTTTATCCCTCTTTTTTATTTGTATGCACTCTAGATAATGTGGCCTAAGGTAGTAGTATCCATATGGCATGGACTAAATAACAGCTCAGTATATTAGGCTCGGAATTAAGAGCCTCTTCCTACTGTAAGAGAAAGTGTGGGACATCTAATAGGTGAAAGGAGAGGCAAAGAGAGGAAGGATTTGGGTAGGAGACAGACATGTAAGATGGGTTTGGAAAGTGCCCCAAACAGAAGTGGGAAATAGATGCCTGTTACACACACATATGCATACATACACATTGAATCAATTTCACATTTATATTTTGTGTTTTTGTGGGTATACATTTCCCATTTACATGTCTTTGTACAAGTTTGAGGAGTGATATGGAGAATGATTAATTGCGTGTTTCCCTGCTGGGCAACCCCTGAGTAGCTATTTGGGGCAGCACTAATGAGAGAGGTTTCTGCAGCCCTGGGTGTTGCAGGGGTCAGAGCATGGACAGAGGAAGGCTGTTGCGTTCCAGAGGCACCTCAAGGAAAAAACAAACCAACTAAACTATCAGGGCATCTCAGTAGCAGAACATACTATCAAGTACCAGTAGTGATGATGTCACGATACTTGGATGGTAGAATTGCAAGAAACTTGGGGTTTTTGACAGACATGAAATTTGGGGGGCTAGCCAGGAACCCAAGCAGCAGACTAGGAGAATGAGATAGAATGGTGAAATGAGGATAATCTCCTGGATTCAGTTGAATTTGAACTGAACCCTTATACAAACCTGCTGAAGCTTCAGTCCTTGGAGTCTGACAGCAGTAGTGCAATGTCTTTAGTTTGCTATGATTTAAGTGACTTTAAAATACAATCTTTTTTAATCGGGGTTGGTAAACTGTATTTTGTTTGTCTTTTCCTCTAACTTATCAAATCTAGAAGCATTTATGAAACATCGTGTGGCAGTAAGAGGATGGGAACAAGGAAACAAAACAACTTTATTTTGTGCTGAAATAATAATATATATCTGTCTGATATCTCTCTCTATGTGTGTAGCATTAAACCATTAAGTCCAGGGTCTAAAATTACCTTGCACCACTGGAGTCCTCCTGGCATGTTGGTGACTTTAGCTGTCTGGAAAGTACATAGAAAGGACTAAAGCTGCAAACCAGTGCTGAGATTTGAAAGCATGAAGTATAGCAAAAGAACATCATTCCTCATTTGTAATTTTCTCTTATTTTCAGAATGAAGGGGAGAGACTAGAGGCAGATGATGCATTAATATATGAAGACTTGGATGATGCAGAACATGGGGAAGAAGAATCTGAAGAAACCACAAAATTAAAACTGCTGCGTAGAATTGCCTCAATAGCTTCAAAAGTGAAGGAGATTATTGGCAATATTATAACTACAGCTGGAAAAGTTGTTGTTACGATTTTACTTGGTACAACAGGTGGGTTCTCCTCTTTTGAACAGTTCCTCAAATCCCACAGGGATTTTAGCCCTTCCATAGTTAAGGTAAATATATTGCTGATTTTATTTACATGAAAAAATAATTTTTGTTGCTTAATTTGTTGCATTAGATACAGTTGTAGAGCCATTACTTCTAGCATTTTTTAGAACCTATTATAGACAAATTAAGTCTATTTAAGAAGTGAAATGTCATTAGATGCTGTGTTTTTTTAATTTACCTTGGTGTTCACATCATAGAGTGTATGTCTTTAAAAGCGAAGGATACCCAATAGAATATTTAATATTTAAACTCAAGTGGTAGTGACAGAACTGAATGCATATGTGCAGATATTCAACCCCCCCCCCATTTTCCTTTCTGAAAACTCCCCAGAAATGCAATATAGGTATGGTTAACTAAAATTATCTCTGGTAATCTTTTCAGTTGACACATATAAATCATTCATATAAATGCCTTGGGGATTTTGTGGTGATGGGGGGAACCTATTGATATCAGTCCACAATCATGTTCTCACCTACAGTGGTACCTCGGGTTACATACGCTTCAGGTTACAGACTCCGCTAACCCAGAAATAGTACCTTGGGTTAAGAACTTCGCTTCAAGATGAGAACAGAAATCGTGCAGTGGTGGCACGGCAGCAGCAGGAGGCCCTATTAGCTAAAGTGGTGCTTCAGGTTAAGAACAGTTTCAGGTTAAGAACGGACCTCCAGAACGAATTAAGTACTTAACCCGAGGTACCACTGTATTTTAATTAGATAATCAGTTCACATTTTGAGATGGAATGAAATGTACTTACCATGAATTATTTTATCCAGCTACTTGCAGGTCTCCCATAAACTTCAATAAAAGTAGAAAAAATGTATTTGATTTTAGTTAAAGTGACCTTAGGGATTTTTTTAAACAACTGAATTTTCAAAGAGGTTGATTTTTAGTCATCTTGTTTAGCTTTCACATTGTAGACATATCATGAGTACAAAAGAGAATAATTGCCCTCCATTCATTTTTTTCTGTAGGAATGATGTTGCCATCGCTGACTTCAGCTGTGTATTTCTTTTTATTCTTGGGTTTGTGTACATGGTGGTCCTGTTGCCGAGTGTTTGATCCGCTGATATTCAGCTGTCTCTGTGTGTTAATGGCTATATTCAGTGCAGGCCACTTAATTGGACTTTACCTGTACCAGTTACAGTTTTTCCAGGAAATTATTCCACCCGATGACTTTTATGCCAGGTAGGATATTCTTATTCTTATTCTTCATTTGCATCTTTCAGTAAATGGGACTGTGACAAAAAAAAGCAGCAAAAAGATTGAGTCACGTTGTGTGAGATGCAAAATGTATAAATGAAGTAGTATGCAGTGAAGTATTTGAAATTTATATGTTAAATGCTGGGTTAAAGAGACATACTTGGCTGTATCCAGTGGTTGTGGGAACGGGAGGCAGCTCCTGCAACTCATCTTCCCCTTCTTTCCCTGCAGCTGCCTGGACCCTCCTGAAAAGCATCTACAGCGGGTCAGGGCTGCTTATGAAGCATTGTGGGCTGTGCTTTACAGGACTGCAGTAGGATGGGGAAATTGCCTGAAAGGGAGGAGCAAAGTGGGGCCTTAGCAAATTTCTTACAGGAATGTGTCTCTCATAGGAAAGGATGGTGTCACCTGGGCAGATTCTCTGTGTTCAGCTACTGTTAAATCCTTCCTTACTTTCTTTGGTTTTTCATGTTTTACATTTGTTGACACTTATCTGTCAAATTTGCTGTTTCTGTACTGTGGAAGTTGGCATTCTCAGCAGCAAGAAAGTGTTTTCATCTGTGAATTTGAGAAGGTGTGTGACGATATAAGTGCTTTTCTGCCATCTACAGGCCACAAATTATTGTTATTTTTACTCTTTCAATGAGGTTTTTAAAAAGTACTTAATTTGTTTATATAAGAATGCATGGTGCAGTTTTTCAATAATCTTCTACATCTAGCATAAATGTCATTTAAAGCAACAGTAATGCTGTTAATCTGCCTATGTATGTGCTTTAGCTAGTATTTAGTAGGAAAAAGTAAGGTAATTATAACTAGCCATGCTCCAAGGATAATATCTATTTTGTAATACCCACATGTTGTACCCAAAAGTACACATTTAAAATTGGGACCCAATTTCATAAAGCATTTCAACCAGGGAAGGTGATCAACATTGGATAAATGCCACACATATCTTCTGTCTTCTTTGGTAGGTTTTCCCAAATAATTTTCTTAAGTTTTACTTTAATAACAAGGTAAAGACAAAGAGATATGCCAACTTCAATCCACAAACCAATGTCATATCTACATTATAGTATAATGAAAATATAGAAGTCATTTTTGCTCTGATAGTACTATTGAAATTTATATATTTTATTTAACAAAATGTATTTCATTTAACATTTGATGAAAAAATGTGCAACAGTGTTGCTAGAAGGTCATAGTATCCAGGAAGCAGGAAGGCACCAGCAATGGTGTCTCACAAGAGGGAGAAGAGGCACCTTTGCAAGGTGAGCTGATGGCTCAAAGAAGATTAGAAGTCCCTGATTTTGGCAGAGGGCAGGCCAGCTGCTCCAAGAGGTGTCACAGGCCAGATTTATGTAGCTTGTGAGTTCACCACTGGTTTAATCTATCTGAATATGACAAAACCATGGGATTAGGATTCTCCTTTGTGGCTGCAAATGTCTTGGTCTCCCTTAAAGTCAACAAGATACTGTAATTCCCTAGTAAGTTGTTGGTGACTTTTCCATCTCTCTTTTTAAATAGTGTAATCCATCTGGGACATGACTTTTGAAATTACGTTTGGAATAAATAATAAAGCTTTGAATCTGTACAAAGTGAAATTAGTTTACCTTGCCTACCTGAAGAAATTTGTCAATCCCTGTGCTTTGTGGAGTTGCTGAAAAAATAGTTTTTTTAAAAAGTAATGCATTCCAGAGTATGAAACTACTTACAATAATCCTAGTTTGCTGTGTAGAGTAAGACTGCTGTCTTCTTAATTGGCTCAGCTACTGAGAACCTGTAACAAAACATCTTGAGAGAATCCTACCTTTCAGAACAGCACATGCCTGAGGCTATTGAATATTTTTTTGAAAATAAAAGCAAAAAGTAAAGGCAAGAGATTAACATAATAGTGAGGATAAATGCTTTCTTTTGTTAACAAAGGGATAAACTTACATTTCCAACTACACTGTCTTAACCAGTTTCCAAAAATTTAGCTGCTACAAATCTCCTAGGCACCCTTAACATATATTTAGAAATGCTGGTCACCATTTTTTAATATAATGATATAAGTGAGTTTCAAGCAGATTTTCAAAATCCTAGTATTCTTACAGATTAGTTCAGCAAACATGAAATATACTGCCATTAAATCCAGCAAATGATTGGCACACTTCTGAGAAGACACAGTATTTTACTACTTGGCTCTGAATACATATTCCACAGGCTGCAGAATAGGTTTCCATCATTATGCCTGCAAGATTTTCTTCTGTTCTGACTTGTACTTTAAATACTAGTGTCTGAGTTTAATACAAATTACTTAAGTTATTGGACCAAATTATATTTGCATAATTTATTTTATATTTGATGAACTTGCAGAATTTGGCTTTCAGTGTTATGGAATATTTGTTTAACTATTGACAGAGCAGAAGCAGCACTGCCAACCTAATGAGAAGCTAGTGGAAAGTATGCAAGGAAAGAAAGGTTGTTGGAAATTTGGAACTGATGCTGAAACATTTAAACTTGACTGATGGAAAGCAATCCTCTTCATTTTGTCAAACTGTAATGAAAAGAGAGGAAAACAATATGCATTTAATTATTTGTATAACTAGATGTCTTGTACGAAGACCAACACTTCTTTGGCTGAAGCACTGAATGAAATTTCATTATAAAAATGCTATTGCAAGAGTAGGATAATCTTGTTCACCTATACTAACTTTTTTTCTAAAAAAAAGATGTTTATTGATTTTTGAGAATATAGATGTTAAAGGTCAGAAAGATGTACAAATAAATGAAGATAAAATAAAAAACCTGTGAGTGAAGTACAGAGGTACTTTACATCATCTTCAATATTAAGAAATAAATATGGAGAGATGATTTTACATCAGAATGAAATCAGATCAGAAACAGAATATTATTGGCTATTGACAATCATGCCCACAATTTTATTTACTTTTTTTAAAAAAATAAAAAGCTGCTTTTGCAGATAGGTTCCTCTCAAATCTGCCAACAGCAATATAAACATTAAATTAGAATAATATAAAAATATATTACTATATTAAAATTTTGAAAATACAAGGTGGGGAACAAAAGTCACCACAGTTACTCAGATCAGTAGCTACTGCCAGGGGAGGGAGGATCAGTCTAGCTGTTACAGGTTTTTTCATTAGAAAAGTACTTCAGAGTTAGCTGAAAACTGCAGGTTTGGAAAGAGACTGAGGATGCCTTCAATAGGTTGCCAGCACTCAGCTCCCTAGCAACCGCTCAATAACTGCAGCTATTCAGTTGGAGTATTTCTTCACCTTTTTTGATGGCTCTATCCTCATCTGACCAGTCCCAAAATCCTCAACATTTAAACTGAGCATTGTAGATGAGAAAAAAAGAACCCTGTTCAGTTGTTTATCTTTGGCACTTGTTGAAGGCAATGAGCAAAAGTAAAGAAAGCAAGTGGGAATTCTTATATTAACAAAACTGGAAATTAATTATAAATGATGCAATAGGTGTGGAATCAGTAAAAGCCAAATTGGGTAATACCAGCTAATGGCTGAAAGGCTTTCCTCACCCCCAGTCTCTTGCTCATGTTTCCCAGGACTATTTCAGAACTAGAATAGTCCCACACAGTCTCAGACTAGTCCTACATTATGAAGATCCAAAGTTGACCCTATCTAGTTGAACCTCAATTTGTGATGCTAAAGTATTTGAACTAAACACATATTTCTCTTAACCGTTGTAGAAACGTTTTAAGGCACTTCCCTGAGATGTACCAGAAATAGGGATATTTTGCTCTGAAATAGATCGGAATTAGATAAATGTTCTGTGGTATGTAGCCACCTGCCCTAATAAAGGAAAAATACCACTCACATTTGCAGATGCTTCAGAGCTCCAACCTATTTGACGTGTTTGTACAATTAATAGCAAAGCAGACAAACCCTCCCATGTGCCATGTACTGGTGTATCTTTTCTTCTAAAACAAATTGGCTATAGATCATGGGCATTATTTTGCAATGTTCAAAGAACACTGACCCAATGAGATTAATGTCTGTAGCTGAAGAGTTTAATTTGCTATGCAGCTTTGAAATTTGATGCCTCCAGTTTCTTTTGGATGACAGTTGCTAGGCTCTTCAGCTGATTTTGATTCATTATGCTAGGACACTCCAGGATGTACCTCTTAATTCCAAAATACACCTCCTAATATAGCTTCCTTGCACGCTTCATTTGTGTTCTTTCTCATAGTCTCTCCTGTGTTTGAGGTTTATTGTAGGAACTGCTTGTTCATCATTTTGTAGAGCAGAAATAATGCTCTTTGACACTTCTCAAACATCTCAAAGTAGTATTTTACACCAGCTTGGTGGGCTTTTTGAGTTAACCATGTAAGGCTCTGAACTACTTTTCCTAAAGGCACACAATTTGCACCGTTTTTTAATTTGCCCACAACCTGATGTCTCAGACAGGTTTCTAGAAATTTATCGAGTCATACTTGGAAGTAATTCAAAGAAGATAAAAAAGCTCTTTCAACTCACCGCTTTTTTGTAGCAACCTTTTGGCTCTTAAAAGAATATGTGCCTTTAATCAGCTTCTGCTGGTACAACAGCTGTAGCCATTACCGGGTGGGGATAGCTTGCTCACAATAGTCCATGCATTGGTAACTTCAAGACTGGATTACGGCAGTACATTGTATCTGGGGCTTTTCTTGTAATTGATCCATGAACTGCAGTTAGTACAGAATGCTGTGGCATAATTGCTGATGGGAGGTATATTTTCCATGAACCTCAACCAGATCTAATCTGTTTTTTAAAAGATTGTCCTGAATGTTAAGCGGTATTGAAGCAGCCATTCTACTGAGGCAGCTCACAGTTGCCACCTCTGCCCCTCCACTGCCTTTTCCTCTCACCTCCTCCTGCTGGACTGTTTGTTTGCTACAATTGCAACAAAATGGTGCAGACACAGTCAGCTGAGCCACATTGCCTTCCTTCCTCGCATTGATGGGTGAGAATGGTACTGCATTGGAGGTGGTGACAAAGGGGTGTAGCAGTAGTGAGGCAACAGCAGGGAGGAGGAGGGAGGAAAAGGCATCCCAACCACAATGTCTCTATACAACACTTAGCATACAACACTTAGCATAAATTAGGCTGGCATGAGGCATGTATAAGACACCTAAGACTGCTGCCTGTCAATTAATTTGGAAAAGCAAATAGCTCCAAATTGGGCTAGCACTGTATGGTTAAACCATGTCTCTTGCAGCAGTACCCTTGGAGTCTTGTTAAGCAAGATTTTTTCTGACGTGTGTGGGGTGCTTCTAAACCAGGAGTGAGAAACTCAATACAGCCCTCTAGTTTTCTCTATCTGGCACCTGAGACCTGAGGCCAAGCCACATCTCCTCCTCAGGTGACATCTTCTTGCTGACTTTCCTCTTAATTGTAAAAATCATATGTCATCCAACCCATTCTGATGAGTATATTTATAGAAGCTGAAAGATTAGGACCAGCTTGGACATAGTTCTGTTAGCAAGATGCACTCTCTTTCTTTTTCTTTCTCTTTGTGTAGGCTTTAAAAATAAAATAAAATGTGGAGCCCACTGCCTCCAAAAATCATCAACACATTTTTGATCAAAAAGAAAGTGGATGAAAACATATACCCATTATCCTAAAATCTGTTGAAGCTCGATAGCCAGATTTCCATTGTTATTATTTTTATAGAACATCTGGAAGGTGCTCTCAAGTCATTGTAATGGTGTAGCCCCTTGTAGATCACTTTATTTATCACTTCCTCACTAAGTTAAAATAGCTTTGTAGAACAAATTTTCAAAGTATAAAAAAATCTGGATTGGTTCTTATTACCACTCTTCAGAGCTGGTAATAGATTTTAGGATAATGGGTATATGTTTTCATCCACTTTCAGAGCTTTACTTAAGAGCCTCAGGGAACATAAGATGGCACTTCCCTAATTGCATGGTTTGATATAAAATATATTTTGTGTTGTTAGTGCCTATACATCTAGGTAGCAATAAAATGCTAGTAATGGCTTGAGATAGCCCTTTGCAGTCTATATGGATCCCTGTGCTCGCATGTTTTAGTCTGGGTGGTCTTCTCTCTAGATGACAGCAGGGAATATTGTTCCTTGTGCTTAATATTTCCTGCAGGGTATAGCAATAGTGGGAGCACCTCGCATCACAATGTCTACTCAGAGCCAGAACTGAAGGTCAGTGTGCATAGCTGCAGGAGATCACTTGCTGTGCTTCTGGGTCAGAAGAAGGTGGTGACACAACCTGGTTTGGCTAAGCAGGAAGGAAATAGGGTATGCAATGTGCTTACATCACAGCAGAACTACTTAGGATTATTTGACAGTATAGATCTTTTGCAGGTGTCAGAATCTAAGAAGAGGACTTTTTTTTTGGTTGGCAGATTAATACTGCTTGAATGAAATGCAACAGCCAGAAAGTTAATTCAAGAAATATGCTGTATTGATATTCTGGATCTACACAGCCAAAACAATCTATTATCTTTTTTAAAAGATGAATATTGAAATCTTGTTCTAAGCATAGCAGGTTTGACGGCAAATAAAAGTTCATGGTTGATTCTAGTTCATGTTAAATAAATAAGTCTTGTGTGTTATTGTTGCCTGCCACCAAGTTTGTTAAAAACAAGAGTCATAAAAAGTTAACAATGAATAAATGCATAAAGCTACACCAGCCTCTTTAGAAAACATACAAGGAAAACAAACTGATAAGTAACATTAGATAAGTTTGTGACTGAGCAACACTTGGTTTGGTTAATGTTTATGTTTTGCAGCATTTTCAGGATGTAACAGCTTTTCTCTTGCAGTTATCTCTGAAATAATGGTTCATATTTTTTCTATTTAACTTCAAAACATTACACAACTACGTAACTAACTACCTGCAACAACCCACCAACCCTGCTAACTTCAGTTTTCAAAAACAAATGTCCTGTAGAAAATGAAAAGCACAAAACTTGAAGCTGCTAAAAAAAATTTAAAATTGCAATAATAAGTAATACAGCATTATTTGATTATCTTTCTCAAATACAAAAGAAAAATTAATAAAGCTGTGCCTGTCAAAAGTCAGTGCAAGGGGCACGGATGGTGCTGTGGTCTAAACCACTTACCCTCTTGGGCTTGCTGATCAGAAGGTCGGTGATTTGAATCCCCGTGATGAGTTGAGCTCCCATTGTTCTGTCCATATTCTGCCAACTTAGCAGTTTGAAGCATGCCAGTGCAAGTAGATAGATAGATACCGCTGTGGCGGGTAGGTAAACAATGTTTCCATGCGCTCTGGCACTCATCACGGTCCTCTGTATGCCAGTAGCAGTTTAGTCATGCTGGCCACATGACCCAGAAAGCTCTCTGTGGACAAACACAGGCTTCCTCGGCCTGAAAGCGAGATGAGCGCTGCACCCCATAATCGCCTTTGACTGGTCTTAACCGTCCAGTGTTCCTTTACCTTTACCCTTACTGCTATGCCCCTCTGGGGTCTGCGGCCTAGGCTGCTGCCTAGTTGGCCTAATGATAGCATTTGCCCTGATTACGTGGTTGACATTTACCCACAGGCTTAAAATTATTCAGTTTTATGTTCAGCCCCTCTGCATTTCAGATTAGTTCTGTTTAATAGAAAAAGTGTTGCCAGAAGGAATTTATAATAGTGCTGGTTTTGCCATTGCCAGAAAAGCTTTGATTCGGTTAAAGGAATGGAAACTAGGACTCAGTAGAAAAGAGGTATAGAGGAATCTGGGAATGAGCAATAAAAAACATGATATTAAAACAAAAGTAACTGTGTGTGTGTGCGTCTGTATGTGCGCGCGCACACACAGTATTTTCTTGACTGTAACAGTGTATTTATATAGTGTTATTATATACACTATAGCAGGCATCCCCAAACTCTGCCCTCCAGATTTGAGACTACAATTCCCATCATCCCTAGCTAACAGGACCAGTGGTCAGGGATGATGGGAATTATAGCCCCAAACCATCTGGAGGGCCGAGTTTGGGGATGCCTGCACTATTGTTGCAAGAAGGATAGCACTTTTGATTTTTAAAGTACAAGCACTGTCACAGCGAGCAAGAACTCTTTCATTACGGCAGTGATTTCACAAGTGATTGAAGAAAACCTTGTACACACCCTAACATAGGGGTTTTTGTAACCTGTGGCTAAGCGTTGCTTAGTATGTAATGCAGAAGAAAGTCAATAGAGGTTTCTAGATTGCTGCTGTTTAATTATGGTTAACTGGATTCCAGCTTTTGTGGACAAATGCAGTCATGACGTTGCATATGTTTTATAACAAAATCCATTTTTTATCATAGATAAACATTGTATCCATACAATGTCATGGGGATTTAGAGTTTGTGGCTTTTTATTTGTGGAAAGTGGTGATACTTGTCAGAGCATAATGGTTAACAACATTGGATGACCTCAGTCATTAAGTAATAACGTACTCAAGTGACTTGTGATGGATGTTTGCGTATGGAGACAGTCATTCTGTTTTGTGAAGATAAATTCTGATGAAAGAAATGTATCAATAGTTAATAAAAGAATTATACTGACATTGCCTTACAGGATTGTTCTGTATATATTGACGTAATAACCTATGTATGTGTGTGAAATCTTTTGCATACTTACATTACAGATATATTTATATACAGTATCTGAAACATACAAAGTCACTTAGAAAGCATACAATCCAGGTGTCAGAAGTGCTTGCACAAATTTAGAAAACTGAAAATTGAATGCATCTTCTTGAAGTAAAGCTGTGCTGCTTTTCATGTATTAGAACTGTTAATAATTTCTTTCTTCAGTGTCACCATTTCTTATTAAAATGTTTATAATTATTGCATTTGAGTATTTGACATAGAGGATATATAGCAGGTGTTCTATGGGAAGAAATGTGGCAGTACTAACTAGATTATTCTTGACCAGGATTTGCAAATCTTCAACCTCTTGGTTAAGATAGAAAGTATGGTTAGCATTGATACATGTGATCCCAAAGCTGGTTCCCCCCAATCTGCAAATGATAGTTGTTGTCTGTAGCTTTTAAATAAGATTTCTATATGAACCTTTAATTAAAATTTAAATTCTAGGCTGTACAATCAAACAGTAAGTATACACTACAAGAATAAGACAGCAGAAGCAGCAATAAAAAAAATAAATAAAAATTGGTGTGTGGGGTTGGTACAGGTGGGCACCTGCTGAAATCCACATTCCTGTAGAGGTCCCTCTGCCAATAAGCCACAGCTAAGGTGAGACCCACAAATGCATATCATGTGTGGGAGTAAGCCTTCTTTTCTGCCTGTTATCCCCCACCACCTCTTCTCTCCCCAGTTTAAGATGTTTTGGGGATGGAACCTGCAAGGAGACATGAATATTAGCAAAAGTAGAGTGCATGCCTCCATTTTCAGATGATCCCATCTTAAAGTAGTCTGGTCTTTGCGATGATAGCTATATCCACAGTTGGCTACTCTGCTGTAGGTGGAAATAGAAGAAAAACGTTTTCCTGTTTTTTTAGAGAACAGCAATATTTCCACTCTTACATCATTATGTACTTTAATGCTAAATCAGTATCTTGCATTTATCAAGGTCATAGGCTGTGAATGTGTCAGGAAGAGCAGATCACAGCACATATACACCAGAGACATGATTGCATTAATTCAGTAAGCTTTTGCTGGGGAAATGAATTGACAGAGCAACAATGTGTCAGCCACCTGTTTTTTTTGTTTCGTTTTTACTATTTTTCCAGTTCGATATTTGCTTAATGTTCCTCAGAACAGTAATAAAGTTATTTGTGGCTTGTATAACCTGAAATACTGCTCATGTTATGGCCGCTCTGTAGATTGGTTATGAATATTCATTTACCCTTGGAAAACACAAAACTTTTCCTTTTCTGCAAACTTACAGAGATAATCACACACACAAACTAATTGGGGAAGAGCAGGAGGTCTTTGCTCAGCCAGCTCCCTTAATTGGGTCCTGCAAGCAGCCATCTTATTGAGAAACTCTTTCAAAAGTTTAATGCAGCTGCATGAACATACATAGGGCACGCCAACACCGAAGTGACTGCAGAAGCCAGCTGGTTATATGGTGGCTTTGCACTGTCATTGAATCTCTCATAGGCATGAACCTACTGGATCAGAGTGCAGCTGGTAAGAACTTATGCCCATGACTGAGGGCAGAGGCTCACCATACAGTTAAGCATATCCAACACACGTTTAAAGCACATGACTTCCCCAAAGAATCCTGGCAATTACAGCTTGTTAATAGTGCTGGAAACTGTGGCTCTGTGAGAGGGAAGACTACTGTTTAGAGCAGGCTTCCTCAACCTTGGCCCTCCAGGTGTTTTGAGACTACAATTCCCATCATCCCTGACCACTGGCCCTGCTAGCTAGGGATCATGGGAGTTGTAGGCTAAAAAACATCTGGAGGGCCGAGGTTGAGGAAGCCTGGTTTAGAGGGTTCTTTGTAGGAAGTCATGGGTTTTAAATCTGCATTGGATGTGCTTTAAATGTAAGGTGTGGACGAGCTGTTATATGCAACAGCTTTGCATCACTACATCCCCATCAAAACAGCTTGCACATAGGCACCAGTGATTTAAATCTAATTGAGACTAGAATTGGTAAAATTACTCAGAGGCATCTCTTAGTAGGTTGGCAAACTCTAGTTTCTTTAGTACACGAAATAAAACAAAGTTTTAAACAATGAAACTAAAGAGAAATGTTTCCCAAGAAAAGAAGACAAAGCAGGTAATATCTTCATGCTTAATTATATTCACACCCAAAAATGTAGAAGTTGAATGTGGTCTCAGTTACCAAAGGCAATAGCCAGAATGATTTGCTAATCCGAATTCCTGATACAATTGTAGGGACTTTGTGCTGACTGAATAAGAAGCTATGAATTCAGACAGTCAAAATGTCTTGATAATGATAATCTGTATTGTTTATGTAATGCCTCCTGTTTTATCATTTCAACAGATTATTTGGTGTCACTTCAGTTATTCAGACCAACTGTTCAAGCACTTGGAAAATTATAACTAATCAAAAGTTATTTTGGTATCACCATACTAGCCCCATCTTGGTGCTGCTGTTATACTATACCCTAGCAACTCTCATTCGACTTTGGCTCCATGAACCTATTGTACAGGTAAAACAACTCTCTTCTTCCTATATAGTAATGAGAAAATCTTCAGGAAAAGAGTGTAGACATCATTTCAGGATGTGGCAATATTTGTGCATAAAATTTAACAAATGTGCATTGTGAGTTACAAAAAAGAGATGACTTGTTGTATGTAATTCAGGGCAGAGCTACATGTTAGTAGAAAAGTTATTAACCCAGTAATTTCCTTATAATGTAAATGCCAGGGGTGGGCACTTCAGGGAAGACAGAGTAGGCTAGAGAGAGTGCTTTGCACAATGGAGGGCTTGTTCAGATGCTCACTAGCTCAGTAATAACTTATATGTGAAAAAAATTAAAAATTGTCCAGTAGCACCTTGGTCTCTAAGTTTGTTCTGGGTATAAGCTTTCGTGTGCATGCACACTTCTTCAGATACCTGATATGTGGTGTGACATAACATGGCCTTTATGAGTGCATGCTCTACTTATTCATTGTGGTGATGTGTGCTCTGGATGAATACTCTTACACTCTCATGTGTCATTTGCCTGACCCTTGTAACCTCCCTATCTTCTCCATGCCCAGGGGTGAAACATGTAGTATATTGTGCTGAGGCAAGGTGAAACAACAGCCTCAGGCAGCAGGATCCACAGGGGTGGCAGGTCCAGACTCCAAGGAACTCATTGTCCACCACTGCCGGCCCTGATACTGTGTATATATATCCATTGGTGGAACAGATTCCCCTTCTCCCTGCAGCCTCCTGCAAACATCCAAATTCTGCTTTAGAGGGTTGGGGGGAAACCCTGGAGGAGATGGGGAGCTGCAAGGGGCAGGAGAGTAAGAAGAATTGCCATGTTGCCCATGAGTAATGTTGGCAAGATGAGGTTACCATTACCTGTTGATGTTTGCAGTGTTGCTTAAACCTGTCTTCCCAAAAATGTGTTGAGATTGATTAGTCTTCATACTTGTCTGAAAAGTTCATATGGGCTTGACTGGGAAAGCTAAACACTGCCTAGATTGTAAACTGCCCTGTAATCCTTGGATCAGGCTTCCTCAACCATGGCCAGATGTTTTGTGACTACAGTTCCCACCATCCCTGACCACTGGTCCTGCCAGCTAGGGATCATGGGAGTTGTAGACAAAAAACATATGAGGGCCGAGGTTGAGGAAGCCTGCCTTGGATGAAAGGTGGTATATAAATTTAATCCTATTTATCTTGGCAAGAAAATCCTCCCCCCCCCCCATTTTTAAAGCGAAAATTAGCAGCTAAATAACTGGTTATTCTGGAGTTAACATAGACATTTGTTCTTTAGCACATTCCTGATGATGATGATAAATCTGGTAACAGGGAAGAGGAAACAGACTGCACTCATGTCCAAATGACTGCAGAAAGAAGGCGCAGTTTGTGGTATACAAGCCGCTACACAACTGATGAAAGAAAAGTAAGGTCAAATATAAAGTAGTTGGATTATAATTATCCAGTTAATGATCAGGAGTGCTATGTTTCATGTTTCTGACTTTGTATGATGATACGGTTTGTACAATTTTAAGCACAACATAGGAGCGAATGTTGCTACAAGCACTTAAAAAATACAAATATTGCAGTATAAACGTACCACTTAGCATCTCCTGATTTTAACTAGTCTCTTGGTTTTCAAACATTTGACATAAAAGCTGCATAAGAGTTGGGCTTGTGTGCATCTAGGTGGGCTTGTGTGCATCTAGTGGGAATTTTGATTGCTTTTCTTTTAACGATAGCCTTCTATGTAGCATTGCAGGATTTCTCAAAAGTAGTTAGCATCATTACTGTGTTTCAACTCATTTGAACCTTCCACTAGAAACAACGTTGTAGCCTGGAAAATAGATGTTAATAATAATAATAATAATAATAATAATAATAATAATAATAAGAAGTAGTAGTGGCAGTGGTGGCGGCGGCAGAATAGTAGTAGAAGATATGCATGCAGTGATTAACAAATTCCTCAAAGCAAATGGTCCTTTCGGAACCAAAGCCTAAAGCTATTAAGAATATTTTACGCTTCAGCTATAATTCAAACTAATAAGCTATTCTTGCCTTGCTTTTGCAGCTTCTGTCAATGACTCAAGATGATCACAAGCCATCTGATGTTAGTACCATTGTCTCATTTTTGGAGTTAATTTGCACTGTGAATTTTGATTATATTGTTTAGAGATAAGCTTTGTTCACACATTACTCACACAAAGGGACAGAGGTACAGTCGAAAGGGACTGTAGGGACATGCGGTTCACCCCATCCCCAAGGCTATGCTCCTCCCAGCCCTCATGTGTTGAGCAGCAACATCTAAAGCAAGGAGACTTTTATATCCTTTTAGCCCCCCAGCACATCTTCTAAACACCTGCTGAAATAAATATCTTCCATTTGGCTTATGAGGCTTAATAACATGGTTTGCTGTTGTATCACTATGTATTGTACTACTTAGTTATTCTTACAATATTGTGATTATATTACTGATTTTTATTTTGTATTTTATTAACAGTTGTTTGCTTCCCTGAGACGTTTTGTTAATGGGAAGCCTACAAGTTCTGGGTTGTATCCAATACTGCTCCAGCAGAGTTTCACTAGCGTAACAGAAGTTCAGTTTCCTTTCCTCCCCCTGCACATCCCCAAATCTGGTCCTAATGGTCTCCCAACAGTACAGGGGTTAGAGGAAACAGGAAGTTCCATTGTGTGCATTGAAGTATGTTGTACTAGCAGAGCTGCAGTGTTGGATACAGCCCATAATGAATAATAACAAGTGCAACAACAGCACCATCTGGCTCAATAGAAGATCCTAGCCTTTCAAGTTATCTGCCTGCAAACAGCTTAGAAGCAGAAGTAGATGTGTGACTTCCTGCCAGACTTTGAGATATTTTGAAATAGCTAGGTGCCCACAACCACTCTTTCTATTATTTACAGATCATGGGCAGCATCCAAATAAACAGTTCTGCAAGTGCAAAGGCTTTTGACTATGCAACGGAACTGCCTCTCTCTGTATACCCCCTAAATTTATTCTGGGGGTTACTGCAACCCTCTGGAGAAGATATAGGTAGAGCCTGGGAACAAAAGGGGGGGTCATTTACCTTTACCTTTAGGACAGTAGTGTTAGACAAATTTGGATGTTGCATTTTGTAATGTGTGAGAATTGTTTGGACTTCTGATTGCCTGTTAATCATGTAATAGTCGATATTTAATGTGTATGGCAACTGTGGGTAGATTACTATCTATCATTGATATTTTTTACAATAAAAGTGATAAAAATGTATTGTGTTTATTTTAAAAGGATTCATTTTCTCTAACTTCAATTCAACAGGTTCTTCTAGTGACAGTGAATGGTACACCTGTAGACTATCAGAGCATACACCCATTGTGTCCCATGGAGAATGGGCCTGCGAGGGTAGATGTGTATTCAAGACCGCACTACAAATGGGACCCAACAGTTGATGACTTAGGTAGTAGTGAAAATGGTTTAGGAATAAACACTTGTTCTTTCTATGTCCATTTTGTTCTGTCCCACATGCCTGATAGGAATACATTGTTATTAAGAAGTGTGGTTGGCTTGGCTATGAGCAATGAATACATGATTGTGGTGGGCAGAAAAAGGTCCTGTTGTGTGACTCAGTGGTGATCCAAACACATGCCAATTAGCACCTGCTTGAATTAATTCTGGGATCTACTGGGAATAAATGAGTACCCACCAGCAAGCATACCCCACTTACACTAAAGTGCCCTTTCTGCATTTCCTGAGAAGTCCAAGCCCCTCCCCTTTTCAGCAAGGGGAAGAACACATTGCTAATAGATTATGTAGAGAATATCAAGAATGTTCCTTTTGGGCATTTCCTGAGAACTTCCAAGCTCACTCACTTTAGGATTGGCAAGAGTGCCTTGCTGAAAGCAGAAACACCCCAGTGGCTGTTCCTTCACCATGTGACATGACAGTTCATTAGCTCAGGATGTCCTAGGAACTCCCCACCCATGTCTTTTGTAATGAATTGTCCCTCATGCCCTTGTGAAAAAGCCTCTTTCACATTTAGAGTGAGACAGTAAGATAAGTTTTCCCCATGAGTGGGAGCAGAAGGGCACCCCCACTTTCTTCAACCTGTGAAGAAATATATTTTGTGGTATTCTGGCTTAATCTTCCCCACCCAGAGTGCTCCACACTTCTCTGTAGTTCAGTCCTCTGCACAGGAGATTGCTCCACAAGTTGAGATTTTTGAGTTGCTTCCAGGAGACTGATACACAACACACTTTCTCAAATCATACCACCCCAAATACAGACTATAAGAGCATGAGTATTTCTTTCCTCAGCTAAGCCTTTAGTAGCACTTCCTTTCTCATCTGTCCCTGTGCTTTCCTGACGCCAAGCCATGTTATTTATTTTGTTTCAAGACTAATCAGGAACCCTTTGCAGAGAGACAGCAGCTAGTAACTTTCTAAAGGACCAAGCTTTTCTATTTTTGAACAATTTAGTGACTTTGGCTGAGCTGCCACCTTATTGGCCAGCCCACCACTTCCTGAGTCTTGTTAAAGAGAGGGATTCCCATTGTGCACAGATATAGATATAGATATAGATATAGATATAGATATAGATATAGATATAGATATAGATATAGATATAGATATAGATATAGATATAGATATAGATATATAGATACAGATATAGATATACACAGTACTACAAATTTACACATCCAATTTTAATTACCAAGCATCTGAATATTCTATACTATGATAGCCACTTCTACTATTATCCTTATGAGAAAAAGAGGATTTGGAGCCTCATGGTCGTACCATGAATAGATCCAAAAGTTCTCTTCAATGAGTTTCAGTTAACAGAAATCTAACATAAATAGAAATCTTCCATGAACGAGACAATCCCCAAAAGGGAGCCTTTGAATACAATTCATGTTGAGTTTTGCAACTCATGCAGTTCTTTTTGGCCCCTCAGAAAAGAAAGAGGAAGAAGAAGAGGAAGAAGAGGATGAGGAAGAAAATGTTGAGGAAGAAGTGAATCCCAAAGTTCATGCAATGGTCACAGTTTTCCATTTTATCATGAAGCAAAGTTATGTTTGTGCTCTGATTGCCATGATGGTAGGTTATATAACATCTTTGTTATAGCTCTGATAACAAATGTCCATTTTGGTAACAAGACTATTTTGTGGTCAAAGTCCTACAATTGATCATTAAAATTGTTACTCCTTTTAAATTTGTAATTTTTCACTCAGCATTAGAAACAAACATGCTTAATCTAATGAAAAATTTCCCTCATGTTAATGCTCTTATTCTTCAACCATTTGTGTATTGTCCCTTGGAATCCTTTATCTTCTGTAATGTAGAAATATTACTTTCATTAAAACTTCTGTTTGGTCCTGAGGTAATAAAGAGCAGGAGTTTAAATTTGTTGTTAAATATGTTGTAGTCCTAAACAATCCAAATAAAAGTTACCATGATTCATGCTTAGCGCTGTGCTCAATTATGTCTTTGTACAAACCAAGAAACATGGTTTAAAGCAAGCCAGCTTTATAATTCATGGTTTTAAGTTATCTTATTTTGAAATTGTTAAACCTTGATCTCTAGATAGTATGGCACAGCAAGCTGTGATTCTGTAAGAATAGGATGCTGAAGTAACAGGATGCTGGCCTTTGATCAAACGGGGCTCTTCTTATAAACATGAAACTAAATGATGCAGAAGTTCTCCTGGCCATGTGGAAGAAGGATGGTGGGGAGCTCGCGAACCTCAGGCTTCCCGATTATGTAAAACTCAGAACTCAAACTAGGCCATCTTTTTTTAACAATCGATCAATTTTAAGCTAACAAGAAATCATGGTGGTTTTAAAAAAACCCATATTAAATTCCAGTTATTAGCTATTTATGCCATTGTCTATATTAATATGAAAACACATGTACATTGCTAATCTTTGCTGGATTTTCAGATGACTGGAGTGTTTCTGCTGTTGCAATATAAAGACATAAAATAAAGGAGAAAAGTGCCTCAGTGTTAACTGTAATTCTCCTAGAAAAACTTCTCAGTTGTGAAAGTTTATGTCAGCTTTACAAACAGCAGCTTCCCAGTTCTCAATAACTAATGGGAATAGGATGCACCTCTGACTTAGAAACTTATAACAACAACAACAATAATTTATTGTTTATACCCCGCCCATCTGGCTGGGCTTCCCCAGCCACTCTGGGCAGCTTCCAGAAAAATATTAAAATACTGTAATACATCAAACATTAAAAGCTTCCCTAAGAAAACCATATGCTTTCATGCTTTCCTTTTAATCGACATAATACTTCCATTTCTTTTTCTTTTCTCTTAAGGCCTGGAGTATTACTTACCATAGCTGGTTGACATTTGTGATGCTGATATGGTCCTGCATACTTTGGATGCTGCGTGACCGAAGGAAATATGCTATGATCAGTTCACCTTTTATGGTGGTATATGGAAACTTGTTATTAACATTTCAGTACATTTGGAGTATTGATCTGAATGAGAATGAACTTCCAACGGTTTCAGGATTTCTAGAACGGAAAGCTCCTACAGAATTAGCATCAAAGGTAAATAATGTTTTAAAACAGAATCAATCTGAAGCCAATGAGATCCTCAGTTCATACAGGATTTTACATTAGAAGTAAAAGAAGTGAAATTGATTGTTGTTGTTGAAAAAATACAATGTGTGCAAGCTGTGAGCAGGATCTAAAAAGTCCTGTGTGTATATACCTAAAGCACCTCTGTATGGGTATACCTGGGGTGCATTCAGATGGGAATATTGCATTAGTTTCCTTGATTTTAATGCTGCTGTGTCTGTCCCATCTTCTAAAATTCCTTTCACATTATGGTACCCGTTGCGTTATGGAACTGTGACTTCTTGACCAATATAACGGCATGTCACACTAAATTTCATTTACACTAGTGGGAGTGGAATGACAGAACAATGGCACCATCCTTGGACAATGTCACTATAGCTCCACTCTTTCTACACATACATGCTTCTGTTCTCCCATTATTGATCTATGAAAACAGCAGGAAATAAATTTATACTAGTATACTGCCTAAGTTTCATAACTTTACTCCTACAAATTTTTGTTTAACCAGGGTTGCAAACAGATTATTTCTGCCATTAATTAACATGGGAACAAATGCTAAACTTTCACTATATTATACTAGATTTCAAGAAGTGGCTGTTATGTTGTGTGAAAGCTCAAATATAATATCACATTTAGTAGTCTCTTTTTCTGAAGCAAAGTAGGTACAAAATGTTTCATGAATCCCACTATCGCATTTCATTATTCCTTTGTCTCACTAGCCTGAGCACCTTCATTATGATGCACTAGATTCTCTCTCAAAGTGAATTCTGTACTACTTATTCCCTGCTGGCTACTCCTTAATTTATAATGAATGTGAAAATGAGCAAACACTATATTATCTTCTCTCAAAGGCAGCATTAGTGCTCTTAAAACAGATTAAATGGTCCAGAGGTTCTGTTGGATATGTTGTACACTTTCTCTCATTGATGCTATAAATTTCTCTCAAGAGATTTAACTGCTTTAATATGTTGCCAGCAACTTTGCCATAAACTTTGATTGGCTGCTTTGTAAAATGTCTTATCTAAAAGTAGTGGCTATCAGAAAAATGAAATTATGGTATCAGCAAAAAAGATAAATGTATACACCAGTAAGTGAGTGACATACCCTAGATATATTTCACTGAATAAAAGACACTCTGTGGGTTTAGACATAAATTTAATTTTGCTTTCAATAGAAAATGACAGATAAATAGACCATAATGCTCTCCGTTTTGTTTTTCAAAGTACGTGCTCTTAAATAGAAAATGAGTTGCTTTGTAGAAGAGACTGCTCTCCAGAGAGATTTTGAAAATGGAAGCACAGTGAATATTCTGTGTAGGCATTTGTATGTGTTAGAAAATGCAAAAGAGAAAAAGGAAGAACCATGAGATACAAAACCTAATCAGTCACAGAGTTAATGTGCTTATCGCTGTCTTTGGGAAGGGAGAATAAAGTGCTGTTTCACTTATTCTTTATACATGAAGGCACCACCCAAGCCTCTGAAGATGAGGTTGTACAATGCTCTATTCTATTCTATTCTATTTTTATTTTATTTTATTTTATTAATGTTTATATACTGCTTAACTACATTAATCTGTGAATGTTGTAACCACTTTAAAAGTACATTATCCTACCTGTTTTTTTAAAAAAAAAACTGTTGACAGTCAGTGAAGAATTAAGATAATGCATTCTAAAGGCAAAGTTGGGTAGGAATTTGGCATGGGTGGTATGGTTCTCACTGACTATGCAAGGCACAAAACAATCAGGGAATGACAATATTTTTAAAACACTACTTTTTCCCTAAGTAGGTGAGAGTGCTGCTGGCTCAATAATCCAGGGGATTAAGGGAAACTGACTACAAATCAATTCTCAAACATGAGGGAGAGTGCAGGCACTGGATAGATGTGTAGTCTGTGTAGTCTGTTATCAAAACCATAAGTATAACCTGCAAATCACTGAAAATAAAGATTGTGTTATCGTATGAAGTATATCAAGGATATAAAAGTATCTCAACATAACTGGAAGAAGATAAGGACCTGTTTTGCACCCATCAGCAAGCACAATCCTGCCCTCTTTGTCTCTCTGCCTCTCATAAAGAAAAGGAAACTAAATTAGAAGCAAAGTAGAGGACTGGAGAGTTATCTACATTTCTCATCTTCCACCAGAGGCAGCCATGCCCATTTGGCTGGCAAACTGAACCCAAAAGGCACAAACAGCACTGAAGAAGGAGTTGTTCACTGAAAGTCATTTGTGTCCATGGGTCATGTCTTGTCACTGGAGTAGAGATGAAATTTTTTATGGAAGAAAGCGTAATTTTGCAAAATTTTCTCTAAATTTAGTGACCATCACACAAAAAATGGTGGGGAATACTTAGAGAAAATTCTGTAAAATGAAACTAGTTCTAGAGCTTTGTGCAATGGTGGCCAGGCCACCAACATAGTTGTTGCAACATCAAAACAACAACAGAGCAAATCCTTATAAAATGACAAAGAAGCTAATGGTTCTTGCAAATTCTTTGCCCACAAATCAGGTGGAGAGTTCTTGGAGGGAATTTGTGTACATTTATATTTGTGATGGATGAAAAATGGAATGAAAGGTATATAGTTGTCTCATTTTACCATTCATCCCCAAATAAAAGCACAGTCTTAGCATCCATATGGCTCTAGAGACATTTGGGGGCCAGATTATGTTGGCAAATGTCTGGAAGATGTTCAGCAATATCATCCAGTTCTCACAAATTATTAACAGCAGGAATGGAAACCTGTGGCTCTCCATATATTCATAAACTCTAAGTGCCATCATCCCCAAGCAGCATAGAATAGCATGATGGAAGCGGTAATCAAACATCTATAGAGGCACTGTTGCGCCATCCTTGAATTACAATGTCAACCAGAGTGTGTCCATCTCGTAAGTACAATGTCGTAGGTAATTCTATTAGATAATGAATATTAAACAACATATTAGGTGTTCTAACTTTCCCCCTCTGTCCTCCTCCTCCCCATTTCTCCTTGCAGATTCTTTTTGCAATTACATTTTGGCTACTGCTCAGACAACATCTCACTGAGCGGAAAGCTTTTCAGTTAAAAGAAGCTGTTTTATCAGAGGTAAAAGTTGAAGAAGAAGAGAGTGAAGAAAAAGGTAAATACAGATTACATTAAAAAATATCTGAGTTCTTAATGCATTCTGTGCATTCTGAACGCAATCTGTGAGCCCAAAAGAGACGAACGTGATAAAGTGTGACAAAGAGGAAAGTGAGACAAAGAGGAAAGTGAAGCGGTAGTAGAAGGTGCAAAGGGCAAAGAAAGTGACTTTCATGGAAATGACATTGTGTGGGGTGTTCGGCTGATAGGAAAGTGAAACAGGGCAAATGAGGAAAAGACAGTGTGAACTAACAAGGTGGGACATACAGGCAACAACTGTTTTGTGCGGGGGTTACGTTTAGTGTTTGAAACTCCCATTGTTCTAGGCGCATTTTGTGACGGAATTTCATTAGCGCGAACAGTTTCTAAGTTCTGGGTGCAGTACTGTGCCTAAGATTTCAGATTAAAACTGCAGAGTGGAAGGAAAGGAGGAGCTTTTTCTGGCTCCCCACTTCCAGCTACTCTCTGAAGACTGGAGAAGAGACCCTGTTAAGAATGTTTGGGGGGTGGGCAAGGGAAGGACTAGACTATGTGAAAAATGAGTCTGCTCTGCCCTGTTATGTCCCTTCCCCCCACCCCTTTCCTGGCCACTTCCAGGTTGTGGTGATGCACACGTGTGTGGTCGCGCACATATTGGAGAAGCGTAAAACGGTTGTTGCCTTACTAAGTGAGGGATTTAACTGAAATTTAGCAGGGAGAATTAGGGAAATTCTGGGTCATTCTGCATGTCGTGCTTCTGTTTCTTTTCTCAAGTGTAAAATGCCATTTTGAAAAACTTTTGCCAGATAATGAAATTTTACCAAATGATATTTAAAATGATATAGAACATATTAGCTATATATGAAAATGAAAAATGAGTCTACAGGCTCGCATTTTCATTGAATGACCCAACTCATATGTAGATCAGATGATTCAAGTGAGGCAAGCTATAGAGATCAAATCCCATATACATGCATCTTATACTAAAAGTCATCAGTATCTAGAAAACAATGACTCAGTTTCAGTTGATTAGCACTGAAGCTAAGACAAGGTCGGTGAATGGTTCTGTGGCATAAAATGCAAATATAGGGAATTCAAACATCATGTGAATCAGATCCCAGTAATGCAAGCCTTCCATTCTATATCATTGTTGCAGTGCCCCCTGCAGTGCTCAGTCTGGGCGAACCAGTTGCGCTCCCCTAAACTACCCCTGGTAACTTCCCAGCTGCTACTCATCCTCTCCTTTACCATGGGATGAGAAGGAGGCTGGCAGGTAGTGGCCTAGCATTAGCTCACCTCACATGAGTAGTTTCTCTCTGCTCCCTCACCTGCTTTAGCTTTTCCTGTGCTATGTGTACTGCCCAGTGTAGTTGCACTCTGCCCACAGTAGTCTTCTTGTTTTTACCAACAATGCAAGACCAAGTAATATGAACTAAGCAAAAGTAAAGTTCATGACATTTTGTATTTACAGAAGAGGAATCCCAAAAAGATGAAGAAGAATCCCAAAAGGATGAAGTGGAGCAATTGGAGGGAGAAGAGGAAAGAGGGGAGGAGGAGGTGGAGGAGGAGGAGGAGGAGGAAGAAGATGTAATGAAGGTCCTGGGAAACCTGGTGATGGCTATGTTCATTAAATACTGGATTTATGTCTGTGGAGGAATGTTCTTTTTTGTCAGCTTTGAAGGGAAAATTGTCATGTACAAAATCATCTATATGATGCTCTTCTTGTTCTGTGTAGTCCTATATCAGGTAAGTTAAACAAAATGTAGGGTTTTTTCAGCTTGTTACTTTTTAATTAATGTATCCAGGGTATGTTTAATTACCCTTACTATATTTTTAAAACAACAATTGTTTGTCCTAAGCAATAGGGTTGGATTAGAAATAATTTAAGTCCTATAGTGTGAATTACTCCTTAGTTTGGATTTAACCATCTCTTCAGTGTTTTTGTGATTCCAAGAGTAAGGGTACAGCACAAGACAATGACAAGCACACATTTTCTAACCACCAAGAGCCTATCAGCTCTGGAGTTTGTTGGCCATTGAGGTGAAATCTGCCTCATACATTCTCCTGGCACCTGTACATTGTCCTGGGCATGGTGGCAATGAGAGACTTCTTCTTATACTCCCCCCCCCAACAGATGTGACCCTCTGTTAGCTGTCCCTCTTAATTATTTTACATCAAAGTCAGATTTTACAGAGTGATGTCACTCCCCATTCTTTCCTGCAATAGTGAGGATATGTAGCAATGTCAGCAAAACAATACAGAATTCAGTAGAAAAACATGTGAGTCCTAATCAACGGGGTTTATAAAGGTTCAGCAACATGTCCTTTGCATACAATCTGTTTAGCTCTCAGACAATGTCTTATGCCAAATCTCCCCTAATGCTTACCTCCAGTTCCTCTTTCATGAACTATGTTCTCCATGCCCCTTCTTGCCTAGACTGTGTCTACTTGACAGTGTCCTCAGCAGTTAACATAAACTGGGGGACATCACCTACTGAAGGTGATGTCTGAAGAACTAACCTATTGACAAAGTCAATGAAGTTTGTTTACCAAACTCTGTATAAAGACCTTTTGGCCTACTGTAGCTATGCACCCACTCACATATTCTAGCATAGGCTTAGCCTTCAATGGGATAGAGACAGATTTCTTAGATTACTGCTGTAGCTTTTCACTACCTCATAGTGTTGTAACTGAAAAATAGTCATGGTTCTTCAGATCTCTTTTTTCTGGATATGAAAATTTAATAAACTTGCTAGTTCCTTAAAAGATAAAAATTTAAAATTCTGTGAATATATATACACCATAATAATAATAATAAGAATAAGAATAAACACCAACCATAGCCAACAGAAGCTCTTACACTGGTGGTTAGAAAGAACAGGAAGTGGTTTGATGGGGCTTCCTGGGCAGATAATTCTGAGTGCCCCATGGAAATAATCTTCTCCAAATGCTAACCAATTTCATGTCAAGCAAAAGGGAACTCTAATCAAGAAGTTTTGCTTCTCCCCCCCCCCTTTCTACTCACCTATACAGCAATTAAAATGGTGCGTAGTGGAGTTCAGGAGGGTTACTGCATGCAGGGAGCATTAACTATGCCACTTTAAAGACCAGACAAATTGCAACTTGTTTCACAGTCTTGGCAGTTTTCCTTTAGTGCAGGAAAAGTTAATTATGACCCTTCAGAATTTGGGCTACAGCTTCCATTACCTCTGAGCCGTGGCCATGTTGACTAGGGCTGATGAGAATTGCGGTCCAACTAAACCGTGTATTCCTTATGCCTAGTTTAGTGTCATATTTATCGCTGCAGTTAACAATTGCCTTAACAGGCCTTCATATGCCAGGCAAACAAGAGGCAGACCACAGCCCTTCAAACAATATTATCGACCTCCTCAGTAAACAAGAAATCCAACCACAATCCTTTGAAATTGCCATGTCCAAATTGAATTGAATATAAGCAATTATATTTATAAAAAGCTAACAATTTGTTTTACAACATGAATTTCTGGTTTCCAGGTGCACTATGAATGGTGGCGGCGAATTTTGAAATATTTTTGGATGTCAGTGGTGGTTTACACAATGCTAGTACTTGTTTTTATCTACACATATCAGTTTAAATCATTTCCTGGGTTGTGGAAAAACATGACAGGGATGAATGAGAAACAGTGAGTATTTTCTGCTAACATAGTCTCACCTTCTATTAACAAATACATTATGGATTTGGGTGTTGCCAGTCCTGCACAGAAGTCTCACTGATATGAATGCAGGTTAAACTGGATGGTGATGGATTTTTCTTATTCATGCTATCTGTTCAACCACACATATGAGATGTCTGCAGACCAATATTTGTTTTATATTTTATTTTAATTTAAAACATTTCTTAACTGCTTAATAGAGGGACGCGGGTGGCGCTGTGGGTAAAAGCCTCAGTGCCTAGGGCTTGCCGATCGAAAGGTCAGCGGTTCGAATCCCCGCGGCGGGGTGCGCTCCCATTGTTCGGTCCCAGCGCCTGCCAACCTAGCAGTTCGAAAGCACCTCCGGGTGCAAGTAGATAAATAGGGACCGCTTACTGGCGGGAAGGTAAACGGCGTTCCGTGTGCTGCGCTGGCTTGCCAGATGCAGCTTTGTCACGCTGGCCACGTGACTCGGAAGTGTCTCTGGACAGCACTGGCCCCCGGCCTCTTAAGTGAGATGGGCGCACAACCCTAGAGTCTGTCAAGACTGGCCCGTACGGGCAGGGGTACCTTTACCTTACCTTAACTGCTTAATATTTTAAAGATCTCCTAAGCAGTGTCCACTATGTACAAATGTGAAAACAAAAATATGGCTATCATTCTAATCTTAGCCCTAAAGTGGGGAAGTCGCATGTTATGCACGTGAGTCAAAGTTGGGAAGAGCAGTGTTTCCTTTGTGAAGTTGGCTGCTTGTTTTCCTCTCAGCCATATTTATTTAATTTTTCCTTAGCTTTATCTCCCTTTTCTTTCTTTTTCTCACCATCCATTGGCTACAGTTTTGTTCATTTTTCTGCATCATAAAAACAATGCTGTTTCACTGTTACCTAATTTTGAGTGGCTCATGGATGATCATTTTAAAAGTGCTGCAGTTGTGGGGCTAAGCTTCCTGGCTGAATGTATTTTATTCATTACACTGTATTGTATTTCAAGACAAGCTTTCTTTCGACATGATGGTAACACACAAACAATAGCTTACCATGCACAATAGACTTCATATCTGCTAGCACTGGGAGGAGACAAACCATGATCCCTGGCTTAACATAGGGATAGTGATAAGCCAAGGTTAGTTATTAGCTTGTCAGTTGTGGTTTGTTTAAGCAAACCTCACATCCTGGCTGGGTGGGGCAGCTTCACTCAGACACAGTAAGCCATGGTTTTAATCTTATCATGATCTGCAAAGGTAGCCACTGTGATTCCAAATGTCATGATTAATGTTGTAAGCTGCCCAGATGACTTCTCTTGTTGTTTGAGCTATGAATAGTATTTATTTAAACTTCTCTGGCTGCTCTAGCAGATTCATATAGTTTTCTGGATAAATTAGTTACTTTTTTAAAAAAAATGTTAGAATGCATGATTGCATAATGCAGAGGTTTTCAACCTTTTTGAGTCCACGGCTCCCTTGACCAACTGCATTCTTTCTGCGGTACCCCGTGGGGCTCAGGAGCCCAGTTATGTCACCCCTTGCCTGCAGAGCCGGCAGCCCCTCACCCCTTTTTGAACACCCTCCCTTGTGTAGTGCTTCCTCAGCCTCCTCTCCCCACTCCTTGGGAGTCCTCTGGGCAGCCACTGCCACTGCTCTGAACTACCCCTCTGGCCCAAAGAGAGGTGCCTCCTCACATTGCCCCACAGGGGCCTGGGAAGAGGATGTCCCCAGTGTTAGTGGCCCAAAGGAGGCTGGCTGAAGGTGAACATGAGGCCAGCATCTTACCTTGGGTGGCAGCAACAGGCACTGCCAGAACTGCATGGTGGAAAGGCTCCCCTTCAGTGCTGGGCACTCAGCTCCCAGGCAGGCCTTGCACACAGTAAGCACAGGAAAGGCCAGCGTGGTACCTGCCTGCCTGCCCAGCCTCCCACTTGTCCGTTCCGAACAGCAAGGGCTGGTGGGCTGGCTGGCTGGGCCTCTCATGCACTTGCCTGCTTACTCCAAGGCCACCTCAGCTCCTGGCACCCAGCACCTCCTGGCCAGCCCCAGAGGCATAATTCACCTGCAGAGCTCATAGCTAGGGCTGCTGCAACAAACAGCTGTGCAAGCCTCTAAAGGGGAGGCAAAGATGCGAGAGGGCATCAGAGGAGGGAGGGAAGGAAAGAGGGACAGAGGCCAGTGTTGCCTGCAGCACCCTGACCATCATTCAAGGCACCCCAGGGTGCCACGGCACACTGGTTGAAAACCACTGGCATAATGCACTTTAAGAACCAGAAAGACTACTTATAAAAGTTCTTTTTGCAAGCCTCTTGACGCTATAATAGATATGAATGAACGAATGAATTATTCTGGCCATAGACCAGTACAGTGGATATGTATATTATTAGTTTTCTGTTGTATGTTGAACTAGTATGATTCCCAAAACCAAATAGTCTTTATAGCTGCTCTGTTTTACAACCAGCTAAGAATGTGCTTTCTGCCAAATATTAAACATTGTCAAATTCATCCTGACCATTAACTTAGCTGTATCTTGTACTGCTTTATATTTCAGACTAGAAGATCTTGGCTTAAAGCAGTTTTCTGTAGCAGAGTTGTTTACCCGCATCTTTATTCCAACCTCCTTTTTGTTAGTGTGCATCTTACACCTACATTATTTCCATGACCGTTTCCTTGAACTCACGGATTTGAAAGCCATAATCAGCAAACAGGATAGTGCCATTTACAGGTAAAGCAAGCAGAGAAATGTTATTTCTTTCAGTGTCACCAGGTTCTAAGCTTCTACTTCCCCAACCACCATATGGTTATATAGCTCTGATGTCTCAGCATGAACCTTATGTTGAAAGCTAAGCTGGCTTGCAGTCACCAAGAAATCGGGTAATAGACTGCTTAGAAATCTTGTGTTGTATAGACTTCTGTTGGCACAACTCACATACTTTCTTCTAGATCCTTTCTGTTTGGTTATGCTACTTAGATAATGTTTTATCGTTTGGTATTGAGTGGGGAGACATCAAACAGGATTGTTAAAGAGGTTGGCCCTTTTAATCCAAGTAGCTGGAAGTCTAGTGGTACAATGGGAACCTATATGCTGACAAGTGTTTGTTACTGAATGTTTTGTAATAATCCTTCAATAATCTTACTATTTCATTGGGACTGTTGGCAATATGTTCTTCCTCTGGTAAGACAGCTATGTTCCTTCATTCCTGTTTAACACTATTCTTTTCTCTCTCTTTCTCTAACTAATTTTCCTGCTGCCATCCCATGCATTCTTGTGCTTTCATCTCTCTCACCAAAGCCATGCCAAAGTCAATGGTCGTGTTTATCTAATAATAAATAGGTGGGTATTCCAATCTTTCCTTTCCTAACAAAATGTTTCTTTTACTTGCTTGCTTACATTTTCACTCAGAAGTGAGGGCGGGGGCAGTGCGGAGAGGAATATCAGGCTATATATTAACCTCAAATAAAACAATCGTAGTGCTCAATTTTTCCAATGAACAAAGAGCTTATTGGTCAGCACAGTGGAGTTCTAACTCTGAGAGTTCTCCCATTTTTAAAAGCTGTGAGTACAATGATTCACTTTAAATGTTATCCAAGTTGAAAAAAAGTTCAATCAATTTTATTTGCATCTAGACATGTAAAACAGAATTCTCTGAGTAAACTAGTTCAACAACACACATAAGTGTCTGTGCACACTTTTGCTCATCTCAGTTTGCACCAGACTTCAGTGAGCCCTTAAAACAGTGCTGTTGATGGGCTCCTGGCCAATCTAAACCTGGCTCCCCATGTTTCTATCCCTGCATCCCCCAGCCCCAGCATTGTTGCAGCAGGTGCTACTGCCACCCACCATTTACCTCCACTTGTCCACACACAAGAGAGGTGGACAAGTAGATTTGAAAACTATAGTAAATGATAAAGGTAAAGGTAAAGGTACCCCTGCCCGTACGGGCCAGTCTTGACAGACTCTAGGGTTGTGCGCCCATCTCACTCAAGAGGCCGGGGGCCAGCGCTGTCCGGAGACACTTCCAGGTCACGTGGCCAGCGTGACATCGCTGCTCTGGCAAGCCAGAGCCGCACACGGAAACACCGTTTACCTTCCCGCTTGTAAGCGGTCCCTATTTATCTACTTGCACCTGGGGGTGCTTTCGAACTGCTAGGTTGGCAGGCGCTGCGACCGAACGACGGGAGCGCACCCCGCCGCGGGGATTCGAACCGCCGACCTTTCAATCGGCAAGCCCTAGGCGCTGAGGCTTTTACCCACAGCGCCACCCGCGTCCCATATAAATAAATAGTAAATGATAGCAAGACTTTAAATGAGACACTCCTCTTTTATCAAAGACTGCAATTTCCAGAGTAGTTTAACAATCCTTCTTCCCAGACAGCTCTGGAAATTGTAGCTCTAGGAGAAGAATAGAGGCAGCCTAATAACTCTCAGCACCCTAAACAAACTTAGAATTCTTAGAATTCTTTGGGGGAATCCATAACTATTAAAAGTAATAGCATAGTGCTTGTCCTAATACAATGTGAAGAAGCAATGAGAAGTATCAGGTTTGGTATGGGCATCTAGGAATTTGTTTAATGCTGAATGGTTCCTGCTTTGGGTAATTTGGGAAATGGACCTTGAGGTGTTGTATGACTGCCCATGTCTATTGGCCAATGATCCAGCAGGTGCATTATGCACTAGCTGTAATCTCCAGTCATCCCCCTCTAGCTAGCGTTTGGAAGCAACAGTAGGCAAGGTTCTAGAAAACAGATAGTTGGTTACACTCCTGCATGTGTCTTGTCCACACCTCAAAGCCCCAATGATAATAATGGATCCCAAAAAATATGACATGATGGTGTGCTAGACACCTCATCAGACAACTGAGGTGTAAAGATTGGAGCAAAAGCGAGTGACTTTATCTTCGAAGTGCCTTGTAAATTTGTCACAGCAGGCGTGTGTGGGTATGAGAATTAGGAAGTGGTGTTCCTTTGTATACAATGGCATCTCAGGAACCTGAAAAAAACCTGCTGGTTATGGACGCAAGTCTCTTCTAAATAAAAGTGACATTGATTCTCATGTTGGCATGTATATCAGTATAACAATAGAGCAAAATATGGTGGGCTGATGCTCATATTTGAATAAAATACTTTTAATATCCATGTCATAATCAGACATGAATTGAAAAACTTGAAAATAGTTGAACATATGTTGACAGCTACTTTAGGACAGCATTTTTATTGCTAATGGTTTTGGCTCATATATAGAACAGATGGAGGTTTTTTCCCTTCTATAATTTGCATAGTAATTGTACAAATTTGCTGAAACTTCTTTGTCTGCCAATTACCTTGCTTAGTTATATGCCTCCTTCCCATTGCAATACCTCTAACCCATGGCCCCCTCCCACTGCCCTGAATGTTAGGGACCCTCCAAAGTGGAATTCAATGTGACTGAAAAGACTGTTGTTGAAAAGGAAAATTAGCAAACCCCCTCCCCTTTAGAGGAGAAGCATTTGGGGGGCATTTTTTACTCTTTGGATATCAGCCTGTATGCTTAATATCTCTCATCATGATAATTGTCAGAGATAGAAGAAAGAAAAGCTTGTACTTCTAAGGGAAAAACATATAATTATGAATTATTAATACTTCAGAACTCTGTTACAACTCACATATATAAAATTACAAATGCAAGCATAGAAAACTATTCAAAGAGTTCTTTAAACATCCGCTTTCTTAAACCATCTTTACTCCATGAAATATTTTATGTGTTGCATTCAAGAGAAAATGATGTTATATCTTGGCTACAAGAGTGCATCAAAGCAACACCATTATGATAAGCTTACCCTAGCAATACTGAAGAATTGTGGAAGGCAGGAAGGGGACAGTTATCATGAAATATCAAGTGTAAAATCTCTTGTGAACTGAACCTGACTTCCTCTGAATTTGTACTTGGTACCAGAATTTTCATATGCCAGTTTCTCCTCTCCCCCATTCCTACACTTTCACATGTTCACTAAGTTGCTGAAGAAAAAATGATGGTCAGGGTTTAGGCTGTCTGTTAGTTGTTCCTGCAGATGTCAGATCTTGGAAGTGTATATTCACACACACATATATAAACACACACAAACTGAACCAAAGGCAGCATCTTCTAAGTAGTTCCTCACTCTGCACGGTTAGTACTTCTAAGCATTGCTTGAGTCTGCTTTGCTGACTCTGGGAAATGTAATACTTTATAAGCCTCCTGGCTTATTTTCTGTGATTAAGAAACTGCAGTTGACAGACTTCCTGTCGACAGTGGAGGGGTCAAGGATTTCCAGAATCATTTATTGTAGGAGGGAAGATTCCTTGTTTTGGTTTGGTTTTTGGAAACACAGCTGCTGTCTCTTCTCTACCACCCCACCCCACAACTTTTGACTTTAGGAAAAGGGGTAGGAGGGAAACTAGTAAATGAGTGACAGTGAAAGAGATCTCCAGGTTGGGTTTTCCAAACTTTGGGGGGATTTGGAGGAGGAAATCCAGAATTTTATTGAGAATTCTTGAGAAAGGTTTGGAAAGACCTGGTTCATTTTGAATTGAGATAGGTGGACTTCACCTGATGCAGTGCTGAAAATTTCCAGGTGTTGTTTTTTACAACTGTCCACCATCAATTAATGAGAAAATAAATTGCATTTAAAAATTATGTAGCTGGGGCAAGAGAGGAGAGAGGTTTGGTGAAATGCTCACGGGTTGGGTCTGGGTTTTTGCTTACCTTAATTTTGAGATGGCCAATGGATTATGTGAGTGTCCTTTCTTTATACAATGCATCTCCCTGGCAGGTTGCAGCTTTTCCAAGTGCCTGTGTTTCCTTCAAAAACACCATGATGTCCTCAACTGGGCTTTCCTGTAAGTGTGGGAAGCTGAGTGGGCTGTTGACAGTGCTCCTAACAGTTGTTTATTGTTGATTTTTAAATGGCATGTGTGTTTGCTTGGTGTAGTTTTTTGTTTTTGTTTTAATGGTCAGAACGACATCTCTTAAAAACAAAGGCAGTGAGCGCACCAATCCAGGGGCACTTGGTAGCCAACCTTCCCGGCTTCCCCCACTTTAATTAAAGCTCAGGGGAAGGCGTTGTAAGGTAACTCCTCCCATGGTGCTTTTTCAGATCAGGAAACGCAGGCAGCCAGGGATGCTCCAGAGCACTGGAGAAGGGTTTAATGGAAAGGAAATTACACACACCACTCTCGGATACCTCACAAGGATAAAGTAAGCTCAATCCCACAGCCAACAAAATTATAAACACATTTTAAAGGACTCTGAGAATGAGACAGGATGAGAAAGGTTTTGAGAAGGTGGAGGATAGTCTAGTCTCTCCTAACTAGCTTCAACAGAAAATAGTGCATTCCACACGTTAGACAGTAAGCAAGCTACATAAAACAGTCCCTTAAATTATTTGTATTTCACTAAATTTACTTAGGTCTGCCTCGTTGTTGGATACTGTTAATGTGACGGAGGTTTTGCCTTGGAACCTAGCACTCTGTTGTTTCTCAGTCATTTCATACAAAGCAAACTGCCGGTGGTCGTGGTAGATGGGACATTTGAGGTCTTTAGTGGCAAGGATGTTGCTTCATCAGTGTGCTGCAAGCTCTGAAGTTCCTAGCTCAGGAGATTTGGTGCGTCTCTGATTCTGTTGCTCCTTGGCTGCTGGGCTCTAGCTCAGTGTTGCGGCCCAGATCTGGTGATTCTGTGAGTGGTCCTACTGACTCAGCAGACCCCTTATCCTCCTGGGTCAGTGTCCAAGCCATTGTTGGTAGTCTGGACAGCAGTGCTCTCGATAAATCCAGGTCACTAGCACTTGTATTTTACATCTTGCTAGATCAGTGCAACAGCTTTTGCTCAGTAATTACAACCCTTTCTGGTGTGTGTGTGTGTGTGTGTGTGTGTGTGCGCGCGCGTTCGTGTTCCTCTGAAATTAAGATATTTACATAATATTTACTTAAGTAGGCAGTGTGGTTAGCATGCTGTTCTCTAGGATCCTGAGCACATGTGACAGTAAGTGGCACAGAAATCAGTCAGTTGCTTTTGTGTAACATCAAAGTGTGACCTTTAGAATATTGATAGTGCGAACTTTTGGAATTAGAAGAATTGGGAAAAGAAATCACCAAGCCATTATGAGCTACTCATGACATTCTGGCCCAGCTCATAATAGGCTTTCTACGGCACCCCATTCTCTGCCTTCAGACAGTCTTTTCATTACTGGCCCTACCATTCTTACAGAGAAGGGAGGTCCAGTTGGAGGAAAGGCAGGCAGCAGCAACAAATGGGTCAACATTAAGCACTGAAGACTCGTGTACAGTTTTGCCTATGGGAAACCTGAGCAATGGTGTTTTTAGTACCTTTCTGGCCCATCCTTTGAGCTAGGAACCCTTAGGAATCCTTCCCAAGGTCTCTGGGGCACACTGAATAATATTTAGCAGGTATTTTTTATCTCTCTTGAAAATAGTTGTCATAGAAAATTACTTCTATGAGAATGATTACTAAAATTCTGAATACATTGTATGATCTTATGTACCTTGACAAGCTGAATAAAGTTCATAAATAGAGATAAATTTAATGTCTTGTTTCAAGTCTTACACTAGTTCATTATTTGAAAGGCATCTTGTGTTCATTTATAGCTATGTTGCAAATTTAAAGTATACTATTCATGTTTTACTATTAGCATTTAAATACAATGGTTAAATGATTAGGTATTTTTGAAATAAGTAAAAAAAATTCAACAACATGCTAATTTTGCAAAAATGAAAGACAACTTTGGCTTCCTAAATAAAGCTCAACAACTCTGACAATGGGTAGATCACTGCCAGTTTTTTAGTACTGTGAGTAGATCACAGACTCTTGGAAGTTGGATGCCCCAATATATATCATATCTAAGGATTTGTTTGATCCTGGCTGCCTTAGCCCATTTACTTATTTATGGCATTGAGTTGTCCTGAGTCTTTCATAATGTATGTAGGCAGCAGAGTAAAATATCAACGGATATCTTTAACTCTAAAGGACTCTATAGTTGAGCTGAAAGGACACCCAAGCTTTCTTTTAGAAAGAGAAACTAATAGTACAACATCACCTTCCTGACTGAAATATCTTCAAACTGAGGTTTGGATCAGGGACCGATTGGCTGTCATCTGTATGGCAAGTTTAGTATAATTACTAACATAAAAATAAAATGTTTTCCTTACCTTTATGTAACGCTGAAACTAGACAGCCAATCCCATTTTCTTAGGGAAGAAGGTAAATTTGATCATAAGTAGTGTTTACCAGAATGCACCTCCAAAATACTAGTAACATTTCCATTTTCTACATCAGTAGAAACACCTTCAATTGGTGTTTCCTGTTTTCAACTCTTTATATTGATTTTTAACCATAGAATTCTTGAAAGTGTAGCTGAGACGATGTGAAGAGCTGGTTCAATATTATATGCTACCTGAATTTTGAACTGAATAAACAGAATTGCTTGCTTGCAAGTGGAAAATTTTGCCATTTGAATCTTTTGTTTTTTACATCAGCTTTTTTTTTTAACAAATATGTAAATATATTCAGAGTCGGACTAGTGTAACTTATTTGAAAGAATTTGCTTGCATAATGTAAGAATGGTGAATGAAAAGTTTCTTTGAAAATGTAGTAAGCACTTTCCATCTTGTTAGAAGCACTCTTTTAATGCCAGGATGGCATGCTCCTGGCATCTGAAGGCTGACACAGATGGATTAAGAGAATGCTAGTGAGTTATATGGCATGATGTCTTTATCTCTGACCTTCTTCTGTAACTCCTCTGTTCTCATTTCCTTTTTTTCTTTCTGTTTCAATTACTTTGAGCAGCATCAAGAAAAAATTACCAATCCGCCAAAATGAGTAAGTCCCCATGTGAAGTCATGAAATGCTTGCTGTTAAAACATGTCATTTCATGCTTCTACATCTTAAACTTTGACCATTTTTTCCTCTGCGGGGGAAATGTCAAGTTTAGGTGGCAATATCACTAATTACTAAAGCAAATAATTAGCGTCAAAGTGACAGATAATTGCTTCTATGGTATGATACCATGTGGAGTTTCCTAAACAGTGTTTGACCCATTTATTCATGTGCTCCTTGTTTGTTTTGCTGTATGAAATCAGAAGATTGTTTCTTGTATTGCAACTGCTTGGTTTGTTGACATGCCTCCTTTATCTACCAATAGGCTGGTTCATCAAGATGGAAGCCTGCCTGATATCACAATGATGAATTTAAATGCCAGTTTTGGAAAGGAACAGGAGAACATTTTACGAGAGCAGGAAAATGTGTTACAAGAGCAGGGGAAAAATGAGCAGGAAATCGTTTTACAAGAGCAAGAAAACATTTTACAAGGGCCTGAAAAAATGTACCAAGAGCAGGAAAACATGTTCCAAGAACCGGAACAACGCATAATGGAAAGGAGGGAGAAAAGAGATATGGAAGAAGGGCATGAAAAAGAAGAGGAGGAAGTGGATGAGGAGGAAGAAGAAGATGATGATGATGAATCGGAGACAGAAGATATATCAGGTAGTCTGTGGAGAGAATCTCAACTTGGTCTATTTTGTTTTACTTTTGATTGAAGGTGATTCACCTGGGATACATGTAATTCATTTCCTCTATTTCTTATTTAAGTGTTCTGATGCTCACAGACTATACAAATGGGGAGAGGGGGAAATAAGCAGACTTGGGCTCGCCCTGACGTTTGCAGGTGCTCAAGAAATCTTTTTAAAAAACACCTTGAGAGGGAGACAAATCAACATTAGAGACCCGTAAGGACTCAAAGGTTATCCCAACATGATTAAGTTGTGTTGAAACTTGGCTCAATATACTTTGGTTCCTAGTGCCTTTTTCATTGCAGGAGTGAATGTCAACTCTTCAAACCTACTTCTTGTCTTATGCTCTGGAATTCTGTTTCTGAGGAATGTCAATTGCGTTCTGTCATAAAATTAGGAATAAACACATTTGGCAGGAAAAATTGACACTTTGGGGATCCATGAATGACTTCAAATGAATCTCAATCACATTTTCCCTTAATTAAGAATTATAGCTGGTTTTAATATTGTTTTATTCTGAGGAAGAAAAGTTATATTCAGAGGAAAAAATTGCCTCCCCCTTTATATTTCCAACAGATGATAAAAGTAGCCCTGTTCACAAAGCCAAAAATAAGTTTCATCATTATGTTTGACTTGTCTTTGCAGATTTAAGAAACAAATGGCATTTGGTAATTGATCGCCTCACCGTACTTTTCCTGAAATTTCTTGAATGTTTTCATAAACTGCAAGTTTTTGTATGGTGGCTTTTGGAACTGCACATTATCAAAATTGTCTCATCATATATTATCTGGGTCACAGTCAAAGAGGCAAGTAAATAATGGATGTGTCATCAGTTTCTCTTTCAGTAGCAACTGAATTCAAAAACAAGGATGTTTTTGAATTTCTGAAATGTTGGTTTGGTTGGTTTATTAGATGTATATTCCTCCTGTCCACTAGATGATGTAAAACACTAGGCTTGTCCCTAAAAGGTGCACATGAAATATAATTCAAACTTCAAAATGTAAACTTCAAAACTATATTTGATATTTTGAAGTTTTGCATGCAAATTGAAATTCAGTTTGTTCCAGCTCTATCCGATTCAGTAAACCAAGCTACCCAAATTGCTTAACTACTTTAATATACTATTGCAAAAATCCACCCTTTCCCCTAATCATCTTAGCCCAAACTTGGTCTTGTGCTCTTGCCATGGCCACCCTTTGACTACTGCACCTTTTCCCATGCTTTCCTTTCTTGCATCTTAGCAACGCTGAACTTTTCCCCCAAAATGCCGCTGATCACATAGAACATTCCCTTCAACATCCAGCACAAGTAGCTTGTCCTTACTTCGGAAATCTCTCCGCACCCTTTCTCATCTTTATCTTTATGCTACTGTTTCACATTAAACCCCAGCCTATAATTCTTGATTCTTCCAAGACTACCACCCTTAGCCGATCAACTCTCCTGCTATCTTAAACGTTTCAGTGCTCTCTCTTTTGCTGCTTCCTTATGCTTTGAATTCCTTTTCAGAATGTTTTAGCACAAGGTAGCATAATAAAACTTCTCAAACTGTTGTCAAGTAATTAATATGTTTTCTCATTTTGTGCTTACAGGTTTCCCTCCTTAACTATGTGTTTGTGATTGCCTGGGCTTTTGCTTTGCCATATTCTCAGTTCCGCCCACTGGCATCCAGTGTCTGCACTGTTTGGACCTGTGTGATTATCATCTGCAAAATGTTGTATCAGCTTGGAACTATTAACCCTGAAATGTTTTCTGTCAACTGTACAATGGCAAGTAGTAGCTATCTAATATTTAAAAAGTAAAATAGAGTTGTTTAAAATAAATAATTTAGCAATTTGTGGATATTGTAGATCAACAAGAATGGAGACAGGCCCTTTCTCGTGTGAGAAGTTAGTCAAGTTATTCCCCCCAAATCAGGAAATATCTCAGTGAATTTCTGAATCAATCACACATCCTGCCAAATATTCACTTTGTTCGCTGTATGTATATTTGATGACACTGGTGCTTCCTGTAGCATGGAGAGGCCCCAGTTGAACCTCTCCTAGCACTGATGGAGCTACTTCATTGTCTGCTTCTTTTCAGTCTCAGCTGTTAGTGGCAGATGCCTTAATGTTGCTTTATAAAGTCGATGATGAAACCTTTTTCAGGTGACTGGGTTCTTCAGCTCTGTTCAGTGGCAAACTTACATTTTGGGGGCCCTTCACAACCAGCAAAGAGGTCTGGATAACCACCGTTACCTTCCTCAGTGGAGTCATTCCATGACATATCACTACATTTTTATTTTTTTAAAATTAACTACTACATCTCAGATTTTGAATAAAATTGCTGCACTGGATTATCACTGGTTTGAATAAAAATTTCCTATGTCTTATAGTTTTCAAGTTATTGAGGGGGAGATGAAAATTATGGGAATGTTATATACATGCATGATGCATTGTAGAATGATTTGTGTCATGTGACTCAGGTTGGGTCTACTAGACCCAAACTGTTTCAGCAATGTGGACTAAAGTTGCTTCTGGGGCCCCTCTGGGGTTAGGGGACCTGAAGCTAAAGCTTCCTGGTAGTTTCATAGTAGATCTGTCCCTGGCTCTGTTCAATCAAAGCATCCTCCTTGAAGAAGTCAAACTAAAATGTATCTCTCTTTTTTCATTTTAGCCTAATACAACTAAGCCTCTAGAAGACATAAATGAATCACTACTTTACAGAAAGCCCATTGATCCAACTGAGTGGGTTGGACTGAGAAAGTCTTATCCACTTCTTGTATATTTGAGGGTAATTATTATTACTTGTTCTCTGTTGAATTTATTTTCAGTCTCAATAAATTATTTTCAGACAGTACAGTCACTGAGTTGTCAATGTTTTTAGGGAGCATATTGCAAGTTGCAGTATGCTTGCTTTCAAAAGAATATTGGCTGATTCTTTGTAGCTCATATGGTTTCCTTCTCTTGCAGAATAACCTGCTGATGTTGGCAATTCTGGCCTTTGAAGTAACCATTTACCGGCATCAGGAATACTACAGATGTCGAAACAATCTCACAGCTCCTGAGACGAAAACAATTTTTCATGATGTTACCAGATTACATTTAGATGATGGAGTACTTAGCTGTCTTAAGTACTTTGTCAACTACTTCTTCTATAAGTTTGGTTTAGAGGTAAATTTAGTGCCAGCATGTTTAAAACAAGACTTCCTATGGTGACTCCAACCTGATATTATTTATTACTTATTTATCTATTTTAGGGAATTATATATTTAAGGATTACTTGTTTCTGTATTTGGAGGATTAATGCCCTACTCTACAAAATAATTATCTTTGTATTTTAAAGGTCTATACAATTAAAGGTCTATACAATTAAAGGCCTATACAATTCTACAACCCCCATCATCCTTGACCACTGGTCCTAGTAGCTGGGAATGATGGTAGCTGTAGTTCAACAACATCTGAGGACCCAAGGCTGAGAAAGGCTGATACAGAGTGTAGACTCCAAACATTTATCAGTGAAACTATTACTTCTTTTTGCAAAAAGAGGAACTTTTATCCAATTATATATTAGAATCATAGAATCATAGAGTTAGAAGGGACCCTGAGGATCATCTACTCCAACTCCCTTCAGTGCAAGAATATGCAGCTGTCTGTTACGGGGATCAAAACTGTGACTGTGGCGTCATCAGCACCACACTCTAACCAACTGAGCTATCATAGTAATCCAGAGATGGCCAACGTGGTGCCCTCTGATGTTGTTGGATTGCATCTCCCATTAGTTCTAACCAGCCTGGCCAATGGTCAGGCATGATGAGTTAGAGTCCAGCAACATCTGAACGGCACCACATTGGCTACTCCGAAGTACTCACTATTGGTAAGCTAAGTATGAAATATTGATTGAGAGAGAACCTGTTATATGCCAGTAAGCAAAGTGTTACATTGATTTTCAACCATGGAGGACGTTGCAGACAGCTGGGTTGGCGCCTCTTACACAAACCTTGAGGCAGAGCCTAGAACTTTCAACTGGAAGTGCAGCTTTCCCCTGACTCACAGAGTTGAGGCTTGTTTTTTCATCCAGATTTATATGCCTACTGGACTGGTCTGGGAGTCAGGGAGCAGCTCCTCCTGCTGTTGAATGTTCATGGGGCTCTGACTGTTTCTGTAGGTGTCAACCAAATAGTCTGCCCTGCCCTCCAGGATCCCTAGTGAACAGAAGCTCACAAAGTAAGAGACTTCAATTTTCTAAGAGTGAAGCAATATATCTGTCAGTCATGGGCTATCCAAGAGGGTGTAAATTCTGATTTTCTTTTCCTTGTCACAGAGCTGTTTCCTCTTGTCAGTAAATGTAATTGGTCAACGAATGGATTTCTATGCTATGGTTCATGCCTTTGCGTTAATTGCTGTGTTATATCGACGCAGAAGAAAAGCCATTGCAGAGATCTGGCCAAAGTACTGCTGTTTTCTATCATGCATCATTACATTCCAGTACTTTATTTGTATTGGCATCCCACCTTCTCCTTGTATAGGTAAGGGGACTTCTTGCTTTCCGCTGATTGCGATTATCTTTTATTTTCACAGTAACAACTGAAAAATAGCCATGGCTCAGATTAGAGATGCAATGAGTGATATGAATTACTTCCTGTAATTGTTCTTCCTTCTTCCTTCATAGATTATCCATGGAGACATCCTAATGCCAACTTCAACTCTAATATCATCAAATGGCTATACTTTCCAGATTTTATTAAGGAACCCAATCCAGTCTTTCTTGTCTGTAAGTCTTCTAATAGTAGCTTGTCCTCTTGTCTCATTTCTTGTAGCACATGTTGAAATTAATGTTCTGAAGCGCATTGGTGCATACAAATGGATAACAGTATCTTATTGCTAAATTTGGTCATTCTGTCTCTCAGATTGGCTTTAAATCTGAGCCAGTTTTGAGTCTTTGAGAAGCACACCTATTCATTTCCAGATCAGTCCACGGCTTATGGTATTCACCCACCTCTAATATTCAGGCACTGCATATTTACTGGCCGCTCAAGTATAGCCTGGTCTCCCATGACCACTCACCACCTCCTAAAACCCTTAGATAGGAGAAACCCTTTCCTGGGAACCCTGCTAAAGAGGATCAGTTGAGTTAACAACACCTGTGTGGAACCTGAATTCAGTAGTCAAAGCTGGAGAGCATGCACCCCACATAGGTCTACATGGCTCGTATTTTCATGGTTTTCCTACCTGTGTGTGTGTGTGTTTATGTGCATGTGTGTGCTGCTGCCCTATTTAATTAGTTGTTTGTAGTCCTTATCTTTCTTATCATAGTTTTAAGGTTTTTTTTAATTAATAAGGGTATGTCTAACCAAAGTTATTGGCTTGCATTTTAATTTGAGTGTCTAATTCCTGCCAGATGATTTCATGTTGCTGCTATGTGCATCCTTACAAAGGCAAACATTTGAAGATGAGAACAAGGCTGCTGTACGTATCATGGCTGGAGACAATGTGGAGATTTGCATGAACCTTGAAGCAGCATCATTTAGCCAACACAACCCTGTCCCTGATTTCATCCATTGTCGGTAAGAACTGGATCTTGAATATTTCTATAAATCATACATCTGTCTAAAGATCTGGTTCATTTGTCCTCTTCCCAGACATTCAGACAAAAGGTGCTCTTTTCTTTTTATGGCTACTGAATTATGCTGTTCAAAATTGCAGAGCAACACTGATGGAATCAGACACGTAATATGTTTTCTCATATCATTATTGCCCAAGATAAAAAGTTGGTGTACATTGCAACAGCCATGTAGATCAGCATGAGCAGTGGAAAATTTGCACTGTACATTAGCTGGTGCTGAAGCAATCAAGAAATAGAAGCAGGTCACACAGTGTTGCATTATACCTTGAAGGAGAAATCAATATATTAAGTTTATAGGTCGTTGGAGAGAAGAACACACAAACACATTGCATATGAATGACAAGCCTATTGTATGGGATTGGTTGCATTTTGATTTTGTTGCTTTCTAAACAAAACTAGATAGTGTATAGTACACATGATATTCTCATAGAAGAAGAAACCAGAGGAAATGACAAGAGCCAGAGTTCCTGCATTAGTGTCACTGAATCATCAATTTATTGATAAATTATACTGTGCCATTTGGGAACTCGTATAAGGTATATGTCTGTTCTTTTGCCACTTGGCTCCAAAATAAAAGCTGTGCAGAAACACATTGATTATAATGATGCTCATGGAAAGACTTACCATTTTTTACTAATAAGCTTTAATGAGGTATGATAAAAGGAAAAGAGTTGTGTTATCCATGGAAAGTTTTAAAAGGGCTGTAGCTCAGTAGTTGAGTATTTCCTTGTATGCAGAAGGTCTCAGATTCTGTTCCCAAGCATCTCTAAGTAGGGCTGGGAATACCGTCCAATTGCAACCCTAGAGAGCTTCAGCCTGTCAATGTAGACAATACTGAGTTACGTGAAGCAATTCATCTGACTCAGTATAAGGCAGATTCCTGTGTTTCCGTAAAGAAGACAGTGACTTGAGTACTTTTAACTGCTTTGAGGTTTTATTGCAGTCAAGCAGTATATAGATCTTGTGAAATAAATACTTAGTTTTCCTTCCACAAATAGGAGGGCTCCTTTTGCTTGGAGAAAGGACTCTGATCTAGGGGAGGCTTCAGCTGGTGAAAGTGAGGCAGGCAATTTTCAATTATTTCCCTTCCTTCTGCAGCCTAGCACCACCTCCCATGCTGTTCCTGATTTTTAGGGAGGATAGGGGCTGCAGTGGCAAAAAAATCAACTCTCCCCGCCCCCCCCCCACTTTCCTCCAGTCAGTGGTGTAGCGTGGGGGTGCAGGGGGGGCCGGCCGCACCGGGTGCAACATCTGGGGGGGGGGCGCTCGCACTCGCAGCTCTCTGCCCCTACCTAAAATCCATGGGTTAGGGGGTGCAAATTACTTGCCTTGCCCCGGGTGCTGACAACCCACGCTACGCCACTGCCTCCAGTGGGAGCATCCTGTGAGCAGACTTTGGGCAATGGGCAGTTAGGAGCCAAGCCAATCAAAATTTGCCACCATAGTATGATGCCGAATTTCTTTACCCACACAGGTAGTCATTTCAGCAAAATGAAAGGCATGCCAAACAGTTGACAAGAGCAAGTAGCTCGTTTGTTCTCTCTCTCTCTCTCTCTCTCTCTCTCTCTCTCTCACACACACACACACACACACACACACACTCAGATGCACACAAACCCTATGAATGGAACAAATAGATGCTTAACATTTTCCACTCCTGTATTCTCTTGTTGCAGATCTTACCTAGATATGGGTAAAGTGATAACATTCAGTTACCTCTTCTGGTTTGTCCTAACCATCATCTTCATAACAGGAACCACTCGGATCAGTATATTTTGCATGGGCTACTTGGTAGCTTGTTTCTATTTCCTGCTCTTTGGAGGAGATTTGCTACTCAAGCCTATCAGAAGCATTCTTCGCTATTGGGATTGGCTGATAGCATATAATGTCTTTGTGATTACAATGAAAAACATATTGTCGGTAAGTGTCTCATTATTAAGTCCAAAGCCTATTAATATTTACCTCTGGATTGGAGGCACTGGTTTTTTCTTTAGCCCTTTGTGGTTACAACTTGAGAAATGTAAAAAAATAATAATCAAAGAAATGTATTCAGTATTTAGATATATATTTTTAATACTGCTATAAACACTGTTCTTATTTGCCACAGCCAGAACAGAAGAGCTCTTATTAGGGGCTGTTGATGCACTGCAGCATTTTGTTGCAAGGATCCCACTTGCTCCCAGATACTTGCCATACAAGATAATAGAGGTCAGCTATGCATTGTATGTGCCTTCGATGGGCACTATTTCATGCAAAAGAGAGAAGGGAAAGCTTGTAGAATGGACCATGGTGTGAGGTTTGCTTAATTTTTTAAAAAATCTTAGTTTTATCTTACTTTTATATCAGAGAAAAAATAAGTGGAAAACTATTGCAGTGGAAAGCCCTAGTAAAACAGTTATAGGTAAAGGTAAATGTACCCCTGACCGTTAGGTCCAGTGGTGGCCGACTCGGGTTACAGCGCTCATCTCGCTCTATAGGCCGAGGGAGCCAGCGTTTGTCCACAGACAGCTACCGGGTCATGTGGCCACTAAGAGCATGTGGCAAACCAGAGCAGTGCATGGAAACGCTGTTTACCTTCCTGCCGGATCGGTACCTATTTATCTACTTGCACTTGACGTGCTTTCGAACTGCTAGGTGGGCAGGAGCTGCTTTTCAAGGGAGACCATCCTTGGGGAGATGTCATTCAATCTCCTTTTCGGTGGGGTGGGGTGGGGTGGGGTGGGGTGGCAGGCACTTTCTTTAGCTTTACGTTGAGAAATCGAGCAGTGGGCTAGACTAATGGACTTTCACTTTAATTGTAACATTGTTTTTGTTTTGTCCTCCTGAGATTTAATATATCCATCTATGTATTGCAGATAGGCGCATGTGGCTACATCGAGTCATTAATTCAGAACAGTTGTTGGGTGATTCAGACATTTAGCCTGGCCTGTACAGTTAAGGGTTACAAAATTCGTAAGTATAGACATCTAAATTCCTTTGCAATACTCTTAAAAACTTACTGAAACTTAAATAGCTTTTAAATAGCTAGTATTTCAAAAGCAATTGCCATTTATTTTGTTTTTCCTTTGTTGCTTTGATGCTGAGAAATGAATATCTGAATACATTAATTAAGCATAGATATAATTAAACTTCTTAAATTAAAATGGATAGAATTAGAGTTTTTTGAAAACTATAATGAGAAACATTTGATGGGAAATGCCTTTTTTCTTAAAAGATAACACAATGGTAGTATATATCACAATAGTGATCTTCTCCACTTACAATAAGATGGATATAGTTCATTGTATTTTTTGGTAATAGTACTCATGAAGCAGAAGATTGTACCAAAGCCAATATGTGGTGGTGATGTTTGCTAGGGTCAGATCGCTAGATTCCCTACTTGTTTTAGCAACTGTCTGTACTCCCCATTATTCCTGTGGCATCTCAGGTGGCATTCTACATTTCATTCTTTTTTCCTGAGTCTTGTTTTGATTGCTGCATAACACTTTTAGCTTTGCATGTTGTTGTTCCTTTCACAAAATACCGATCAATTCAGTACAACTAGAGTTGCTAGTCTTACAGCCACCATACATGGCTGCTGGTCTCATAAATATCAGTGTGTACATGAACTGGTGAGGAATAAAGCAGAAAAATAAGTATTTTAGCCACAAATGCCTTGAAACCTAAAGGGTTTAAAATGTAGGAGCACATTAATAATAAAATTCCCTTCTTCCTACACACCTCTGTGTAATATACTTATTGGGTAGCATATAAATTTTGCAACACATAATAAATTATAGTTTTCTAGGTGGTTTACAATATTAATAAAACAATAAAATATTATACAGGTAACAACATCACTATAACTGCTACTCAGTGACTCCAATAAATAAATTATACAAATTTTAGAATGAAAATATTAAGTGTTGTATATCCAACTAAGTTCTACTCAGAGTAGTAGATACACTGAAATTAATGAAGCTAAATTAGTCATATTCATTAACTTCAGTGGGTCTACTCTGATTAGGACTATCATTGGATGCAGCCCTAAGAGTTTAAAAGGCCTGGGACATTTTTTTAAAAGTGATTACTTAGTTCTGAAAACTGAGTAGGTGCCAGGCTAGCCTCTCTATAGCCCCAAATAACCAATAACCATCTGCTACACCTCACTTGGGGAAACCTGGAGAAGGGAAGAAATCGAGCCCAAGTTTTCTTTGACCATTTTGCACCCTTTAACCTTTTAAGAACAAATATTGCAGAATATAATACAATACTGCTTACTATTCAGGAATTTTGTTTACTCTCATCAGCTTTAGATAAAAATCCAGACTGCAAACTACCCAGTGGGGAGGCAGGAATCATTTGGGATAGCATTTGTTTTGCCTTTCTCCTGCTGCAAAGAAGAGTCTTCATGAGTTACTACTTCCTTCATGTGGTTGCAGATATTAAAGCTTCACAGATTCTGGCATCAAGGTAAACTGAAGCATTTTGTTTAAATCTTTATATAGATCCATATACTATAGCAACTCTAGCTACATTCTGGGGCAAGCTGTCTGGCCTGCATCTTACTAGAAAGCAGTGAAAATAATTGTGCATGCATAAATGGAACTCGGACTTTTTGGCTCCCAAATGCCAGAAACCCAGAAGTGATTGTTCCGGTTTGCGAACATTCTTTTGGAACCCAAACATCCGAGAGGGCTTCCATGACTTCTGGTTGGCTGCAGGATCTTCCTGCAGCCAACCAGAAGCCATGATTTGGTTTTCGAACGTCTTGGACTGCTGGAACGGATTCTGTTTGATTTCCAAGGTATGGCTGAACTTGAGTGCTCCCCACCACCCCTTGCTCTTCTCCCTTGTAGCCAAGAGAAGGAGTTCAGAAGCTTTTGCTTCTATTTTAAGTCAACTTGTCTGGATCCAGAATTGTGGTTAACAATAACTATGATTAGGTTTTGTTGTGTTTTTTTTAAAAAACACTTTCAGAAACCATGGGGTTTTCATAATTAATTACAGTTCATTTGGCTATAAGAAGTTGGCTTTTAAAAAAAAGTTAACTATACTGTAGTTAGTTAACCTCTGATTGCTACTTCAGACACATGATAAACTGAAGTTAGCCAAAAGCAAAAAAAAAACCTTCTGAATGCTTCCTCTCAGCTGCGTGCAAGAAAGAGGATAGGGGAAGGGAGGGCTGTGAGGCTCCCTACAGCTCATGCACGACATACTGAACTATGACATGTGAACACACCTGCTATATACATGTTTTGTTTTGTTTTGTGTTGCATTGCTTTGACCCACATTTGGGGAACTGGTGAATTGTTTTCTTTTTTTACAGAGGTGCTGAACTTTTCCAGGCCACAATTGTGAAAGCTGTAAAGGCAAGAATTGAGGAAGAGAAAAAATCAATGGATCAGCTGAAAAGACAGTATGCCTGCCTTTTTTCTTAGAATCTTAGAGTTGGAAAGGACCCAGGGGTCATCTAGTCCAACCCCCTGCAATGCCATTTCGCTTTTATGAGGGATTAACTATTAACTCTAGTGAATTTGCTACTAGATTAGTTGGTTAGAGTATAGTACCACTTCACTAACCTTATAAAATGTACTTTAGATTTATACCGTAGGCATTTATGTCCTTAGAATGTGGTTTAAACTGCTAGTTAGTAAACTAACTCACAGCTCCCCATTTCAAGAAACTAAGCACATTTAGGTGGTAGACAAATGAAGAATGCAAGGAAGGAACTTGATAAGCTCAGTGCTCATTCCTGGCTTGCTAAACTATGATTTGGAAACTGGGAATGTTGCATCTGACTTGGGACAGTATCTTTAACATTTTAGGGCCAAATTATGTTGTGTAAATGAATGGTTAGAACATACTTCATCTCTTTTCTTTTTCTTAAAAGTAGGAGTAATAGGAGAAGCCCAATTCAGATCACAGTAGGTCTTTATGTCCTGGTCCTGATAAGATTTCCCCTTCCCTTAAAACTGTTATTGACTTCAGGAAAGAAACTACTGGATTTTACATCACATATAGGTGCACAAGTTGTGTTGGGTGTGGTCAGTGCACATACCCATGTCTATGGGGCATAACTAACCTACTTCATCTTGCTAACCCCTTCATGGATTCAGCATTTACTGGTATCCAAAGCCTGAATATGGCTATAGTTTAGCCCTTAAAGATGTCTTTATGTGCTCATTAGTTTACTTACCCCAACTAATGCACAACACTTCACCGCTTCCAAGGGGAAGGCCTTGCATGATCCATGGAATTGGTCTCTTCTCCAGGATTGATTCTACTTTGCTCCCCATGACAAGCCAAAGGGCCTGGGCAACTACATCACCCATCTCTCAGGAGCATAAATAAGAGGCACTATGCCTTTTGCGTATGTGATGCAAATGTGTGTGTTTGCTGCATTTAAAAATCCATTTTGCTGTCCAGAGTAAATTACACAAGCTGAGAAAATTATACAAGATAAGAGTTTTGGAAGATTAGTTTTGGTTTTGCTCTTGCTCTGGAAATGTGGGTGGCACAGAAGAAAAAAGAAATGGATCAAAAGAGGAAAACAGTGTGTAGGGGGATTGTTTAAGATAAATAACAAGAACAAACGAGTTAGTTAATGAAAAATTAATTGCGTATTGTTGCAATGAATATACAGTTTCTAGGGAATGTATGGGCATAAGGTATTTTTGTTCTGCTTATTGTTTAGGGAGACCAACCCCACTCTTCTTTTCATAATAAAATTTAGTGTTGATATGCAGATTATCAGTATAAAGAACTAGGAGGTGGCATGGTTTAAAGAACAGTCCCGGCATACACAACCCCATTGTATACAATGATACATGGCCTCTCTGTATAACTAGCCTTTGTGACAAGGATTGGGGTGGGGAATAATGCAGTAATAATACATTGTGGTGGTTTTGAAAGCATTTGCACTGCATATGCACAAAGATTGTTCTGTGACTCTGACAATGTAAAATTTGCTTTTTCAGAATGGATCGTATCAAGGCCAGGCAACAAAAATATAAAAAGGGTAAAGAAAGGGTGTTGAGCATGAACCAAGAAACCTCAGATGTGCAAGCAATTGAAAAGGCTCCTGAAGAAGATGATGATGGTACTATTCCTTCAATATATCCAGTGTTGGTATTAATTGCTTGGACCTTGGCAATATCAACAAGAATGTGTGTAGGGAACTATTATATGCAATCCAGCCATTCAAAGAAAGGGCCTGATCACAGCCTGATCTTATGCATATTTATGCAGAAGTAAATCTCACTGTGTTCAATGGGACTTATTCCAAAAATATCTATGCATAGGATTGATGTCTTGGGGCACAAATGCAGCTCACTAACCCTTCCCATTTACTTTAGTAGAAGAACAACCTGAGATCTGCAGTCACATGATTGTCCCTTTCACTGAAATAAATATGAGACAATCCAGGATTTTGGATTAGAGTACTAAAGTATAGTATACAAACAAATTCAAAATGAATGAATTATAGTTTTGGAATTCAGAAAAAAATGGTTGCTACTGTTTTCAATCACCCTTATATTTCAGTTTATATGTAATAAAATGTAATTCATTGCAGATTTATATTTGAATTCATATTTCATATTAAGTAGCTATCAAATACTGATTGTTTTTTTTAAAAAAACTAAATTTTCTCCCCACTCCCACTGATGACACAATTTCTCTCCTATTTCCCTCCAATAAATTGGGTTACATCCAATTTAGTTGTACTCATTGTCCAACCAATTACATCAATGGGCCTGAGTAATTTAGGTCCATTAATTTATAAATGGCTCTACTCTGAATAGAACTTACTTAGATATAATCCATTGTCAGTGTGTGTGTTTTTCTCTTTGCCCAGAGTTCACACAGTGATACTTCACAGTGTCTCCTCAAAGCCTTTATGGGATACACACACACACACACACAGCCTGCTGAAAGCCAGTGTGGTGTAGTGGTTAAGAGCGGTAGTCTGCTAATCTGGGGAACCGGGTTCGCGTCTCCGCTCCTCCACTTGCAGCTGCTGGGTGACCTTGGGCCAGTCACACTTCCTTGAAGTCTCTCAGCCCCACTCACCTCACAGAGTGTTTGTTGTGGGGGAGGAAGGGAAAGGAGAATGTTAGCCGCTTTGAGACTCCTTAAAGGGAGTGAAAGGCGGGATATCAAATCCAAACTCTTCTTCTTCTTCTTCTTAAATCTGTGAAATCTATTCAAGTATCTTGTATCAATATTTTTTTTAGCGGGGGGTTTACTGCACAACAAAGTACTGTGTCTCTTATTTTAAAAACAAAAAAGGCAGCCATGTTTCTGAATGTGAAATGTAAAAAGCCTCAGGGGGAGGGGGAGTTAGTATTCCCTGAATTTCTTCTAATTTGAAGTAAAATTCTAGTTTAACAGCATATAAAAATGACCATGTGCTATTGATCAGCTAATTACCAACAATAAACAAATGCCTGGTGTTTTTCTTGAGTTTATTAGAATTGGATCAATTCTTACAAAGTGTGGAGCTACTAGAAAGAGAAAATATAAGTAGTAATGTGTGTCTCACTTTCTAAAATTAATTTTTGGACATATTTCATTTTAGGAGAAGCAGACAAAGAGAAAGCCAAGGGCAAAAAAAAGCAGTGGTGGCGGCCTTGGGTTGATCATGCTTCTAGTAGGTTTTTCAATAATTTTTAAAATACATGAATTTAACCCTTATATCCTTGACCAGAATGAAGGCATTCCCGAGACCTGTTTGTTTTATGCATGGTTTTATAATTGTGACTTGATAGTTATATGAATGCAATGGCACACAAGATAAGTAGTTTAAGTGTTGCTAAATGCTATATATTTTAATGGAATTGGTTGAAGTACAAAGTTAAAATGTCCAAAACATATATATTGTTTTCTGTCTTTCAACCGAGCTTTAAAATACATTTTGCCCTTCTAGCCATATATGTAGTTTCTATGGATGCATATCTATGCATCTGTGTAACTGTAGTATCTATTTGTGTATCTATGCATATGTGTATCTATCCAGCTATCCAGATTTTGAATGTTGATTTCTGTCAAGTCACAAGTAAACTGTGCCTATAGATATACAGTTAAATATTTCTGTTTACAAAGGGCAGGATGAAAATGTAGAGACCTAATCCTTTTTTCAAAGTTGCTGAAGGGAAATTAATTATTACTGAAGACAAATTTCTTTTGTTTTCAGAGGACATCATTGCAAATAATGTGTTTTGAGGGTATAGCTGTTCAGAATGGACCTGGATATGGTCTCTGTTAATTCTAATTAGTTTTGATGCTACAGAATAATTATTGAAATTAACATGGTGAGAATGACTCGGAGACTAGCAGGCTCCCAGGTTATCTTTTGCAGTGGATCAGTTGAGGTAGAAAACAGAGAATAGCACAATTCCACTGTTTTCTGCAATAATCCACTGTGTGAGACAGACCTGTAGCCATGCAACTTTTGTTAAATTATTCCAGTTCTAATTCAGTATTGCCTACTCATTTTACTCTCATTATATGTTTTAGGAAATAGATGCACAGTACCTATTGCAATAATGCACGCACATGTTGTGAAGAGCACCATACAGCCAAGCCCTGAAAATGTTTGCTATCCACCAGCTCTGTCTTTCTAAAACAATAGTTCAGTTTCAGGACAGTAGCTTGTGTAGTTGAATGAGCCATGTACTTTTTATAGCTCAATGTTGTAATATAGTATTCAAAGTGTCCTGTAGCGTCACATTGACATCTAAAATGTGTTTTATCTGCATCACTATCTTTTACTTCTGTATCTCAGGGCTTCACTTCTTCCAAGGACGGCATGGGGCTAGAAACATGCTTTCTCACACAGTTGTCTCTACCTGATAGTTTCTAAAATAACAGCAAAAATCAGTGTGGTGAGAAGAAAATAATATTGTGCTTTCCTCCTCATTGTGCTTCCACCATTCTGATTAATCCATTAAACTGATGTGAAGAATTGTTAACTTTCTTCTGGAGGAAGTGTGGGCTGTGGGTGGAGAGGTCTGATCCTCTTGAAAAAACGGCTACTGTTTTCAATTGGTTCATTACTTCACCACCATTCTAATTCATACCTGCAAGGGTGCATTATTGCAGTTTAATCATGCCTCATGCCCTTCATATCTCAGCAATTAAATGTTATATAGCGTTCACTAGTGGTAATGCCAGGGCCTGCTGTTTTGAAAACACCCAAGAAAAAGCATTGATCTGCATTGCTTTCCCCCAGTATAAAGTAACTCTGTCCTGGAAGACACTATTCTGTGAGAGATTATATTAAATAATAAATTTGTATGTTGTGAACTGGCCTGAGATCTACGGATGAAGGGCAGTTTATTACTACTACTACTACTACTAATAATAATAATAATAATAAGGTATTTTAATGGGTTTTTTGCCATTAGTGCTTATACCAGAGCAAGTGGAGAGTGTCACTATTAGCTTTAAAACTTATTTTTTTAATCATCATTATTTATACTCCACCTTTTCCCCTAATGGGAAAGTTGGTGCCTGTGGTTCATCTCAAATAGTGGCAAGTAATATGACCTTCCATCCTGTAACTTTTCTCCAGTGTAGGTAAGATAGGGGAGAATTTATAACTCTCCCTTTACTCCTGCCTTAAGATAAAGTGCTAATATGAAAATGGCTTTCAGTATATAATTGAGATAAAACAGAGGGTCAGGTATGATTGAACAAGAATGTTATATAATGAGGGTAAAATGAATTGCTGAATTTAATTCTATCTATTGCTAGGTAAGTTTATTATTATAACTATACTAAGGGCTTTTAATTTATTTACTGATATTATGTTAATAGCCTTCTCTGGCAAATGTAATGCTGGCTTTTATTTTATCTTGCTTATTATTTTTCTTTTCATGTCCTTTGTTTCTCTTGTTTGATCAAGTTAGGCCTGTTAGCTTATTTGAAGTTTTTAAAAACTGTGCTTCTGTTCAAGGATATAAGGCCCAGTTCATTCACATCACATCTTGAACATATGGAGGCCTCTGAACTGTTTTAAATCCACAAGGAAAAATCAATGTGTAGTTATGATCATTCATCCGTGCTGTTTCTATTTTCTCTGTTTAAACTTGAAGAATATAGTAAAAGAAAAGCAAATGCTATGGGATGCCTGAACACTTTTAACAGCATTATATTTTGATTTTGATTTTCCTCCAGTGATACAATTTTAAATTTAGCTTACTCCCTGGATACCCAATAGAATTAGGATTTCTCAAACTGGCAAAATGGAAACTTTTTTTTCCTTTTTAAGAATAATACTGCACATTTTTAGTAATACCTTGCCAACTCTTTTTGCATTCTATCTGTCCAGTTTCTTCTTACAATGTTTTTTTATATTTTCCCTGTGAAAATGTACACTTTTTCTTTTTTTCGTCCCTGCAAACACCAAATGATTTTCCTGCCACAAATTCTCTTTATCTCTTTCTTTCTCTCCACTTCTACCTGTCCTTCATTGAGTCCCACAATCACAGAATGCTTCCATGTATTTTTGTGGTGGCTCGGGATAGAGCTAATGAGGGATCTCCCAGCCTCCTGCAAGAAATAAAAAAAAACCCAAATATTTTATTTTGCTTAGTGGTCAGAAGTGGAGATTATTATTTGTTTGAGACGGACAGTGAAGAAGAGGAAGATGAAGAAAAAGAAGAGGAGGAAGAAGCTCCAAAAAGATCTGCATTCCAGGTACTGTGTTTTTGCATATGCTGTACTTCCTACAAAGGTATGAACATGCTGATTTGAACTTGCTTGCTTATACTGTTGTCACATTTCTGCAATGTAAGAATGATACTGGAGATGGATTTTCATTCACTTGCACCTGTAGCATGTTTTTTTAAAAAAATAAAGCTTCATATCCTGAACTCTATTTTTCTGATGTTGCATTGGAGACAAGTGAATAAAACATCTTTCCACAGGCATTGCTTGATATTGCTTAGAAGCTTTTCTGTTTTGGAAATCAACAATCTATTTATTGTAATAAAAACTGTGTTTTATATATAGTGATGTTGTCCCAACAAGTAATTTTTTATTCATTGTAATAGTCACATGGGGGGGGGGGTCATGAGGTAATCAAAAGAAATTTATATCGTAGGTAGAGAAAGGTGAGTATTTACCTGCACCAGCACCCGGCAACTTGATTCATGCATGCATATCCTGATTCAGAGTGAAGCATCTTGGTGTCCCTTTAGTTCCTCTGGATTAAGGCAATAGAAGCGAATCTGATTCAATGTTATATTCTTGTGGGTTTCCTTTTTGCAGAGTGCTGCTATGTACACATAGGAAAATAATGCCACAATTATTAAGTTCTTTCACAATGATGCAACTATCTGTCAATAATAATAGCCATGAGTTATATCTCAGATTTTTCATCTAGACTCACATAGTATGTTGAGCTGTCTGAATCCCTCTGCTGTACAATGTGGTGTCTACATGCATGGTGTCGCAATCCAAGATTGCAACTTCATTCTTTACGAGGCTTGTGCATAAATAAGCAGAAACATTCTTTTCAAAAGCATACCCCCTCAGGTAGCTCCCATACAATGCTGTCATATACAGAAAAGTACAGGTTTTACCAAAGTTTTATGTTGAATCATATTCATTTGTTTATATTCATGAGATCTAAATGCAAAAATAGGTTTCCACATGAACTTCAGAGACTAGATAGTGGCTGGGTTATATGCCATGGTAAGCCAAACTGTAGCTTACCAGGCGTATGTGAACATGCTGGCTCCCAGAGAGGAGCTTGCACCCATGTTGCTCCTCCCCAGTCCTTTTAGCTCGGCACAGAAATGTTTGACTTGCTGTGTCATCAAACTCAGGGTTTTATTTAAGCTCTCTCCTTCACCATGGTCTATAGCCCAAAAAAACTTTTAACTTAGCTGCCATGCTAACTAAAAAGACAGAGAGGTTTGCACTGAGATCTAGTTTGGCCCAGTGTCATTTGTGAACAAGGTCAATGTATTCTTTGTTCTACCATAGATGTCAATCTGGTTGTTTATGTGTTGCAAATAAGTTCTGTATTTGGAATCTAAAAATTGTGTCAAGATTTTCTGTTTATGTTGATCTTTTCTGGTGTCTTCTGTTCGGGAATTGTTGATTTTAGTCCTTGCGTCAGTGTTTTGTAGCATATACATTTGTGGTGAAAGACATCAATTGATAATGCAAGTAGCAGAATTATTATAAAAATGTTTTTTGTGGCATAAGTATTGTGTTTTCATAAGAACAGCAGTAGGGGTAGGGATGGGAATCTGTAATTACTACTGTCTGTCATGTACTAAAAATTAACTTTCACTTAGAATGTGTTCTTCTAATAAACATGACTAACTAGTATTTTTACATGTGTAGTTAATAACTTTTATACTAATATTTTATAACTAGTCCACTATTAAGTTGATTATTAACAGTTCACATTCATGAGCCCATGGTAAATTAATGTTTCTAATAGTGTCATGCAATATATTTCTTATAACAATAACAGTTATGTTTTCACTAATTTGTCTTGCTTTGTCCTTCTTTATAGAGAGCTATTGCGAAATTTGCTTCTGCCATTTTAGCCTTGCCAAAGTCTATTATTAAACTGCCCAAAACTATTCTTCAGTATTTAATCAGAGCTGCAAAGGTATTTGATGTTCCATACCATATAGAATGTGATCTCATCCCATACTATTATGGCATAGGGTATCCCTTTTCTGCATTTTCCCTCTTTATATGAACTTTGTGAGGACTTAATGAGAGTCAAGCATTTGGTATGTATAAGATTTAAAAAACTAAATCATACAAGGAAATATAACTCATTTTAATAGTGATCCCAGAGAGAAAATGCAGACACATTTTGGCATAATCTTGGCATTTCTGCCTAAGCTGTGTTGAGAGGATTCCATGGGTTGCATGCATTTATAGGTAGTGGGTCAAATGCTGACCCTGTTTAAATTGCTGAATTGTAAAAAAAAAAGAGCAGGATTTCCTCTGGCATGGTAATCTTTCTCAGAAAGCTGGTAAAACCGTAAAATATTACAGCTGAGGATGCTTACCCTTCACACTTCCTGTCCATGTGCATCATCATTCTGGTATCAGTAATCCATTAGCCTGTCTTGGGACTTCCTTTAGTAGTATTTGTGATGCTATGCATAATGTATACAGTATGTCACTTATGTGCAAGAAGCACTAAAAATATTTTGGATTCACTATAACAGTTCAAATCCAATGAGCTTGCTTGTAGGCTTTAGTGCTGAAATACAGAGCAGGAAGAAGTTAATGTACCTTAATGTTTAAATTTAACTGTTGACAGATAAAAGTAACATTTCTTTTTAACATTTTCATTACTAGTTGCAACTAGTCCTCAAAACTATCTACAGTAACAAAATCTCAGAATCAGTTGAAGAAATGCTTGGGATTTATGTAGCAACTGAACTGCACCAGATGCAATGAATATTGATATTCAAAATTATATTTCTCCATATTTGTTTTCACTAGAGCAATGTTTGGCAAAATTTATAAATTTTATTTCTTATTGGCTTTTTATTCTGCCCTCACATGAACTCCATGAATCTCAAACTTTAGCTATTGGTTTGGATCCAAAGCAGCCCATTCTGTTCATTGAATAGTGTTTTCCTGCCTGATCTGCTTCAGTACAGCCACTACCAGTCCCCAAAAGTAAATTATGAAGATCAGGGAACCCACAGGAATGGTGTGGGTGATGCCACAAAGGCTGCAAATAGGGGAAGAAATTGTCTTGCATCATGAATCTGACTTACATGAGCAGGTTTTCCTGATGCAAAAGACGTCTCTGGATCCAGGCATTAATATATTTTAGTACAGCAATAACAGCTGTATTATGCATTACTTATTACCATAAACCAAGTTAGTGCCTCAAACAGAAAGGAGACAGGCACTCTCCCCACCATATATTAGTAACCTCCCATATTCACTGATAAAAAGCAGGTGGCTTAATGTTTTACAGATAATATCTTAATAAAGTACCAAGGTGATTTCTGTACATCAGAACCGCGAGAAATGAATGAAATAAAAGCATTTCCAATAATGGCCCATTCCAGCTTCCCTGAGACAGTTTGTGCATGCTTGTGTTGGTAGTGGTAACACTTTGAATCTATCTGTTTCTCTCTCCCCTGCCCTTTGCATGTGTATGCTTGCTTGTTCCTTGACTGTATCTATTCTTTAGTTAATGAAATGCATCAATGATGCAGTGCCAGCAAAACATGGTTTTCATTTTGTGATGAAAATCATACAGACAAAATCACAACATCTTTTGTCTCAAACTGCTATCATATATCATTTGATATATCATATCAAATGATATGATATATCATATCATTTTTTGTTCTTTTCAGCCATATCTTTGGGTGTTGGGGAAAAATGCACAATATGTGACGTTATAGCATTATGAATTCTCATGTCTTCCTACTTTAAAAGATGCCATCAACCAATTTGCTAAGAGAGAGTGAAACATTTTACAAACAACAGATAAAGTCTAATGTTCTTATTGTATTGGAATACTGATTATTATTTGAGGCTAGTTGCAGGAAATGGTTCATATGTAAATTATATTTGCATTTCCAGAGTTCAGAACATAGCTTTTGTGGATTCATATGAAACTCATATGAATCCATCGTTCTGTTCAAATGTTTTAGTTTGTTTAGCAAACAAATATAGCACAAAAAATCTCAAACTTTCATTGAAATGTTTGGATAGCAATTAAGAATGTTTGCTTAAACTCACAAACCTACATTTTTTCATCAAATATATATTGCATTCCTATTTACTTACTGAGGAGCTTGGAATAAATTGGTTTTTCCCTCCAGTTCGTTTATCAGGCCTGGATTACTGATCCTAAAACTGCCCTCCGACAGAGGCGCAAAGAGAAAAAAAAGTTTGGGAAAGAAAGGAGACAAAGGCGGAAAGGATCTGGGGAAGGTAGGTATGCGTCTGTAATTTTGTCAGTTATTTCTTGTAAACACAAATCTTTCCCCTGTTTATTGGGTGAAGGGACCACAGCTCAGTGATTCAGCTACATCCCAGGTAAATTCCATAACATCTGCAGTCACAAAAGAACCAGATAGTGGGTAATGGAAAATACCTCTATCTGAGTAGCCATATTAACACAACAATTACCCTTTCATGTGTGGCAGGAGAAAGGAGATAGAGATTTATTTTTACCTAGTTCCTCCTTGCTGGCTTATAGGCAGATATAATAGGCAAAACATTGGTCCAGTTCAGACGCAACCATTTCAGTTCATCAAACCATGCTTTCTTGGACCAGGAACAAGGTGTTTGCTTGCATACTCTCTCTTCCCTTAACTCAGTACCTCCTAATTTGTTGAAACATAGTTTCACCTGAAGTCCAAACGAAAAATCTGTTGTTCGAGTTACTGCTACAAACCAGGACATCAAACTGGAGATATTAGGGATGAGATGCACCTCACATGACCCTTCAGTGCGAGCCCTGCATGAGGGTGCCCATATCCAGAAAGGACTTCTCCCCCTGCACCAATGGGGTCTTAAAGGTGCTTGATGACCATTTCTAAAGACCACAGAGACTGTTGCTAACGCCAGCCTCTTAGGTAGCCCCACTCAAATACTCCCACAACAGCTACTATGGGCAATCTGCCCTCTGAAGTCCGAAGCTCCTCTGGTTGCACTTCTGGCTGCTTGGACAGTTTAGTCAACGTTAAAAACTTGCTTGTGTAACTTTCTTCTGGTAAGACCTTTACACAGGGCAGCCTCTCCTACTAACTCAATCACCATCTTACTTTCTCTGCTCTTCACCAGGCAAGTATATTCATACTTGGCATAGACATATAAAGGCTATAAAATGAGAATTCCCTGGATGTCAATATCTAGATTTGGGGGAAGTACTCTTTTGTGAGAGAGCCCCAGCAGAGATTTATAATCACAAAATATTCAGCAAGGTAAAGCTTGGAAATATAGGCTGTTAGACCTTTAAATTTTGCCCTTCTAGGTGCCTTCCAAACTTCCCATTTTCCCTTAGCATAGAAAAAGACCACACATTTGGTAAGCAAACAATTGTTTACTTACAAACTCTCCATATACTTTTCCATACAACAATCAGAAAACACAGGCAGTGAAACTTGACTTAGTTACAGTGGTGAAAGTTCCTAAATTATTGATATAGGAACACAAGAAAAGCATGTTAGAAACATGCGGCTCAGCTGCAGCAACTAGCTTAGCCAGTTTAGCCTTTTCACATGCTGAGCTTCTTAGGTAAACTGAGGTACAACAATGGGCTAGATTACCTTTCTTCCAAAGTAAAGGGGAGTGACATAGCTAAGGCTGGCAGGAAAGCTTACTCTATGGCATCAACCCCTTCATGCATTAATTAATCTTAAGCATATTGGTTATATGAGTTTGGTTATCACACAAATAACAAAGTATTAATATTCAGACCTCAGCTTTCCACTCATTTTCCCCCCGTCTTTCCCTCATACTTCCTTCACCCATTATCTCTTCAACTTCACAACTGACCATTTTCAACTCTCTTCCTGACAGTTAACTCCCCAATGACAAGAATCTCCACGCAGAGTCTGCTGTCCCACACAAATCACGATGAATTAACCTGATCCAGGTCCCGCCTAATAAATTCTGGAAGTTACAATCTCTCTCCTTCACAGTCACCAAACAGCTACTGCTAAATGTGCTTGTGACAGAGTAACAGGACAAGGCTTCAAGCCTTGACAGTTACAAAGAAATCCCTGAATACTTTCTCTCCTTCAAACACAATTACTGTTGCAGGGAAAGATATCATAGGCGCCGACTCCATGGGGCTTGAGGGGGCCCGAGCCCCCTCAAAAATTCGTTTGGGGGGGCTCCGCCCCCCCAATAATCTCCGGCGCCCCTCCAGCAGAGCGCCATCGCCGCCCCTCCCCCAGCCCAAAATGCACAGGGAGGGGCGGGCTGCATGCCTCCTGCCCTCCCTCCCGAGCAAAAGCTCCACCCAATTTCCTTTGGAGCTGATTAATAGGCGCAGCACGCTCTCCCCTATTCGCTCACGAGGAGGCGGCGCCACTTTATTTGCATATTCATGAGCTTATTTATTATTCATGAGCTTTCCCGGGCCCCCCCAATATTTTTTATAAGTCCGCGTCCCTGAAAGATATAGTGGAGGGAGACAGAAAAATGGGTTATTTTTAATTTGGGAAGGAGAGAGGTGGTAAAGAATAAATCCAAATGCTAGTTGGCCAAGCAATATTAAGGTGCTGAAGTCCACATCATTGTCTCAATTAAAGCAGAATAAAACCACTCACTGGCTATATCTCCAGTTAATTTGAATATAATTATTAGAGAACACTGTAGAATTTGAGGTTACTAAGCTGCAGCTCACTATATATTTCCATCATTTTTGGTTGAATAATTCAGATCTGTGAAAAACTTTTGCTCATTTCTTTAATATTGATTTGTCAGTTGGTATAGATGTGGAGTGTGAAGAAAGAGAGGAACCTGTCAAAAAGAAGTCCTCAGACGGACCCGGTAAGCAAAGATGCAAGAAAGGTATTCTTTTATTTTCTGATTAGACAGTACAACAGTGTGTTAAATAAAGGCAAGCCAACAAATCCTATGTCTGGTGTGCTGTACAATTTCTTTACAATTATATATCAACATTCACCACTCTCCTAGCACAAGTGATACTACTAAAGCTGGAAAGACTCAGAGGTCATCAAACAATTACACTGACTGGTAATGAAACAGAATAATTCTGGTTCAAATGATTGGCCAATAATTTGGCTCCTTAAACTAGAAATGCCAGAAAAAGTGCTGTCTTGTATAAGTCTACTCAAAAGAAAGTTGTAGGAAGGTCAACGGAGCTTACTTTCAGGTAATTGAATAGAGGTAGCAGTCAGAGAGTAACAATGATTCCTTAGGGGCTAGATTTTCTTCATTCATTCAAAAATATTTGTTACTGTGGTGGTTGCTTATGTACTAAATCTCTATTTTTTTGTTTGTTTGTTTCCTGCCCCAGATAACATTATCAAAAGAATATATAATATTTTGAAGTTTACCTGGGTTCTGTTTCTGGCAACAATAGACAGTTTTACAGCTTGGCTCAATTCGATTTCAAGAGAGCACATTGATATTTCCACCGTGCTAAGAATCGAGAGGTGCATGCTTACTAGAGAAATCAAAAAGGTAATAGAACATGCTCATATCATGTAGTTGATGCTATTAGGAAGGCTTGGAATTCAGGCCGGCCCACCTTGGCCAAAACTATTGTTTCTAGATACTTGTCAGGAGCCGGAGTCAGGTGTAGACCAGCAATTAAAAAACCACTGGTGTCAATAAAGTTAACTCTTTATTCAAGAAACCAAAACAGCACAGGACTAGCGATCCCAGCCACTCTTCCCAGTAGGTCGTGCCCCAACGAGGCAGTTGTGAGGACTGAGGGTTCCCACCTCCCCACAGCTGCCTAAGTCCTCTGTTCTCCAAGGTTTTTTTCAAGCAATCAGATACTACATCTGCACACAACCCATCTCTCCTCTGCTCTTTTCATTTCTCTGTGAGTTCTGGGAGAGCAAGGGGAGGAGAAGGGGAGCAGGTCGCAGAAGGAGAGGGAGACTCCCTGGATTCTTCAGCAGCCTTCTTCATATGTCTCCTGGCCCCGCTGCTATCCAGCCTCTGAATCAGGACTGCTCTCTGCCACAGCCTCGTCCTGCTCACCTAAACCCTGTTGCCTCTTCAGCTTCTGACACCTCCTCCTCCCAGTCTGTTCCCTCTTATCCCTCTGACCACTCATCATCATCATCATCATCCCATCACCAGTCCCCTGGCCCAGCCTCCTCCCCCTGGGGTTCCCTGGGGGGTTCCCCAGCTGGTGCCTCCCACCATTCCTCTGCATCCAGCCAGTCCTTGACAATATTTGTAGGAGCAGGTTTAGAATTTAGCAACCGTGGTTTTTCCTTATTTTTAAATGTTTTGGACACATGATGAATATTAACAGAGATCTGCTAATTTTAGCTTATTGCTATAATTGAGGATGGAAGAAACCTAATGAATAGCCTGGCAAGGGGGAAAGAATGAAACACTTCTATGGTATAGTTCTGAGACTCCTCAATTTTTGATATGCTGCACAGTTCTCACTAGTTTGCTCCAGATAATCACCAGATCTCAGAGATTATTGGCAGACCCTACTTCTAAATTCTATCTCTTCCTTTTTAGGGGAATGTTCCAACTCGAGAGAGTATCCATATGTATTATCAGAACCATATAATGAAACTTTCTAGGGAATCAGGATTGGATGAAATTTATGAACCTGGACAGGCTGAGAGGACAGAAAGTCTAGAATCGGCAGTATCTCGTGACAGCGAATCCAGGTATTTTGTTTAAAATAAGCAGTAATTCAGCCAATGCATATAGGATGATATCCAATATTATTCAGATGGAGGGCCAATGGATTTCCTGTTCTTCTGTGCCTCCCACCCCATTCCCAAGTCTGTGCCAGATTTTGGAGGAGCACAGAGATGGCATGGTGGGTAGAGAGGAGAGAAAGAAGAAGTCCTGTTTTTCTAAAAGAAGTCTGACCTAGTGGGAGGCCACAAGTAACTGTCTTCTATGGGTAATAATATGTGACAAGGGTAGTATAAACAGCACCTCTGTTTGAGCTATTTGTTTTCCTCATGTTAAAGATTTATGAAAGCAGAAAAACTGTTACACATCATCCACATTTTTTTAACAGTAGACCCATTGAAATTAAGGGACCTAACTTTGTCATGTTTATTAATTTCACTGGGTCCACTCTGAGTAAAACATAGTTGACTGCCACCCCAGGGCTTTTCCAGATAATCATACATATAGTAAGAAGCTGCACATTGGTTTACATATTTTGAAAATAAGAAAACCTTTTAAGTAAAAGTAAAAAGGCTTGCATTTTGTTTAATGAATAAAATAAACATTTGTGTACTAACCTATACAGTCTGGATTTCTCTGAAAGCAGATTGATTGATTGATTGATTGATAAATAACAAGTCTTGTAGATCTTGTGGGAAGAGGTTTGCCTCATAGTTATATAAACAAAACAGTGCCAAAAGAGCCATCTTTAACCAAATGGAAACTGTCAGACAAAAGGCAGACTTTTCCTAAAGTTACAACACCCAATACCCATTGTATCCAAGAAGCATTTGAGAGTCTGACAGTGCAGTCCTAAGCAGGTTTGCTCACGACCATATTTCTCTTGAGTTAGTGATCGGATTGTCTGAGAACATTGATATTGAGCTTATGCGTATGGATTTTTTCTAATTCCCATCTCACACGTTGAATCTTGACAAGAAGCATATTCTGCTAAAGATAAGAACAATCCTCATATGTGCTGGAACATATAATATGCATATATACTCCAGGTTTCCTGAAGTGGCCATTACATAAACAGTTATATACAACAATGCATATAACTGCATAAAAATATTTATACAATTATGTTGCAGAAATGCTGCACTGCATTGGGCTATTATACATATAATATACATATTTAATTCCAGACAATTTTCATATAATTAGCCGAGCTGCTTTAAAAATAATAATACACAAGCCAGTTAGACGCAAGAAATTCCAGAAAAGCTTGGTAGGGTTGGAACCCTAAAATTCTGGGTATAAATCTGTTTCAAACTCAGTTGTTCTTCTGAGTTACTCCCTAGCAAATGAATTTAGGATTGCAACCTGAGCCACTCTATGTGATTTTGCAGGCTGTAACCTGTAACTGTGTGACAAAATGGCTGCCTATGCCTTCACACCATGGTTTCCCATTTAATTACTATTGATTCTGTGTGAACACATTATCAAAACATTGTTTTGAATAAAAACCAGTGCATACTGGTAGCTCAGAATCCCCACTCAAAACCTTGTCTATGTGTCTCTGTATAGTGCATGGCTAGCCTGCATGGTTACTATTGAACCACTTCAGGATGCTGTTGGTATATAACACTGTTTTTGTAACTGTTTGCACTGCTAGCTGCTGCACTGAAGCAACCACACTGTTGTTGTCAAGGCAGTCAACCCTTGATGATTTAGATGGACCAGACCCTATTCCTAAAACAAGTGAGCGTGCGCGTCCTAGGCTTCGTAAAATGTACAGCATGGATATGTCCTCCTCATCTGCTGACAGTGGCAGTATGGTGTCAAGGTGCTTAACCCATGCATGCTTTGTTCATTCATTTACCCTGACCATTGTAAATTTTGGCACTGTGGATTTTGCCAGCGCAGGTGTGTTTTGTGTGTGTTTTGTATATGTAGATGTGCATGAGTACTTAATAGAAGCATATTTGTCTTGTTTAGGCTCATACCAATATTTCTAATTTGGGGGGGGGGGCTTTCTGTCTTTTTAATAGCCCCCATTTGATCCTTATACTTTTGGTCTCAAGTTTCTAAATTAGATACCTATTTATTGATCCGTTCATTTTAGCTGAGAGCTTAGAATGCTGCCTTCAGCTCCTGGTTCATATAGAATCCTGGTTAGCCTTAGCCACAGCAGCTAATATCATTGCTGGCCAAAAAATACCACACACACAAAAATCAAAAACCATAGGTAAGGCAGAAAGAGGCAATTAATTCTTAAGAGGAGAAAAGATGGGGAGGATATGACACATAACGCCATGGCCTGTTCCCAGTCTTTTAACTGTGGTTGAGTTTGTCTTCACTGGCTTAAAATTGAAATTTAGCATAGAACATACTTTGGACACATCAGTGTTTCATTTGTGAAATAAGAAATTGACAAAATAATATTGTTCCCCCTGTTCTTGACAGTGAGGCTACCCAAATCACCATGCTGTATTCTCGTCAGGGGACAGCAGAAACTATTGAAGAAGTTGAAGGGGAGGAGCACGAAGAAGGAGGAGAAGAAGAAGAAGAAGAAGAGGGGGTAGATGCTGCATCAAGGCAGGAACATGACATGGAAGTTTATTGCATAGATTCTGAAGGAGCTGCATATACTTCTGATACAGATATACCATCCTATTCTGGTTTGGATGGCATTGCTGAACCCCCTCCTTCCTACAGCAAAGCTGTGAGCTTGGAGCTTTTCCCCTTAGATAGTTCCCAAGATGGTTCCTCTGTCAAAAACCATATGTTGGTGAGCCCAGATGAAAATCAGTCTGACAAACCAGAAGATTCTATACTTCCTCCTTTGACACATGAGCTTACTGCAAGCGAACTACTTCTAAACAAGTAAGAATCATAAAATAATTTCCCCACAGGCATGTAAAATAATGTGAATTCATTATGTTACAAAAATTATATTGTCATGATGCTCAAGTTATTTAAGTGAATTGTAGTAAATTCACTGATCACCAGATCATTCTGATTACATTAGTTTTGTGCTGCTTCATGTGATGAATTCAGTTTATGGCACTTGTACCCTGGCCTTCCTTTCAGGAGATTACAGTAGCAGGGATGTGGTATTCAGTAGTCTCTCACTGGAGCACTGGCCATGGCTAGACCTGCTTACCTTAAAAAATAGAACTATGTCATGTGCTTTCAGATGAAGAAACTTTTGATAACATTTCCTTTACTTTTCACAAATGTAAGACAGAATTAGACTGATTTGCAACGGGGTGCAATGATTTTGCATACCATGAACATTGAGCAAGAACTTCATTAGAATTATTTACTGGGGGGTGCTCATTTGCACATCATAAAATTGTTACATGAAAGGCACAGTGACGGCCACACATGTATTTCACCATATGTGCCTATGGTGTATACCTGATGGGAAACTGCGGCTAATTATGACATTCTATGACAAGTACACACCCCAAGAAACATAGTCAAAATAATATCTGAAGAAGTGTGCGTGCACACGAAAGCTTATACCCAGAACAAACTTAGTTGGTCTCTAAGGTGCTACTGGACAATTTTTTATTTATTTCAACTGTGTCAGACCAACATGGCTACCTACCTGACCCAAGAAACACAGATTGCATTTTAAAGGAAAAAAACTGATTTGAAACTCTTTATATGCAAATATAAACTTTTGGAAAAGGCCTGGATGCTGAACCTGATCTCTCAAAATATTTGGGTGACATTCTGAAACTTACTTTACATGTGCCCACGGGTTTCTGTACCAGGAGATATTTTGTTTCCTTTGAAACACCCCACCCCACTGAGAAATAACACCTTCTTTTGAAATAAATGTGTGGTTAATGAAATTCTATGCCTGACTTTTGATAACCTGCACCTCAGTTGCAAAGCAGGGCTCATGAGGTGTCTGGCCTTATGAAATCTCTGAGGGCCAAATACAGGGGCTCCATTGGAGGGCTGCATTCAGCCTCCCAGGCCTGAGGTTCCTCACATCTCTAGTGTGGCTGGTAAAGAAACACATCTAAAGCTGGGTATTGGAAACTTGTTTGCATGGTTCTTTGTTAAGTAGAAATATATTATTTGTTGTTACTTACAGATTATTCTGCAGTATTTAACATATTGGCACATCAAGTTATGTGATCTAACTTTGTCCCCACAGAATGTTTCAAGATGAGGAACTGGATGAGTCGGAAAAATTCTACTCTACTCAGCCTCGTTTTTTGCTGCTAATTTATGCTTTGTATAATACCCTTGTGGCTCGTTCAGAAATGGTGTGTTTTTTTGTAATTATTCTTAATCACATGATCTCTGCCTCCATGATTACCCTTGTGCTTCCTATTCTTATATTCCTTTGGGCCATGCTTTCCGTCCCGAGGCCTAGCAAACGTTTTTGGATGACAGCTATAGTCTACACTGAGGTATGTTGATATTCTAATGATAATTTCTCATTTTTATGGAATGTTACCAAATTTTCAGTGATTAACATGAAGCTATTTTTCATCTTTCTCTTTCTCTCTCTCTCTTTTTTTTTTTTTTGTACAGGTAACAATTGTTATAAAATATTTTTTCCAGTTTGGCTTCTTCCCTTGGAATAAGCAACTAGAACTAAACAAGGACAAGCCTTACCATCCTCCCAATATTATTGGTGTTGAGAAGAAAGAGGGTTATGTTCACTATGACCTCGTTCAACTACTTGCTTTGTTTTTTCATCGATCCATTTTAAAGGTATTTTGGAATTTAAAAATGTATTTTATTGTTTTTAACCTTAGATTTTTATATAGAATGATGTGGCTGGCAGCATGCTGACTTTCCATCATATCTGAATTGTGGTTTCCAAATTATAAATATTAAGAGTCATGAAGACACTTATTAGACTAAATGAAATGTTTTCACTGCAAAATCAGATCTGAATATGATTAGTTAGCTGTCTTAATTTCTGATTTAAAGTTATAGCATGGATTGCTCATAAGCCTTTGTGAGCAAACAGCTCCACAGGAACATCTGTTTGTGCCCAACCAACTTGAAAGAACCAAGACTTTAAAACTGATCTTTGTCAACAAGGGTTTGGCCCTAAAACTTGTTTACAATGCTGTTGCATGCCTTTTCAACCATAACTAGCTCCAAAAATCTTGATTAGGGCTATGGTATTGAAGAATGCGTGAACTAAAGCTCCTCTCATTTTAGAAGTTAAGTAATGATCCAGCACACAAAGTTAAAATGAAGTATTTCAGTAGCTTTATTCTTTAAATATGGTGCACAAGAGGTTAAGTGACTTGAAGATAAGAATGTATACCATTAGCATGTGTATTTTATAAAGAGAAGGAATCCCAACAACAGCCAATTTTAAAATATAATATAATTTTAAATATAATTGCTTAACTTTATCTATTTTTTTAGTGTCATGGATTGTGGGATGAAGATGATGGAGGAGACAACTGCAGCAGTAAAGGTGACTCTGATGATGAGTCAGTTGAGTCGGACAGGAGAGGTTCTGCTGGCTCTTTGACATCAGTCAATTTGGCAGCATCTGTTGAATCCATACATGTTCATTTCCCAGAGCAGCAGACTGCCATCCGTAGGAAAAGTTCAAGTAGTGGATCACAGCTTTCTCACAGATCCAGCTTCTCCTCACACCGTTCAAAAAGAGGTATGCATTTGGTCCACGACCAAGACTCTAAAACAGAATGTGGCATTACACGTTGTACTTGCTTAGTCATTGATTTCTTGCCAATGGCAGAAACACATTCTACTCTGAAGCAGCCACAGGGAAGATGGGAGAAGGAGACAGGGCAAGGCAAGGCAAGCCGAGAAGGCAAGTGAGGATTCTTTAAATTAAAGGCTAGAACAAGTGAGAGAGGCTGCAGTGGGGGAAAAGCACACTGAGGCAAGAGACAAGCGGAAAGAGATGAGGAGGTTGGTCAGAAGGTGCAGGAGGAAAAATGGAAGGACTGCCAAGCTGCACAAGTGGGAGGGGAAAATGGGGCAGCTGGAAAACTCACAGAGGAAAAGAAAACTCACAAATATTGGAGGGAAAGATATATGAACTGGCTCAAGGATAAGAAATAATGGGAACTTAAGAAATACGTGACTGTTTGGATGGAGGCAGGAGTGAATTAAACTATGGGAGCTAAGATGGAGATGTTACACAACCTGATGACTTCTACAGGCAATGGGAAACTACCTTTCAGATAAGTATCAATGGAACTTTTTAGATCCTGCTTGTTTTGCCCACCATTGTTTCAGCATGCCACAGTCTTCAAAGTTAAGACATCACAAGGAACTGTGGTTTATTTAAAATCAGAATTTGATCTCCTCCTTACGGGTACAAAGGAGGAGATGGATTACATCTGAACCATGCCAAAACTCTACCATAATCCAGGGTAAATGGAGGTTTAAGATTGGTGTATCACTTTGTAATTTCTCCCCCCAACTGTTTTCTCAGGAAGTACCAGCACACGGAACAGCAGTCAAAAAGGAAGCAGTGTGCTGAGCATAAAACAAAAATCAAAAAAAGAACTTCTCATGGACAAGCTGCGGGAACAACTTATCATAGCTAAGGCATTTACCATTAAAAAGTGAGCAATTAAAGTTTGTATCAGTTTAAATGAAATCAGGAATTGATTCTGCAATGCTTTGGGTAGGATTTTTAGAAGATTGAAATTCCATAAAAGGCTAATATCTGAAGGTTTAGTAACAAAGCACTATGCAGTCCTGAGGCTCCAAGTAACAGTTTTACCAGTGCACTGATTCTCTCTTTGTCTTCATATTCTCCCACATTGTGTCTTGTGTGCTTTTTCACTTGTCCTAAATGTTCTAGAGCAGGAGAGGGGAACCTTTTATAGCTTGAGGGCCACAGCCCCTTCTGAGCAATCTTCCAAGGGCCACATGTCAGCGGTGGGAAGACCAGAAACAATATTTGGCAGAGCTTTCTACACACACATAATGTTCTTCATCTGAACAATCAAACTGCATTATAAAAGTTCAAGGACACATCCAAGTCAATCGAAAACATTCAATGAGGGTGTGAAGTACAATGGCTCAGGGGTGTGGCCTGGGGAGAATACCAAGGACCAGAGAGAGGCCTGAGTCATTATCTGCATTCTCTACACCTAGGAATGGGCAAGAGCACAATGCAAGCCAGACCTTCAGGCTCACTTGGTTTTCTCCCTCATATGGAACCGAAGGGCCATCATGGTCCCCATGTCTGACTTCATGCATTTTGTAGTTATCTCTAAGCAAATGTATACGTTCTTGGGAGTAGTAAATTAAACTGCATAGTTCTTTACATAAAGTTATTTGTAAGACTGTATTTTCTGTTATTTCAGGACCCTTCAGGTATATGTGCCCATCAAACAGTTTTTCTACAATCTTATCCACCCAGATTACAGTGCTGTGACTGATGTTTATGTCCTGATGTTCCTTGCTGATACTGTCGACTTCATTATCATTGTGTTTGGATTCTGGGCTTTTGGGGTATGTTATAAGGAATTTGATGTATTTGGAATTTTTTTTGTTATAAATGATTATCTCTTATGACAAATGCTCCCTGTACTTTATTGCTCCTATTTTTCTTTGCAGAAACACTCTGCAGCAGCAGATATCACTTCTTCGTTATCAGAGGACCAAGTGCCAAGTGCATTCTTAGTGATGGTGCTAATTCAGTTTGGAACCATGGTAGTAGATCGGGCACTATATCTAAGAAAGACTGTCATGGGAAAAGTCATCTTCCAGGTCATACTTGTTTTTGGTATACACTTTTGGATGTTCTTTATCTTGCCTGGAGTGACAGAAAGGTACGTGTTTGGGTTTTTGTGTTTGTTTTTTTAAAATTATGCTTTTAATTTAGCAGTGATTTAGTCTACTGCCTTAAAAATGTGATCGAGGTATGTGTGTCTATATTCATTTTCTCCCATCTATTTTATGTTGCAGGAAATTTAGCCAAAATATTGTTGCACAACTTTGGTATTTTGTGAAATGTGTTTATTTTGGCTTATCGGCATATCAGATACGTTGTGGCTACCCAACTCGTGTACTTGGCAATTTCCTCACAAAAAGTTACAATTATGTAAACCTCTTCTTATTTCAGGGGTGAGTATGGATATTTCTTTTCAGTCACACATTTATTTAACTATAGTGACACTCATAAGCTGCCTTTACCCCCAAATAGGGTCTTCAGGAGTGGCATACAACTTTTAATACAGTGGTACCTCGGGTTACATACGCTTCAGGTTACATACTCCGCTAACCCAGAAATAGTGCTTCAGGTTAAGAACTTTGCTTCAGGATGAGAACAGAAATCGTGCTCTGGCGGTGCGGCAGCAGCAGGAAGCCCCATTAGCTAAAGTGATGCTTCAGGTTAAGAACAGTTTCAGGTTAAGTACAGACCTCCAGAACAAATTAAGTACTTAACCCGAGGTACCACTGTATATATTTGAGTTATTCAGCATGATTTGATAATCATCAGTGACCACAGAGCTGCTGCATGACAGGACAATTTAAATCTCCTTTGTGCAGTCAAAGCAACTAGTCATGTTGGGTTAGAACCCATGAATGATCAGAAACGTAACTAATCTTTTAGAACTCCCAAAAGTTAACCAAAACAATTAAAAATGAGCACATAAATCACCTGAAATCTTAAATGCTACAACATACTTGATTTAATATTCTTCAGTTAAAACAGAACCTTCACCTGTGATTATTTCTCTTTGTCTAGATTCCGCTTGGTACCATTCTTAACTGAGCTGAGGGCAGTAATGGACTGGGTTTGGACAGATACCACATTAAGCCTCTCTAGCTGGATCTGTGTTGAAGATATTTATGCTCATATATTCATCCTAAAGTGCTGGCGAGAGTCTGAAAAGGTAAGATTTTTTTAAATAAAAAAACCCCATTTATTTTCATTAAATGTTTTATGAGGGCATAGATCATAGTGTAAGATCTTGAAGAAGCACAAGATAGAAATTTCATATCTGAAAATCATGCCTTTATACAAATCTATGATGGCATCACTCTGCACAGAGAGATTGTGTAGGTGGAAAAGATTCAGAAAAGGGTAATCAAAAATGATTACAGGACTAGAGCAACTCCCTTATGAAAAGTTATAATAACCTAAGAACTTTGGGTTCTTAGATTCTTATTATATGAAGAGCCTGCTGGATCAGGCCAATGACCCATGTAATCCACCCTAATGTTATCACGGTGGCCAGCCAGATGTCTGTGTGAAACCCAAAAGCAGGATTCAAGCACGAGAGCACTCTCCCTTCCTGTGGTATTCAGAAGCATAAAGGCTCCAAACATGCAGGCAGAGCATAGCCATCTGGGCTGGAAGCCATTGATAGCCATAGATTTATCATTAGCCACTGATAGCAATTTTTGGAGTTTTTTGCTTTGAAAAGAGGCAGGTAAAGACCAACAAGATGAAAGTGTAAAAACATGAATGGTGCAGAGAAAGTGAATAGGGAGAAATGCTTTATCTCTCTCATAGTACTAGATCCTGGGGTCATCTAGTGAAGCTGTGTGTTGGGATGTTGGAAGATTCAAGATAGATAAAAAGTACTTCTTCACCCAGCACATAGCTAAGCTATGGAATTCACTACCCTACCACAAGATGTAGTGACGACTACCAACCATGTCCTGCTGTAAAAGGGATTAGACAAATCATAAGGCTGTCAGTGGTTACTAGTCATGATGGCTAGAGAATGCCTGTGGGGGTCACAAATGGGAATGTTCTGTTGCACTCCTGTCCTTTCCATAGGCATCTGGTTGGTTACTGTGAGAACAAGATGGTGGACTAGATGGGTTTTTGGTTTGATCCAATAGGGATCTTTTCTTGAAGAAAAATAAAATTATTTGCTTTTCTGTTTTATCATATCATCAATGCATACTGTGTTACAGTCATACATAGGATAATAAGAAAGAAAAATAACAAATATATGAATATCAATGGTAACATAACTTATTTCTCCAATTTGTTTCACTATTATAAACCTTAACCTTTACTCTCCTTCCATTCTTTCCCTGGTTTCCTATCTGCTATCTTTTCAGTTGTGTTTTCTTACTATACTAAGTTGTTTTCATTACCTTACTTACACTATCCCACGTTGTAACCCCTACTGCAGAGTATTTTTTGTCAGCCTGTTATGATTATTTTCTTATTGCAATATCTTTCCATATAATCTATATACAATGTCCAAACCTCTTTTAAATCCTTATCATCTTTATATCTCAATCTATTTGTCATGCTGGCAAATTCTATGTATTCTAATATTTTAAGGTGCCATTCTTCTCGTGATCTTACCAGTACGATTCAATAGGGATCTTTTGTTCTTACACTGATGGTGTTTCAAGTAGTTTTGTGCTCATCTAATTTTCTTTCAGGTACGTTCACATATAAATAGACAATTGTGTCTGCAAATGTAAACCTGAAATTGTATACACATATTCCAGAGATGGTTTAAAAGCCTGACAAGAATTAAAACTGAAGGGTCCCAGAAAACATTAAGTTATTTCAGCTCTTCTTTTCAGAAGTCTTAAATTTCACAGTAGTTTAAAAAAAACAACTAAGAATTTAGGACCAGGGCATAAAAAGTTATAACAGCTGAACCTGGTTCAAATGCAATGGTCCAAAAAGTTCCTTATTTACTTACCTGAAACAGGAACTCTTAACCAAAAGCAGAACTGTTCAACATAAATTCATGTGAACTGCAGGAAATAGCTTCTAAATGGACCACTGCAACATTTCAACTATGGGTGCACTCCAGATCCATTAAAAGCATTTGAAATGTTGCCACTGGCTTCAGTAGGAATTAGTTTGCAACTCTAATTTATTATTTTTGGCATGCAATCAGTATTTTGCATGCATTGTTAGCTTTTTTGAGCCAGTATAGGCCAATCCTGTAAATTCCTGTATGTCCAGTTTATTTCCTTTTTGCTTTTTTTTTAAGATTACAGTAACCCCACCATCACCTTTTTATGAGTTATGGTGTCTAATTTAATAACTCCTCTTCCTCAACTGATAGACCCAGGGACTGTCTAAAGGCCTGTTCTCACAACTGCTTCTGGGCTTGATGCCCAAAAAACAGCCTGTGTTGAATGTTAGCAGATATTGGTACATGCTGAACTAGAAATATACTACCATTGCCCTGTACTACCTTAGACTTTAGTATGCCACTGCAGACTCCAACATGTGGGTGGAATGCCAAAAGCTGAATTCACTGCATGACAGAATATATTCAGGATACACAAATGGTTGTTTCCTGTGGCTGCCATATGCTGAAGTGATTCTGAAAATAAGACCCAAAGCAATCACTGAAGGAACAGCCCTAAAAACCTGGCTAGAAATCTACCCAGATAGATTAAGACAAGGTACTGCAAAGGGCTTTTTACATCAAACTCATTGCTATCCTATGCAAAACAAGTTGTGGTTTATGATGCCTCAGCTATTATACTAGGTACTTAGTTTAAGATGTTTCCAGCTCACTGCCCACCCCCATCCTTGGATGATAATGGTTTTCTTAAGGGTGACCAACCTATCCTGCAAGCTGCAGCCTTCTAATAACATTTAAATGATTAACTATGGGTGGCAAGACAGGGGCTTATGGCTCCTTGAAATATGAAATATATATATGGCTAAAATAAGTATACACTAAATTTTGGGAGATGCTTGTAAACATATAGCATATTTTTTAAAAAAAACAACCTGAAATAAGGTTCTGAGTTTAGAAGATTGCTCATAAAATCCAAAAGTAAAATAATGTTTAAAAATTCTAGAAAAGCGCAATATAGTCTAATGTTTTATATTGCTAATTACAGCGATATCCACAGCCAAGGGGCCAGAAGAAGAAGAAGGTTGTGAAATACGGAATGGGTGGCATGATTATCGTCTTGCTGATTTGCATCGTTTGGTTCCCTCTGCTCTTCATGTCTCTAATTAAATCTGTTGCAGGCGTCACAAATAAACCTCTTGATGTATCCATTACAATAACTTTAGGAGGTTATCAGGTATGAATAAGAAACTAAAATGTCAGCTTTCCCTTCATCTGTTTCCTTTAAATACTAAACATTCCTTATATAAATGTATGTCAGGAGTTGCCAGCCCAGTGCCCATGGCTGTGAAGGCTCTTACTGCTGCCCCTGGGTTTTTTCATTTAAAAAAACAAACACCCAAGTCTCTTAGCCCTCCTAGAAAGCAAGATATGTGATTTCTGTGAAATAAGAGTGAGTGTGGAATGCCCACCTTGTATATTCTTCCTGGCACTGAGGAATTCTCCCAGTTGCTGAAGTGTGTGTAAAATCAGTGTTCTGTGAGCTCCACAATCTGGACCAGCCCTAAGGACATAGCTGGTTCAGAGAAGGTTGGCTGCCTCGATAAATGCCTTGAATTTTGATTCTTTTTTTAAAACAATCCTGATTCTGTTATTAAACTCTGTGTTCTTACTCTCCAGCCTATTTTTACTATGAGTGCTCAGCAGAGTCAACTAAAAAATATGACATCAGCAGAATATACAAGTTTCCTAAACAGTTTTCGCTCTAATACAGTAAGTAATTTTACTTCTTTTAAGTGCCTGTTGAACTTTTAAGGTATCAAGTGGTTTAGAAGTGCTTTGAAACAAACAAATAAACACAGTGAAGGCTGTGGTTCATGGCAACTGTAGTTGTAGTTTTAAAGCGACAAAAACTGAGACATTCTTTATGAGTGTTCTGTGAGGTAGATTCTCCATGTCATATTTCCAACTGATTTTATTATTAATAGAATTTTCATACTTTGTAATGGCAAAATACTGAGTGGAAAGCACTAGCATTAACTGTAGAGCTATTTCCATCTGCCTGTAATACCAGAATCTTTGTCATGGCATAAAACATGCCAAGTTTTAGGATGCTGCACTGACAAAAATGTGTTGCAGTTGTTTGCTCTTCCTGGGTGAAGTTTGCTGATTTAGCACTTCCCCTTGCATTCAGCTATTGCCTTAGTAATAGTACATAATATTTTCTCCAAACTGCCTCTCCCTCCATCTTTTTGTGGGCTACTGAAGAATGATACCAGCAACAAGTACCAAAAAGAATTTGAAGGCAAAGGGATAAAAGCTTCATGTTCCCTCCTTTTATTTTTTAGGCTGCTCTACAGTTTCTAGAAAACTATGGTAATGAAGATATAACAGTTGCACAGCTAGAAGGCAATTCAAATTCCTTATGGACTATCAGCCCTCCCAGCAGGAAAAAAATGATTGATGAGCTCAATGCAGAGAATGCTGAATTTTCTGTAGTTATTTCATGGAGTATTCAAAGGTATGGCCTCATTGCTAACATATAGTGTTATTGCTGTTTCTCTAGTGACTGACACAATCCCTACATATCATTGTTTAGGGATCACTTTGATTAAGGTTCCCTGGCACTAGGAGCCAGCTAAAAGCCCCCCTGCCAAATCCATGAGCTCCCTGCCGAACACGTACATTCTGGTACAGTTGCGGTAAATCTGGATCACTTGTTTGTCATCTCTTAGAAAATGGAAGGAAGCAAGGACAAAAGCCTCCCATCATGACATTCTAGGTGCAGCAAAATTATTAGCATCAAATAAAAGACAGTTGGGTTTTCTGATAGTACTTGGATGTAAATGCTGCTTCAACAGGGGGCAGGGCAATTATTTTTGAAACATTGCAGTTACGGGTCCAGTGTACCTAAAGGAGCATCTCTACCCTCATTGTCCAGCCCGGACACTGAGGTCCAGTGCCAAGGGCCTTCTGGCGGTTCCCTTACTGTGAGAAGTGAGGTTACAGGGAACAAGGCAGAGGGCCTGCTTGGTAGTGGCGCTGTGGAATGCCCTCCCATCAGATGTCAAGGCAATAAGCAATTACCTTACTTTTAAAAGACATCTGAAGGCAGCCCTGTTTAGGAAAGTTTTTAATGTTTAATGCTGTATTGTGTTTTTAATATTTGGTTCGGAGCTGGCCAGACTGGCTGGGGAAACCCAGCCAGATGGGCGTGGTATGAATAATAAATTATTATTATTATATTATTATTATAGGATTGAGTTGCCAATGGTTATGGAGCGGTAATTTGCCCAAAAGCAAATCTAATGCGGATTCACCCAGTCTGAACTATCCTGACCAATGTACAGATTGGATTTGTTTCTGCTCTTGAATCTGCACATTGCTAGATCCTCCATTCATACCTCATACAGATCTCACATGTTAAGACTGCCTCTGTGTCTCCCTTTTTTTTAAAAGGAGGTGCAGATGCCTTGTGGCTATTTGGCCAGCAATTCCTGCAATTCCCTACAATGAAAAGAAAGAAAGTTCCCTAGGAGTAATGAATCCTGCCCTCCATATTCCTGTCTGTTGCAGAACTGGGGGTCTGTCAGAATTGGGTCTTGGCCTTCATTCCTAGTTCTCAAAGAAATATAACATAGTCTATCACCCAGTGAGAATGGCATTTTGAATACAGCAAAGTCAGAGCAATTGTACATTCATGAACTGTTGCACCGCCTTACTCTTGTTCATACATTTTCTTAAAGAAACCTCTCCCTTGGAGCAAAAGCAGAAATAGCATCTGATAAACAGAGTCACAACCTACGAAAGCAAGCAAGAAAACTTATTGCTAAAATGATGGACAACCAAATGCAACCTGCACCTGTGTAAGTCATTTTCTATGCTTATTAATATGTTGATTTTTCTTATAAGCAGAGCTACAAATTACTGACTTGGGCAAAGAAAATTGCAATATTGCAACTGTTGCCTTATTTCCAAAGTGGCATTTTGTAGTTATTTCGATTTTCAGTAAGATCACCTCATTTAACTATATTTATCCTTCTGCACTTTCTTATAATGAAGTGGGGAGGAGTCCTATCTACCATCTGCTGTGTGCATGCACATGCGCTACCAAACGAAGATGTTGATGTTGTCAGCTTTGGCAATTAGTTATTGGAGAAAGGCTGAATTATTGCAGGCCAGAGGCACCTGATGAGGTGCTGAAGGGGAGAGAGGCAAAAGTAGAAAGGAAGGGAGATGCTGAGAAATGCATACAATAAGATGCAACCTGAAGCTCTCATGTGGCCCTCATTCTACCCTAAGTGGAGAATATTTAGTGGAGGCAGGGCTAGCTACTGACAGAAAAATACTGTAAATTCCATTAAAACAGAGCTTTCCAAACTGTGTTGCGACACACTAGTGTGTTGGTGTGTCATGTGAACACTTCTCCTGGGGCTGGAAAGGGGTTAGTTTAACCTTCAGTTTGCTAGTAAAACTGAATTACTGTGCTGTGAAATAATGCATGTCTACAAACACCAACATGAAAAGTTTTGAAAGCTCTGCATTAGAATCCAGTGCCATGAAGAATAATTCCCAGGCTTGACTGTGGTCTCGTTGTTTAGGACTTTCATGCTGTAAAAATTCTATCCAAGGCAAATTTCAAATGACCTTGTATTGGTATTTCCCTTAATTTATTTTTCTTTTGCAGAATACTGCATGAAGTGTATCCACGCTATATCAAGGCACCTAGTGATTCTGTTGCAAAACCCATAAAGCAGCTCTTGACAGGTATGGAGTGATCCACTGCTCATTTCTAACAGGAATATTATTTCGTAATGCACCCTGATTCAGACACTTTATTGTCTAGATTGCATGACTGTCTGTATAGGGTGGGTACAGGAGCTGAAGCAAAATTCCTCAGATAACAGCTGAAATTAAGATAATTTGCACATGAGATACTGACAAAATGGTTTGTTTGGTTTTTGTAGATGGAAAAAATGAAGACATCACTGTTTCACTCTCCAGGCATAATGAAACTGAGTGGTGGGTTCTAAACCAGACTAAAAAAACTCTGGGAGCAGGAAATACAAGTCTGGAACTTATTGTGTTCAGTGACAAAGTCAGCCCTCCTAGCCTGGGATTCTTGGCAGGCTATGGGTAAGCAACCATCTTCTACAAATATCATGTGAGGGGTTTTGCAGAGAAGCAGTTTAAAGAAGCCACCTTTGCACATGGTGACCTCTAACTCCTGGGAGGAAGAGGTGGCTTGGGCTGCCCTTGCCTCGCAAGGAGCTCTTCCCCTCCCGCCGCCGGAAGATGGGCCTTCCGAGGGTGGTGCTTTCTGGCACTTTTTGGTGTAGAAAAAAAAAAGCACTGGGTTTCAATATATCTGCCAGAATGAGGGGCAGACCATGCTGATGGCTTCACTTGGCAGTATATTGTGGGTGAAACTGCCACTGAGTCCCTCTGCCTCCAGCATGCCAAGGGACAAAACAAGCTGCAGCTGAGTGAAACTGCAATACAGCTTGTTCCTCCCTCCACTTCTTTAAGCTGCCTGGCTAAGGAGCGTGCGGCTGTCCTTGCCTCAGCCAAGCAGTTTTATGGAGCCCCTGAGCCAGCAGCAGGGTGGGGGCTCTGTTAAAGTGCTCCCGCTCACCAGCTGAGGGAGCCCTGATCCTTCTCCTGCTTGTATGCTGGGGAGCAGGAGGCTTCACACTGCCCAGATGAAGTCTAACATTGCCTCTGGCTTGCGCAAGCTGGAGATGGGGGGTGGGTCCTCTGTTAGACTTCTCCCAGCAGAGTCAGGCCATCTCTTTTCCTTGGAGAAAGAGGCAGCCTCTCCATGCGCTTGTGTGCCTTTGCCTGGGAGGGTGGGCTGCATCTTTCCTCCCGGGGTGAACAAGGAAAGTGGCACTGCACCCACAGGCAAAGGCAGCTACTGCCACCTGGTCCACCTTCAGGGAGTGGGGGGCAAGCAGGCTGCCTCTTTCTCGCCCACTGCCTGCGCTGGCAAAGGCAGAGAAAGAACTGCAAATGGAGCCTGTCCAGCTCAGTCGGCAGTGCCTCTTTCATCTTTGGACAGTGAGGGGAGGGCGAGCGGCCTCTTTCCTGGGAGAAAGAAGTAGGTCGCCCGCCTCAACGCAGCAAAGACAACTCCCTCAGGTGTAATGGAGCCCCCACCTCGCCTCTGGCTTGTGTGAACTGGTGGCACCTGTAAACTTCTCCATTCAGGGGCACGCAGCTGCCTGTCCCTCAATGGAGACAGTGGGGCTTGCTCAGCTGGAGGGTGGGAGCTTTTCTGCCTCCCAGCTGAGCAGCAGGCACCTTGGCCCTGGCCTGCGAGGCACTGGGGTAAAAGCACCTCAGCTCCCGCAGTGAAAGCTGAGGCAGTTTCACCCCATGCCTTGCCAGCTGGGGCCAAAACAACTTCTTTCAACATCACGGTGTATCGCCAAACTGCAATGTTTGGATGGTGATACATCGTGATGTTGAAATCCTAGTATTTCCCAGCCCTACTCCTAATCATTAAGCTTGCTAAGCCTTCATTTGATGAAACCATGTTGATACAGGCAGGCTACCACAATCCTAGATTTTAATGACTTTGTAAACATCTGGCATAAGTCTTCTATCCTTACCTTTACAGAAACTACATTCTAGCATGTGTCATAGTACTTGCGTATTCTTCCCCTGTTACTTGTGCCTCTGTCTTTCCTAAGTCTTTCTTTATGTTGTATACTTCCCTCAGGACAGGGACATTTCTTTTTGGTGAGGTAGGAGAGGAAAGTAATTTGGATGAATTAATCTATTAAAATGAAAGTGAATTATAAATTGGGTGTATTTTTATGTTTTACTTTCTTCTCAGTATCCACATTTCATAATTCTGTGATAATAATTTAAAGATTTAAAATGTAATTACCTTTTCCCCCCCTTGTTTTGCAGCATCATGGGATTATATGCTTCAGTCGTCCTGGTAATAGGCAAATTTGTCCGTGAGTTCTTCAGTGGGATTTCCCACTCCATAATGTTTGAAGAGCTTCCCAATGTAGATCGTATCCTCAAATTGTGCACCGACATCTTCTTAGTGCGGGAGACTGGTGAACTGGAATTGGAAGAAGATTTATATGCCAAATTAATATTCCTGTACCGCTCCCCAGAGACTATGATCAAATGGACTAGAGAAAAAACAAATTGATCTTTTTGGGATTTGCATTGTAATTCAAGATGACTTCAACTGGTTGTCGTTTTTTTAAAAAACAAAACAAAGCACAACATTCTCTTAAGAGGGAAGCCTTTTATAATTAGGTAGCAATGAATTTGGATGGATTCTAGGGAGTCCATTTGGCTCCCTAGAAATATATGCTGCCTTTCAAATCAAAGATGAAGAAAGCTAGCCTTTGTTTTCAAATACAACTCCTCTAACACCAGAGAAATCTGCTTTTCATTTTAGTGAACAAAATATTCTGCATCCATGTCTGACTTGGGCTTCAGCTCTCATTCTCAAGGGAAAAAGAAAGATATCACAGCTGAATTAATCAGATCCTCACTTATTCTGGAGTGGTGTGCAATATGCTGTTTTGCATCACTTTCAAGGGACAGCAGTGATCTGAGGAGTTGTTCTAGAAAATCCAAGACAATGGATTACAGAGGGTGCTGAAGGCAACTTTGTTATGTGCATTTCTAGAAACCCAGATCTGCAGATGTACTTCTGGAAGGAAAAAAACTTCACTGACATTATCTTTAACTGCCTTATTTTATTTGAACAATTAACAGGAGGCATTGAAAACATCAGTGACTTTACTCAGGAAAATAAAAACTGTCAAAAGTTTAACTAACGAATAATGATTATGGTGAAACGTTGTAATATTTTGCTGGGCCAATTGCTCCCAAGTAGCCAGGTATTTTTTTAAATAAGCCAGTTGAACTTTATGATGCCTTTGGCTTGTTCAAATATAGTATGTTTGGCAAAACAAATTATGGTTTGTTTTAATATCTGAACTCAAGCCTCTCCAAAAACAATGGTTGTTTGGGAGCTGACGAACTAGCACCTGAAGCCACAGTTTAGAGCTGGTTTACAAACCACAGTGTGCGCCGACTGTGGTTTGCTGTTATGTCTGAATTCACAGACCATTGACAAACCACAGTTAGGGCCATTGCTCTGCTTTAAGAGGCTGCTGCACCATGGAAATTAGAGTGAATTTAAGAAGCTTGAGTCTTGGCCAGCTGGGAAAGGACAAGAAGCTTAAAACTGTTGTATTACTGTTGTACATTGGAAAGGTCAAAACCATGGTGTGATTTTTTTTAAACGGTGAATACCATTAATCATGGTTTTGCATTTCATTTGAACCCAGCCTTTGATTTCTTGGAAACATTTAAAGACAAAATAGGGGAAAGCATGTTGTAGGAAGCAAAAGAAAAAGATCACCCTATACTGACGTTTAAATGTAAACCATCTGACTTCTACCTAGTATTTCCTTCCAGTGTTTCAGGTATACAGAAATGTTAACATATGCAAATTCTCATTTTTATGTCCAGGATGTGTTTTTAAAGTTCCTAATTATGATAAAACATATATATAATGAGCTTGAAAAAAAGGGGCTTTTCTTAAATTATTGCTATTGGTGAACACCGGCTATTTAGCAGAGGACAGTGTAGCATGAACATTTAAGTGTTGCAATGTAATTTGCATTACATGGTTTAGAAAATGCAATTTATCAGCAACAGAAAAATCACTGAATGGATAAGGTATGCTAAGGGGTTTTACTGTGCAGTTTTCACTCCATACTGACAAATAAAGCACATGCTGCAAAGTCATTTCAGAAGTATTTTTTCATATGCTTGTTTACATTGAATGAATTTTTTTTATAAACTGAAAGTGTCTACGTAGTGAGATTGTCAGTAATCATTGAAATATCATAACTATTTATTGTATTTGATAATGTTACAAGTCACTAGAAGGTAGATGGGAACTGAACAGGAAACTGTAAAATTACTTGCACATTTTAGTCTAGGGTGTATGTTAGGTAGAAGAAAATTGTGACATGACATGCCCACACAGTTGATCTGTTTCCATCAAAACATTGCTGGTATATTTCAATACTGTGAAAATTAGCATATTGACACTAGGAAGTGCACACCAAAATAAACCACTTTGGGATATTGCACCAATAAAACGCTTGGTGACTCGACACATATTCAAATGTTATTATAATTTCCTAACAAAGCATAGTTAGTCTAGCTCTCCTTGTAAAAAAACCATTGACGGAAGCAACATAAACAACGTCCTTTAAAGACTTACATGAAGTGTTTACAAATACCGTATATGCAGACCCTAAACTTACACAAGATGAAAACTTGCATACATTAGACTTCACTTAGAAATCAGATGTTTCAAGGCCCTTTGTTCCCATTTTTTACACATTTTCCACCCTTTACCTATGTAGCTAAATGCACCTACTTCTTAAGGAGAACTCTTCATGTATCTGACAACGGCTGCAGTCCATAAAAGCTTGTGGCAGAAAGCTAACAAAAATATCATTTTCCTCTGCTACTGTTTTACTGCAAGAGATTTAACGTGGCTCCCCTATGGAATTTGAATCAAATTAGTAAGACAGAACCAATAGAGAAGCTAACTGGTATAGAATGGCCCTGCTAGATTTAGACAAAAGTCAGGCATCCCGTTTCACCATTGCAGCCTACCTCATGTTTCCAGGAATCTCGCAAGTAGGCCATGGAGGGAAGAGTTTGTCCCTGTTGTTTGCCCACCAGCAGCTAGTATCCAGGAGCACCTTGCTTCAGAATTGGGCAGTTGCGTTTAGCTATCAAGAATTTGTCTAAATACTCCATTTTAAAGTTATCCAGAATGAGTGGCCATCACCTCATATTGGGGCTGCAAATTCTATGAGCTATGAGTTATGCGTTATGTATGGCTGTCCTATTTCCATTCAATTTCATTGAATGGCTTCATGTTCTAGTACTAGGAAAGAGACAAAAACTTCTCTGTCCACTTACTGCACACTATGCATGATTTTATAAGCCTCTCAAAACTTTCCCACTTTAGACATCTTTTTTCTAAAGTATAATCCCCCAGAAGGTGCTGCAGTTCCTGCTGACTTTGTAATTGTTAATATGTCTCTGCCTTCTTGACCTCTGCTAGTTATTTATTACTCCTCCATTCTCAAGCCATACTTGTCACTTTGGGCCAGTAATCATCATTTTAAAGGAAATGCTTCCTAGTGAAATTGTAACAATACATGAGGAATTGTGCAGTCCTCAAATGCTATCTGCTAGAAAATAAAAGTCCTTTGTACGTGTCCTGTGTCCTCAAGGTGCTGTGTACTTCAGTACAGGACTGGACATAGGAAACAGCAGATTATTTGAATCTTCCAAAACTTTACTGCCTTTTTCTGATCAAAGCTATATAGGGCTCTAAGTAGCATGGTTGAGCTCTACACAACCACCAAAGCAGATTAAAGTCTTAAATCACATTTAAATCCTTACTGAATGAAAACTGTGTGTCTGATTATCTCTCCTGTACATGCATGTTATTTATAAAGCATAACTTTTTTCAAAGAATTAATTATATGTATCTTCTTGTTTTTTTAGAACAACGTTGTGATACATTACACCTAGGGATCGGCCTTGATTTGTACCAGGACCATGTCCTGGAACATGTGAAGTAATAAAGTACCTCCAACTTTGTGCAGAGTGCTTTTCTCTTGCCACTGAGTAACCAACTGCAGTCTTTCCCATCACATTAAGATTAAAACTTTAATGACCAGGCAAATGGCATGGCATCCAAGTATGCCTGAGCCCTGGTGACTATTTCTTGAAGATAAGCACTATCCAATAATGGAAGTGTTTTTTTCTGTTAGAGCAAGAACTTCTAGAAAGATGGCTCCAAGAATGGCTTAAGCTCATTTCCATGGTAAGGTTAAACACCATGAATGTCTGTGGGGATCATTGCAAGTCAGTCAGCAAAAGTGATGAAGTGTGCTTTCTATCTGATACTACAAACCTTGGGGTGGACGTATAGCTATCTATCTAATTACCTCTAGGCCCCAGCCTCTCATTTAAACAAAAATAATGTACAGGGGAATCCCCACTTACACAGGGTGAGCACAAGTGGGGATTCCCTGTTCCACCCCCTTTTGGTGATGAAAAAGGTGCACACAAATGGCACACATGCAAGTGAGGTGGTGCCTGTACTTGAGCTGTGTAGGCACACTCAATAAGGCTAATTGGAAAAGAGAATGTTGCACAGAATAGATTTTTAAGAAAGCAGGAATGGCATGGTGTCTCAATTCTGGTGGTTATTGATCCATCCCACTTTCAACATCTTTCCTTGCAGCTAAAACTGTAAATACATGTAAAAAGCTATGAATGCACTATGTCAAGCTATGGTTTAGTGTTTGATTTTGTTGCCTGAAATGCAGTGTGAAAAAAACAGTGGCAATGTGACTAGCAAAAAAAATGTTAAAATACTAATACCCTTTGTATAATGTAATTATGATATGAAAAGGCCTTTTTCTTGATTAAAGTTTCTTTTAACAATAATACTTCTCTGTTGCCATTTTTCAATCACTGGTGTCCTCAGCGCAGCAACCAAAATTTATGAGCACCAAAATTAGTTTATTCCATGATCCCACCACTATGTCCAGAGCGAAAGGGACAGTGTCTTCTGTCATTATGCTGAGCTTGAGTTCCAACATAGGTGTGTTAAGTGAGGTCCTTCCCTCCTCAAAAGCTCAGAAAAGGGATAGGAACTTATACCCAATGCACTAAGGGCACTTACAGATGGCTGATAGTTTTGGGTGGGATTCAATCAGATATTTAGCAGATTCGGGACATGCAATTAAAGTTGATTTAGAGGTCTTGTGCAACAAACGTGCTTCCCCAAAAGATTGTACTTTTTATCTATTTCATTATATTTATATATTGCTTAACTGTAGTAAAACAAAAACAAAAACCTCCTAGTGGTTTACTTTTTGTGGTAAGTGAAGTATGGCATCATCATCATCATCATCATCATAATTTATTTATACCTCGCCCATCTGGCTGGGTTTCCCTAGCCACTCTGGGTGGCTTTCACTGAATATTAAAAACAATACAGCATCAGACATTTAAAAATTCCCTAAACAGTTGTCTTTTTAAAGTAAAATAGTTGTTTATTGCCTTGACATCTGCTAAGAGGGCGTTCCACAGGATGGGCGCCACTACCGAGAAGGCCCTCTGCCTGGTTCCCTGTAACTACACTTCTCGCAGCGAGGAAACCTCCAGAAGGCCCTCGGCGCTGGACCTCAGTATCAAGGCTGGATGATGGGGGTGGAGATGCTCCTTCAGGTATACAGGACCGAAGCCGTTTAGGGCTTTAAAGTCAGTAACAACACTTTGAAATGTGCTCGGAAACATACTGGGAGCCAATCAAGATCTTTCAGGACCGGTGTTATATGGCCTTGGCAGTTGCTCCCAGTCAGCAGTCTAGCTGCCACATTCTGGATTAATTGCAGTTTCCGAGTCACCTTCAAAGGTTGCCCCACACAGAGCGCATTGCAGTAGTCCAAGCGGGAGCTAACTAGAGCATGCACCACTCTGGCGAGACAGTCTGCGGGCAGGTAGGGTCTCAGCCTGCGTTCCAGATGGAGCTGGTAAACAGCTGCCCTGGCCAAAGAATTAACCTGTGTCTCCATGGACAGCTGTGAGTCCAAAATGACTCCCAGGCTGTGCACCTGGTCCTTCAGGGGCACAGTTACCGTATTTTTCGCTCTATAGGACGCACTTTTTCCCTTCTAAAAAGTAAGGGAAAATGTGTGTGTGCGTCTTATGGAGCGAATGCAGGCCGTGCGGCTAAGCCCAAAGCCAGAACAGGGAGACAGAGCGCTGCGCAGCGCTCCCTCTCGCTGTTCTAGCTTGGGGATGGCTGCGCAAAGCCTCCGCAGGGCAGTGGGGTGCCTTCACCCCACTGCCCTATGGAGGCTTCAAAGGCTGTCCCCGAAGCCAGATCCCTCTTGCTGTTATGGCTTCTGGGGTTCAGAATTCTTTTCTTCTTGTTTCCTCCCCCCCCCCCAAACTAGGTGCGTCTTATTGTCCGGTGCGTCCTATAGAGCGGAAAATACGGTACCCCATTCAGGATAACGCTTCATTTGTTGCCTTCTTCCTTTTCGGCCAGGGAGCCCCTGTCTCTCCACCTTCATTCACCTTGTCCTTGCTCTCTCCAGAGATTTTCCAAGCTCACAGCACTTTTGCAACTATAGAACGTATAGGCAAGTGGAGGTGGGGATCAAGTGAGGGAATAGGTGGCCAAGGAAGAAGTAGGAGGTGACAAGGTGGAAGAGGAAGCTATTGCCCCACTGCTGCTTTACACATCGGCAGCGGCAGGGCAGCAGCTTGCTGCTCTCCAGGCAGCTTGAATAGGTTTGGTGCTCTGCATTTTTTAAAAAAATCAGTGAACAAAGAATGACAATTCAAAAGTGGCTAGCAGATCAATCAACAAACCATGGCTACTCAGAAGTAAGTTCCACTGAGTTCAATGGGGCTTACTCCAAGGTTAGTGGGTATATGGTTGCAGCATAGATATGGTTAGGGATGTGCTGTCGGTGACTAAGTAGCTCGCGTGGAAGCACCTGCAGTCACTGCTACTTGGTAATCAACAAATGCAGACCTTTCAAATTTTTTTTGTTTAATTTATCCCACAATACATGTGGAAGCCTAAATTATACTTGCTGGAGTGGGGAAGATGTTCCAAAAAGATGCCCTAGTAGCAGTTTACTGTGCTGCATCTGTGGAAATTTCAGGAAGTGAAAGCCAAACCTATCAGCAGAAAAAATTAGACATACCTCGCTTAAACCAAACCTAGGGAGTTATCTGTTGGCCTAATGGACTGAAAAGAATGATGACATTGCTGTGCACAATTGTGGGACACACACAAGACCTGCTTCATTGGCTTTCAGACTATTAAGAATAAGCTCTTTGGGGTAAAAGTGATCACTGTAAGATATTCAAGGCAGCAGGCAATCGATGCGGCAAAAGTCAGACATCCACAGCTTATGGGTGTCTTAGAAGTGAATTGAATACCACATGCATTGTATGTGAATATGGCCAGTATGCCCACTGGTGATGGTTGCAAGAACTGTAGACTATGGGAGTACTATTCAGCACATTCCTCAGATCGGAGAAGCCCAGATTTCTTTTCTTTCATAAAGAAAAGTTCATATTTCTGGAATGTTAGGCTTTTGATTTCCTTTTATCAGAAACTAAAATGTGAGGCATGTTGGCAGCAAAAGGGCTATGACAACGCCCCACCCCAGTCAGCCAAATGATTGTTGAATTTCTGGCTCCCTGAGGTATGAGTGCTGCTTTCTGCACTGTGCAGCGTTAGTGTATAGTTAAAGGGAGAAGAGAAAGTTATCTACCACCTCACTTGCAGAATTAGATAATGAAGGAATGCTTCTGAGAGGTCATCTGGAAACTTCCCATAGAACTTTGCCTGGCTCCATCTTTTTGGTGCCAGATGAAGACCTTTTTATTCACCCTTTAAATAACTCATGTTGCAACTCCAGTAATATAGAATTGTAGAGTTGGAAGGGACCCTGAGGATCATCTAGTCCAACCCCCTGGAATGCAGGAATATGCAGCTGTCTCATGAGAATCAAGCCTGCAACCTTGGCATTACCAGCACCATGCTCTAACCAACTGAGCTCTAGCTGGTGGCAACCACTTTGGGCAGGGGTAGGGGGGTTTGGCAAGCAAAGCAAGCAGAGATAGCAGCCCTAGTTTATCCATAAAAAGCTAGCCACTGATTATAGAATTGGCTCATATGAACTAAGATCCCCCATCAGTTGCCTAATTCACCCACAGGACTTTGCTGCAATGAAATATAAGAAATGTTATTATTCTTCGTTGCATTTCTTCATCAAGGTCTCTTGAGCCAACGCCTACACTCAAAGCACGCAAGTAATATAACTACACAGAAAACAGGGATGGGAATTGAAGCAATATGATCTGTGCTGTAGGAGCAGCACATCCTGCTATATCTTTTATGCCACTGGGAAAAACCTCTCTACTTGGGGACATTCACACCAGATGTGATAAAATGACCTATTCCCCCAAAGAATCCTGGGAACTGTAGTTTGTTAAGGGTGTTGAGAGTTGTTAGGAGATTCCCTTCCCAAAGGTACAATTCCCTGAGTGTGACTTAACAGTCAATCCCTTTCCCCAGCATACTCTGGAATTGTAGGTCTGGGAGGGGAATAGGGATCTCCTAACAACTCCCAGCATCCTTAACAAACAGCAGCTCCCAATATTTTTTATCAAAGCTATGATTCTATAAATGGTATAATAATGCTTTAAATGTCTGGTGCAAATGTGACCTTAGTTATAATTAACAATGGTACTTTACTTTTTGGGAGTTTAGAACAAGGGCAAGTGGAAAACGTGCATTTTTAAGAAGTCGGCTGTGTCAAACTGTGATGTTAGGAATGCTTGCTGCTGCTAAAATAGAAAAGCTATTGAACTGAAACACCTGGGGTGCTGTTTTCCTGTGTTCTGACCAGAATGGGCTTTCTGCTCCCAGCTCAATTAATTTAGACACTGCTATAAACCACTCAAAGGATCTGGTGAGCCTCCAGACGCCAATGAAAGACTGAAAGCTGTTAACATTTTGTCCATTACAGTTAAAATCCAGCTTTACTGTTTCAAGTGAGAACAGAACCCCAAATTCCTCCTGCTTCCTGACAATTTATAATGTTGTGGATGTATTTCCTTCTTCTGTCAACATTTGAAATCATGGGAAACTACTCAACTGTTGTCATTTACTGCATGAAATCTTAACTGCTCTGATGAAACGTTAACATGGCTGTTGGCATATGTGGATGTGGATCCGAGTGAAGCAGGGGCTGTTGATTTTTCCCTAAATAAAAAGTAGCTACTTATGCTTGAAAGGTTGGGGACAAGAAAATGAGGAAAAAATCTTGTCCCTTAAGGGAGATTCTCACCATCCCTTCCTTTTCTAATGTTCAGCCTTTGCTTAAAGGTAAAGGCACCCCTGACCATTAGGTCCAGTCGTGGCTGAATCTGGGGTTGCGGCGCTCATCTCGCTTTATTGGCCGAGGGAGCCGGCGTACAGCTTCTGGGTCATGTGGCCAGCATGACTAAGCCGCTTCTGGGGAACCAGAGCAGTGCACGGAAACGCTGTTTACCTTCCCACCATAGCGGTACCTGTTTATCTACTTGCACTTTGACGTGGTTTCGAACTGCTAGGTTGGCAGCAGCAGGGACCAAGCAATGGGAGCTCACCCCGTCGCGGGGATTCGAACCGCTGACCTTCTGATCAGCAAGCCCTAGGCTCTGTGGTTTAACCCACAGCGCCACCTGCGTCCCTTTGCCTATATAGCTAAAATAGCAATAGCCATGCAAAAGAGGGACGTGCCACCAGACTCTGGGACCCCAATGCTTGCATAAATACAAAAGACAGCAACACAACACCCTAATGAATGAGTGATCCCCAAAAATCAGCCCAATGACCACACTCAGTGGCCACAGGATGACTTGTCAGGAGAGGGAAACTGAATGGAGTAGCACTGAGGTGGCCATGGCTGGCTGGAACAGTGCAAACTTTTTGTTGCAGGTCCTAATTGCCTCTTATTAATAACCGTAACCAAATCAATATATCAGACAGCATTAATGGGCCCTCTGGAGATTACAGAGCTATCAAAAAACTTCAGCCAGGACTTGTTCTCCAACAACAGTATGATGTCTGCTCTGAGAACAGAGCTTCAGAATGCAGACACATCAGCCAAAACAGCAGATGACTCTGAGCATCTGCATTTGCCATCTCCATTGCTCTATAAAAAGGAGTAGATAGAAAAGCATATGTTAAGTATAAATTGGCTAGAGGCACAATTGTAAAGGAGCCAGCAGCCAGACAGACTGCAGGTGCTAGGCGTATGAAATGAATTTACTCATCAGTGAGTGTGGTATGCATAATTATTTCATTATATATTTTCGACGCAACGTTCATAGCTCACGTTTGACTTGCACTGTCTTCAGGACCATGTCTCCTTTCAGAAAAGGGAAATACAGTGGTACCTTGGGTTACATACGCTTCAGGTTACATACGCTTCAGGTTACAGATTCCGCTAACCCAGACATAGTACCTCGGGTTAAGAACTTTGCTTCAGGATGAGAACAGAAATCATGCTCCGGCGGCGCAGCAGCAGCAGGAGGCCCCATTAGCTAAAGTGGTGCTTCAGGTTAAGAACAGTTTCAGGTTAAGAACGGACCTCCGGAACGAATTAAGTACTTAACCCAAGGTACCACTGTATCTGTGATAGGATGCTGCCACTGCCATCATCACTCTAGAGCAGGGGTCTGCAACCTTTAAGACAAAAAGAGCCACTTGGACCCATTTCCGAAGGAAAAAAAACTGGGAGCCGCAAAACCATTGCGACATTTAAAGCAAATATATCTCCGGAGCCGTGATCTGACAGCGGGTGGGAAGGTGACATCGGGACGGTGCGTGACTAATGCACGCACCGCCCCCATGCGACGTCACAGCCAGTACAGCGCCCGCCACAGTGGGGAGTGTCGGGGCGCACAATGCGCCTCCTCCCCTCGCTAGTATCTGCCCCAGAGCCGCGGCAAAGGTGTAAAAGAGCCACATGCGGCTCCGGAGCCGCGGGTTGCAGACCCCTGCTCTAGAGGAAATAAACCATAGCTCCCAGATCATATAGGAGTTGCAAGCGTGGTTCTGCGTGAGATAACCATAGATACGGTTGCAAAATGTAACCAGTGCTTGGTCAAAAGGCAACACCAGATTCAAGGAGTAGATGTCTCTCAGAAACAGGACCAGCTTCAGACTAGTGAGGGGCAGGCAAAGCAACCCCCGTTGGCATACTCTGCACCACCCCTGCAAGTCTACCAGTGGTAAACAGCAACACCATGATCTAAGTCAAGCCACCTGCCATTCTCACATTCCTACAGTGACTTACTGGAGCATTATGGGAAGAACCATATGGCAGTTCACTAATCTTCTGCTGCCGTTCCATAAATCCATGCCAGGGAAGATGGGTTGACAGGAGAGCCTGATGCACATAGCAGTGTATCTGCCCCAACTCCTGCCCCCACGGAGGCCCCTGCTTAACAGCGAATCTGAGGTTACATTGTCACTTCCCTAGTTTTATATTACAAAGCATATGTAAAACCAGAAATACTACTGTGATTAAATTATATTGAGGACTTCATTTAAGGCAGGCATAGGTAAACTCCAGCCCTCCAGATGTTTGGGACTACAATTCCCACCATCCCTGACCACTGGTCCTGTTAGCTAGGGATGATGGGAAGCGTAGTCTCAAACATCTGGGGGGGGGGCAGAGTTCGCCTAGGCCTGATTTAAGGGAATAGTTAATCCTGAGTCTAAGGCAAGGATGGTGACTCTGTGGCCCTCCAAATATCTCAAATTGGTGACTCTCAGAGCTTTCCAACTCTCAGCTGACTGAACTCTCAGGCAGCATGACCAGACATCAGGGATGAGAGAACTTGTAGACCAGCCACAACTGGAGAGCCACAGCTACTTCACACCTGAAATAGGGGAACCCCTCCTCTTTGCCTTCACCCATTGTTAAAATCTCACACATTATGGCAACAGGGCTTGTGACTATGGTCCAATCTGATCAATGATTTCTTAATATTCTGAAATAGTTTTAGGCTCATTGATGCCTAAATGTACACTGCTATGGGTCTCCCTCATATCTGATTTCAATAATCTTATCAGCAATCATACCCACATGCCCCCTAATTCCTTACAGAATGAAGTGTGACTAACTGCGCATCACAGCATCCAGACTATTGTCAACAAGAGTGTCTTGTGGGGCCTTAACAACTAACAGACTTGTTTATAGCTTAACCTTTTGTGGACAAGAGCTCACTTGTTCTATAAATGAAACCAACTCTAGTCCCTGGACGCTTATGCCACAATAAATTGGTTAACTTAAGACTAATTTTGCATAGGATTGGCTGCTACTTTGAATTCAGTGTGCCCTACTTTCAAGTAAAGCTTCACAGGATTGGGTTCTTACTCTGCAATACCATTCTGCCCTTTCCCACTGGTTCTTAACATAGCCTCTTGGAGAAAATATCAAGTGCCAGGATTGCTGAATGGTAAAATTAAAATTTGCTTGCTATGAAAATCAACATCTTTTCACTCTGCACAGCAGCCTAGGAAAGCTACTATGTCTTATTTTCAAGAAAGAAGAATGTGTACATGGGGGGAGGAGGAAGAATCTACGATCCCTTAGCAGCCAAAATTTAGAAGGCCCATAGAGAATAAGTAGTCAGCACCTTGATGAGTTAAGGTATATTGCATAGCAACAAAACAGAAAAATTGGAAATGGTTAGACACCCACTGTGGTGCTCCTCCTGACCCAAGGATGAATAGCGATTCCGAGCAGTTAAAAATCTTTGTGAAAGAACAAAAGCCAGCAAAAGGCTAAACCCATGAGCTTTGACTCCTAGACCTTTGTTCTAATGGATCCAGCAATCTACTCCTGGTTTGTTTGTTTTTTTTGCCAAAATCTTACTAAAGTTTTGGCAGCTTTTACAAACTTCTCTATACAATTTGATGAGTCTGAGAATCCAACATGAAACTTGGTGTATTGTTCTGGCTCAAAATGCATCTGTCTCTGATTCTGTGTGTGTACATTACATGTGAACCTGAACAGAGATTAGAGTACTTACAGAATTGGAGGTGAGTGAACGCAAGTTTGTCCAGATTGCCTGGCAGTAAATTCAGCTCTTGGCTTAAAGAAAGCAATCCTTCTTTGCAGGAGATGTTAAAGTTAGTTGAATAGTTCAAGATAAATGTACTGTCTATATTTAGTTGGGAGAGAGATTCACATAAAAATCATAATACAAACCACAAAGGGGGGTTGCCATAATGCCTGTAACTCCCTAAGGAAGTGTCCGCTTTCCTACCTACCTTTCAAGGTAGCTTTCTATCAACAGCCTTCTCTTTCTAGTTTTTAGGAACAGGCCTCAGACTATCATAAAAACAAGTATAGTCCAATGGTAAGCTTCCTTCTGCACAGTCAATAAATAGGCGACACAAAAAATCAAACACAGGTTCAGATCTTCTAACTATTTTGTAGTAATTGTGTATACCATGAAGTGTGTCCATTCAGGCAAACTGGTAAACCATGGTTTAGATACCATTAGCAAGTCCTAATCCTGGTTTAGCATCAAACCACAGTCTGCAAACCCTTCTAGCCAAAACCACAAACTATAGTTTGTGCAAACCAAAGTTTGTCCACAAACCAGGCTCAAATAACAGTCTGTAATCTTGGTTTGCCACTAACTCAGAATCATAAGTTTCTACTTATCATGCACAGGGCACAAGTAAGGGAAGGGAGGAGTATACAATGGAACTCCCTCCCCCTGGAGGCACAGAGAGCGTCTACAAATTATACCATGGGGGGCAGGGGGGGGGACAAGTTTACCTAGCTTGTGCATAAATCAGGCACTAACTAATCTTGTTTACTTGGTGCAAATCCCAAACTAAAACTAATTTTGATTAGCCCAGACTTTTTTTGCTTGACCAAAACTTCCAGATTCCTGTATTGTGAGTCTTTCATTAAAGAAGACAAGAAATTATTGACTTTAGGTCAGAAGGGTGCCTAGAGGTCACAGGCCATGAATATCCAATATAACTAAAGGGATATAAATAAAGGGATATAAAGTAAAGGGATATAAATACATCCTTCTGGAGCATAGTCACACTTTTCCAGTATTGAAGGCCAAGCCAGAAAGGCAATAAGAGTTAAAAGCCCAAATGTTTGCTAACAAATTATCTACTCCCCAAAGGTGGGGAGCTATGGTATTGCAGGAAACCCCCATGAATTTTATTTACTTTAAAGTTAAACAAATGTTTTCTGTAGTATGAGGGCAGCAGCCAAAGCAGTGCACAACACAATAAAAAGAGTGTAAGGAAAAACACATCTCAGCAATAAAAAAACACTTGAACAACATACATTAAAACATTAAAACTTGTCAGCCAGCGTGGGAGACAGTTGTTTCACCAAATAAAAGGGCTTTTTTTGGATTCAATGGCAATCACAACACAAATGGAAGGAGGTTTAGTGTTTCTATTAAATAGTATAGAAAAGTGTACAGCATTTAAGCAAAATCCACACAGCATGAGGAAGATAGTAAGAACAAGATAATGTACCTCCCCGTTCTGTTATTGGGAGCGTCGGGAATCAACGGAAAGATTCCAGCTGGCCAGTACAGTCAGGACCCACACTGAAGCTCAGGAGTCAGGCCCCATGTGAGAGATGCATACACTCCAGCCCCCTGCTGGCCTCTTGCTGGCTGACCTATTATGACAATCCCTCCCACCTGCTAAGCTAGGTCAATCTACTGAGGCAGCATAATTAATTAGTCCTACAGCTGCACTGCTGCCTACAGGCACTCAGCCTACAGCTGGCCCACAAATGAATCTTCCACCAACCTGCTGCTCCATATCCCTAGAGCCCACACAGTAAATAAAACCAAAAAACCTTGCTAAGGTACCAATAAGGGAGGAAGAATCATTTAAACCAGTATCTATTTCCTCAGGATACAAAAGTCTTCTTGCCTAGGTTTTATCTGCAACAGTGAACCAAGTTCCAGATGAGCCATGGCCAGATTTAATCTCTCTGTCTCGCATCCACAATAGCCTACAAAGAGCCAACCTAGTACTACTAGGAGCAGAGTTAACAAGCGGTCATGACTCTGCTATCCATAAATTCACAAACCAATCCCTCACAAATTGCAAGACTGGAAAGCATTGAATTTGGCCTTCTTACCCATTTGAAATTGCAGAACTTTTAATAGCTGCAGAAATCAAACTTTCATGTTTTAATCTTTGACAAGCCAACATTTCTCACAGCAGCTTGACTCCTAACGAGCCCTTTTTACTGCAGAGCCAAGCCAGGCCAAGGTTGGTGAGGAATGGAGAGAGCTTAAGCATGAACCTGTGTTAGGATGACATACCAAGATTGGCTTAGCTCAGCACAGTGAGGCAATAAAAAGGACAAGGAAGGGGCAAAATGACCATGAATTCCTCTCTAGGTAAGCCACAGTTTGGGCTTACCATGAAATACAAACCAGGCCACCGCCTTGCTATATATTAAGAGTTTAGGTTTCCAAGTTTCATATTCTGAAGTCATCAATCCCCAATTGCTTGGGGATGCAATTAGTCATCTTACACTCTGTTCTCTACAAACACATTGTTCATGTTACTACTGCTTCTCTTCTGCTCCCCAGCAGAGCAACACAATTCTTCATATCTATTTTTATTTAGTCTCTGATTTAATACCTCTCCTTTCTATAGTGGCCTATACTGAAGGCAGCTGACTATGATAAAAAATAATACAGTAAAAATAAAGCAAAACAAATCAGAAGCAGTAGCAGGATAGAAGACTTCAAAATGTACGCTGAAACAAAACAGGATTGTGGCTTATATATGGCTCATTCAAATGCACACCCCTAGCCCTTAGGGTGGGAACATACCTTGCTATAACACCATCTGCTTATGCCCAAACATAGACAAGCCACTAATATTTTATGTGATGGCGCAAGTCTCTTTGTAATACCAATACAGGATGACATGCGTGTTCAATGTCCCACTTAAAAACCTCAAATCAGCAGGATGAGATTCTTTCAATGAAGGAAGGTAAGTGTTCTCGTGGTAAAGGCTTGACATCAAACACACACACAGGGCTCTGCAAGGAACAGGTTAGATGGGCTCCTACCCAATTTGCAATTTCAAAACAGATGTGACAGGGAGAGAGGGAGGAAGGGGTAGGATATGTAATTATTTCAGTTAATCATACTTGAACTTACATTACAGTAGGATATTTGGACTAGGGGGCCATTCCCAAAGTTTCACAGAGAAACCCCCTCTAGCAGGGAGGGCTAATATATTTACTATCAAAAGCTTATAAACATGCTGTGCTGCTCTTGCACACAGGCTTGAGGAATTCACAATCAAAGGGCACGTGGAGGTTAACCACTCTCTCGCGACCTCTAATAAAATGTGTCGTGAGCTCCAGCACAGAGCACAAGTCACCATAATTCTTTCTTCGGAGCTGTTCCATTTGGAAGCAGTTGCTTGGAGAGGACCAGGGCCAGAGGGGGAAAAACTGGAGTGAGTCAGTAAACCGTTAAGGCACTTGGCATATCCATGAGCTGTGAAGCTCTGTAGGTGTTTTAAGCTGAAGAATTTTCTCATACAGTACTCCTAAGGCTCAATGCACACATTTTAAGCACTCATGGCTTTGCCACTTCATTTATGGCTAAAATACATGTGATGTGGAAGATCTGTGATTGGGATCTTTCACTTTAATAATGAAAGGTTAAACAGGCACCATAAGGAAAGACCAGGATCCCCTGCAACATTTTTCCAGTTTGAAGCTGCCCCTAAGCTGTTTGCACAAGCAAAAGTAAAAACTAAAAGTATCCGTATGGATAACTGTTTGTTCTGTTCCATGTTTCATACTCCGTGGGGTTCGAGGAGATTTCAAAGTGTGCCACCCATAATTGTCATCTCTCTGAGCAAAGAAGTCAACCTTCTCTCAAAAAACATGTAGTGCACAGTGCCCAATATTTCTTCATGCTACATACCCAAATCCATGAGGTGCAAGTCATTGGCCAAGGTGTTGAATACCTTATTCATGTCACATCTGATGAGGTCACCGTCAATGCTGAGCTTTCCTTTGAAGACGTTGACAGGCAATTCATGTACTTCCACTTTCAAGAGCCTCCAAGTTGCAAATGTCCTTGTTTTCTCCTGCTCCAGAGGGTATGACCTGAACCAATGGCTTCAAGATACAAGGAGATTCTGACTAAACATCAGGAAGAACTTGATGATGGTAAGAACTGTTTTGACAGTAGAACCTTGGAAGGTAGTGGAATCTCCTTCCTTGGAGGTTTTTAAGCAGAGGTTGAATGGCCATCTGTCACAGATGCTTTAGTCGAGATTCCTGCACTGCAGAGGGTTGCACTTAGATGATTCTATGAAAGTGGACTATGACTTGTATCTAGGGACTCATACTTCAAGAATCTCAATCCTGACTCAGCCTCAGGTCACTTTGAAACTCAGGAAACACACTTGATCTATGCCTGGGGATTATCTCAACTAACCATTTCATTCTTTGTAACCATTTTGGCAATTCAAGCCACATGGCTATTTTATTCTCTGATGTGATGTTGGTGCTGTATAATACACACATTTATTTGGAGTTTGAATGGAGACTGATCTTCTGCTAATTGAAGTGCAATGCAACATCCCCGTGGGACATCTCCATGGCAACATGTGTTTATATACATGCTATCATGTAACCTATGAACATATACAGGATAAGTTGCAGGTGGAAGGGTAGTTCTGCATTGCTGCAATCTGTTAGAAGCAGATATTGAGGATCTTTTGATCCAAAGGCAAGGTATAAATCTTGATTTAAGATAGTTTTTCATGTTCACTGCATTCACAGAGAAGGGTAGAGTAAAAACAACACACTTTTGTCTAAACCACAGCACCATCTTGTGGCAATAATTATACTATACTGCAAATCTAAATCCATAAACTGCCGAACTGAAGCCCCAAATGGGACATTTTCTTCTGAAAGCACCACAGGTCAACTCAGTTATTAGACTAAACAAACACACACCAAAGCATTCTTAAAATCAATTGGTCATACCCAAGAGCCAGTACAATTTTGTGTAGCCTATTACAAAGTGTTCATTCTAGGTCATTCATTTTATAGTTTGTATGTGACCTTCCATATACAGAAGCAACAAACTTCTCATTATTTACAAAACCCCTTAAAAGAGAAACAGTTGAGAAATGCCTGATCTAGCTAGTGACTGCCAATATTCAAATTACTTCTCACTTGGAAGATTTAAAGATTACACCGTAAAAGCAATTGAGAAATTCTAGTGACAGGATTAACAGATACTGTAAACAGCCTAAGCAACTTCTGCTCATTGAGTAACACTAGTTTTTCACCTCAACTACTGAGGTTTGATATTTTCAGTTCCATTGACATTTTAGCACCCCAATGGATCAAACTGATCACAATCATAAAAGCACACACAGAAACTTCTTGTTTTAAGATTTTTTTTACAGCTGAATTACAGAGCCTCTTCTCAGGAGGCTGGATCTTGCAGAGAATTACAACATTTTTTTATACTCTACTGCATCCCACAGAAAGGCCAGGCAGAATTACAATTAAAGTACAGGTTTCACATTGCATAAAACACAGTTTACACAACATCTGGGTGTACAAATGAGCAGTATTCAATAATTTATAGTTATTTACTTTCATAGTATTTTAGCATCTTCATGCAAACCAACACATGCTTTGGCTCTTGAAAAGTTGGCATTATTCCTCAAAACCTTCCTCCGTGCTGCATTTGCTCTCTTAGTCAAAGGAAGTGTGTACAGTGCTTTGGGAAACAAACACTAAAACACATATTATCAGAAAGTGCTGATTACTGTTTAACATTGAATAAAGATACTAGGGTTTCCATTACATTTTTGCCAGCTAAAATAAAGGTCATTAGGTCAAAAAATATAGATATTACGCATTTTAAGTTACACTCAACTTCACAAATTTCAATTCTGAAAGTGTCATTGCAATCCTTTGTAAAAATGTTGTTTCATTGCACACAAATTCAGTTTTATATCCCTGAAGATTTCCATGTACCATGAAAATAGGAAGTGGGCCTAGTTCAAAACTGTTATACTCACTGGGTTACAAACAACTCTCCATAAACGTCTGAATGTGTGATTTAAGAATTTACTCTCTCCCCCCCCCACACACACCTCAAAAAACAACAGTGTTTTACAGTCATGTTCCTTTCCTCACACAATACATAATAGTGCAAGTCTATACTTAACAAAAACAGCAATATTTGAATTACCCGTGAAAGTAAACATTACCCTATGGCAAGGGATGCGATTAACAGGGAATTGTGTTCATGATGCTGAATCAACACAACTGAAAGCTACTAGGAATGTTATTGAACACATTTCAAGATCCTTCTCCTGTGGTATATTACTTCTCCCTGGAAAATCTGCAAGTTCATAATGTTAGATATTCTCTGAATATGAAAAGCGTATCATTTGCATACCAATGAGTGTGGGGTCCTTTTTTGCCCAGAAATGCTGAAGTTTCCATAGCTAAAGTATGTGATATTCAAAAGAAAACAAGGTTTCTTTTCCAGTTTATCTATAGAGGTGTTGTGTTACTCAGAAAACTAGTTTTCACTATTTATGCTTCTAAAGAACTGATTATGCCTTCCCAACACTGGCCCATAAACCTTCTATATACCTTGTTTCAGAAAATATTAGGGTCATATGGGAAAAGGGATAGCCAACATAGTTTAAGGTGTTCCACACTGTTTAGTGGGCATTGTTCAAAAAAATCCTTAACACTCCTTTGCCTGAACTCCATCCTTGCCCAGGAATATCAGAGCATGAAGCAATAGGCCCTGAAACTAGACATCTAGAAAGAATTATCAGAAGGTAAATGCCATCATCCAAACCCACTTCCCCTTTTGAAGGGAAGACTGTAATACTCAAAATTCTTTATTAAAGCAGATGCACCGCAAAGATGTAGGACTGTAACTCAAGAAGACTTTGAGATGTACAACCATGCTTTCCGTACAAGTTTCCCAGAAGCAGACAAATATTTAAATTTCCAATTTACTGATTGCAATGAAGTGACGGCAGCTTCCAGAATTGCTCATTGCCAGAAACAGCTAGGTTGACATTTAAGAGTAGAGTTGTATTGGAGTTACAGTAGTCCACTTGCATAATCATCATCTTCCTCATTTCCACGGGAACCTCCTCCTTCACCTGGTTCACCCACTTTGCCCTGTGGAGTAACTGGGGATTTCTTCTTGACACCTCCTCCTGGGACAGCCAATGAGAGGCCAAGCTTGGCATACTGGCAGAGGGCAAGAACAAGATGTTGAGCACACATGCCCTGTTTAACTTACTCTGCTGCAGTCAATGTGAGTATTTGCATAAAGTAACAGAATGGTTAATTAGAAAATGCCAGCACCCCACTAATACTACTCTAAGGGAAAGTAACAGAATACAAAGCAGTGGACACATTCATCTGTGTCCCAGGGCACCGTGATTATTTCTCACTATTTTATCTCAAAAATTTAATCTACAAAGCCATTAACAATTGCAATAATAAAATTATAAGACATTAAGATTAAAAACACAAGTAATGTAACGGAAGGCCTATCTCTGCAATCTGAAATCAGTATTTACAAACCTATGTTACAGCCAATCTTTTTTTCTAGAAGAAAAAAGCCCTCTGAAAAAAAAGTTGTATGACCAAGATGACAAGATACTACCCACAGCCCATTCAGACTTTAGCTTTGGCAGTGACTTGAATACTCATGTATCACAGGAAATGCCACATTTATGCATAGCATTGCAACTTACTATTTTGTCAGTACAAAACACCCTGTGGATCAAAATAATCAGTTAATATATTCTGCTTAAGAAAATAAACTGAGACACCAACTTACATCATTGTCCATGTATTTAAACAGTGGTGAATTGCAAACATCTGATACTTGGTCCTGGTCTTGCTGATCATACCCCTCTAGGAGCTGCTCCAATGCGGCACAGTCTTCACTTTCACTGAAGCCTGGTATGCTGAAGCAATTGCAGTATTATTTAAATTACTCCACTCAAAGTAAAGAAACTAAATTTCCATATAAGGTACAAACAAGAAAATGGAAGACGCGAGAATCAGGGCCTGAGAAGTACCTAAACGACCACTTCCTACAATATGACCCTGCCTAGATTCTGCATTCTTAATCAGAAGCCCTACCCTGGTTTCCCTCACCATCTGAAGTTAGATGGGAAGTGACCAGGAAGACAACCTTTTAGGTGGTGGCACCCTATCTTGGAGATGTTCTCCCTAAGGAGATTTGCTTAGTGCCAACTGTACCATTTGTAGACCCAGATATACCAGCATGCATTGACTGATTTTAACACTGCTTTTATCTGATCGTTCTGCGCAAGTTTTAATTATGATTAAACCACTGGGATCTTGGGAATTAGAGCATAGTGTCATCTGTATGGTGCACACAGCTTTATTTCTCCATTCCCATCTGAATCAGGAGAGGCTATGGAGGTACACTGAAGCAGAGAAGGCGTGGATGGGGGCTAATAAACGGAGGCTCAATTCTAGTAAGACGGAAATGCTGTAGGTGGGCAGGTTCCCATATCTAAGAACTAGGTGTTCCACCTGTAATGGCAGGAGTTGATCTCAAGTGGTTCCTGTGGCTAGGAGTGCTTAGGCCTTGTGTAGGCTAGTTTGCCAGCTATGGCTGTTCCTGGAACAGAATAGCTTGGCCCCACTTAGACTAACGTAATGGGTTCTATGTAGGGATGCTCTTGAAGTGGTCCGGCTAATGCAGAATGAAGCTGCTAGATTAGTAAGTGGGGCAAGCCCAATGGAATCTTGTGTCACCTGGTTCTGAAAGCTTTGCTCTGGCTACCAGGCAGGTACCAGCCAAATTCAATGTGTTAGTACTATCATATAAAGTCTTAAATTGTTTGGGACCCAAATGCCTAAGAGTACCAAATGAATAAATGAATGAATGAGCAGCTTACTTTCTAAACCAACAAATGAGTTTTGTAGATGTAACAATTTGATATTAAGATGAGGAACAAATTTATTGTCCCTCTTTTATAAGCAAGGAGTGTTTCTCAAAAAGATGATGTGCCAACGAACCCTGCATTCAGCGCTTATGCCAGTAACAGAAATACAGAACATAAGATAATGAAGAAGACAACTATGCTTTTAAAAATTAAAAACAAATCAGGCAAACAGATGACTTACCTACAACTTTCCCTGACACATTTTTCTGCAGCAACATAGTCATTTCTGTGAAGATGAACTAAGACCTGAGCAATAGTTTTCTAAAAGGGAAAAAAATGACTGATTCACTCTCTAATAACAAAGCTGTATTAATTTCTCAGTTAAACAGATTCAACAGAAAAAATATAAATGTCAGCATCTCAAAAAAAAAAGAAAAACAGAGGTACTTTGAATAATTAAGGGTGATTTTTTTCTTTCAGAAAAATGACCAGATCTTTGGCAACAAATGTTTGGCCTGCCATTTTCTGAGCCAAGATTTACAAGTTTAGCATTAAATAACTGTTTCAATTATAGAAAGGCATAAAATAAATACACCTTTTGCTATTTAAGAGGACTTGGATCATTACAGATTATGTACTTTGGCCATTAGGCTACTTTGACTCTTCTTCACCAAACTAAGGATGTAATTTTGCAGGTACTCCTCATACATTCATCAGCAAGCATTGAACACAATGATCACATTGGTACATGGAAGATGCTTGTAGCTTAAAATAAACAGGGTCTCATGAAAAGCTGAACCTGAAACCCTGATAGCACCTAACAACAGACTCTTGCTGGTCACACACAAGTGAATTAAATAACCAAGGCATGGCACAAAAGTTATGCAGGGTAAAATAAGACTTACTCCACCCAATCCATAGATATTCAGAATTTTCAAAGCTGTGTCAGATTTTACAATTATAACACTACATAAAATATGGAGCAGGCCAATATTTTTTAAAAAATCAGCTTCCAAGTTTGATGGTTGTTTTTTTTTAAGTACTTTAAAACAAATAAACAAAAACATGAACCAATTTTAACATTTCCAACTGTTTTAAGACTAGAGATTAGTGCGTGTATGATTTCTAGTGAGGAATACATCTAACGCTGTTCAATTAGATGTGAGCTTACAAATTAGAGTAATTCAAAAGAAAAGAGAGCACTTTTTCAGAAATAGATAAAGAGACCACCTGGCTTTATACCTTGTAACAAGTTGGATAGTTTTCAATATCTTTATAAAGACTCTTTTCCTTCTGAATAGATACTGCAGCCTCATCTAGTCTGAAAGACAATGAGAAGGATTGGTACATTTAAAGAAAAGAGCAGCAGGAATCAGGGAGAGAAAATCACTCCTTAAGTGTCCATTTTCCAAAAAGGCAGCTCAACACCCAAGCAAGACATGAGCTCATGTGCGGTTACAGTGAGCCCATACTGAACGTAAAGCTGAAGGAACCACTTCCTTACAAAATACATGCTGGAGTGTAAGGAAATGGTGAAAAGCCAGGACAGATTTATACTACCTGCAATGCATTTGGATGACTGTGTCTAATACAGCCACATGAGCACTGGGATATGGAATGTATGGCTGACACCATTACAGATGTACAGGAAGAAATGGTTATGATCTGCATGTTTTAGTTGTGCTAGCCCCAACTGAGTGCCAGTAACAATGAGGGACGCGGGTGGCGCTGTGGGTAAAAGCCTCAGCGCCTAGGACTTGCCGATCGCATGGTCGGCGGTTCGAATCCCCGCGGCGGGGTGCGCTCCCGTTGCTCGGTCCCAGCACCTGCCCACCTAGCAGTTCGAAAGCACCCTTAAGTGCAAGTAGATAAATAGGGACCGCTTACTAGCGGGGAGGTAAACGGCCTTTCCATGTGCAGCTCTGGCTTGCCAGAGCAGCTTCGTCACGCTGGCCACGTGACCCGGAAGTGTCTCCGGACAGCGCTGGCCCCCGGCCTCTTGAGTGAGATGGGCACACAACCCTAGAGTCTGTCAAGACTGGCCCGTACGGGCAGGGGTACCTTTACCTTACCTAACAATGAGAATGACCTTTATCTCCCAAAACCGGACTAGTTTTGCTGCTGAGGAGATGGGATTCAACGGGCATATACAGCTCTAAAGAAAAGGCAGTAGAATCTTAGAATTGTAGAGTTGGAAGGGACAATGAGGGTCCTCTAGTCCAAACTCCTGCAATGCAGGAATCTTTCTGCCCAACATGGGACTCAAATCCTCAATCTTGAGATTAAGACTCTCACGTTCTAGCAACTGAGCTAAATGAAACATTACTGAGATAGGGATAGCTTTGTCCATTTTCAATGTTTGTTGTATTTTTTAAAAGAATGGTAAGTGGACACGAAAGGAATGAGTTTGTATCCTTTGGCTTCAGTGTCTTTGCAGTTACCAGCCAATAGATGCCCACCACATTTTAATTCTTAAATGAAATATCTGTTTCATTTGAAAGTCAGTTATAGTAGATGCCATTCTACAGGAATAATCTATTTCACAAGAAGAAAATTTAAAAGTTTGCAAGCTAGGAAACTGCAATTCCCCCACCCCAACATGGATGAATGTCATCTAGATATCATGCAAGAATTTAATGACCAACTGTGAATTTATGCAATAGCTTCATCAGCTGGCAGTGCCATGAGAATGATTTCATTTTAAAAAAGGAATACAAAAGTTAGGATGCCCACCTGCGACCTCTGACTAAAAGCCTTGAAGCTTTTCCATACATTTCAACTGCTTGTCGTAAACGTTCTTCATTCTAGATAAGAAACCAAAATCATATGAGAACATTAATGATTTGTCAGGTAAAATTCTCTCCAGTTTTACTTGCCTTAATACACAGCTCTATCAGCTGGGTAACCCAACCTCTCTAAGCTTAACTGGAACATGAAATTCCAGAAAAGTTGCAGCATTTAATGGAATAAATGCAGGCACTGCAAGGTAAACATTGCATTTTAAAAACGTGAGTTGTCGTGAGTTGAGAAGGTGAAGACAGATAGCTTGCCTGTTTACCTGCTTGCCAAGCTTGGCCCCAATTTTCTAGCCCCATTTAGGCTTTGTTATCTACTCTTATGGCATGTATACCATACAAATCAAATGACATTTGCTGATGAAAGTAGTAAGACTCATGTAAAAAAGAATTCAGCAGTGCTTTCAGAAAGACGAGAGACAAGAAGACATTTAATAAGCACACCTGAAGTTTCACCCTTTTGCAATAAGACTTGACTGCTGTTCACCTTCTAAATTTTATTCTCTGCCATTCTCAACACATTTCCTGGGGAACATACTATATTACTTTCAGGCGACTTACTTCAAACACTGCTGCTGTCTGCTGATAAAGTTGTATAGCCTTGTCTGGATTTATATTTTCTATTACTCTGAAATAAAAAGTCAACATTATTATTTAGCTTGATGGCTTTTTTAAAAAAAAAGCAAACTAGATAAATCAAACTTCTTTTCCAGAAAGGAAACCAATGCTTTGAGTTTGCAGACTTACTTCCCAGCCCG